>NC_056068.1:33961253-35161253 GCF_016772045.2 Ovis aries
CACAGATGTTTGATTAAATGGTCAGCTTGGGGTGGGATGGGGTGCCAATGGGCAAAAAAGGAATTTTAAGGCAGATAATGGTCACATTTAAGAGAATGCCTGGAAAAGGTGAATTTGGGGATAGAGATTTTACCACGGGAAGGAGGGGTAAGGTGGGAAGGAGGCTTTAGAAGGGGAGTTCACAGGCAAGTAGTGGATAGAGGAAGGCCTTGGACACAGCAAAGAAACAGACGAGCCTGTATAGTTCTAGGAGTGTGAGTTTCTCGTGAATTGGCCGTCTTGGCCACCGAGGTTAACGCAGGTTCACGTTGCCTCTCTTTTCAGCTACTGTGAGGAGATCCCTGTAGAGGAGAATGAAGTGAACGACAGCTCGTCCAAAAGCAGCATAGAGACCAAGCCAGATGCCAGTCCCCAGCTGCCCAAGAAATCCATCACCAACAGCACGCTGACGTCCACGGGGAGCAGTGAAGCGCCTGTCTCGGTACGGGCAGGGACCCCACTTTGCTTCCACCCCAGCCCAGTGATGGTGTTCCCCAGCCTGGGGAGCAGGTAGAGGGGAGGCTGGTTATACCATGGTCAGTTTATGCAGAGGGCCTCCACATTCGAATGAGTGTACAACCCAGAGCTGGCCTCTCGGTGCATCGGGTACCAGAGTTTGTTTGGCTTAGCAGATGAGAATCATTTCAAGTCCATTGTATGAGCTTTGCCCTTGGTGGCCTGCTGTGATCAGCCCGCTGGTGAAGAACTATTCCAGGTCTTTTTTTCACTGCCTTGATCTGAAGTCAAAGTCATACATGAGTACAGGGCTACACAACCGCTCTGTTTATTCATCCCGTAAATCACTATGGGGCCCCTGGTATGGACACTCAAGGCTCCCTTCCTTGCTACCTACCTGCTGTGCTGGCTTTGCAAAAGACATAACAGTATGGAAGAAGGAGTCTGTCCTCTGGGACTTGGTAATGGAGCAGGTAGAAGCTGGATGAAGGAAGTGTCCGGGTGTGAGCTGGCAGGTAGAAGAAAGGGTTCCCAGAGAAGAGAGCCTTGTGTTCTAGTGGTTTAGGAGTCAGACCACTTGGCCTTAGAATGAAAACATCCATTCGATGCCTAGTCTGCATTTTCTGTCTCTGAAGTTAACTTGTTTTTTAAGTTACTGTGTGTGAGGTTTTTTTTCTTTCTGACTGGCACTGGTCTTTGTTGCGGCATACAGGCTCTGTAGTTGTGGCGTGTGAGCTCTCTAGCTTCAGGTTGTGGGCTTAGGTGCTCCGAGGAGGCATGTGGTAGCTTAGTATCCTGACCAGAGATTGAACCCACATTCTCTGCATTAGAAGGCAGATTCTTGACTGCTGGCCCACCAGGAAAGTCCCTGAGGTTCACTTTAAAATGTAAAGAGGTGTACCTGTTCCCTCACAGGGCTAAAGGGAGAATGAATCAAATAGTGCTTAAGAAGCCTTTCGAACCTTGCAGGAAACAGGCGGTAGTAGAGACAGGCTCACGTGGTGATATGATGGTGGAGGCCTGGGCCCAGAAGAGCTGGACTAAAGGATTCGGCTATGCCCACACGTGGGGTTTGGGGTCAGGAGAAGGACAGGGCCTCCTGCTGGGTTCTGTCTTCCACAGCAGAACTGGGGAGAACCCTGGCTCCCACACCGCAGCTCCTGAGCATTCTGAACATGCAGGCCCCCTCGACCAGCTCTTTGACTTCCCCCTCGAGAGGAAACCAGGCTGACCGCTCTGTCTCCACCCCAGTTTGATGGCCTGCCCCTGGAGGAGGAGGTGCTAGAGGGCGACGGGTCTCTGGAGAAGGAGCTCACCATCGACAACATCATCGGGGAGAAGATTGAGATCATCGCGCCCGTGAACTCCCCTTCGCTGGACTTCAACGACAACGAGGACATCCCCACTGAGCTCAGTGACTCTTCCGACACCCATGATGAAGGTGGGCGTCCACAGTGGGGGCAGAGTGGCCCTTCCTCTCTCCAGACGTTTTGAAGGCTTAACAGATGTTCCCATAATGGAGACGGGAGTCAGTCTGACTTCCCAGCGGAAGGGTGGGTGGGTAATAGAGCTCTTTTTTTAAAAAGATACTCCTGTTATTAGCAGATATCCCTTTTTGGGGTACTCACTGTAGGATCCTTGTCGTTTCATAGTTGTCTGTCTTTGCTCAGCGGGTAATGCTTTATCCTGCCATTTAGTCTTGTCATTGCATGCTGGCGCTGGCTTTCCTGCAGCTGCCCATCAGTGTTTATGCCACCAGCAAAGTACCAGCCCCTGGAAATTGATGGTTGTTGTTTAGTCACTAAGTCGTGTCTGACCAACAAAGAGATGGAAAAGAAGTAGCCGTGACCCCAGAGCTTGTTTTCCTAGAGACTAAGAGTAGAAAGCGTTCAAACAGGAAGAGCTGATCAACCATAGGAGCTGACTATGGGATTTAGTGGCAGCCTTGAAAACAACACTCAATGGAGAAAGTGAGTCACTCAGTCATGACTGACTCTTTTGCAACCCCATGGACTGTAGCCCCCCAGACTCCTCTGTCCGTGGGATTTCCTAGGCAAGAATACTGGAGTGGGTTGCCATTTCCTCCTCGAGGGGGTCTTCTGGACCCAGGGATCAAACCATCACCTCCTGCCTTGGCAGGTGGATTCTTTACCACCTGAACCACTAGGGAAGCCCCTGGAAAATAGTTAGGTTTTAATAGACACTTGCTTTGACTCCAGCATGAGGGTTTCAGACCTAGTCTGTTGCCGTCAGATAGACTGTGGAGACGGTGCTTCTCTGACATTTCTAAGTAGGTGGCTTCTTACGTCCCTTTGGCAGAGGGTTGGCCTCTCACCCTCGCCCAGGAACATGCTGCCTCTTACATTCCGGGGCGAGAGGCCAGATGCTCAGTGTTCATGAGTGTGGCTGACGAGCACTGTGAGTTGGTGGTAGGGTCGGACTTGTGAGGCTGGGCCAGCAGTGCCCACTTCTCCGTCTGGACAGTCTCTCCTGTGAGTCACTTATAGCAGTGTCTCACCTGCGGTTTGTTTGCCACGGCCGTCTAGGGCTGCACAGGTGGTCTCTGTGTGATAACTGGGGTGCCGCTCTTGTAAACTGAGAAGGGAGTGTCTCTCCCAAATGTGCTCCACAGTCCTGATCTTGCACAGTCGTGGGCATGGACCCTCCAGGATGCCCTGGCCTTCTCAGGGTCACAGGGATGCCAGAAATGTCAGCGTCCTGCTTGAGATCAGACTGCAGCCCTTGCTGGTCCCTCGATTAGGGCCTGGGCGGTGCTGAGGGCTCAGGAGGAGTGCTGAGGTTTGAGCAACTCTCCTGTACTCTGAGGGACTTCGTGCATGGCTCAGCGGTAGAGAATCTGCCTGTCTATGCAGGATACGTGGGTTCGATCCCTGGGTCAGGAAGATCCTCTGAAGAAGGAAATGGCAACCCACCCCAGTATTCTTGCTTGGAAAGTCCCATGGACAGAGGAGCCTGGCTGGCTATAGTCTATATATACATGGGATTGCAGAGTCGGACATGCCTGAGAAACTGAGCATGCGCACACCTGTACTCTGAAGCTTTCTTCCTGTAGAAAATGAAATTTACTGAAGTCACGGGGGTAGAGGCAGCTTTATGGAAGGAGAGCAGACCTTACACATCACAGATCACCGCCCCATAGTCCAGCCTAGAAGCTTTTATAGAAACAGACTCATAAGCGTCCCTGGACACACCTGTGCCCTGGGCTGCGCTGACATTTGCTGTCGCTTGTGGTTTAACGTACAGACAGTTGATACCTGATCTTCTGGGTTCCATCCGGCAGGCCCAGGGAGTAGTCATTTATTATATTTAAATTTTAGTCTAAAAAACCACTTTAATTTGGAAGGCTGAAAGTGTAAGGGCAAACAGTGGATTCACGAGCTCCTTGTAAAGGATGAGTGAATGGGATGCAACTAGAGTCCCACTGGACCAGTCCCGTTGGCATCCAGTGCACGTGCCAGCCGAGGAATGAGGCCAGTTGACACGAAGCCACTAACAGTGGAGGCCAGGGCTCCCCCACCCCACCCGAGGCCTCCTTTGAGCCTTGGCGGCCATTCCCATATTAGTCACAGAGACACAAGTGCCCTGCGGGTGTCCCTGGGGTGTCCCTCACCTTCCCTGCCTACCCTCCTCATCCTCTCCGTGCAGGGGAGGTCCAGGCCTTCTACGAGGACTTGAGTGGCCGGCAGTACGTGAACGAAGTCTTCAACTTCAGCGTGGACAAGCTCTATGACCTCCTGTTCACCGACTCACCCTTCCAGCGGGACTTCATGGAGCAGCGACGGTTCTCAGGTCCGTGCCCCGCCCCCAGGCTGGTGCCTCCCACCCCTTCCCGCTCTGCCTGCTCTGCTTTCCTCTCCCCTCCAATGCACCCTCCTTTTCCCAGCCACTTGATGGCCCAGGGCGCTCCCTCTCTGGCTGCACGTGGTTCTGGAGCTCCCTGGGGCCCTGTCAGCTGCTCCTCCCCACACCACTGTGGCTGCACTTGTCCTCTGCAGCCGGCCCTTCAGTGCTAGCCCCCAAAGGCTCAGCAGCGAACAGGAACCCCCAGGGCTTACCGTCTAGCCGAGAGCAGCAGCTGCCATGCCTCGTTGGCACATGCCACCCACTGGGCTCGTCACCCTGTCTTGTCTCATTCAATCCTCCAGCCTGCCCTGGGTGCTGTTATTGTGGTCCCCATGATACCAGGGAGGGAGGTGGATCTCAGACCCCTGTTATCTGCCTAAGATCATGCAGCTGAGAAGGGGCCCGGATGGGATGCAAACCTCGGGCTCTCAGAGTCAGTGCTTTGCACCGGATGCTCCTTCCTCCTGCCCTGCAACTCCCCAGGGACCAATAATGCTGCTCAGTGTCCAAGCCTGCGGAGGAGCCCTTGGGCACCAGCGAAGCCCTCTGCCAGGAGGAGGGGCGTGCCGAGGGCAATAGGAGGTCGCATCTCAGAGGAGAGGGCTTCTTCCCGAGGATCCCAGGCCCCCATCACAGTAGCTCCAGTGTTGCCAGCACCCCTGTAGGTGGCCCCCAGGACCTCCTGCCCTAGTCCAGAACAATACGCATTCCGGAGCCTGTGTAGGTCCTCGGCCAGTCTACAATGAGCCTCTTTCTGCTCGGACGCCCCTTCCTCTCAGCCTCCTCCCCCAGCCCTTTGACTTCCTTTGGAGGGGCCAGTTGGCAACCAGTGCAGCTGAGAGAAGGTCACTGGACGGGGCCACTCAGAGGTGGGGACAGCAGGCCTTTTTCCTTCCCTCATCCCCTGGCTCCCCTCTCCCCTCAGATATCATCTTCCATCCGTGGAAGAAGGAGGAGAATGGAAACCAGAGCCGAGTGATCCTTTACACCATCACCCTTACCAACCCTCTGGCTCCCAAAACTGCCACCGTCAGGGAGACACAGGTGAGCTGAGGTCGGGCGGGGACGGCCTCTGTTCTGCTGTAAATGATTCAGGAGAGGCATGTCAGGATGAACATCTGGGCATGAGTGATGTTCAGCCTGAAACAGTGCTTAGATGCTGCGTTTCCCTCAGGTCCCCGCTCAGAAGTTAGGAGCCGGGGCGGGGGGGCGGGGGGGGCGGGGGGGAGGCGGGGAGGTCATCGGGAAGGAGCGGCTTCTCCCAACTTGCTCCTCTTCAGCCCCGCCCCCCGTCCTTTCTTCCCTGCAGACCATGTACAAGGCGAGCCAGGAGAGCGAGTGCTACGTGATCGATGCTGAGGTCCTCACGCACGACGTGCCGTATCACGACTACTTCTACACCATCAACCGCTACACGCTGACCCGCGTGGCCCGCAACAAGAGTCGACTCAGGTGCTGTCTCTGCAGATGGGCAGGTTCAGAGCAAGTCCCTGGTGTTCCTGGGGGACCCTGCATCGGACAGCACTGATGTGCTTCTGAGGAGGAGGAGGGAGGCGGGGGGTGTTGGCTGTGGGCTCATTCTTTATTCTGTCTTTTCTCTGAATACTTCAAGACCCACCCCACACCCTCCCCCCAACCTGACAGCTCCTACTTCTCCACCACATGTTTCCTTCACCCCTCTGTGTATCTCTGTCTCTTCTGTTTTAAAATATTTACTTGGCTGTACCAGGCCTTAGTTGCTGCATGCTCCATCATTAGTTGTGGCAGGCAAGATCTTTTCTTAGATGCAGCTTGTGGGATCTAGTTCCCTGACCAGGGATCAGATCCGGGCCCCGGCCCTGAGAGGGAGGAGTCTTGGCCACTGGACCACCAGGGAAGTCTCTGTGTCTCTCGTTCCTAAAGTATCAGAGCCACTGCTATTTAGTGATTGTCTGCAGTTCATAAGTCTTATGTAGTTACTTCACCTCCATGAACTGGATTCTTTAGAGTAACCCAAGGAGGTGAGTGTGTCCTCACTTTTCAGGTAAGAAAACTAAGGGTCATTACAAGATGAGCAGCTTTTCCAACAGTCACAAGCACTGAAACCCAGGTCTTAGAGAAGCGAATCTCTGCCCTTCCTATCCTGCTGAAGGCTGGGCACATTGCGAGTTTCCAGGCATCTTCCTGATGGCAGCGGCTCCAGCCGTCCAGGCCAGCAGGAGCCCACCCATCACTCTATTCCCAGCACCCAGGATGGGGCCTGCACACAGCGGAGTTAGAAAGCGTTGATTGAGTGATTAGCCAGATGCTGTTTATGGCTGTCCAGGGCACTGTGATGTGCGTTTCGAGGATGGAAGAAATTTAGACTCTGACATTTCAATAAGCTTGTAGTTAGATTGAAAAACCAAGATACACACCCATCTGAGAACAGCTGGGTCGTGTACCTGTATCTTAAACCAAAATCTTTTACAGAGCAGAAATTCATTCGTGTCATTCAAATATAATAGGAATTTGATAAAAGGTTGCAGAGGGGTCTTTGGGGAGTCAGGAAGATCAAATGAATACCCACACTTTGGAAAAGGGTCTGAATCTTTCTCGTCTTCTTATTAAAAAATAAAAAAATCCTTTTTGGCTTCTGTGAGAGCAACCCCTCTCATCCCACTCTCTTCTTTTTCCTCCTTCTCTTCTCCCTCCCCGCTCCCTTCTCTTCTCCCTTCCTTCTTCCTTTTTTCCTCCCTCTCCTGCCCTCTCCCTTCTTTCACCTCCCTCCAGCCCCTCTCTTCCTCTCCTGCAGGGTCTGTGTTCCTTGCTTGCAGATTCCTTGGTTGGGGGTGGGGGTCTTCCAGCTGGATGTCCTTTCTGCCCAGCTCCCTTAGAGGTAGCTGCTTGTCCAGCTAGACCCCCACAGAGCCCACCCTTAGTCCAGGAAGTGGTTGCTGGGAGCGGGGTGAGGGGCCATGGGCAAGTGCACATCAGACTGGGGTGGGGTCCCTTCTTCTTCCTCATGAGAGCAGAGCCAGCAGCCTTGGACGTGGGGAGTATCGGGAGTAAAAGTGAACCTTCAGGAGAGCAGAGCAGCGGGTGAGCAGGAGCAGAAGGAGCTGACGCTGCAGGAAACAAGGCAGTGAGAGGCCCACGGGCAGAGCAGGAGCTGGCAAAGTGCTGGGGAGGTGGAAAGGCAGGAGACAGGTGGTAGCCAGTGAAACTCTTTTTAACGGTGGAAGCTATGAAGCCCAAGACTCTGCCTTGGGCTCGAAGTCTCTGAAGACAGAGAAGGGCCCTGGGCCCTCCCAGGAGGAGGCCCCATGGTGTCACGAGTGAGCTCTGAGCTGGGAGTCAGGGCCCTTCATGTTAGTCTTTAGTCCCCTTACAAATTCTCAGACTCAGTTTTCCCATCCCTAAAATGGGGATAACCCCACTAGCTTCACCTGCCTCCCAGGGTGCCCAGGGAAATCACATGACGTCATGGATGCAAACCTGTAAAGGGCAGCATGAGGCTGCCTTGACCTGAAACCTGATGTTTCCTGTTCCCAGCAGAGGAGGGTCTACCCAGGAAAGGGCTGATCTTGGTTCTGGCTTCTTCCTCAGGGTCTCCACAGAGCTGCGCTATCGGAAACAGCCCTGGGGGCTGGTGAAAACGTTCATCGAGAAGAACTTCTGGAGTGGGCTGGAGGACTACTTCCGCCACCTGGGTGAGCGCCTGCCGATGCTGCTGGGTGAACTGGCCCTCTGTCCCCGTTCAAGCAGGGGAGGGGGTCTGGGACACAGGGAGAGACGGAGGAGGTGAGGGGGGCTTCACGGGGTCCCTGAGTCTGCCCAGGAATGGGTCCATGTATGTGAACGTGTGCACGTTCAAGAGACTCTGACTGCGGCCTTTATGAGATTGTAATCGTGATGGGTGGGCTTCCTTGGTGGCTCAGTGGTAAAGAATCTGCCTGCCAATGCAGGAGACATGGGTTTGATCCCTTGGTCAGGAAGATTCCCTGGAGGAGAAAATGACAAGCCACTTTGGTATTCTTGCCTGGGAAATCCCCTGGACAAAGGACCCTGAAGGGCTGTAGTCCATGGGGTCACAAAAGAGTCGCACACAACTTAGCAACTAAACCACAATTGAAAGGATCCGTGACACCCCCCCCCCCCCAGAATGAGCCTAAGATCTAGATACACTGGTGGTAATATGTTATGAGAAGGAAATAGCCATTGAAGGGATCCACTGGGAAATGTGACGTGCCCTGGGTTGCATATGTGAGGGTGTACGTTGGAAGCCTTTGTCTACACACTGTTGAACGACCCAGAAGAGGGCTTTGGGCTGGGCTGGGTCCCAGGATAACTTTCTAGGGCTCAGGGGCATCCCTGAGGGACCCCCTACCCTCCAGGCAACACCCCAGAGTCTGGTATGGGAACATGGTACTTTTAGAGGGCATTCAGCTAGGAGTGGATAGAGTTGCTCCAGAGGTCAATATGTTAGGTTGGGGGCAAGGGCACGTGGCCTCTTACGTGGTCTTTTGACCCTGACAGAGAGTGAGCTGACCAAAACAGAGAGCACCTACTTGGCGGAGATGCACAGACAGTCTCCTAAAGAGAAGGCCAGCAAGCCCCCAACGGTGCGGAGGAGAAAACGGCCCCATGCTCACCTGCGGGTGCCACACCTGGAGGAGGTGATGAGCCCCGTCACCACGCCCACTGATGAGGACGTGGGCCACAGGATCAAACATGTGGCAGGTGCGTGCCAGGTGGGGGCAGGGTGGATGTCTCAGGGCTGTGGGCAGAGCTCCCTGCCTGTACCAGGCACACAGGCACACTCACCTTGCAGCCTGGGATAGGCTGGGTGTGACTGGCTCTCGACTCATAAAGTCTGAGGCTCTGGATGCTGTACTGCAGTGGTCTTCAACCTTTTTGGCACCAGGGACCGGTTTCATGGAAGACAATTTTTCCATGGACTGGGGTGCAGGGCGGGGTGTCTTCAGAATGATTCAAGCTCGTTACATGTATTATGCACTTTATTTCTACTATTATTACATCAGCTCCGTCTCAGAACATCAGGCGTTAGACCTCAGAGGTTGAGGACCCCTGCTCTACTATTTCCTTTTGCCCTTAAGCTCCCCAGCCCCTGCTGTACCCCTTATATGCTCTGTTGAACAGAAAGTGTCTTTGAGTTTTTGCCTCTGTGTTCCCTGAGCTCCATGGCTCCCTGAATGAGCTTGAGCCTGAAGCTTCTGCGTTCTCAGGAAAGGCTCCTGGAGAAGCTAAAGCTCAGACCCCAATGTTACCTCGTAACAGGTCAGGGGGTACAAGGTGGTCCCCTCCTCGGTGTGTCTGCCTCCTCCCATGGAGCTGTGCACACTCTCCTGTCTTTGCTCAGGCAGGGGTTTTTCAGACTATGCTCTGCTCCTCCCTCCCCAGATATTGGGGTGTTGATCACAGCAGGTTGAGGCACAGGGAGGAGGGGGGTGTCAGCCTTCCATGTACTTCAACCGGCTTTAGCTGGAGCACTCCCATCTTATTTATGCATTTTACATACAGGACTTCTGACTAACTTCTCATTTGAATAAACTGACCCTCACTGTTCACGTGACTTTCTCCGTATCACGTGGCCTGTTAGGGATAAAGCTAGCGCTGAAAGCTGCCTCTGGCCCAGCCCAGTGCTGTTTGCCTCCCACGGCTGCAGGTCTCTTTGTCCTGCATCTGCAGGTCCCAGCTACAAGGGTCGGGCGGTTTTCTCATCCATTCAGTCACTTCCCTTCTAGTTTCAGAGGGTAGAGGGCTATCCACGAAGCACATGGTTTCTGAGACAGCAGCATCACAGACAGCTCTGTGCAGGACCGGCCTCGTGTCACCTGGTGGTGGGCTCACGGGCCGCATGATGATGGCCTCTTCCTTCTCCCCACAGGTTCCACGCAGACGCGGCACATCCCCGAGGACAGCCCCAACGGTTTCCACCTGCAGAGCGTGTCCAAGCTGCTGCTGGTTATCAGCTGTGTGTAAGGGACTCCGGCTCTCCCCCAGCCGTGCCCCCGCCCCTTCCTTTCTCGCCTGCCGCCTCCTTCCCATCTGTCTTCCTCAGGCGTCCAGACAGCCTCGCTGCTGCCCCGGTTCTTGCTTTCTCCTCTGGTCTCTCTCCAGATCGGTTGCTCTGTCTGTCACTCCTTGCCTCTTTGCTGCCTTTTTCTGTTTCATTCAGTGCTTTACTGTGTGCTAGGCCTTCAGGACTCAGAAGAAAGCGCTGCGTACAGCATCCGTGACAGGAACTCAATTTCAAGCGGGTCAGACTGGCAGGAATTGATGGTTACTGCAGTGTTGGATCGGAGAAGGCGATGGCACCCCACTCCAGTACTCTTGCCTGGAAAATCCCATGGACGGAGGAGCCTGGTGGGCTACAGTCCATGGGGTTGTGAAGAGTCGAACACGACTGAGCGACTTCACTTTCACTTTTCACTTTCATGCATTGGAGAAGGAAATGGCAACCCACTCCAGTGTTCTTGCCTGGAGAATCCCAGAGACAGGGGAGCCTGGTGGGCTGCCGTCTATGGGGTCGCACAGAGTCGGACACGACTAAAGTGACTTAGCAGCAGCAATGTTGGATAAATGTTAATACAGAGATGCTACAGACGTTTTAGGAGCCCACTCTTTTGTTTGTGACTGGTGTTCTGGGTGTCTGCTCTGTGCTGGGCATTGGGACTGTGCACTTACGGGCCCACCCTTGACTGGGCAGCCAGACAAAAGTCCAGGACTTCGGAGTCCAGGAAAAGTGCATGCTTATTTTATTGTAAGCAATGTATACTTATTGCCATAAGCTATAAAACTGTGGGCTCAGTAACTTGCACAGGAAGTTCATTGAGAGAAAGGAGGATGTAAGGGCTTCCTTGGTGGCTCAGACGGTAGAGAATCTGCCTGCAGTGCAACAGACCTGGGTTTGATTCCTAAGTAGGGAAGATCCCCTGGAGAAGGGAGTGGCTACCCACTCCTGGGAAATCCATGGACAGAGGAGCCTGGCTGGTTACAGTCCATTGAGTCACAAAGAGTTGGACACGACTGAGTAACTAACACACACAAAGTGGGAGGACATAGCTCTCTGACGTGTGAGCCCAGAGGCTGCTGTAAGGACTTTAGTACACCTTGGGCAGGAGCAGCTCAGACAGCTAAGTGCTAACTGCTCCTCTGCTTGGTTGGGCCACTGCCTGACAGCCTGGCCCTTCCTGCCTGGGGCTGTGCTGGGGGATGTGGGGGCATAGCTGAGGGAGTTGGGGACTCAGGAGCTGCCCAGATGCTGCCCTCTCAGGGATGCACCGGGCACTAGGCCGTCCGTAGCTCTGTCCTGCTCTGTGACGCCCACCCCACGCCCCAGCCTTCATGCCTTCACTGAGGCATTTTCAGAAACACAGAAGCAAGCACACAGCTCTGCCCACAGGAAACCAGGAAAGAAGTCCTGGACTAACACAGTTGGAGTTTCACTTAAAAAAAAAAAAATCACCCTGATGGCAGCATTGTGTATAGAATAGACAAGAACAGGCAGGAGACAGGGAGGCCAGTGGAGCAGATGGCAGTGATCTCAGCAGGAGGGGCTGGTCGGGCTGAGATGAGGGCCGGGGGCTGGGAGGGCCCAGAATTTAAGGCTCGTGGCACCTGGTTACGTAGCTAAAGATGAGGACTCTCAGGTCCACGTGCCTGTGAGGGCTGTGTCGTGGACAGAAACCTGGAACTTAGTGAAAAGACGTTGCGGAAGATGCTGTCCGTCCCCAGTGTTTCTGAGGTTGTCCAAATGGACGTGGCAGGTAGATAGCTGCGGACCTGGAGCTTAGAGGGGGAGTTGAGGCTGCAGTTGTGGATTCGTTTGTCAGTAGCATTAGAGCCATGGTGTGCACGAGATCATCATGGCGGCGAGTGTGGAGCGTGAGAGGGGAGATGGGCTGAGGACAGGCCGGGGACCAGGTGGCAAGAGGGGGCCTGTGAGCGTCAGGAGCGGGGATTGCTCTTGTTCACCGCACCTAAATATGTAACATAAAAATAGATGCAAGTCTTCTGACTGTGACTATGGCATAAGCAGCCCACATATTTTTATAAAACTAAACACAAAGACGACTGACTGTAAGACCAGTGAAAATCCACCTTCAGCAGCAGCATTTTAATGTCATTCCTACCACTGTCCAAACTGAATCTCTGATGTTGGGTTTGCTTAACAGAAAACTCTAACCTTGGGTTAGCTCTGTTTCAGCTCTTTTTGTGTTTTGTTGTAAGTAGAGAAGATCGGGTGGCCTGAGTAAATTGTATAGTGGATTAAGTCACGTTGGAGCTCTGATAGTTTAGGATATTCAGACCTCATCTTTCAACCCTAGAGTGTCAGGGCAGTGGGTCTGCTCCCAGTGTGCAAGTGGAACCTTCGAGAACAATGCAGGGTGTCTGTCTAAGTGGCCCATGCCACTATAAGCCTGCCCTGTGGCCATCCAGCCCTTGGATCTTTTCTCTGTTTAGACCACCCTCAGGCCTCACTTGAGCCACATCAAGGGGTGTCCCTTGGCCTCTGCTGAGCACAGACCAGACTGTGCACAATCCCAAATGCAGGTGCTGAAGTGGTTGCAGGGCACCTTGAAGAGGTGGCTTTCGGAAGATCCAGGTGTCTGGTGCAATTAAAGGTGGTATCGTTGAGATTCAGTACATCACTTAGAAGTCCTTGTGGAGAGCTCAGAGAGCCCCAAGAACACAGCTGAGTAGCCCCAGGGATTTGTAGCCGCCCCTTTAAGGAAGACAGCCTTCCAGAGTGCTGGAAGCCAGGGTGAGAAACGCAGAAACACATGCCACATGTATCACATATTTTGAAAGGTCAGAGACGTGGCAGATTTTCTTTTCTTTGCTGGTCTTTTCTCCATCTATTTATCTTCCCATTTTTGTCATTCCTTTTCCTGTGTGTCTGGACCTCCTCCTTTAATTAAAGTAACCACACCCCTCGTGAGGGGTTTCACATACATCCCTTCCATGGGGGGCTTCACATACACCCTCTCTGTGCACAGAGTCACCCCAGTAGAGTGGGTATTATTGGGAAACTTGATAGGAAGTTAAGAGGCTTCAAAGCCAGGAGCCAGGCTTTGTGCCCAGTTCTGCGTGTCTACGTCCTATCTGTCCCAGAGTCTTTATCTCTCCATTCCATGAACCTTCAGGCCGCTGAGGCCGAGAGGAGAGAATTCTCAGGCCCTCGCTGACTCTCCATTCCCTACCTGGTCCGACCCCTAGTTATCCTCCCAGCTCCCTGTTTCCTCATACCTCCAGCCTATCCCTGGGAAGCCTCGGCTGGTCCCCATGCCCCTGACAGGGCTCTGGCAGATGCACGGGGGAGCCAGGAGCTCTCAGGCAGCTGTGCTAACACCTGGGCAGTGTCAGGGGTCAGAGCTGGGAAACCTTGTCTCAATTGATCTCCCTTGAGATACCAAAGGTCCACTTACAGTTGCCCCCAGCCCTTCCTTGCTCACTGTCCTCATCTGCTGTTTTCTTTGCTCCTGGTGTTTCTTTCTCACTCTCTCTCTGGCTCGAGTTAAGCGCAGCCTCCCCTTCCCCACACGAGTCTGTTTCTGACCTCTGCCTCTTCCCCGCTTTTCTTCCTTGCTCCCATTAGGATCTGTTTCAGGTACTGTCTGATCGCTTCTTTCACGCCCTCGTCTCTTTTCCTCTCCATCCACCTCTCTTCCCCTAACACCCACTTCTGGGTGACTGTGTGTCTCTCCTTCCTGAGGCCTTCACCCCACACACCCCTCCACGGTCCTCCTGCTGTGCCCCAGCCCCTCCAGGTGAGAGTGCGTCTCTCTCTCTCTCTCCTGCCCCCCCTTGCTGCATTCCTCTCCCCACCTCCCCCAGTTCACTTACTCACTCACTGCGATGCTTCAGGTGACCCAGTGGTCAAGGACGGTGGCCTCTGGGATGGGGTGCATCCCTGCCTCTGAGAGGGAGGGTGCCCTCCTAGATTCCATCTCATGGCTGCTGTTTCCACCCCCTGCCCCCCTCCCCCAATCTCCTCCTCAGTCTGGTGCTGCTGGTCATCCTCAACGTGATGCTTTTCTACAAACTCTGGATGCTGGAGTACACCACCCAGACCCTCACTGCCTGGCAGGGTCTCCGGCTCCAAGAAAGGTAACCCCAGCCTCTTCCCTTGCTCCCCTCGCTGCCCCCTGCTGTGTCCCAGCGCCTGCCTCTCTGGGACGGCCCTGCTGCCCTTTGTGGGGTGGGAGTGGGTAACCCTTGGGAATGAGTCCATGGATGAGCTCTGACAGTTGTCCCTGTAGTTTAGTCTATTTCTGATTTGGGGCACAGGAGAGCCTGCGAAGGACAGAGCACTCTGATGTGGGGTCTGGGTGCACAGGACATAACTGCAGCTGCTGTGGTGCCCCTTCTCCTACCCCACAGGTTACCCCAGTCCCAGACAGAGTGGGCCCAGCTCTTAGAGTCCCAGCAAAAGTACCACGATACCGAGCTCCAGAAATGGAGGGAGATCATCAAATCCTCGGTGATGCTTCTTGACCAGGTGAGACGCCCTGACCTGCCCTCCTTGCCCCAGGCTTCTAGACGCGGACCGTCTTCCCTGCGCTCTGCGAGGAGCACCTTCTCCCTCCCCCAGTCCTCCTCCTCCATCCGATCTTCTCCAGGCCAGCCTTCTCCAGGCCAGCCGTGGTTCTCGTCTTAGAGCCATCCTTGAGTGAGCTGTTGGAAACACCCAGGTTCCCCAAAGTTATCAGAAATAACACAGTGGATTTGCAAGAGGAAAAAACTATAGATTAGATGGAAGGAGAGCTATTTTTTTTTTCTTGGTAAGCCACAGCCATCTGACAGGCGTTTAGAGAGAGAGCTCCCTTTTTACTGAGATTTATCTTCCCAGAGGGCATGTCTTTCTAGTTCCTTTTGATGTGTTCCATCCATCCTCCACCACCTCTTGCCCTCAAAACACAGACACAACACCCAGCATTCAGGACATGGCTTCTCCTCAGAGGCTGTGCTGCGAGTCTGAAAAGAAAGTTGTACTGTGTCTTCTTTCTGTAACATCTTCCTGCGTCTTCTTGCTATCTGAAAACTGAATGCATCTCTTTAAGAAAGTCCTCCTGAGGCGAAATCATTAACTCCATTTCATCAGACAGAGGTGGGATCCTCCCCTTGCCACTAACTAGTTTTTTGACCTTAAGTAAAGGATTTTGTATCGGTAACCTTCCATTTCTTCATCTATAAGATGGAAGTTGTAATCGTTGCTTTATGAAATTGCTGTCCCATTTGCTCTGATGGCACATAGGCAGTCATTAATATTAAATTTTCTTTCTCCTTCATGGTTTGGTCTCTTAGTTCTCAATTAAGGAGAGAGAATTTTAATTCAACTACCAAGATCCTGCATGCCTCATAGCACAGAAACCAAGAAACAAAACAGAAGCAATATATATTTTTTTAATATTTACTTTTATTTGTTTAATTATTTGGCTGTGCTGGGTCTTAGTTGGGGCATTCGGGATCAAGTTCCCTGACCAGGGATCGAACCCGGACTGCTGGGCTCCCTGCCTGGGGAGTGCGGAGTCTTAGCCACTGGACAACCAGGGCCACTGGACAACCAGGGAATTCCTCAGAAGCAATATTGTAACAAATTCAATAAAGACTTTAAAAGTGGTCCATTTAAAAAAAAAAAAAACTTTATAAAAAAAAATAGTAGATGCATGAGATTGATGGGTAAGAGAGAAGTGTTTGAGCTGGGGAGGAGGAACAGTGTGGCAGCTGTTCAGGGTAGGAGGGCAGTAGACTTGGGATCAGCGGGAAGCCAAGCTGAGTGAGGAGAAGACCAAGCCAGCCAAGCCAGTGGCCTTGTATGCAGGTCCCGATAGCAGTGGAAACTTTGAGAGAATTCTTAATTTAGAGCAACGAGGACCATGGGGTGAGTGGCGGGGTGGGGGGGTGAAACTCAGTGACACAGCAACCTTTACCCTGGGGGTGCCCAGTGCTATTAATAGATCAGCTGTCCTCCTTTGCCTTGAGACTGTGTCCCTGGAGAACCACCCTGTTTTAGGAGCCTGCCCCCTTCAGCTCCCTGGCGTGGCAGGGGACCGCCCATACTCAGGCGCAGTGGGTGCTGCTGGCCTGAGAAGCCCATTTGAGGGCACAAACCTGGGCTGGGGTCGCTTCCTTGTCTTACAGATGAAGGACTCACTCATCAATCTTCAGAATGGCATCAGGTCCCGAGACTACATGTCAGAAAGTGAAGAGAAGAGGAACCGGTACCACTGACAAGGCAGGAGCTGGGGTGTCTGCAGGAGGCCTGTGCAATACATGTACAGAGACCATATAAATATATATATAAATATATATATATACAGATATAAATATATATATTATATACAGATTTTAAAAAGAGCTAATGCCTATGTACCAGGGAGAAGGAGCAGGGCCACCCCCTGCACTGGCCGGCGGAGCGCCGAGGAGGGCAGGGACCGCCTCTCAGCACCGACCTCCCCCGAACCTCCTGCTCCCCATCCTGTCGTCCCCACCCTTTTCCTTGCTGACCACTCTCGGCTCTGAGAAGGGAGATGTTGAGCCAAAGTTATGCCTGTGAAGACCCTGGGGTCGCGAGAAGAGGTCTCAAGGCGGGCATTGCTTAAGGTGCTTCATTCCCGAATCCCCTTTTGGTTTGTTTCCAAAACAGAAGAGAATCTTTTCTTCCCTACCCTATGCTTCCCCCAAGATGTTCTCTTGGGAAAGAGGAAGCGTCCAGGGCAGGAGCCCGATCTAAGCTCCACTGTACATGTGCGTGGACCACACACCACGAGTCTGGTGAAGGGGTCCCGCAGGCCGCTGGGCAGGCGTCTCTGAAGGGTTTGGGCTTCGTGGCTGCAGGCTCCTAAGGGCTGGTGTTCTGATGAAGGACATCCTCCTCCATTACCCCCTGCACCTTCCTCTAACCTGTGTGGGGTGTGGACCCAGCAAGGGTGGGGGTCTCTTCCTTTCCCACCCCACCCCCTTCTCTCTGGTCTTTTCCCAGGCTGGATCTGGGTGAAGTGTCACTTTTTAGTGCCTAAAGCCCTATTTTTCCTCTGTGCCCTAAGAGCACATTGTTTATTAGTCAGGGTGGAATGTTTTTGATCTTGTTAAACTTCTCTTTTAGTGATTGTAAGCAAGTCAGGTCTGTGGCTCTAACCCCTTCCCTTTGAGCTGTCATTTGATTTCTAGGGTGAATCAGGGTGTTCTAGGACCTCCAGGGTTTGAGGAGGTGAATGTATTAGCCATGGATGGAATGGAGGGTCTCACCACAGAGCTCCTCTGAGTAGTGAGCACCAACATCCACGCGCTTCCTGGCTGCCAGCATCATTTCCTCTCGGTGAGGAACCAACTTAGTCAAGGGAGATGACTATCTGAGATACTTTGCCCGTGAAAGAAGACCTAGGCCTTGGAGGGAATGAATTTGGCCCCGGTGCATGGGTTTGGGCAGGAAAAAGCCGAACAAGTCTGCCCCACTGGGGGCCGTTCCAGACCCTGTTCCTCTGAGTTAGGAATGGAAGTTCTAGCAGGAGGAGCAAAGCCTTTGCTGGCCTCTGGCCCCAGAGAGGTATGAGATCACTAAGGAATAGGAAGAAGGCCATGGGTTAGGAAAGTGAGTCATCGAGGGCCTTTGGGGGCTGGCTTATAGAACCCAAGATTCTTCTGACCTCATGAGGCCCTGCTGCACATGCTTAGCATCCTTTACACTAACTGCTGTTTCTTCCTGTGATGACCCAAGGAATCCTGCCAGCCCTGGGCAGGGCTTGTAGAGATTCTCATCAGGAAGGGATTATACCAGTTTGGCAAGGAGAGCTCTTCCAGATCTCTTTTTCTAGCAGACCTCTTAATGGGACAGACAGAGGGAAGGGAGAGTTGATCACTCACCTAGCCAAAAAGAAGAGCTATATTATATTCCCTTGGACTGGCCTGAGCATCCCACTTTGGCAATTAAAAAACGTTTTTAACTTTTCATTCTGCCTGAAAAAGAGGTTCTTGTTATTGCCCTAAGGGTAGGAAGAGAAGACAGACATGCCGAAGCCAGGTAGGATGAGAAGGTTCCATGAGGCTCATCTGGAACTGATAGCCCTCATGTAGAAAAGGAGATACGAGGAAATGGAGTCACATGGAATCCTTGTGAAGGGTGCATGTGCCCACAGGCCAGGCGGTCGAGATCAGCCCTGACCAGGACTTTGAATGGGAGACCCTGATGAGCATCAGAGCTTATGGGACCCGAGCCAAAGGAGAAGGAGGAGTGCAGGCTGCTAAGAACTTTCTTGTTGGAGTAGCTAGAAGTCAAAAGTATTCTCAGAAACTTTTGAAAGGACAAATGGTAAATTCTCTAATTTATTCCATGCATATTTATTTATTTAATTATTCAGTTATTAAAAGTAGTGTATTGGGACCTTCAGGGTGATTTGAAAAGGGCTATTTGCTGGCAATCAAGTGGTGGAGGTAGGCCTGACTCTGCGGGATTGTTTTACTTTGGCTTCAGCTCACAGGCCCCTCTCAGGCAGAAGCAGTGACAGGGAACTCTGCGAGGAACCCTCTGGATTTCTGGGGGTTTGGGCAGGAGACAGTGTGTACACATGGGAAGCGTCTCTTGGCTTGCCTCATTTTTAAAAATCTTGGATCATTTATAGGCATTTTCTCAAAGGAGAAAACCAACACCTCTGTTCACTCCCAGACAAAAGCTATTCCCTTTTACTCAGTAACCTGTCAAAGAGAAGGGACCTCACCCTTACAGATCAGTCTAGGAGTAAAACATGTAAATAACATGGTAACTCATGGCTGGCAGCCTGGCTTGTAAGGGAGTCTTAAAACAACTGCCATTTCTTATGTTATTTCCCCCCGCCAGGGCTTTTTTTTTTCCCTTTCCTACATAAGAACTCAGTCATACAGGAGTCTTTCTGCATCATGTAGTGAGGCATGTGAGTGTTTGTACTTTCTGCAGAAGGTTTTGCAGTTTCTAGACAGGTGAGAACAGTGGTAAGGTTTGCAGTCCACTCCCACTGACTTGGGGGGAATTGATGAGGCTGGTGTTGGTGAGGCCAGCCATGTCTGTGACTCTCTGCTGCCACGTCCCCATCCTGGGATAAAGGGGTAACTTTGCAGAACAGTAGGATCAGCAGTTTGGAGCTCTCAGTAATGGCACTGGTCTGAGAGGATAGGCGACCTGGGCCTGAGTCCTGGCCCCGCCGTTGGACAAGTCACACACGCATACACAACCCGCCCTCTAAGCTTCAGGGCCTGACCTAGACTATCCTAAGGTCAGCTCTAGCTTTCACATGGTCTTGGAGGCTGGGTCAGAGCCTGGCCAGGCTGGGCTTTCTCAAACTTGGAAGGCGCCCTGCCAAGAGAAGACAGGCCTTCTGGACAAGAGCTTCTCTGGTGTTTGGATGAGTCGTAGGGTAGTGTCTGGGTTCCCGGGATATCCAGGGTAGTAAAACTTTATTCTAAGGGCTAAGAGGACTAGGGAGGTCCAATGAATGGGTGGGAGAGGGAGATGAGAAAGAGAGATCAAGCTTGCTGTGTTGCTGAGAGGGTGTTTCTTCCTCTGTTGGCCTAGTCTTAGTTTTGGAGAGTTCCTTCCTTGGAACTTTTCTAAGCTGGGAAGAGGAGGAGGGTAGGAAGAAGGACACCATCTTGGACTAACCTTGTCTTCCATCCCTGGGCCATGAAGCCTTTCATTTGTCCATCCTTCTTTCTCTTTGCTAGAGCAAAAGGTGGGGAGAAGTCATTCCTGATTCGACCACCTCTCTTTTGTCTCTAACCTCACTGGGGTTTGGATGAAGTATGGAGCTTTGGCTAAAATCCTTGGGTTGCCTTAGAACACTGACACTAAGAACCTGGGATTACCAGAAGGCAGAGGACCAAGAGACCTAGAGGAATGCTTTGGGAGAAGTGGATTCTCTTCATTGCCTTGTCCGTGACACAAGCTTGACCGTGTCCATAAGCTTGCAGGCAGCATCTCTAGGGTGAAATCTTAGAGGCGGGATGAGGGGAAGGATCTTTCTGGACTGTGTGGTCTCAGCAGGATCTTTCCTGTGCCTTCTATGCTTCATCTTTAGCTCTGCAGAACAGCCAAGGCCAGCACATCCTCCCAGGGGCCCCAGGAGCACTAGCACTCTCCTCTGTCCCCCCGGGTGGCAGGGCATCCCCTGACTGCACCTGCCCACTCCACTAGGAAGCTTGAGAACCTCTCTTCCTGACCCTCTCCTCCTCCATCCTTCGTCTCTAGGCAGTGGGACAATCACCCCATCCACCACTTGCATCCTCTGCCCCCATCCCCCAACTTCCAGCAGGGCTGGCCCCGCTCCCCTCCACCTCTAGTTTTCTTCCAGAAGATGCGGTTTGGGGTCCGGAGGAACGTTTTTCTGGAAGGCCGTCGTTTCACGCCCCTGCGTTCCTGACGTGGAGCAGGAACTTGCACACGGTGTAGAGAGCTCCCCCCGCACCTCTCTGCCCACCTCGTTACCTCACTCCTGCTCCAGCCATGGCTGCGACGGGCCCAGCCGGCTCCCGTTTCCGATGTTCTGTGTGAAGCTCAGGGGTCTTGGGCATTGTTTTCTGTTGTGACTCGAGGCCCTCAGCAGGCCTGGGAGCCCAGATTGGAGCCTCGGCTGCTGGCAAGAAGCACCCTGCCTGCTCGGAGTTTGATGCCAGACGATGTACCCCGACATGTGAAGGCGTAAAGGACGTTGTCACTTCTGCCCCTCGGCCCTGCCTACTTCTCTCAACATGAGGAGACGCTGCAGAAGCAAAACGGGGGCCTCTGCTCCAGGCGGGAACAGCTGACTCCGTCTGGGGAGTAGGCCCTAGGCTGGGGTGCCGTGCGCCGAGATTGCTGAATAAAAGCAGCCATCGTTGCCAACAGTGTGTGGCCCCACATTTCTCTGTCCTGCACTCCAGGGCCAGACCACTCTCTGCATGGATGATATCATCTTCCCAAACCCATGGTGCTTTCCCCCTGACTCAGCCTGGACTCCGAGGTGGGGAGGGATGGGTCAGAGGCCACCGCGGCCCCTGGATAATCCTGACCTGGGGTGGAGTGGGGTGAGGCAGAGGGAGCAGCCCCCAGCACCTGCACTGGGCCATACAAGGGAAGGAATGCAGGTTGATTGCAGTCAAATTCTCTGGCCATCTGCATTTGGATCTGTAACTTACTTTGCCTGGCGCTGTGCGCAAGGTCTGGAAACTTACTGCTAGTACCTAGAAACATTCAA
Source organism: Ovis aries (assembly GCF_016772045.2). Taxonomy (NCBI): domain Eukaryota; kingdom Metazoa; phylum Chordata; class Mammalia; order Artiodactyla; family Bovidae; genus Ovis; species Ovis aries. Next base: position 33,982,802 of record NC_056068.1, read on the forward strand.
GGCTTCCCGGTCCAATCTTAATGTAAAGTAGCTAGAGCCATGGAAGTACAGTATGAATTAAAAGAAAAAAATACTGAACTACGAATTGTTAATGGTGTGTGTGTTCATTGCTTGACTCATCAGTGCTTCTTGTCCCAGATGTTTTTGGTCTTCCCAGGTGTCACCAAAAGCCTGGAAGGCATCTGTTTGCAGACAAGCTCAGACAGGGGCTCCCAGCCTCTGGGCTCTAATGCTTGAGGATCTGAGGTGGAGCTGATGTAAAATTAGTAGATATAAAATGCACAATAAATGTAATGCGCTTGAGTCATCCTGAAACCATCCCCACCCGGTCCGTGGAAAAATCGTCTTCAATGAAACTGATCCCTGGTGCCAAAAAGGTTGGGGACCACTTCACTCAGACACAGGTGCACTGCCAGCCACTCAGCATCGAAGACCTCCTTCCAAGGGGAGGGCGGCAGCCTCATGAAGTGGAATGGAGAAGAAGTCTGGGAATCAGATCCGAGTCCAGATTGAAGCATCACTATTTTATCAGGCTTGTTCTTGGGCCGCCCCAACCATTATTCCAAGCCTGAGTTTATTTTGAGATAATATAAAATACATTGGTGTATATGTATGTGTGTTTCTTGGTATAGTGGCTAGTACTATACTAAGATACATTGGTGTATATGTATGTGTGTTTCTTGGTATAGTGGCTAGTACTATACTAAGATAATTTTATATTGATTTCATTATTAATCAGTACTATTGTTATTACAGAAGCATATGATAGACTGAATACCAATGATAATTTCTTGTGTAACTTCTCCCTTAGGGGCCCTTGGCCCTTCCAGGAAGATGGACCTTGGCAGACAGCTTTATTTTCTTTCTTTATGTTAGATAACCTGGCAAGGGTGGGGGGGGGGCCCTCCTTTACTAGGTCTTCCTTTCTGGGAACCCCTCCACCACCTGGCAGGAAACTTGTGTGATATCATTCAGGTGAGAACACAGACTCTTGGATCCCTGTGTATTTGGGTAGATAAGGAAGGGAAACGGGGAGATGATGCACTTAATTCTAGACTATTAAATGTAGTTTGCATTCTCTGGGCTTGTATCCAGTGATTTTGGGTTCAAGAATGGATGCAGGCTGGGAGAGCAGGTAGAAGCCGGAATGTGTATAGCAGACACAGTGAAGCAAAACCAAAGCAAGCCATGTTCAGAGACACTTTATTGACATGAACAAGGAGTTTACTGAAAAACACCACCAACAGGCATTAGGTTGTTGAAATCTTGAGTGGTCAGGAAGAACATTTCTAGAGTTCAAGGAGAGATTGGCTATGGAAAATGAAGAAAAAGCCACGCAAAGCTGATAACGTAGTAACAAGTTCCATTAGGTCCACGGCTGCACAAGTTTGCTGATGGTGTTTGATGCTGCTTCACAAACCTACAAGCACTCATCCTTCAGCGCCTCCCTCCCTGTCACACACACTGCCCGTCAGCCGCATCTCTTGCAAACGGGGGAGAAAAGAATAGTAGCAGCTTTGAGGCTTAGCTGGGCTATGATAGGGGTTAAGTCTGATCTACAATTCAGACTTGCTTCAAGTGCTCATCTACTGGGTCCTACCGCAGACTCAAGGAAAGGGAGGGGCAGCTAGACATGAATCATCTACCACGGTGGAGTTTTGGAGATTGGGAAAGGCCTGAGTGATGATTTTAAAAAATAAGAGCACAGGGCACACTCAGGCTCTCTTGATCCTCGATGCAGAATGGGTGCTGAAATGCAGAATGAATGGATGATGGGCATAATGATGCCCCAGGTACTATACTATCTGGATATGTTTGAGGTACTAGGAGGATTCACAGGGTTAGGGGTTTTTCATTTACAAAAGGAGGGGCAAAGACGGTGCTTTTTTATTTTTCCTTTCCACTTAACTTGGGAAGGGGTGTGTTAGTCGCTCAGTCATGTCTGACTCTGTGACCCCATGGTCTGTCAATGGAATTCTCTAGGCAAGAATACTGGAGTGGGTTCCCATTCTGTTGTCCAGGGGATCTTCCCAACCCAGGGATTGAACTGCAGTCTCCTGCATTGCAGGCAGATTCTTCACCATCTGAGCTACCAGGGAAGCCCAAGGTCCCCAAAGGAAGGGGAACCAAGATATATTCTGAAACGTACCTAGCTCCTTGCTTCTTCCTGCCAAGATATAGTTATATGATCTTTCATCTCTGATTTTTGTCACATTCTGAGATGGGTGTATTTTCCTTTTTGATGTAGTAATTTGGGGGGAAGAAAAGGAGCTATCTCTTCTGTTAACCATTCTTAGCTCCATAACGTATTTCCAGCCTATTCCTGCTTTGAAAAATTCCAACTAACATTTCTAGTTTGGCCTCTAAGGAGAAACCAGAAACTCAGAGAACCAGAAATCTGGGTGTGTGTGTGTTTGGAGAGGTGGTGACACTGAAGGATAATGCTTTTAAATGGACTGAAAATAAAGGCTGATATGGGAACAGACCTTCAAGGTTCTTTCCACACAGGAGCTGGGGCTGTGAGGCAAGGCTGAGCTGTTGGTAAAAGTCAGTAGGGCAAGGTGCTTACAGGGCCAACCGAGTTGAGCAGTGAAGTTCACTGGCTGTTAAGGAAAGGGAAAACCACACCAAGCCTAACTGGCCGTGAGTGAACTGTATTAAGGATTAGTCATTGGAAATATCCAGCACCAATACAACAGATGGGGTTCCTAGAGTGGTGATAGCCCTTGAGAACATTTCTAAGCCCTTTAATAAGAACAGCATGCCGGGTAAAACTTCCAGAGCAGTGCACATTTATCTGAGTCTTTTGTAGGGATATGTGGTGAAACAGGAAGTGGGTGAGGATTTGAAGTAGGCTGGTGATCACAGTATCTTGTGGATATATAGTCATGATCAAGTCTCCCAGGAAGGAGTTTAATTGCAACTCAGAAGAAATAATGGGGTACAAACCAACAAAAAGGGGGAAAGCAAAATGAGATAGCCTGTGAAAACATGTTTCTAGCATGGCTCAAGAAGCCAAGTGGTAGAGGAGTGCTTGAGTGGAACTAGGGATGAGAGATGTTTACTATCTTAGGATGTGCAGGAGAGGCAAAGATTAGGTGGAAGTAAAGAGATGAGAGGAAAGGACGAAGCTGTGGTCTCTGTGGAAAGAGGGTTGGGCAGGGAGCTCAGAAGACCTGGATTCTAGTTCTCCAGGTTCATTCATTCTCCAGGTTCTAGGTCATTACCACCTGTATGAACTTATGGTTTGGCAAAGCTTGTCAGCCTCAGGCAGCCCATTCCTTCATTTGTTAATGTACTTGCAGTATCCACCTCACAGAGCTAGTTATGGAGGAGAAATAAGATAACTTAAATTAAAATGCTTGGTAAATCATATAACCTAATAAAGTATTAAAGATGAGAAGAGCTGAGAAATTAGGAGAAGATTACTTACAAGGATAAATAAGAAAAAAAGAGGTACCATTCAACTTCATTAAAATTCACTCAGGGAATAGCTGAGTTGGGCTTTTGAAAAGGAAAAAAAAGGCAAACGTGCAGTCTCGCTCACAGGTTAGATGCATGGTCAAAAGGAACTTCTATGCACCAGCCACATGTCTAGAAAACCTCACAGTAATCCAGGCCTATTTTCCTCACTATAGAGTAAGGAAAATCTATATTCTGTCTCCTATTTCAGAGGGATTGTGTGGGAAATTACCAATGAGAAGGGCCTTGAATTTATGGAACGTGTTTTCTTCAATAAAATCCAACACTCAAATATGTGAACAAAGACTTAGTTCAGGCACTCTTCCCTGGGATGGCAGAGATGAACTGAGTTTCTCAGGTGAGACCCAAGGCCAAGGGAGCAGGATCTTCCCCCCAGAAGTTCCCTCTGATCTGGGGGATATGTTGTTCATCAGATCCAAGTCATTTCATCTCACCACCCGTCCCGAAGCATCCTTCCCCCTCCCATTACAGAGTGCTGAAGGACATCACACATAACCAGTCATTCAAAGTGAAACATGAGATATTGACTAAGATTTCTGCAGTGTTCATCTGCTCTCCTAACACCTAGGGAAAAAAAAAAAACCAACCCTGGACATTATGAATTCCCAGGTTAGCCCCCCTCCTATCACCTCACTCATTTGCCATCATCCTTCTCAGACTAAAAACACATTTCTTAGTTCAATACCATTCCCAGACCACTGTCCTGGAAGATGTCTCAGATTCACAAATCTTTTCACTAAAGGAATTCTTCAAGTCCACTTCACGTCCTTCTCTCTACCTTTCTGGCCAGTTTCTAGTTACCTGAATCAGACTTCACCTCAGCCAGGTAATCCACCCAGTTCTGTGCTTATGAAAGAGACAGGGCCATGGCCAAATTCAATCTCAAAGTCTTTTCATAAAATTATCCCATCTCGGGAAGCATAAAGTGGGCAGTGCCTTGGGCTTATATCTGCTTCAATTTATCCTTTAAGGTCTCTTAGAGTTGAATCTTGTCTGAGTCTTGGGTGCCTCTTATAAAATGCGTGATAATACTGATCCACAGAAATTTTGAGAAGAACTTTGAGATTTCACTCCCAGTGCCCACTACCACCCAGGCATCTCAGTTGGTGTGCTCACCTGGGAAGATGCACACACATTATCCCCCAGGAGGGTCATGAACACACTGTATGACTTCCCAAGTCTCTTTCAAGAAATCTCACTTCATGACACTCTTGCTTTAACCCAAATCATCACTCCCGCTTCCTTCCAAGAAGACATTCATTCATTTGCAGCAATGGGAGAGAAAGCCGGCTCTAGCCAGAGGGAGCCGACGCACGTGTCCACCTCCAGCACATGTTCTAAGTTGAATGGAGCACAGGGGAGGGGTCCAGTTGGCATGAGAGCCACTTGCTTGAAAGTGAGGGCAGGCTGAGATTGAGTCATGTAGAAATGTTGGCTCCTCAGTTCTGGCAAAGTCTTGAGGTGTGTAGAGGTCTGATGGAGTTAACAAGGCAGAGGTGAAAGTTCAGAGGTGAGTGGATGTATGAAGAATGAACTGAAAGGATGGATGCACGAAGGGAAGTGATGTGGTCCCTGGGGCACCCTCCTGATGCAGTTGACATCACTGGACCTGGGACAGCCAGCCCTTCGGTGTTCAGGCCACCTACCAGTGATAAAACAGCTCACTGAGAATTGCCAGCCCAGTCTATCCCAGCCAAAGGCCTTGACCTAATCCACGATCCTTACATAGGAGGGAGAAGGGGAATTACTTTCTGTCACTGTGTGTAAGGAATTCAAGTTGCCCCCAACACAGAGGCCAAAGCAATTCACCTTTTGAAGGACTTGAATCTCACACAGAGGTTTATGACTTGGGCATCAACTTTAAGATGGACCCTAAGGATGGGGACCCTATGTAGAGTAGAAATCTAAGGGACCAAATCTCAAGTCACCTTGGTTTGTGCATAACAAGGTCACTTGCACACCTGCCTCCTTATCTACCTGCCCCTCCTTTCCCTGTACATCACCTCGAGTTGACCCCTTCTATTCCTCCACTGGGACTGCAGAGTTCTCTTTGTTCTCTGATGGGATGGCCAGGTAGTCAGACCTATTGGAGGAGAGACAGGGAAGAAAATCAGTGCATTTTGTATTCAGAGGTGGGAACACAGGAAAAGGGAAGGAGCGAGGGCCTAGGAACAAGAATGCCTCTAGAACAGGAGGTCTCTGCATCTCCTTCTGGCCGTGTTACCCAAGAGAAAAGAAGAATGGCCCTTTCAGCAGACTAGAATCAAGAGTTTTGGTTTTTTCCTTCCATAAGCAATGCATGAGTCTTCTCATTTATCCACATTGTTCTCAAGACTTAGTACTGTTAGATTAAACCAGCCAAACTGATGGATGGGAAACTATATTTTATAGATGTTTTCATTTTCCTGACTATTGGTGATGCTGAGCATCTTTTTCATAAGCTTATAAGCAATGTGGGTGTGTACTTCTGTGATATGACTGTTCATTTGCTTTCCCAGGTTTTCTTCTGAGATATTTATCTTTTTTCTTGATGGTTTCATGTCCTAAAAATATCTTCTCCCAGTCTGTTGATTGTCTTTACTTACAGTGTAATAAAAATTATCATTTTTTCCCTCTCTGATTTGTGTCTTTTGTATTTTAAGAAATTCTATCTTCTAAGGTAATAAAGATATATTCTTACATCCCCTATGGGCTTCCCAGGTGGCACTAGTGGTAAAGAACCCACCTGCCAATGCAGGAGGCATAAGAGATGTAAGTTTGATCCTTGGGTGGGGAAGACCCCTGGAGGAGGGCTTGGCAACCCATTGCACTTGCCTGGAAAATCCCAGACAGAGGAGCCTGGCAGGCTATAGTCCATGGGGTCGCAAAGAGCCAGACATGACTGAAGCAACATAGCATGCATGCACTCGTATTCCCTAATAGAATGTTATAGTTTTACATTTTATCTTGTCTTGAAATCCTCTTACAACTTATTTTGTTTAGTCTGTTTTATTTTCTATATGGATAAAGAATTGTCCTTATACCATTTACTGGACAGTTCATTCTTCCTTCAGTTTTTTAAAAATATTTATTTGTTTGGCTTCACCAGGTCTTATTTGTGGCATGTAGGTCTAGTCCCCTGACTAAGGATAGAACCCAGGCCCCCTGCATTGGGAGCCTGGAGTCTTAGCCACTGGACCACCAAGGAAGTTCCAATGGGGTTTTATTATTATTATTATATAGGCATTAACCTTTTGGGGGCTCTCTGCCTTTTCTGTTTGTCCCTGTCCTATTGTCTGTGAGTTCAGCTCTATAACTAACCTTTGCATCTGATAGGCAAAGTCCTATTCTTTCCCAAAACTTTCTTTTTGAAATAGGCAAACTATAGTCCATGAGCTAATAATGGTTGTTACTTGTTTAAAGGGTTGCACACAAACAAAATGGAAGAACAGTAGGTGAAGAGACCCTCTGTAGCCTGCAAAGCCTAAAATAGTTACTACCTGGCCATCCTCTGGCTTAAAACTAGTTTTAGCCTTTGGGCCTGTGTCTGACTTTTAAGATCAGCTTATCCTTGAACAATCCAGTGGGCATTGTGACTGGACTTTTACTGCGTTTGCAGATTAATCTGGGAGAAAACTGCTTGTTCCTTTTTCTTAGCAACTGATTCTGATCTTACGCTTTGGTTCCTCCTCTTATTGTTTTAATTCTTTCGAACAAACTTATTTTCTGTATTTTACCAGATCCTTCTTATGTCTGAAGTTCCTGGGATTTAATCCTGCCATTTGTTATTTCTCTTGCTCGAGCGGAATTGTTTCCTGCTGTGTCTTAGAGTTTTGGACCAGATTGTAGAATCAGATTCAGCAGTGCTTTATCGGAAGAGCACTATGAAGCCTCAGCTGAAAGTGGGTCCCTTCAGGATAGTTTTTCATTTGTTTTTACACAGTTATCACTGTCTGGGGACTAATTTTTTTTACTGACTTTCTCAGCTTAGAGGCTCCTGGATCATGTGGGCAGTATAAATTTAAATCCCAAACACTGTGAGAGCAGGATCGTGGTTATCAATTCTCAAGAATCTTTTATGATTGTACTTGGAGTCAGGCCAAGTAGATATGTTTCCTTGGCTTTTCCTGGGCTGGTGCACTGATTATTTTGTGATCAATACTTTGCACGAGTCGTAACCCTCTGAGGATCCTAGCTCTTCTGGTGACCTCAGTTCCAACTCTGTTTCTTATGCCAGCCCAACTATGGGCACCTTATGTCCAAGGGTGGCCACTTCCTGTCCAAGTGTGGAACTTCCTGTCCAGGTGTGGCCACTTACTCTGCTCAAGCACTAAAATCTGATCACCTAGGTCACCAGGAATGACAGCCTCCCCAGCATATCATTTCTTTCCATCTTTCCATCTTGGTCAGTTGTAACTTTTTACTTTCCCGAGATGACAGATATCATGCAAAAAGGTACTTTATCTTATCAAGCATTTCCAGGTGACAGCAGCCTAGATTGTGATTGTCGCCTCAGCTGTGTACATCTGTGAGGGTTATTTTCTCTCGTTCCTCTCTGCAAATAACAGGCCAGAGTGGCCCCTCAGATCCCATCATTTGTTCCACATACTGGAGCCTTGGTGAAAATGGCCAGGGCACCCTCTGAACACTGAAGCGGTAGAGCCCTTCTCTGGATGTTCAGTCACTGCCAAGCTCCAGGGGGAAGAACATGTTTGGAGCTCCTTAGCTAATAAAGGGCAGTGCGCAGGTAGCCTGATGAGCTCTGTGGTTTACAGCAGACAGCTGAATGTGATGGGAAGAGCATGGACATTAGACAGGCTTCGGTTCAAATTCCAGCCTCTCCTCTCCACCTCATGCTGAGGTGCAGCCTCAGCGAACCACTTAGGCTGTGTGAGCTGCTTCAGCATCTAAAAAATGGTCATAAAATGCAGTGTTATGGGATTGTGGTGGCAACTGATGGGCTTTACCTGGTGGCTAAGAATGAAAGGCGTGAAGTCAAACTTTGCTTTGCTTCTTACAATGGTCTGGGGCAAATGGTCTTGGGCTCAACTTTCACATCTGTAAAATGGGTATATGCCTGCTGCCTACCTTAAAGGTTGTTGTGAGGGAAAGTGGAGGACTGTGTGAATCGCTCACCACCTCACCCGTGAGAGCAAGCACTCTGAAGGTGCAGGCTATCCCTATTTTGGCATCTTTGGACTTACGCATTTTCTTGGGCTGCCTCTTCGGCCTTCGAGACCTTCCTGTAGCAATATATCATCTCAATGAGCAGCCACAGAGTGAGGAAGACCAGGAGGATGTACATCATGATTTCTGAGACCACAGAGGTGAAGTCCTCTCCAGCTGCAAGGGGGAGAATGAGACTCAGAATGCGCAGTCCAACAAACCCAGAGCTGTCACTGAGCTTCAAAATGTATGAGGCCTATTTTTAGGTGAGTCTTAAATATGCAATGGTCTAAAGGAACTTGAGGAGTTATCAAAGAGCTTTAATATCCTCCAGCTCTGGTGTCTGTCAGCTTTCTCACTAACTTTCTTCAGATGCTCTGGAGGGAGACATGGGGGAGAGGGGTGGCTTGGGGAAGAAGTTGTAGAGCAGTGGAAGGAATCCTGGAGCCGGATGAGATACACCACACAGCTGAGCCCCCATTTTCCTACTTCTTGCTGTCTGAATAGTCATTTCCCTGATTTAAGACTCAGCTTCTCAATTTGTAAAGTAAGGATAAGAATTCACACCGTACATCATCTAATGTATTTAAGAATATCTGTAAGATGTAAGGGTTTCCCTAGTGGCTCAGTGGTAAAGAATACGCCTGCCAATGCAGGAGACACGGGTTCGATCCCTGTTCCAGGAAGATCCCACATGCCTCAGAGCAACTAAACCCGTGTTGCACAAGTATTGAGCCTGCGCTCTAGAGCCCGGGAGCTACAACTGCTGAGCCCATGTGCCACAGCTGCTGAAGCCCGCGTACCCTGAAGCCTGTGCTCCGCAGCAAGAAAAGCCACTGCAAAGAGAAGGCTGTGCACTGCAGCTAGAGAGCAGCCCCCGCTCGCCACAACTAGAGAAAAGCCCAGAGCAACAAAGACCCAGCACAGCCAAAAGTAAGTCAGTAAATAAAATTTTAAAAATAGTACCTTGGGTGATGTAAAAGTCTGCACAGGTGTGAGGCACATGTCCTAGGTCTACAGACTCTGTCCTCTGAACTTGGGGTGGCACAGCATCATGTCCTGAGACACAGGGTATCAGAAAACGGGGACAAGGCCAGTGCCGCTAACCCACCCAGTCTCCTGGGCATGCTCTCTGCAAGTCTGGATTAGAAACAAAGACGGCCCCCACTCAGCTTCCTTTCAGGTCATCCCAAACCCAAACAGAAATAAGGACTGGAGAACTCCGTGTATGAACCAGGCTGTCCCCAGAGTTCTACTTCCAGAACGCAGGTTTGTTTTTTAATGTTTGTTTATTTACATGGCTGTGCTGGGTCTTAGTTGCAACACGTGAGCTCTTCAGTCTTCATCGCAGCATGTGGGATCTTGTTCCCTGACTCGGGATCAGACCCTGGGCCCCCTGCATTGGAAGTGTGGCGTCTTAGCCACTGGACCACCACGAAGTCCTCAGAACACGGATCTGATTCTGCTGTATCCCTGTTGAAAAGTCTTCAGAGCTCTACATCTCCCTCAGGACTCGATTAACGCTCAATGGGCGGGCGCTCAAGGCCACTCTCCGTGAAGCCTTCCTTGCCTCACTTCCATTCTCTTGGCCAGAAAAACCTCTCTACTCATACACACTGTGGTCTTCTGGAATCTGTGAACATTTCTTCTTCCTCTTCCCAGATTGCACCTCGCACCCCACTGCTACCTCTGTGCCAACACTGTCTCCTGCTTTTCAATCTCCCACAGATTCCTCTAGGCGCCACAGAAGCCACCACCTCTGTGAAGCCTTCCTCAACTTCTCATGCAGAATTATCACTCATGTCCTTCTCCGGGCACTTTTCTATCCATTATAATACTTCCCAGGTTGTTTTGTGATGCATTTATCACCCTTCTGTACTGACTGTGTGCTTTTTAAGAATATATTTATTTCTGAATTGTTAGCCTGTTCTCTAATCCTGGAATACTTGAGTTATTCAATAAGTATCTGTTGAATGAAAGAATATAAATAAATATTGATCTTCCATGTTTCCTAACCCAAAAAATGACAATTAAAACATGATCAGGGATTCCCTGGTGGTCCAGTGGTTAGGACTCAGCCTTTTCAATGCCGTAGCCTGGCATTCAATCCCTGATCAGGGAACTAAGATCCCACAATTGTGAGCCACAGCCGAAAAAAAATTTTTTTAATTAAAAAATAAATGAAACATGCTACATGCCAAATGTCCTGATACGTATTCCTTCCTAGTGAGAAGGAAGGCTGCACTCAGACCTCCCTTTGCTAGCTCTCAGCAGCAAATTACATTCACGGTCCTTGGTTATTCACAGGACCCAAGTCACCCTCAAGGCTTAGCTCATTAAAAGCACAGCATAGCCGCAGCCATGACCTTCAGCTCAGAGAAGCAGTCCAAGTGTTACAGGAGCACCCAGGTTTTCTAACTGGAGCTGGAGGCACAGGAGAATGCCATAAACATTAAATGTCCTCTCATGGGCTGGCTACAGCCTGATTTGCAGTGTGCTCGACTCAAAGCACTCAATCTCTCCCTCTCTCGGCTGCGCTGGGTCTTCCTTGCTACAAATGGGCTTTCTCTAGTTGCAGCAAGTCAGGGCTACTCTTAATGAAAATGAAAGAGGACAGTGAAAAAGTTGGCTTAAAACTCAGCATTCAGAAAACTAAGATCATGGTATCTGGTCCTATTGTTTCATGGCAAATAGATGGGGAAACAATAGAAAGAGTGAGAGACTTTATTTTGGGGGCCCCCAAAATCACTACAGATGGTGACTACAGCCATGAAATTAAAAGATGCTTGCTCCTTGGAAGAAAAGTTATGACCAACCTAGACAGCATATTAAAAAGCAGACACATTACTTTGCCAACAAAGGTCCGTCTAGTCAAAGCTATGGATTTTCCAGTAGTCATGTATGGATGTGAGAGTTGGACTATAAAGAAAGCTGAGCGCTGAAGAATTGATGCTTTTGAACTGTGGTATTGGAGAAGAGTCTTGAGAGTCCCTGGGACTGCAAGGAGATCCAACCAGTCAGTGCTAAAGGAAATCAGTCCTGAATACTCATTGGAAGGACTGATGCTGAAACTGAAACTCCAATACTTTGGCCACCTGATGCGAAGAACTGACTCATTAGAAAAGACCCTGATGCTGGGAAAGATTGAAGGCGGGAGGAGAAGGGGACGACAGAGGAGGAGATGGTTGGATGGCATCACTGACTCGATGGACATGAGTTTGAGTAAGCTCTGGGAGTTGGTGATGGACAGGGAAGCACGCGTGCTGCAGTCCATGGGGTCACAAAGAGTCGGACACAACCGAGCGACTGAACTGAACTACACTGATGCCTACTCTTCAGTTGCAGTGCATAGGCCTCTTGTTGCGCTGGTTTCTCTTGCGTAGCATGGGCTCTAGGGTGCGCAGGCTTCAAGAGTTGAAGCACTCGGACTCAGTAGTTGCGGCTCTAGGGTTCTACAGCGTGGGCTTGGTAGTTGTTGGTGCACAGGCTTAGTTGCTCCTCGGCATATGGCATCTTCCCAGTCCAAGGATGGAACCTGTGTCCCCTGCATTGGCAAGCAGATTCTTTACCACTGGACCACTGGGGAAGTCCCCTATCTCTGTTTAAGTGCAGAAATCAGGGCCTTCCCTGGTGGTCCAGTGGTGAAGAATCTGCCTTCTAAGGCAGAGGATGCAGGTTTGGATCCTGGTCAGGAAACTAAGGTCCCACATTTTGTGCAGCCTCTGGGTCTGTGTAAAAAATAAATATTTTTTAAAAATGCAGTAGCCAGCAGTCGTACTGTAGGAAGCTGTCCTTAGTAGCTTCATTAGCCTTTAGGTGAAGAGAAAATTTTCTGTCTTAGAGCCGGGAGGTGAGCGTCAGTCCAGCTTGAGCAGAGAGAAGGGAGAGGGTCTGGGACCACGGGGGTGGAGCAGACATGGGGGTGTATCATGGTGGAGGGGGGCAGCAAGACAGCAGTGAATATCTGGGGGTGGGCTGGAGGGGGCTGCCAAGGGGCCGCAGGGGGTGGGGAGGAAAGCAAAAGTGGCAGAGAGTGGGATGGTGCTGTGGGGAAAAGACGTAGTGGAAATAGAGCAAATAGAGGCAAAGACCTGGACTGCAGTCCTGCTTCTGGCGCTAAGGTGCCTCATGTGTGGGCAAGCCTTCCTCTTCAGAGTTCTGTCCCCCAGACACAGGATGGGGGACCAGAGCTGCACCCTCCAATCACCAGGGGAGTCATTCCAACTCACATACACCAGACAGCACCCCGACCAGCTGGACTCACACTGCAGGAATGGTGCAGAGCCATTTACACCTTGTTCTTTGGTTAGAACCCCTAGATTGAAAGAAAGCCAAGCTTCCTTCCAGCCCTAAGAGAGCCTGAGGGGCTTGGTGGCTCTGATACCAAACTTACTCTCCCTCAGTTCCTACCCAAAGCTGGCTCTGGTGCCTGGCAGGCAGACAGGCTTCACTTCGCCACACTTTCCACTGGCTGCCCCACTCTGGAGGCAAAACCTTTGAGAGCAGGAGGTAGAGACAGAGGCAGCTTCCAAGCGTCTGGCAGTCACCAGCCGACAGTCCCGATAGTGAACAGTAGAGGGCGCCAGGCTCCCTTCCCCCAGGGAGCACAAGTGTGTAAACAGAGGAGGATCCCTTAGGGAGGTCTCAGCCCAAGCCCTTCCATGCACACAGAAGAGATGGGCTTGCAGAGGGGAAGTGGTTCATCAAGTCTGAGCCAAGCGCCCTGAGCATCCCTGTGCACCATCAGGATTGACCTACCTTCCATTTTAGTCTAGTCTAAATCATGACTAAATCATGACATCGCTCACTCTTGCTGGTCACTCTCTTGCATCATGAATTTTATCACCATACCATGATATATTTGTGGCCTGGAAGTCAGGATTCCTGGCATCCTTTTCTAGGAAGAGCCTGGCTTTAATGTGCCCTCTCCTACCTCTCCTGCCTCACAGCTTTTGTCTGTTCACCATCCTGCATCTTGGGGCAGCCAAAGCGCTGAGAACGTGCTGGAAATAGATGGTCTAGGAACAGCTAGGTACAATGGCATCATCATTTGCCTGGGTGAGAAAACAGAGAGGGAAATGCCTATACCACTTTGCTGACACCTGAAGGAAAATTTGCAAGGGGCGAGGAGCCATGGTGCCCCAAACACGAGTCTATTAAAAGCAGAACAAGAACAGTTCTAAGTTCAGTTAGAATGATGAAAGGACTTCCCAGCCTAACAAGAAACCACCTGGGGGAAATCTGAAAAATGTAAAGACTAGAGAGCTAAACATCTTTCCCCTTCTCCCAGCTGAACATGAAGTCATGTAATGAGAGACACCACGCATGGAGGAGGGGGTGCTCATATGATTACTGTGGAGGGAGACAGATGACAAAGACTGGCATGGTTTGGAGCACTGGTTCTCAAAGTGTGGTCCCCAGCAGCATCAGTATCTCCTGACAATCTGTTAGTCACGTAAATTCTCAGGCTCTGTGTATGGAATCAGAAAGGTTGGGTTTAGGAAGTCTTGCAGGGAAATCTGAGGCTGGCTGAAGTTTGAGCACCACCGGTTTAAAGGTCCGTATGGATCACAGACAGGAAGGTAGATGACCTCTAGAGATCCTCAGGAGATTTCTCTGAGCCCATGGAATCAGAGATTCAACACAGGCCAGAGAAGATGGAGCTGACTTGGCAGTTTCAGGCTTCGCAAAGGCTGTCCTGTTTCTCTGAGGGTGCGAGGCCACGGACCAGGTAAAGATTCCTGCGTTATCATCCCAAGCCTTTCTGCTTCGAGGAAAGGCACAGTGGCAAGCTCTCGGGCAGCTTGCCAGGAGCTGGCCACTCCAGGAAGACAAGCCAGCAGTGGCAATTTTAGATCTCAACACTCCAAATACGTGGGAGTTTGCATTCTTCAAGGGGCTCATTTGTGTGGAGACCCACTGTCTTCCCTCCCCTGAGAGAGCCTGAGTCCCAGCCTTACCCTCCTCGGTAACACGGAGGGGGATCAGCCGAGTAGTCTTCACGAAGGGGCGATGTGCCTCGAACTCAAACTCCCGGGACACGTTGCAGGTGTAGAGGCCGGAGTCGTTCAGGGTGACGTTGAGCACAGTGATGGACACGTCCTGCAAGTCTTTGCTCCCGTTCCACTGCAGGCGCCCCTGGAAGGGGCTCTCCACCTCCTGGTGGCCGTTCCGATACTCGTAGATCTGTACATGGAGAAACAGTGGGGGAGGGCCATGAGAGAAGACAGGGAGAGGTGAGGACAGGGCAGAGAAGAGGACTAGATGGTGCGTGGACAGGCGGAAGGGGATGATGTTGCCAGGAGCTCCCCAAATGTGGGAGTGGGGTGGAGGCTCAGAGCGGGGCAGGGAAGAGAGCCAAGGCAGGGCGGACAAAGGCACAGGGCGGTCAGGGCACGTGGATGTGGAAGGAAGGGGCAGGCAGGAAAAGGGGGTGGAAAGAAAGAGAACGGAGGAAGATGAGTGACGCATAAAGGAGACTGAGAGAAAGGAAGGACTGGAAGGACATGGAAAAGAGGAACAAGAGAGAAAGATGTGCCGTGGGGGCCGCCAGCGAGAGGTGGAGGCAGAGGCAGCTTCGTTTGTCATGAACGGCCTGAGCGCTCCAGCCTCCAAATGTGGCTCTCAGAGTTGATCACCACTGAGGGGACATGGGCAGTCATGGCCAGGCCACAAGAAGGGGTCCCAGGCTGCTCGAGTGGCCCAGATGAGCAGAGAGATGCCAGTGATGTGCGTGCATCGGCTCCTCCACTCTGGGTGGAGTTAGAGCTCATCTCTACGTTTCTTTCCTCCAACACTTCCACCTTCTGACATACCTATTTTTTCCCCTCTACAGCTGTGCAGTTCATCTAATCTCTACTGGCCACACATGGCTACTTACATTAAAATTCAAATTACTAGGAATTAAATAAAATGTGAAATTCTGCTTTTTCAGTTGCACTAGCCCCGTGTCAACTGTTCAGTGCCACCTGTACCTGGCGGCTTCTGAGTTGGACAGCATGAATGTGGAATGTTTTCATCCTCACAGAAATTTCTATTACCATTACTCTGTATTTCCAGCACAATTGTTAAAGCTTCTTTTCCTCCATCTGAGCCATCTTTTCACTTTGGGTAGGCCCGGAAGCAGAGCAGGTGGCTGGCATATAACCAGGCCTGAGGCTCATGGGAATTTCTCCACCTGGTTAAGATGTCCAGGTTCCTGTAACACTAGCTCCTGGGACACTAGCTTTGGTCAAGGTCAGCCCTGAGCTGGGTACTGGGAAAGCTACTGTCCCAGGCCTGGCACCTGATTGGAACAAAGCCACTTCAGAATGACATGTCCAGCCTAGAATTAGAAATGAGCCCAGCTTTAGGAGAGCTAGAGACAAGAGCAAGCAAAATTCAATTTCATCCTAATGTTGTCTCCATTAGGTCTTTGTGGAGAAAAAACCTGCCTCCAGGAAGATGAGGCAGTACAGTAAAAAGGGCTTTGTATCTGCTCTCAGACAACCTGTTTGGTATCTAAGCTCTCTTTACTAACCAAACTTCTTGGATTAGTTGCCCCTTGTGTGCATGTGTATTGGGCTTTCTGGGTGGCTCAGCAGTAAGAATCCACCAGCCAATGCAGGAGACACGTGAGACGTGGGTTCAGTCCCTGGACTGGAAAGATCCCCTGGAGGAGGAAATGGCAACCCACTCCAGGATTCTTGCCTGGAGAATCCCATGGATAGAGAAGCCTGTCGGGCTACAGTCCGTAGGACCCCAAAGAGTTGGACTGAGCACGCATGCACGTGTGTTGTGCTTGTGTGTGTTCTTAATCAAACACTAATATAGTGTTTCCTCTATCAGAACTATTTTAAACATGCTAAAAATTATAGCTCATGGGACTTCCTTGGTGGTCCAGTAGTTAAGACTCAGCACTTTCACTGCACGGGGCATGATTTTGACCTCTGGTCAGGGAATTAAGGGGCTTCCCTTGTGGCTCAGCTGATAAAGAATCCACCTGCAATGTGGGAGACCTGGGTTCAGTCCCTGGGTTGGGAAGATCCCCTGGAGGAGGGAAAAGCTACCCACTCCAGTAATCTAGCCTGGGGAATTCAATGGACTGTATAGTCCATGGGGTTACAAAGAGTTGGACATGACTGAGCAACTTTCGCTTTCAGCGAATTAAGATCCCACATGCCACATGATACAGCCAAAACTGAAATAAATAAAAATTATAGCTCGAGTCCTGGTAACAAGTCTATGAAGTAGCTATAGTTTATATCCCCATTTTAGAGATGAGGAAAGTGAGGTACAGAGAGGGTAAGCAATTTGTCCAAGGACAAAAGTTAATAAGCTGTGGAGTTAAGAACCAATCCCACGCAGCCTGGCCCCAGAGAGAATGAAAGTGAGAATAACTTTCATTTCCAAGTTGGTACTCAGATTATATAACCACCATTTTGGCACTGGCACCAACCAATCAGACTAACATTGGTCATGGCTGATACCTCAGTTCCCAGATCACAAGGAGGTCAGAGGTTCCTCGTGGGAAGGATGGTGGTGAAGCCACTAGGGAGATTTAGCACAAGTAACCACTACAGTCCATGGGGTCGCTAAGAGTCGGGCTCGACTGAGTGACTTCACTTTCACTGTTCACTTTCATGCATTGGAGAAGGAAATGGCAACCCACTCCAGTGTTCTTGCCTGGAGAAGCCCAGGGATGGGGGAGCCTGGTGGGCTGCCATCTATGGGGTCGCACAGAGTCAGACACGACTGAAGCGACTTAGCAGCAGCAGCAGCAGCAACCACTACAGGATGCCTCAAACAAATGACCCACTGATGTACATGTACTGGCTGAGCGTCAGCCTTGGTCACCCCTGACATTCTTACTTCAGGGGTGAGATGAAGAGATGGTGAGACTTAAATGAGTTAAACGCATGTCATTCCATTTAATAACACTTAGCGTTATTTTAATTTTTAAAATAAATTTGGTTTTGGCTGTGCTGGGTCTTCGCTGCTGCACAGGGGCTTTCTCTAGTTCCATCACGTGGGGGCTTCTCTTCTGTGCGGAGGACAGGCTTCTTACTGCAGTGGCGTCTCTTGTTGTAGAGCTCAGGCTCTAGGGCTCGAGGGCTTCGGTAGATGTGGGACACAGGCTGAGTTGCCCCGCAGTATGTGGGGTTTTCCCAGACCAGGGATTGGCAGGTGGATTCTTAACCACTAGACCACCAGGGAGGTCCTTCAGTTTTCCTACTAATTTAATCCATCCAGTAGGATGGTGCAGAGATTAAATGAAAACACCGGCCTAGTGGGGTGACTGATGCACAGTGGGCTCTAAATACTATTTATGTCTTTTCCCTCGTTATTCTGTTTATAACCAGGAATGCTCGGAGCTGGCTGGGCACCCTCCCTTTCCCAGAGGCTGGGCTATACTGAGGCTGTCAGTTATCTGCAGAGGAGCTGTCTCTCTTTGGAGAGAAAGAGCCAGTGTTTGTCAGATCGTCATTCCCCCAGACTGTCAGGAGCCAGGTGCAAAATGGCAGAGGCCAGCAAAGCAAAGGCCAGAGTCAGCAGTCAGACATACAAGGAAATCTTTACCGCCCTCGGGCCTGTAGAACCATTCCACCACCGTGGTGGCCTCCACCTCCTCCCTCTTCATGCAGGAGATGCAGCGCAGCTTCATGGGGTTGCCCTGAACCGCCTCGGTCTCCGAGGGCACTTCCACACACACGGGGAAGCAGACGCCAACTGGAGAGAGGCCAGGAGACAGGGAGGGGCCAGGAGGTGTGGGGCAGAGGGAAGGGAGAGCAAGAAGGGAGGGAGGAGAGACAGAGAAGGAAGAACCATGAGACACATGGGAAAATAGCATGCACATGTAAGTAGCCCCCCAAGTCCCCACTCTCCCGACCGGCAGGGATGAGCTGGCGTTGACCGAGAGGCTCACCAGAAACAGGGAGTTGCGAGCGGCACATATCTGGCCCTGCCCTCAAAGACTCAGCATCTAGGTGCAAACAGGGTACCTCTGCATCCACCCATTGACAGCATGCACCCCTTCACTGAACCAGCGTCCACTGAAATCTACCCTATGACAGGCCTGATGCTGAGATTCAAAGTTGCACAAAACACTCACCACTCCCCAAAGGCATTTATAGTCTAGCAGGGAACGCATACTCCTAAGTGTCATGAAACCAGACCGTGGTGACTGACATACTAGTAACGTACTCTGTTCCCAGAGGAGGGGCAGTTCTTCCTAGCTGAGCTGGGGAGAGAGGAACACAAGGATGGTGAGACTCGAGGCCAGAAAGGGAGATCGGACCCATGCTGTGGGGACCTCTATATGTACTGCACAAGTGGGGGAGGGCATATGTTTCAAGGCCATGGAGAGATGTAAGCATATCTGTGTTTTATGGGAAATGTAGGTAATTCTGAGGCATGGTGGAGGGCAGAGCAGCAAGGAGGATGACGTGAGCTGACCGTGGGACTGGGGCGATGCTTCACGCAGAAGAGGAGAGACACAGGTAAAAATCGGGAGGGGAAAACTAACATAACATTGTAAAGCAATTACACTCCAATAAAAGAGCAAACAACAACAAAGTCTCACACCACACACAAAAATATAGAAAAAATTACATGAAAAAAGGCATGCATAAAATTAGAAGAGAGGAGAATCCCAGGGACGGGGGAGCCTGGTGGGCTGCCATCTATGGGGTCGCACAGAGTCAGACACGACTGAAGCGACTTAGCAGCAGCAGCAGCAGTAACAAACATGTTCAAATTTCTTAAAGGGAGAGAATTTTAAAATCTAAGTTATTTCTATATCAAAAGACACACAAAACAAAATAGAAAAATAAATGCAGAGTGGTAGAAGCGAAAAACATTGTTGTGGGGGGCTCAGACTGGAGGGCACCTCGCATGCCACCCAGAGGTCAGGACTTATAGTTCCTGCCCCCTAGAAACTTGTGGCCCATTGAAGAGGGTAAGTACATCAGACTGAAAATTCAGAATGAATCAAAAGTGGGATGTGATTGCCAACACAGCAAGGGCAAATGTGGGCTGTGTTAACAGATGTAGCTGTAGAACAAAGGAGAAACAGTTCCTCTGTGCTGCTCAGAACAAATCTGGACTATGAGGATCAGTTCTGGGTGTCACAGTGTACAAAAGGAAAGTCTGCATGTACAGGGGAAGGCAAGATGGAGAGGGTCTGGGGCGAAGTCTGGTAAGAACACAGCGGGGTGGCCGGGAGTGCTTAGCCTGGACACTGACACATCTGTCTTCAAATATTTGAAGGAAGAGAAAATAGATTTCTGTGGAAGAGAAAATAGATTCTGACCAGCTCCAAAAATTACATGATAAGGCTTGCTCAATTAAAAACATTTTTTTCCCCCTGGTACTGAAGCTGTTAACAAATACAAAAAACTTTTTCATAAGAGAGCTTACACGTTATACAGAAGGTTCAAAAGTGAGAGGAGCATCTAGGATTCTTATATTAGGACTTCTAACCCCTCTTGAGGCCACCTTCTCATTAATGATAAAAACAGAGCCCTTAAAAATGAAACAATACACACTGTCATTTAAAAACTTGGTCCACTGTGAATGGTCAGTCTTTTCTTCTACAGGCAGATAGTTCTTTCTAAAAGTAGAGGAAAGCTGTATTCAGAGCTTAAAATGAGACTGACAAACTAATTAAGAGTGAAAAATGAAATATCTGACTTAGAAGGGAACAAATTTAATTTTTAGACATAGAGTTTAAAAACTAGAGGCACTATGATAAAATTTAGCATATTGAGATAAAATGAATTTCATTGGCTTGGTTTTAGAACTCTCAGCAAGCTGGAACTGCTCTTATTGGGCAGCCTGCACGAGGCTCTCCTGCTCTGGCGTATTCGTTGTTGTTCAGTTGCTCAATCGTGTCTGACTGCAACCCCATGGACTGCAGCACTCCAGGCTCCCCTGTCCCTCACTGTCTCCTGGAATTTGCTTACATTCACCTCATTTCAAATTCATTTCACACATTTCTGCATATGGGTCATCACTTTAATGGGGGGAGGGTCCTTATCCAGAGAGAACTGATCAGAAACATTTTCAGAATGTGATGCATTTGAAATCTTGAGGATAGGCCTGTTTTATTTTGTTTTTCTTTTTTTTAAGAAAGCATGGTCTATGCAAAAGTTTGTGAGTGGATAGAAGGGTAGAGAATATGCACTGAAAATCCCATGTAGCAGGGAGTCTTGAGGCACATGTATATTTAATGAGATGTGGTAACGATGAATTAGTTCAATGAAGATGACTTCAGAGGAAAATAGGAAAATGTTCCAAGTAATGTACAGTTACGCTTATAGAGGCAGGAGGAAGATGGCACTGGGCAACTGAAGGCTTGGGTTTGATGGGCTGTTTTTGCTTTTTTGGCTGCACCGAGTGGCTTGTGGGATCTTAGTTCCCCGACCAGAGATGGACCACAGGTCCCTTCAGTGAAAGCACCAAGTCCTAACCACTAGACTGCCAGGGAAATCCCAGTTTGATAGACGGTTTAATCTCTATGAGACTCAGTTTATTCATCAACAAAATGCTGGAAATAAGACCTAATAAATTTGTCTATGGGATGATTTCTACAAACATGTTCGGTACAAAGGATCATTAGAGACAGCCTCACTGAGACGATGACACGGAGCAGGCACCAAATGAGAGACAGGAGGGAGCAAGCTATATGAACATCTGTGTGAAAGCTACAGAGGAGAAAGCAACTCGAGAGTCCTAGGATGGGAGAGTGCTGGCAAAAGCAAAGAGCACAAGAAACCACAGGGACCAGGAACTTCCCTGGGGGCTAGTGACTAAGAATCTGCTTTCCAGTGCCGGGAATACAGGTTCAATCCCTGGTCTGGCAACTAACATCCCACATGCCTCAGGTTTGTGCTGCAGCTAAGACTGGATACGGCCAAAAATAAATAAGATTTTGGGGGGTTGCGCTGGGTCTTCGTTGCTGCGTGTGGCACTTGTGGTGAGCGGGGTCTGCTCTTCCTTGCGGTGTTTGGGCTTCTCATTGCGGTGGTTTCTCTTCTTGTGGAGCACAGGCTCTAAGCACATGGGCGTCAGTAGTTGCGGTCCGTGGGCCTAGTTGCTCTGAGGCACGTGGGATCCTCCCAGACCAGGGATCGAACCTGTGTTACCCGCATTGGGGGCAGGCGGATTCCTATCCACCATACCCCCAGGGAAGTCCCAAGATATTTTAAAAAATAATAATAAAGTGCAGGGAACAAAGTGAGACTAGAAGGAGACAGGGTAGAAGAAATAAACCAGGACCGGATCGTGGCTGCCCTTGTGGACCATGACTAGGACTTTGGCCTCTGCTTTGAATGACATGGGAGCACTGGAGGGTTCTGAGTGGAAGAGCGCCACGGCATGATCTGACTGCTCTGTTGAGAATAAACTGAAGAGGTGAGGAAGGACAGGGTGGACGCAAACAGAACAGTTAAAAGGCTGGTACAGGGATCAGACTGAGAGATGGTTCAGTGATTCTGCTTGGATGAAGATAGCAATAGAGCTGCTGGGCTTGAAAATGTAGTTTGCTGGACTAACGTCCTTGAATAGGTGTGAGGTGATGTTCTCCAGTGAGCAAGTGGATGAGTCGGCCTTAACTATAAACACAGTTGGTTCATTTATAGTAAAAGGGGGGAAAGCAGAATATATGTAGTCAGGATGGTCAGCAGGGCATAGAAGCCTCTCTTTTGTTCTGAGATGCCCCTGAGTAAGGCAATCATCAGAGAGTAAGCCCCACTGATCACCTTCTCTTTGCCAAAGTCCAGTCTGAACTCCTAAGAAAGAACTCTGCTCATGAGGTCAATTAAATTCATGAGGTCCCAGATAAGACATTGAAAAATGGCCACAAAATCCACTCATCCTTATTCGCTTGCCCTTTGCAATATGACTTGCTTCTTGGAAAAGACCTTGATGCTGGGAAAGATTGAGGGCAAGAGGAGAAGGGGGTGACAGAGGATGAGATGGTTGGATGGCATCATCAACTCAATGGACATGAGTCTGAGCAAACTCTGGGAGACAGTGAAGGACAAGGAAGTCTGGCGTGCTGCAGTTTATGTGGTCGCAGAGTTGGACACAACTTAGTGACTGAACAACAACTCCTTCCATCCAGAGGTAAAGTCTATTTCTCCATCCTGTGAGTCTCCAGTATACAACTTCCTCTCTTTTCATGAAATCCTCTAGATTTCTAGAAAAGACTGTACGTATGGTAGACATTCAACCCACCTGCTGCCTATAAATAAGAAACTCCTGGAATAATCTTGGCCAAATCATTTGACCTTTGATCTCCTCTGCTGTTTCCATAGTAATAATGTGGAAAACAAGAAGGAAGAATAGATTGGTTATGATTATATTTAACTAAGGAATAGCATTAATCTATCTATATTAAGCAGTGGATAGTAATGTGTATGTAACCAACTCCTCTAATCTTTCTCTTCTTTGGTTATCTGGTTATATTGCCCCTCTTGACTTTGCTCTACACTGCTTTCCTTTGTATTAAGAACATAAAAGCTTTGATTAGAAAGTAAAACTTTCCAGAAAGAGGTAAAAATGACGTGATTTGTAGACATGAACACCCTGAAATGACTTGGTCTATCAGATCTAGCCAGTCACTTAGCAAAGCCTTGAGAGAATGGGATGAAAAATGGGTTGCTGGGGGAAAAGAGGAAAACATTCCCCAGCACAACAGACATCTGGGAGAGTAGACGTGGAGAGGAAGAGCTGAGAAGATACTAGGAGGTGACGAGTAAGGCCCTAGGCTTGGGAGAGGAGTGGAAGTGAAGTCGCTCAGTCTGACTCTTTGCGACCCCATGGACTGTAGCCTACCAGGCTCCTCCGTCCATGGGATTTTCCAGGCAAGAATACTGGAGTGGGTTGCCATTTCTTACTCCAGGAGATCTTCCCGACCCAGGGATTGAACCTGGGTCTCCCGCACTATAGGCAGATGCTTTACCGTCTGAGCCACCAGGGAAGAGGAGTGGAAGGGTGGCTCCAAAGAGAAATGAAAGGACAGATGCCCACCTTGCAATCCTGTATAGATAGCAGCAGGTGTGACCACAAGAGCTACAACAAGCACTAGAAAACCAAACTCACGAGATAAGAGTTCTCTACAAGTCCTTTCTCCTTCCCTGCACTTATTTTCTTATCTCTAAACTGGAAACAACACTACTTTCCCTGACTAACACCACTGGATTGCTATGGGGACCAAATCTTCATTTGAAAACTGCTTTGTAAACTGTAAAGCACTAGGCAAGTGTGGATTTATTATTATTACTACTATTTACTTTAATGAAGGAAATGTGGAATTTTGCTCAGTTCATGCAGAAAATAAAAGAATGGAAAAATTCCATTCACATTTGCATCATGTGACTAATCAGTTTGGGAAGGGTGAATGCATCTAAGCTAAGTGTTTTCCAATACTGGAATTATATGCAAATAAAATGAGATAGCATTTGTGAAGTGAGGCCTTCTCTCTAACATTTAATGGCAAAGTTTCCTGAACTATCTCTTTCTCTTTTTAGGTGTGTGTGCCTTTTTAAAATTAATTTATTTTTTAAAATTTATTTTTAATTGGGGGGAAATTGCTTTGCAATGTTGTTTTGGTTCCTGCCGTCCAACAATGCAAATCAGCCATAATTATACATACATGTCCTCCCTCCCTAGCCTCACTCCCTTCCCCCATCCCATCCTTCCAGGTCATCACAGACTGCCAGACTAGGTTCCCTGTGCTACACAGTAACTTCTCACCAGCTATCTATTCTACACATGGCACTGTATATAGGTTGATGCTACTTTCCCCATTAGCCTCACCCTCTCCTTCCCCTACTGTGTCCACAGTCCTTTCTCTATATCTGAGTCTCCATTCCTTCCCTGCAAATAGGTTCATCAACACCATTTTTCTAGATTCCATATAGATGCATTAATATATGATATTTGTTTTTCTCTTTCTGATTTCTTTCACTCTGTTCAAGATTCAAGGTTCATCCACTTCACTGGAACTGACTCAAATGTGTTCTTTTTATGGCTGAGTAATATTCCACTGTGTATATGTACCACATCTCCTTGACTCATTCATCTGTCGATGTACATTTAGGTTGCTTCCATGTCCCAGCTATTGTAAACAGCACTGCTATGAGCACTGGGGTACATACGTCTTTTTCAAGTACAGTTTTCCCAGGGTATATACCCACTAGAGGGATTGTTGGATCATATGGTAGTTTTATTCCTAGTTTTTTAAGGAATCTCCAAACTGTTCCTGGAGAAGAAAATGGCAACCCACTCCAGTATTCTTGCCTGGAACAGCCCATGGACAGAGGGGCCTGGCAGGCTATAGTCCATGGTGTTGCAAAGAGTCAGATACAACTGAGCGACTGATACACACACACATACTGTTCTCCATAGTGGCTGTATCGGTCTACATGCCCACCAACAGTGCAAGAGGGTTCTCTTTTCTCCACATTCTCTCCAGCATTTGTTGTTTGTAGATTTTTTTGATGGTGGCCATTCTGACTGGTGTGAGGTGCCTCTTTCCCTTTTGTAGCTTCTCAACTTAGTGAACCGTGTTCAGAAGCTGAGGATGGACAAGGATAGGTGTAACACATATACTTCTTCCCCAGGTTTTTTTTTTTTTTTGGCAGGGGGATTGAGGGGTGGAGAGGAAGATGGACACTCTGCCATTTTAGCAATATTCTGTAAATCATTTCCCTACCATTCAACTGTGCAGCTAAAAAGGATGTTAGATATCTGCCCCAACTTCCAGACTTACATATTTCCAAATACACATCTTTGAGGAACCAAATAGTCTCAGGTTATGACACGAAAAGCTAGTGGCAGAGCTAAGACTCTGATCCAGGCTTTGTAAGTCCTAGTTAAAACGTCCTAGACTATAGCATACTCTCCCCTCCACTAGAATTCAGGCAAAGACATTAGAAACTTAAATTAGGGTTTGGGAAGAAAGGCTTTGTAGAACATCACCCCAAGCTCCTCTACAACTTCACCTGTGATGGCTTTACTCGCGTTCTTTCTTACGCAGACCGAAGAACCTCTCCTAAGCCTCATGTCCCTAGTCTTCACCTCCCCTGAGGAAATCTCAGCCTTTCGTCTTCAAGACAGGTGAGATCACTGGCAACCCATTATGTCTGCTTCATGTTCAGATCTGGTCTACTCTACTGGGAATGGATGGCGGTGAGTCTGCCCTTGGGACTGGCATTACTCTCCCTCTTCGTCCTTCACAGCCTGTCTAATCAGGCATTTTGTTCAACAGGAAGCTTGGCTCTGCTTCTGGTCACATGCAAAATCCAGATAATGCTGGCAGCCAGAGTTAGTCCTGGAGGCTTAATAAAGAGATAATAAGGTAAAGAGGCAATTCCCATCAGCATATCTGCCACTGCGCTAGCAGAATGAGTTTCATGCCAATCATAGAGCATAATCCCACATACCTAGTTTCAGTAAGGTAGGTGGGCATGCTCACATCTAATTATCTTGGTTATTGATTTTTAGCATGGAGGAAGGTAGCTAAGATGATGTCAAGCAATATAACAACTGGAGAGCATGTATATTTGACCTGAGAATCTAAGTTGGCAAGACTGAATGCCATAACTACACAACTATACACAACTACACACACACACACACACACACACACACACACACACTACTACATCCTCATCAATCCATTCAGATGCCCATGCTAACATGCTCCAACACAAGCTAGAACACACATTCAGACGCTGAGGCATATACATTAATACAGTAAACCATTCTCTCAGTCGCACATCCAGACATTAGATGTAGATTCATTAACTTCTGCCATACACATGCAGGCACCCCACTTCAAGCCCATCTCTAACACCGCTCTGCTCAGCTTTACTGTTGCAAGTATAGGACTCCCTTATTTGGAGAGAGAAGGTCACCTCACTGCTTCACAATAGATAAACAAGAACCTATTTATCTTTGAAGGCAAAAAAATCCAGCTCCCCAAACACCAAAGCACCTTAGTTCCCCATGTTCATGAAAAAGAAAAAAGATGCAATTCCCAGGTGCCTGTTCATCTAATATATTACTGCAAATGGCTGAAGCCTATTTTACTTATTAAAATTAAACAGTAGGATTAACAACTAAAGTATTTTCACTTCCAAAATGCACACATCCAGATTTTTTAATGTATAAAAATTAATTTTAAGAACTCATTGAGAAATGAAATGCAACTGCAATCAAGATTTTTTTTTTTATAATGAACGTGACAGCATTCTCTTTTAGCAACAGGAAAGGGGGGAAAAATACTTTGTAATTAGCAGGAAACGGGAGGGAGGGTGGGAAAACCACCAAGGGAGGTTCGGGAATAAAGCATCAGAGAAATAGGGAGGCCTTTTGCCAATCTCAAAATCCTAGCTCTCATGGAATTCCTCTGGATCCCATGTCTGGCAGACATGTACAGAGGGAAGCCAACCAGGGCTCCTTGTTGTCACCAACGATATCAATGTGTTATTATTGTTAACATTATTACTGTTATCTGCACCTCGCATGGCAGGGTGCTGGTACTTACCCCACAAGATGAGCAGAAGGGAAGCCAGGGGAAACAATCTGTTGAAGGCAGGCATCTTTTTTTTTTTCAGCGGGTGGCTTCCGGGGCTAAACAGAGATTCCCTGGGTCAACAACGGCTCCCTCTCAGAGACTTTCGAGGAAACCCTCTGGGACGAACTGGCCCAAGGAGGCGACTTTCTGACTGAAATAAAGGCCAAGCGCCGGTGACTGGAGAGCCTCTGCGGGGTTTTGGAGCCAAGGGGGGGTTTCAGCTCCAAGCCACCCTAGCGGACAGCCCCAGTTCGAGGGAGCGGATAGGCAGCTCTGCGCGCTCTCCCCAGAGCCCGTTGCTGGGATCCGGATCAGCACCGCGGACAGTGCCTTCCCCGCCCACCCCGGAACTTCCAGTCTCCTGTTTGCGTGTCGCTGAAAGCTTGGCTCGGAACCGAGCAGCCGGCAGGCTCTAGGCGGCTGGGCTGTCGAAGGGGTCCATGTTAATCCACCTCTCACCTCCTTACGAACAGTTACGCTCCAACCAGGATCCACCCAGACCCGGGAGAGCCGGCTTCATCCGCCCTGGCGGCTTCACCAACTGGGCGTGCCCATACACCCGAAACCAACACGGAGCTGCCGTCTGAGCTACAAAATTCGTTCCACCTCGGTACCGTCCACACCCGCCCAGGCTCCCCGGGGAGATCCGGAGGGGCCAGGAAGGAGAAGGTGGAACCTTCTGTTTGGCCGGCGATCTCAGAGGAGGGGCGGCAGGGAAGGGGGATGGACCCCTTCCCGGGAGCTCGCCCACAAGATCGTGCAAGGGCCCCGACCCTGGGTGGCAGGTGACCAGCTGCCCTTCTCCAAGGCCCCCTAGCCCGTGTGCGCTCACTCAGCCTTGACATGCGCAGGCAGCTCTCCACCCTCACTGCCACCACAGACCCACCCCTTCGTGCAACACTCCCCACCCCCAAACAGGCGTGCCCCTCCCAGGGCTGATCAAGGCTGCCGAGCGCGTGGGAGGAGCTCGGAGCTGCGCAAACACCTCAGCCCCCGCGATTTCTCTGCTCGCCGGCTGTCTCCAGGTTTCCCTTTCACATCTCCACATGTCTCCCCAGCAGGGGCACGCCTCCTCCCACCCATTCACACCCGCCAGGCAACCCCACTCCGGTTTCCTGCACAGACGTGCTAGCCTCCAGCTCCGAGAAGAGAAGGGCCAAATCTCTTGCAGGCAATGATCAGTGACGTCATCTGCAATGTACACTGTACATGGCTCCTGGCTTCTCTCTCGCAACCCCATCCCCTCCTTCTCTCCCGGTGTGTTCTTTGTCTGGCCTTGATCAGTTGGTTCCGGACACAATGAACGCAGCAAAATAATCGCTGCTTAGAAATGGGGTAAGAGTGAGGCGCACCTGTTCCCATGTTCACCTCCTCACCCAGAGAGGTGATCCAGATGTCGGTTCAACAGTGCTGTTGGGGGTGGGGCAACTCCCTCTCGCTCTAATCACTCCCCCCTCCCCAGTTTAAAAGCAGATAGGTCGTGGCTTGGCGTCTCCCAACTATTAGCCTTACCCTAGTCCTAGCAGCTGTTTCAATGCCCCGCCCCATCTCTGGAAGGGAGACCTGAACCTTCAAATTTAGTTATAAACTCAAATTGACATAATAGATTAGGAATGCTTGGAACCGAGTGAAATGTTAATCCAAGAACCTTCCGCCCCACCCCCCTTCTCATTCCCTATTGCTCCATTTCCAAAAGGGGAAGCTTGACATTGATGTTCCAAAACAGAATGGCAGGGTAACAGCTGACTGTAAGTGAACCACATGCAGGAAATTCTCCCTCCTAACATATCACAACAGAGTGTCCTTCTTCCTGGGCAGGGAGCCACCGGGCCATAAACTCTATGTTGCTTTGAAGATCTGCTCTGAATCAGTTGTGTTAGACTTGGATGAGAAGTTAAAGTGGACTTAATTCAACTTCCTTTCTAATTCTTGAATCCCTCAAGGACATTCCTGATGAACAGACTTGGCCTTTGTCAGTGGCCAAAGCTTGCTACTTCACACGTTGATTCCTTTGAATGTTTAAGAAAGTTCTTCTTTATATTCTATTGAATTCTGTACACTCTTCCTTCTTCCCCAAACTCCATTAAGTGGTCCACAAACTGTTTTCCTAAATAGAGAGTTGTGCTTCCCCACACTCCACCCCAGACTCTTTTATTTGGGGTTAAGCTTTATAAGTTTCTTTCAGTGTATTTTTTGGTTGGTTTCCAGTCCTTAATTACCCTTGTCACTGTCTCAAGAGGATTTTTAGTTTGTCGGCATGATTCTCAAAGTGACATTCAGAAGAGGAACTGATGTTTTCTGTGGGGTCTGGACAGTGTAAATCCAGGAGAATAATGGCCACATTTTCTTTAGATAGTGTGTCTGTCCAGTTATATTTACAGCTATATCTCACTTATAATGAGCTATGATCAATTAAATTCTCATAAGTATTTTTCACCCAATCTGTTACAGAGTTATCTTGGACTTATACAGGGTTTCTTAGGGGAAAAAAAAAAAAAACTTCTGTATTTATTGCTATTAAAATTTAGTAGTTTATTATCCCATGCTATTAATACTTGTATTGAATCCAGATTTAATTACCCAACATCTCTTTTCTTTAGCTTGTTTCATCTTTAGGCTTGACAATCAATTGATCCAAATATAGACTTTTTTTAATGGATAGGAAAAAAACAAAAAAGAGTTCTTTGGCATGATTTGGGAGACCTTACTCTAGTTTGACTAATTAGGCTTCTGTGGTATTATGCTGGTATTGTGATTATATTTGGTATTGTGATTATAACTCAATCGCAAATAAATATTCAAACATATCTCCACATTTTCCATATTTATATCATAACACATTCTGAAAATTTAAAACGAAAGGTATATGGGACTTCCCTGGAGGTCTGGTGAAGACTCTGTTCTTCCCCTGCAGGGGACATGGGTTCCATCTCAGTGATAGTCAGGGAACTAAGATCCCATGTGCCTTGAGGTGCAGGCAAAAAATTAATTAATCAACCAACAAAACAAAGGGTATATGTGAGAGAAATTAGACTTATAATGATCCAGATAAGAGAGGTTTACATTTACATAGAAACAGATTTTCAGCAATATATTTCAAACCATTACAGAGTGAAATGAATTACCTTTTGCTATGTTCAAGCAGTTGTTATGCAAAGAGTTACTGGGATGTTGTAGAAAAAAAATCTTCTATAAGTTAGAAATTTGGTATGGATTGTTGATGAAGTGCCAATCAAAGACTTCCCTGGTGGTCCAGTGGTTAAGACTCCATCCTCCCAATACAGGGTGCCTGGGTTTGAGCCCTCATCAGGGAACTAAGATCCCACATGCCACAGCTAAGACCCAGTGCAGCCAAATAAATAAATATTTTTTAAAAATTTCCAACCGTCTTTGAGATTCAATGATTTTATTGAAAGTCTCACCCAAATATATAGAGTGATTAAAATGTTTTCAGTCTGATAATCCTATCAACCACTACACTACAGCCATCACCACCACTGCAGCACCAATTGGCTTAATTTTACATAATTTTGTCCCATGTTTGTTTGTGCTGATTCCTAATTATCACAATGTTCTTTTTAAAATATTTTCCAATTTCATTTTAAATAGTCATCTTGAAAATTTTACATGAGATTTTAAGAAAAATGTACTTGCCTCTAATTTGCGCAAGCTACTTGCCCTGTCTCCCCTCTATTGAAAACAGGAGCATTTGGTTTTTTCAGTCTTCCGACATTTCCTTTGATTTTTGACAGTAGACCTCAGTCACTTTCACAAATACCTTTAGTCCCCTAAAGTGCATCTGGCTTTGTTCTAAGAGTTTTTAATTCATTTAAATTAAGTTATCCCTTCCTCTTTTCTGGAGAAGGAAATGGCAATCCACTCCAGTATTGCCTGGAGAATCCCATGGACAGAGAAGCCTAGTAGGTTACAGTCCATGGGGTCGCAGAGTTGGACACGACTGAGCGACTTCACCTCACCTCACCTCACCTTCCTCTTTTCTGCCATTTTGGCTTCAATCCCTTTTTGCTGGTTTTATTTTTTGTTGGTGGTGGCATTGTTTCTTTATTTATTTTTACCTTTTTCCAACTTGATGATTATCTTCCCCTTCTAGTTGAAGGTGAAGCCAGAGCAGACAGAAGCCAGAGCTCTCTTTGTATCCTATGAGACCATGCACATTTCTTGCTTGAAGCCCTTCAGTTGCATTTCACCGGACAATAAAATAATTAAAACCTAGACTCCTCTCCATGGTTAGCAAGCCCTGCCCCGAACTCTGCCTGTCTCTTCACACTCAGGTCTACCATTCCCTGTCTTGTCCACAGTGTTCCAGTTACCCTTGACTTTTTAAATATGTACCTCAAACTTATCAAGCTCTTTCCCATAATAGAGCCTTTGCATGAGCTGTCCCCTCTACCCAGAATGCTCTTCATCCTGTGGCTGGTTCCTTATCATTCCACGCTTGCCTCAGATGAATTCTTGAATAATACTCCCTGGACACACTGTCTAAACTGGCTTCCTACCCGTCACCCCCACCTGAAGCTACTCTCATCTCACGACCCTGTTCCTTATTCCTCCCATCTTCTCTCACTCTCCAAATTTATCTTATTTTAAATTTATGTACTTGCTTATTTTCTGTTTCCAACTCAAAATTCTATGAAACCAACCTTTTTTGTCCTTTTTGCTGTGGGATCCCTATGCCTAGATTGGTACCAAGAGGATATTCTGGGAATCCTGAATGAATGAATTAGGGGATGGAGGAATAAGAGGAGAGTGCAAAAAGAGTGAAGAGCAGAAGAGGGAACAGATAAATAGTCAAAGGAATGGGAGAAGGTGCAGAAAGCTACAGTGCCACAATAGGCAAGGGAAGAGAGAGAATCTCTATTAATAGACTTGGGAGACACTCCTCCATAGAGGGGGCTTCAGCTATCTGTGCTCAGAGATTGGGGAGGTGGAGTCGGGTGGATCGAGCCTGAGGTTCTCAGAGATTTTGAGATGGAGGGAAGGAATAATTCTGATAGGGTAAAAAAAATGACATCTGAGATATGCATGGAGAAGTTAGTCTTCCTGAGGAAAGAAACCCATTTCACTAAGATTATGGGGGAAGAGTTAATAACAGTAGTGGCAGTGATCCTATGAATAAAGATAAAGTGTGAGTTTTTTTAAATTAAAAAGTTGTAATTATTATTATTTTAACATTTATTATATTTTAGTTGCAGCATGCAGGATCTTTAGTTGCCGCATGTTGGGATCTAGTTTCCTGACCAGGAATCGAACCTGGGTCCCCTGCCCTGGAAAGGTGGAGTGTTAATCGCTGCACCACCAGGGAAGTCCTGAGATCTTAATAGATACACACACACACACACACACACACACACACATATGCACATAAATCTTGATAAAACAGGAGAGTAGGGGGTGGGGAGGGACAGGGGAACTGGGGACTAAAGAACTGGTGTGGAATCACCACAGGAGCCTTCTTGACCCAGAGATGCCAAGGGAAGCATTTTGAGATCTACACATACCTGAACTTAGAGTCAACATGTGGAAATCAGAGCCCAGTATAGGCAAGTCAAGTGACCTGCTTCTGCTATTCTAAGTGGATTTTGAAAAATAGTGCACACCCCATGGGATGAGAGGGAGAAACCTGTTTATTTTAAACTGTGGCCACAGAGCACATGTGGGACTGAGAGATATCAAGCTTCCCCAAATCTTTCCCTTATCCAGCCTGCCAGCTGCGTGGGTACTGTCGCCAGCCAAGGGATGTTTGGGATTAGAACAGGAAACAGTGACATAGTGACCAGACTCTGCAATCTCTTTCTGGAACTGCGCATGGCAGAGAATCTGGCAGGTAAGGTGGGGCCCGAACTATTTTTTTCTTTTTAAGTAGAATTGAATTTCATCTGCATGATTAGGGAAGCCAGAACTTTCCTGATGCCCAGCAGGACCCCTCCCTCCACCACTCATAATACATCCTATGTACAAAAAAAGATCCCCTGGAGGAAGGCATGGCAACCCACTCCAGTATTCTTGCCTGAAGAATCCCGTGGACAGAGGAGCCATTCATATTCAGTCAGACACGACTGACGCAATTAGCATGCATGCACACACTGTTCCTAACCACTCTCCAGGAAACTCATGGTTGCACATCAGTGAGAAAGCTGTCAATAATTAGTTATGGTAATCCAAACCTCTGAATGGGAAAAAAGAAAATATAATTGGTGATTAGGTACTTCACCTCAGAAGAAAAGTTGTATTTTCTTTTCTGTTGGTTTTTTTTTTTAAGTACTATGTCCCAACTTAAAAAAAAAAAAGTACCTTTTTATTTTATTTTTGGTTATGTTGAGTTTTTGTTGCTGTGTGCAGACTCTTTTCCTCTAGCTGCAGCTCTACAGGGCTACTCTCTCATTGCAGGGCATGGGCTTCTTATTACAGTGGCATCTCTTACTGCAGAGCGCTGGCTCTGTAGTTGTGGCTCATGGGCTTAGTTGGCCAGTGACATGTGGAATCTTCTCAGACCAGGGACTGAATCCATGTCCCCTACAGTGGCAGGTGGATTCTCTCTCTCTTTTTAGTTTATTTATTATTAACTGAAAGGTAATTGCTTTACAATATTGTGTTGGTTTCTGGTATACACCAATGCCATAGGTATACATATCTCGTCTCCCTCTTGAACTTCCTTCCCACCTCCCACCCTATCCCATCCCTCAAGGTTGTCACAGAGCACCGATTTGAGCTCCATGCACTATATAGCAAATTCCCACTAGCTATCTATTTTATATATGGTAATATATATTGTAATATGTATGTATATGTAATTGTATGTATAATATGTATATGTAAATATAATATGTATTTTACATATGGTATATGTTTCCAAGATACTCTCTCCATTTGTCCCACCCTCTCCTTCCCCTACTGTGTCCACAATTTACCAGGCGGATTCTTAGCCACTAAACTACCAGGGAAGTCCTTATAAGGTATTTTCAATTACTTGTTAGCCTGGCATAATTTTTTATGCATTTCTGGCAGGCATGTGGCTGGAACTCTCAAGCTAAGTAGGAAAGAAAAGTCTCTTGGAGAAATAAGTATCATTACCACCTTTGCTGCTTTTCTAAATACTACTGTTGTTCTGATATTTGGGACAGAACTCATCAGAGACACTATTGAAAAACAAGAGAAAGAAACCACAAAATGAGGCCCAGGTCTGGGACATAGGCCTGTTGCTTGCCTAGTTGTACTCTGACATTTCATCTAACCTCTCTGAACTGATTGTCTCTGATTGTCTGCCTCCCAGATTTACTTCGAGCACGCATGAAATCGTGTGTGTAGATGTGTTTTGGATCTTGTTAAGTCCTATAAAACCAAGAGGTATTAGGCTCCTATTTAGATGATTTCTTTAATCCTTACAGAGATGTGCTCAGCTGTTAACTTCAGCAGCAGGATGAAAAATAATCTGCTTTTCATGATTATCACCACTTTGGTTATCATTACCATCATCAGCATTAGTATCTCATCATCATGGTATTTGAAGGCATGCTTTGGCCCAGAGCCATGCTTCTGTAATTCATATGGATTAATTCATTTAATCCTCACAACAATCTTAAGAAGTAGGTACTGTTATAATTCTCTCTCTCTCTGTTTTGGGGGGAAATAAAAACGAGAGGAATTGACTTGCTCACTCAATTTGTAGATGGTAGAACTGTGACCCAAACATAAGGTTCTTTGTCTCCAAAACTTTAAGGACTTAACTTCTCCTATGAGAAATTCACCATCAAAAGGCACTTCTATGTGCAGATCAGTCAGAAAGGTAATGACTCATTGTGCAATGGAAAGTTCTTAGATAAATGTTGTGTGTGTATATGTGTGTGAGAAAAAGTAGGAACTCACTCAAATTCTGGGTGAATGAGAAACCTGTACTGGGAAATGGGAGATGAGAAACATAAATACAAAAGTCTTTCGGGTAAAGACATTTTGAATTTCCCAGGAAAATTAGGAAAATGTTTTATTTATCTTTGAATCTGCAGAAACTAGCAAAGCACTTGGTAAGTAGTACTAAAGATACAATCTGGAGTGAGGATAAGACATCAGTGGTGAGAACAAGGTGGGTTCACAAATGATTGTGATACAAAGTATATTAAGAGTAAAATATAGAGGATCAAGGACTCCCCCTGGCAGTCCTATGGTTAAGACTCCAAGCTTCCACTACAGGGGGCGAAGGTTTGAACCCTGGTGGAGGAAGTTCTGCAAGCCACGATGTGAGGCCAAAAAAAGAAAAAAGGTAAAATACTAAAAAGCCTCTTGATGAAAGTGAAAGTGGAGAGTGAAAAAGTTAGCTTAAGACTCAACATTCAGAAAACGAAGATAATGGCATCTGGTCCCATCACTTCATGGGAAATAGAGGGGGAATCAGTGGAAACAGTGTCAGACTTTTATTTTGGGGGCTCCAAAATCACTGCAGATGGTGACTGCAGCCATGAAATTAAAAGACGCTTACTCCTTGGAAGGAAAGTTATGACCAACCTAGATAGCATATTTAAAAGCAGAGACATTACTTTGCTGACTAAGGTGCATCTAGCCAAGGCTATAGTTTTTCCTGTGGTCATGTATGGATGTGAGAGTTGGACTGTGAAGAAGGCTGAGTGCCGAAGAATTGATGCTTTTGAACTGTGGTGTTGGAGAAGACTCTTGAGAGTCCCTTGGACTGCAAGGAGATCCAACCAGTCCATCTCCTTCAGGAGATCAGCCCTGGGATTTCTTTGGAAAGAATGATGCTAAAGCTGAAGCTCCAGTACTTTGGCCACCTCATGCAAAGAGTTGACTCATTGGAAAAGACTTTGATGCTGGGAGGGATTGGGGGCAGGAGGAGAAGGGGATGACAGAGGATGAGATGGCTGGATGGCATCACTGACTCAATGGACATGAATCTGAGTGAATTCTGGGAGTTGGTGATGGACAGGGAGGCCTGGCATGCTGCAATTCATGGGGTTGCAAAGAGTCGGACACGACTGAGCGACTGAACTGAACTGAACTGATAGATATGCAAGGTAGTTTACATCTCAAGCAGTAAAAGAAACATGAAGGAGGTACATTTGAAACCTTCCTAAAACAAAGATAGGACTTCAACAGGAGGTAATTGGAAAGCAAGACATTCATGACAAGAAAACAAAATGGAGGAAAAGCTCAGAGGCAGGAAAGTTTCAGATCTGAGATGAGGAAAGTGAACAATTTAGTTTATCTGAACACTGGACACATTTAGAGAAATGATGGTGGGTAATGCTGGAACAGTAAGTTAAGTAAATAGTCTTTAATGCCCTTTTAAAAAGTCTGATTTGATAGGTAATTGGGAGTCACTGGAGATTTCAAAGCGTATGAGTAAGGTGATAGGAAATAAGTTTAGGCAAATTAATCTGGCAGAATAGGGGACATGGAGTGGGCAACATGGGCAAAGTGACTGCAGTAGATGTAGTAAGAGGGAAGGAGGGGCTGATGTAAGAGGGAGTAAGAGGGAGCGAGGGGGGAGAGGTCTGATCCTGGAGAAAACGTGAAGGTAAAAGACACTGGATTTGGCAAATGACCAGATGTGAGGTTGGGCTTCCCTGGTGGCTCAGACAGTGAAGAATCTGCCTCCAATGCAGGAGACCAGGGTTCGATCCCTGGGTTGGGAAGATCCCCTGGAGAAGGGAAAGGCTACTCACTCCAGTATTCTTGCCTGAAGAACCCCATGGACAGAGGAGCCTGGTGGGCTAAAGTGAGCGACTAACACACACAGATATGGGGCAAGGGAGGAAAAGTCATTCTAGTCATGGTCAATGGGGAAATTTGGGGGGGCTTCCCCGGTGGCTCAGAGGTTAAAGCGTCTGCCTGCAATGCAGGAGACCCGGGTTCAATCCCTTGGTTGGGAAGATCCCCAGGAGAAGGAAATGGCAACCCACTCCAGTACTCTTGCCTGGAGAATCCCATGGAGGGAGGAGCCTGGTAGGCTACTATTCCATGGGGTCGCAAAGAGTCGGACACGACTGAGCGACTTCACTTTCACTTTCACTTTCACTATATATATATTTTTAACAGTGCCACTTCTTAGTTGTGGCATGTAGGATCTAGTTCCTTGACCAAGGATCGAACCCTGGTCCCTGCATTGGGATCACGAAGTCTTAGCCACTGGACCACCAGTGGAAATGGTGGGGAAATTTTTTATGTCATTAGAAGTTATAGAGAAGATAACAGGAGTGATTTAGGGGAGGTTCCTGGTCAGGGAATATTCCACATGCTCGGAGCAATTAAGCCCTTGCATCACAACTACTGAGCCCGGGCTCTAGAGCCCAAGAGCTGCAACTACTGAGGTCTGTGCGCCTAGAGCCTGCGCTCTGCAACAGGAGAGGCCACCGCAATGAGAAGGCCTGGCACTGCAACCAGAGAGCAGCCCCCGCTTGCCACAGCCAGAGAAAAGCCTGGGCAAAGCAATGGAGACCCAGGGCAGCCATCAATGAATTATTGTGGTGAATGCAGTTCCAGTGACTTCCAGGCTTTCTCCAATAACAATAGGCAACTGTTGCCAAAGGCTGGGCATGACAAGGTGGAACAGAAGTAGAAAGTGTTGAGGTGTCCTAGAGTGGTAGTAAGTGTGTTTGTGAAATGGTTAATTACATGCCAAATCAAACAGATGGATAGAAAAGGACGATAAGGAATCACAGAAGGGGACTTCCCCAGTGGCCCAGTCGTTAAGAATCCAGCTTGCAATGCAGCAGACTCAGATTTGAGCCCTGCTCTGGGAACTAAGATCCCACTTGCCGCAGGGCAACCAAGCCTGTGCACCACAGCTGCTAAGACCTGACACAGCCAAATAAATAAACGTTAAAGGAGAATCATAGAGTGACTTGTGATGACAGTAAGAATAAGAAGCAATTTTAGGGGTTGCAAGCAGCTGAGAGAAAAGGAAGAGCAGGAGATAATTGCCAGAGAAGATATACTGGGGGCTGGACTCTTTGGGATGGAGCCACACTGAGGAATAAGCAAGTCTGTATGGTGGGCATCCTGTTAAGCGACCAGGGTACATTGCAAATAGAGGACATTGGAGTTAAGGTGATCAGGATAATGGGTTTTTTTAATTTACAAATTTGAATTATTTTTCCAACAAGCAAACATTACCGCAAAGCAGAAAAAAAAAAATCAAAACAAATAGTCATGGGATTCAAAGGAATGAAACAGAGGAAGAGATTCCAAGTTCATATGGAGGTCAGTAAATCAACAGTTCTTGACTAAACTCACTAAATGGTCAGCTGGACTGGACTGAAAACTGGTGGATGTTTGCAGGTTTCTGGAATTTAAAAGAAAGAAAACATGTGAGGCCAAAATATAAGAAGAGTTATCAGCGTGGATTATTGACATTCGTGAAGGCAACGGTGGTATAAGAAAAGAGAACAGCCTTTCGCAGATGGAGAAGTTGCTGAGGAAGATGGATGGTTTCTAGGGAAGTCGGCAGAGAACTTGGAAGAGGCTTGTATGAGCCCCACAAAGGAGGAGCTGCGTTGAGTCATTTGTATAAAACTATGGTCTCATTATGGCAACTGGGAGCCTGGATAGTGAATGCTTCTCTTCCAGGGGAATAGAAGTAAGTGGAGCACACAGCCTCCTTCCAAAGGATTCCGGGAAGATTAGTACTGATGAGAGCTGAGCGAGAAAGTAAGAAAAGATCCAGTGAATAGAAATGAAAGACATAACAGTCAAAAAGAGGGGGGGGGTTTGTTTCTAAAGGACAAATGAAAACATAGTCTATGAATTCTAATAACAACATAGTCCTCCTGCGTACACTGGAACTTACGATGCCTAAATACAACCCCAAAATAAGCATCTGTGTCTTGCCAGCAATTCCCTGAGGGCCTTAAAGGCCACGAGGGTGGAGTCAGATCTCAGAAGGAGGAGAAGATGCCTTTTGTTTTTATGAGGGAGGGAAGAGACACACACTTGGTCCTGTTTTTGTGTGTAGGAGAGGTGGCTGAAGTGATCAATGCAAAGAAATAAAAATAAACCATACAATGGGAAAGACTAGAGATCTCTTCAAGAAAATCAGAGATACCAAGGGAACATTTCAGACAAAGATGGGCTCGATGAAGGACAGAAATGGTTTGGACCTAACAGAAGCACAGGATACTAAGAAGAGGTGGCAAGAATACACAGAAAGTGAAAGTGAAGTCGCTCAGTTGTGTCCGACTCTTTGCGACCCCATGGACTGTAGCCTATCAGGCTCCTCCGTCCATGGGATTTTCCAGGCAAGAGTGCTGGAGTGGATTGCCATTTC
The DNA here is from genome assembly GCF_016772045.2 of Ovis aries. Taxonomy (NCBI): domain Eukaryota; kingdom Metazoa; phylum Chordata; class Mammalia; order Artiodactyla; family Bovidae; genus Ovis; species Ovis aries. The sequence continues at coordinate 34,022,287 of NC_056068.1, forward strand.
CTTCTCCAGGGGGTCTTCCCGACCCAGGAATCAAACCCAGGTCTCCCGCATTACAGGCAGACGCTTTACTGTCTGAGCCCCAGGGAAGAAGAGGTGGCAAGAATACACAGAAGAACTATACAAAAAAAGATCTTCATGACCCAGATAACCATGATGGTGTGATCACTCAACTAGAGCCAGACATCCTGGAATGCAAAGTCAGGTGGGCCTTAGGAAGCATCACTATGAACAAAGCTAGTAGAGGTGATGAATTCCAACTGAGCTATTTCAAATCCTCAAAGATGAGGCTGTTAAAGTACTGCACTCACTATGCCAGCAAATTTGGATAATTCAGCAGTGGCCGTGGGACTGGAAAAGGTCAGTTTTCATTCCAATCCCAAAGAAAGACAATGCCAAAGAATGTTCAAACTACTACACAATTGCACTCATCTCGCACGCTAGCAAAGTAATGCTCAAAATTCTCCAAGCCAGGCTTCAACAGTACATGAACCATGAACTTCCAGACCTTTAAGCTGGATTTAGAAAAGACAGAGGAACCAGAGGTCAAATTGCCAACATCTGTTGGATCATCAGAAAAGCAAGAGAGTTCCAGAAACACATCTACTTCTGCTTTACTGACTATGCCAAAGCCTTTGACTGTATGGATCACAACAAACTGTGGAAAGTTCTTCAAGAAATGGGAATACCAGACCACCTTACCTGCCTCCTGTATTCAGGTCAAGAAGCAACAGTTAGAAATGGACATGGAACAACAGACTGGTTCCAAATCGGGAAAGGAGTATGTCAAGGCTGAATATTGTCACCCTGGTTATTTAACTTATATGCAGAATACCTCATGTGAAATACCAGGCTGGATAAAGCACAAGCTGGAATCAAGATTGCCAGGAGAAATATCAATAACCTCAGATATGCAGATGACACCACCCTTATGGCAGAAAGTGAAGAGGAACTGAGGAGACTCTTGGTAAAAGTAAAAGAGGAGAGTGAAAAAGCTGGCTTAAAGCGCAACATTCAGAAAACTAAGATCATGGCATCTGTTCCCATCACTTCATGGCAAATAGATGGGGAAACAGAGGAAACAGTGAGAGACTTTATTTTGAGGGGCTCCAAAATCACTGCAGATGGTGACTGCAGCCATGAAATTAAAAGATGCTTGCTCCTTAGAAGAAAAGTTATGACCAACCTAGAAAACATATTAAAAAGCAGAGACATTACTTTGTCAACAAAGACACATCTAGTCAAAGCTATGGTTTTTCCAGTGGTCATATATGCATGTGAGATTTGGACTATATAGAAAGCTGAGTGCCAAATAATTGATGCTTTTGAACTGTGGTATTGGAGATGTCTTGAGAGTCCCTTGGAGTGCAAGGAAATCAAACCAGTACATCCTAAAGGAAATCAGTCTTGAATATTCACTGGAAAGACTGATACTGAAGCTGAAACTTCAATAGTTTGGCCACCTGATGCAAAGAACTGGCTCATTGGAAAAGACCCTGATGCTGGGAAAGAATGAGGCAGGAAGAAAAGGGGATGACAGAGGATGAGATGGTTCGATGGCATCACTGACTCAATGGACATGAGTTTGAGCAAGTTTCAGGAGCTGGTGATGGACATGGAGGCCATGCTGCAGTCCATGGTGTTGCAAAGAGTCGGACACAACTGAGTGACTGAACTGAAGTGGAGACTAGGAGTAAGGAAACTATTTCTTCTTTAAATCTCATCACTGGGACTTCCCTGGTGATCCAGTGGCTAAGACTCCAAGCTGCCAATGCACGGGGCCTGGGTTCAATCCCTGGTCAGGGGGCTAGATCCCACATACCACAATTAAGAGTTCAAATGCCACAACTAAAGATCCCATGTGCTACAACTAAGACCCTGTGTAGCCAAATTTAAACAAATTAAATAAAATCAGTCTCATCACCAACCATCTACTGTTTGGGTCTTCATCTTCAGGGCCAGATGGAAAGGTGAGAGGAGGATTTCAGCTCTTTTTGATATCCTTTTTTAAAGTTTAAATTTATTTATTTTTAATTGGAGGATAATTATAACGTTATTTTGGTTTCTGCTGCATATCACCATTGAATCAGGCATAAGTATATACATGTCACTTTTCTCTTGAACTTCCCTCCCACTCCATTTTCACTTCCTTTTATGTCTCATTTTCATTTTCCTTTGTTTTTCCTGCTTTCCCCCCTGTCTTTCCCTTTTCTTTTCCTTCTTTCTCTCTGCTGGCAGCAAGGAGGCAGAGCCACAGCTACGACTCTTCTCCAGCTGACAGGATCTGTTGATGTTGTTTCATTCATGGATTGAGAAGCGCCGACTCCCACTCCTCAGCTTCCAGGCTCAGCTGACCTGACAGCCCCCAGGAGAATGAAGGGCAGCGTGTACATGGCTTTCCTAGAAGTTCCTGTCCCAGCAACACAGAGTCCATTCCAACCCAGTGGGGTAAGATGAGCGTTCGCAACAGCTGCCGACTGTGGAGCTTTATTTAGACTCTCATCCAAAGTTACTTCTGTTCTCAATCTGACTCTGCTCCCAGCTAGATGAGGCTGGCACTCAAGACTCCACTTGGGCTAGGGCTGCCTGTGCAGGCAGAGTTCACAACAGCACCAAAGCCTCCACGGTTCCTTAGGGGATGGCCTGACGACACCACGCCTGACAGTTGACCCAGGCACCCGCTGGCCATCAGTCTTTGCCCAGCTCCTCCATTCTGCCCCCCGGGGTGGTGTCATTGCTCCTCTTTGAACTAATAGAAAGAGACACATCCAGGAAGCCAAGGTTCAAAAGTAGACCTCCACTCAGAGACAGAGAAGAGTGATTCAGAAATGTTTGTTGTTTTCAGATAGACCAGAACAGGAAAAATTCCAGGAGTCTGAGATCAGATATAATATAATATAAAAGCATTTGAATCTAAGATCTTTAAAAAAAAAAAAAAGTAACTTAACCCTTCCTGAGTGAAAACAACCATATCCTAGAACGGCCTCTTTAAATAAACTTACTTTTCTGCCTTTTTTTTTTTTTTTTAACACTGAGTTACTTTATCTCTTTAGAGATACCTATAAACCAGGAATATTTGGAAGACAAAATACTCAGTGGCAGATCTTAAATCTTTTTAAAGTTCTTGAGGAAAATAAGTTCTTGGTGGTGAGCTGGGAAGAGTAAAAAGCCCTAATTTATCAGTTTCGGTAAGTACTCCTACTAGGACTAATTTCTTTTTCAGAATTTCTTTCTTTCTTTCTTTGGTTGCTTCGGGTCTTGGTTGCGGCACACTGGATCTTCTGCAGGCGCAGGGCTCACTAGTGGCACACAGACTCTCTAGTTTGGGGGCTTGGGCTTAGTTGCCCTGCAGCATGTGGCATCTTAGTTCTCTGACCAGGGATCGAACCCATGTGCCCTGCATTGGAAGGTGGATTCTCGACCACTGGACCACTAGCGAAGTCCTCAGGACTAATTTCAAGCTACTGACGTGACATCCCTGAGCATGGAATTGGGAAGAAAAGGACATATGGGTCTTGTGAACCAATACAAACCAACAGCAGGATAGCAGTGCTGTTAACTCTAATCTGGGCTTCCCAGCCAACCTCTGGCGAGGGGCTAATGAAGATCAAGCTCAGAGAGGTAAGAGGTACGTCCTTATGTGTGCTTAGACACTCATCTGTTTGGGAAACACTTCACATTGCAGGGCTCAGGAAATCTTTGGAGCAGAGGAGATGAGCGCTTTCCCACTTCCAGAGTTCTTATTCCAGTCTCAGAGCGGCTGGTCTGCGTTAGTCCCTGATTTGCAGCCACAACATTATAAAGGGAGACACTGCTTCCCCTGAAAGAGTTTCTATGGCAACCTCACCCAGCAGGCAAAGAACAGCACTCTAAGCTTCAGGCGGAAGGTTAGGAGATAAAAATAAATTCTGATTAATCCAGGACCTGTGTATGACTAAGGTTCAGGAATTACCTGAAAACATAAAACCCCTGGTTGGAGTGAAATCTACATGTTTTCCTTTCCTTTCTTAAGAAAACTAAAACCCACAGACAAATGAACGGATGCTTTTTCTTTATCATTATGGCTCCTTGAAAAGCAGAGCCCTTTCTCTGAGGCAGGATTTAGCTGGTAGCTTTTCTCTCTGAATTTCTTATTCCCTGTACGTCAGGTGGCAAAGGTGGCTATAAACTGAGAGCTGATACGACCCAATAGGAAACTAGTGACCACAATTCCTGTTTCAGAGTTGATCGCCACAGCCCAGAGACATGAAATGAAACTCCATATATCATGAGTCAGTGAAATCTCTAGATTTCTTAAATCTCTTACCTTCAGAAACACCTTCCCTGACAACCTTACAAATAAACAGTGAGGCTCAAATGAGGTCATAGATGTGAAACGATTTTGAGATAAATGAGAAGGTTCTGTGCAAATGTAGGTTGTGATGATGGCTATTATTATTATGCCTTGGGTTTGGGTGAGGGGGCCGCTGAGGGAGCAAGAAGAGCTCATGCTATGAGGGCAGGAGGGGGCTAAGTCTTCATCAGCCAGGGATCAGATGATGGAGCTAGACAATCAGTGCTCATAAGGCTGAATGTTCATCCCTGCAACACTCGAACTGCAGACTCTGTGTTCTCCTTTCAAAATGATTTCCTCTAGTGTCTCTCTACCCACCCTCACAGAGATGTTCCCTCCTCCCATTCCACCTCCCCAAACCCAGATTTGAGCCAGCCTGTCTGACCCTGTTATTCTCTCCATGTTTGGATGTACATGGACACACAGCCCCCTTCTACTAAAACTGTAGCCCACATCCTCGCTCAAGGCATATTATTTTTCTCCCGTTAGTTCCAGAAATTTGCCCTACTTACCTCTGCTCTTTGGGCTTCCCAGGTGGCTCAGGGGTAAAGAATCTGCCTGCCAGTACAAGAGATGCGGGTTCAATCCCTGGGTCGGGAAGATCCCCTGGGGAAGTAAATGGCCACCCACTCCTGTATTCTTGCCTGGGAAATCTCTTGGACAGAGGAGCCTGGCGGGCTACAGTCCTGTGGGGATTACGAAGAGTCGGACACAATTTAGCGACTGAACAACAACCTCTCTTTTCTTTAGCGGCTGCTTCCTTTCGGGCTTTCTTTCCATACCTGTCTCTATCTTCAGCGTAAGGAAGAGAATCTCTGAAGTCAGTTTAGCCTGCTTCAGAAGACTAAGAGGCCTTTGAAAATTTGAGGAGATAGGTCATTTTTTGAAATGTATTTTTATTTTTTAGTTTCCCTATTTTTTAAAACAAAAGGTTTTATTTTGAAGCAATTGTAGATTCACAAGGAGTTGTAAAAAAATAGGGAATTTCCTAGTGGTCCAATGGCTAGGATTCTGGGCATTCACTGCCGAGGACACAGGTTCAATCCCTGGTCAGGGAACTAAGATCCCAAAAGCTGAGTAGCATAGCTAAAAAGAAAAATAAATAGTACAAATAATCTTGTGCCAGTCTTCAGCCAGCTTCCCACAGTGACATCATATATAGCTGTAGTATGATATCGAAACCGGAAAGTTGGCATTGGTACATTAGTGTTAACTCGACTACAGATCTTATTCACTGTTTACCATTTTTAAAATCTACATTCATTTCTGTAGTTGTGTGTGTATATAGTTCTGTGCAATTTTATCGCATGTAAAGATTTGTATAACCATTCCTACAGTTAAGATCCAGAACTCTTCCATCACCACGAAAGCCCACCCTTGTGCTGCATCTTCCTATGAATGCCCACCCCCGCGCCATTTCAGTCCTATCCCTGTCTCCTAGCAACTGTTAATCTGTTCTCCGTTTCTATTTATTTATTTATTTATTTATTTTTGGGTCATTTTTAGAATGTTCTATCAAGGTAACATTTTGAGATTGACTTTTTTCAGTAAGTATCAGTTTAGTTCAGTTCAGTCGCTCAGTCGTATCTGACTCTTTGCGACCCCATGAACCGCAGCATGCCAGGCCTCCTGTCCCTCACCAACTCCTGGAGTCCACCCAAACCCCTGTCCATTGAGTCGGTGACGCCATCCAATCATCTCATCCTCTGTCGTCCCCTTCTCTTCCTGCCCTCAATCTTTCCCAGCATCAGGGTCTTTTCGAATGAGTCAGCTCTTCTCATCAGGTGGACAAAGTATTAGAGTTTCAGCTTCAGCATCAGTCCCTCCAATGAACATCCATAAGGCCCATGAATTCTGTTCAGGCTGTTTTATGCATCAAAGTTCTTTTTATTAATAAGTGCTTTCCAGTGATATGGGTATATGAGAGTTTGTTCTATCATTTATTCAAAGAAAACTTCCCAGTTGTTACCAGTATTTTGTTCTCATAAATAAAGCTGTTATTAACATTGTGCATAGATTTTTGTGTGAACCTAGTTTTTATTTCTCTGGGATAAATGCCCAAGAGTCATATGACCCAGAAATTGCTGGATCATATGGTAGTTGCCTGTTTACACTGATAAGAAGCTGCCAAATGTTTTCCCAGAGTGGCTGTAACAATTTCACTCCCACCAGCAATCTATGAGTGATCCGATTTTTCTGCATCCCAGCCAGCTTTGATGTTGCCATTATTATTTTTTTTTTAAATTTTGACTGTTCTTAAAAATGGTTTTTAACCTGGAGGGGTGGGATGGGGTGTGGAGTGGGAGGGAGGCTCAAGAGGGAGCGGACGTATGTATACCTATGGCTGATTCACATTTTTGTATGACAGAAACTCAACAATAAAGCAATTATCCTTCAATTAAAAACAAGTGTTCTTTAAAGTGTGTTGTGATATGATTTTGTTCATTGCTGTGATGTTGAACATCTTTGCATGTGCTTATTTGCCACCTATATCTTCTTCTTGGTAAAATATCTGCTCATATCTTCTGTGAATTTTATAACTGTCCTTTTAAAAAATTGTTTATTGTTTAGAGTTTCTTCTATGGTCTAGATATAAGGCCTTTGTCAGATATGTGGTTTATAAATATTTCCTCCTGATTGTAGTTTTTACTTTCATCCTCTTAAATATTTTTCACCAGGCAAAAGTTTTTAATTCTGATGAAGTCCAATTTATCATTTTTTTCCTTTTATGTGTTGTACTTTCGGTATCATATCTAATTAAGTCTTCACCTAGCTCAAAGATTGTCTCCTATGGTTTCTTGTAAAAGAATTCTAGTTTCACATTGCATTTAATTTATTTTTAAAATTTCATGTATTTAGTTTTATTTTTTTAATATTGTAGTTTTATACTTATTTATGTATTTGGCCATGCTGTGCAGCATGTGGGATCTTAGTACTCTGACCAGGGATGAAAACCACGCCTGCTGCAGTAGAGGTATGGAGGTGGAGTCTTAGCCACTGGGCAGCCAAGGGAGTCCCCCACACTACATTTAAATCTGTGATGTATTTTGATACATGTAATTGTTTACAAATATTAAAATTAATTTATAATTATATAAAATTTAATGTTATATCATATATATTTAAATTAATTTGTAATTATTTTGTATATAATATAAAATTGATTTATATAATTAACTTATAATTGTATAAAATTAAATATGTACATTTAATTTTTGTATATCATATGAGGTTTCTGTCAAGGTTCATTTTTTTGCCTACGTATGTCTAACTATTCCATCACCATTTGTCAAAAAGACTATCCCTCCTCCACTGAATTACTTTTGCATCTTGTCAAATATTAGTTGGGATGTTTGTATTGGTCTGTTTCTGAATTCTTCATTCTGTTCCACTGATCTATATAATTATTCATTCACCAGTGTCACACCATCTTGATTGCACTGTCTACAAAATAAATTTTATTATAGGCACAGTGATTCTTCCCACTTTATTTTTTCCAAAATTATTTAGGCTGTTCTACTCTTTTGCTTTTTTCATATAAATTGTATACGAAGCTTGTCCATGTCTACAAAATTTCTTGCTTGGATTTTGACAGAAATTGCTTGCTTGCTTGCTTGATGATTTTGAAGAATAGCTTTATTGCTTTGCCAGGCTAAGGGGACCACAGAGGGCTAATGCCCTCAAAACTGTGTGTCCCCAGGAAGTGCTTTAAGTGAAAGTGGCTCAGTCGTGTCCGACTCTTTGCGACCCCCTGGGCCATACAGTCCATGGAATTCCCCAGGCCAGCATTCTGGAGTGGGCAGCCTTTCCCTTCTCCAGGGGATCTTCCCAACCCAGGGACTGAACCCAGGTCTCCTGCATTGCGGGTAGATTCTTTACCAGCTGAGCCACAAGGGAAGCCCAAGAATACTGGATTGGGTAGCCTATCCCTTCTCCAGTGGATCTTCCTGACCCAGGAATCGAACCAGGGTCTCCTGCATTGGCAGGCAGATTCTTTACCACTGAACCACTTGGGAAGCCCCTTCTCCAACTGGTATACCTCTTATTTCCTTTTGTTGCCTTATTGCTTTGACCAGGACCTCCACCACTATGTTGAATAGGAGAATGAGAGTGGACACCATTCCTGTGTTCCTAATCTTAGGAGGAAAGCATTCAGTCTTTCACTGTTAAATATGATGTTAACTTCTGATTTTTATCGATGATCTTTGCTAAGTTGAAGAAGTTTCCTTTTGTCCCTAATCTGCTGAGAGTTTTATCATGAATAGATGTTGAATTTTGTCAAATGTCTTTTCTATATTAATTGATTTTTAAATATTGTTCAGCCTAGCTGAATTATTCCAGTCCTTACCCCATTGGTCATTGTATATAATTCTTTCAATATATTGCTGGATTTGGTGCTCTTTCAGGGTTTTAAAAAATAAATCTTACTTTTAGCAGAGTTTTAAATTTTAGTATTTATTTATTTGGTTACATCAGATCTTAGTTGCAGCACGCGGGATCTTCATTGTGTCACATGGTGCATGGACTCTCGTCGTGGCCTGCAGGCTCTGGAGTGGGCAGGCTCAGTAATTGGGTGTGCAGGCTTAGTTGCTCCATGGCACATGGGATCTTAGTTTCCCAATGAGCGATCAAACTTGCACCCCTTGCATTGCAAGACAGATTCTTAACCATTGGACCGCCAGGGAAGTCACTGCTAGGAGCTTTAAAAAGTATGTTTGCATCTAAGTTCATGACAAATATAAGCCTGAAGTTTTATGGTTTTTAAAAAAATTGTATTTGTCTGGTTTGGGTATTAGAATAACATTAGCCTCATAAAATGAGCTGGGTAATGCTTTCTCCTCTTGTAGTTTCTGAGAAAGATTTTGTAGAACTGATGCTAATTTTTTTTCAAATGTTTGGTAGAATTCTCCAGTGAAACTATCTGGGCCTGAGGAGTTCCTTCTTGGAAGTTTTCAATGTTTTTAATAACTACTGCTGCTGCTGCTAAGTCGCTTCAGTCGTGTCCGACTCTGTGCGACCCCATAGACGGCAGCCCACCAGGCTACCCCGTCCCTGGGATTCTCCAGGCAGGAACACTGGAGTGGGTTGCCATTTCCTTCTCCAGTGCATGAAAGGAAAAAGTGAAAGTGAAGTCACTCAGTAGTGTCCAACTCTTTGCGACCCCATGGACTGCAGCCTACCAGGCTCCTCCGTCCATGGGATTTTCCAGACAAGAGTACTGGAGTGGGGTGCCATCGCCTACAGATGATGTCATCTCTCTAATAATGTTCAGATGATCTGTTATATATTAGGTGAGATCTTTAATGTTTTTTAAGTCTGAAATCTGGATTTCCTAGAAAGCAAAACTGGAGACACAAGTTTATGGGCTATTATTTGGTTAGGGTGAAATATCAGAAAGTGGGAGAGAGGGAAAGAGGAGTTGAGAAGGAAGGAGGATGAAGCAACAAAAGAGCATGTTACTGACTCGATCATCAGCTGACATAGAGCAGGACTAGATGCTTGATTTCACTGGATCTCCCAAGCTATACATAACTCTATTTCAGGAAAGTTTCTTTGGGGGCTTCCCTGATAACTCAGTTGGTAAAAAATCTGCCTGCAATGCAGGAGACCTGAGTTCAATCCCTGGGTTGGGAAGATCCCCTGGAGAAGGGAAAGGCTACCCACTCCAGTATTCTGGCCTAGAGAATTCCATGGGCTGTGTAGTCCATGGAGGCACAAAGAGTCGGACACAACTGAGCAACTTTCACTTTCTCTGGGGAAGGAAGAGAGAATTTATCCACTGGAGCTCATCTTCCACTGGTTAGAGTTTATCACGGGGTTACTTTCTCCTGTGCTCTGAGGAGCTCATGTGTAAGTGCCCAACTGGTCCAGTGGTTTCTCACCTCCACGTCAACACCGAATCTCCCGGACAGGAGCTAAGTGGTACCAGCTCAGGCCTAAAGCAAAGCACTGTATCATTGTGCTGCACGAAGCTGGTCTGTTTAGTAGAGATGGTTTTTACAGTGAACAGATCTAGAACAGATGATCCAAGGCCTCCAAGATGGTGAAGCTGAGAGCCTATTCAAAGGTGCAGAAGAGGTGCATGGGGCCAGTGAAAAGCAAGAGCAAAGGGTTTGAAATAAGCCAATCATTGGTTAAGTTTCAAGAAATCTCAAAAATAGTCTCCTAAGTTTTGTACTTAATCTTCACTTGAAATATAAGTAGAGTTGAGCCTGACTTTCTCATACAATCTTTCTCCCTTCGTCTTTTGCATCCAGGAATGGAGTTTATCAGTCTCCCACTTCCCTCAGCAAGAACCCTTCCCGCCTGGTGAGTGCTTGTTTTCCTTCCACAGAAGAGGCCCCATGGATGTCATAGAAGCTCTGTCATGAAAGAGCCACACCTGGAGGAAGGAGAGAGGCTGCCAGACCCAAATGGATCATCTAGAGTCTCAAGTTCCTCAAGACAAATGCCTTCATTCCTGTCTTACATATAAAAAGGGAGCTTAGGCCATTCCCTGAGACAAAATATTTCCATAGTCCTTAGCCCAGAAGCCATCGTTTTTTCCCCTCTGGGCTGTCCCACTGGATCTTAGTTCCCCAGCCAGAGATTGAACTGATGCTGCCAGCAGCGAAAGTGCAGAGTCCTAACCGCTGGACTGCCAGGGAATTCTCAGAAACAAGAGAAAGATTTTCTCACCTCTAAATATCTTAAGAGTCAATGGACTATGCCTCTGTTTTCAGGCAGGACAAATCTCTACAATCCTAAACCAGAAAGAGTTTATTAAATTTTTAATTAAATTGTATTATTTTACCAAAGTAATAAATATACATAATTTTAAAGCAAAATAGTACCACAGGCTTATAATAATAAGAGTCTTCCCTGTTCCCTACTTCCCACCCCCCAGCCTCCATTCTTAAGTTCCAGTCTCTCAGGGCAACCATTCAAATCTCCTTTAGCGGTTTCTTCTGATGTTTTCCTGTATATAACAGAACAATATGGTTGTGCTGCTATACCTTTAGGTCTGAATTGTAGACAAATATATATTTAAACATATGGGGCTTCCAGGTGGCGCAGTGGTAAACAATCTGCCTGTCAATGCAAGAGATGCAAGAGACATGGGTTCCATCCCTGGGTCAGGAAGATCCCCTGGAGAAGGAAATGGCAACCCACTCCAGTATTCTTGCCTAGGAAATCCCATGGACAGAGGAACCTGGTGGGCAACAGTCCATGAGGTTGCAAAGAATCAAACACTACTGATTACGATAACACACATATAAACACACACACATATACATATATAAATTTCCTATTATACCAGATGAGGCTTCAACACATTCCACTAAAGGAGATTTGAGCGGTTGCCCTGAGATTTCCCCTTCTCTGTCCTCTCTCTCCGGTTCCAGGAATAATATTCCAAACATATAGAAATTGCTGGAGAACATGCAGAACAATCACTGACTGCCTGGCCATACCAGGGTATATCAGATATATATCATGTTGTTTGTCTAAATTAGGAAGCAGCCTAAGACAGTAGAAAAATGCTCAAATTCTGGACGCAGACTGCCCGGGTTCAAAGTCTACTTCTGCTACTGGTCGCTGCGCAACCTCAGGCGACTTGCTTCACTACTCTGCGCCTTTACCAGGGATCATAATAGTGACTACTTTGCAAAAATTTTATGGGGGTTAAATGAGTAAATGCAGATAAAGCTCTTAGATCAAAGCTCTACTAAACCATATACCTGTTTGCTATTAACATTATTTTATGATTATATTGTCACTAATATATTGACCCTCATGCTGAGTCAAGAGAATGTGGTGAATTTGTTTACTTTTTTATGACCCTACACTGAATCTTTCCATTCTTTAAAAGAACTATTGGACTTCCTTGGTGATTCGGTGATTCAGACTCTGTGCTTCCACTGTAGAGGGCATGGGTTCTATCCTTGGTCAGGGAAATTCTGCATGCCTCACAGTGCAGCCAAAAAAAAAAAAACCCCATCAATTCCCCTCAAATACTGTTTCTATATGGATTTCCAGGTGATTCAGCAGTAAAGAATCCACCTGCTGATGCAGACGACTCAGGTTTGAGGAAGATACCCTGGAGGAGGAAATGGCAACCCATTTGTATTCTTGCCTGGACAACTCCCAAGAACAGAGGAGCCTGGTGGGCCACAGTCTATATGGTCAAAAAAGAGTTAGATGTGACTGAGCACACTGTTATATACACTGTTTCTACATAGTCAAAAAATCAAATATTATTCCAGTTTCATCTTTCTTTTTTTCTCCTCCTGGTGGATTCCAATCGGAATCCTTTATATCCTGGTTTAATCCTATTGGACCCCTTTTCAATTTTGGCTGGTAGTCCTCTAAGCTTGCAATACAACTGCAGGCCTAGAACTTCCCTTTGCAAATCTACCATGTTGTATATCTTATCCCCTAATAAAATATCTTCTTTCTTGGTTTAATCCAGGATTTCTCAGCCTCTGCACTATTGACACTTGGGGCCAGATAATCTTTGTTGTAGAAGACTATCTTGCCATTATAAGATATCTGGCAACATCCGTGGCCTCTACCCACAAGATGTGTTCCCTTCCACTTGCGACAACCCAGATTGTTTCCAGACATCACTCAACGTCCCTGGAGGGCAAAAATTGTCTCCAGTTGAGAACTTCATGCAACTGACTCACATGTGATAATAATTTCCTGAGAAGGGTTGCGTAGGATATGAATTTTTGAGGCCTTGCATGAAATCTTCTTCACCCCAACCTTATGCTTGATTGCTAATTTTACTAAGTATAAAATTGTAGATTGAAATCATGCACCCACGTCCTCCTCCTTGGCTTTTCAAGCTATCACTTGACTATTTTTTAGCTTTCAGGGTTGCTGTTAAGTGTGATGCTATTCAGAATCATTTTGAAATTTTGGCAATTATTTTATATATGCTGGGTAACACAGCATCTGTAACTTAATGATTTAAAGCAGCAAACGTTTTATTACTTTTCACAATTCAGTGGATTGACTAGGGTTCATCTGTCTCACTTGGGGCCTCACATGTGGTCCCCCTCTCAGTCAGAGGGCAGATTGGGCTGGAATAGCCAGTCTGGCTTCATCCATACATCTGCCTTGGCCAGACGGCAGGAGGACAACTCAGCTAGGACATGGAGGGGAGGAGGGCTGAGCTCTTGTTCTCCATGTAGTCTCAGGACCTTCCTCTCTGCCAATGACCTATCCACATGGTTTCCCCAGAGGAGTACTGAGAATTTTTATGTGGCAGCTCTGGTCTTCCAAAAGCAGAAGCTGGCAGGTATGCTGTAGGCTTAGGCCAGAAGCTGGCCCAGCATCATGTCTGATCCACCCTATCGGTCAGAGTGGGTCACAGGGACACAGCAGATTCCATGTGGGAAAGGGCACGGATACCGAGAAGCATGGTTCACTGGGGTCTGTCTTTGGAGCCTGGTTTAGTGGTTAGGATTCAGTGCTCTCACCGCTGAGGCCAAGGTTCGATTCTTGGTCAGGAAAATACCTTTGAGCTTCTCAAGTGGTGTTAGTGGTAGAGAATTTGCCTGCCAATGCAGGAGGCGCAAGAGACATGGGTTCAATCCCCAGGTGGTGGAAGGCCCCCTGAAGTAGGAAAGGGCAACCAGCCCCAGTATTCTTCTCTGGAAAATCCCATGGACAGATGACCCTGGCGGGCTACAGTCCATGAGGTCATAGGACTGAGTGACTGAGCACATCCTAGACTTTCTATGATTGAGGGAGGGAGTCACCTGACTTCTCACACAGGCGGAGGGGACCTGAGGGACTAGCTGCCTATTACACAGACCTTCAGCCGAATCCTCTAATTTGTACTCCCACCCCTCTTCCTATCTTAATACCAGTGCCAGCAATTTCTGAGCCTTTTCAAGTATTCTTCAGCACAAATCAGCTTGACTCTCGTCCACTCTACCCTCTGCAAACACTTAGGTTTTAGCTTTTCTAGCTTGATGAACTCAGCTTCTATGCCTCTGTTTGCATTCTGTTTTCCAAAACTTGGCTGGTACCGCTTACCTATTGGTTTCTCCTCTCTATACTACGTGTCCTTACAGGTTTCAAACATTTACTCTTATTTTAGCGGGAACCCAGGAGAGAGCGTAGACGAACTCATGTCCAATCCACTATACATTACTCAAAGACTTTTTTCTTTTCTAAAGCTCAGAAGATGATATTTGTAAATTTCCTAAGCAAGATCAAACAACCTCATCAATGATAAATTCTATCTGACTTCATCTAAGCTGATGGAATGCAAGACCCAGAGGTTCTCAACCTGATTGTATATAGGAATCATCTTTGTGTGTGTGTGTGTGTGTTAGTCACTCAGTCATGTCTGACTCTTTGCCCCCGTGGACCATATGTAACCCGACAGGCTCCTCTGTCCTTGGTATTTCTCAGGCAAGAATACTAAAGGGGGTTGCCATTTCTTCCTCCAAGGGGCCTTCCCGACCTGGAGATTGAACCCAGGTTTCATGTATTGGCAGGCGGAATCTTCACCACTGAACCATCGGGGAAGCCCTTCCTAGACCCTACACTAGATCAAAATAATCAGAATCTCTGAAATGGGCACAAACAGTAAATAACAGGTTTTTCCAATGTGGAGCCAGGGCTGAAAATCAGTAATGTGGCAGCTGGGGATGCGGTGGTGCTGGGGCAACAGTGTTGATACCGAAGTCTGATGACACTTACAAAATACATCCCCTCAACCCCTTTCTCTCTCACGTCCACACACACTTTCTCATCTGCTTCTTATGCATGGTGGTCCATGCTTAGCTTTGGGAATGAAGCCTTTGGGACTGCTGGAACCTGCCCTGACTTTCACTTTTCTGTTCTATTCCAACCGTTACTGACCTCACAAACACGAGGGGAAACATGCATCCAGAACCCTGATTCCAGTTACCTGTAGGATAAGAAGTCTCAGTTCCACCTGTCCTCCGCTATTTACTTCACTCTGTGCTAAACAGAAGCCTCAGAATGTTGCAATTAGTAGCTAAACTGGCAGGCTGTGGAGGGAAAGAAAAAATTTAAACTAGATCATTGCTCCCAGTTTCTGGACTTTAGAAATTTGATCTTCCCCAGTCTTTGCAAAGATGTTTTTAATTTGATAATGCATTTAAGATCCTTTGGAAATTGTAATGTGCCTGGAACTGTTTTTTAAAAATCGATAGTGTGTAATTTTGCAAGGACTCACTACAAGGTCACAAATTAAGAGTCGAGTCCACGAGTCGGGTAAAATCTTTGCAATTAAGTCTAAGAAAGAAAATTTGATAAAACAATCATTTAACTAGACACAGAGACCAGATGATGGCATGTCCACAGTCATATGATTACATTTCATTGCCTTAATTACTTAATTAATAGTTTATTCTTTTAATTATAATATTTATTCTGATTTAATATGATTAATTTTTAAGATTTTAGCATTCTTTGCTCAGTCTAAAGATCACATCAGCTGTTTTTAGAGTTCCTCCCCACTGTTTTTTGGCCTCATAGTGTAACATGCTGCTAAGTCACTTCAGTCATGTCCGACTCTGTGCGACCCCATAGACGGCAGCCCACCAGGCTCCCCGGTCCCTGGGATTCTCCAGGCAAGAACACTGGAGTGGGCTGCCATTTCCTTCTCCAATACGTGAAAGAGAAAGGTGAAAGTGAAGTCACTCAATCGTGTCCGACTCTTAGCGACCCCATGGACTGCAGCCTACCAGGCTCCTCCGCCCATGGGATTTTCCAGGCAAGAGTACCGGAGTGGGTTGCCATTGCCTTCTCCATAGTGTAACGTGCAGGATCTTAATTTCTCAACCAGAGATTGAACCCTTTCCCTGCCAATGGAAGCCTCGTGTCTTAACCGCTGGACCACAAGGGAAGTCCCCTATAGTTCTCATTACTTACATGCTGGTTTTCTCAAATTTTAAGATTCCTGAACCAAATATAGTCTTAGTGTTGGACAGTTCTCCCCCAGTGGCTCAGTGGATAAAAAGTCCACCTGCAATGCAGGAGACACAGTAGAAGGCAGTTTGATTCCTGGGTCGGGAAGATCCCCCTGGAGAAGGAAATGGCAGCCCACTCCAGTATTCTTGCCTGAAGCATCTCATGGACAGAGGAGCCTGGCGGACTTCAGGCCATGGGATCGCAAAGAGTTCAACATGGCCGAGCGACTGAGCACACACGCTGTGCTGTGCCGTGGTGTTTAGGTAGAAGGCCTAAATGTCTTCTCGCCACCTGCGCAGGTGTTAGACATCATCATCCTACTGAGAGAGCCAGGTTCCTTCGGCCTCGGATGTGATGCATATGTTTTCCCTGAATGAGGAACTGGTTGCATTGTTCTCAGTTGTGTAATTGTGTGTGTGAGTGCATGTTCAGCAAGCATGCATTTGCTCATCTGGAAAACAGTGATTCAGCACCCACTCTGTGCTCCCAATGCCTCCAAGTGATGGGAATAAAGCAGTGAAAAAAATAGTAAAATTTCCTTTCATCACTGAGCTTATATTCTAATGAGGTCTTGGTGTTGGTGTGTGTTTGTAACAATATGTTGGCAGGATACCCCTTTGCCTATCTGCTTTGGGATTCTTGACATAACAAGCAGACTACTAGGATATGAACTGGAATGAAAACCGAAGACTTTCTTAGAGAAACAGCAAAAATACTTTTGATTTGGCTTGTCAGACACCCAGACATATCCTCTTAAAGAGAAATGTTCCCTTAAGTTTCATCCACTATATCAACTTTCTAAAAGAAATAACAATCAGGGACTTCCCTGGTAGTCCAGTGGTTAAGACAGTACTTCCACTACACCAGAACTGACCCCTGGTCAGGGAACTAAGATCTTGGGGAAAAAAAAAGAAAGGAAAGAAGAAATAACAACATTCAAATATCAAACCCAAATTTTGAAGACTATTACCTACTGGTAGGGCTGAGCCTATCACTTCTCGCTGCTCCCTTATGAGGTCAAGATCAGTGAGAGTTAAGTACATTGTAGATGTGCTGTCCCCTTGTCCCTAACATCTAGGACCCCACCCCGATTCTGATCCTGTCCCTTTTTACAGACCTACAGTGGACAGCAGTCTGGGCTGAGCAGGCCCTCTGTGGTTTGATGACCATTCCCTTCTGGGAACAGTCTATGAATGAAGGAACACAGATTGTCTCTTGAAATACTTTTCTAGCCTCTTTTGAAGATATCCAAAGGGGAAATGGGTTCTGGTTTGGGCTGTTCTTTAGTAGGAAAATCAATTTTAAAAAAGGACCTTGGGCCAATTCCCTGATAATCCAGTGGTTAGGACTTTGCCCTTACACTGCAGTTGTCATGGGTTCAATCCCAGGTTGGGGAACTAAGATCCTGTATACTGCTCGGCATAGCCAAAAATTTTTTTAATATAATGCAACAGTTTTTTTTAAACAAAAGAAAAATCTTGGCTTTCCAGTCTGAGTGGGTAGCAGGGAGTGTATGTTCTGTCTCCGTCTTACTCAGAATCCAGGGACCTGGCAGCAAAGCTTCCTGAAGACAGACAGGCAGGCTAGTGTGAATATGTGCTCCTTCCTGATGCCTAGTATTCTTTTTATAAATGAATTCTTCTCATGAGAAAATGTCAGTGCAAATGAGCATTAAGTATATCACAGCCCACAAATGGGTTTTACTGGTTTGCTTTTGCTGAATAGCAGCTGGAGAGTGAATCAGACAGAACCAGTCTTCGTGACTGTTCTCTTAAAAACAGAAATCATTAATGAGTCCATATTCCTACTGAAAACTCCTAGCTCAATGCTTTTAGATCCAGGTCACCTGTTCTGTTTTCTGCTGCCAAGGCACTGCTGTCAGTCTCAAAACTTCAGTTAAAACTTCTACCAACCGCCCAAACTGGGAATTGAATTGGCAGGCCATTCCTTTGCTACATTGCATAAGGTTCCTTACAGAGGCCAGAATGGAAATACTTGCCGGTAACTAATGCATTTGGAATTGGAACCGTGGCAGAGCGATTTCTAGCAGCAATACTAGCAAACTCGTCTTGTACTTGATGGTCACCAACTCTCCCACACATTGTGTATTATGCAGGTTGTACTGTAACTCTGAGAGGTAGATATTATTACCCCCTTTTTACAGATAAAGGAACTCAAAATTAGTTTAAGTGACTCTTTCATTGCTAGCATCTGCTTGAGTTTGGACTTAAAACCTTTTTTGTGTGTATGTGGTTTAGAAAACCCCACAAAACATAAATTTACCATCCTAACCATTTCTTAGAGCACAGTTCAGTACCTGCTAAGTGTATCTGCACTGCTCTGCAGCACATCTCCAGAATTCTTTCATCTTACAAAACTGAAATGCTTTACCCATTAAACAAGAACATCCCTGTTTCTCCTCCCCCAGCCCATGATAACCCAATATTCTACTTTCCGTTTCTATGAATTTTACTACTTTAGATTGCTCATGTAAGTGGAATCATACAGTATTTGATTTTTGTGACTGGCTTATTTCTCTGAACATGATATTTTCAAGGTTCATCCATGTTGGTTTGTTTTCAGTCACTAAGATCAACTCTTGCAACTCCATGGACTGACTATATAGCTTGCCAAGCTCTTCTGTCCATGGGATTTTCCAGGCAAGAATACTGAAGTGGGTCACAATTTCCATGTGATAGTATGTGTTAAAGATTTTCTTCCCTTTTAAGGCATAATGATATTCCATTTTATGTATATAAATAAATATTTTGTTTATCTCTTTATCCATTGATGAACACTTGGGTTGGTTCTACCTCTTGGCTATGATAAATAATGCTCCAATGAACATGAGTGTAGAAATATCTCTTCAATACCTTGCTTTCAATTCTTCTGGGTATATACCCAGAAGTTGAATTTCTGAATCATGTGGTAATTCTACATTTAATTTTTTGAGGAGCCACCACACTGCTTTCTATAGTGGTTGCACCATTTAACAATTCCACCAACCCTGCATGAGTGTTTCAGTTGTCACACACCCTTGCCAACACTATTTTCTCTGTTTTTGAGAGTAGCCATCCTAATGGGCGTGAGGTGATTGAAGCCTTTTCTTGCAACTGCAAATTCAGTGTGGTGACACCACAACAAAGCAACTATACCACATCACACTGACCACAACTGCCTAAGACAACAGAGAAGCCATCACAGAAATATGTGGTCCCACACCTCATGACCCCTTCTGCCCTGGTGAGGATGGTTCATACAGTAACACTATCTAGAGTACAACTCTGCTTTGTACTGAATTTTACAGTACAGAAAAACTGTATTGTAACTCCCCCTCTGCCCACAATTCCCTTCTTAAAGCCCTCATCCCCCATTTGATGGTTTTAGAGGTGAGGCCAATGGAAGGTAATAGGTTTAGATGAGGTCATGAGGTTGGGGCCTTCAGGATGAGATTAAGGTCCTTATAAGAAAAGACCCCACAGACTTCCCTTGTGGTCCAGAGGTTAAGAATCCACCTTCTAATGCAAGGGATGTGTGTCTGATCCCTGGTCGGGGAACTAAGTTACTACATGACCCAGGCCAACTAAACCTGCATGCCACAAACTAAGACCCCACGCAGCCAAAAATAAATATTTTAAAAAGATGAGACCCCAGAACTCTTCTCACACAGATAAGAGATCATTGTGCCCTCACAGTGAGGAGGTGACCATCACCAACCCAGGCAGAAAGCTCTCACCAGAAATCAACAATGCTGGAATCTTCATCTTGGACTTCTAGGCTCTAGAACTGTGAAAATATAAATGTCTTGTTTAAGCTGCTCAGCCTATGGTATTTTATGGTAGCCCAAGCCGACTAAGTCTTGCCCATTGCTTTCCTCCTCAGCTTTACCCAGTGTCCACTTCTGCCAGTGATGGTGAATTCAGCCTGTTCCATAGTCACAAAGCTGCCGGGTTCCAAAACCTTATTGAACAAGAGAGGCTAAGGAAAAATGCTATCATCAGTGACAAATTATCTTAGATGGATAAAAGCCAGATGTTGGTAGGGTTGGGGGACGTCCCAATGTACACAATTTCTTTTTCATTTTTTTGTCGTTATTGAATTGTTACGACAGTGTTTCTGTTTTATATTTTGGCTTTTTAGCTGTGAGACATGTGGTATCCTAGCCTCCCGACCAGGGGTTGAACCCTCACCCCCTGCATTGGAAGGCAGTATCTTAACCACTGGATGCCAGAGAAGACCTGATATGAGTCTTTAGCATAGGGCTTGGAAGTAAAGTTTCCTGAGAACTTGAGAGGTAAACGTGGATGGCTCCCATGTGATTCTGCCTGGAAATAGAGGGCTTGAACATTTCATGCATCCCCACCCAGTGAATCTCTGATGTCTCCTCTCCATTCTTTCCCAGAATAGATTCTATAACAGCTTCCAAGACGTGAAGGAGATTTTAGACTGGCTTCATCATAAGAATAAAGTCTTTGAATTTAGCCTTGGCCCATATCCTTGGCAGAAAATAATTCCTATATTTGCCATGTAGGCAGAGAGAAAAGGGCGATAGGCAGCTAGCTGTTCTCGGAGCATCCTTGGAAGCTTTCCCCATTTAGATACGTGAAAGAGGAAGGAAATATCTTGTTTCTCTGGCTCGTATTGATTTCCTGGCCATGCCTGATATCTGCCTGTGGACAGACTTAATGGCTGCAGATAAATGAAGCTCGTTCAGCTAGCAGAAGGGAGAATGGAAAGGACAAAAAAAAAAAAAAGCGCCCGCAAATGCTTGGTTTGTGTGGCTCTAAACAAAAGTAATGGCTTCCCAGGTGGTGCAGTGGTAAAGAATCTGCCTGCAACACAGGAGACATGGGTTCAGTCCCTGGATGGGGAAGATTCCCTTGAGGAGGAAATGGCAACCCACTCCAATATTCTTGCCTGGAAAATCGCAGGGACAGAGGAGCCTGGGGGGCTACAGTCCATAAAGTCTCAAAGAGTCAGACACGACTGAGCGACTAAGCACGCATGAGCACAAACAAAAATAAATGTGGCTTTTTAGGCCACAATTTACTGTGACCCAGTCAGACTAGGTCCTGGGAAGAATTTAAATTATGGTGCTGGACTCCGCATCGAAAATGAGAGATTCAGGATCCTGTATGGTGAAGCACAGAAGTGGGATTCAGCTTCTGCAGTGACGTGGAGCTGGAGGTGAGGGGACATGCCATAGAGCTGCTTTGCCACCTGGCTCTTCTAGGTGAGCTCCCCCTATACCCCACTGGGCTCCCCTTAATACTAGAATGCTGGGCTTGGTGCAGAGGGCCAACAGGAACTGTTTGGACTGTATTCTGACCACGATTCTTCACTGTTTTCCTAATGCTAAGTCTTTACTGCGTAATGAATGTCCGTGCCGCTCAATCATTGCATAGTACGCACTAGCTTGTGTTGCTTTTTCTGTATTCTGTCTGCCAATGAGATTGCAAGCCCTTTGCATGCAGAGACCAGGTCTCAAACTCTTGCCATCTGTAGGACTTGCCCCACAGCCTCATATGCATGAGCAAGGCTAGGCATGATTTGCTTAAAACAGCAGGAAAGGACAGAGGGGATGGGCATGGATCTGACACTAGCCCTTCCTAGGATGGGGGAGACAGCTGAAGCTGACGGAGCAAGTACTGTCTGGTAAGCAGATCATGGCATAGAATTAAGAGGACAGCACGTACAATGGGGAGCAATTCTGCACAGCAGTTTCCATCAGGGAGACTCAACAGGAGCAATGGGGGAGTGTTCCTTGGACAGACAGAACACAGTGGTAGAGAATCTGAGAGTAAGCCACACTCAGGGTCTCAGCAGACAGAAGGCAGAAGCAGGGCATTTTCTCATCAGACGGCAGAAGCCTAGCCACCACCTGGGCCTCAAGGACAGGGTCCCAATCCTTGAGGATCAAAGGATGGATCTAAAGGAACAAGGAGAGGGTGTGGAGAAAAGGGAACTCTCCAACACTGTTGGCAGGAATGTAAACTGATGCAGCCACAATGGAGGGCAGTTATGGGAGTTTCTTAAAAGACTAAAAATAGAGTGATCATATGACCCAGTAATCCCACTCTTAGGCATATACTCAGAGAAAACTGTAATTCAAAAAGATACATGTACCTCGATGTTCATAGCAGCACTATTTACAGTAGTCAACATGGAAGCCACCTACGTGTCCATTGATAGATGAATGAATAAAGAAGACATGGTATACACCTCAGTGGAATATTACTCAATCATAAATAGAAAATGAAATCAGGGCGGCAGCAGGGATGGACCTAGAGATGACCATACTTAGTGCAGCAAGCAGCTAAAGATCATATGATTTCACTTACACTTGGAATCTAAAATAAGGATACAGATGAACTTATTTATAAAACAGGAACAGACTCACAAACATAGAAAACAAATTTATGGTACTCGAAGGAGAAAGGTCAGAGAGAGGGATAAATTAGGAGTTTGGGATTAACAGATCCATGCTACTATATATTAACTTCCCTGGTGGCTTAGACAAACAACAAACTACTTACTTAGTAACTTGTAATAACTTATAATGGGAAAAAATCTGAAAAATAATATATATATGTATATATAAATGTAACTAAATCACTTTATTATACACTGAAACATTGTAAATCAACTATATTTCAGCCAAAAAAGAAAAGAACAAGGCAAAGTCTTGGATGCAGAAAACCTACCAGTATAGGGTATTTACAGGTGTGTGAACTCAGAATTTAACACCCTAGGCTTGCGCCACATTACAAGCTGTGTTACCTTTGAAAATTTACTAAAATTCTAGATGCTTTCTCATTTGATGTGTGGGGATGACAGCAGGGTGTATACCTCACTGGGTCATATACATTAAATGATATAATCCACATGCTCATGTCATATAAGGACAGTACCTGGCATATAGAAGCATTAAATGAATGTTGGCTGCTATTGTTGGTTTCATTACAATCAATGTTACTATTATAAGATTGATTCACATAAAATTGCTGATATTTGAATGTTTTTATCTATAAAAGGACAATTTCTTTTTCTTTCTGCCATACCACTCAGCTTTTGGAATCTTCATTCCAGGTCCTCAGCAGTGAGGGCATGGAGTCCTAACTTCTGAACCACCAGAGAAGTCCAAGGACAATTTGTTATAATAAACCTCATACTAGCCAGGTTACACAGACAGATAATCAGGAATAAGAGTGACAGTATTATTTATCATTTATTTTATGATGCTATTTTTGTTGGTCCTTTAAGCAAGTCACATGGGATTAGATCCGTTAGACAGAGGAGAGGAGAAAGGTTCAAAGAGTTAACGTGGGCTGGTTACTGCCCGGCTGGGATCTGCTCTCTAAATCAGACATTGATCCCTAGTTAAGAGAACCAACAGTGATGAGGATTATATTAGGTAATGCATTAAAATATACTTAGTTATGGACAGAAAGGAGAAATACATCTTGTGGGACAGTTGGAGTACCATGGTAGATTCCTGTTTAAAATGGGAGAGGTCCATCTTCGTCATCATCTTCATCATCATAACAATAGACAATATTTACTGAGGGTTTATTTTTTCCAGATGTGTGTATAAGTACTTTGCATTTATCAGTTCACAATCTCATATAATAATTCTATGAGAAAGAGAATATGATGGCTCCCATTTTACAGATGAGAAAACTGAGGCACAGAGGGGTCACACTGCCAATGAGGGGCAACCAAGGATTTGAGTCCCACTTCAGAGTGATTCCTTCATTTGAAGGGCTCAGCAGAAGAGATGATATTAAAAACACACACACATTTGAAGGAGAAAGAGCAGATCGATGAAAGAGGTATACAGGCAATTCCAGGCATGTAGCCTTTGACCTAAGGGATCTGAGGTGGTAGCTTTTGTTTTCAATTTATGGATACTTTATCTATATGGCATCACTAAGGACCTTGAATAAAGACTCCAGAGGACAGGGAAAGAGTTATAGGCCCTGCAAAGGTCTCAACTGGAAACAGAAGCACAGGGCTTCTCAGACCCACTTTGCAGTCACCGCCAGGAAACGTGCTTTGCTGTGACAGGTCCATGGGCCACTTGGCTGAGCTGTTCTTCGGGGAGAGTGTGGATAGCTGAGCGCTTTGGGGTCCCAAGCGTAATGGATACAGGAAGGAAAACTAAAGAATGAGGAAAATTAGAGAATGAGGGAAGTGACTGAGGTGGGGAACAGGACCCTTTTTAAAATCTTTATTGAATTTGTTACAATATTGCTTGTTTTGTTTTGGTTTTTGGCTGCAAGGCATGTGGAATCCTAGCTTCTCCACCAGGGATCGAACCTATACTCCCTGCATTGAAAGGTGAAAGCTTCACTGCTGGACCACCAGGGAAGTTACCAAATCAGTTCATCTTTCTGGGCCCATTTCTTCTTTTGTGAAATGTAAGGCTCTTTGTTTAGTGTCTCTGAAGCCTTTTGTGACCATCATCCTGTGATTCCATAGCTTTGATTGAGCGGGCTGGGTACACTGCAATGCCAATCATATCATGGGCTGTCCTGTGTCCCAGTCATGACTGTGGTCCTCTTTACTCCCCATGCCTTCATAAAGGCTGCCTAACGTTAATCGTGCTGAGTACTAGTCACTGGGATCCTATGCTGGGCTAGAGCATGGGCTCACTAAGTCATATCAGTTGTGTCCAACTCTTTTGTGACCCCATGGACTATAACCCACCAGGCTCCTCTGTCCATGGAATTCTTCAGGTAAGAATACTGGAGTGGGTTGCCACTTCCTTCTCCAGGGGATCTTCCAGACCCCGGAATTCCAGCCTTAAACAGCCCTGAGAGACAGATGTTACCTTGACTTTATGGACAGGGAATTCTGAGGCTCAGTAAGTGACTTTGTCAAGAATACGTAGCTAGCAATGTACTTTGGAAATCAATCCTGAATATTTATTGGAAGGACTGATGCTGAAGCTGAAGCTCCAATGCTTTGGCCACCTGATGCGAAGAGCTGAATGATTAGAAAAGACTGATGCTGGGAAAGATTGAAGGCAGGGGGAGAAGGGGACGACAGAGGACGGGAGGGTTGGATGGCATCATCAACTCAATGAACGTGAGTTTGAGCAAGCTCTCGGAGTTGGTGATGGATAGGGAAGCCTGGCGTGCTGCAGTCCATGGGGTCTCAGCGAGTCGGACATGACTGAGCTACTGAACAATAACAACTGTGTACTTTTGGGAATTCAAATTTAGGCTTGCCTTGAAATTTTTGGTGTTTTTTTTTTCCTGAAGTCCAGTGATCTTTATTTCTGTGAGGCCCCACCAGGGTTGTCATGCGAGCACAACTGGGGCACTGCAGTTCAAGGTGGGAGATTTCTTCTCCTCTCCCAGCTCAGAGCTTAGGGCCACCACCCACCCCTCAGGGAGAGGAGCTATTGCTACCCCTCACCAGTCTGGGGGAGCTCAGTTGTTTATTAACAGCTTCTGTGTTTTCTGTGGGTTTCTCCTGGCCCCCAGGCCAGCACCGATTTTCTCTGGGGATGGTGGTGATGGCAAAGCAGTGTCTGAAGTGGAAGGAAGGTACTAGGTTTGGCCCTGTAAACCATGGAGACCCCTGGAAGGGACTCAGACAGCACTGACCCTGAGGCTGAGCTCTTTCTTAACTGCTGCCTGGAGTGGGCATTAAATAAAACTTTGTATGCAAAGAACTTACAAAGAATCCCAACAGGTTACTTTTTTTTTTAAAAAAAAACAACATAGTATTTGCATGTCACAGCAGTTGCTGTAACAGAACAGTCCATTATTAGCTCTGCTCTTCCAGTAGCTTTTTCTGCTTAGAGGACCCCCTGCCCACTTCCCCAGGAGGCTGGCTGGAAAGCACAGGTAGGGGGTGGAGGCACTTGCCCCATTGGACAGAGCTGACATTCAGCCAAGGGGGTGGGAGAGTTCAAGCTGGTGCCCTCTGAAATCTTGAAATCACTCATTCACTCATTCATTCATTTAAAAGTGGCTCCTTGCTCCTATTCTGTCAGGGTCTGTTCTAGGCAGTAGAAAATCTAGTGATGTACAAAGAGAGGCACAGTCCATGCTTTCAGAAAACCAGTATTATAGCGAGGGAGATAGAAAGAAATCAATTAGACAAATAAATACATATAACAATTAATACATAGTATAAGGACATATAGGTCTTGTAATTATAATACATACTATAACAAAGAAATACATATTAATATTATACATATTATTTGTTAGAGAAAGTAAATTATAAGATGAGGCAAGAGGTGACAGGAATGTTATTAAGTAGGGTGTCAGGAGAGGTCTCCCTGAGGAAATGACAACTGGACAGACTTGGATGTAGTCGAGGAACGGCTGAGGAAACTCTTCCCCATGCCGGGAAGACTGGTCCAGGAGAGGAACAGGAAGAACACGGCCCGCAGGCGGGGATGGGAACAGCAAGTTCCAAGAACAGCAGGAAGCCAAGCTCGGAACTATTAAGGAATGAAGTTGGAGACACATTATGGACCATGGGAAGGATTTGGGATTTTATTTCAAATATGATGGGAGACTACTGGAACACGTGGAGAAGAGAAAGGAAATACATGATGAGGTTTGTGTTGAAAATAGTCTCTGTGGTTATTTAGATTGCAAGAGGTCTAGGGAAAAGCTGGGAGACCGGTTGTAACAGTCCAGGCAAGAAGTAACGGTGGCTTAGATGAGATGGATGGTGGTCAAGGTGGACAGAAGTCATAGGAGTCAGAATTTTTAAAACGATAGAAACAGTAACATTTGCTGGTAGATTGGCTGTAGGATATGAGAAAAGAGAGGTCAAGGATGACCCTGAGTTTCTTAGACTGAGTGAATGGGTAGTATATTCTACTGGGATTGGGAACATTTGGGGGAACAGCTGGTTTGGGGAGGGGAGCAGAATAGGGGTCAGTTTGGGGTGTGTGAGGACTGAGATCCCTGTTAGACATTCAAG
The DNA here is from genome assembly GCF_016772045.2 of Ovis aries. Taxonomy (NCBI): domain Eukaryota; kingdom Metazoa; phylum Chordata; class Mammalia; order Artiodactyla; family Bovidae; genus Ovis; species Ovis aries. Next base: position 34,049,510 of record NC_056068.1, read on the forward strand.
TAGCTATTCTATTCTAACGTTGGATGTTTAGAGGGGAGACTACGATGGAGATTTAAGCTTGGGAATTATCAGTGTATCGGAGGCTTTAAAGCTGGAGGGCTGGATTATATCATTCAGGGAATAAGAATAGATACAGACAGAGAGAGGTCCAAGGACTGAGCCTCAGGCACTCTGGTGCTCAGCGGGTGTATGAAGCCGACGAGGCAGGAGAGAAGACTGAACAGAAGTAGCCAGAGCAGGAGGAAATGAAGGCGCGTGGTTTCCAGGAGGAAGTGCTCGGCTGTGTCACGTGCTGCTGCGATAGCATAAAGAACAGAGACAGCGTTGCTGGATCTGGCAGCCTAAATAATGGTATTTTCAGAGGATGGTGAGGAAAAAGGCCAGACTGAACAGAGTTTAAGAGAGGAATTCTTGATGGTGGTGATATTTTTAGTGAGTTGTTAGAGAGGGTTTTTTATTTTTAAATCTATCTTTCTCTAGTGCTAGGGCTTGAAAAGTAGTAGGCTGAATAATGCCCACCCAAAGAGATCAAACTCGAAGCTCTGAAACTTGTAAGTATTACTTTATTTGGAAAAAGAGTGAATACTGTTTGATATGGTAACCATGACTAAATTGGGCTTCTCCAGTACTTCAGCAGGTTAAGAATCTGCCTGCAATTCAGGAGACACAGGAGACGTAGGTTCGATCTCTGGGTCAGGAAGATCCCCGGGAGAAGGAATGACAACCCACTCTAGTATTCTTGCCTGGGAAATTCCACGGGAGAGGAGCTTGGTGGACGACAGTCCATGGAGTCGCAGGGTCAGACACGACTAAACACATGTGACTAAATTAAGTATCTTATAATAAGGAGATTCTCAGGATGATCCGAGTGGGTCTTTGTAAGATGGAAGTTTTAAACTTTCAGTGTGGAATTATGGTCTCCATAACTAAGAGGTGATGAAATTCTGTTGTTTTAAGCCGCCAAGTCTGTGATAAGTCCCATTTGTCGGCTTAAGTTAGGTGGTTTCCCAGTGCTGCTTTCTTTCTGCTCAAAGTCGACTTTGATCAGCGATTCTCAGTCATCTGCCCAATTTGTCTGCATTTGGATCTGGCCTGACTGGAAATGGCAAGCACGCCAGTCTCCCCCTCTACCTCCCCACCTCCCTCTGACAGTGACCACTCTAAACTCTCTGAATGTGCTGACTTTTCAGTGTATTGTGGGGAGGCAGGCTGAGGCAGTAGGTGGAGAACAGGGCTAGGAGTCAGAACCCCATATAGCACAGCGGTTAAGGGAACAGGATCTGTGGTCACCCTGTCTGGATTCAGATACTGGCTCCACCACTCACTTCTGGGGGTCTGTGGACAGTTATTTAATCTCTCTGGTTAAGGTAGCTGTTTTCTAATTTGCCTTAACTCTATTCTTTGCTAGCATTAAATGAATGTCACTGCCACTCTGAGCTTTATTTCCTTAAAAAAAAAAAAAACAGAAAGAAAGAATTGAACTAGACTAGATGACTGCCTCGCAGAAGGAAATGGCACCCCACTCCAGTACTCTTGCCTGGAAAATCCCATGGATAGAGGAGCTTGGAAGGTTGCAGTCCATGGGGTCGCTGAGGGTCGGACACGACTGAGCAACTTCACTTTCACTTTTCACTTTCACGCATTGGAGAAGGAAATGGCAACCCACTCCAGTGTTCTTGCCTGGAGAATCCCAGGGACGGGGGAGCCTGGTGGGCTGCCGTCTATGGGGTCGCACAGAGTCGGACACGACTGAAGTGACTTAGCAGCAGCAGCAGCAGCAGCAGCAGGTGAATGCCTAGGTGGCGCTAGTGGTAAAGAACCTGCTTGCCAATGCAGGAGATACGAGACTCAGGTTCCATCCCTGGGTCAGGAAGATCCCCTGGAGTAGGTAACAGTAACCCACTCCAGTATTCTTGCCTGGAAACTTCCAGATAGCGGATCCCAGCGGGCTCCAGTCCATGGGGCTGCAGAGTCAGGCACAACTGAAAGACTAAGCACATGTCCTGAGCTGACTGCCATACCTTTCAAACCCAGGATTCCATAGTTCCAGTAGGAAGCAAGGAACTGGTCACATTTTGCTTCATTTGTTTGGTTCAAATTGTTTCCTCCTTTTCCTTGAAGCCTTTGCTAATCTACATCCCCAAAGACAGACGTCGTGCCTCCTCCTGGGCCTTGTACAGTGGTGAAGCCATTAAGTAATGGACTAGACCTTGGACTTTATAACCAGATCTGTCTAGGTTCTTTCTCTGCCACATGCTTATTACACACACTTGGACAAGTTACTGAGCTCTGTCTCAGCTTCCTGATTTGTAAACTGGGATTAGCAATTGCACAACCCTCTTCCCAGGTGGCGCTGGTGGTAAAGAACCCACCTACCAATGCAGGAGACATAAGAGACCTGGGTTCTACATCTGGGTCAGGAAGGTGCCCTGGAGGAGGGCATGGCAACCTACTCCAGTATTCTTGCCTGGAGAATCCCATGGACAGAGAAGCCTGACGGACTACAGTCCATAGGATTGTGGAGTAGTCAGTCACGACTGAAGTGACTTAGCATGCTCATATTGTGGTGACTTTAATCATCAGGGAAGTGCAAATCAAAATCACAATGAGATCACCTCATACCTATTAGAATGTATATTATTAAAAAGACAAGAAATAACAAGTGCTGGCAAGGATGTGGAGAATAGGGAACACAATACAACATTATTTAGCCATAAAAAAACCTACCATTTGCAACAACATGGATGAAACTTGAGGACATTACGCTAAGTGAAGTAAGTCCAACAAAGCCACATGCCATGTGATACCAATTGTGGCTTGGATTTGGCATGCATGCTCAGTTGTGTCCAACTCTTTGCAACCCCATGGACTGTAGCCTGCCAGGTTCCTCTGCCCGTGGAATTCTCCAGGCAAGAATACTGGAGCGGGTTGTCATTTCCTCCTACAGGGAATCTTCCTGAACCCGAGATCAAACACGAGTCTCTTGCATCTTCTGCGTTCTCAGGCAGATCCGTTACCACCGAGCCACCTGGGAAGCCTATGGTCAAAGAGAAAAAACTTTCAGTTACAAGAGGACTAAGTTCTGGGGGGTCTAATACACAGCATGGTGACTGTAGTTAATAAGACTGTATTGTATACTTGAAAGTTGCTAACAGAATAGATCCTAAAAGTTCTCAACATACACCCAAACAAGATAACTCTGTAAGATGATGGATGTGCTAACTAATTTATTGTGGTAATCCTTTTGTAATATATACATATATTGAATCTTTACCTTGTATACCTTAAATTTATACAATGTTATATGTCGATTATATCTCAATAGGACTGGGAAAAAGAATTACTGTGATGACGGAGATAATACATATCAAAATGCCTTGCATCTAATAAACATTCAGTGATGTTAATTATTGATTTCTTTTTGTTTATTGATGAATAACTTATATTTGATGAAGTACACAAATCTGAGTATACAGCCTTGATAAAGACGCAGAATATTTCCAGTACAACAGATGGCTCATTTTCATCCCCTTCCTCTCAATATTACTCTACTCCCCTCCCCCAAATAACCAATATTCTGACTTTTATCCTCACGGATTAGTTTTCTTGTTCTTGAACATCACCTAAATGTAATCACATAGTATATGCTCTCTGAAGTTTAGCTTCTTTCAGTCAACATTACATTTAGTGAGATTCATCCATGTTGCTATAGGTAGCAGTTATTTTGTTCTTCCTTGCTGTGTAATATTCCAATTATTGCATATGTTGTACACATACTATGCTATATTTATATTTTGTACCCCTGATGGATGGGGCTTCCCAGGCAGCACTAGTGGTAAGAAACTCGCCTGCCAATACAGAAACATCTGAGATGCAAGTTCGATCCCTGCGTTGGGAAGAGCCTCTGGAGGAGGGCATGGCAACCCACTCCAATATTCTTGCCTTAGAATCTCATGGACAGAGGAGGCTGGTGGGCTACAGTCCATAGGGTCGCAAAGAGTTGGACATGACTGATTCAACTTAGCCCCTGTGCGTTAATGGATGTTGAGTTCTTTCTGTTTTTTGCTATCATAAATAACCTGCTATGAATATGTCTGTGCAACTCTTTGGTGCGTGTAAGCATTCACTTCTGTTGGTTTACACCCAGAGGTGGAAGTGCTAGGTCACAGGATGTTTGTCAGTGTAGCTTTAGTGGAGGGACCAAGCAGTTCTCTAAGTGGTTGCTGAGTTCCCATTCCCCACAGCAGTGTGAAGGCTTCCGGATGCTCCACAGACTCTTCATCTTGGTTTTCTAAGTCCTTTTCATTTTCGTCATTCTTACTGGGATATAACAGTATCTCACCGACCTTTTAAACATTATTTATTTCTGACTGCTCTGGGTCTTTGTTGCTGCAACAGGCTTTTGTCTAGTTGTGTGAGTGGGAGCTACTCTCTAGTTGTGGTTCTCGGGCTTTTCTCTGAAGCGTGGGCTCTAGCGAGTGTGGGCTTCAGTGGTTGGGGCATGTGGCTTAGTTGCCCTGCGGTATGTGGGATCTTCCCGGACCAGGGTTCAAACTCATGTCTCCTGCATTGGCAGGCAGATTCTTAACCACTGGACCACCAGGGAAGTCCTCACTGACCTTTTAAAGTGCACTTGTGTGATGACTAGTAAGTACTTTTTCATACTTTTTGTATTTGCATCCCTTGTTCATGAAGTGTCTGTTCAGGTCTTATATCCCTCAAAATGTTAGCTATTATTTTGTATCATCATTATTGTACTTTTTCATTATCTGCATAGCTAACTACTCTTCCAATAGATTATAAACTTTTTGGTATCAAGGTCTATGTGTTATTCACTATGAATTCTTTGTGCCTAGCAAAGTCCTCCCCCTGGACATTTGCTGATTAAATTAATAAATGGCCATGACTCAATCTATCATGGGCTTCCCTTGTGGCTCAGCTGTTAAAGAATTCGCCTGCAATGCGGGAGACTTGGGTTCAATCCCTAGGTTGGAAAGATCCCGTGGAGAAGGGAACGGCTACCCACTCCAGTATTCTGGCCTGTAGAATTCCATGGACTCTACAGTCGCAAAGAGCTGAGTCGCAAAGGAGCTGGACACTTTTCACTTTCACTTTCAATCTATCATGATAAAATATCGCCATCTGGTGTCATTAGCGTGAATTACAAGTTGAGGGTGCAAAGTGTGTAGGCTAGATGGATTCATTAAGCTTCCTGTTTGAGCTTTCCCTTGTGTGTGTTTGCTCAGTCATGTCCGACTCTTTGTGACCTCCTGGACTATATATCACACCAGACTCTTCTGTCTATAGAATTTTCCAGGCAAGAACACTGGAGTGGGTTGCTGTTTCCTACTCCAGGGAATCTTCCCCACCTAGGAATTGAACCCGAGTCCCTTACATCTCCTGTATTGGCAGGTGGATTCTTTACCACTGCACCACCTGGAGCTTTCCCTTACATAACATTTTTTTAGATGACCTTTTACATTGCCTCTGCATATTTGATTTTAAAATTCTTTTCTGGAACTTCCCTGGCAGTCCAGTGGTATAAACTCCACCCTCCCGCTGCAAGGGGCATGGGTTTGATCCTTGGTCAGGGAACTAAGATTCCACATGCCATGTGGCTCAGCCAATGAATAAATGAAAAAATAATATAACAAAATAATTAACGAATTTTTTCTGCATTTAATTTCTTTGAGGCTATTCAGATCTTGGAGGCCTTTTTCACTTTTTCAGTGACTACATTTTTAAAAGCTGAGTCGCATATCCATAAACAAGTCAATCAGTTCTTACCATATTCTAGCCCTGTGACAGGTGCTAGCATATACCCTAAAGTATATTCAAGAGACGAGGAGTTCATAGGCATAAAATGGAGATATTAAAAATCAGAGTGAAGTATTGTTAATAAATGTTTAAAAAACAGGTATTCATTCATTATTAACAGATATTTACTGAGCACTTACTATGTGCTCAGCACTGTTATAAGTACTGAGAACTCAAGGTGTGTGCTCCCAAACCTGACTGCTCTAAGAAAACCTATAGTGAAAATATATTTTTCAAGGATTTGGATTTAGATATGTTTTCCCTTTAATGTAAATGCCTGCAGACAGTGCGCCATGCGAGGCCTCCAGCCTTTATTAGGGTTCTACATAGAACATTTTTAACCTAAAATGGTCCTAGATAAAAACACTTTTCCAAAAAGCCTACTGAGGTGGAGGGCAGGTGTTCTCAATTCTGGTACTCCTCAATCACCCACTGCCAAGAAGAGCAGCTGCAATGAACTGTCAGGCTTATGAGTGTGGTGGTGTCCCTGGGCCCTTAGACATGGCCACACTGTTGGACAGCTTAGGCCTGGGGGTGACCTCCTTCTGAGAAAGGCCAGTGAGGGTGTCTTAGGCTAGCTCCATTCTAAGCACGTGGGGTGCATATTCTCTCATACCTTTCTTCTAGTACTTCTTTTTAAAAAATAATTTTATTTACTTATTTATTTTTGGCTGTGCTGGGTCTTCGTTGCTGCTTGGCTTTTCTCTAGTTGCAGCAAGAGTGGGCTACCTGTGGTGTGCAGGCCGCTCGTTGCAGTAGCTTCTCTTGCTGTGGAGCATGGGCTCCAGGGTGCACCAGCTTCAGCAGTTGCGGCTTCTGGGCTCTAGAGCACAGATTCAATAGTTGTGGCGCTGGACTCAGTTGCTCCGTGGCACATGGGATCCGCCCAAACTCTTGGATTGGTAGGTGAATTCTTTACCACTGAGCCACCAGGGAAGCACTCTTCTAGTGCTCCTTGTGAGCAGATATATTCCATAATTTCTTCACGTTGGACTGTCTAGAGGTGAGATCCTGATGTGGGCTTTGGGATGAAGGAACGACATGAGGTTCAGCCACATTAACTTGAGTTTTGTGATGGTGTTTGGAGCCAAGTCCTCAATTAACTGTCTTACTTTCTTCTCTGCTTCTGTCTATCTTCAGGAACTTGTGGTATGCAGTAACTGGTCAAAGGAAATATTCCTGGTCCTCTTCCCAAAATAACACCTTCATGAAACTGGTGTGTCCGAGACTATGTTTCCATCTTTTTATCCTCTATTATACTAGTTCCTGTATGGTTGTTGTTTAGTTTCTAAGTCATGTCTGACTCTTTGGGACCCCATGGACTGTAGCCCACCAGGCTCCTCTATCCATGGGATTTCCCAGGCAAGAATACTGGAGTGGGTTGCCATTTACTTCTTGGAGGGATCTTACTAAGCCACGGATAAAACTCAGGTCTCCTGCATTAGCAGGCAGGTTCTTTACCTCTAAGCCACCAGGGAAGCCCTCCCATGAAGTGGTTATGACTGAATCAGCCAGCTTTCACACATTCTCCTACGCTTTTTCAGATATGACATTACTAGTCAGTAACCACTTACTGACTTCCTATTATGTACCGGGAATTATGCTGTTCAGCAAATGAAACCGAGAGAAAAGTTACTTAGCAGATGATGACACACAGTTCAGTGACGAAAGGGCTGTGTGAGAAGTTTATGAAGGGAATAGAAGAGCAAACTTCTGGGAGGATGTGAACCACAAGTTTTCAAAATAAAAAGGAACCTGCAGGTGAGTGGGCCATGGACAAAACTGGGAATGGACAGCGGAGCTGAATGAGAGTAGGGCTTGCATACTAGGGCATTCGTATTCCACCCTGAACATGCTGGGGAGCTGCTGAGCAAATTTATGCTGATTTAATATTTTGAATGTTTTCCAACAATCATGTAGAAGACGAGTTATGGAGGGGAAACAGTGGAAGCAATTAAGTCTGTTAGAATGCCATAGTAATGCACATGATAAGGCCTGCCTGCACCACTGCAGTGGGGATGGGGGCAAGAGGACATGAGAGGAAGGCACAGATGTGGGTCACTAAGGATAACTGAGGATCAGCATTACTGATGGGACACAGAGAGGAGGCAAGATGAAAGAACCTGAGACGAATCACAGGTTTCTGATTTAGGTGGCTGGTGGCTGGTCAAGGCAGAAGAATAGATTTGGAGGGCTTCCCTGGTGGTCTAGTGGTTAAGAATCTGCCTTGCAGTGCCGGGGACACTGGTTCAGTTCCTGGTCCAGGAAGATCCCACATGCTGCAGCACCACTAAGCTGCAGCACCCTAGAGCCTGTGCTCTGCAACAAGAGAATCTGCCGCAACGAGAAGCCTGTGCACAACGAAAAGTAGCCTCCGCTCGCTGCAGATTTGGGGATGCTGGCTTCAGTGAGGACACAATTAGCTTATTTTCATTTCTGAGGAAAGCTCATGGGTTTCTGGTATAATAAGAAAAAAGGCCCATGGCATCATGTTGTATTTTTGAGGATCATGGTAGACACCATGATCAATGTCACTGTCTGTGACAGTGCTCAGACCAGAGTGCCAGAGGAGAAGAGACTGCCTCCCAGCCTGACTTCTTATGAGGGTTCCAGGTGCAAGGAAGTAGTGGCTCAAAAGCAGCCCAGATTTTGCACATCCACCTCTTGAAATTTGTGGGGTGGGGGGAATTGAAATTTTGAAAGCCATGGGGAGATTTCAAAAATCTGGGATCCCAGACATTTCCCTATTTCTTTCCACCTAACCCCTATAGGGCTTTGCACATCTGGAGTCCCTGGAACAAGCGTCCAGAAGGAAGAGTCGACCTCTAGTGGTAATTCCTTAAACTGCAGAGTAACTTGCTCGGAGATTTAGGTTGATTTGCAAGGCCCTGGGCAGCTCAGAGTTTGGACTCTGGTCTGATGGTGTCACACATAGCACTTACTACCCTCAGGTTCCTTCTCCTGTTTGGACAGTCTTTTAGACTCTCCCTGTATATATGTGTGACTTGGTCCACGGGATCTTTTATTAAGTCTTTCTTCAAGCGTCACCTTCTCTGTGGAGCCTTCCTCCCTGGCTTCCTCCCCTGTCCCTGGAGCTCTGCCTCTGCCTTCCCCGATTAATGTTTCTTCTTGCCAGTTGTCATCTGTTAGTACGCTCCATGAATTAGTACTTTATTTCGTTTACTGTTAGTCTTTCTTCACCATAACATAAACTCCATGAAGGTAGGGATGTTTGGCTTTTTCTTTTTTTTTTTTTTTTTAACTGCCATTCCCTAATCTAGAATGGCATCTGCTACATGATAAATATGTACTTTTAAAATACTTTCTGGGGACTCCCCTGGCGGTCCAGTGGTTAAGAAACCGCGATGCCACTACAGGGGGCGCAGTTTAGATTTCTGGTTGGGGAACTAAGATCCTGCGAGCTAAATGACATGGACAAAATTTTTTAAAAAAACACTTTGTATGAAAGTAAGGGTAAGGAAACTCATCATGAAGCTCAGGAACTACATGTTCTGAATGTTTAGATTATATTTGCTCTAAACATGTCCAGCTTCAACAGTTTATGGTTCACTGACTGTGTGGCCTTCCAATCAGTGGGCTCCCCCTGGTAAACTCTAGGCAGCTTTTCATTGAGAAAATTCATCACAAGAATTTTGTTGGTCAGTTTAGTAACAGAACTTTCTACAAGTAGCAATTATGTACAATTACTTTCCTGTTCATGTAATAGTCTTCTCCATCATGAGAATAACCAAGTGAGCTGGTTTTTTGTTGTTGTTCTTGTTAAATTTAGATAGAATGGAAGAAGACTGCAGATAGCTGTTCAACAGTTTTATCCTGGCCCCAGGCAATGGCTACTCTTCCACTATGTCCTCAGAAGATCAAAGCCTGGTTGAAAAGTCTAAACCCTCAATCCATTCTTAAAATCAATCAATCAATCAATAGAGGGACTTCCCTGGTGGTCCAGTGGATAAGATTCCACTCTCCTAATGCCGGTTCAATCCCTGGTCAGGGAACTAGATTCTGCATGCCACAATGAAAATGAAAGATCTCACATACTGCCATTAAGACGAGGCGCAGCCAAAAACAAGACTTTCAAGATATTGAAATAAAAAATTAATAGATATCTAAGGGTAAGTGAGGGTTCCATCAGTTTAATGCAATCCATCCTGACAAAATGAGTTAAGTTTAGGTTTGAAGCTATAGGGGCCTCAAATGATTGGAGGAGGTTTAAGAAAAGCTGTCAAGCTCTGTCCAATCATCTTCAAGCTTGCAGCTCATGTAAGTTCAACAATACGAGCTACATTGTCATTCAACTCACTCTGATAACACATTGATAGATCCTCAAATCTCAGAAGTTCTTCTAGCTGTTGTTAACCAACTCACTCTCTCAGTTCCCAAACTCAAACACTTTCCTGCTCTTTCTGGGCCTATTTCTCTGCTTTCCCATCCCTCCTGCCAGTTGATAGCAGAACTTGCCACAGAAGATGGAAACCATTTGGCAATGGATTCCCTTCACTTTACTTTCCCATGTCTATAAGCTGATCAGATCTTGTACTCACCTAAACGTGTTTTACTTTTTGTCATAGAGTACTTTTCCGTGCAAACCCATCCACTTCTGATCCCATCCTCTTAAAGATTTGTTTCTCCAACTATCTTTTTTTTTTTTAATTTTTTTAAGCCACTCAGTTTATGGTATTTTAATATTTATCTATTTGGCTGTGCTGAGTCTTAGCTGCAACATGTGGGAATCTAGTTCAACATGTTTGAACCCAGGCCCCCTGCTTTGGGAGCACAGTCTTAGCCACTGGACCACCAGAGAGGTCCTTATCCCTCTTTTTGTAGTTTTAATGTCTCAGTCTCCCTTTGCTCCTTATCCTCAGTGTCTACAACTTGATAATATGCTTAAATACATCTTTGAACACAGGGTCTAGAACTTAGCAGGTGGTTAATAAATGTTACTTTAACTTCTCTAATGCTTCAAGTCTCCCTTATCCAGAAATGCTGACATCCTTTCTTGACACTCAGTGTCCCCAAACTGCCACACTCTTTCTTTCCTTTCCAAGCTTCTTCTAGCATCCTGTATTTCCAGTCTTTCTCCACGCCTACCTGCTTGTCCAATTTTCACCACACATTTCATAATCAATCAAATGCACTTAGTCTTCATCAGCTTGACTCCGTGATGGCATCTGTCAACACTGAGTACTTTCTAACATTTTCTCCTCTTTGGGGTGTTTTTTTCTTTTCTGAGCCCACTCTTTAACTCTTCTTCACTTTTCTTTGTTGGATAATCTGCCTCCAATTCTTCCTTAAATGTTGAAAAGCCCCGATTTCTGTCGTTAGCAAATTTTTCTTTTTCCATGCATTGGAGAAGAGGCTGAATATTCCTTGGTTATTCCTACATTAATGTCCAAATGCTACTATCATTTTCTTAACTTTGTTAGCAAATCACTTCATTTCCAACAATCTAGTAATTTTCTAAGCTGTCAATTAATTTAGACTAGGTAGCTGAGATGGTAAAGAATCTGCCTACAATGCAGGAGAACCAGGTTTGATCCCTGGGTTGGGAAGATCTCCTGGAGAGAGGAATGCCAACCCATTCCAGCATTCTTGCCTGGAGAATCCCATGGACAGAGGAGCCTGGCGGGCTACAGTTCATGGGGTCACAAAGAGTCAGACACAACTGAGCGACTAAGCAAGAGCACGAGGGACTTCCTTGGCAGTCCAGTGGTTAGGACTCTGTGCTTCTGCTGCAAGGGACACAGGGTTGATCCCTGGTCAGGGAACTAAGATCCTGCATGTGCCATGGCACAGCCATAAATAAATAAATAAGGCTACATAAGGCTACTTTATATCTTCCTTCAAGTAATCTTCAAAACCTTGCCTCTTTTTCCTCACAAACTTTTATTTAGTAAGGTGTTCGAGAATGCCAGGAGTCAACTGTTTACAGAATCCTGAAGGACCCCTCAGGAATGGCAGGGTGCCCTGGCCTCCAGCATCCCATTTTCAGCTGTACTGCCCACTGCTCCTTCCAGGTTCTGGTACTGGCCCTGCTGCTATCAACTGTGGACCGTGGTTCAGCTTGTGTTCAGATTTAGGAGACAGTGTGTCCTTCCAGGAACCTCAGAAAATAGTCATTTAAGGTGACCAGAGATTTAGTGTCAGTGTATGAAACTTTGCAGGGGGATCAGTGATAAAAACGCTCTTTGATTTTCCAACATACTGGACTGTATCTCAAATTTTCTTTTATGTGTAATTCCCTAGACAAGATTTTCACCTACTGGAGTAATGCACGGAGAAGGCAATGGCACCCCACTCCAGTACTCTGGCCTGGAAAATCCCATGGACAGAGGAGCCCGGTAGGCTGCAGACCATGGGGTCGCTAAGAGTCAGACACGACTGACTGAGCAACTTCACTTTCACTTTTCACTTTCATGCATTGGAGAAGGAAATGGCAACCCACTCCAGTGTTCTTGCCTGGAGAATCCCAGGGACGGTGGAGCATAGTGGGCTGCCGTCTATGGTGTCACACAGAGTTGGACACGACTGAAGCAACTTAGCAGCAGCAGTAATGCAGACAAGTCAGCGAATTAAAAATCAACTTGCTTTCACCTCCAGAATTTTATCAACTTCCATAAATGTTATATAATCTAGGAGACATCACTTTTTTGGTGCTATGGCATTTCATCCAGACAAACTGCATGTAGACGTTAGATCAATGGCTCAGAAGTCTGTGTATCAGGACAGTCTCCTTTGCAAAGTCCAGACTCAGATATTACGATTCCACCTATAGCTCTGCTAACCATGCCAAGGCTTTTCTATCCTCACAGATAACTATCCTGTCCTCCCAGATCTCTCTGTATGAATGATCTTCAGAAGTCCTGGGAACATGAAGTCCTGAAAACTGGATGGGTGGAAAGCCCTAGGAACCAGGGATCTCGGCTGTCAGTGTTCCTTTTTAAAAATCTCATATGTGCATGCTTCTAGGAGGACAACAGTCAACCGGAGTTAAAGCCAGTCAGCTGGGACACCATCACTGACCAGAACGAGAATCCCTTTTGCTGAGCTCTTGAGCTTGAGGCTCTGTCTCCCACTACCCACGCTCTTCGGGTGAACAGTGGCACACAAGAGCTCGAGAAACAGAGCAGAAGAAACCAGGCACAGAAGACAGTCTCCCTTTTCATGCTTTAATCCCATACCCTGTGCTCCATGGACGGAGGGAATGGTCTCCCCAGTCCTGGCCATGCCCACAATCAGAGCAGACGAGGTTCACAACTATTCAGCCTCAGCTCCACAGAGCCTCTACCAGACAACGGAGACCCTTGGGCCAAGAAAGCCTAGGCTTTAGTTCTTACATGAAAATGAAATCATGTAAGAAAAAGCAAACAAGGCAGACATGTGAAAGCCATTTACTCCTGGAAAATTTTTCAGGGTCTCAGGTCTCCCTGATGTCAGAGGGTGAGGCGGGGAGGATGAGGGTGGGGAGTCAGGAGAATAGTCTAGATGGCCTTGGTCAGCAGCAACAGCTCTTTCTTAATTTTCCCATAATTTGAGCTCAGATCTTCTCCAGTTTCCTTCATGTAAATAAAGTGAGCCTGTCCACCATGATTCTACAATCGTTAAGAGTGCCTCTGTCAGCTGATACCATTTCAAAAATCCCCTCACAAACCCATGTGATGAGGATAGGGTGGGTGGGCTTGTATATACGTGGAAATGTAAATGATTTCACCATGATTTTAATCAGGCTTTACTGAATCCCTTGGCACTCAAATGCTACATCCCACTTATGGCAGAGTAAGTGCCAGGGACAAAACCAAGAAACTGGGAGGCCCAGGCACAAGCCTTCTCACAGGAGAAACACCCACGAGCAAAGAGGCTGCTGACTGGGCCCCCCTTTCAAGCAGTGCCTGGCACCTCGTGTCGTTTTAACCTTGGAGAGGAGAGCAGCCTGACAAGGCCTACATGAAGCTGCCTTCATGTTTCTGCCCATCATATGCTACTCACACCTCTCCCCAGAGTGAAAGGAAAGTGCATGGTGAGGAAGTGAACCAGTGAGAGGTTTGTACAGGTAACCTGTGGGGTGAGGCGTGGTTCTCCTGCCCTGACTTCAGGGCTGTGTGCTTTAATGTTAGAGCCCAGGGAGGACGGCATCCTAAAGGCTGGTCCCTACCAACCCTGAGGATTGGTCCTGGGCCACTTCAAAGCTGAGACTGTTAAGTCGTCTTCAGGATGGGGGCAAGTATAATAAGCCCAACCTCTTGTGTTTTCCACTCCCCCTGTTTCACACCTGCCAGGAGGAGGCGGGAGCATTTTAGCCAAGGAGAGGCCTCATTTCAGGCAAACTTTGGGAAGAACATCTCCTCACGGTGTGGAGGAAGGCTGAGAGGTCCTGCCAGGGGCTACTTTAGCTGCCGGAAGGTGTCATCAGACTTGGGCAGGTCAGGCAGATGCCCTAGACAAGGTCTCCTCTAGCCGACAAGAGGGCCTCACCCAGTCCCTCCCCGGGAGAGGGCCGAAGGCAGATGTCCCCGCGTGCAGCCCTGGCTAGGAGGCCTTTTGTGAATGGGTCCTCTGGTGCCTGATTAAGTGGTAGCCTCTGCTGAAGCTCTTCCCGCAGGTGGGGCACGTGAACGGCTTCTCGCCTGTGTGTGTCCGCTGGTGCCTGACGAGGTGGTCCCTCCGGCTGAAGCTCTTCCCACACTCGCTGCAGCGGCAGGGCCTCACCGAGGCGTGTCCCCGCAGGTGCTTGGCGAAGGCGGCGCTGTGGCTGAAGCAGCGCCCGCACTCGCTGCACAGGTACAGCTCCTCGGCCGCGTGCGTCTTCCGGTGGGCCAGGTACCGCCTGTGGTCGCTGAAGTCCTCCCCACACTCCCCACACAGGTAGGGCTTGCCTCCGAGGTGGATTCTTTGGTGGGTGGTGAGCACGGATTTCTGGCTGAAGCTTTTGCCACAGATGGTACAGAAGAAGGGCTTCTCTCCCGTGTGCGTCCTCTGGTGCCTGACGAGGTCGGAAGTCCAGCGGAAGTGCTTCCCGCAGTCCCCACACCTATAGGGTTTCTCCACGGGTGGGGTTCTCTCGGCCTGGACCTGAGGGGCGGCCTCACCCAGACTCCTCCGGTTTAGCGGGTATTTGTGAGGAGCGTTCATCCTGTGTACTTTTTGGTGCCTGGCGAGATGGGAACTCCGTGTGTAGCTCTTCCCACACTCCATGCATTTATAGGGCTTTTCTCCTGTGTGAGTTCTCAGGTGTCGAATGAGGTGGGAGTTACAAGTGAAACTCTTTCCACACACAGGACAGTCATGATGTCTCCCTAACAGCGGGTGGACGGGCATGGTTTCCTGAAGATTCGTTGAACTATTGACTTGAGAAATCTTTGTGCCGAATCGTCTTTCAGTAAGTCTAACGGGATCATCCTCAAAGACTATTTCCCAGTCTGGAGTTTGGTGAATTTCTGCATCTCCCGACACAGACCTGTGTGGATCCTCCAAACTCAGATCTTCTTGCTCAGGACGCTCTTCCTCGTCGTCACTCCTGTCTCCTGTAGAAACAGAGGGGAGAAAGGAGGAGATTACAGACGTAAAAGGTGTGCCTTCTGCACAGTGGAGAGAGTTTTACACTGTTCTGAGAGGGCAAGACCATATAGAGAGAAACTCGCTTCTCAACTGCAGAGGCTGGAAAAAAAGAAGTAACTGGTCAACTGAGTGCCTGTTGTATGCTGAGAACTTTCTTACATGTTATCTCATGCTGGCAACAGCCTTCATGTGGACAAACATTATCATCCTCCTTTCACAAATGTGGAGGGACTTCCTTGGTGGTCTAGAGGTTAAGAATCCACCTTTAAATGCAGGGGATGTGGGTTCAATCCTTGGTTAGGAAACTAAGATCCCACATGAAGTGAGGCGACTAAGCCTGTGCATCACAACTAGAGAAGTCTGTGTGCAGAACAAATGTGGAGACTGGGGATCAAGAGTTTGTGTAAAGGCTTAAAAAATGGTATAGCTGCAATTCCAAAAGTTTCCTTTTTTTCTTGTCACCATTTTGTATTACAGAGCCCTGAAACCAATGACAGGTGTGAAGAGGGGGAGAAAAGAGAGAATGTTGGCTTCAGAGGGAGACAGTGGTGTTGGCTGAGCCATTAGAAGAACCAGAGAGAGGGGCTCTCCAGAAGGCGAGGGGAACACTGGCTAGAGGAACTGCCAGCCAGGGGGTGAAGGTGGGGCAGACCCCCTATCACTCCTCACCTGTATAGGTGAAACTCAGAATTTCTGGCTCTTCAGGCTCCTGAGGCTCTGGGACCAGAGGCTCCTCTTCTCTGACGTGGGAGAGCTCGTCTAGTCTGGGGATTGGAAAGGCTGCTCAAGAGAGGGAAACAGGACATCACGATTGGCTCAACAGTCCCCTGTGTCAAGAGCAGATCTTTTCTGTTCGGTAGACTGAAGAAAAATCCCATAGGCAGGCCATTCAAACCTCCTGTCCCTTTGGCTTAAGCCCCTGATGGGAACTGTGTATCTCTTGCCTTTTACCAGCAACTCAATAATCACACAACTGGCAGTGTTACTCTCTTTTCCTATATTCAAGTAAGTAGAATATTCCAAACTTTTATTGCTTGCTTCAAAACTGATATGCTTACCTATGCACACTAAACTAAAACTCACACTGAAACTATAATATTACAGCTCTATTTTCTTGTTCCAACTACTTTCTAGGCATTTTCTCTTCCCTTTAATTTTGAAAGCTATCATCTTCTTCAGCTGTCCATGTCACCAGTGGGGTCAGCATAAGAGAAGTGTAGTATGTACAATCACAGGTCTAAGACACCCTCAGTTTCCAACAAGAGGAAGATCTTTGTGCTCAGGACACTCTAGAAACACTTGAAATTCCTTACACAGGGAGACCACGATTCCACAGTCTTCTTCCAAGACATATTCCCCATAGAACTCTTTCTGGGTTGGATCCAGATCGCTCCACTGGTCCTGGGAGAAGCACACAGCCACATCCTTGAAAGTGACCAAGCCCTGAAACAACACAAGGATTCCATTACAATGTGATGCTTCATGAAGCCTCATATCTAATTCCTGGAATGAAGGTCATTGGTACAGGCACAGTCCATCCAAGAGACAGAGAAACTCAGACGGGACACCTGGTTCCTTTCAGGACACCTGTGTTTCATTTTCTGTTGCTGCTTCCCAAGTTTCTGCTCTTGCAACTGACCCTCTTCTTGTTCCCTCCAATCCAACAACTTTCCCTCAGCACCAGACTACACTGTTCTTCCCAAGGATATTATTTACAATATGAGAAAGGTCTTGGAAGTCATCAGTCTAATGCTATCTGTATCTCTGCAAAAATTCATCTTTTCTAGGAAGTTCTTCCTAACTGCCCTTACCTAATCATGTACCACTTAAACACTCTACCTAGCATCAACAGGAATTCCCTCTAGATTCCCTACAATCTAAAAATAAGGATGAGCTCTATTCCTTTATTCTCCAGCCACTCAGCTTAGTTTCAGGGCTCCTGACCTGGTGAACTCTTCATGAATGCCATGGCCTGACTGAATAAGTCCCTAGAAGAGAACAGCAACCAAAATCAGAAATCGATTTTTCAGGCCAGTCAGTCACCCTTACAAATGACTATCAAGTTTATTTCCTAAAATCAAAAGCAAATCCTCATTTGACAACTTCAAAGCTGTACCAGAGTTTTCCCAAAACAACCCCATTTTGTTAGTCCCTCAGGTCAGTGGCAAATCAAGAAGCTCTGGAGCCTGCAGATCCAACTAAGATGTTCTCCGTGAGATGCAGCTCCTTCCCTTCCAGACACGCGCAGAACTCAGAGCTTAACCTGGCAATGGACAGTGAAAGCCTGTGTCCTGTCTGACCTGTTCAGCGTACAGCTAATGCTCAATGGTTCCTCTAGTTCCCTGCGGTGCAGACGGAAATGAGGGCGCACCTGTGACAGAGCAGTGAGAAGGGCAACCATCTCGGAGTTTCCAGGGTTCCTCTCTTCAGGAAGGGCTGGGTCCTGGAGCACTGGAACCTCTAAGAAGACAGGAAGGGGAGATGAGTCACGTGCAAGGCAGCCCTATAACCAGCAAAGAGCTGAGCATTCCCCATGGTCTCTGGTGGGAAGGGTGGGGTCGAGACACTGGCCTAAGAACAGTCTGAGTCACCCCGAAGCTGCCACCTATAACGTTACAGGAATGCCAGGGGAATAACCAAGAGTGGCCCTGCTCTCGCGAGACTACGGCTAGTACCGCCTCCTTTCAACACCCTGAGTCCTGTGGCTTCCTCCACTCATGCTCTACCAGCCTCCAGGTCTGAGAGCAACACCCCCACCCGTCACTCAGCCATGACCCCCCTCTTCCTGCGGGCTTCCCACCGCTCTCCTGTAGGGGCTGGAGCTCCGACTCCTGGCACGGGGTCTGCTCTTCTGACGCCCCCAGATCTGGGCTCTGTGTGGTCTCCTCACGGAGCTCCTCGGGGGTCAAGGTCTGTGCAGGGTCCTGCAGCTCACTAGGTGACCCGGGCTCTGCTCCTGGAGGCACTGTCTCCTCGGACAGGACTTCCTGGCCGTGAACATGGACAGTCACCTGGGAACAATTCCAACTTCCAGTCACCGCTGAGTCAGGATAAAGTCCTGGGTGTCACAGAGCTTACATCAGGAGAAGCTGCGATCAGAAAACTCCCAGGGGGGCCCAGGTAAAGAGGGGAAGTCCAGTCCCCCTGGTGTGTGCGAGGGGGGAAGCTCAGGTTACTGTCGCCAGAACAACTGGTGGGGCGGGGAGAGGGGCGCAGGACATTCAGATACCGCCCTGTTTTCTTTTTTCCTTCAACCCTGCCCATCACTGGGGCTCTGAGGTGCCATCCTTCCGATCACCCTCTGCTGTTTTAGGAGGGGCCTCTCTGACTGAGGGGCTAAGAACCTCTGAGGAAGTCACAGAATTCTCCCCCACCCCAGGAAAATGAGGTTCAATACCCAAAGGGAAAAGGAAAGCAGTATCACCCTTGGTGATGAGGCCAAAAAGACGGCCTCCCCAGGCAGGTGTTTCAAGAACCAGGAAGTCACACACACACACACACAAACACACACACTCCACTGTCCCATGGGGCGTATGGATCTAAGTGCAACCAAAGGGCAGAGCCAGTTAAGTTTACGAGGTGATTTCTGTGAGCCCTAGCCATCCTTGCAGCCGGTAGACCCCCTCCGCATCACACAGATCAGGACTCCCCCTCCTCACCCACCGCCTTGGTCTCCTGGGCTGTTTCTGCAAACCCTCCACCAGGGTCACGGCCTCCTCGCCGCTCTCGGGCCGCTGGCCCCGCACCCAGCTCTGCAGCTCTCCGGGCAGGACAGTGAGGAACTGCTCGAGCACCAGCAGCTCCAGGATCTGCTCCTTCGTCCTCCGCTCTGGCCTCAGCCACTGACGACACAGTTCTCGGAGTCGGATGAGGGCTTCCCGTGGGCTGGCTGCTTCCTGGTAGCGGAAGCGCCGGAAGTTCTGGTGCGACGTCTCAAGCACAGGGTCATCCCTCTGTGAGACAGACTCCGGCCGACAGGGGAAGTCGTCTTCCAGTTTCACCATGAGAATTCCCTCTTCTTCCCAAAGATCCTGGTCCTCCGGCTCCAAGGCAGTAGCCATTGTCTGGCTCTGAGGTGGCCTCAAACCATCGAGAGCTCACACCGTTCCCCCTCTATCAGCCTGGGCGCCTCCAAGAGTTTCCTCCCAAGGGACCTGGGGTAGAGACGTGAAGACAGACAACAGGCTAAGCATGAAGGTAGACACAGGAGTCACAGTTCTGAACTCAGTCTTAGTCCTGTACATATAACACTCCCGAACTCAACTCCCCTTTCCCCTAATCTCTGTAACATACTCTACATAGACTAGTTGGAATGGGGTAATCCGTGCCTGAAGGTATGTTCTCCCATTCCTTTTCCTAGGCAAGGATCACACCTCATACAAAAACAAACTCTGCATTTCTATTTCATAAAATCTGTGAACCTTAAAGGAAAACGGTAGGAGAAAGGACGCTTAAAACTGCCTGCTAAAAATGTGGTATTGATCACAACCCATTTTACAAACACACACACGCTGACACATACATGGGGATATATGTTCCGAGAAGTGACATCAATAGGCCTGAAATAGAGAAGACTTCATGGAGGTTCAGTGAAATGATCACACTCCGTTATCAATTTCTTCTGTAACGTGGGGACTCTCAGAGATTTGAGGGGAGGACTGTATGAGGTACCAGTGAGGAAAGCCACAGAAACAGCGGCTGGCACACAGGCACCCTCTGAAGTGACCTTCCTCCTAAAATGTCTTTAATTGGGAGAACTACAGACCCTCAAACCTGAATGCTGAAAACTAAATTCATGATTCTTACTCCCAAATCCACCCCTCTTCCTGGTATCCTGTTGGTTGAAATCATCACTTTGTTAAGTAAACACTCAACTTTATAATCTTTGGATTCAATGTTGATTCTTCCCTGTTGCTTATAGCTCATTAAACCAGTTCTGCCTCTTAAGCCTCTAAGTCTGTTTCCTCCTGCCTGGGCCCTCACCTCTTGCCTGGACTATTGCTATGACTTCCTTATTGGGAGTCCTGTAGCACTCAGCTATGAGCAGAGTGCAACAAATTCACCAGTTGAGCTTTTGCAGAACACAGAATCACACATCATTCTTCTGGACGTCTGATTCAAGTCAGTCTAGACAACTGTATCTTTAAGAAATGCTACATATGGTTCTGATATACACCCTGGTTGAGAAACACCTAAGGCATCTATGATTAAGATTGAGAGTCCTGGAGTCACACAGCCAGACTGTCAGGGTTTGAATCTTCACTCTACTGTTTATGAGGTGTGGGGCCCATGGTCAATTTTTATCCTCCTTCCCCATTTCCAGAATGGAGGTAAGGATAGAATCCATCTAACGGGGTTACTATGAGGAGTATTTGTGAAGTGCTTAGAAGAGCGATGGTGCCCCAATGTTAACTATTATCTTTCTGAATTACAGTTACAATGGCATCACCCAACATTTTAAAACAGTAACTTTGTAAGGAAGATCAGTTCCAAAATCCTTGGCATGGCACATGAAGCCCTTCACAACCAGCCTGTTTACTGTTCAGGGCTCGTATCCTCCCCTTTCCTCTGTGGCACTTGCTATAATGAATGCATTGCTCACCTCCCTACAGCAGCGTGTCTTTACAGACCTCCAAGTCCCTAAGGGTCTGTTCCTTATGTATGGAAAACTCCCACCCCCGGTGCTGCGTGTGTGCTCGTATTTCTTCTTCATTTCCGGGATTTGCAGTTTAGGTCTTAATCAGTTTTCTGGATTACTGCAGCTGCCTCTTCATGTGAGCTTCCTGTCTACAGGTTCATTACCTTTAAGTTACCATTCATCGTTATCACCAGAGTCAGTGCTCTTCACAAATCTGGTCCTGTCCCTTCCTTATTTAAGATACTCAATCACTCCTCTCTGTCTTGTAACTGAAATATGAACTTCTAAGGATTATGTATTAGGTTGACCTTCATGTTACTCCTTTGCCTTCCTCTCCTTTCAAACACACACACACACACACACACACACACACACACACACAGAGTGCACGTGAAGCACACAAAAGCCCTATCCTCTTTGTCCTCTCCACATGCAGTTCCTTCAGAATCTTGACCCTTCATTAGGTTAAACTTGTCTTTCAAGCCACAGATAAGGCTTCATGTTTTCTGAGATGCTTTCTTTGAACCCATTCCCTGGCCCTTAAGCATGGTTAGGAATCACTGCTTCCCTAGATCTGAGCCCATCTGTATCTCAAATCTGCCATATCACACAGCCAGTGTGTATCTTTCCTGTGAAACTTCTTGAAGTAGGGAGCTATGCTGTAGTCAATCTCCAATACCCGTAAGAAATCGCACGATAAATGCATCTAAATGAGTAAGTTTCCACTTTGAAGTTTCCTTCCTACATTAACAGGATGAAAGTCTTTCCTACTGTAAGTTTCTATTCTTTTATTCACCAAATCTTGTTAAATCTATGTTCTAAATCTTTTAAGTTCATCCACCTCATCTCCTCTGCCATTCCCTTAGTCAAAGCTTGATGATCCACTAACCCCTATGACCGCAGAGGCATGTGTGTGGGTTCAAATATCGCCAGTGTCCTCCTCGTGGCTGTCCCCACCACCACTCTTCATGTGCAACCTGAGGGGTTCTTCATGTCCCCATCTTTTTCTGCTTCACTACAACTGCCCCTGGAGAAGGAAATGGCAACCCACTCCAGCGTTCTTGCCTGGAGGATCCCACGGACAGAGGAGCCTGGTGGGATACAGTCCATGGGGTCGCAGAGTCAGACACGACTAAGCAACTAAGCATACGTGCACAACTGCCCCAGATTCACCTCAATGTCAGTAATCCACTCTTTTTAAACTTTTTGACAACACCACATGGCACGTGAAGTCTTAGTTCCGTGACCAGTGATTGAACCCATGTCCCTTGCATTGCAAGGGCAGAGTCCTAACCACTGGACCACCAGGGAAGTCCTAGCAATTCATTCTTAACAGCTATAACATGCTGTCTAATGTGCCACACTGCCCATTAACAACCAAATTATTCATTCTTAAAATCTTAATTCTTAAAATTATTCATTCTGCTTGTGTCTCAAAGCAGTTTTCATTCAGGCTCACTTCATTTTTCTATTACCTTAAAACATGTACTATGTAATTTCATGGTCTGTTCTAGAAAGTTCCATAATTAACAGATCTCCCTGGGCTAATTTTCCCACATATTAAATCAGCTCTACCTCATGGTGGTTTTTCTTCATGAGCAGTTTGTAATTTTTTTTAATGCTTTTGCCCATTTTCTTTGGGAGACCTGAGAGCCCTAGGTTATAAAAGTGAGCCCTTTGAATGAAATTTCATTTGCTTCTACCCAAGTACTAGTGGTTTCAATGATCTTAATTTCTCAGAGTATTTCCTGAATCATGCTGACAGTGTGTTATTTAGGCCTAAGCCTCTGACCCAAGGCTATAAAGGCCTACACTTCCCTTGCCCTTCTGTGTGATCAGTAGACACACTTTCACAGGAGTAGCTTTTCCAGGCTCCAGGCTGGCAGATGGTTCAACTCCATATTCCTCCCCTGTCCCTACCAGTCCCCCACTTTCATATCACATTGTTGGGAGTACAGGTATTAGAACCCCAAATACTAGAAGCCTTTATTTTGGTGTGAAATCTCCTTGGGCTGTGGTGGAGTCAAGAGTGACTCCCTCCTCCAGCTTTTATTTCTGGAACCTACACATTTACCTTTAGCTTTGGGGAAGGGAGGTGGATGAGTGCCAGCATCCCGAAATGGACAGGAGTCATGTCCACATCAGTTCCACTTGCAATACTTCAGAAAGGTCTGAGTCTTTTTTTTTTTTGATGTGGACTGTTTTTAAAGTCTTTATTGAATTTGTTACACTATTACTTCTGTTTTATGTTTTGTGGGATCTTAGCTACCCGACCATGGTTTGAACCTGCACACCCTGCACTAGAAGGTGAAGTCTTAACCATTGGACCACCAAGGAAGTCCCTGACTAAATTTCCTAACTTATAAAATCAGCCAACACCTCCACACTGTCCACAGGAAAAAATCTGAACTCCTTATAATTTGACTCTCGAGGCCCTGCAAGACCTTGCCCCTGCCCATCTTTATTCCCATGACTGCTACTCCATTGTATGTTGCTGCCTGCATGTACAGCTCTCTCTCTTTTCTATGCTCTCACTGGGTTTTTGTTCTTGATGCTGTTGACACTCTTTGAAATACCCTTTCTACCCCCTTTACTTGGTCAACTCTATCCTTCAGACCTGCTTTTCCTGGACACCTTCCCTGGTCCTCCCAGACTGTTTGCACAGGAACCTAGACCCTGTATCACAGCACACACATCCATCTACTTTATGCGTGCTAAGAATCATTCACACTCCTGTTTAATTCACCAGACCACGAAGCTCTGAGGACAGGGCTGGATAGCACCCAGCTCAAGGCTGTCAACAGGTTCCCAGGCAAAGACCACGGTAAGTCTTTTTAAGTCTTTCTCCAGAAGGACAGATCCAGTGTCTTATCAATTTTTATTCATTCATTTGTTCAGCAAACTGTGTGCTAGACAGATGGATAAATAAGGAAAAAACACTTGTTATTTGGATTGTGAATAAAACAGAACACTGTCAGTGGTTCCTGAAGTGAGAAAACCACAACTCATCACAAGGAATCTTCAGGTTGCCCTGGGATAATCCACATATAAGTCACAAGAACTCTGTGTTTGGAAAAGAAAAACGAAGTTATTTTCCTCTGAAGATCTGAATCAACTTTAATAATCACAAAACCAGACATAAAGTAATTTAATGCAACTACAACGATTGATGCTTTCAAACTGTGGTGAGAGTCCCTTGGATAGCAAAGAGATCAAACTCGTCAATCCTTAAGGAAATCAACTCAAATATTCATTGGAAGGGCTGATGTTGACACTTCAATCCTTTGGTCACCTGATGCGAAGAGCCAACTCACTGGAAAAGACCCTGATGCTGGGAAAGAATGAAGGTAAAAGAAGAGGGTGGCAGAGGATGAGATGGTTAGAATCACCAACTCAATGGACATGAGTTTGAGCAAACTCTGGGAGATAGTGAAGGACAGGGAAGCCTGGCGTGCTGCAGTCCATGGGTCACAAAGAGTTGGACACAACTCACCAACTGAACAGTGATGATTTACCAGGACAATGCCCCCCCCACCCCGGCATCTGCAAGGCAGGGGAAGAAGATGGTATTGATACACAGGGTCTCCAGCTTAATGAAGGGATTTGTATTATTAATGTCTTAAAAGTCCAAGAACTTCCCCAGCAAAGCCGGCCAGGAACTCTCACTGTTTTCATGAAGCACAGTCCACAAAATTCCCTATTACAGTGTCTATGTGCTACAAGAGAGGGTGCTGCTCTTACAGGGCTTTGCTTTCCCCAAAAAGAGGATATAATAGCACCACATAAAACCTGATTTATTTGCTTGTTTTGTATTTATCTTGGCAGACAAAGAAGATGAGGTGGAGGCAAAAGGTCAGCAACAGCGGGGACTTCCCTGGTGGTCCAGTAGCTAAGAGGACCTGGGTTCGATCCCTGGTGGGGGAACTAGATCCCACATGCCACAACTAAAGATACTGCATGCTGCTACAAAGATCAAAGATCCTGTGTGTCACAACTAAGAGTTCGCACAGCCAAACGAGTGAATAAATATTTTTAAAAAATCAGCCAACAGCAGAATAAGGGGAGGCAGAGCTGTCCTTGTTGGGGCAGGAGATGGGAAGGGAGGAGGCGGGCAGTGCTGTGGGAAGAGTACCAGATTCAGTATCCAGAGATGTATGTCCAGGCCCACATCCCTATGAACCTGGAGTTTCCTGAGACAATGGACACGAGTGCTTGTAAAGGATGAAACTCTCTGCAGACAACCACGCCCCTAATACACAGGATTCACTGAGGTCTGTGACAGCTTACAAACTAGTGTGCTGTGCAAATGTTACACGTCAGTACTAGAGTTAGAAAACGGACATTGTATTTTATTCTGCCCTTTACAGGATGGGCTACCCTGCAAGTCTGCCTAGGAATTCATTGCCTTTGCTATTCTAATGGCTCCCCTCCGTGTCTGTCCTTGGAATGGCTCTACAGTGATAGCTAAAAACCCCAAACCAGGATGCTATAGAGAGATCTTGAGGCCAGGCCAAAAAAAGTGAAAGACCTGGTTTCAGAAGGCTTGAACATGATGTCTGCAGAGACGCTTCATGAGCCTTGGCCTGGGCAGGCCGTATGACCTAGTCTCTTCAGTGTTTCTAAGATGTCTGGGGCAAGACTGGGGAGGAGAGGTGGCGAGGCAAGACATTTCTCCGGTCTTTGGTCCAGCTGTCTCTGTCTCTGAGTGAGCTCCATGCTAGTGAGCTTCTCAGGTGACTCAGTTGGGATAGAATCCACCTGCTAATGCAGGAGACTCAAGAGACACGGATTCAATCCCTGAGTCGGGAAGATCCCCTGGAGGAAATGGCAACCCACTCTAGTATTCTTGCCTGGAGAATCCCATAGACAGAGGAGCCAGGCTACAGTCCATGGGGTGGCCAAGAGTCAGACACGACCGAGCACACATGCACGCCTGCACACACACACACACGCGCGCGCGCGCGCGCGCGGGCCAGTGAAGGCCCTAACTCAATCCTACTGACAAGAACAGAACACTACAGGCTGTGAAAAGATACCTGGGTCTCTAGCTTAAAACGTGACTACGTGGGTGGTCTATAGTCCTACAGCATCTAACCTAAAGACTGATAGGATCTGCTGGATCTATTTACTGGCAAATAATCTTCAGAAGCAAACAGTGATCAGAGGTTCAAATGATGATATTCATCTGATACTTAAATCCCTCCTAGTCTCCCTTCTCTGAATGATGCAGGCCCAGAGCCTGGAGATGTGAATGTCTGTTCACTGGGGCTAACCAGACCTGGCAACTTCTCCTCCTGCTGTTCTAGAAATCAGCCAATAAAGATTGTTCACTGCCCTTTACCACTCCTGCACTGTTCTTTAAAACTAAAGATTACCCACTAAGATCCTCCTACTGGAAAGATTCTTCCACTTTACTGTTAGTTATTCTTAGGCTAATATCTAACCACACTCTACATATAATGGTTAGGGGCTCTGGAGCCTTAGTCTGGACCCCTCTCCTCATTTATTAGCCAGGGGATACTCCTTAAACCTCAGTCCAAATTTCAGAATGTGGCCAACACTTCACACCTCACATAGTTGTTTACAGGATAAATGAAGTAACACACCGAACTGCTCAGCACAGAGCTTGGTATATGGCAGATGCTCCATATATTCTGTTCTCTTTCCTTCAAATTACTTTAAATTCTTTTGGGAAGAAGGCAAGATTTAAATGATAAGCAAAAGTCCTTTCAGTTCAGTTCAGTTCAGTTCAGTCACTCAGTCGTGTCCAACTCTTTGCGACCCCATGAATCGTGGCACGCCAGGCCTCCCTGTCCATCACCAACTCCCGGAGTTCACTCAGAGTCACATCCCTCGAGTCCGTGATGCCATCCAGCCATCTCATCCTCTGTCGTCCCCTTCTCCTCCTGCCCCCAATCCCTCCCAGCATCAGAGTCTTTTCCAATGAGTCAACTCTTCGCATGAGGTGGCCAAAGTACTGGAGCTTCAGCTTTAGCATCATTCCTTCCAAAGAAATCCCAGGGCTGATCTCCTTCAGAACGGACTGGTTGGATCTCCTTGCAGTCCAAGGGACTCTCAAGAGTCTTCTCCAACACCACAGTTCAAAAGCATCCATTCTTCGGCACTCAGCCTTCTTCACAGTCCAACTCTCACATCCATACATGACCACTGGAAAAACCATAGCCTTGACTAGACGGACCTTAGTCGGCAAAGTAATGTCTCTGCTTTTGAATATGCTATCTAGGTTGGTCATAATTTTTCTTCCAAGGAGTAAGCGTTTTTTAATTTCATGGCTGCAGTCACCATCTGCAGTGATTTTGGAGCCCAAAAAAATAAAGCCTGACACTGTTTCCACTGTTTCCCCATCTATTTGATGGGACCTGATGCCATGATCTTAGTTTTCTGAATGTTGAGCTTTAAGCCAACTCTTTTGCTCTCCTCTTTCACTTTCATCAAGAGGCTTTTTAGCTCCTCTTCACTTTCTGCCATAAGGACGGTGTCATCTGCATATCTGAGGTTATTGATATTTCTCCCGGCAATCTTGATTCCAGCTTGTGTTTATTTCATCATAATTCCAAGAAAAAAATTTAAATGAACAGATTTAAAATCTTGGTCTGTTTACTATTATATCTAAAGTACAGTGTCTAGGGAGTTTTCTGGGCTTCCCTGGTATCTCAGACAGTAAAGAACCTGCCTGTGATGCAGGAGACCCAGGTTTGAATCCTGGCTCTGGAAGACCCCTGGAGAAGGAAAATGGCTACCCACTCCAGTATTCTTACCTGGAGAATTCTATGGACAGAGGAGCCTGGCGGGCTATGGTCCCTGAGGTTGCAGAGTTGGACATGACTGAGTGACTAATACAAGGGAGTTCCCTGGCAGTCCAGTGGTTAGTCCATTGTTCTCACTGCCATGGTGCAGGTTCAATCCCTAGTCAGGGAAGCAAGATCCTGCAAGCCACTCAGTGCAGCCAGAAAAAGAAAAAATAAAGTGTTAAACCAAGACGAGAGTCCTTGAAAGCACTTACAAGCAAAGATTAAACAAGGTCCCTGGGACACAGACAGGATGAAAACTTAAAGATAGGTTCTCCCGCCTAAGACCACGTTAGCAACGCTTCTACTTAAATCACAGTTCTGTCCCCTCCCTTGAACAGGAAGAGGCAACCTGAGGCAAATCCAGCGTGTATAGGCATTCCCTGTTTTACTGCATTTCATCTTTATTATGCTTCAGAGATAATGTGGTTGTTTGTTTCATTTTACAAAGAAAAGGTTTGTGGCACCCTGCATGGAGCAAGCCATTTTTCCACCAGCATTAGCTCACTTGATGTAATTACACTTTGATAATCCTTGCAGTATTTCAAACTTAATTATTTTTATATTTGTTATGGTGATCTGTGATTAGTGATCCTTGATGTTACTACTGTAATTGTTTTGGAGTGCCACAAATTGCACTCATATAAGATAGCAAACAATCAATAAATGTGTACTTTCTGACTGCTCCACTGACCAGCTGTTCCCCCATCTCTCTCTTGTCCTATTCCCTTAGACACAATAATATTGAAATTAAGAAAATTAATAACCCTACAGTGGGCCCTAAGTGTTCAAGTGACAGGAAGAGTCACATGTCTCTTGCTTCAAATAAAAAATGAGAAATGAATAAACTTGATGAGGAGGGCACATTTCAAAGCTTCATCCAGAGTATGGCCCTGCTGCTGCTAAGTTGCATCAGTCGTGTCCGACTGTGTGTGACCCCATAGACAGAAGCCCACCAGGCTCCCCCGTCCCTGGGATTCTCCAGGCAAGAACACTAGAGTGGGTTGCCGTTTCCTTCTCCAATGCATGAAAGTGAAAAGTGAAAGTGAAGTCGCTCAGTCGTGTCCGACTCTTAGTGACCCCATGGACTGTAGCCTGCCAGGCTCCTCCACCCATGGGATTTCCCAGGCAAGAGTGCTGGAATGGGGTGCCACTGCCTTCTCTGAGAGTATGGCCCTAGCCCTCTTCAATTCTCTGAAGGCCAAGAGAGTTAAGGCAGCTGCAAAAGAAACGTCTGAAGCTAGGAGAGGTTAGTTCATGAGGTTTAAGGAAAGAAGTCATCTCCATAAACATAAAGTGGAAGGAGAAGCTACAAGTACTGATGAAGAAGCTACAAGAAGTTATCCAGCTCTAGCTAAGAAAATTCATGAAGGTGGTTGCACTAAACAGCACATTTTCAATGTAAACAAAACAGCCTTTTACTAGAAGAAGTTGCCATCTGGAACTTTCTTAGCTACAGCGTGTATATTCAGTCATGTCTGACTCTTTGCAACCCCATGGACTGTAGCCCACGAATCTTCCCCGTCCATGGGACTGTCCAGCCAAGAATACTGGAGTGGGCTGCCGTTTGCTACTCCAGGGGATCTTTCCAACCCAGGGACTGAACCCACATCTCTTCCGTTTCCTGCACTGGCAGGCGGACTCTCTATCACTGCACCACTGGGAAGCCCTCATAGCTAGAGAGAAGTCAATAATTGGCTTCAAAGCATCAAAGGGCAGGCTGACTCTCTTGTTAAGGGTTAATGCAGCTGGTGACTTTCAGTTTTAAGCCACTGCTCATTTACTATTCTGAAAATCCTACAGCCCTTAAGAATTATGTTAAATCAACTCTGCCTGTGCCCTATAAATGGAACAACAAAACCTGGATGACACCACATCTGTCACAACATGGTTTGTTGAGTATCTTAAACTCACTGATGAATCCTATTTCTAAGGGTAAAAAAGACTTATTTCAAAATACTACTTCTCATTGACAATGCACTGGGTCACCCAAGAGCTTTGATGATGTACAGATTAATGTTGTTTTCATGCCTGCTCACACAACCACCATCCCATAGCCCATGGATGAAAGACTAATTTCGACCCTCAAGTCTTATTATTTAATAGCAAGAGAACTAGAATCAGAAATGGAGCCTGAAGATGTGACTGAATGCTATAATCTCATGATAAAACCTTCATGAATAAGAAACCTCTTCTTATGGAAGCAAGTGTTTTCCTGGGATGGAATCCACTCCAGGGAAGGTGCTATGAAAACTGTTGCAATGACAACTAAGGATTTAGAATTTATACAGCTTAGTTGATAAAAGCAGTGGCAGGGTTTGAGAGAAATGACTTCAATTTTGAAAGAAGTTCTACTGTAAGTAAAATGCTATCAAACAGCACTGCTTGCCACAGAGAAACTGTTTATGAAAGGAAATCAACTGATGCAGTAAACTTCACTGTTGTCTTATTTTAAGAAACTGCCACAGACACCTCAACCTTCAGCCAACAGCAGCCCGATCAGTCACCAGCCATCAATATCAAGGCAAGACCCTCCATCAGCTAAATGATTATCATTTGCTGAAGAGTCAGATGATCGTTAGCATCTTTTTTTTTAAGCAATAAAGCCTTTTAATATTAAGGTATATACATTTTTTTAGACACAATGCTATTGCATACTATTGCATACAATTGATTACAGTACAGTGGAAACAGAATTTCTTGGGAAACCAAAAAAATTGATGTTTTTTTACTGTGGGATCTCCTTTATTGCAGCCATCTGGAGCTGAACCTGTATACCCAAGACGGCCTCTGCAAACCTAATCCAGAAGGTAAAAGAAATGAAAGGGAAAAACTTCACAGACTTCTTGCCTTCTAACACATCATGATCAGTGTGCTTCAAACCATGTTTAAAAACTATATGACAGTCTTGCCATTTAATTTTTTCTGGCTTCATTAGACTCTAACATATAAAGACATAAATATCTCCTGCCCCCAAATTTTGTAGCCTTTTGTGGTTAGGATCAAGGTCTAAAAATGTAATTGAGAGTAAATATAAACATGAAAACTGCAAATAAAGCTATAATAATCGCAATAATTCACTTTAGTTTTAATTAAAGTGTTTCCTCGGAGAAGGTGATGGCACCCTATTCCAGTACTCTTGCCTGGAAAATCCCATGGGTGGAGGAGCCTGGTAGGCTGCAGTCCATGGGGTTGCAAAGAGTCAGACACAACTGAGCGACTTCACTTTCATTTTTCACTTTCATGCATTGGAGAAGGAAATGGCAACCCACTCCAGTGTTCTTGCCTGGAGAAACCCAGGGACGGGGGAGCCTGGTGGGCTGCCGTCTATGGGGTCGCACAGAGTCAGACACGACTGAAGCGACTTAGCAGCAGCAGCAGCAGCAACAGCAAAGTGTTTCCTTTAGGTAGTCAAAGCTATGGTTTTTCCAGTAGTCATGTATGGATATGAGAACTGGACTATAAAGAAAGCTGAGCGCCAAAGAACTGATGCTTTTGAACTCTGGTGTTGAAGACTCTTTGAGAGTCCCTTGGACTGCAAGGAGATCCAACCAGTCCATCCTAAAGAAAATCAGTCCTCAATATTCATTGAAAGGACAGATGCTGAAGCTGAAACTCCAATACTCTGGCCACCTGATGCAAAGAACTGACTCATTTGAAAAGACCCTGATGCTGGTAACGATTGAAGGCAGGAGGAGAAGGGGATGACAGAAGATTAAATGGTTGGAGGGCATCACCGACTCAATGGATATGAGTTTAAGTGAGCTCTGGGAGTTGGTGATGTACAGGGAAGCCTGGGGGTGCTGCAGTCCATGGGGTCACAAAGAGTCGGACACGACTGAGCAACTGAACTGAACTGATAGGTATGTCCACAGGCCCAGGAGGCACTCCTGTCCCACTGTTGACAGTTCTGCGTTCAGAGGTAGACAACCTGTGTTCTTCCTCCTGGAGATTATCATCTGGGACAAGTCACATCAACTTATCCTGAAAATGGGGATGATTTTCTACCTAAAGGTAGAGAGCTGGATCATTTTGAGAAACTATCCAGCTTTTTGACGCTAACAGAGGAGGAGCTTTGAGGGGTACAAGGATATGTGGCCTCTTTATTGAGCACTTGAACCATAATTTATTAGCTTAGCCTGAAGATACTGAGAGGAATTTACTCAAGAGTTGAGAAGGGCCAGAGGCCAAATACAGGTTGTGAGTCCAGAATTAACACATCCTGCCACCACGAGCCTAGTGGTTAACCTCCAACATGAAGCTAGGCTTTTTAACCTTACAGGTTTTTACTCAGTGGTTAATAGCCTGAATAAAGCGGGCCAATCTATATGCCTCAGTTTAAAACTGAACATCAAAAACTAATCTGGGAGGGGGATGGGAGAAAAAAAAAAAAAAAACAAAACTAATCTGAAGTAGGAAAAAGGTGACCACCCAACCTGACATCCACCCTGATGAGGGCAGCAGCTTTTACGCGGCAGCCAACAAGAGTTAAACTAGCCAAATGCATTTAATTCACTACAATGAATACGGTCAATGTCAATCACATAGAGGAACCATTATTTAATGAGAAAAAAAAAAAAAAGGATAATATATTTTGTAAACATAGTCTGACCTGAGGTGTAAATATGGATAATTCAGAATAGTTAATTCAAAAGTCATTCACTATGTTTTCAGTTTTTAATTAATATTCTGTCAAGATACTCCCTGCTCTGTATCTAGATGACTTCCTCCTGGCTTTGCTCCCCTCCATATGATGAGATGATGAAGGACGGGACCCATGCCTGCTGGACGAGAAGAATCGGAGTGGTACCAGGTTTCCACTGCAGACTACGTGACGGCCCTAAAGTAGAAGTAATCACAGGATGCCATTCTTGTGCTGTTTAGTGTCTGTCTCCCACTGTGAGCCCCATCCCTGAAGGCAAGGGCCTCCTTATATATTTTGATATTTCCAGTTCTTAACGCTTTGGTAAACACTTGATTAAAAAAGATGCTCAATAAAAAGTGTGATGCATTCAATTAAGTGGCTCACTTCTCTTCCTCCAACTTGAATATTCAGTTGTAGTTCAGAATCAGTGGGTACCAGGGCTTCTGGGGACAGTTACAGGAATTTGACATAAGCATTTATTTCAATCCCCTGCGGAGAATCAGGTGGCATGGACACATACTACTTTGCTACAAAGAATTAGTGGAGAGAAACTTCTTCAAGAGAGGAGAAAGGCAAGGGATGAAGTTCATTCAGCCCAGAAATATCTACTGAACATCAATTGTGTTTCCCACACAATTCAAGGTGCTGGGCAAAGAAAGAGGAAAAAAAGCACAGGCCTTGATCTGAAAGAATTTAATGTAGTTAAAAAAACAGCAGGGACTTTAATATACTAGGAACTCACAGCAAAACTTGAGAATATGGGTATAAGCTATATGATCAAAATTAAAGCTCCTATTAAGAGAATTAAGAAAATCAAGGGGAAAACTCAATATTTCACCATCAATTCAGCTTAAGATAATGTTGCACTTGGCTGCAAAGAAGGACATTTTCTTAATTTCACAAATGAAAGAACTCAGACCTAAGTAGTTATACTACCCACACAAGATCGTGTTACTAGTTTCAAGCAGAGAGGTGCTCACACACAGTTCTTTTGATGCTCAAACCACTGGGACGTGTGAAGAAGTTTGGCCAAAGGCAGTGGTTCTCATTCTGAGAAAGCCAGATCAGCAGCGCCAGCACCAGAGGACTTGTTAGAAATGCAAATGATCAAGACCCAGCTCTGACTTACAGACAGTATCTCTGGGGGTGGCTCCAGTAACCTGTGGGCCTTCCAGGGGATGCCGATACTTGCTAAGTCTGAGGACCAGTACCAAAAGCAAAGGAAGGAAATCTAAGGTACGACTTTTCCAGTGCTGCCCAAATGTAAAGGCAGAAAAGTGTCTAGGACCATTATATGTTTTACGCCTCTGCCAAATAATTGGAAAAATAATGTTGTAAACCTGTAACTTACCTCATCTGTATAGTTTATAATGCTCAAGAGTCCCTCATTTAGTAGTAAACCTTGATATGCCCTTGAAATGACTGTCTACTGACGTATATACAGAGAGAGTGCAAAAGTGGTAGAGCAGAAGAAAGGAGGAAAGCCTAGGAATCCCAGGTGTTTGGTCCTAGGAAAAGTTCCCATCCTCCCTGCACCCCTGGCAACCTTCTTACACCGGACGGTAAAAGCACAAAGTTACCCAAGAAAAATGCCTGCAATCCCTAACAGCTCCCCTGTCATGTATCTCCCACTAACAAGCCTCCCATGGCTGCTTCACACTTCCTAAGTGGCTTTCTGGCTCAAGGCCCATAGAGCAGCTTGGAAGAGAAGTTGGAGGGATGAGCGACTCCACTAGCTTTCCTTGTGGCTTCTGAGTGAGGCTACCCTGGGTGTCACCAGCAGAATGTGGACAGACAAAAAGCAACAGTTCTAAGTCTAGCCTCTAAGTAGACCCTGGATGTGCTAAGATGTGAGAGCACCCCAGGACCAAGGCAGGCAGGGTTATCAAAGTGACCAGGAGAAAAGAACATCCGTGTCCAGAAAAATTAAAACCTGGCTGACAACTTTCCGAGAAAATGAAGCAAATCCATGGCAGACAAAGTAACAAACTTTTAGTGAAACCAGACAAAAAGCCGGGCCCGGGTAGCGATGGTGTCGAGAAGTGCCAAAACTAGCTGCTAGGGGTTGAGGAAGGGACGTTGCAAGTTGCAAGTGAAGACAGCAGTCGCTAGCTTGAAAGAAGATTCGGATCGGTCATGGTGAGCTGAAAAGGCACAGACCAGATGGTCTCCAAAGCCTCCGATGATCACGGGTAATAAAATCACGGGTGAGTGTATCTACGTGTGTTGCAGCGGAGTTAGTGGTTGGCAAGTGATGGGACTCGCCAGGACAGGGAGCCTTCGGGAGGACTGCTCTAACCAGGTGAGAAGCGGGGTGAGAAAACACCGAGCCGCTGGAGAAAACAGTTCAGGCCGCCGGAACTGAAGGGGCCTCGACCACTCCTCCCTCGGTTTCAGGGGGAAGGGGGGCCGCTGGCGCGGAAGCAACGGGAGGTACGAACTAACTGCGTTTCTGCAGGCCTCAGGAGGGGGCGGAGGGCGGTGGCTGCAAAGAAAGAAGCATGTATCGCCATCCACATCTCCGGAGGCTCTAGCTTCGGCCTCCAAGACACATGGGGACCACCACGCCTCGGCCCCCTCCACGCACTGCCGCCACCCCTTCCCCAGGACAGTACGATTCCCCCGGGGCTCCAGGGGGGCGGGGTCTCCGACCCCTCCCCCTCCTCGCCGCTTAGCCCCGCTCAGCCCGCTCCGGCCCGGCCCGGCCCAGCCCCCAGCACTCACGGCTCCAACAGCTCCGGCGGCTCCTCCCCTGCCCCGGCTTCTCCCCCACCCACTCCCGGCAGAGGCAGCGCCGCCGGATCCGAGCCGCGCGGGGCCCGGCGGGTCGGAACACGTGGGGCTTTTGCGCCCGGAACCGGAAACTGCCCTTCGCTCCGCCCCCTCGCCGCCCTGGGGCCTTTCTAGGCTCTGGGAGGATTGCTTGTTTCTCTGTGCCCCCTGGTTCTAGGAGGCTCACCGGGACGCGAATCCGAGTCAAGGGCTTCAGATAGATCGCTTCTGTCCAGCTCTCCTGCCCCGCTCTGCAGGGGGACGGGCTATGGGGTTGTGGTGGGAGTGCATTTACACTCGTGCCCTTGCAGCGGGGGGTGTGTGGGGGGAACTCTTTTTTCTTTTTTCTGTTTCAGCTGTTTTGTTCGTTTTAATTTTGATACCTATATCTTTACCTGTTTTTCTTGGTCCCCTCCCCCCCCTTTCTTTGCATTATCAGGGACACATGGTAGAAAAGAGCAGTTTGGGGGTTGACTACTGCCTCTTGTAGCTGCCATCAGTTGTAGGGATTCGGACAAATCCACTTCTGAACCTCAGTGTCCATCTTCTTTAATGGGCCAAGTAATACTGTTACTGTAAGGGCTAAATAATATCTTGCATGTGAACTGATTGGAGCTTAGTAGAAGCTTGCTGGTCTGCTGCTTAGTGGCTTCAGTCTTGCCCAGCTCTTTACTACCCTGGAGAACTGTAGCCCTCAAGGCTCCTCTGTCAATGGAATTTTCCAGGCAAGAATACTGGAGTGGGTTTCAGTTTCCTACTCCTTTTGTGTGTATGCACATGTGTGTGTGTGTTCGTGTTGGAGTCATCAGTTTGCCATTTTCTCCTAGTGGTGGGGCCAGTGTGAGGAAAGCAGGAGAGACTCCCGTCCTGAAACCTGTCATCCATCTTAAAGCAAGATGTAAACTGGGCCTGAACCCTGCCCAAGAGTGAGGAGACTGTTGCCAATGAAAATCATATCTCCTGGAGACTTCCCTTCCTACAGATGGCAAACGCATATTGTAGTTCAGGTCAGGCTGCCCCTCTTAGATTAACCATGAAGACATCCCCCCTTGATGTAAAATCATTGTCCCCCCTACCCCCCTCACACATAGGGTTTAACCTTAATTGTTTATTCTCCTAGCACCTACTGTAAAACTCAGTCATATACAACAAAGAGGTTGCTAACATGTAACCAGTCCTGTGGGGGCCAGGGGGCGTGGTGTAAAACTGGGCCTCAGAAACATCAGGGTCC
This sequence comes from Ovis aries, assembly GCF_016772045.2. NCBI lineage: Eukaryota > Metazoa > Chordata > Mammalia > Artiodactyla > Bovidae > Ovis > Ovis aries. Next base: position 34,085,992 of record NC_056068.1, read on the forward strand.
TTGTTGGGAGCTGATTCCCCTTGGACCTGCTGGCATAATAAACTGTACTCCACTGTCTTGAGTGTCCTCTGAGGTGTGTTTTGTGACTTTGGATTCCACAACATTAGCAAGGGGTCTTGGACATCTGTTCATAGTACATATATTTCATCCTTATTCCTTCTGTCTTTCTGCATGACATTCCACAGTCTGAATAGCCATTCGCCTAGTAATAATATATGTTGTTTATAATTGTTATCATGGACAGTGTTGTGTCAGTCTGAGTGTGGGTTGGAAAGGAATTTCCGGACACAGAGTATTTCAGAAAGGGGTAAGTTTATTAAGAGCAGGGAGCAAAGATAATGCGGTCCCAACATATGCAGCGGGCAGACCTCATGACCGACCAGAGAGAGCCAATGCTTTTTGTGGACTAGTAGCCAGTATTTATAGTTTCAACATGAAGAAAATCCTGCTGGGAGGGTGGTATTAGTTGATTGGTTAGGGTGGGTATTTTTGCCTAATACAAAATACCAGGGGCCAGGAAGCTGCCTGGTAGGGATCCGGGGTCTTTTGGCAACGGTTGCTATGGGGCTCATTCAGTTCCAAAGATAACCTTGGTGCTGGGCCCTGCATCTGTGGCCTCAGTCTGGGACTCCCAGACAACACTGTAATAAACATACTCTACGTGCATTTATGCAACAATGTCACTAGCATTCTCACAAATGCTGAGAAATGTATACACTTAATAGCTGTGTATGAGAATCTTTCCTTCCATATCCATGTGGTTACTTTATGTTGCCAAATTTGTATATTTTGATCCATCTGTTGGATAAAAGTGACATCTCTTTGTTTTACTTTTCTGTAATTAATATTGTTAAAAAGCAAGAAGCCCCAAATAGGGTCATTTGCTCCCCAGGATAGCAAACCAAGACTTAATCAAAGTTTCAACCGTTCCCAGAAATGTGACCTTTAAAACAGTCAGTCTGAAATTACTTCATCAACACTAGTGAGGTCATCTGCATGATAAAGATCCTGCAGTACCTTCCCTTCAAAGAAGGCAGCCTGGTCCGAAAGAATCCTTTTTCCTTTGTTTGCTCATACAGCTCATACAATCTATATATATCTTCCTATATACTTAAAAGCAGAGACATTACTTTGCCGACTAAAGTCCATCTAGTCAAGGCTATGGTTTTTCCAGTGGTCATGTATGGATGTGAGAGTTGGACTGTGAAGAAGGCTGAGCACCAAAGAATTGATGCTTTTGAACTGTGGTGTTGGAGAAGACTTTTGAGAGTCCCTTGGACTGCAAGGAGATCAGCCCTGAGATTTCTCTGGAAGGACTGATGCTAAAGCTGAAACTCCAGTACTTTGGCCACCTCATGTGAAGAGTTGACTCATTGGAAAAGACTCTGATGCTGGGAGGGATTGGGGGCAGGAGGAGAAGGGGACGACAGAGGATGAGATGGCTGGATGACATCACGGACTCGATGGACGTGAGTGTGAGTGAACTCCGGGAGTTGGTGATGGACAGGGAGGCCTGGCGTGCCACGATTCATGGGGTCGCAAAGAGTTGGACACGACTGAGCGACTGAACTGAAATGAACTGACTGATGTATATATATTCTTTTTTTTAACATTCTCTTTTAAAAACAGATTTCTTTTTTTTTAAATAATTCTATTTCCTTACAGATACTATTTCCTTACAGATGCAAACCCTAAAGATACTATCAGAAAATTAAACAGAGTTAATCATGAATTTAGTAAAGTCACAGGATACAAAATCAATACACAAAAATCACTTGCATTCCTATATATATGTGCAGACAGGGACGCCTGGCATGCTGCGATTCATGGGGTCGCAAAGAGTTGGACACGACTGAGTGACTGAACTGAACTGAACTGATATACTTAAAATCATCTCTGGGTTACTTATAACATGTAATAGGATGTAAATACTTGGGAAATAGCTGTACATACAATGTAAACACTATGAAAATAGATACTTGGGTGCAGCAAATTCAAGTTTTGCTTTTCGGAAGTTTCTGGATTTTTTTTTTTTTTTGGCCATGTAGCATGTGGGATATTAGTTTCTTGACCAGGGATTGAAACCACACCCCTTGCTTTGGAAGCACGGAGTCTTAGACACTGGACCACCAAGGAAGTCCCATCTGGAATTTTTTTCTGGATATTTTTAATCTGTGTTGGTTAAGTTCTTAGATACAAAAAACACAGATATAGAAGGCCAACTGCATGCTCCGAAAAACAACAAAGGAAACTTTGGGCCAACCCAGTACTTGCCCCAGGCCCCAGTTAGTGATTGCTTTTTTTCAAAGTTTCAAAGGGGCAGTGAGGGGCTTGTTCCTCTGCTGGTTTACCTGGTAACTAATGAATCCACCTGACGTCATTTCCCCCCATCCCCCTCCCTGCCTTGGAAATGAAGACTGCCACCACGTCCTGCTCACTGGGCGCATACTTGGAGGGGTGTTGCTCCAGCAACTGGCTTCAGATGTGTAAGATCCTCCATCCATTAAACTGTTGATGTCTCTGTTGTTGACTCCAGGCTCTTTCTTTGTTCTTAAAGCTGGGCAAGTGCAGGCCTTATAGACCTGTGGGATGCAGCCCAACACTGAGTTAGATCTAGATAAGGAGAAGTTTTTCACAAATAATGTAGCTAAAGGCAAAGGAGAAAAGGAAAGATATACCCATTTGAATGCAGATTTCCAAAGAATAGCAAGGAGAGAGAAAACCTTCCTCAGTGATCAATGCAAAGAAATAGAGGAAAACAATAGAATGGGAAAGACTAGAGATCACTTCAAGAAAATTCTAGATACCAAGGGAACATTTCATGCAAAGATGGGCACAATAAAGGACAGAAATGATATGGATGTAACAAGCAGAAAATATTAAAAAGAGGTGGCAAGAATACACAGAAGAACTGTACAAAAAAGATCGTAATGACCCAGATAACCACAACGGTGTGATCACTCACCTAGAACCAGACATCCTGGAATGTGAAGTCAAGTGGGCCTTAGGAAGCATCACTACCAACCAAGCTAGTGGAGGTGATGGAATTCCAGTGAGCTTTTTTAAATACTAAAAGATAATGCTGTGAAAGTGTTGCACTCAATATGCCAGCAAATTTGGAAAACTCAGTAGTGGCCACAGGACTGGAAAAGGTCAGTTTTCATTTCAATCCCAAAGAAAGGCAATGACAAAGAATGTTCAAACTACCACACAATTGCACTCATTTCACACAGTAGCAAACTAATGCTCAAAATTCTCCAAGCCAGGCTTCAACAGTACATGAACCATGAATTTCCAGATGTTCAAGCTGGATTTAGAAAAGGCAGAGGAACCAGAGATCAAATTGCCAACATCTGTTGGGTCATCAAAAAAGCAAGAGAGTTCCAGAAAAACATCTACTTCTGCTTTATTGACTATGCCAAAGCCTTTGACTGTGTGGATCACAACAAACTGTGGGAAATTCTTAAAGAAATGGAAATATCAGACCACTTTACTTGTCTTCTGTCTCAAGAAGTAACAGTTTACCTGTCTCAAGAAACAACAGTTAGAACTGGACATGGAACAACCAACTGGTTCCAAATTGGGAAAATCGTACATCAAGGCTGTATATTGTCACCCTGCTTATTTTACTTATATACAGAGTATATCATGTGAAATGCCAGGCTGGATGAAGAAAAAGCTGGAATCAAGATTGCCAGGAGAAATATCAATAACCTCAGATACACAGATGATACCACCCTTATGGCAGAAAGTGTAAGACGAACTAAAGAGCCTCTTGATGAAAGAGGAGAATGAAAAAGCTGGCTTAAAACTCAACATCAAAAAACTAAGATCATGGCATCTGGTCCCATCACTTCATGGCAAATAGATGGGGAAACAATGGAAACGGTGACAGAGTTTATTTTAGGGGGCTCCAAAATCACTGCAGATGGTGACTGCAGCCATGAAATTAAAAGATGCTTGCTCTTTGGAAGAAAAACTATGACCAACCTAGACAGCATATTAAAAAGCAGAAACATTGCTTTGCCTACGAGGTCTATCTAGTCAAAGCTATGGTTTTTCTAGTAGTCATGTATAAATGTGAGAGTTGGACTATAAAGAAAGCTGAGCACCAAAGAATTGATGCTTTTGAACTGTGGTGTTGGAGAAGATTCTTGAGAGTCCCTTGGACTGCAAGGAGATCCAACCAGTGCATCCTAAAGGCAATCAGTCCTGAATATTCATTGGAAGGACTGATGCTGAAGCTGAAACTCCAATACTTTGGCCACCTGATATGAAGAACTGACTCATTGGAAAAGACCCTGATGCTGAGTAAGACTGAGGGCAGGAGGAGAAGCGGATGACAGAGGATGAGATGGTTGGATGGTATCACCAACTCAATGGACATGAGTTTGAGTAATCTCTGGAAGTTGGTGATGTACAGGGAAGCCTAGGGTGCTGCAGTCCATGGGGTCACAAAGAGTTGGACACAACTGAGTGACTGAACTGAACTGAATGTAGGATCATGAAACCATCGGGCTTCCCTGGTGGCTCAGGGAGGAATCCTCCTGCAATGACGGAGATGTAGTTTCAATCCCTGAATTGGGAAAAAACCCTAGAGAAGGGAATAGCTGCCCACTCCAATATTCTTGCCTGGGAAGTCCCATGGAAAGAGGAGCCTGATGAGCTACAGTCAACAGTCAATGGGATTGCAAAGAGTCAGACACCACTGAATGAATAACAACAACAACATGAAGCTATCATTTAATTGGTTAAAGGGAGGATTGCAAAGTCTTCTTTGGGAATGGTCATTGCTCTGATTTACATCATAATTATGGATACAGTTCTTTAAAAAAAAAAAAACCCAAGATTGCACTTTCATATGCATAAACCTGGGCGTTGGAAAATATTTTTTTCAACATAGTATTAAAGATTCTGAGATGTTGAGTAGTGAAGGATCCTGCTCAACCTCTAGCTCTGCATCTCCCCTAATCTGAATACTGAGCCCTGCTTTGAATAACTAGTTTACTGTGGAACACATCATGGAAACACTTGTTCATACTAAAGTGTGTACACTTTCAATAGTGCTCAGACGCGTCAGTTGTGGTCAACTCTTTGCAACCCCGTAACCTATAACCTGCCAGACTTCTCTGTCATTGGGAATCTATAGGCAAGAATACTGGAATGGGTTGCCATGCCCTTCTCCAGGGGATCTTCCTGACTCAGGGATCGAACCCACATCTCATGTCTCCTGCATCAGTAGGCAGGTTCTTTACAATAGCACCACCTGGGAAGCCCATGTACATTTTCAGGAACAACAAGAGCTCATTGACAAGGATTTGGCTCGGATAGATCCAAGGAGTTCAAACTCGTCATTAGTGTTACAGACAGTAGAAAAATAATTAATATTCAGGGATCTGAGTAGGAGGTTGTTTATGATATTTTGGGGTGGGTCCTTGAGTAATTTCTTTCTCTCTTGGAGAAAGCAGGGATATGTACATTTTGGGATAACATTTAGCTCTTGAGCCCCAAGACACAGTAGGGTGAATGTGAAGCCTCAGGCTCTGGCATGTTGTGTCTGTGGCCAGGGCTCCTTCTCCTCAAGACAGTGCTCCAGCTCCTGCAGGTACTTGCGGGTAGACAACACTCTCCTTGGTGGTTCTGGGGGCTGCCGTATTGGCAAAAGAACCTCAAGTCTAAGGCAGGGCCACATAGTCTTCTTGAAGTTCATTTCTTTACTTTTTTCTTTTGTCTCCTCCCTGTAGCATGCAGGATTTTAGTTCCCCCACCAACATGGATTGAACCTATACCTTCTGCAGTGGAAGTTCAGAGTCTTAATCACTGGACCACCAGGAAAGTCCCTCATTTCATTCTTGATGCTCAGATGTTGAAGCGTCACCATTGGAAAGGCTTTTGCAACTGGCATTTCTAACTCCTAGAATTGATTCTCTGGCAGAATACAAAAAAATATTTTTTTTCAGCGGACGCAGTACCAGCACAGTTTTGTACACAACACAAATACATCAATAAAGCATGGAAAATGCATGAATCCCATTGGTGTTTATTTTTAGTTTGGTGAGCCTGAATGTACTCTCACATTTGTTTTTCTCTCCTTTATAGGATCTGTCAAGGAGGCTTCCCTGGTGGCTCAGAAGGTAAAGAGTCTGTCTGCAATCCAGGAGACTGGGGTTCAGTCCCTGGGTTGGGAAGATCCCCTGGAAAAGGAAATGGCAACCCACTCCAGTATTTTTGCATGGAAAATCCCATGAATGGAAGAGCCCGGTGGGTTCAGTCAACTGGGTCCCAAAGAGTCAGACACAACTGAGCGACTAACACACAAGGTGTTTTACATTACCTTACCCTCTTGTCTGGGCTTCCCTGGTGGCTCAGTGGTAAAGAATCTGCCTGCCAATGCAGGAGACACAGGTTAGATCCCTGGGTCAGAAAGATCCCCTGGAGGAGGAAAGGGCAACTCACTTCTGCATTCTTGTCTGGCAAATCCCATGGACAGAGAAGCCTGATGGGTTGCAGTTCATGGGATCACAGAAGAGTTCGACACGACTTAGCAAATCAACAGCAACAACAATATAGACATCCTGTCCATATGTGCATTTGGTAATGTAGGAGACTTTCTTTACTGAAGGCTTGAGAAGAAGACAGATGAACATTTTGGAAATGTGACCTCAAGTTGAGTGTTACCATATCCTTTTTTTTTTTTTTTTTCGCTTCGCCAAGGGGCATGCAGGATCCTAGTACCCTGACCAGGCATTGGACCCCCATGCCCGTTGCAGTGGAAGTTCGTAGTCTCAATGACTGGACTGTCAGGAAAGTCCCAAGGTATCTCCCTTCTTAAAATATGCTGGAGGCACCCCAACTTAGGAGAATTTTCACTGGTTTCTCCCCACAGAATTTTCTGCTGTATTCCATCTTTTTGGCTCTTTCCTCCCTCTTTCCTTTTTCTTCCTTTCCATCTAATTAATTAATTAATTTTTATTTTGACTGTGCCGAGTTTTCCTTGTGATGTATGGGCCCTTCGTTGTGGCTCATGGGGGTTCAGTAGTTGTGGCATGCCCGCTTCATTGCCCTGCAGCCTGTGTGATCTTAGGTCTCCAATCAGGTATCAAATTTGTGTCCTCTGCATCAAAAGTCAGATTCTTAACTGCTAGACAACCAGGGAAGTCCCTCCCTATCCCTTTTCCTGCTTTGCTGTTTTCCTGTCTAGAGAAGCCCTACATACTATGCTTATTTTCTCATGCAGGGCAATTTAAACCATTTGATTGGTGATAGGGCTCCTGATGATATTCATGCCCTTTGGTTTTTCCTCTTTGCCTTCAAATGACTCATTTCCTCTGCCCAGCCCCAAGACAGATCCTCTCTCAGAAAAGCAGGTAATAACATCTTTATCTCAATACACTTTGTTTTGCATTTGCAATTTTCAGTTCAATACTAAAAGAAATATGCGATAATCCTTTTCCAAAAATCACAATTTTACTGAACTTTAGATGACAGTCTTTTTTGCTGTTGCAAAAGGGACATATATAATGCAGTAAGTTCCCTTCACATGAACCTTCAAGTTGTGAACTTTCAAAGATATGACTGTTCGCATGTCTAATCATGTACATTCGTCCATGTGTCTGGAGTACATTGTCAAGTGTATGCATCTCTTGACATGTGGTTATGCTTTACTGTAAAGTACTGTATAGAGTCCTGGAGAAGGAAATGGTAAGCCACTCCAATATTCTTGCCTGAAGAATTCCATGGGCAGAGGAGCCTGGCTGGCAACAGTCCGTGGGATCGAAAAGAGTCAGACATGACTGAAAGATTAAGACACACACACGCAGACACACTGCATAGAAGACAAGAGTGTAGTATCTTTATTTCCAGCCTAGGCTGTCTGGAAGCAAGTGTAAAGCAGCGGTGGTGTAAACAGTACTACTGTACTTTCCAAAGAACTATATACTATAAGATTAAAAAACGTTTATTTTTTCCACGTTTGTTTTTTATGTGTTATTTGTGTGAAAAGTTTTATAAACCTATTACTGTACAATACTGTATAGCCGATTGTGTTAGCTGGGTACCTAGGCTAACTTTGTTGGACTTAACGAACAAATCTGGCTTACTTCCAAATGCACTCTTCGTATGTAGGGGACTTACTGTATTTAATATTACAAACTGTGACTCATCTGTGTCATCATTCTCTAGAAAACTTTTTCTGCCAGATGTCTTCCCTCAGAACAGGGTTAAACCAATGTTTGTCACCTGCCTTAGAGGATCTTACAGGCTAACTCTAACGTAAGATCTTAATGTAATGGGGAGGCTGAGCTTTGCAGCAAGAAAGACTCAGCAGTTACATTGGCTCTGAGACGTCTACTCGTCTCCTAAACACATGGCTTACCTGGATTGAAGCATAGAAACTGGCATACTTCAGCTGGAAATTTTCACCCTGATACCCTCAGGATTTGGTACTACGTGGGAATAAACACCTTTAGGTTTATCTAAAAATTTGTATTATATCAAGATAGAAGTTGCCGTACTGAGGCATTATCAAACAAAACCTGGTTCATTTCAAACAGTTTTGAAAGACCCTTAAATTGATTAAGAGGCTTTAGGTGGGAGGACTTTCCTGGTGGTCCACTGGCTAAGATTCTACACTCCTGATGCAGGGGGCCTGGGTTCAATCCCTGGTAAGGGAACTAAGATCCCACGTGCCATAACTAAGAGTTCACATGCCACAACTAAAGATCCTTTGTGCCGCAACTAAGACCTGGCACAGCTGAATAAATAAATAAAATAAATACTTTTAAAAATTGGAGGGACAGTGGATACATGTATATGTATGGCCAAGTCCCCTTGCTGTCCACCTGAAACTATCACAACAGTTAATGAGCTATGTGAAAGTGTTAGGCACTCAGTTGTGTCCAACTCTTTGCGACCCCATGGACTATAGCCCTCAAGGCTCCTGTCCATGGGATTTTCCAGGCAGAACAGCAGGAACTGTTCCCTTCTCCAAGGGATCTTCCCGACCCAGAGACTGAATCTGGGTCTCTGGCATTGCCAGCAGATTCTTTACTGTCTGAACCACCAGGGAAGCCTTAATGAGCTATAGTTCACATAAAATAAAAAGTTAAAAAGAAACAGCTAATTCTGATTCTATTTAAGGTCCTTCATGACATACCCTTCCTTTACATGTACGTACACACCAAGCATTCCTTCCTTACTCATAATGTGGCTTGTTCCTTTGCCAGATAAACCAACTTTTAATGGACTTAGAAAAGCACATTTGAGTAGTGGAAAAGTACTTTTTCACCTTTATACAGCTATGAGAATAACCATTATAATTATCTGTCCATCATCCACACAGTTTTTTTAAAATGAACACTGTATCGAGTGGGATGGGGCTTCCCAGGTGGCAGAGTGCTATTGGTCAGTGAAGTAAATGTGGGTCCCATCCCTCAGCTAGAAAGATCCCTGGAGGAGGAAATGGTAACCTACTCCAGCATTCTTGCCTAGAAAATCCCATAGACAGGGAAGCCTGGTGGGCTGCAGTCCATGGGGTTGCAGAGTCTGAAACCACGGAGCATACTTATCTACAAACACCCAGCTGTAGGCTCATAAGTAAATCACACTCACATATTATATTCTGAAAGAAAGTTCTTAACTTATAAATATGTTTTAAAAAGCTGATTTTTATATACACACGTATATGTATTTTTATAAGTAAAAATCATTGCTGTTGTATATTAGCAATGAGATACAACTTAAATAATAGAGCAGATGTTTTTCTAAAGAACCTTGTTCCAATCTAATTCAGATTCATTTTTTAAAGTAAACTAAAAAATATTCAAAATTAAATGAATAAAATTGCTTAGCAAGTGGGGAAATGTACTAAACTTTAATTCAAAATTCCAAGACCAACTGAATCAGGGCCTAATACATAGAACAACCTAATAAATGTATTTTGGATAAAGATTTGCAGACACAAACTTATCACAGTGAAAAGGCTAGCAAATGCTAAGGATAACAAACTGGAAACCCTTGGAATACATTCCTATCAAAACTGTCTGTTGTAGCTAAGTATCTTTCTATACCAGGGCTTCCCTAGGGCCTCAGATGGCAAAGAATCTGCTTGAAATGCAGGAGACCTGGGTTCAGTCCCTGGGTCGGGAAGATCCCCTGGAGAAGGGAATGGTTACCCACTCCAGTATTCTTGCCTAGAGAACCCCATGGACAGAGGAGCCTGGTGGGCTACAGTCCATGGGGTCACAAAGAGTCAGACACGACTGAGTGACTAACACAACACAACAATCTTCCTATACCACAGAAAGCATTCCTGTTTGTATATGCAAAATTTCATAGACTGAGCACTTTCTTTCTGTTCCACTAAAATTCACCAGAAAATAGTAAAATTATTTATTGTCTTACTCAGGCTATTCTTTCATATGGTTCTTCTTTGATATGGGTAAGATAAACTGCTCTGAAATGAATCACCCAATTTCCAAAGTATGCAGGAAATTTAACATAAAGAGATAGGTCACAGCTGATTGATAGTTTGCTTAATTGTATCTCTATATGAGAGAGCATGAATTCTCTGAGAGTTCAGGGTAGAAAAATACATCTTTCATCCCATCTCTTTTCTAAAGAGTTATTTTTTTGTCTGTAATGTCACAAACCCAGTTCTCTTCCATGAAACTATGAGAGTCAGAGATGTATTTGAATTTCTATTAATGGCTTGTATAGCTGGCCATGAGCCTGGTCCCTCTAAACAGGATAGATAGAGGTTTATCATCATTCCCCATACAGAAAACAGTGGCATTCTCTCCTGGATAAAACAAAATTTCTAAGGGCTAAACATTTCAGAATTTAAGGAATTAGACCTATTTATTTCACAGGCACTTATTGAGAGCTTACTATGTTCCAAGTCCTGCTAGGGGATTAGGGAGCCTCTCATTAAAAAAAAAATTTCTTAAAAAAAAATTTTGGCCACACTGAGAGCCACGTGGGGTCTTATTTCCCTAACCAAGTGTGGAACCTGTGCCCTCTGCATTGGAAGCACCAAGTCTTAATCGCTGGACCACCGGGGAGGTCCCCAGAGAGCTTATCATTTCGATAGGGAGAGAGCCCACATACAATTACAACATAACCCAGTGAGTGAGTGAAAATGTAGAGTTGTGCACAGATTGTTTAGGGAACAATCAGAAGAGAAGATTTGCCCAGCCTGGGTAGGGGTTAACGAAGTTTTTCCAGAAAGGAAGTTGCCTAAGCTGAGTCCTAGAGGAGTTCAATAGGAAAACAGAGTTGAATGTGGAGGGGAAATTCATTCTGGATAAGAATCCAATCAATGCTTGCGAAACAGAGCTGGAGCAGAGAATCCAGACTGAGTTGAACAGTCAGGATTGTCTAGGCGCTTCTGATAAGCTAACACGGGTGGGACAAGCCTCCTGTAAGTCAGTTTAAAAGATGGATTCATGAAGTTTTTTTTGCGGGGAGGACCTTGAATCGGGGAGTTTGCTAACATGGGACAAATGTGTGTGTATGTAAAACATGTTATCAGCCTTCCTCTCCAGCACACGTGCACATTTACGCTCTATAGAGAAAAGGGCTGCCCGGGGTGAATGAGCTCTTTCAAGATTCCCCAGTGACAAGGTCAGGACCTTGAGGGTAGCATCCGAATTCCTTAGTATGCCATTCAAGGCCACTGATGATCTTGTCCTACTAACCTCAGCTTCCAGCCTGAACTTCGGCCATTTTTTTTTTCTTTTGTTCCATGCTTATTGAATTATCCAGGTTCAGAATTTGGCAAACCCTGGCCCTGTTTTTGTAAATAAAGTTTTATAGGACCATACTCATTCTTTTTCATATTGCCTTTGGCTGCTTCTGTGCTCCAGTGGCAGAGCTGAGTAGTTACAACTGAGAACAGATGGCCCCCAAGCCTAGAATATTCACTGTCAGGCTCTTTACAGAAACAGTTTGTTAACCCTTGCTCTAATTCCCTGAATGTGCCAGCCTCTCTATCTTTTTAAAATATTTATTTGGCTGCACTGGGTCTTAGTTGCAGCATTCAGGATCTTCAGTTACAGGATGCAAACTCTCAGTTGCGGCATGTGGGATTGAGTTCCCTGACTGAGGATCAAACCCCGGTCCTCTGCATTAGGAGTGCGGAGTCTCAGCCACTGGACCACCAGGGAAAGCCCAGCTTCTCTCTTGTCTCCTAATCACTGTTCCTGTTCATGCCATTCTTTTGCTTAGAATGCCCTTCCCCAATCTCTTCGTTATTTGACTAAATCCTGTCTGACTTAGGATCTCAGCTGAGGAACCACCTTCTGGGAAAACTTCTCTGACTTTCCATCTCTGGTCTAGTAAAGATGTTATTCTAATGTTCTTGTGCTTGCATGACACCCTGGGCTTATCTATATCTGAACACTTAGGAAATTGTATTAACTGCTTCCTTTGCTTGCTCTGTAAACTCTAAGGCCCTTGAGGGAAGCAATATAGTATCTGTAAGACCAAAGCATAGAACTTGGGATGAAATAAGCCCTCAAAAGATGTTTTCTTAATGCTTATTTAAGTGGAAAGTTTGTTGATACCGTGTCCCCAGTTACCTATTCATTTACATAAACTGATATTTGCGTATGTTTCCAAAATGCTACCATCTCTATATTTCAAATGTTGGAGATGTGTTTTAACAGGGACGGTTTGCTGAATAATTTGTCAAGTCTGCTGCTGCTTCTAACTTTTCTTTTGTAAGGTTTTCTCCATGTAAAACTTTCGGCTCCATCTTTCCTGATCAAGGCTATGGATTTCCTATTATGTTTTGGATATTATCCTAGCTCTCCAGACTTCCCAGAGTACAGATATTTTCCTTAACCCATTTAATGCTCAATGGCTTGAGATGGAATTGAGTCATTTTTCTCCCAAGCTATGTTGTTGCAATCAAGCGTCTTTCAAGTTTCTTAATCTTTTCATAGTCTCAAAAGAAGACAAAAAGTAGAAAAGTATTAATATATTTCTTTTCTGGATTTGGGCTAAGGGCAATATGTCCCAAGCTTTGGGCTTTTTTTTTGTTGTTTGTTTTGTTTTGTTTGCTTATTCACTTTTTTGAACTTTTTACTTTGTATAACTGATTAACAATGTTGTGATAGTTTCAGGTGCATAGCAAAGGGACTCAGCAAAACATATACACGTATCCGTTCTTCCCCAAATCCCCCTTGCATCCAGGCTGCCACATAACCTTGAGCAGAGTTCCTTGTGCTGCACAAGAGATCCTTGTTTGCTTATTCATTTTGTTTTTTAATTGTTGATAAAGACCAACTTCAATTTTTTTAAGACTTTGATCATACAATCAAGCTGAAGATGTTTAATTGTTTACAATCTTACAGCAGGGGCACTCAGGATCTATACTATAAACTGCACAAGGGGAAATGCATCAAAGATCACTACTTGGGGAATTTGCCTAGGCTAAGATGAGAACAGAGACAACCAGTTTGAAATTCATGTGAGGAATTGATGATTTTGGGTAAGATGTAGTGAACTTAGACCTTTATTTTACTTAGGAAGCTCCAAGTCCAACTCATCATTCTGATTTTCTGCGTGAGACTGAAATTCACTTATTGGAATTTATAGCAAGGCTTCAAGGCATCAAGGCTACTATATCCATTCATCCTAGAGAAGAGCAGACTTTTATTTCCAAAGAGGACTCTTTCCCTCTCTTTAACAACACAATACTCACAGCACTAAGGATTCCCGGGGAGACACTTCGGTCCTGAGATGTGTCCTTGTCCACAAGTAGACTGAAAGAAATGGAGAAACTGGTCTTAAAGGCAGTCTAATTGGATCAGAAAAGTTTCCTTCTTCTTTTGCACAAGGAAAATGAATCATTCTGGGATTTAAGGCAAATGCTGTTATGCATCACTGAATTCTATTCATAAAGATTTTAAGAAATGGCGAGACTTCTGTAGCATAGGGAATTGTATTGAAAATGATTAGTAGATCAGTTCACACTGATCTAGGTCAAGAGTTCCTCTCTGAATATAATGATTTGTTACTGGGGTAATTTTATTGATTCCTCTGGGACATCAGTCTCCAGGGATGTGCTTCACAGACTCCCAGGAGGAAAAGGAGGACTCACTAAAAGTTTATTTGTAAATCAAGCTGAGGAATTTGCAGTTTTCTAAATCCTAAATGGTACTAGTCATCCCTATATTCCTGAAGTAATTAATCAAGGTCTAGGAAGCAATGATGTTACGTGTTTTAGATCTTGAATTTATCTATTTCTCCAAGAAGAGAGATCAGTGGTCTCTTAGCAACTAAATGAGATCCTCTGATGAACTGAATTAAGCCTCTGTTATTTTATTGCATACTAAACTAGTGAATTAGTTGGAGAAGGCAATGGCACCCCACTCCAGTACTCTTGCCTGGAAAATCCCATGGACGGAGGAGCCTGGTAGGCTGCAGTCCATGGGGTCGCGAAGAGTCAGACATGACTGAGCGACTTCATTTTGAATTTTCACTTTCATGCATTGGAGAAGGAAATGGCAACCTACTCCAGGGGGAGCCTGGTGGGCTGCCGTCTATGGGGTCGCACAGAGTCAGACATGACTGAAGCGACTTAGCAGCAGCAGCAGGAAATATGATTAATAATATAAAAAATGGCCAGGTATTAAGAAATGCAAGAGTAAGAGAACTATATTTGATTTTCTTATGAACCATCTTATGGTGATAAGTGAAAAGACAAGACCTTAAATTGTTGAGGGTCATATGGAAAGTTGATGGAAATAGCATGTATATTGCTGATTGTTGGAGGAGGCTATAAAAAGAGGAAAATAGGGTTGGAATTATAACCTAAAAAAACTTTAATGAGGTATAATTTACATAGAATAAAATCCAGTCATTTTAAATATGCCATTTAATGAATTTTGGCAGATGTAGATGCCTATTTGGGTTTCCCAGGTGGCTCAGTGGTAAATAATCTCTTGTGATGCAGGAGAGGCGGGTTCGATCCCTAGGTAAGGAAGATCCCTTGGAGGAGGAAATGGCAACCCACTCCAGTATTCTTTCCTGGACAATCCCATGGACAGAGGAGCCAGGTGGGCTGCAGTCCATGGGGTCAAATTTTGGTTTTTCTGATGGCTCAGATAGTAAAAGAATCTGCCTGCAATGCAGGAGATCCAGGTTCAGTCCCTGGGTCGGGAAGATCCCCTGGAGAAGGGAAAGGCAACCCACTCCAGTAATCTTGTCTGGGAAATCCCATGGACGGAGGAAACTAGCTGGCTGCAGTTCTTGGGGTCACAAAGAGTGGGACACGACTGAGTGATTAACACTAGTATGTGCCTATTACCACTTCTATTAAGATTTAGAAAGTTCAAAGCACTCCAAAAAGTTCCATTGTGCCCATTTGCAGTTGGTCTAATTCAACGCTCTGTCATACCACAATCACTTACCTGATTTCTATATCTATAGATTTCTTGACTCTTATGGTTTTATATTAATGAAATCATATAGTATATATACTCTTTTGTGTTTGGATGCTTTAACTTAGCAAACTACCTTTGAGATTCATCTATATTTTTGAACATAAAAAGTTCATTCCTTCTAATTGCTGAGTAGTATTCCACTGCATGACTATCTTTTGCGTGCGTGTGTGTGTGTGTGTGTGTGTGTGTGTGTGTGTGTGTGTGTGTGTATAGTGAGGAGGTGGGGTATGGATTCTAGTTGCTTGACCAAGGATTGAACCTGGGCCCTCAATTATGAAAGTGCAAAGTCCTAACCACTGGACCACCAAGGAATTTCATATATCACACCTTTTAAATTCACTTATTAGTTGATGAACTTTTGAGTAGTTTCAGTTTTATTATAAATAAAGTTGTGGTGAATAGTCATGTTTATTTAACCTATATGCAGAGTACATCATGTGAAATGCCAGGCTGGATGAAGCACAAGCTGGAATCAAGATTGCCAAGAGAAATATCAATAATCTCAGATATGGAGATGACACCACCCTTGTGGCAGAAAGCAAAGAGGAGCTAAATAGCTTCTTGATGAAAGTGAAAGATGAGAGTGAAAAAGTTGGGTTAAAACTTAACATTCAAAAAATGAAGGTCATAGCATCCAGTCCCATCATTTCATGGCAAATAGATGGAGAAACAATGGAAACTGTCACACTTTATTTTGGGGGGCTCCAAAATCACTGCAGATGGTGACTGCAGCCATGAAATCAAAAGACACTTGCTCCTTGGAAGAAAAGTTATGACAAGCCTAGACAGCATATTAAAATAAGAGACATTACTTTGCCAACAAAGGTCCATCTAGTCAAAGCTATGGTTTTTCTAGTAGTCATGTACGTATTTCCAGTGAGAGTTGAACCATTTAAAAAAGCTGAGCACCGAAGAATTGATGCTTTTGAACTGTGTCGTTGGAGAAGATTCTTGAGCGTCTCCTGGACTGCAAGGAGATTAAACCAGTTAATCCTAAAGAAAATCAGTCCTGAATATTATCGGAAGGACTGATGCTGAAGCTGAAGCTCCAATACTTTGGCCACCTGATGTGAAGAACTGACTCATTGGAAAAGACCCTGATGCTGGGAAAGACTGAAGGCAGGAGGAGAAGGGGACGACAGAGGATGAGATGGTTGGATGGCATCACTGACTTGATGGATATGAGTTTGAGCAAGCTCCGGGAGTTGGCGATAGACAGGGAAGCCTGGCCTGCTGCAGTCCATGGGGCCATAAAGAGTCCTACACGTCTGAGTGACTGAACTGAGCTGAACACTCATGCAGGAATGTTTTGGTGAGTATATGTTTTTATTTACTTGAGGTTAATGATTAAGACAGAATTTCAAATTATGAGGTAAGTATATATTTAATTTTTAACGAAAAAGCCTACTGTTCTGCAGTGAGGTTACACTATTTTACAGTTCCATCAGCAAACGTTTGAGAGTCCCAGTGGCTCCATATTTCACCAATATTTATTACTGTTTTTTTAAGACATATCATAGGAGTATGGTTTTTCTTTTTATTCATTTAGTTTGCATTTCTGTGATGACTAGTGATGTTGAGCACATTTTTATATGCCTATTGACTGTTCATATACAATTTCTTATGGAGAATTAGTTTAAATCTTTTCTCTATTTAAAAATTAAATTGATTTTCCTTTTATTATTGTCATAAAAGTTTTAAATTCTAGATATGAGTCCTTTGTCAGATGAAAAATTGAGAATATTTTTCCAGTCTCTAGCTTACTGTTGATTTTCTTTCTTTCTTTTTTTGGCTGTGCCGTGAGGCATATGGGATCTTAATTACCTTAATTCAATCCAACTGCAGGAATCAAACCCTTGGCCTCTGTGGATGAAGTACAGAGTCTTAACCACTAGACCGCCAGAGAAGTCCACTGTTGATTTTCTTTATATTTTGATATACAGAAGTTTTAAATTTTGAGATCTAATTTATCATTTTTTCCTTCTTATGGCTGATATTATTTTTCTTTGGATTTTTCAAAAAAAACTTTGCCTACCCCAAGATTGCAAAGATTTTCTTCTATGTTTTCATTTAGATGTTGAAGTCTGTGGTCTATTTTGAGCTAATTTTAAACATTACTTGTGCTGAAGGTCTGATGGCAAATTTTTTCTCGAGCTTTGGTTTGTTTGAAATGCATTACATGTCCTTCATTTTGAAAAATATTTTTGCTGTGTAAAGAATTAAACAGTTTATTATGCTTCCCAAGTCATTTAAAGATATTGTTGCATTGTCTTTTTATTTGCATGGCTTCTAGTGAGATATCAGCAATATTATGCATATGTGTAATTTAATCTGTTTGCTTTAAATATTTTTATTATTGACTTTTGGCAATTTAATTATGATATGTATAGGTGAATTTTCTTTTGTTTGTCTTGCTTGGTATTTGTTGAGCTTTGTGAACCAGTGAATTGATATTTTTCATTCAATTTTGAAATTTTCTTGTCACTGTCTTTTTTTTTTTTTTGTCCTCCAATTACATGTACATTAGATTGTTGGATATTGTCCCAAAGGCCACTGAGGGTCTATTCACTTTGTTTTTATCAATGACTTTCATCTGTCCTCTGACATATAGCTTGGATAGTTTCTACACTTAATCTTCAAATTTTATTTTTATTCTGAAACATATTAGCAATTAAACCAATCCAGTAAAATTTTGCTCCAGCTCTCTGTGCTCTTCAGTTACATTTGCCTCTTTTTTGTATTTTTCATTTCCTTCTTCATTATGTTCACATTTTAAAAAATCTTAGACCATGTTGTTGTTGTTCAGTTGCTAAGTTGTGTCCAACTCTTTGCGACCTCATGGACTGCAGCACCCCAGGCTTCCCTGTACTTCGCTATCTCTCAGAGTTTGCTCAAACTCCTGTCCTTTGAGCCGGTGATGCCATCCAACCATCTCATCCTCTGTTGCCCCCTTCTCTTCCTGCTCTCAATCTTTCCCAGCATCAGCGTCTTTTCCAACGAGTCAGCTCTTTGCGTCAGGTGGTCAAAGTGTTAGAGGTTTGGCTTTAGCATCAGTCCTTTCAATGAATATTCAGAGTTGATTTTCTTTCGGATTGACAGATTTTATCTCCTTTCTGTACAAGGGACCCTCAAGAGTCTTCTTCAGCACCACAGTTCAAAAGCATCAATACTTTGGCATTCAGCCTTCTTTATGGTCCAACTCTCACATCCATACATGACTTCTGAAAAAAACATAGCTTTGATTATATGGACCTTTGTTAGCGAAGTACTGTCCCTGCTTTTTAATATGCTGTCTAGGTTTGCCATGGGGGCTTCCCTGATAGCTTAGTTGGTAAAGAATCTGCCTGCAATGCAGGAGACCCTGGTTTGATTCCTGGGTTGGGAAGATCTGCTGGAGAAGGGATCAGCTACCCACACCAGTATTCTGGCCTAGAAAATTCCATGAACTGTATAGTCCATGGGGTCAACAAAGAGTCGGACATGACTGAGCGGCTTTCAGTAGGTTTGTCCTAACTTTTCTTCCAAGGAGCAAGCGTCTTTTGTTTTGTGGCTGCAGTCACTGTCTGCAGTGATTTTGGAGACCAAGAAAGAAAATCTGTTGCTGTTTCCACATTTTCCCCAGCTATTTGCCATGAAGTGATGGGATTGAATGCCATCATCTTAGATTTTTGAAGGTCGAGTTTAAGCCAGCTTTTTCATTCTCCTCTTTCTCCCTCATCAAGAGGTTCTTTAGTTCCTCTTCACTTTCTGCCATTAGACTGGTATCATCTGTGTATCTGAGACTGTTGATATTTCCCCTGACAATCTTGATTCCAGCTTGTGAGTCATCCAGCCTGGCTTTTTGCATGATGTACTTTGCATGTAAGTTGAGAGTGAGAGGTGAGAGTATACAGCCTTGAGTATCTCTCTTATAGTTTTTCTTTGCCTGGGCTTGTGGAGCTTCAGCCTAGGCACACACATACAGGTTATTATTTTCAGCTATAAACTACAAAACACTCCTTTGCAGATTTCTGAAGATTTTTCTTTACATAGATACTTCCTTTTTTTTTTTTTGTACTCTCTTCCTTACCTGCTTTAGCCTCCTTTAACCCTGAACTTTGTCTCTTTACTTCAGTGATACTGCTATATCCTGCCTGGGTTTGCCCTCTGTACACTGGTTGCTGATAAACACCTCCAGGTGGAGAACCCTGGCTCCACTATGAGTCCACTAATCAATCTTCCTTGTCTTACAGATCGAATATCCTTGATTTCTTTATGTCCAGTGTCTGAAAATAGGTGTTTCATATATTTTGTCTAACTTTCCTTGAGTGCTTTTGATGGGATGGTTAGTCTAGTCGAGTTACTTTGTATGGTTATTTATTGAATTCTTCCAAAAATTAAGAAAAGAATTTCTTTATTTGGCTACACTGGGTCTTAGTTGTGGCATGGCATGTGAGATCTAGTTCCCTGACCAGGGATGGAACCCAGGCCCCCTACTTTGGGAATACAGAGTCTTAGCCACTGGACCACCAGGGAAGTCCTGAATTCTTCCAAAATTTATTGAATGGAAACTGGAAAGTGCAGTGATCTCCAAGAGATAATTTATTCAGAATTGGAGAGATTTAAGAGAGTTCAAAAGCAAGTAAGATAGCACTAGGAGGGAAGAAGATGGTGATTTTAGAGAAGGATGTTATGTAGCAGGAGTCAAAAGAAGAATCACATAACCTATTTATGTGTGCAGTTATTTTATTGCTAGTATTATTGATATTCTTTACCTGTCATTTCTCAGAGTATCCTTGATCAAATATTCTGCTCTCTTTGGCAACTGCACCTCACTTCCCTCTGTCTAATGAACTCCTTTTCCTCTTCTTTAAGAAAGCACAATTCTCTACCTTAATAAAACATTGGTCACTGAGCTATCTTGGATGTATTTTATTGTACACTTTCTTAACTAATACGTATTTTAGTGTCCTGAGATTTGGTTTCCACTTCAAAATTTTAGTGAATTTATATATTATACCTAAGACTGTTCTTTTAAATAATTTTTATTTTATTTATTTTTGGCTGTGCTGAATCTTCATTGCGGTGCAGGCTTTTCTCTAGTTGTGACGAGAGGGGGCTACTCTTCATTGTGGTGCGTGGGCTCATTGCAGTTGCTTCTCTTGTTGCAGAGCATGGGCTCTAGAGCACGAGGGCCTCAGTAGTTGTGGCTTCCGGCTCTAGAGATCAGGCCCAACAGTTGTAGCACATGGGCTTGGTTGCTCTACAGCACGTCGGATCTTCCCCCATCAGGGGTTGAACCCACGTCTCCCGCACTGGCGGATGAATTCTTCACCGCTGAGCCACCAGCGAAACCCCCTTACGGCATTCTTAAGTTTTCTTATTACCTGTCAAACCCAAAAGGATTTTCTTAGTGCTCATTAAAAAGAAAATCAATCTGTATTAATCAATACCACTGACTGCTTCCTTTTTGGAACTCTTCCCTCCTGTACACACTCTCATCTTCTTGGTTTCTTTCTTCCTCCTTCACCTTGTCTTCTTAAGGGGAGAACCTCAGTTTTTCTTAACCTATTCTTTCTTCTGAGCAGTAAGTCCCAATAATGACCAAAACATATTCAGTTAGATAACTTAAGTGAGAATTCTTTTGATCCTTGTGTGGAATAAAGTAATGACACCCTATTGATCTCATCTACATGTTTTGTTTAGGCCCTCATTTTGGTTTGTAGTATTCAGCAAACTTGTCATCTATCTTTCAAATTTTGGATATTTAAATTATATTTCTAGATCATATATCTTGATGTAATTTAGGTCTGTGAGCTGCAGTGGGAAGCAACTTAAAGTCCATTCACAATTGAATATTTAGAAATATATCTGGGAGCTAAGGTGGTCCATCAATGAATTACAGAAAAGCAGTCTGTAAATTCTCAGAGAAAACTTACCATGTATAGGAAATCTGGTAAGGTAGGAGTACTTTATCAGTGGGAAATCTTTAGAGAATACAGTGATGTTCCAAGTGCAGGATGGAACGAGGCTTGTCCCCTGGCCCCACCCAGTCATTCTTCCCTTGCCCTCATCGTGTTCTCTCCTTGAGCGCTTGAGTGCTTGGGAAATGAGAGGACCAGGGTTAAATGGAAAACTTTGTTATGGGAGAACCAAATAGCCCTAGGAGTTGTTTCTAGGAATTGTTGGGGAACAAAAATATTCCTTGTACCCTTTCTATGTTCTTTCAGTTCAGCTCAGTTCAGTTGCTCAGTCATGTCAGACTCTTTGTAACCCCATGGACTGCAGCACATCAGGCCTCCCTGTCCATCACCAACTCCCGGAGTTTACTCAGACTCATGTCAATTGAGTCGGTGATGCCATCCAACCATCTCATCCTCTGTCATCGCCTTTTCCTCCTGCCTTCCATCTTTCCCAGCATCAAGGTCTTTTCAAATGAGTGTGCTCTTTTCATCAGGTGCCAAAGTATTAGACTTTCAGCTTCAATATCAGTCCTTCTAATGAACACTCAGCACTGATCTCCTTTAGGATGGACTGGTTGGGTCTCCTTGCAGTCCAAGAGACTCTCAAGAGTCTTCTCCAACACCACAGTTCAAAAGCAGCAATTCTTCGGCACTCAGCTTTCTTTATAGTCCAACTCTCACATCCATACATGACTACTGGAAAAACCACTGCTTTCTAGGTGTTTTGAATGGTCTAGTAGTCAAATTGATAGAAGAGAGAAAAACAACCAGAAGTTTAATGACATGTATACCCTCTGTATACATGGGAGAGGTTCAGGACACTGAGTAATGAAAGTCGCTCAGTCTTGTCCAACTCTTTATGACTCCATGGACTGTACAGTCCATGGAATTATCCAGGATAAAATACTGGAGTGGATAGTTGTTCCCTTCTCCAGGGGATCTTCCCAACCCAGGGATCAAACCCAGGTCTCCCACATTGCAGGCAGACTCTTTACCAGCTGAGCCACCAGGGAAGTCCAAGAATTCTGGAGTGGGTAGCCTATTCCTTCTCCAGCAGATCTTCCTGACCCAGGAATCAAACTGGGGTCTCCTGCATTGCAGGCAGATTCTTTACCAGCTGAGCTACTAGGGAAGCCTGTTAATTCACCAAAATGGCCAGAGCTACCACCATAAATACCATCTTCAGCTAAACACAAAAGATGTTAAGGGGAGCCAGTTAAGGGAGGTTACCAGTGGCTCAGTGGTAAAGAATCTGCCAGCAGTTCAAGAGACTGCTTGCAATGCAGAAGACTCGGGTTTGATCCCTGGGTAAGGAAGATCCCCTGGAGAAGGAAATGGCAAACCACTCCAGTATTCTTGCCTGGGAAATCCCAAGGACAAAGGAGCCCGGTGGGCTACAGTCCATGGGGTTGTAAAGAGTCAGAAAAGACTGACTCAGAAGAGACTCAGTGACTGAGCATACACGAATGTAAGCCTTCCTGCCAGCTTCTGGACCCAGAACTCTTTCTCAAGGATGTGGGAGCCATCTTTTTGAAATGTAAACAGCAAGCAATATAGGGCTCTATCTATCTCACAGTTCCTGTAGGAGGGTAGAAGCCTAGCTGACTTGGGTGCTTTGCTCAAGTTGCAAAACTCTCTCTATCATAGAGATATGAGAAGTTTGTTTTTCCTCTGGATAAAGCCAATTAGCAAACACAGCTGGTCACTCCAATTACTGGATGAATCTAGGATGAACTTTGTCTTACAAAGGGTGCTGTCAAATCCTCCTACTTTGGACCTAGTTATTGTTTATCTTGAAAAAATATATGTAATGGATTGTGTTTGCCTAGTTATATGCAAGGTTGAGGTTTCTTTCTGTCTTTGCGAATTCTTAGCTGGTTGCCTGTGATATGCATCACATTCTGGATTAATGCTTATTTTCTTTAACTGGAGTATACTTGCTTTACAATCTTGTGTTAGTTTCTGCTGTACGACAATATGAATCAGCTATACGCGACTCTGAGTGAACTCCGGGAGCTGGTGATGGACAGGGAGGCCTGGTGTGCTGCGATTCATGGGGTCGCAAAGAGTCAGACACGACTGAGCGACTGAACTGAACTGATATGTATAAATATATCCCTTCCCTCCCAAACCTCCCTACCACCCCCTTTAATGCTTGTTTAATATTGAAAGTATTTTCTTTCTCTGTTGCCTTTGTGAGAGATTTTGTTTTTAATTGTATTTCCCCAAGAACGGGTAATGAAGGAGAAGTAAGATTTAAAATGTTCAGAGTCAGAAGTAAGAGCAAGATTGAGGCTGTGAAAAAACTTCTTCCCATCATTGGTCATGTGAGAAGGCAAGCAGACGGTTATCACTGATGCCCATTCAAGGCAGAAATTCCCCGCTGCTGCATGTATCCTCCACAATGCACTGTATACTATTACAAAGGTACTGTAGACGTTTACCTTGTTTGACAGAATCATATACATTTATCCATTACAGATATGTTGTGAAGCTAAAAGTGACTTCTCTAAAACATAAATAAATTAAAAACACACTTCAGTTAACCATATTAGAGGAAATCTAAATTAATTTTCCATTTTCTTTATAGAAAATGATATTGCAAAATCACTGAATGATTAAACTGAAGAAGTGAAGTCGCTCAGTCATGTCCGACTCTTTGTGACCCTGTGGAGTGTAGCCTACTAGGCTCCTCCGTCCATGGGATTTTCCAGGCAAGAGTACTGGAGTGGGTTGCTATTTTCTTCTCCAGGGGAATCTTCCTGACCCAGGGATCGAACCTGGGTCTCCTGCACTGTAGGCAGGTGCTTTACCATCTGAGCCCCCAGAGAAGTCACCAAAATTTTCCATTTTCTTTATAGAAAATGATATTGCAAAATCATTGAATGCTTAAAGAGTATGCAGCTAAAAATACAGCAACATCAGCTAAAGAGAGGAGCATCAGCTCATAAAATATTGTATTTTTCTGAATTATGTGATATTTATAGTATTTTTGGTTTTTAAAATAGTAATTTGTTATGAGTTTTACCCCCCCATTTAAAATGCATATTGGGAATTCCCTGGTGGTCCAGTAGTTAGGACTCCGTGCTTTCACTGCAGGGGGCAAGGGTTCGATCCCTGGTTGGGGAACTAAGATCTTGAAAGCAGCCTGGAAGGGCCAAAATAAAATAAAATATGTATTAATTTTTCTACCTAGTCTGTATTTGTAAGGTAGTATTCTTTTTCTTAAAGATAAGGCTTCCTCTATGTGCATTAGCTGCCACAAGTTTAGTCCAGTGGTTAAAAGATTAAAACATTGTCTTCCAGGAAGATGACTCATGTTAGAATTTCCTTTGAATGGGCAACCATCACTAAGAAAAAAGTTTGGTTTTTCCTAGCTCTCAAAATATGAAATACCGTCTTTTGTTTCAGAACTCAGGTGCCTCAGAACTGCTGGTAAAATTTCTGGGTTTTGAAAATAACTGCTAAGTACAAAAATGAGAAGCAATGTATAAAATCAGAAAGGAGTTAAAAATGTTCTCAGTGTCCTTTTAAAAGTCAGACTAAGCTTTCACTACATTTAAGATTCAGAGTGTTATTCTAAAATGTCATTTTTTGCTCTGCAGTGATCTCAGTGAGATTACAAATTCAAGTACAAAATTTGTAGATGACCCAAATCTGATGGTATGCATTTCTCAAAGTAAAAAAATAAAGATAAGGAACTTTTTTCATTATAAAAATTGGTTAAAATAAAAAGTCATGATAATCAAAGTCAAGCAGTCTAAATATCCATTGACAGATAAATGGATAAAGAAGTGGTACATACAAACAATGGAATAATGCTCAGCCATAAAAAAGAATGAAAGTATACCATTTGCAGCAACGTGGATGGACCTAGAGATTATAGTACTAAGCAAAGTAAGCCAGAAGAAGCAAGACAAATATCACGTGATATCACTTATATGTAGAATCTAAAAATGATACAGATGAACTTATTTACACAATCAGAAGCAGACTTACAGATATAGAAAACAAATTTATGGTTGGCAATAGAGAATTGGAGGTAGGAATAAATTAGGAGTTTGGGATTAAAATATACACACTACTGTGTATAAAACAGATAATCAACAAGGACCTATTACATGGCACAAGGAACTATACTCAACATCTTGTAATGGTCTGTAACTGAAAAAAATCTGAAAAAAAAAATGGATATATATGAGTGTGTATAGTTGAATCACTTTGAAGTGTGCCTGAAACTAACACAACACAACACTACAAATCAACTATATTTCAATAAAAATTTTTAAAGTGATAAAGCACATTTGGACAGTGCTTACTGCATTCCAGGTACTATTCTAAGTGCTCTTTACAATCACTAAGTCTTTGTAATCTTTACAACAACCCTGTGAGTTAATGTTACTATTATGATTGCATTTATAAATGAAGGCATTTTGGAAGAACCCTTCTTGGCTACATACTTTTGATGCTATGTTGCTATTATATAAACAAGTAAATTGGGCTTCAGTCCTGTGGCTCAGTGGTAAAGAATCCACCTGCCAATGCAGGAAACTCAGGGGACATAGGTTTGATTCCGGGGTCAGGAAGATCCCCTGGAGAAGGAAATGGCAACCCATTGCAGTATTCCTGCCTGGGAAATCCCATGGACAGAGGAGTGCGGTGGGCTACAGTCCATGGCGTAGCAAAGAGTCAGACATGACTGAACACATCACAGTCACATACAGTCGTAATTTCCTAGAAAACCAAAGTCCAGGTAGGTAAATTTCTTTCCTTTTATTCACCACAGAGGCAATGTTTAATCATTGTAATACTGTGAACTGAATTATTGCTTGCCATGCCAGTAAACAAGGGATGTTGGCAGCCATCATATTATGGCCGCTCCAGATGGTGAGCCCTGAGGGAACTTAGGATAGAAAAAGGATGCTGCCACCTAGCGGTCAAATCCTGCAGCCACATCCCCCCCACCCCCCGCAATGACTGTGCACCCCGAGGAGACTCGGGATGAGAAAGCACGGGATGCTGGTCCCAGATAGCTTATTCAGATGAGCTTCCTGCTAATGTGCCACTGTGGCAAGCAGGTTATTCTAAGTTTAAGGCAATCCAGAGCCAGCGGACTCAAGAAAAATGTTTACCCTTCTCTTAATTACCCGAATTAATTGAGATAGGCGCCTGGCCCAGAAAGAAGTAATTATTTTTCTCTGAATGACTTATCTGTATGTCAGAAAAACATCTAATTATAAGCAACTGCTCTTTTTATCATCCTGTGAATTACTCTCTTCCTCTTTGAAGTCCCAGGTCCCTATCCTAGTCCTTAGCCCAGGATAGGTTATAAGACTCAATTGCCCAACTCGTCATTGGGTCTCATTGTCCTTGTGAGGTCCCATACATAAATAATTAAATTGGTTTTTTCCCTATTAATCTATCTTATGTCAATTTAATTATTAGGCCAGTTGAAGAATCTAAAAGGGAAGAAGAAAAATTTACCCTCCCCAACACTTGATAATTTTGGTAAAATTTTTCCTGCTTTATTTCTTATTTGGTGAGCCAATTCTTCAAAGGTCTAGATTCTGGTGTAATTTGCAAGCAAATCCGTTTTTATTTTCCAAAAACTCTTGTTTGAGTCTTTCTTTGACAGGGGAAAAACTATTTTCATATTCCCAAGTGTCTCCTTTTTTCCATCCTTCCTTCCTATATTGAGAACCTATTAGATGCTAGACACTTGAGCATTTGAACAGACACAGAATATAAGAAGGCAAAAAAAAAAAAAAATCACAAAACACAAACATACAAGAAAGTAAAATACAATTTGGCGTGGGACAAAAAGACAATAAGTAAGAATGCTAGTTGGAAATAAACCTGAAATTTTGTAAGTCTAGCCTCTTTATTATACATATAAGGAAACTGACTGCAGTGAGATAAAGCAATTTCGGTCAATGTTGTAAGTGCTATAGTGGATGAACCTGGATAGGATCATGGTTTCTTGAGGCTTTTCAGAACTCTCTCTAAAATATGTCCCTCATACTTTTATTTATAGCACCTCGCTTACAGGGCTCTACATGCAAGACACAAAGTCATTGTTGGCTGTCTAATTCACTCAGACACTTATTGGGATTATACTTTCCAATGGATTTGAACCTAAAAGGAACCACTCAGTAAAAAATAAAAATAAGTTGACTCTGGCTGAGAGAAGTTAAGTGCTCTTATATGTCTTCAACTGATTTTTGTCTTTTTTATGTATTAAGTTTTTTATGTCAACTTTTTTATTGTCTTCAACTAATTTTTATGATGACCATGCATTAATTTAGGCTTCCCTGGTGTCTCAAATAGTAAAGAAGCTGCCTGCAATGCAGAAGACCCAGGTTTGATTCCTGGGTTGGGGAGATCCCCTGGAGAAGGGCATGACCACCCAGTATTCTTGCCTGGAGAATTCCATGGACAGAGGAACCTGTTGGGCTACAGTCCATGGGTTCACAAAGAGTTGGACATGACTGAGTGGCTAACACACACACGTGCATTAATTTATACTTAGCAAAAAGTTGTTAAAAGGAAAACAACAGTAAGTCTTACTATGAAAATTGGCAAAAGCATTAATGGAAATGAATCATGAAATTTCAGGGAAGGAAAGAGTGGCTGATTTGGGGAAACTGGAGAGGCATGAAAACTGGGGAGAGGGGATGTTTTGGGTGGATTTTTGTTCAGGAGAGGAATCACAAAGTGAGAACTTGGCAAGAAGAATTTTCAACTCTAGAAACTGCTGGGAATAGCTCCCCAGCAGCTGCATGCAGGCCTGCCTTAACCAAGCTTGTCCTAACTTATCCTGCAGCTATAGACATTCACAGGTCTTGCAGCTCATTTTTTTTTCAAATCTTCATCTTCAGGTCTTGCTTTAAGAGATCATACAAGATGTGATTGGGTTGGATTTCCTAGGAAATAAAATTGAACAGGCAAATAGCTTTAGAAGAGCCTTTTTAAACTTATGCCATAAACATTTCTCCTAAAATACATGGTAGGCAATTAGTAGGAGAGAAGAAGAGAGTACTACGGCTGTTATGAAGAAGGTGATGGAACCCAGAAGATTATGGAAGGTAAAATGTGAGACTGTAGGCAGAAAAAACATTTTAGTAGCCACAGTCAGAGTTGTTCAGTGGTTCAGTCATGTCCAACTCTATGTGACCCCATGATCTACAGCTTTCCAGGCTTTCCTGTCCTTCACCATCTCCCAGAGTTTGCTCAAATTCATGTTCATTGAGTCAGTGATGCCATCCAACCATCTCATCCTTTGTAGCCCTCTTCTCCTCTGTCCTCAATCTTTCCTGGCATCAGAGTGTTTTCCAGTGAGTCAGCACTTTGCATCAGGTAGTCAAAGACCATGGTTTTAAACTTAAAATCATGTGGAGCCCCTGTAAGCAAGATATCTTCAACATACCTAGATAACTGGGATCCCATTTCCTAGAGGTTTTTCCTCTAGAGAACAATTTTTGAATGACATAAGCAGTTTATATATGCAGTGGCTCAATTTAAAGAGCTTACAAGCCAATCCCAGACAGTTCAAAGAAGATGGCTTGGTTCTAGAGGAGCCAGGTTAAAGTCTTTTTAAAGCTAGTCATTAGAGGACAGCCCTTCCAAAGGAAGAGACCAAAGGCTGAAAAACTGGCACAGTTTTATTTGAAGCAACCCTTCCAGAAGGCATTGAACTAGATTACTTTTTCATACCCTAAGCAAAGAAACAAAAAACCTCAATGGATTAAAGAGTTAAATGTAAGACCTGAACCCATAAAACTCCTAGAAGAAAACATAGGCAATACACTCTTTGATATTTCTCATATCAATATTTTTTAGATCTATCTTCTTAGGCAAGGGAAACAAAAGCAAAAATAAACAAATGATACTGCATCAAAGTAAAAATCTTTACACCGTGAAGGGAGCTATCAACAAAAATGAAATGTCTGCTTACTGAATGGGAGAGGATGTTTGCAAACAATATAGCCAATATAAGGGTTAATATCTAAAATACACAAAGAACTCCTACACTTAATAGAAAAAATAATCCGATTAAAAAATGGGCAGAGTACCTGAGCTGACATTTTTCAAAAAAAGACATATCAATGGCCAACAGACATGTGAAAAAGTGAACAACATCCCTAATCCTTAATGTAAATCAAAACCACAGTGAGATATCACTTAACACCTGTCAGAGTGACTATATCAAAAACAACAAATATTAAGTGTTGGTGAGGGGGTGGAGGAAAGAGAACCCTCATGCATTGTTGGTGAGAATGTAAATTGGTACAGCTGCTGTATAAAACAGTAGGGATGTTCCTTAAAAAATTAAAAATAGAACCACTATATGAACCAGCAAAAAACAGAACCGGCAATTCTACTTATGGGTGTTTTTTCAAAGAAAGAAAAACACTAATTTGAAACAATACATACACTCCTATGGGGCTTCCCAGGTGGTGCTGGTGTTAAAGAATCTGCCGGCCAAGGCAGGAGACGTAAGAAATGTGGGTTTGATCCCTGGTTTGGGAAGATTCCCAGGAGGAGGGCATGGCAACCCACTCCAGTATTCTTGCCTGGAGAATCCCATAGACAGAGGAGCCTGGTGGGCTACCGTCCACAGGGTTGCAGAGTCGGACACGACTGACGCAGCTCAGCAGCAGCATGCACCCCTATGGCCACTGGAGCTTATTTACAATAGCCAAGACAGAGAAGCAACTCAGGTGCCCATGAACAGATGAATGGGTGAAAAAGAGGTGGCATATACATGCACAATATGGAGCAGGAATTGCAGCCCACGCCAGTATTCTAGCTTGGAAAATCCCATGCGCAGAAGAGCCTGGCAGGCTGCAGTCCATTGGATCACAAAGAGTCGGACACGACTGAAGTGCCTTAGCATGCATAGCGTGCATGGAGATAAAACAGATAGGATGGAGAATATGGTCAATAATATTTATCTTTGTTTGGTGACAGATGGTAATTAGACTTGTTATGGTGATCATAATATATGACTACATATCTTTTTCAAACAGTCATAGTATATTTACAGAGAACTGAGTCATAAACAATGTCTTACAAATCAGGATCCTACCTGAACACAAGTTCTCACATTACAATGAAGTTAAATTAGAAGGAAATACTAGATAATAAAAAACAGATGACTCTAAATATCCCCCTATTTTGGAAATTTTAAAATCACACTTTTAATAAAATCTGAGGGAAAAAAGAATTCATAAAGTATACCATTGGAAAATGCTTAGGGAATTCCCTGGTGGGGTCCGGTGGTTAGGACGTGGCACTTTCACTGTCAGGGTTAGAGTTCAATCCCTGTTTGGGAAACCAAGATCCCGCAAGCTGTGTGTGCAGGGTGGCCAACAAAAAGAGAGAGAGAGAGAGAAGAAAATGCTTGGAACTGAATGATAACAAAAATATTATGTATCTCTGGAAGAGGAGAAAAAAAACATCTCCTCTGCCCTTCTAGTTGCTTCTGGCTGATCTAAGAATTAAATTTGACATGAAACAGATTAATAGGAGTAAAACAAATGTTGGGGCCCAGGATAGGACACCACAAACTTTTAATTAAAGTTACTTAAGAAATGGCTAGTGCAAGGGGGACCCTTTTATTCTCCTCTCTGTCTTCCTGAAAGCAGGAAATAAATCTCCCGTGTGAAAGGTACCCTCCTTGAGCAGAGAGGTAAAGACATCCTTATCACCAGAGACAGGCAATTCAGGGTTGAGAAGCTTATATAAACAAACCTTGTAATTTCTTTACTAATTTACTATCTTGTCCTAGACATAAGTTTCTTTGTCCTGTCAATTTCTCTCAAATTTATTTTTTCTTTGTCTAAGAATTATAAAACTGCCGGCTTTGGTCACTTTTGAGTTCAGTTGTGTCCAACATTTTGTGACCCCCACGGACTGTAGCCTGCCAGGCTTCTCTGTCCATGGGATTTCCCAGGCAAGAATACTGGAGTGGGGTGCCATTTCCTTCTCCAGGGGATCTTCCCAGCCCAGGGGTTGAACCTGCATCTCCTGAGTCTCCTGCAGTGCAGGTGAATTCTTTACCACTGAGCCACCTGGAAACCCAGAGCCTGTATTCGCAACAAGAGAAGACAGTGCAGTGAGAAGATTATGTGCCAAAATTAGAGAGTAGCCCTGGGTCGCCCCAACTAGAGAAAGCCTGAACCCAGGAACAAAGACACAATGCAGCCAAAAATTAAAAAAAAAAAAAAAAAAAAGAAAACGTTTGGTAAATAAGTGTGCTGGACCATGAAGTGACGATGGGACCCAGAGCAAACTCTGATTTCTAGGTCCCGCCAGGTTTCCCCACCACACTGAGTCCATATTTGCCAGTATCTTTGGTGATCACTCTCTCTGAGAACAGGCCCTTTATCTAAAGTCTTTTAGGTAGTTTACAGGGAGGTAACATGAAGGACTTTCTGAATCTTCTATTTCTTAAAAACAATCGGCTTAAAGTAATCTTCATTCCAAAGAGTCACATTTTGGGGTAGCAAATTTTGTTCCCCATACATATGAAAATATATGCAACATAGCTAAAGAAGTACAATTAAAGGAATTTTTTTTTAAGCTTTAAATGTTTAGAATTGCTTCTTAGAAAAGCATACTGAAAACTGATGTGGCAAGCATCCAGTTTAATAAGTTATGGGGGGAAAAAAAACAAAGAATTCCTGGAGGCGTGTTATCTTGTAAAGAGACTATTGCCCAACTTCAGCAGAAGCAGTAGGACTGACTTATCTGATTGGCACTTTGGGGAGAAAAGACTGAACATGTTTGACTAGGCTTTCTGGAGTTTTCTTTTTCAGAATCTGCCACCTCCTGAGAGGGTGCATAGGATCTCAGGCTAAGTTCTCACCATGTGTAAGCTTAGCTGAGCAAGTTCTACGTCTGATGAGGTGTTCATCTCATTGGCAGAACTGCTCATAACCAGAGTGTGTGACCTCTAATTCCTGGATGACATATATAGGGAAGTCAAAGCCATGTTTTCCTATTGACTCTATCAGCAGTAAAGGAGACAGCTCCGTCTTCATCTGTCTCTTGTGTCTTATGCCATGGTTAGTTTCATTTATTTCTTCATTTGACAAGTACTGCTGAAACTGTATAATCCAGACTGGGGCTTGAACCACAGTCTTTTAACCGAGATCACATCTAGTCTTAGGACTTAATGAAGCTCAGCTTCCTGATATCTGATAGCAGGAAGAATTCAGTGAGCGACAAAGTGGTAGGTAAGAAGTAGATTTATTTAGAGAAAACACACTCCACAGACAGTGTGGGCCGTCTCAGAAGGTGAGAGTGGCCCCAGGGTATGGGGTTGTCAGTTTTTATCCGGGTGGGTAATTTCATAGGCTAATGGGTGGGAGGAGTATTCCAGGTATTTGGGGGAAGGGGTGGAGATTTCTAGGAATTGGGCCCACTTCTTTACCTTTGTGATTGCCCTTGAAACTGTCATGGCACCTGTAGGTGAGTCATTTAGTGCTGATGAACAAATTCTGAGGCTCAATGTCTAGTGGAAGTCAACTGGCCCACCATCTTGGATCTGTTTGGTTCTAGTCAGTTTAGGCTGTGTCCTCGGGCCATGTTATTCTTTCAAAGGTTGTGTCCTGCCCTCTTCCCTCCAGTTTGACTGTGATCCAGAATTATGGGCAGGGAATGTTTTATTTATTTCAGGGGGATATATTTAGGCAAGGGACATGCCTTTCCTTGGCATTTGCTTTGCTCTGCAGGTGGAGGTAGCCATTCAGCACTCCACTTTCCCTATCAGAGGAGAATTTCTGAGTTCAATAGTCATGTAAACCACAGTCTTTAAGGAAAATGGATGTAGTATGGTGTGATATAGGCAATTTGTATGCTGACTTTTATTTTTCAGGTAACGAAATTTCACCTGGCTTGATTTCTAGCTTCTTCTCTCATGTTGCGATCAAGTCATATATCTAAGGTATGGGTGTGCGCACAGTCGCTCAGTCGTGTCTGACTCTTTGTGACCCCATGGACTGTAGCCTGCCAGGCTCGTCTGTTCATGGGATTTCCCAGGCAAGAATACTGGCATGGGTTGACATTTTCTCCTCCAGGGGATCTTCCTGCCCCGGGGATCGAACCCTTGTCACTTGCGTCTCTTACATCGGCAGGTGAATTCTTTACCACTAGCAACACCTGGGAAGCCTCATCTATTTAGGGTGTCTTACATTAATTAATATTCTCCTCATTTAAAGGACCTGAGAAGATTCAAGATGACTCATGGATATTATCCTTTTAATGCAAAATGTTGAGAGGGCTGGACAGAAGATACCCACATGTAAATGGTTATATAAGCCTCTCTCTTCACTGTGTTCTATATCTTTTTCTTCTTTCCAAGCTTTTTAATGTTTTGTCTTTCTTTATCTGTGACTAGCACATAACAGATCCCTCAAATGTCTCAGAAGTTCTTTTTTTTTTTAGGATATATTCAGTTATTTTATTTATTTTTATTTTTTATTTTTACTTTATTTTACTTTACAATACTGTATTGGTTTTGCCATACATTGACATGAACCCACCACGGGTGTACATGCATTCCCAAACATGAACCCCCTCCCACCTCCCTCCCCATAACATCTCTCTGGGTCTGGTACTCCCAGATTATGCTTTAACGGTGAATAATTCTTTTTCCATTAACTTGTCTTCTTTATCTCTATTTAAGACATTCCTTATCTGGCAAGGTGAGGTCATGGTATATATGGGGGTAAGCATTTAACATCCATTTCTTTACTGGAGAAGTTTTATTTGTTTTGCCTAGAGAATATTTTTATGGTGTCCATTTGGGATCATGGTTAGATAGTTACAATTCCAGTAGGGGTTCTTTTCCTTCTCTGCATTTTTCTTTTTGGCTTCATGGTGCAACTTGCAGAATCTTATTTTCCCAACCAGGAACTGAACTTGGGCCTTGGCAGTGAAAGTGCTGAGCCCTAGCCACCAGACTGCCAGGAAATTCTTTTCTTCTCTTCGTTTATGATGTATGTGTGAAATTTGGTATGATAGGTGTATGTTAGATATTTCAAAGACATGTTTTAAAAGAAGCAGCCTTGCCATCAGGATAGTATAAACTCCCAGACTCTTCCGGGCACTTTTTAGTGCTTATTGGCAGGTATATCAGTCTGCTCAGGCTGCCGTAACAGAAGACCACAAAATAGGTGTCTTAAATAACAGAAGTTTATTTTCGCATAGTTCTGGAGGCTGGAAGTCGAAGGTCAAAGTGCTGGCAGAGGTGGCCTCTGGTGATGCCTTCTTTTCTGGCTTGTAGATGGCCACTTTTTCCTGTTCCCCCCACTCTTTTTCCCTTTTGGCCACGCTGCACGGTGGGTGAGATCTTAGTTCCATGACCAGGGATCGAAACCAAGCCCTCCTGCACTGGGAGTGTGGAGTCTTAACCACTGGACCACCAGGAAAGGCCCTCTTGGCCATTCTTGTAAGACCTTTCCTCTCTGCTCATGCTTTGGAGGTTTCTTCCTTTTCTGCCCACATGGTCATATTGGATTTGATCTCTTCCTGATGACCTCATTTAACCTTAATTACTTCCTTCAAGGCTTTATCTTCAAATAGTCACATTGAGGACCTCATCTTATAAATTTTTTTTGGGGGGGGGGGACACAATTCAGTCCAGAAAAGCAGGTGATATGTTTCACAAGCTGTCTGGGGCCCACAAGAAGGAAAGAGCACCAGATAAAACTCTTAAAGGAAATCACTGAAAGTTTTACTTTTCCTTATCTCTTGGCTCCACTCTTTTTCCTTTTTTATCGGCTGTGCTGTACAGCCTGCAGGATCTTAGTTCCCCAACAAGGGATGGAACCCCAGCCTCAGCAGAGAGAATGCGGAGTCCTAACCACTAGACCCACCAGGGAATTCCTCCCCGCCTCTTCCTAGATTGATGGTTTGTGAATGGTGGGAGGGACTAGGAATAAGCGGAGAAGAATTTAGAAAAGATGTTACCACACAGATTGGCTTATTCTGTGTAAACTTTGGAGACTTCTGGTTTCTGTCAAGAGGGTGACACAACATGTGTTGTTGGCTCACTCACAGAAAAACAATCTGGGAGGAACCAGGAAGCAAGAGGGAAGCATGGTTTCCGGAATCTAACAATTACCAGGGGACAACAAAATTTATGCACCAAAAACTCCAGGGAGACAAAAGGTTGTCTTTTTTTCTTGTAAGAGGCGAATAGTTGCAACTTGGTTTTCAGGCAGGAAGAGGAGGCTTCATGAGGCTAGATTAGTCAGTGAGCACTGGGGCTGAGCTCCCTGGATCATACAGCAAATCACCACTGGTTATCTATTTTACGTACAATAATGTATATATTTCAATGCTACTCTCTTAATTAGTCCCACCCTCTCCTACTCTCACTGTGTCCACAAGTCTGTTCTGTGTCCACAAGTCTGTTCTGTGTCCACATCCCTCTTCATCCTATGCTTTAAAAGGGCCAATCAGATAACTTACTGTCTCCTTTTTGGTTGATTCCACCAGGAAAACTGAACCAGCAAATTCTAGTGCCTTACTAGCTAAAATGTGAATAACATCAAATGTGATGGAAGCTTACTGGAAATACAAAACCCTGGACCCCATTCAAAACCAATGAATTAGAACCTGCATTTTAAACAGGTTCTTTAGACTATCTGTATGCATGTCTTATTTTGACATCAGGGCCTAGGGCAGGTTATCCTAAAATATGACTCAATGGCATACTTATTTTTTTGAAATTAAGTTGCTTAAGAAGTGGCCCATACAAGAGGAACAATTTGACTCTCTCTCAGAATCAGGAAATGAATGTCCCATAGAATGGTATCCTCCCTGCACTGGGAGGTAAGAAAGACATACTTATCACCAGAGATAGAAAATACAGAGCCATGAAGCCCGTATAAGTAAATCTTGTTACTCTTCTATTAATTTATTATCCAAGCCAAAATTTAGCTTACATTTCTAACTAAATAAGCACCCAAACCTAAATATCTTTGTCCTGGCAATTTCTTTCAAATTTATTTTTCTCTGTCTAAAAAAGTATAAACGCTGCCTCCTTTGGCCACTTCTTAGAGCCTATGTTTATGAGACCTCTGTGCGCATGGATTAAATTTGTTTCTCTTTCTCTTGTTTTGTGCCAATTTTATTATTAGTGCAGCCATAAGAACTACCAGGGGTGGGGGGGGGGTGGTAATTTTCCCTTCCCTGACATTGAGAAGCACTTTTATACATCTGGACCAAGACTAATGGTGCAGAATACACAACCACCTTAATTTAGAATTGAAGAAACTGAAAAGAATAGAAATGTAGTGCCTTGCACGGAGAAGGCAATGGCACCCCACTCCAGTACTCTTGCCTAGAAAATCCCATGGACGGAGGAGCCAGGTAGACTGCAGTCCAGGGGGTTGCAAAGAGTCAGACATGACTGAGCGACTTCCCTTTCACTTTTCACTTTCATGCATTGGAGAAGGAAATGGCAACCCACTCCAGTGTTCTTGCCTGGAGAATCCCAGGGATGGGGGAGCCTGGTGGGCTTCCATCGATGGGGTCATATAGAGTCGGACACGACTGAAGCGACTTAGCAGTAGCAGCAGCAGTGACTTGCATGAAGCTACTGATCTAGCTTATGGCTGGACCCTGATTGGAACCCAGGGCAACAGATCTTAATTCAAGGGTTATTGTTTCTAAACCACGACATAGTTGTCATTTTCAGGTTTCCCGGAGTGAACGTCTGATCGGGTTTTCATTTCTGCATCAGTTTGTCATCAGCCTCAGCTGCTCCTGGCAGCTGCTCTTATTTCTGTCCACCCCGGCTTTGGTTCACATGGAGGAGACAGCTGTGAGTTCCTCCTGCCAGTGCCTTTTTGGCATTGTTTGGTTGCCATTCTCATGCGTGAAGAGCAGAGAGTACAGACAGACTTTCTATTAAATATGCCTTGTGAGCCATGTCCAAAGTACAAGTTTATATCACCTACGCCTTAAGGATCTTCAAGGAAATGAGAATACTTTTAGTTTATAGAACTGGCTCATTCATGATGTCCTTGTCACATCTGATATAGAAGACTTCTATTTTTCAACTTCTTAAACATCATTCCTTGTTAAATGGAATTCCAGTCTTCCATTCTGTGAATCTGATTCTGTTCCAAAACCAGGATGCTTCTAGGTTGGAAGCTGGAAATATATTGCTTTGTGAATTATTAAGCTTTTCAAATGCCAACTGTTTTAAAGTCTAAAGTCTTCATCACTGAATTCCTTTTATCCAGGACACAATCTGTAAACAATAAAATGTTCATTATTCACATTTCCGCAATACACTTCTGCCAATATTTTAATATTTGTGTCTAAGTTGAAAATCAATAGAAAGGGACATGGCTGGGACCCATGATTCCAAATTCTCAATTTTGTGACCAGCTGTCTTCAGCAACTGCAGTCCCTCCCATGAATCCCTAGAGGATATGGGCAAGAGAAGGAATGCACTCTGTTACTTGCCTTGGAGCTGAGTTGGATGATGTGAGGTATGCCAAGGCTTCTCTCATCCGTTAGAGGAGGGAGATTCATGACTAAAAGTAGCCTCAGTTCACACCTTAAGTTCACACTCTAATACTGATCCTCGATATCTTACCACTCTGATGGCCTAAAGAAGCATAAAACGGAATCAACAAACAAAAGTCAGTTGCATATCTATTCATTAACAATGAACTATCCAAAAATATAGTTGTTTTAAATTTTTATTTTCTTGGGCTCCAAAATCACTGTGGATGGTGACTGCAGCTATAAAGTTAAAAGATGCTTGCTCCTTGGAAAAAATACTATGACAAACCTAGACAGCACATTAAAAAGCAGAGACATCACTTTGCCGACAAAGATCTGTAGAGTCAAAGTTATGATTTTTCCAGTAATCATGTATAGATGTGAGAGATGGCCCATAAAGAAGGCTGAGCACCAAGGAATTGATCCTTTCTAACTGTGCTACTGGAGAAGACTCTTGAGAGTCCCTTGGACAGCAAGGCGATCAAACCAGTCAATCCTAAAGGAAATCAACCCTGAATATTCATCGGGAGGACTGATGCTGAAGCTAAAGCTCCAATATTTTCACTACCTGATGTGAAGAATTGACTCATTGGAAAAGACCCTGATGCTGGGAAAGATTGAGGCAAGAGGAGAAGTGGACGACAGAGGATGAGGAGATGTTCCAATCACTTGGCCACCAGGGAGTTCCCTATACCAGCAATATTTTATATGGGAATTATAGTAGGGGGAGGGCACTGCCTTTAGTGGTAGGAGACCCCTGGCTTTTCTGATTGCACCAACCACACACAGTGTGTGTGTGTGTAAATTTTAACTGGCTCACTTATGTCATCCAAAGCACCAGATCACCTAGGCCCTAATAGGTCTTGAATTTGAAATATGTCACAGACTGCAGTGTGAGCAGTGACCCTTATATTGTGCAATACAGTAAACTTGTTAATTACTCCTGTGTCTGGTTGCTGTTTGTTGTTCAGCCACTCAGTTGTGTCTGGCTCTTTGTGAGCTTATGCCCTGCAGCACACCTGGCTTCCCTGCCCTTCACTATCTCCCAGAGTTTGCTCAAACTCCTGGATAGGAGTTGGTGATGCTATCCAACCATCTCATCATCTGTCACCCTCTTCTGCTCCTACCCTCAATCTTTCCCAGTGACAGGGTCTTATCCGATAAGTTGGCCCTTTGCATCAGGTGGCCAAAGTATTGGGGCTTCAGCTTCATAATCAATCCTTCCAATGAATATTCAGGGTTGATTTCCTTTAGGATTGACTAGTTTGATCTCCTTGCTGTCCAAGGGACTCTCAAGAGTCTTCTTCAGCACCATAATTAGAAAGCATCAGTTATTTGGTGCTCAGCCTTCTTTATGGTCCAAGTCTTACACCCATACGTGACTATTGGAAAAACCATAGCTCTGACTTAAATGGACCTTTGTTGGCAAAATGAGGTCTCTGCTCTTAACACACTGTCTAGGTTTGTCATAGCTTTTCTTCCAAGGAGCAAGCATGTTTTCACTTCATGGCTGCAGTCACCGTCTGCAGTGATTCTGGAGGCCAAGAAAAAATGTCACTGTTTCCACTTTTCCCCCTTCTATTTGCCACGAAGTGTTGGGACCAGATGCCATGATCTTCATTTTTTTGAATATTGAGTTTTAAGCCAGCTTTTTCATTCTGCTCTTTCACCTTTATCAGGAGATGATTTAGTTCCTCTTCACTTTCTGCCACTAGAGTGGTATTTCTGCATCTCTGAGGTTATTGATATTTCTCCTGGCAATCTTGATTCCAGCTTGTGCTTCATCCAGCCCAGTCCATTTTTCCATGTCTGGTTCTAACTTGCTTCTTGACCTGCATACATGTTTCTCAGGAGACAAGGTGGTCTGGTATGGAGGTTAGGTAGAAGTGGAAGGGAGGGCAGCATGTGTGTGTCTTGCACTCCCTCTTGTGGTTGGAATGTATTACTAACAAAATGTAGCTTTCAAATGTAACCCCAAGAGGATCAGGGACTCCCTTATGGTATTTAGCTATGAGAAAAACAAGCACCCACACAAAAAAAGTGATTAGGTATTTTAAAGGCAGAGCAAATATTTCTAGCAGTAAGGCTCAGCCTGGTCAATTACTAGACTGAGAGAATGGATTTTCAGTTTGCCACTAAGGTGAATTTATAATAGAATCCTTTTGACTTTCATATATTTGATTATGTAGGGGAACAAAATTTGCCACCCCAAAATGTGTCTGTTTGTCATGAAGATTATTTTAGGCTGATGATTTTTGAAAAACCGAAGACTTAAGGAATCTTCCTTTTTGTCTCCCCCTTAGCTGCCCAAAGAGTTTAGACAAAGGGCTTGTTCCCAGAATAGAGCTATCAGCAGAGATGTCTGTAAAGAATGTGGACCAGGTGTGGTGGGGGAACCTGGCAGGACCTGGAGACCAAAGTCCACTCTGGGTCCCATTATCTCTGCCTGGCTCAGCAAACATTTGTTTTTCCATGTCTCTGTGAATTACCTTCTCTCCTTTGAAGTCCCAAACCACTACCCTCAGCATCCTCTTTTGTCTTTAGCTGAAGATGGTATTTAAAATGAGGGCTTTGGTCTTTTTGCTAAGTTACTCAGTTTTCCTGGGTCTCTCCCAAGTACGCATGCATGTGTACTAAGTCACTCAGCTGTGTTCCACTCTTTGCGACCCTATAGACTATAGCCCCCCAGGCTCCTCTGTCCATGGGATTCTCCAGGCAAAAATTCTCCAAGCCAAGGGTTGCCATGCCCTCCTCCAGGGGATCTTCCCAACCCAGGGACAGAACCTAAGTCTTGCGTCTCTGCATTGGTTCTTTTACGAGTTGTGCCACCCGGGAAACCCCTCCCAAATATATGTTATTAAACTTTTGTTTGATTTTATACCCTTGATCTGTCTCATATCAATTTGCTTCTTAGACCAACCGGAGGAACCTAGAAAGGCAGAAGAAAATCTCTTCCTCCCTGACAATTGACTATATTGAAATATTAGGGGTTACATTGATAAAGATAACAGTATCCAGGAAATATTTCTAGGGAATTCCCTGGAGGTCCAGTGCTTAGGACTCCGTACTTCCACTGCCAGAGGCCTGGGTTTGATCTCTGGTAAGGGAACTAAGATCCCACAAACTGTGCAGTATGGCCCAACAAAAAACAAACAAAAAAAGCCAGAAAATATTTCTAATATATGTTCAGTTCAGTTTAGTTCAGTCGCTCAGTCACGTCCAACTCCTTGTGACCACATGAATCACAGCATGCCAGGCCTCCCTGTCCATCACCAACTCCCAGAGTTCACTCAAACTCATGTCCATCGAGTCGGTGATGCCATCCAGCCATCTCATCCTCTGTCATCCCCTTCTCCTCCTGCCCCAATCCCTCCCAGCATCAGAGCCTTTTCCAATGTTAACTACTCTCAAACTTTGAAGGCATTCTTGAAATCCCATTTCCAAAAATTAGAATCTTCTGACTCTTTCTCTCACCCATACCTGGTAGGACAAGCATGCTTACACTGCTCTACATGTTTCCTTTCCTGAATTCCCCTGGGGTTACCTATAACAATATACATTGTTGTATAATTGTTATAAAGAACAATATACATTGTTACATTGTTATATATAACAATATCACCCTTTGCATGCCTGACAATTTTGCCTGGAGGCTGAATGTTGCCTTAAATTGTCATGGATTAGGTTTGTATTCTTTTAGGGTGGGTTAGACTGTGTTCTCCCAGGCACTTATGTTACTTGTGGACGGGGTTGATCCTTTTAGGCATTGTTCTAAAAATTGTCTTAAGAAAAAGCTTGGTTTGTTTTTGCAATAGGGATAATTTATCCCCCTTACTCTTAATAATGTCCCGTTTATTAAAAGGTCTTTCCTGTTTGGCTGGTGGGAACAAAAACTGTTTCCATCCCTACGAGATCACTGGGAATTATTTGCTTACTGATTTCTTGTGTATTTGTTCACACTTTCAGGTAAAAAAAATTTTCATGTGTGCTGAAATCTATAATTCAGCACAAATCCCAAGGGGCCCCCTTTGCCTGCTTGCAGAGTTGTCTTTCTATGCAACTCTCTCATTTCTGGTTTTCTTCCCTGGAAATAACAGTCAAGTTATCTGGCCTCCCTGAACTCTGATCTCTGCTCATTTCAGAAACACTGCCAGCCCCCTGCCCCATCTCTGTGCTGTGGCCTGCAAACAGCATTCAGCCTGCAAGTTGGGGCAATTGTAGGGCTCACATTGTTTCCCTTCTCTCACTGATTACATTTCTGCACTGCTTGTTGTTCGATGTCTGAAAACTTACTGTATGTACTTTTGACATTATTTAGTCGCTTAAATCAACAGGTTAAATAAAATCTCCATCATGGTCAAAGTTAAAAGTATTAATTCCATTAGTTTTAGAATTTATCATTCACAATATTTTCTTATGTATCATTAAAAAAATAAATTAAAATATTAATTACTTAGGGGTAGAATTCATGTTTTGTTTATATCTTCAGAACCTCCCATAGAATTTTACACAGGGTCCTTAAAAGGGTAGCTAATATTTACTCCTTGGAAGGAAAGTTATGACTAACCTAGATAGCATATTCAAAAGCAGAGATATTACTTTGGCAACAAAGGTCCATCTAGTCAAGGCTATGGTTTTTCTAGTGGTCATGTATGGATGTGAGAGTTGGACTATAAAGAAAGCTGAACGCCGAAGAATTGATGCTTTTGAACTGTGGTGTTGGAGAAGACTCTTGAGAGTCCCTTGGACTGCAAGGAGTCCATCCTAAAGGAGATCAGTCCTGGGTGTTCATTGGAAGGACTGATGCTGAAGCTGAAACTCCAATACTCTGGCCACCTCATGCGAAGAGTTGACTCATTGGAAAAGACCCTGATGCTGGGAGGGGTTGGGGGCAGGAGAAGGGGACGACAGAGGATGAGATGGCTGGATGGCATCACTGACTCGATGGACATGAGTTTGAGTGAACTCCGGGAGTTGGTGATGGACAGGGAGGCCTGGCATGCTGTGATTCATGGGGTCACAAGCAGTCGGACATGACTGAGCGAATGAACTGAACTGAACTGAATATTTACTCAGTGATGCACTAATATAAGTGCTTTTAAGTTTATCATACAATAACCCTACATCATAGAAATTGCTATGAAAATTCATTTTATTAATAAGGAAACTGAGGTATGAAGAGAGTAAATAACTTTCCCATGATCATACTGGCGGTAAATGTCAGAATGAATAAACGCAGAGACTGTGCTATACCAATTTAATAAGTGTACTCAACACATCTTTTATGAATAAATACCTGACTGAATATGAGTTATGAGGGAAAATGATCTTCATGTACACAATGGTAATTAAACCTTATAAACTAAAGCTTTTTGTCCCACTCCCGGAGTCAGAAAAAGCCAGAGAGAAGATTTAGATCACAAGTGATTTAGGTGACTGAGAAAAAGAGCAACAAATCTGGTTTTTGATGCTATGGCTGGGAGCTCTTTGTCCTGTGTCTTCCCTGTTTCATTACCAGGTGCCCATGGCTCATAAAAAGCAGAGCAGTTAAGCAGCTATCTAGAACTGCAGCAGAGTACTTCTCCATAGACACAATTAAACTCAGTTTTTGTAACTAATTTAATCATTTAATACCCATATGTTACTATGTCTAATTAAGTACCTATGATAAGAATAGTGTTCATCATTATAATGATAATTGTATTAATAATACTGTTATATAATTTAAAAACCCAGATAGCAACTACATTGTAACGCAAGTTCCCTGGTGATACATATTTTTAAAAAATGTTTATTTATCTGGCTGTGCCGTTCTTAGTTGGGGCACATGAGATATTCAATCTTTGTTGCAGTATGCAGGATTTTTTTTTTTTTTTTTTCAGTTGTGGCATGCAATCTCTTAGTGGCAGCATGTGAGATCTAGTTCCCTCACCAGGGACTGAACCTGAGGCCCCTGGACTATAAGGGCAGAGTCTCAGCCACTGGGCCACCAGGGGAAGTTCTCCTGATGACATGAATCTCTTCTTAAAGTTCACTTTGGGCCATTCATCAAAAGGCATTGTGACAATTTTCAGCTTGTTGTTACCTAGCACGGTTCCACTTCTGGATTCATCCATTCCTATTTATCAGTATTTTTATAAACTTCTGCAAACAACTGTCCACTAGTATCAGATACGTCTGAGCAACTAAACGACAACAGGGAATCTCTGTCTCTGTGGACTGGTTCTAACCAGCTCAAAATAATGTTGCTGAAGAATCTTGGTGCTGAGAAATGCTACAGTCGTTGAATGGTTGGACAGTTACTGGGTTTGGTTGTGTTGTGTTGCAGTTGCTGTTGATTGTGGATTCTGCCAGAAGAATGCAGTGTTGTCTTGCCTATGCACCACCAGCAGC
This sequence comes from Ovis aries, assembly GCF_016772045.2. NCBI lineage: Eukaryota > Metazoa > Chordata > Mammalia > Artiodactyla > Bovidae > Ovis > Ovis aries. The sequence continues at coordinate 34,130,306 of NC_056068.1, forward strand.
TGGCTGAGAGGAGAAACGCGGTAGATCTGGTTTCTTAACTGGCTGTTTCTAGGTTTGAGAGTGACTGGAGCCAGACTTTGTGATTCTGGGAGGTTGGTCATTCTTTCTGACACTTGCAGCCCAGTGGACGATGTTTTCTCAGGCTCCTGGAGTGTGGGCACAGTGAGGAGCCCTCCAGAGCAGAAAGTGCTGCTGCTGCTGAGTCGCTTCAGTCGTGTCCGACTCTGTGCGACCCCATAGACGGCAGCCCACCAGGCTCCCCCGTCCCTGGGATTCTCTAGGCAAGAACACCGGAATGGATTGCCATTTCCTTCTCGAATGCATGAATGTGAAAGTGGAAGTGAAATCGCTCAGTCGTGTCCGACCTTCAGCGAAACTACCCACCTCTTAAAAGGCGGCCTCACCTCAGTATCAAGGAGCTGCTGCCCTCTACCGGATAAACCTATAGGTGCAGGTCCTGGTTTCAGGAAGACAGAGCTGCTGTGTAAAACGTTTTCTTTTCTGATGTATCCATTGCCCCCCACCCCCGACCCGCCGCGCCCCACCACAGTCTCCCAGCCTCACACCAAGTTTGTTTCCCTGGGGAGAAATGCAGCCACATAATCAAGAGTGTACACAAGAATTTAATATTTCTTAAGTTGTTTGAATGGAATATTCTCTTTTAATCTCCCTGAGTGAACTGAAGGATAGGGAATGGGGAATCCAGATAGGACTGAGTGACTGAGCATGCACGCATGCCCAAATACTCCTACCGTCGTTAATTTCAAATGACCAAGACTTAACAGTTGGCTCTTCCCCGAAAATGTAGTAATCAGCTCCCCTGAGCTAATATGAGCTAATTCTAGCACACCACAGGGTAATCCACTTCTAAAGGGTAGAGACTACCAGCTAAACCTTTGAATCCAAGTTGAAAGTTTTGTAGATTTCCCAGGAGAAAATAGCAAGCAAAACAAACTCTTTTAAAAGGCACTGGCTTTTAAAGAAAACTCTGTAACTTGATCTCAATGTGGGTTCAATCCCTGGGTCAGGGAGATCCCCTGGAGGAGGAAAGGCAACCCACTCCAGCATTCTTGTCTGGAAAATCTCATGGACAGAGGAGCTTGGTGGGCTACATAGTGTCCCAAAGAGTTGGACATGACTGAGCGACTCAACATGCACTGTAACTCGAGAGAAAAATGAAAGTTTACCTCTAAAGGTGCTTGCAAAGATAGCTATGTCATAGGTTGTATATATTCTGTACCTTGAGCAAATACATTAGCAAATTATAAAAGTTGGTTGTCAGAGGAATGAATAAGATAATTTTTCACTTTAAAAGATGGTTCCTAATTGAAAAAAATGTTACCACAAGGGTAAGCATTAGTAGTCATCAAAAGATACCAGAAGGAAATTTTTTAAAAGGCAAAATTCATTAGACAACTTTGGAGTTCCTAGGATTAAAATTTATTACTCTAAAAATTGAAAAATAAAGGGAAATAAAAAGTATTTTAAAAGAATTAGTGCATGGCTGTACATTATCATTTTGTTGAATCATAAGTTCGTTAAATATAAAACCAAACACATTACTCCATAAAAATGACCGAAAACAGATGAAAATAAAGGCCACAAACTGGGGGAAGATACTTGCAACATACATAATCAAAAGTATGAATTCTGTAATGAACTCTTCAGTTTAGTTCAGTTCAGTTCAGTTCAGTCGCTCAGTCATGTCTGACTCTTTGCGACCCCATGGACCGCATAGCACACCAGGCCTCCCTGTCCATCACAAACTCCCGGAGTTTACTCAAACTCATATCCATTGAGTCGATGATGCCTCTTACTCATCAATAAAAAAGGAAAAGGAAATGAATATAAACTTCACAGGAGAGGAAGCACAAATGGCTCATCAATCAGAAAAACACTGACAATCAGAAAAACAAATTTAAAATACAAGGTGATACTATTTATCACCCACCAACTTGACATAAAAAACAAATATGACCTAGAATGTGAAGCAAAGGGGCCATGGATCCACTGCTTGTGGGGATATAAATATGTAAAATATATAAATATGTAAGTATATATATATATGACCATTTTGGAAAGACAATTTGGTATTATCAACTAAACTTCAACATAACCATATTCTGTTTCACTTCTAGGTCTGTACCATTTGAACTCTCTTACCAGGATATGTGTACAAGATTGCCAGAAGCAACACTGTAATACCAAGACAGGAAAAAAAACCCACAAATGTCAAAATAAACTGATAAACCCATGTTTTGCAATAATCTTCAGTGCTGAAAATGAAAGAACTACTGTATTTCATCAACATGCCTGTATTTAAAGAACATATTGTTGATCAAAATAAGTAAATGACCAGTGAACTATACAACATAAATCTAGTTACAGAAGTTCAAAACCTGGCAAAAATCGTAAAAATATATTGTTTATGGATACACATATGTGATAAAAAAATTATTTTAAAACAGCAAGGGAATGATAACCCTAAGTTTAGGATGGAAATTACCTTTGGAGAGAAACGTGTGGAAGAGAGAGGGACATGACAGGCTTCTGCGATGTTAGTAATATGCTGTTTTCTGGATTGGGGGCTTCTTGGAGAGGAATACGTTAAAAGCTTTAGCTGGTAAAGTAATATAAATTAATACATTAATTTTAATTATTCTGCCACTGACCTTCATAAGAACAAAATTACATAAATTCTAAAACTGCTCAGCAAAAGATATGGGTATTGAACAAGAGCCTACTGCATAGCACAGTGGACCCCGCCAAGTTTTGTGTGGCAGCCTGGATGGGAGGGGAGTTTGAGGGAGAATGGATACATGCATGTGTGTGGCTGAGCCCCTTCTCTCTCCACCTGAAACTGTCACAACAATGTTCATCAGGTATACCCCAATGCAAAATGAAAAGGTTTTTTTTAAAAAAGGTTTTGGGTATAGCACACATTGTTGCTTTTTAAAAATTTTTGTAGGAGTATAGTAGATTTACAATAGTGTGTTAGTTTCAGATGAGCAGCACAGTGATTCTGTTACACATACATTGTTTCTTAAATCAGTCCGTTGTGTGTCTGATTCTTTTGTGATCCCATGGACTGTAGCCCCCCAGGCTCCTCTGTCCACGGGATTTTCCAGACAACAATACTGAAATGGGTTGCCATGACCTCCTCCACGGGATCTTCCCCACCCAGGAATCAAACCCAGGTCTCCTGCATTGCAGGCGGATTCTTCACTGCCTGAGCCACCAGGGAAGCCTTTGAATCAGTCTAGTAATTTCCAAATAATTTGTTGATTTTTTGGTTGGTGTGTGTGTTATCTGATACAGCTGAGACTAATCAAGTGGTGACCTTCTCGCTGTGATTTGACATGGAGGATCCATGTGCTCGTCAATACTTACCCATCAAATTGAGATTAATAGTTGTTGGATGATATGTAGTATTGAGAGAATCATTTCCTAGGCAGGTTGATGAGAAGTCCAGGGGTCCCCAAGGAGAGAGGGGTCTGGAATTCTCAAGGAGGAAGAAAGGATAAACTTTTTTTTCCCTCTACGTTCCTTAGGATTATATAACAATAATGTATCCCGCTTGAGGACAGTCTCCAGGAAAAACCTTCTGGCTAATCCTGTTATCTTAAAATGTAAATTATGGGAGTAAGTCTGCTGCTGCTGTTGCTGCTGCTGCCAAGTCGCTTCAGTCATGTCCGACTCTGTGCGACCCCATGGACGGCAGGTCTAGTGAGGTCTTTACAACCTCCAGACATTCTTTGGATTCATTGTAATAACTAATTGGAGAGTATATAACTCCATTGCTAACACTAGCAAGGGGGTACTCTTCCTGCCCCCTTCTGATGTCTATGTCAGAAGCTTTCTCTATCCCTTTTATACTTTAATAAAACTCTATTGCACAAAAGCTCTGAGTGATCAAGCCTCGTCTCTGGCCCCAGATTGAATTCTTCTCATCTGGAGGCCAAGAATCCTGGCGTCTTTTCATGGTTCATCAACAGCGTTTCAGTATCAATAGGTGGAGAAAGAAAGGGTCCATGGTGCTGAATTCTTTCTGTAAGGTAACATATTCAATTAATTAACACTGGGATATAACTGATGTAGAAAATTACATTGGTTTCATGTGTACAACATAATGAACTTCCCACCCACAAGTTCTATATCTGAGGACTCAACTAAACTGGGACCTAAAATATTTGAAAAACAAAATTTCCAGAAAGCAGAACTTGAATTTCTTTGGTTTGGCAACTATTTACATAGCATTTATAATGTACTAGGTATTATAGGTAAAATAGAGATAATTTAAAGCATATGGGAGGAAGGTCTGAGGTTATATGCAACTACTACACCATTTTATATACGGGACATGAGCATCTGAGGATTCTGGTATCCACAGGAGTCTTGGAACCAGTCCTCCACAGATATTATAGGACGACTGTATTGTGAAATTACTGCCACAAGAAGTATAGATAGCATCCACTACCACCACACATAGCTACAATTCTTTTTTCTTGTGATAAGAATTTTAAGATTTATTCTCTTAGCAACTTTCAAATATACAATATTATTAACTATAGTCACCATGCTGCATATTACATCCCTAGGATTTGATTATTTTATAGCTGGAAGTTTGTACCTTTTGATCCCCTTCATTCCACTCATTCATTTCCCACTCCCTGCCTCTAGCAATGATTAATCTGTATCTATAAATTCAGCTTTTGATTTTTATTTTAGATTCAACATATGAGTGAGATCATGTGCTATTTGTCTTTTTCTGTCTGACTTATTTAAATACTTTAGACTGCCCTTAAGGTCCATGCAGATGATACCACCCTTATGGCAGAAAGCGAAGAGGAACTAAAAAGCCTCTTGATGAAAGTGAAAGAGAAGAATGAAAAATTTGGCTTAAAGCTCAGCATTCAGAAATCGAAGATCATGGTGTCTGGTTCCATCACTTCATGGGAAATAGATGGGGAAACAGTGGAAACAGTGTCAGACTTTATGTTTGGGGGGCTCCAAAATCACTGCAGATGGTGATTACAACCATGAAATTAAAAGATGCTTACTCCTTGGAAGAAAAGTTATGACCAACCTAGATAGCATATTGAAAAGCAGAGACATTACTTTGCCAACAAAGGTCCGTCTAGTCAAGGCTATGGTTTTCCAGTGGTCATGTATGGATGTGAGAGTTGGACTATAAAGAAAGCTGAGCACCAAAGAACTGATGCTTTTGAACTGTGGTGTTGGAGAAGACTCTTGAGAGTCCCTTGGACTGCAAGGAGATCCAACCAGTCCATTCTGAAGGAGATCAGCCCTGGGTGTTCTTTTGGAAGGAATGATGCTAAAGCTGAAACTCCAGTACTTTGGCCACCTCATGCGAAGAGTTGACTCATTGGAAACGACTCTGATGCTGGGAGGGATTGGGGGCAAGAGGAGAACAGGATGACAGAGGATGAGATGGCTGGATGGCATCACCGACTCAATGGATATGAGTCTGGGTGAACTCTGGGAGTTGGTCATGGACAGGGAGGCCTGGTGTACTGCGATTCATGGGGTCGCAAAGAGTAGGACACGACTGAGCAACTGAACTGAACTGAACTGAAGGTCCATCCAAGTCATAGTAAATGGCAAACTTTCTCCTTTTTCATGGCTAAATAATATTTCTATGTATGAATATATGTGTGTGTGTGTGTGTGTGTGTACACATACACGTGCACATATATATGTATGTTCTATTAGTATATAAATAACCTTTTCTTTATGCAGTCATTCATCAACAGACTCTTAGGTTGATTCCATGTCTTGACTAGTGTAAATAATACTGCAATGAACATGGAGCTGCATATATCTTTTCCAGTTAATGCTTTCCTTTCTTTCAGATAAGTACTCAGGAGCGGAATTGTTAGATCATTTAGTTATACTTTTAAACTAATATTTTAGGTAGTTCTATTTTTAATTTTTAAAGGATCCTCCATACTGTTTTCCTTAGTGGCTGCTGCAATTTACATTCCCACTGACAGTGCACAATTATCCCTTTTCCCCCACATCTTTGCCAACACTTGCTGTTTCTTTTTTAAAAGAGCCATTCTAATGGGTGTGAGATGATATCTCATTATGGTTTTTGTATTTCCCTAATGATTAGTGATGTTGAGCACCTTCACATGTGTCTGTTGACCATTTATATGTCTTCTTTGGAAAAAATGTCTACTGAGATCCTCTGCCCATTTTTAAGTCAGATTGTTTTATTTTGCCATTGAATTGAATGAGTTCTTAATATATTTTGGAAATTAACCCATTACCAGATATGTGATTTGCAAATATTTCCTCTCATTTGGTAGTTACTTTTTCATTCTGTTGATGGTTTCCTTTGCCGTGCAGGAGCTTTTTAGTTTAAGATAGTCCTGCTGCTGCTGCTAAGTCGCTTCAGTCCTGTCCGACTCTTTGAGGCCCCATAGACGGTAGCCCACCAGGCTCCCCCATCCCTGGGATTCTCCAGGCAAGAACACTGGAGTGGGTTGCCATTTCCTTCTCCAATGCATGAAAGTGAAAAGCGAAAGTGAAGTCGCTCAGTTGTGCCCGACTCTTAGCGACCCCATGGACTGCAGCCTCCCAGGCTTCTCTGTTCATGGGATTTTCCAGACTAGAGTACTGGAGTGGGGTGCCATTGCCTTCTCCGAAGATAGTCCTACTTGTTTATTTTTGCTTTTGTTGCCTCTGCCATTGGTGTTAAACCCCCCAAAAAATCTTTACAAGACTGATGTCAAGGAGCTCCCGGTGCTATGCATGTGTGCTGAGTCATTTTAGTCATGTCCGACTCTTTGTGACCCTATGGACTGTAGCCAGCAGGCTCCTCTGTCCATGGGAATCTCCAGGCAAGAATACTAGAGTGGTTTGCCATGCTTTTTTCCAGGGGATCTTCCTAATCCACGGCTCGAACCCGTGTCTCCTCCTTCTTCTGCACTGCAGCTCTTTCACAGCTGAGCTACCTGGGAAGCCCCAAGGAGCTTACTTCCTATGTTTCTCCTGGGACCTTAATGGCTTCAGGTCTTACATCCATGTCTTTATCTATTTGAGTCAAGTTAAGTTAATGGTATGAGATAGTGTTTCAGTTTCATGCTCTTAGAAGACTGTCTGCCCAGTTTTCAAACACCAGCTGTCCTTTGCCCATTATATATTCTTGGCTCCTTTGTCATCAATTAATTAACCATTTATGCATAAGGCTCTCCATTCTGGTCCATTGATCTATGTGCCAGTTTTTAATGTAAACATCATACTGTTTGGACCACTATAGCTCATTTTGAAATGAGGAATTATGATACCTTTAACTTTGTTCTTTATTCTTAAAATTACTTTGGCTATTTGGGGTCTTTTGTGGTTTCATGTGAATTTTAGGATTGTTCTATTTTTGTGAAAAATGGCATTGGAATTTTAATAGGGATTGCATTGATTCAGTAGATTACTTTGGGTAGTATGGATATTTTAACACTACTAATTCTTCCAGTCCATGAAGACTTAAATTTTTTAGAAAAGGTATTTTAATGAGGCTGAATATAATACTTATTTTTCAAACCAGTAATATTTTAAATGCTACGTGAGTTTTAACCCTTAAAGGATGCTCACAAATGTTCTCACCTGGATACTAAACAGGCATTTTATATTAGACAGACAAATCTGAAAAGTAAGAGAATAAGGAACCCATGTAGACAGAAATTCAGATAAAATATTAACTATAACAAAATGGGACTTCCCAGGTGGTGCAGTGGTAAAGAATCTGCCTGCCAGTGCAAGAGACGCAAGAGACACAGGTTTGATCCCTGGGTTGAGAAGACCCCCTAGGGAAGGGAATGGCAGCCCCTTCCAGTATTCTTGCCTGGAACATTCCATGGACAGAGTAATCTGGTGGGCTACAGTCCATGATGTTGCAAAGAGTCGGACATGACTGAGTTACTGAGCATACACACACATAACAAAACAGGTGACTTTAGACACAAAAGATTACATACTCAATATTCCACGCTCACTATCCTACTTTGGCCTTTTATCCTTTCGGTAAATTTTGAATTTCTCAAGCCAGTCTCTTTTTCTCTCAGTGCTATGTAGTGGGATTCCAGGGCTTAGTCTTAGAAAAACTATATGTCCACTCAACTGCTGGTGAAAGAAGTCGTGCCAGCATAAGGGGAGACTATCTCCTCGTCTCTAGCAACTTCAAGAAATACAGATGGTTTTCTACATCAAAAACTATCCTTGCAACAGTTATTTCTAACAAAGAAAACTTGAAAGACACCCAGGCTTCAAAAAATGTTGCTATACCCTGTAAAATTAAACCTTGATCTTTAAAACTTTAATTCTGTTTGATAGTCTTACTTGTTAATGTATTAATACTGCATGGCTTTCACAATAATATATTAGTTTATCTTTCTGTCTTCTACAAAGTATAAATTATTATGAATTTTCTTGCTTACTCTAGAAGAGTTAAAATGTATTAAATATTTCACATGTGCCCAGAACTGATCCAAGCCCTAAAACATTAACCATTTAATCCTAAAAACAACTCTATAAGGTAGGTATTATTTTCTTCACTTTACATTGATGGAACTGCTCATGAGTGTTTCCTTTTGTCCTGCTGAGTCTGGGACTTAGGCCTCAGATGCTATTCTGTGGGGCTTTTTTTGTTTGTTATTCTGTTTTCTGATTCTTCATAGCCTTGGTATTCTCTACAGCTTATATTAAGTGTGAGAGAAAAATGGAGATCCCTTAGGTGTCTCAATAGCCTTGTCACACATGGCTTTTGGAGTAGAGGGTACCATCTAATTTCTTATGTAACCCAGGTTAAATGCAGAACTGTTTACTAACTGTCACTACTAACACCCTGGGACCATAGGCGCTAGCAGAGACCATCTATGCAAACCAGGACACAGCAACTCATGGGAGACTCTTGGGAGATCCCTTTAAAGCCTGAAGATTCTGATATGGCCAAGACAGGGTGCCTTTCTTTTGCAGGAAAAACAAATGAAAAGAACTGACCACCATTGTTGTCTATTAGTCTAAGCATGTCCCTGCCAGGAAGACAGAGTGCATTAAGAAACAAGGTGAAGAACTTGCAATGCTTGACTTGGTTTCTAGAGATTGTCCTTGCTTTCTCTCTAATGGTTCTATCAAAGAAGAAATGACGGGAGTGACATGAGGAAGTGGGGAGTGGATTTCCAGTAATGAATGGCTCCAAACTAAGTAAAAGAGTTGCAACAGAATGTGATCACTGGCTCATGATTTCTGCCCTGAGGAAAGTAGGAGGACAGCAGGAGAAAGGGGGGTGGATGTCACAGCCCCCCTCTATGGAGTAGCCCCCAGTGCATGCCCAGCGTCAGTGACTCTGGGTGGCTGACAGCATCCCTTCTCCCCTCCATGCATACTCATATTCAGCTGAGCCAGCTCAGGGACCTGGAGTACCTGGACCACAGGGAACCCCATCTTTCCCAAGGAGTATAAGTTCTGTTGGGAATATTTGAATGTTACTTAGTTTTTGCCTGGATAAGAACCAGAGGGACAGAGAAATCCTTTAGACAGCTATCTGCCTTACATGTTCATCTCATTACACCTACAAGAAATAAAATATGATCCAGACCCAGGAGGAGGCATCATCCTTATTCTGAGAGGCTCTATTCTAAGACAGTGATTCCCACAGACGAGTCACCCTCACTTGGCTTGCTTCCTCCGGGGCCAGTGTTCTTCTGTCTAATGTCCACCTACTATTTCCCCAAGTCTGCTATTAATAACAGATTGCAGGTTCTTCACCCCTCTTCCCTTTCTCAGGGTTACCACTTGAGCACAAGTCCCATGTCCTTCCAGACTCTTATTTACCATCTCCTAGCGTCTCAGTTCCCAAGCCTCTGTGATTTGCTTGTATCTGTGTTGGAGATTGCTTTTCTGTGTCTCCAGTGCATTCCTTCTCTCCTATAAACACTCCAGGCAAGAATCCTGAGGTGGTGCTCCCTGCACTGGGCCTTACTTGCCCTCCTGAGGCTTCCAACTCATGGTCGCACCATCAGGAAGAGCAGATCTGAAGTCCTCTGAATCACCAACCATCTCTGGCGTATTACACACGCACCATCCCTTCTCCTCTAGGGAAATCCAGTGGCCTTTGAAATTTCCCTTTTGGATGAGGAGGCAGAGACGGGGCAAGGAGTTCATCAGAGACTCCTCCTTGTGATAGCACCTGCATGAAGTTTCCTCTCAGGATTGTCTCACGAAACTCACAGAATAAAGCCCAGTCCTGTTTTCTGGTTGAAACAACTGTTCTCTGACATCACACCCTCCCAGCATTCTTGTACTAAGTTCCAGCTTTCTCTGCATCCTTCTCAAATCTTCGGTTCTGGCCATTTAACAGCCAGTGGGTCCATTCCTGATCATTTTTATGAGGTGTCATTGCTACACAACATTATGGCAAATTTCTACACTGTAGTTCAACATTCCTGGGGTTACAGTGCTCTCTCCACATAGCCTGTCATTATGATCTTCAACAGTGTCTGTTCATAGATACCCTCGAGTGGAGAATTCCCTTCCCCAGTGCTAAGTCCACCCTATGCGGGTGCTGGAAGTTTGATTTTCCTTGGTTTCTATTTTCTTCTTTCCTACTGCTGTACCCTGGGGTCCCAGCTTCATCCTGAGCTGTCCTTTGCAATGGACCTATTCTGCTGTTCCATTCACCCTGTATCCTCACATTCTTTAGGCAATCAACTCTCTTTTTCTAATATTGATTACCCTTCACAGAAAATGTTAGTACATTATTGTGTGGGGGAAAAACACCTTGTCCCCACCAGGAGTGAGACTGGAAACAGACAGAAAAAGCCTAAGTTTCTACTCTCTTGAAAGCTGCAGGATTGCACAATTTAGGGAAATTAGATGTGAGTGAAGAATAATACTGCTGTTTTGAATGCTGTGTTCTGGTCAAGAGGGATTTCCCCAAATTTCCCTTCTTTTTTCTTTTTTTGCTTCAAACCCATCTTCTGATTTGTTCCTCTAGCTGAGTTTCAGTATATAAAGCACCAGTGCCATCTCCCAGGCAGCCAGCACAGGCAGCTCAGCTTCACCAGGAACCTCAGCAGGAAGACACAGCCAAAGGTGAGGTGCTAGAACTTTCCAACTCTTTTCCTCCTTGAAGACTCTCTCTCTTCACCAGCATTCCTGTGCTGCAGCCCCAGCTCTCTGCTGCCTTCCTGAGTCTACTATTCTGACAGAATTCACCAGGTGTGAGTGCTTCAGGGGGCAGGGCTTCCCTCATAGGCTTCTCCTGTGTGAAGGCAGAGATGGGGTGAGCAGGTGGTCCACAAACACCAGAGCATTGCTCACCTTGTCTCATCACCGCAGAGGCGTGGTGCCCAGACTCCTCATGCCTTTGGGTAACTCGCAGTACATTGGGTTTCAGGGCTGATAGAGGATGACTGGACTGGAAAGTGGTTTATGCTAAAAGCCCGTTGCAATCCTTCATACAAGAAATCATTGGGATTCCAGGATTCACACGAAAATGAGAACTGGATCCTCCATAATACAATTTATCATATATCTATCTATTGAGATATAAATTCAGTGGCATTTATTTTTGGAATGTAAGGATGTATCAACATTACAACTCCCTCCCCAAGACCTCTCATCCTTGGTTGAGTCTGTGTATCTCTCTGCAGCAGGATGAAGCTCTCCATGGGCATCATTTTCTGCTTCCTGATCCTGGGCATCAGCAGTCAGAGATGGGGAAGATTCTTCAAGGAAGCTAGTCAAAATGAGGACCGAAGGATGGGCCAGGGGAGGCTGTGTCTGCTTCCCCAAGGATTCACCTGAGCAGAGGCCACATCCTCACAGGGCAAAGGCCACAAACAGGCAGAAAAGGAGCTTGCTTTTTGTGGTAGCACTTTGTCAGGCTTTTCTGACCAGCTTTGCACTCTTCTTTGGAGATCCCCAAACCTGAAGTCACATGAAGTTTGGACCCCAACTTTCAACAGGAGTGAGGAAGAAATCTGGGTTCAGGGGTGAAAATGAAAGTGAAAGTTGCTCAGTTGTGTCCAACTCTTTATGACCCCGTGGACTATACAGTCCATGGAATTCTCCAGGCCAGAATACTGGAGTGGGTAGCCTATCCCTTCTCCAGCGGATCTTTCTGACCCAGGAATTGAACCAGGGTCTCCTGCATTGCAGGAGGATTCTTTACCAACTGAGCTATCAGGAAAGCCTTTCAAAGTCACTCAGTCGTGTCTGACTCTTTACGACCCCATAGACTATACAGTCCATGGAATTCTCTAGGCCAGGATACTGGAGTGGGTAGAGTTTCCCTTCTCCAGGGGATTTTCCCAACCCAGGGATCGAACCAGGTCTCCCACATTGCAGGCGGATTCATACCCAGCTGAGCCACGAGGGAAGCACAAGAATACTGGAGTGGGTATCCTATCCCTTCTCCAGGGTATCTTCCCGACCCAGGAATATAACCCGGTCTCCTGCATTGCAGGCTGATTCTTTACCAACTGGCTGTCAGGGAAGCCCCATCAGGTGTTCCTTAAATACAAGAATGGCTCTGCTTCCCCCTTGTGGGCAACCAGGGGACAGCTCATTTCCAAGTCTGGTAGCCATGAGATACATGCATCGAATGGTTGGGGAGTGTTCACACTATCCACCCACTTAATACTTGCAACTAAAATAACTGAGCCTCCTCTAGGCACTGTTCTAAAAGCTTTGTATGTATAAATAAACTCGTTTTCATCCTCAGGTTTTAATCCTTTAGCCCTGAAATTTAGGTACCATTATCCCTTAACAGAGAACCCGAGGCAACAAGAGATTTAGACACATAACAAAGTCCTTCAACAGAGCAGGATTTAACCCTGTATGGTGAGCTCCCAGACCTTGCTGTTAACGCTGGCACTTCTACTGCCTCCTAGACAAGAGTTCATGTAGGAGAGTGAGGGGTTTGTGCACACACGTCCTGCTCTTTATCTGAGCAGGTGACAGATGGTGGGGATGTGGTGTCTTTGGAAGGAAACTCTATAGAGTTCTCCTCCCCACAAAAAATGGCACCATGAGTTACCTTGACAATGGTTCTACTGAGGCTGAGACCTGGTGAGAATCCTACAGCAAGATATGTAGACCTCACTAGCCAGAGTGAAGTGCCCAAAATTTATTTCACAAAATTATTTTTTGTGTTTTTCTTCTCTGATAGTTTTTGACTTAACAGTTTTAAAAGTTTGCTGTTAATTTGATCGAAATTCTCACAGACCCAGCTAAAAATTTCTTTTCATCTCTGAGGTCAATGTTCTTCCAAGGGTTGTTCTAGGATCACTTGCATGAGAATCACCTGTGGCCTGTGGTGCTCTGTGGAAATGCCTGGGTCCAGACACAACTCCTCCCCTGAACACAACCCCTGGGGCTGAGACTGGAAATTTGGCCTTTATTAAGCACCCCAGTTAATTTTTATACACACTGAAGTATGCACAGTTACCTCTGGTTTTCCTATTCTTAGGTGATAAGATACGTACGTCAAGCATTTTGGAAATATTTTTATGAGAATTCTGGATTCCAAGGAGCTATTTAAATCAGTGTGAATAATAGAGATGTCATAACTCTCAACAATACTATCTTTCCAAATGCCAAACATAACAAATATATAAAAAGGAGATAGGTTATCTCATAGAGTCACCATATAAACCATGATTATAATTCTATATTAGATTTTTCTTGTTTTCCTGATAAGCAGTTTTTTTTTTTTAGAAAAAAGATGTTGCCATTTAATTTTAGTTGACCAGATCCTTCTGTCCATAACTCTCTGCTCCTCATCTTAGTGCATTCTTTTTCTTTTTTATCACACTCATCTTGGTTCATTCTTTTTCTTTTTTTATCGCACTCTTCCTAAGGACCAGAGAGTGATAGTGTACTGAGCACCTACAATGTTCTATAAACTAAACCTGTATTTCCCTCAATTCTTCTGCATAAACATCCCCAGGGAGGCAACACTCCTCCATTTTACTGGAGAGGACACTGAACTTTAGAACTGGTGGACCAGTTGCCCTTTTACTGCATCTAATTACCCTGTTTCTTCAAATCTCTTAGGTTTTTACTCACTTTTATTACCTGCTAATTGAATTTTCCCAGGTGCCAAATATGCCCAGACCACTCTGACTTAAATTGAAGAAAGTAGGGAAAACTTCTAGACCATTCAGGTATGACCTAAATCAAAACCCTTACGATTATACAGTGGAAGTGACAACTAGATTCAAGGGATTAGATCTGATAGACAGAATGCCTGAAAAACTATGGATGGAGGTTCATGACATTGTACAGGAGGCAGTGATCAAGATCATCCCCAAGAAAAAGAAATGCAAGAAGGCAAAAATAATTGTCTCAATAACTGTGAAAAGAAGAGAAGCAAAAGGCAAAGGAGGAAAGGAAAGATATACCCATTTGAATGCAGAGTTCCAAAGAATAGCAAGGAGAGATAAGAAAGCCTTCCTCAGTGATCAATGCAAAGAAATAGAGGAAAACAATAGAATGGGAAAGACTAGAGGTCTCTTCAAGAAAATTAGGTACCAAGGGAACATTTCATGCAAAGATGGGCTCAATAAAGGACAGAAAATGTATGGACCTAACAGAAGCAGAAGATACTAAGAAAAGATGGCAAGAATACACAGAAGAAGTATACAAAAAAGATCTTCATGACCCAGATAGCCATGATGGTGTGAGCACTCACCTAGAGCCAGATATCCTGGAATGTGAAGTCAAGTGGGCCTTAGGAAGTATCACTACGAACAAAGCTAGTGGAGGTGATGGAATTCCAGTTGAGCTGTTTCAAATCCTGAAAGATGATGCTGTGGAAGTGCTGCACTCAATATGCCAGCAAATTTGGAAAACTCAGCAGTGGCCACAGGACTGGAAAAGATCAGTTTTCATTCTAATCCCAAACAAAGGCAATGCCAAAGAATGTTCAAACTACAGCACAATTGCACTCATCTCACATGCTAGCAAAGTAATGCTCACAATTCTCCAAGCCAGGCTTCAACAGTACATGAACCATGAACTTCCAGATGTTCAAGCTGGTTTTAGAAAAGGTAGAGGAACCAGAGATCAAATTTCCAACATCTGTTGGATCATTGATAAAACAAGAGAGTTCCAGACAAACATCTACTTCTTTATTGACTATGCCAAAGCCTTTGAATGTGTGGCTCACAACAAACTGGAAAATTCTTCAAGAGATAGGAATACCAGACCACCTGACCTGCCTCTTGAGAAATCTGTATACAAGTCAAGAAGCCACAGTTAGAACTGGACATGGAACAACAGACTGGTTCCAAATCGGGAAAGGAGTACATTAAGGCTGTATATTGTCACCCTGGTAATTTAACTTATATGCAGAGTATATCATGTGAAATGCTTGGCTGAATGAAGCAAAAGCTAGAATCAAGATTGCTGGGAGAAATGTCAATAACCTCAGATATGCAGCGATACCACCCTTATGGCAGAAATCGAAGAAGAACTGAAGAGCCTCTTGATGAAAGTGAAAGAGGGGAGTGAAAAAGTTGGCTTAAAACTCAATATTCAGAAAACTAAGATCATAGCATCTGGTCCCATCACTTCATGGCAAATAGATGGGGAAACAATGGAAACAGTGAGAGACTTTATTTGGGGGGGCTCCAAAATCACTGCAGATGGTGACTGCAGCCATAAAATTAAAAGACGCTTGCTCCTTGGAAGAAAAGCTATGACCAACCTAGACAGCATGATAAAAAGCAGAGACATTACTTTACCAACAAAGGTCTGTCTAATCAAAGCTATGGTTTTTCCAATAGTCATATATGGATGTGCGAGTTGGACTATAAAGAAAGCTGAGCACCAAAGAATTGATGCTTTTGAACTGTGGCGTTGGAAAAGACTCTTGAGAGTCCCTTGGACTGCAAGGAGATCCTACCAGTCCATCCTAAAGGAAATCAGTCCTGAATATTCATTGGAAGGACTGATGCTGAAGCTGAAACTCCAATACTTTGGCCGCCTGATGTGAAGAACTGACTCATTGGAAAAGACCCCAGTGCTGGAAAGATTGAAGACAGGAGTAGAAGGGGATGACAGAGGATGAAACGGTTGGATGGCATCACTGACTCCATGGACATGAGTTTGAGTAAGCTCTGGGAGTTGGTGACCGACAGAAGCCTGGCATGCTGCAGTTCATGGGGTCGCAAAGAATCGGACACAATTCAGTGACTGAACTGAACTCAGATGTATGCAGAACCAAGTTGTCCTCACTGAGTGTACAGGGATGAATATTTTCCCCTTTACTCTGTTAGAACTATCCTGTATCTGCAGCCTCCCTTAGTATTGCCTTTGTTCTCAAGTTCTGGTCAGAGCCTTTCCTGTATTTTTCCAGGTAGAGGTTCATTGTATAAACAAATGTCCTTTAAAGAGCATCTGACTTCTTCTTGCACACCCACCAGAAACAAAGTACCAACAGGCTTAAAATGGAATCAAACAGAATAAAACTTGCACCAAGTGTGATTCTCACAAGTTTAAATCAGAGAAGTGAAAAGTAAAGGAATCTTTATTTCAAGCCAATATAATAATTTCCACGGGCTTACTCAAAGGCTGAAATTTGGACTCAGTGGGAAGAAAATGTATCATTTCTCTATTTTGCCAAGATATGATCACATTCATCTCATCATTTTCTTTCCCTTTCCAGTGGCTAAAGACATATGGAGGGCCTACTTGACATGACAGAGTATTAGTAGTTTTAGTCACTCAGTCGTGTCTGACTCTTTGTGGCCCCATGGACTGTAGCCTGCCAGGCTTCCCTGTCCATGGAATTCTCCAGGCAAGAATACTGGAGATTAATTATTATTAATGGCCAGTATTATTGGTACATTATCTCCTTTTTAAAAACAATCATGTTTATTGATCATCCCCATAGTATTACATCATGTCCAACCCTTCTGAGACTCCATGGACTGTAGCCCGCCAGGCTCCTCTGTCCATGGGATTTCCCAGGCAAGAATACTGGAGTGGGGTGCCATTTCCATCTTCAGGGGATCGAACCTGAATACTGGCCATTTCTTACTGACATGAGAGAAGCCAACTACAAAGATTCAGACAAATACTTCCACTCCCAGGGAACTATTATGCTGCCTAAAGAGGACCAGGGAGCACCTGGGCTGCTAAAGTGATCAGGTACCAGGGACGCTGGCGATGCAGGGATGGGTGAGCAGAGCTCGGCTGTGGGCCCTCCTCCTCTTACCCACCCTCCTGCTCTGTGCCCAGTGTGGGGTCTGAGTGGCTGAAGAGCAGAATGAGGCTGGTGGAACCAGCAATTCTCAGCCCTCTCCCTATGAGAGCTATTCACCAACCAAGGGCTAAGTTGGGCTGACGTGCGCTGTTTCAGTTTTAGCCCCTCTTTCCTTGGCTCCTCTCAGAGTCATTGATTCCTTGGAAAGAGGAGAGGTGGGGAGGGTGCAGCTGTGGCTCATCAGCCCTGGATTAATCTCCTCCCCACGCTTCTCCATTCCAGTGATGCCAGAGAGAATGCTAAGAGAGTCACAGGCTTGTCTAAGTATGGCGACAGTGGCTATGGGTGAGAGGACTCGAGGGCCGACAAGTGTGCCAATGAATGGGACTGGAGCGGCGAAGACCCAATCACTGCAGACCTGCTGGCCGGCCTCAGGAATAATTCAGAGTAAAACTACAGTTATCCATTGATAACTGTTGGGGATGGGTTTCAGGACCCCTGCAGAAACCAAAATCCGCAAATACTAAGTGCTTCATATAAAATGACACAGTATAGTCGGCCCTCCACATGGAGGGCATGCCAGTTTTATGTCCAGAACACGAACCATGCTTTATAAACCATATATGGACCATTATATGGAACAGTTATCTGTCCACAACTCTGTGCTCCAAATCCTGTAGAGGATATTAAGAACACCATGAAAAACTTCGGCAGTAAAGCTTAAAACTTGATAAAAATCATCAAATTCTTAGAAAAACCCAATTTACCGAAACCGACTCAAGAAGAAATGAAAACTTTGATTAGTCTACAATCATTGTAAAAGATCAAATCTTCCTCCAAGGAATACAGTACTCCCAAAGGGTCCTACAGACAAATCTAACCCTTCAAAAAAGTGAATAATAATTTTTTTGTACAAACAATTCTGCTAAGTAGAAAATACCCCCCCAGCATAGGGAAGCTTGACACTGTGAAAATGAAAGAAAAGTACAAGTGGTCAAAACTTTACAGAATATTATCAATAACAAGTTGTGAAGCTGAAAGGAGCTTTCAACTATCAATAATAATTTCCTGCTGCTGCTGCTGCTGCTAAAACGCTTCAGTCGTGTCTGACTCTGTGCGACCCCATAGACGGAAGCCCACCAGGCTCCCCCATCCCATAATTTCCTAAACTACCAATAATAATTTTTAAATATTTAAACAACTATGCTAAAGACAAAATTACCATTTTTTTTGTCACAGAAAATGACCTTACAAGGCCATTGTCATATAAAAAGGTGATCAAAGAAATCATAGCAAAAACTATATTGAAAAAGGATTGCAAATACTCAGAGCACAGAGGATTTTTAGCACAGTGAAACTAACTACTCTGTATGATACTATAATGGTAGATACTTGCCATTACAAATTTGCCAGAGTCATAGATTGTACAACCCCAAGAGTGAGCCCTAATGAAAACTATGGATTCTGGATGATAAAGATGCCCCAGTGGGCTTGCATGCATGCTAAGTCGCTTAAATCATGTCCAACTCTTTGCAACCCTATGGACTGCAGCCCCCCAGGCTCCTCTGTCCATGGGATTCTCCAGGCAAGAATCCTGGAGTGGGTTACCATGCCCTCCTCCAGGGGATCTTTTCAACCCAGGGACTGAACGCCTGTCTCTTACCATCTCCTGCATTGGCAGGTGGATTCTTTACCACCAGTACCACCGAATTTGCCAGATTCATAGGATGTACAACACCAAGAGTAAGCCCTAATGTAAACTATCGACTCTGGGTGGTAATGATACCCCAATGTAAGTTCAACAATTGTATCAAATGTTGTTTATTGTTTTTGGTGGAGAATGTTGATAATGGTGGAGGCTATGTATGAATGGGGGTAAGGATTCTATGGGAAATCTCTGTACCTTCTGCTTAATACTGCTGTGAACCTAAAACTTGAAAAATAAAGTCTATTAAAACAAGAAAAAAGGATTGTGGAAGTATGTCAGGCTGCTTATTAATAAAAACAGGTATTTTTCTGGATTTCACTATAAGGTATTAGTTGGCTTCTTTAAATTGGTGTTTTGCTGTGATTTCTTTTTTCCCATTCTAAATAAATATTTCATATTGTAACTAACTTACTGTTTGTAATTTTGTAGTGTTTTCCCTAAAATGGGCTTCCAAAACTGAATAATTCAAATACCACAAAGTCTGCCCCTGAACAAAAGATGAAAAAATGTGGATAATTATTTGAGCCTAAGACCCACATGTATTTTATATAATAATGCAGAGTATTTTTGCTCACTTTTAATATATTTAAAAATTTTCCATTACTGCAATTGCTATGTAAATTGGAACTTTATTTTGTTAGAAATTTTACCATCATCTATTCATGATTTTGAGAAGCAGGGTCCCTCAGGAACCACACCTAAGTCATTCTCCATTTGTAAATATGAGGCTCACAGTAATCTGATATGTATGTGCCAAAATTGGAGATCTTTCCTGCCGTGTTACGATTCATGGGGTTGCAAAGAGTCGGACACGACTGAGAGACTGAACTGAAATGAACTGAACTGAGTATATTGATATCTTCTAGTACTCTTGTGCCTGAGCAGTTAAAACATTAAAATACATACTATTATTTAACTTATATGCAGAGTACATCATGAGAAACGCTGGACTGGAAGAAACACAAGCTGGAATCAAGATTGCTGGGAGAAATATCAATAACCTCAGATGTGTAGATGACACCACCCTTATGGCAGAAAGTGAAGAGGAACTAAAAAGCCTCTTGATGAAAGTGAAAGAGGAGAGTGAAAAAGCTGGCTTAAAGCTCAACATTCAGAAAACTAAGATCATGGCATCTTGTCCCATCACTTCATGGGAAATAGATGGGGAAACAGTGGAAACAGTGTCAGACTTAATTTTTTGGGGCTCCAAAATCACTGCAGATGGTGACTGCAGCCATGAAATTAAAAGATGCTTACTCCTTGGAAGGAAAGCTATGACCAACCTAGATAGCATATTGAAAAGCAGAGACATTACTTTGCCGACTAAGGTCCATCTAGTCAAGGCTATGGTTTTTCCTTTGGTCATGTATGGATGTGAGAGTTGGACTGTGAAGAAGGCTAAGTGCCGAAGAATTGATGCTTTTGAACTGTGGTGTTGGAGAAGACTCTTGAGAGTCTCTTGGACTGCAAGGAGATCCAACCAGTCCATTCTGAAGGAGATCACCCCTGGGTGTTCCTTGGAAGGAATGATGCTAAAGCTGAAACTCCAGTACTTTGGCCACCTCATGTGAAGAGTTGACTCATTGGAAAAGACTCTGATGCTGGGAGGGATTGGGGGCAGAAGGAGAAGGGGACGACAGAGGATGAGATGGCTGGATGGCATCAATGACTCGATGGACGTGAGTCTGAGTGAACTCCGGGAGTTGGTTATGGACAGGGAGGCCTGGCGTGCTGCGATTCATGGGGTCACAAAGAGTCAGACACGACTGAGTGACGGAACTGAACTGATTTTATTTTAAATTAATTTTATTTTTCATTTCTGTAAGGGAAGCATATTGCGTGTGTGTGTGTGTTAGTCACTCAGTCGTGTCTGACTCTCTGTGACCCCATGGACTGCAGCCTGCCAGGCTTCTCCGTCCGTGGAATTCTCCAGGTGAGAATACTGGAGTGGGTTGCCATTTCCTTCTCTAAGGAATCATATTGGTATTATTGACATTACCTTTTGAGGTAGGTTATATCATCTGTAAATTTCATTTCCTTAAAGGGGTGTTCTAAAATATTTGCTGTGGGGTGTGGAGGAGCATGGGGTCTGAGGTTTAGTACCATCAGACTAAATAGTAGCAGGAACTGAAAATACATCACCGACTCAATGGCATCACCGATTCAATGGACTTGAGTCTGGGTAAACTCCGGGAGTTGGTCATGGACAAGGAGGCCTGGTGTGCTGCAGTCCATGGGGTCGCAAAGAGTCGGACACGACTGACCGACTGAACTGAACTGAGTTGTAATACTGACATTCTTACTGGTGACTTTCGTCTTTCCCAGGATTCCGAACACACCTGGGAGAAGAGCGATGTTTTTAAGAATGGCAACTGTGCCCAAAGGGCAGAGGTCCGAATAGTTTCACGTCTGTAGCGGATACATCTTCCTGTTCCCTGTCCCCGCACCCTGGCCATTCCAATCAGGCTAAGAGCTCCTGGAGAGATGGAATATGTGGTCCAGGGAGGGTGACAAATAACAATTATGAATATAACCGCGCGGGGGTCCTGGATAGAGAGCTGGGGTAAGACCAAGACATTTGGGCTCCCCATCCCAGTCAGCAAATGCATTCGGCGGGTATTCAGGCCGGCAGGGCTCCGGGCAGCAGAGGGCGCTGTGGCGGGAGCTGCGCTAGGCCCTCTGGCGCCTGGCGGTCTCTCGCCTCCTCCCGCGGCTTCCGGAGGGGCTCCCGCGCGCCAGAGGCGGCCGAGACATGGACCGCAACCCGTCGCCACCGCCGCCGAGTCGGGACGAGGACGAGGAGGCTGCGGCCGGGGGGGACTGCATAGGCAGCACGGTCTACAGCAAGCACTGGCTCTTCGGCGTCCTCAGCGGGCTCATCCAGGTGCGGAAACGCGCCTCGAGTGGGCTCCCCCTACTCTCCCCAGGCTGCCGCCCCGCCTCGGGCAGCCCCCCTCCTGCCCCGGGAGCCGCCGTCCCTTCGACGACCCCTCCCCAGGCCCGGCGGCCGGGCCTTACCCCTGGCCTCCAGGCTGTCTACCCGCGGACCCCAAAACTGCCGGGCGCCACTCTTTGTGCCCCTCAGTACAAACGGAAGTGTAACGGTAGGGATGCTGGAATGCTTTTGGTTAGAATGTTTTATTTTTACAAAATTTCCAAATATACGTGACCGTGTAAATGCATTGCTTACATGCAGTGCATGTGATGCGGTGGGTTTTTGCGCCCCTTTGCCGCTGTAGTTTCTGAAGCCCAGGTCGTAATTTATCTGTTTCGAGGACTTTCACTGAGGTAGAATAAATGGGCTTCCTGCAGCTCTAATGTCAAAAGCGCGGTTTGCCCTCCGTGACTTTGGGCAAGTCACGTAACCGACTTCTTTCCTAGTTTCTATAAAGTGGGGTAGTATTTGTATTATTGTTTATAGAGTTAAATAAGATTATGATAGCCAGAGAATGCTTACCGTAGTTTGCCTTATAGGAACCTCTCAATAAATGTGAACGTTCTTCTCATGTTTCCCTAACTTTTCCCTCTGCTTTCAATCACTGTCCTCCGTAGTCCATCTTCTGCACAGCTACCCGAATCATCTAAAAAAAAAAAGTCGTCCATGGGAGTTCTCATAGTTACTGTTGCCTACAGTGGAAAACTCCTATTTCTTAGACGGAAATCCAGGGCTCTTTGCAGCTTTTCCAGATTTATCTGCCCATGGCATGCTAAACTGCTCACCATTCCCCACACATGCTAGGCCTTTTCTTAACTCTGAACTCTTTGTACTTTTCTCTGTCTCCTCTTCTTCAGGATGACAAACTGATTTCCCCTCAGATTTAGCTTCAATATCCCCTCCTAAGAGAAGTTTGGGAAAGCTCCCAGACATAGGTCATGGATCCATCTTTTTTTCACGACTCTGTCCACAATCCAGTGGAATCACTTACCTTTTCTGTTGTGATTATCAGTTTATATGTCTTTTCCCCACTGGATCCTTAACTACTTGGAAGTAAGTAAGTAAATCTTATTTACCTTTATATTTCTACCCCAGTGCCTAGCAGCAGTATTTCCCCAAGGTGCCCCAGGTACTAGTTTTTTAAAATAAGCTTCTTGGAGAAGAAGGTACTTTGAGGATACTAACCTTTGTGACTTCTAAACGATTATGGGATAATATTACTGGAGGAGTGCTGTGGACAGCCTTTATTCATCTCCTTACTTTGTGTTTCTGAAGATGGTTAGCCCTGAAAATGCCAAATCCAGCTCGGATGACGAGGAGCAGCAGATGGAGCTTGATGAAGAAATGGAGAATGAAATTTGCAGAGTATGGGATATGTCCATGGATGAGGTATGGGACTGGAAATGAAGCTGAAAAGACTGTTGAGTAAGGAGATGGTGAATGCTTCAGTCCTTAAGTCTCTGGATTTTATCATGTTTTCACTAAATCTGTTGAGTTGGTCATGTGGTTTTTCTTTTTGATTTGTGAATATGAACTACATTGATTGATTTTCAAGTTACTAAAATGTAGTTTAGAAATTTCATGTATATTCATGAGAGAGATTCATTTCTTTTCATTGTCTGGTTTGGTACCAAGGTAACGCTGTCTTCACAGAATGAGATGGTAAGTTTTCCCTCTTCGCATTTCGGGAAGAGTTTGTGTACAGTTACTATCAATGCTTCCTTAAATATTTGGTGAAATTCACCAGTGAAGCCATCTGATATTGGGGTTTTCTTTGTGGGAAGATTTTGTTTGTTTTTAGTTTTGTGTATATATATATATATGTTACTTTTTAAAAAAATGAGTTTTATTGAGATACAAATCATTACCATAAAACTCACCATTTAGTGGTTGTTAGTATGTTCGGAGAAGGCACTCCAGTACTCTTGCCTGGAAAATCCCATGGATGGAGGACCCTGGTAGGCTGCAGTCCATGGGGTCGCTAAGAGTCCTACACGACTGAGCGACTTCACTTTCACTTTTCACTTATGCATTGGAGAAGGAAATGGCAACCCACTCCAGTGTTCTTGCCTGGAGAATTCCAGGGACGAGGGAGCCTGGTAGGCTGCCGTCTCTGGGGTCGTACAGAGTCGGACACGGCTGAAGTGACTTAGCAGCAACAGCAGCAGTATGTTCGGAGAAGGCAGTGGCACCCCACTCCAGTACTCTTGCCTGGAAAATCCCATGGATGGAGGAGCCTGGTAGGCTGCAGTCAATGGGGTCTCAAAGAGTCCGACACGACTGAGCGACTTCACTTTCACTTTTCACTTTTATGCATTGGAGAAGGAAATGGCAACCCACTCCAGTGTTCTTGCCTGGAGAATCCCAGGGATGGGGGAGGCTGGTGGGCTACCGTCTCTAGGGTCGCACAGAGTTGGACACGACTGAAGCGACTTGGCAGTATGTTGTGGGGAAGACTGTAAATTCAGTTTCTTTAATAGATACAGGGCTGCTCTGGTTACTTTGATAGTTTGTGTTCTTCAGGAAGTTAATCCACTTCATCCAAGTTATTGAATTTATTGGCATAGTAGGAGAAGGCAATGGCACCCCACTCCAGTACTCTTGCCTGGAAAGTCCCATGGATGGAGGAGCCTGGTAGGCTGCAGTCCATGGGGTCGCTAAAAGTCGGACACGACTGAGCGACTTCACTTTCACTTTTCACTGTCATGCATCGGAGAAGGAAATGGCAACTCACTCCAGTGTTCTTGCCTGGAGAATCCCAGGGACAGTGGAGCCTGGTGGGCTGCCGTCTGTGGGGTTGCACAGAGTCGGACACGACTGAAGCGACTTAGCAGCAGCAGCAGCAGCAGCAGTAGTCTGTTATTATCCTTCTAATATATGTAGTGATGGGTCCTTAATCTTCACAGATTTTTCTTTGTTGCTTTACTATTTTCTGCTTCATTGATTTCCACTCTGATCTTTTATTATTTCATTTCTTCTGCTTACTCTGGTTTAATGTGCTCTTCTTTGTATAATTTCTTAAGGTAGAAGCTGAGGTTGTTGATTTGAAATCATTCTTTTTTAATATAGGCATTTAACACTATAAATATTCCTCTAAATATTGCTTTAGAACTGTTGTACAGCTTCTGATATGTTGATATGTTTCATTGCATTTAGTTCAATTGATATTTTCTAATTTTCCTTAATTTTTTTTGGTTAATGAGTTAGCAGTACATTGTTTAAGTTTCAGATATTTGGGGATTTTTCAGCTATCTTTCTATTACTGTGGTTAGTGAACACTCTGACTTCTGTTAAATGTATTGAGACTTGTTTTATGGCCCAGTATTTGATCTGTCTTGGTAAGTGTTCTGTGTTCTCTTAAAAAGAATGTGTATACTCCTGTTGCTGGGTGGTGTCCTGTAAATGTCAGTTTGATCAGGTCGGTTGAGAGTATTGTTCAAGTCTTCTCTGTTTGTCCTCCAATTGTTAAGAAGCTATGGTGTGAAAACATTTTTTTAAAGAAATAAAACTCATTTTTCAAATGAAATGTTAGTGTGAAAACCTCAAATATAAAAAGGTGAAATAGAGCCGCTGTTTGAGATCATGGGTGGAGGGAAGGTCATGCTCTTGGTCTTCTCTTTGTCCCTTGTGGTGGTTCTTGAAGCGCCTCTGGAGAACAGAGCTGCTTGCTGATTCTCTGGGGTAGAGTCCTTCCAGTGAAGCTCATCCCAGCCTTATCCCCTGCCACTCAGTGTCTGAGCAGGGCCAGAGGCTTCCAGGTGCTTCCTGCATTCTCATGTGCTCATGCTCTGCTCATGCAGCTCCCGGCACGGAATGTCCTCCACCCCACAAAATCTTCCCCATCTTTCATGGCCCAGCTCTGATGTCACCTCTCCTGTGATGTCTCCGGAGACACTCCAGGCAGGATTCCTCTCCTCTGCTTTTGTGAAAGCTGTTCATTCTTGTTATTCAGTGATTGTTTTGAGCCTGTTTCTTCTGATAGATTTCAGTTCCTTCTCTTAAAAGCTTAACGTCACTTCTTCAGAGATACCGTCTCTGATATATCTAGAGTAGGCCCCCTTACCTTGGTTTCTAGCACATACCATCTTGTTATCTTCTTTGTAGTACTTAGAATTTATGTATTAATAGATTAGTTGTTTGTATGTTTATTATTTGTTTATACCTCTAGAAGGAAAACTAGATGGGATTGAGACCTTATCCCTAGTATGTCTCCAGAGTTCAGAACAGTGCCTATTACTTGAGTTTTTCAGTAAATATTTTATGAGGACCAAATGAGTGGATGAATACCTAAGAGTTAGAGTTAGGATGGTGTGCTGGCTAAGAGCATGGGCTTGATCAGATTTCAAATTCTGACTTTGTTCTCCTACTTTTTGTATAACCTTGGGCAGGTTATGTAACCTTTTAAACCCTGAGTTTGCTTATTAGTGTAATGATTGTAACTACTACTTAAGATTGTTTTTAGAATTAAATGAGATAGTGTGCAAACCACTTCACTTGGATTTACTGCTTGTTCAATAAATGTTCACTGCTGTTACTATTACTGGCATTGATATTATTAGGCTACCTTGTGCTACTGCAGGAGTCATTAACTGTCATTAAATAAGTAAACCCCTGCATGCTGCAGAGAGATGCGCACTTGACAGACAGCTTGATCACTTAGGGTGGAGAGCATCTGGTGCTGTGACTTTCAGTTTGGAGTATATCTTTGAAGATATTGTTCTGTCTGACCATGATCTCTGAATAAGTATAGTATTTCTCTCCTAGCCAGCAGTCATGCAAGTTACCACGGTTTCATCTGCTTTGAAGGATTACTGCCTTTCTCTTTGAGGGCGTTTTGAAGGGCATTTTCATTTGAGCCACTTATCATGTGTTCTAAGTTAAACTATTGCGAATACACTCCATAGGTTTGGTGAATATCCAAGGCAATAGGCAGCCAGAAGCTTAATTTTATTTCAGTATTTTACAGTGAAAATCTCTACAGCTAATTGATTTAGTTTTGGAGTTCACATTTTTAGTGAGGTTGGGCCACATGTCCACCCCCGGTTCATTCACCTGTATGATGTGTCCGTTTAGGCTCTGGGGTCCAGGCAGACTCTCTAGGCTGAACATGTGAAGCTGTTGCAATTACATTGTGATCAGAATTTTTTCTGTTGAGGATTTTGAAAACAAAAGTTCTGATTTGGGGCATGACCCAATAGGAGCTTTTATCTCTTTTTCTAGTGTTAAGCTCTTAGAAGACAAAAAAAATTATGACTTACTTTTTCCCCCCTTCTCCCATGTTCTAGCATGATACCTGGAATCAGCAATGTGTTTGAATGAATTAATGAGAATTCCTGGTGGGTAGAAAGATCATTAAGATAACTACATCCAAGGCAGAGAAAGGAGGACGGTGCTCTGGAATATCACAGTCACTTCCGATTTGCTTGTGGAATTGTTCCATTGCCTTGAGGCCGGATACCACAGTGCTATCATATTACTTTTGTCTGTTGACACAATTCCTAGCCTTATGCATTTTTTCCCTTGTGCCTGAAGAGAAGTGTATGTGAAATTCATTTTTTTTTAAGGTTGCCTAAGCTATTGGGTTTCAGGAGGAATATTCAGCATCCAAGTTAATAATCACTTTTCTTTTCAGGATGTAGCTTTGTTTCTCCAAGAATTTAATGCTCCTGACATATTTATGGGAGTATTGGCCAAATCCAGATGCCCTCGATTAAGAGTGAGTATGTACATTTCTAAAGCTGCCTCTCTGGAGCAGTGACCTAAGATGCTGGATAGTCTTTCATTTCTCACTTTACTGTTCTGAAGTGGCTACAGATCAGTCTGCAAGTTGTTACCTTCTCTGTATTTTAATTTCCTCATCTGAAAAATGGGGATAATGATGGGACATACCTTGTAAATTATTAATGAAATGGTACATGGAAAGTGCATGGGAATAGTAAGTGCTAAATAAATATTAGTTGTTACTACTGGAGTTAGCGTCTTTAAA
Organism: Ovis aries; assembly: GCF_016772045.2. Classification (NCBI taxonomy): domain Eukaryota; kingdom Metazoa; phylum Chordata; class Mammalia; order Artiodactyla; family Bovidae; genus Ovis; species Ovis aries. The sequence continues at coordinate 34,158,168 of NC_056068.1, forward strand.
AAAATTTTCCCTATCATGTGTTATACATTTTGCTGCCAAAATAATTTTCCTAAAATATTACAGTATGTTGACAACTTTCTTGAGGACCTTCATGACTTCAGATAACTCAAATTAAGTCTAAACTCTTCAACATGACATTTAGGGCCCTTAATCCTGATCCTTTCTATCCGCTGTATTTATCTCACGCTCTCCTCCCACCCTGTGCTACTAATATTGGGTTGGCCAAAAAGTTTGTTTACGGTGTCATGGGAAAACCTGAATGGGCCTTTTGTCTGACCCAGTAACTGTGATAATAGAGGCAGCTTTGGGTGTTAGCTTTTGTTCACTCTGTTGCATTATCCGCTTCCTGTCTTGGCTGACACTGTCCCTCTCATTTGAATGCCGGTCTTGTTTGTACATTCGAGTCCTATCAGTCAGTTATGACTCAGTTCATCCATAAGGTTTCTTCTTCCACAAACTCCTGCCTGCTTTTGATCTTTCTTTTTCTTGTGTTTTTCGTCTCCTCTCAAATACTACTGGACAGTTGTCAGATCAGGGCACAGGCAGTATACTCCCGTGTGCTGCTTCCCTTTTTCTCTTCCCAGACTTCGCTCAGTAAAAGTTGTTGGTTTTTTTTCCAAGTCGTTATTTTTGTATATATGTCTTTCACCTTGTCACCATTGTGACATGTGAAATTTGATTTGGCAGGAAATCTGTGTGGGGATATTAGGTAATATGGCCTGTTTCCAGGAGATATGTGTGTCCATCAGCAGTGATAAAAATCTTGGGTAAGTTTTACTACATAATAACTGTGTTTTTAAACAGACAGATCCATGTTTCGCATCCCTAAGGAAATTCTTATACATAAAAGAGAGGAAAGCGTGGAATGTAGTTCTTCCTTTCTCCTGGTGAGCACACTCTAGGAACTTCACTCCGTGTTGATGATGGTATCTGAGGGCTTCCATACTATTTGTGGACATGATTCAGAATTTAAGCCTGTCTTCAGCATTGGTTGCAGAGGAGCCCGAATCGTCACCCACATGGGATAAGAACCAGTGGGGCAGAGCTTGGAGATGGAGCCCCTGACCAGAGTCCAGAACAGTTCAGGCTCAGGGAATGCAGAGGCACAGAGCTGCAGTCTAAAACAGCTAGACTTGTTGACCACAGTAACCCTGGGAATTGTGACTTAGATGGTGGGTGGATTGGCTTGCCAACAGACTATAGGATACAGGGTTGCCCCTGTGATTCAAAGGCTCTCATGCTTCTCCTTAGAGGATAGGTCTCTTTTTAATTCTGTTAATCAGAATCTTAAAGAAATACATGCCTACAGTAGGTTAAGAAAACTGTTCTAGATTATTTTCAGGAAGAGCTGTAGGGCTTATCACAGGATTCAAGTACCTGGGGCTTCCAAAATAGAGGTTATTACCTCTTCTAGGTGTGGAAGGACTTTAAGATCCTAGTTTAAGGTATTTATTCTTCCATAACTGACAATCATTCGTGGAATAAATGACTCAGGATTATGTTTGGTGTCTAGTGATACCTATTAAAAATCTGAATGAGTAATATTGACGAGTTTTATAAATTTAATTAAATACTTATCTTAAGAATAATATGGAACCGTGTACGTTGCTGATAAGATATACATTTCTTCAACCACTTTGGGACAGTTGGGCATTACCTAGTCAAATTAGAAGATGCACTGTGACCCAGTGATGCCGCTTACAGGTATATGGTAAGAGAAATTGCACACATAAATCAGGATACTCATACAAAAAGTATTATGACTATTGCTTGAAATAGCTCCAAATTGGAATCAACCCAAATGTTCATCAGTAGTAGGCTGGAAAAATAAATTGTTTTATATTCATTCAATGAAATGCTCCACAGCAGTGAATCGGCAGCTACAGGAACAAGATGGATAGATTGTAAAGAGATGGTGTTGGGCAGAAGAGCTCAGATGCGATAGAGTATATATAATATCATTTCTTTCATATAAAGTTCAAAACCAAAATTTATAAGTGAACTATAGGGTAAACCAGGAAACTGATTGCTGGAAAAGTCAGGATAGTACTCATTCTAGGTGGGAAGGAGAACTGTGATTTGTAAAGGGACACAGAGTGGCTACAGAGGTACAGCTCTGTTCTCTGTCTTGCTTTATAATTGTTCCCCAAGTGTAGATTTGCATCTTACTGGTTTTTATGTTTGTAAGCCATTTTTCCACAATTAAAATGCTTAAAAAGCTAAAAATTCTGTTGTGGTGTTTGAAATGAGAGAAGGGAGGCACAGTGGGTTACCGGTTTTGTTTTCGTAGCCAGGTATTGCTGCACTGTTTGCATGATTCAGACCCTCCTACTCTGCTGGAAACAAGCAGGTATGCTTTCTTCTTTTTATGGATTCTCTATACTCGCCCATAAGGGGACCCAGGAGAATAGAGTTGCCCTTTCCCTCTTGAATTTTCTTTACTGTTTTTGAAAGATAGGTATTAAGCTCACATTTTTCACGTAGGTTGTTGCTTACTTGCCTTTCCCAGACAGAAGTGGCCAGTGTCTGGGTTGAAAGAATTCGAGACAATCCAGCTATTTATGATAGTATTTGCTTTATCATGTCAAGTTCAACAAATGGTAAGTCACCATGTAATCTAGAAAAAAAATCTTTAAAATTATATTTAATTTTTAGGAAACCACGTAACTATTTCTAGAGGTCACTTAAAAACTAAGTGTTAGGTGAGAAACTATTTCAGTTCAAGATATAAACTTTCTTCTTAAGAGATACCGATAAATCTCCCACTTGAAGGAACACAAGCAAATTTAAATGAAGGTAGAAAACAGATTGCGCTTGGAATAAGTAATACTTTGATAAGATTTAGCTTTCAAATTTTAGGAATTTTGATTGGATAAGTGACTGCCTTTTGGGCTCTGGTATCTTCCTAAGAGTGATAACTAGATCTTATAGAGCACCAAAACTGTTTTTTGCTAGTCAGTAGAAGATTAATTTATGAATTGATATGCCTATTGGTCAACTCATTCTTAATGCTTTTTGACCTACTTTTTTGGGGGGGGCTACTCCCTGTGGCTTGTAGGATCTTAGTTTCCAAACCAGGGATTGAACCTGGGCCTTTTAGCTTTTTTTGATAAGATTTAGCCTTCAAATTTTAGGAATTTTGATTAGACTTACTGCTTTAAAAATTTTGTTTCTTATTTCAGTATCTCTTTTATTCTCTGCAGTTGACTTGCTGGTAAAGGTTGGGGAGGTTGTGGACAAGCTGTTTGATTTGGATGAGAAGCTGATGTTGGAATGGATTAGAATTGGGGCTGTTCAGGCTCTGGACCAACCCCAGGAAGATTCTGAACAGCAGCCAGCGTTTCGAATTGTGCCGTGTGTACTTGAAGCTGCCAAACAAGTGCGGTAGGTGAGCCCTTCTGTGCAAAATGCTCTGGGAAAACCCCGTTGCTAGAAGCATCCTTACATCACATGTCTTCTTAGTTACCTTTCGGTGGGATGAGTAGCACATAGCTGATCTTTGACAGGTTTGATTCACTACTAATATTGGTGACAGTGTATTTGCTCTTTGCAAGAATCATAATGATTGCAAAATACCTGTTCTAATACTAGTATTACCTAGCAGTAGGCTAAAATCTTATGCAGTTTTGTATAGTTTTATATCAAATGGAAAAGATTTTCTTTGTGCTTTATTTTTTACTGGCCGTGTGACAACTTCTTCCTTTAATGTCAGATATCATTTGTTTTCTTGCTCCTTGCATGTATGTGCCAGTCTCGGTAAGTGACTGCCTTTTGGGCTCTGGTGTCTTCCTTGTAGAGCACCGAAACTGGTTTTTGCTAGTCAGTAGAAGATTAATTTATGAATTGATCTGCCTGTTGGTCAACTCATTCTTAATGCTTTTTGACCTACTTTTTTGGGGGGGCTCCTCCCTGTGGCTTGTAGGATCTTAGTTCCCTGACCAGAGATTGAACCTGGGCTTTCAGCAGTGACAGTGCAGGATTTTAACAACTGGACTGCCAGGGAATTCCAAATAATCCACACTGAAACCTATAAATTTTATGTCTTTTATCCAGGTGAGCATAAAACTCATCATTTTCCCCCAGACCTGCTTCTTCAGTATTCTCAATCTCAATAAATGATGTAATCATTATTCCATTTGGATAATGTGGGAGAACTGTGGAAGCCATTACTGACACTTCCCTATCCCACCCTTTTCCCATGGCCAGTCAACCTCCACACCTTGTTCCTAACTTTCTAAAAATACTTACTTATTTGGCTTTAGCAGGCCTTAGTTGTGGCATGTAGGACCTTTGTTTGCCCCACGCAGACTCACTAGTTGCGGTGTACCAGGCTTAGTTGCCCCTTGGCATGTGGGTGTTGAACTGCTTGGGGATTGAACCTGCATCCCCCACATTGCAAGGCAAATTCTTAACTACTGGACCACCAGGGAAGTCTCTTTTCCTGGCTTTTCTGGAACTTTGTCTGTGCCCCTGCCAGGCTATGATGGACAGTTGCACAGCTGGACAGCTAGCTGTACCATTCTCTTAACCTGAGTTCCCAGCCTCAAGGCTCGCTCTTCCAGGCCTAGACTATAGAGCTGTCTTTCCAGAACATACACTTATCATCTCAGTTTCATGCTTCAGACTCTTCAGTTGCCTTCCTTTGAATGAGGTCCAGATTTTTCTGGCTTACAAGGCCCTATACAGTGCTTCTCCATCCTTATTCGTGTCCTCTGTTTCAGCTACAGGAAATTTCCTTCATTTCTTCAACTGAACCAAGCCACCGTGACTCCAGGCCATTGCACACCATGTTGTCTCTGCCTCCAACATTTCTCTGGCCCTTTCAGGGCAAAATGTTTCTCTTAGGATACATCCCCTGACTCTCCAAACTAAATTAAGTCTGCTACTTGGATATCTTCTAGTGTTACATTCATATCACTTTACTATTATTTATTATCCCTGTAATTATCGTCTTTCCTTTTAGACAGTAAATTTCATGAAGCTAAGGGTGTCGTATATATATCTGTTTTCCCAGCCTCTAACATAGTGCCTACAAGCTGTAGGCACTTATGAACCATCTTTTAGTTGTTCACTATCTTTTCACTTAATTGTGTGGTTAAAGAACTAAGTCTGTGAGTTTAGGAATCCAGATTGTTTATCACAAAAATTATACTTAGCAGGTTTTAGCATTCCCAGCTCAGCGGGTGAGATGATCCTGGGAAGTTTTAAGAACAGCATTATTGTCAGTGCTGGGTGCCGTGGGCCTTACATTCATTCTGTAGAGGTCTCAGTCACTTTTTGTCTGATGATTCAAGTAAACCAGCATGGTGAAGTATCTGTCACCTGGTAGGTTTCTGCATTGTTGCTTTCATGGGCCAAGGTCAAAACGAATTTTTACTTCTTGCCCAGTGTGTGTTGATTGTACTACATAATATTTGTTTTTTGACTGTTTCCTCCATTAGAATGTAAGGACTTTGTCCTGTTCCCTCTTTCATCCTTAGCATGTAGGGCAGTGCCTAGTACCACGATAAATATTTACTGAATAAATGAATGGTCACAATTCCACAGACTGAGAGTTGATTCAGGGCTTTTGCTTTTTATATTTAGCTCTGAAAATCCAGAAGGGCTCGATGTTTACATGCATGTCTTACAGCTGCTCACCACAGTAGATGAAGGAATTCAAGCAATTGGTAAGATGTTGAGTGGGGGAGCACAATAGTTATTCATTTAAGTGTTTTCTGTTTTTTAATTATTACTTTCTTCATCATCTTTATCAAGTACAGTGTCCAGATACTGGAAAAGACACTTGGAATTTACTTTTTGATCTGGTGTGCCATGAATTCTGCCAGTCTGATGATCCGCCCATCATACTGCAGGAACAGAAAACAGTGCTGGCCTCGGTTTTTTCAGTGTTGTCTGCCATCTATGCTTCCCAGACTGAACAGGAGTATCTAAAGATAGGAAAAGGCAAGTGTAATTTTAGTTCACTAAGTTAAACTCTGGTTCATCAGAGGTCTTTGTTGTTCATTTTATTCCTTTTCCCATTTTTTTTGGTGCTTTTATTCCCTTGAATAAAAAATACCACATGCTCAACACACAAAAAAATTAAATTTATAACAGGAAATCTAGTGCTTGTAATCTGACCATTCAGAGATAACTACTATACACTCACATCCATTAGTATTTTTTTTTTCCCCTGTTTTTTAGGCAGCTTTTTTCATTGAGAAATAAAAATGAATATTTTCCTCTGCAAACACATGGTCTTTCACAGAGTAATTTTTTATGACTAATACAATTAAATCCATGACCCATCTAGAATTTATTCTGGTGTTACATGTGAGATGTGGTTTCACATTTTTTCCGGATGGCTGCCTGGCTGTCTCAACATTGGTGAGTGAATAAACCAGTTTACCCACACAGATTTGAAAGATCATTGTTACTGTGTTTTATATTTCCATATATACTTGATTCATTTTTGTTGCTCTATTCATATATTCATAGCAATAGTGTTTTAATTATTAAGAGTTTATGTTTTGATACCTAGGAGGGCTAGTCCTCCTTCATTCTAATATTTCAGTGTGTTTTTGACTCTTATTCTTTTTTTTTTAACACTGAATTAGATTGACAACTTCCAAACAAAACCAAACCAAAATGTCTTCTTGACTTTTTTGATTGAGATGTTAAATTTATAGAGTATCTGAGAACATGTGCTTTTCCATTTGTTTAGTAATGTTTTATGAGTTTTATGTCTTATGTCTCTCAGTAATGTTTTATGATTTTTTTCATACAGATCTTCATATTTCTTATTAGGTGTATTCGCAAATATTTTGTGTGTTGCTGTTGTCTGTGGTATTGTCCACTGATTGCTGTTGGAATACATGAGGACTGTTGGGTTTCTGTGTATTAATTTTCCATCTGTTGCTTACTCACTAAGTCATGTCAGCTGTTTGCAACCTCATGGACTGTAGCCCGCCAGGCTTCTCTGTCCTTGGGGTTTCCCAGGCAATAATACTGGAGTGCATTGCCATTTCCTTCTCCAACTGAATTCTCTTAGTGGTTGTTCCAGTGGTAATTTTGGACTTTATCTGACACTCCTTTTAGTTGAACCTAGATGTTTTTTCACTTTTCTACTTCTTTGTTATTTAATGGATTGCCTTATACCTCTGGGGTTATGTCATAATGGTGATCTTTACCTTTTTCCTGACTTTAATTGGCCATGATTCTAGAGCTTCATTAATCCTGATGCTGTTTTAGGGTTAAGCTATTTATGTTGTATCATTTGAGGAGATACTAATCCAGTTTTATTTTATTCAGTTCAGTTCAGTTCAGTTCAGTCGCTCAGTCGTGTCCGACTCTTTGTGACCCCATGAATCGCAGCTGCCAGGCCTCCCTGTCCATCACCAACTCGTGGAGTCTAACCAAACCCATGTCCATCGAGTCGGTGATGCCATCCAGCCATCTCATCCTCTGTCGTCCCCTTCTCCTCCTGCCCCCAATCCCTCCCAGCATTAGGGTCTTTTCCAGTGAGTCAACTCTTCACATGAGGTGGCCAAAGTATTGGAGTTTCAGCCTCAGCATCAGTCCTTCCAATGAACACCCAGGACTGATCTCCTTTAGGATGGACTGGTTGGATCTCCTTGCAGTCCAAGGGACTCTCAAGAGTCCCTTGAACAACAGTTCAAAAGCATCAATCCTTCGGTGCTCAGCTTTCTTCACCGTCCAACTCTCACATCCATACATGACTACTGGAAAACCATAGCCTTGACTAGACGGACCTTTGTTGGCAAAGTGATGTCTCTGCTTTTGAATATGCTATCTAGGTTGGTCATAACTTTCTTTCCAAGGAATAAGCATCTTTTAATTTCATGGCTGTGATCACCATCTGCAGTGATTTTGGAGCCAAGAAAAATAAAGTCTGACATTGTTTCCACTGTTTCCCCATCTATTTCCCATGAGGTGATGGGACCAGATGCCATGATCTTAGTTTTCTGAATGTTGAGTTTTAAGCCAACTTTTTCACTCTCCTCTTTCACTTTCATCAAGAGGCTTTTGAGTCCCTCTTCACTTTCTGCCATAAGGGTGGTGTCGTCTGCATACCTGAGGTTATTGATATTTTTCCAAGCAATTTTGATTCCAGCTTGTGCTTCTTCCAGCCCAGCATTTCTCATGATCTAATCTGCATATAAGTTAAATAAGCAGGGTGACAAATATACAGCCTTGACATATTCCTTTACCTATTTGGAACCAGTCTGTTGTTCCATGTCCAGTTCTAACTGTTGCTTCCTGACCTGCATACAGGTTTCTCAAGAGAAAGGTCAGGTGGTCTGGTATTCCCATCTCTTTCAGAATTTTCCACAGTTTATTGTGATCCACACAGTCAAAGGCTTTGGCATAGTCAATAAAGCAGAAATAGATGTTTTTCTGGAACTCTCTTGCTTTTTCTATGATCCAGTGGATGTTGGCAATTTGATCTCTGGTTCCTCTGCCTTTTCTAAAACCAGCTTGAACATCAGGAAGTTCACAGTTCACGTATTGCTGAAGCCTAGCTTGGAGAATTTTGAGCATTACTTTACTATTGTGTGAGATGAGTGCAGTTGTGCAGTAGTTTAAGCATTCTTTGGCATTGCCTTTCTTTGGGATTGGAATGAAAACTGACCTTTTCCAGTCCTGTGGCCACTGCTGAGTTTCCCAAATTTGTTGGCATATTGAGTGCAGCACTTTCACAGCATCATCTTTCAGGATTTGAAAGAGCTCAACTGGAATTCCATCACCTCCACTAGCTTTGTTCTTTTTCAAGTGTCTTTTTTGCATTTATGGATTAGTTACCTGACTGAAGAGATGACATTGAGTACAAATGTGAGGGAAGTAATGAAGTGACTAATGTGAATACTTGGGCAGAAAGCATTCCAGACAGAACGGCAAGTGTAAAAGCCCTGAATTAGAAGTATGCCTGGTATATTTGAAGAAGAGCAATGAAGTGTATATGGTTGGGATAGGACCACATGGGAAAGAGAAATAGCACCTGGGGCCAGAGAGGTAATGGGGGTTGGGTAGAGAGGGCTTGATTTTGTGTTTTGCTCTGAATGAGCTAGGAAACTGTGGGAGTTTTAAGCAGAGGATGGACAGACATGAGCAGACTTTAACAGGCTTTCTGTGGGGGCAAAAGGGAGACTAGTTAGGAGGCTGCTGTGAACTTGAGGCAAGAGGTGGTATAATTTGATTAAGGTAATGGGGAGGTGGTGGGGAAAAATAGTCAGATTCTGATCGTTTTTATATAGTGCCAAGATTTGCCGACTAGTAGAATGAACGTTAGAAAAGTCAAGTTCTGTCTGGCATTTTTGTGCGAAAGAATTGCCATTTACTAAGGTAGAAAAGACTGGCTTTTAAACCTAGTAAGGTTGAGATGTCGACTCCATGACCAGCTGGAGCAGTTGAGCTGACAGTCTTGAGTCTAGAGCGGAGAAGAGAGGCCTGAGCTGGACTATAAATGTTGGCGTTGTCAGCTGTTATGCTTATTAGGTCTTCCATAAACCTTAGTTACTTCTTTCGACTTGATTTGATATGAAAAGAGGGAAAATTAATACTTTACTGCCAATATGTTTGCCCTTTTCATCGTTTGTAGTTTAATGAATGTTGATGGCATATTGTTTAGTATAGAGACATTCATTATAAATTGTCCATCTTTGTCTCCCATAATACTTACTTTTTTTGCTCAAATCCTGTTATATCAGATATAAAGTTCATATCCCCTGTTTTCCTTTTGTTTGCATTTGCCTCTGATACCTTTGTCTATATTATTTTTTTCAGCCTTTCTGAATACTTTGCTTTAGATGTGTTCTTTCTTTTCAGTAAATGAGTTAAACCATTTAAATATGTTGATAGTTATGTTTGATCTGAATATTGTCATATTTCTCATGATGTACATTTATATTGAAATACTTCAGCATATGATTTATTTGCTTTGTTTTGTGAGTATATTTGAGATTTAATAAGGTTAATAACTATAACTGTCTCAAAATACAATTATAATGCCCCTCATTTAAAAAAAATCCTTAAAATCTGATAAAGCATATATCTCCATGTTGACTATTTTTTATCCATTTCCCTGGTATTTTCAAACTACAAACTTAAATCTTGAGGGAGGAGGCAGTTCCTGAATTATATTTTTTGATATCTATTCTTTTTCATCATTTTGGGTTTCTTTTTCAATCTGTTTTATTCATTTGCTTATTTGAGAGTATAAAAACGTAAGCCTCTTGAAGTCTGAGGCCTTGACAATTTTGTTTACCGCCATATCTACAGTACCTAAAATACAGTGGTGTCTAGTATTAGTAGGTGTTCAGTACATGTGCAGGAATGAATGAATGGTAACCAAATTTAACTGGCTGATTCCTTGCGCCTTGATTTGTTTATACAGTGGATCTTCCTCTAATTGACAGCCTGATTCGTGTCTTACAAAATATGGAACATTGTCAGAAGAAACCAGAGAACTCAGTGGAGTCTAACACAGAAGAAACTAAAAAGTCTGATGTAACCCAAGAGGATTTCCACTTGAAAATCTTGAAGGATATTTCATGTGAATTTCTTTCTAATATTTTCCAAGTGTTAACAAAGGTAGGAGAAAAGTATAAATGCTTTCTTCCGCAAAAGAAAGTATGGATTACTTTCTGCTCTCAAATTTTATTGTTAGTGTTTTTATTTTTTAATTTTACATAAATTTGGGGAAATAGGGAAAGAAGAAACTTATCACTATAAGTTTATACTCAAACTAACAGCTGACGTAAATTGGTATATTTGTTTATGTGCTTTTCATATACTTCTCACCAGTTATACAATTTTTAAAGGCCACTCTTTTCACTTAACATTATAAGCACTTTTCCTGACTCCACATCAATACACTGAAAAAATTTTCACTGAGAACCAGTTTGTTTAATACTCAATTTGCCAAAAAATCGGTTTTCAAAATTTACTGTAAACTTGTCTTAAGAAGTATTCTTCCTGAATATGTGCAGGATTGTTAGCATATTCTTTCTTTGAGCATATTCTTTCTCAGTTCAGTTCAGTTCAGTTGAGTCCCACTCCTTGCGACCCCATGAATTGCAGCACACCAAGCCTCCCTGTCCATCACCATCTCCCAGAGTTTACTCAAACTCACGTCCATCGAGTCGGTGATGCCATCCAGCCATCTCATCCTCTGTCATCCCCTCTTTCTCCTGTCCCCAGTCCTTCCCAGCATCAGAGTCTTCTCCAGTGAGTCAACTCTTTGCAAGAGGTGGCCAAAGTACTGGAGTTTCAGCTTTAGCATCATTCCTTCCAAAGAACACCCAGGGCTGATCTCCTTTAGAATGGACTGGTTGGATCTCCTTGCAGTCCAAGGGACTCTCAAGAGTCTTCTCCAACACAACAGTTCAAAAGCATCAATTCTTTGGTGCTCAGCTTTTTTCACCATCCAGTCTCACATCCATACATGACTACTGGAAAAACCGTAGCCTTGACTAGACGGGCCTTTGTTGGCAAAGTAATGTCTCTGCTTTTGAATATGCTATCTAGGTTGGCCATAACTTTTCTTCCAAGGAGTAAGCGTCTTTTAATTTCATGGCTGCAGTCACCATCTGCAGTGATTTTGGAGCCAAGAAAAATTAAGTCTGACACTGTTTCCACTGTTTCCCCATCTATTTCCCATGAAGCCATGTATTTTAGGAAGAATATATTTATGCATGCAGTTATGAAGATCATATTCATTGATGCTTTTAAGAAGAGTATTCCTTAAAACAAGCTTTAGTTATTCTGATGATTTGTATTTTTGGTGATTTATCATGCTTCCCTTTTCCAGATTTGGGATTATTACCTTAACATAGATTTTCAGAAGCTAAATGGCTGGGTTTGACATGATAAATGTAAAGATGACTGAGGCATAAATGGCTATATATTGCCAAAATGCTCTTGACATGTGAAAAATGTTGATTTTACTTGATCCTTGTTGTTGTGTATTATAATTTTTATTTCAAGTAAAATGCAACAGATGGTATATTGCACCTTATTTTGGTTGCATTTTTTTTTATTATTCAGTTCAGTTCAGTCACTCAGTCGTGTCCGACTCTTTGCGACCCCATGAATTGCAGCACGCCAGGCCTCCCTGTCCATCACCAACTCCCAGAGTTTACCCAAACTCATGTCCATTGAGTCGGTGATGCCATCCAGCCATCTCATCCTCTGTCGTCCCCTTCTCCTCCTGCCCCTAATCCCTCCCAGCATCAGGGTCTTTTCCAATGAGTCAACTCTTCACATGAGGTGGCCAAAGTACCAGAGTTTCAGCTTCAGCCCTTCCAGTGAACACCCAGGACTGATCACCTTTAGGATGGACTGGTTGGATCTCCTTGCAGTCCAAGGGACTCTCAAGAGTCTTCTCCAACACCACAGTTCAAAAGCATCAATTCTTTGGTGCTCAGCTATCTTCACAGTCCAACTCTCACATCCATACAGGACTACTGGAAAAACCTTAGCCTTAATAATTTTTTATTATTAGTGAGATTGAATATCTCTCCATATATTTGTATATTATTTGTGTTTCCTGCTTTATAAACTTATCCATCTTGATTTTTGTATGAACTCCTTGGGTAACTCTATATCTTTTGCATATTTGTTACAAGTATTTTTCCCATTGTTTGTTGTTGTTTTTGTTTTTTTGGAGGGAGGGATGTAGGTGTTTCTTAATTTTTATGTGATAAGAATATGGGAAGAAAGTGGGCTGAGAATAAACCAGGGATATGTCTTGAAAATTCTGATATGCCATACTTAATGGAATTTGGACCTAACCTTGAGGAAACTGGGGAATTACTAGAGTTTTTTTTTTGAAGCATCAAGTGATATGACCTGTTTAGAAAGATTCCTCCAGAAGTAGTAGAGGATTAGAATGAGTTGAAGCTGCAAGACAGGAGACCAACCAATAGGTTCTTGTGGCTGGTAATCCTCAAGGAAAAAATTGTGAGAGCTTAGACAGTGGAAGAGTGGATGGAGAGCAGGGGTGAGATGAGAGAGATTTAGCAGAGTAGAACTAAACACTTAGGTGGAGGGGCTAGCAGCAGAGGAGGACGTCTTGGCGATACCCTACGTTTTGGTTGTACAGCAGGCCTCGGGGGTGGTGGTGCCTTCAGTGGAGCACATGTTTGGGTTTGACAAGGAGAAATGATGGCGGGTTCAGTTTGGAACATTTGACATGCCTGTAGGATCAGTGGGGAACTGGATACACTGATTTGTATTTATTCGCCAGATGTAGCTTTAGAAATTTTCCTTTTTTTGATAACAGATCTTTTTATTTATTTGTTTTAGGAGACTGTAACTCAGGGACTAAAGGAGGGCCAGTTAAGCAAACAGAAGTGTTCCTGTGCATTTGAAAATCTTCTTCCTTTCTATAGCCCTGTGGTGAGTATGAGTAAATGTATAGGTGGCCGAGTTTCAGGGGATTACTCCGTAAAATGTTTTAAGTACTAAGCACTTGATCTCTGAGGCCTTTGTGCAGAAAGAGTGCATATACTGCACATGACTCGGTGCCTTTGTCAGATAGATGACTGCTGGATAATTCATGGCACTAGCCTGAGCAACAGAGGGATCAACCCTGAATTTATAGTATCCTTTTCTGTTGTAGCATATATACTAATTAAAAATAAGATTCTTAGATCGGTACAGTCAGTAGGTTTTTATGGTCCTTCAAATTACATTGCATTTGCTACCATTAGAGGCAATTTCAAAATAATGTTTTTTGAGAAAAATGGAATGTGGAATGTGGGAGTGAGGAAGTGGGTCAGAAAGGAGGATGATAATATAACTGGTAATGGACCCTCAAGGGGAATCAATAGGAGGAGAAATATTGGTTTAAAAATAAACGAGGGGACTTCCCTTGTGGACCAGTTGGATAAGAATCCTCCTGACAATGCAGGGGACATGGGTTCAAACCCTAGTCTGGGAAGATTCCATATGCCTCAGAGCAACTAAGCCATGCGCCACAGCTACGGAGCCAGTCCTCTAGAGCCCGTGAGCCATAACTGCTGAGCCTGAGTGCCCTAGAGCCACATGCCGCAACTGCTGAGCTCGCCCGCATAGAGCCTGCACTCCATAACAAGAGAAGCCACTGCAGTGAGAAACCCCTGCTTGCCGCAACTGGAGAAAGCCCTCACACAGCAGCGGAGTCCCAGCACAACCAAAAACAAATAAAAGTAAAAGTAAACGAAGTGATAAGGGCTGGGCATTTCCTTGGTGTTTCAGAGGACTATCTAGGAAGTACTATTCTTGTTATCTGACGATCTGTTACCATTTATTTTCCATTGGACTATTTAGAAGACATAGAGCGTTTTTATAGACTGTAGTCTGTATCTTTTAAGGTATCTTTTCCTCTGCTTATTTTTATTTGATTTTTTTGTTTAACTCACAGGTGGAAGACTTTCTCAAAATCCTCCGTGAAGTTGATAAGACTCTTGCTGGTAACCTGGAGGAAAGCTTCCCAAGTCTGAAGATTCAGACTTAAAAACTATTAGAATCCTCTGCCCAAGAAATGGACTCGCTGACTGTTGAAATTGACTCGCTGACTGTTGAAATTGACAAATAGGAAATATTGCACCATTATTGTTTGGTATTATACTCATGCCCTTCTCCTCCAGCCTTATCTCATTTTTGTTTGGCATTGAAATATTTTCACTACCATCAAACATCATCTCCCTCCCCTCCTTTTTTTTTGTTGTGTGTGTGTTGGTTGTATAGTATTTGTCTTCAGATAAAGAAAACAAAATTATTATAGAGGTCCTTTTTAGAATATTTGAGAGGTCACTGAGGATTTTCTTCATAACTCAATTTGATTTTTACTCAGAATTTTGTATTCATATCTGCTGCAAGTGCATTCAGCTGCACTAGTAGAAAACCCTACTACAGTAGCTTAATCTGTTAACTTGTATGTATTTTATGCAATAAGAAGTCCAGAAGTGTGCAGTCCAGCCCTGATAAGGTGGCTCAGGGACCATGACTCCTTTTATCTCTATGTGATCTGCCGGGTAGACCTTTGTGTTCATTATTGTTGTCTTTTGGTTAAAGGGACTATAATATCTCTGGTCCTTTCTTTCACATTCATGGAAGTAAAAAGAGAAAGAGGCCAAGGGGCTTTCTCTTAACAAATCTTTACTTTTTATTTAGAAAAGATAGCTCTCCCTGGCCAGAACCGTGTCTTATGTCTGTCCCTAATTGCAGGTATTTGAAATTAAGTACTTGTTTTCTTTCTGGCCTCTATAGGAGAGAAAGGCAAGAGAGAAGGGAGATAGTATACCCAGTTCATGGTGTTTGCCGCAATATGCAAACCTTTCTATCCATTTTAATTGTATTGATTCCATGCTAGGTTGTTAGTAACAATCAAAAGCAACTACTAGTTTAGCTTTGTTACAGTTCAGGTTTTTTCCAGTGTTTTACGTATGAAGATGAAAATGCTAACATTCTGATGAAAGCACATTAGCAAAATTATCTGGTTTAATTTCAGAAAACGATTTTCTTGAGTGACTTCAGATAAGTTAAGATTGAGGAAGTTTCATAACTTGGTTGTTTACAGACTGTTATACGTGATTTTCCTGTCACACTGTATCATTTAGTGTAGTGCTTCCTAATGAAACGTATTCCGAGAATCAACCAGGTAGACTTATAGGAAGTACCCAGTTTGTATTATTTCAGTTACTGAAAGTGGACTTTTAGTAGATTTTCAGAAAATAGCAGTTATGAATGAAAAAGCCAGCTTTTAAAGCCTCTCTTCTGGTATAGCCTCTTCTCAGTCTGTTGCAGAATCTTTTAAATTTTTAATCTTTAAAGCATTAGTCTTGCCTGACACTTTGTATTCTTTCCTTGAATGACCTTTGCTGATAAAACACAGGGTTTTCCTGTGCTGTTTGTAAGAGATATAGCATTTCCAGTTTGGGGGTAATTTTAGTGTTGAAAGTACCCTGCCAAAAAGAATTGAACTGTGAAATTAAAATCATATCGATTAAACTCTTAGTTGGTAGGTTTGCTTTATGTATATTTGTATGTCTTTGGTGGTAGCCTGTCTGCCAAGTGGAATGTGACTTTAATGTGAGCTTTTAAAGGCACCTATGTAATCACTTCTACCGGTGCGCCAGTGGTAAAAATTCTACTTCTGTTATCTCTTAAAGTTTAAGGGTAAAGATGCAAAGAAGCCTATTAAGAGTAATACTCCAAGTTATTGTCATGTTTAACGTCAGTGTATAAATTCGCATTCTCTTTTCCTGAGGGCACATTTTAAAAGGGGGAGCACAGGAACCTTGGGTGTCTGAACAAAACAGTGCCATTCAGAGTGGCCAGGTTACAGAGGGAGAAAAAGGATACATGGGGGGAGGCTCGGGATGTCCATGTTATTTTCTACTTCCATTTCTGCCTTGAACCTGCCTTATTGATGCTTCTTGCTATTATAACATTATGAAGTGGTGCATATTTTCATAGTACTTCGATATGTTTGAAAACTTCCTAAATCTGTAAATTATAATAAATAGTTTTTTTTAAGTGAGCAATGTTAAAACTTTTTTTTAAAATGCTACACAGTTTGAAGAGTTTACCAAAAATTAACACTTATATCAATTACAGTGATATTTTAAAATGGTGCTTTCTGCAGAAGCAGGTTCAGGGCTGGACTCTGAAAATCATGTAACTTGCAAGGCTGAAGACCCTATTTGGGGGCAGCCAGTCATATTTATTGTCTACTATGTACCAGGTGTTCTAAATATTAGGAAGACAGCAGCCAACTTAACGGACAGGATATGCATACTGGAAATTTTGTAGTGGACAAAGAGACATGAATCTGGCCAAGTGGAGCTCACATTCTAGAGTCTTCTGTGGAGTAACAGGGGAAGAAATGGTCCTGCATAGAAGAACAGAAGGGTCACTCAGCCTGGAGCAGAGCAGATCATTGTCCACAGTTCACCTCTCTGTGTCCATTCTCTTGCCATGGCTTCTTGGTGACTGGAGTGTGTTTCTCTGCCCTTTGATTTTGAGCTTGGCCAAGGCGTTTTGCTTCAGCCAATTGAACATTAATATAAGCAGTCTAAATACACCCGTCTTTTTAAAGGCTGTATAGTATTCCATTGTGTGTATATGCCGTATTCTCTTCCCCGTCAGTGGGCACTTAGGTTGCTTCTGTGTCTTGGCTTTGTGGAGAGTGCTGCAGTGAACATGAGGGTGAAGCTGTCTCTTCGAGATCCTGGTTTCAGTTCCTTTGGTTAGATACTCAGAAGTGAGATTGCTGAAGTGTAAGTAACTTAGCTAAGAAAACGGTTAATTCATCCCCTCTCCCAACTCTTTTTTCCTAAAATAATGATTTTTTTTCCATCTTTGTCAGGATAAGGCTGATCTGGAGCATACTAGCCCTGATCACCTTGCCGTGGTATTATTGAGATGTCACTTTCAGTTTACATTCCTTCCAACAGTGTACAAGGGTACCTTTTTCTCCACATGCTCAGTAACACTTATCTTTCATTAGTGTATGTAGATAATAGCCACCCTAACTGGTGTGAAGTGGTAATCTCATTTTGGTTTTGATTTGTGTTTCCCTGGTGATTAGCGGCGTTGAGCACTTTTTCATATAGGTGTCAGCCATTCACATCTTCATTGGTGAAATGTCTATTCAGTTCCTTGGCCAAATTTTTAATCAGGTTGTTTGTGAAGTTTTTTTTGCTAGTGAGTTGCAGATTTCCCATTATATTGTAATATTAACTCTTTATCAAATATATGGCTTAAAAATATTTTTTCCCTTTCTGTAGGCTGCCTATTCATTTTGTTGATTGCTTCCTTTGCTATGCAGAATAGTTTGATGTAGGCCCACTTGTCTGTTTTTGGCTGTGCTCTTGGATCATATCCAAGAAATAATTACAAAGACTACTATCAAGAAGCTTCCCTCCATGTTTTCTTCCCAGAGTTTTTACAGTCTAAGTTTTACATTTATGTTTTTATCCATTTTGAGTTATTTTTTATGTATGATGTAAGAGAGGTACATTTTCATTCTTACACACACGGACACCCAGTTTTCCCCAGCACTACTTACTGAAGAGACTGTCCTTCCCCCATGGTATCTTCTTGCCACCTTTGTCAAAGATTGGTTGCGTGTGTATGGGTTTCTTTCTGGGCTCCATTCTATTTTTTTGGTCTATATGTCTGCTCTTAAAACAATCCCACTTAGAGTAGCATCAAAAAGGCAGTGAAAGACTTAGACACTGAAAAATTATAAAACACTGACAGAAGAAATTAAGGCAGACACAAATGAAAAGATATCCATGATCATGAATTCTAAGAATTAATATTGTTAAATTGGCCATACTATGCAACATAATCTACAGGCTCATTGTAGCACTTATCAAAATCCTGATTTTGTTTACGGAAATAGAAAAAAAATCATAAAATTTGTGTGGAAACATAAAAGACACCTAATAGCCAAAGCAGTTTTGAGCCAAAAAAAAAAAAACAAAGCTGGAGACGTCATGTGTCATGATTTCAAAATATATTGCAAAGCCTTTTAAGTTTTCTTGAATGAGATCTGAAAAGTCTCAAGTATCTGAAAATTCTGCAACCGCATTTATTTTTCACTATATTAAGTGAAATATACAATATTTGAAACTTTACTGCAAACATGATTTGTACTAGAACATCAAGAGCTCTTTAGTGGCAGCTTTAACTATGTGCCTCTTGCTGCCTCTAAATACGTTTCCTTGCGAAATGATTTTAAATTAACTTTTAAACACCAGGTTCCGTGTTCTACTGCTAAGGCTACAGCATGTATTTATAAAAACATTTCTGCTCACTAGGACACCTAGTTAATTACATACTGAGCTTGTATCAATATTGGGCTTGGTGACCTGCAGGCTGTTTAGAAGTGGGAGGCTTAGGAGACCATCTGCCCATCTCTGCCATTGGAAATGCTTTTCTCTGTTACTGTAATGAAATCACTAAAATCATTTCCTGTTTCCAGTCCTTGTTCAGTTCTTCTATCTATTGTCAATAAGAGGATATTAAAAGACTCAGGAAAGTCCACATGTCCTTTTCATCCTGGTCCATAATGTGGCAAGTGTCTTTGTGTTTTAGTATTGGAAATAATAAATAATGACGTCAAGTCTATTGTAATAAAAGAAGCCTGCTTATTAAACTCTTTCTTTTCCTTTGACATCACGGCATCTGTTTATAATTTTATGGGTTTTCCCGCTTACCATTCAGGGTTTATATGATTACATGAGAAATTGAAACATTTTAGGGAACAGTCCCTAAACTGACAATTTCCTGCTTGGTCAGGCCCGTTGTGCATGCAGACTCCAGCAGTGAGACAGTGGAAGAAAGGACAGGGAGGCTTTCTGTATTCTGAAGGAGCTTGACTTCCTGAAGTTTGGGCTTGCTTCCACGAAGGAGTGTATGTTTTGAAAGCAAGGCGTGTGGGTTAGTGGGGAATGTATATTTATCATAGTCCACAGTTCAAGAATATATATATGTAGACATACGGCTTTATTATAAGTCACTCAGTCAATGTAGGATCATGTAATTTTATTTTGAATGGCTCTTTCTGACCCTATACCGTTTGAAGAAATTGGCATCTTTGGAAGTTAACTCTCCTAGGACCTGTGTCTGGGAAGGCTGGTGGCATTTGTAAACCTATGAGTGTGCTTTCTTCAAAATGCAGCTGGTGTTAACCAGGAACAAACATCTATGTGGTCAGTCAGCTAGCATTCACGTGGACGAACTTACGTCCTTTAACTTCCCCACCACAGAGAAGTCTGTATTCTGTCACCAGTGGTAGAAAAAAAACTCTGTCAACCTTGTGGACCCTGGAACACAGTCCTCAAATTGAATTCTTTAATTAAAAAAAAAAAAATGTTTGGACAGACCAGGTAACTGTCTTTTGTGTCCTGACTGACTTATAGAAGTTACTTTAATTTTTGTGATTATAGTATTCAATATCTTAAGCAATTTGGAGATTTCTTACTCCAAATGTACCCCTTTGCTTGTTGCCCCCATAAAGTGATACCTAAATGATCTTTAAAGATCCAAATTTCACATTTTCAGATCAGTCTTGACTAATGTGAAATCTTAGTAAGTTTTTATCTTTCATTTCTATTTGAACATGTTTTAATGTGGGTTGGCTATTTAGGACTGTTGCTGAAAAGACACACAGTTTTCCAGAACAACTCACAAGGCACTCAAGGATTATTTTATCTTTTAGGAAGTTGCCACAGGTTGTGCCCTGAGCACTTACAGCCCAAAGGAAACCAGGAGGATCATGCTGCAGAAGCCCTTTGGAGGAACGTGCCAGCTGCTCCGTAACCATGACTTGGCTCTCCTTTGATGGAGAGATTAATAGTTTCCATAATCATATCATCCTGGTTGCTCTGTGCTCAGAGTTTACTCAGACTTGAAAGAAATGGAAATTAATTGAAAAGGAAAAAAAAAAAAATTCTTCCTCTCGCCTCTTCTCGAAACCTGGAAAAGTGATGAGACAGGTTCAAGGGTTTGTTGCCAGCTGGAGCTGGTATTTATTTTTTTGCAATTCTGGATATAGAGAACCAGAAGAAAGCAATTGGACAGTGAGGAAGAGATAGGTACAGGAAGAGAGTCTAATGCCCAAAGGCCTAAATAACTCCAAACACAACAGAATCACTGGGCATTGGACCCAAGATACACATGGAAGGTTATCTGTGCTCCTGGAAATAAACGCAAAGGGAGCAGAAAGGGGATTTTGTAGCTTATGTCATTGTCATCAAATGAATTGGGTTGGTCTAGTGCACTGGAGAAGGAAATGGCAACCCACTCCATTATTCTTGCCTGAAGAATCCCAGGGACGGGGGAACCTGGTGGGCTGTCGTCCACGGGGTCGCACAGAGTTGGACATGACTGAAGCGACTTAGCAGCAGCAGCAGTGATTTTTATCTGTGTCTACTTCTACCACAGAAGCGCTGCCATGAATTTATTTGCCACATCCTGAGTTTGGGAAATGCTTTGGTTAAAATCTATTCATTTCCAGCTCTGAAATTTGAGCTCAGTTCTTTTTAGGCCATACCATCACTTTGTCCCTGGTAGCTCAGATGGTAAAGAATCTGCCTGCAATGCAGGAGACCTGGGTTCAATCCCTGGGTTGGGACGATCCCCTGGAGAAGAAAATGGTAACCCACTCCAGTATTCTTCCCTGGGAAATCCATGGACAGAGGAGCCTCTCGGGCTACAGTCCATGGAGTCTCAAAGAACTGGATAGACTGAGTAACTCACACTTTTACTTTCATCACTTTGGACCAGTTCGCTCACCCTATATGCTAGTATTGATTTCTGTTAACATTGCTCTTGAGTCTTGAAGTGTTCCAGTAGCAGAGGATTTAGTCTTCTGTGGGAGAAAATGGATGTTCATAGAACACAGGTCTCTGTCACATCTCAAACCAGGGATAAACTTCCAATATGTGGTCAGTAAGTGCTTTGTTGGAGTTTGCTGAACCAGGAAGAGAGAAACTGAATTGTGAATGAACACTTCTCAGTGATGCATGCCATGGTGTGAAAGTTGTAGTGTGCTGAATTCGCCATGTGTTTAGCACGATGCTCAGTGGGATTAAGAAGTTGACAATTCGGTACAGAAAGAAAACAAAGTTAACAAGCGTTTATTTTATCTCCAAAAATCAGAGTCCATGTCTCTTCTGAAATGACTTACTTTCACGTCTCAAAGTTACATGCTAGTCAGAGATTGGGGCTCTCTTGAGGCTTACATAACTCTAAGAGATATATAGGTCTCTTTGTGGGTAGAGAGCTCCCTGCAGTTAAATACAGGCCTAACAGCAAGCTCCCTTCCACTGTTGCCCATCCGCCATCACAGTTAAGGACATCAGATAAATACTTGCCCCCCTTCTCGTGGGACCACATAAAGAAAGCATCTCCAGCCCGGGGCTTGACTCCATCCCGCCTGCAGAGGGAGGCTCTGAGAGCTGGTGAATATGCCAGCAGGCCTGCTGTAGCAGGACATGGTGATGCCACAGTAGAGGCTGGAGAGGATGAGGCCTTGATCCAGGAGGTTGGAGCAATGATGTGTATGTAGGAGACTCAAGGGTTTGTTGCCAGTGAGAGCTGAGATGAGGCCTAGTCACTCGGAGCACTGTGGAGCCCGAGGCAAACCCAGCAAGATAAAATGCTGAATTTGCAGAAACTAGGACACTACCTCAAGTGAGGACGAAGCAACAACAAGACCCCTGGAAGCCAAGAAGTCCAAGTGGAAAAGAACAAAATCTTCACATCTACCGTGACACCTTGGCTACACCCCTCCTCTATGTACCTGGACAGCATCTTAGGAGGCGGCTGTGTAAGACACCAGCCTTTTTTATTTCTTCCTAATTAAAGATTGCAGTCTTGAAGGACCTCTTTAAATTATTGGACCAGAGTGAATTTCATTGGAATTGGATATTTGGTTTTTAAATTTTCCTGCTACTAACAGATGGAGACCCAGAAAATATCAGCTTTATTATGGTAACAAAATGAAGCTGTTACTTTTTCTCTCTCTATCAGAGTACCAGTGTGAATTGAATTTTGAGACCCTGTAGCGTGAGGAAACGGAGAAGGCAATGGCACCCCACTCCAGTACTCTTGCCTGGAAAATCCCATGGACAGAGGAGCCTGGTAGGCTGCAGTCCATGGGGTAGGTAAGAGTCGGACACGACTGATCAACTTCACCTTCACTTTTCACTTTCATACATTGGAGAAGGAAATGGCAACCCACTCCAGTGTTCTTGCCTGGAGAATCCCAGGGATGTGGGAGCTTGGTCGGCTGCCGTCCATGGGGTCACACAGAGTCGGACACGACTGAAGCAACTTAGCAGCAGCAGCAACATGAAGAAAGAGAGGAGAAGGAGTTGCCAAAGTTTTAGCAGATAAGTGAGAATCCTTACAGACTCCTTTTGGAATTTCTGCAGTCAGATATACTCAGTGTTTCTCTGCATAGATTCATTTCCAAGAAAACAGAGGAAGACAATAGATGAAAAAGATTTCATTTCAGGAGGCTTGCTGACTGACATCTGTATCTAGAATTTATAGGGACCACCTAATATGTATGGTGGAGCCATGAAGGATCTCTATCATGGGGTGAAACCCTGTGTTCCTTTAAAAGCTGGCCTATCTAAAGGAAAAGAGAAACTGGAGAATTCCAGGTCTAACACACAACCAGTCTTCTATGTGAAACAAGAGAGACTGCGTAAGTAGAGTTCATTTATTCACTGAGCAAGCATTTAGCAGTTGCCAGCTACATGAAGTCACAATGCTAAGTGCTGGGGATACAGTGCTTGGAATGTGACATTCGCTCCACAAATGTTAAATAAGTAAGTAAAAACTATGCTCCATTTCTAGAGGGGGGCTTACCTGAAGCTAATGAACTTAAATCAGTGGTTCCCAAACTGATGCACCTAGAAATCACCTTGGGAATCTAAATCTTTAAAAAAAGATTACTGATGCCCAACTCTCACCTCTAGACATTCTGATTGGTATGGGGTACAAACTGGACATCAGGATTTTTAAAGCCCCCCAAGTGGTTCACATGTACAGCGAATTTGGGGACCATTGGTTTAAGGACCCTTCACTTGCTTGGGCCTCTTCCAGGACCACTGTATTGATTGGATTTCACGGTCAGCACAAAGTTTATGATGTCATAGCATTTCCAGTGCAAGGGCCTTTTCAAGAGACACACTTGTCTTTTTACTGTCCCTGGAGGTCTGTACCTCACCATCCCCCGCTCCTTTTCCTGGAGGAGTTGCCTGGTGACGCTTAGGCAGCTGATTTAAAGCTCTACAGAATTCACTCAATGACTTTATTACAGAGACAAACAATAACCATGTCTGCGGCACATGTGGGCCAGTTGGCAGAGAGCAGGGCCATGTGCAGCGCTTCCTCTTCCTTGCCTTTGGCCAGGTACCCACCTGGGAGGTCACCTCCCTGACTCTCGATAGGGTGAGCACGACCACAGCCTGCAGAGGAAGCGGTAGAACACCTCGCTGTGCAGCCGCTGATGAGAGGCTCTCAGCGGTGTTTGGAAGTGGCTCTGAAGTTGCCAAGTGGCTGTATGATCTGTATTTACCCATATCATCCACAGGGTGCACAGGCTGCTCGGGGTTCTCTGAGGCTTCCTTTTCCTGATCATGCTTTGGTGTGAGTCCTCTTGGCTCTTTCTGTTATTAAACACCTACTTAGCAGGTCACATTCAAGTTATTGATGCATCTGATTATCAGTGTCTTTGTTGCACTCTGAGGAAAATATTATGTAACACATAAGCCAGAGCCCCCAGTGATGACTAAAGGCAGATTAAGGGCATGGCTGCTTCTCTCTCTGTAGGGAAAGACTGGGGCTTTTTGGATTAAATTCTGCTGTAATAGCATCTATAGTCTTCTAATATCTGGCACTTAAGAAAATGTGCCCCCAACTAACCTCTTCTGGGGTGAGATCCAGGGTATAATTGCCAGCTAGGTAGATTTTCCCATCTCTCCTTTCTGACCCTGTGGAACTCCAAGAGGGGCACTCCTTGTCTGTCTGAATGGTATACCTTCCTCTCTTGACTCTTCTAAGTGGTCACTTTTAGAGTCTTTCAGAATCTTCCTGATAATGTGAAAGCTTGGTCACACTATCTTGAGCTCAGTTGGAGAAACAAAGGAGACGGGACGTTAATCATCAAGTTTGCTCATTTTTCTTGATGTAGGCTCAGTGATACCCTTTCATAGAAGCTTCGGAGATCGTTAATTAGAAAAATGTTACTGGCTTTTCTTTCTGCAGCTGCAGCTAATGCTGTTTGACTTGTAGGAGGAATGACTAGTTGTGTTGAATGAGAGGAGGGATGATGCCTCTTTAAACAGTACAAAGCAAACAGGACAGCAGCGGGGGGAACCAAGTATGCCCAGGCAGTGGGGCCTGTTTCTCCAGTTGTTTCTCAAGCTGTAAGATAGTCTCTTTCGTCCTAAAAGTCTGAATAACCAGCATGACCTTGCAGTTAGTGGCATTTTTTCACACTTTGATTTATTAACTTGAGCAGGAATGCTGTTTTGCACAACTCAAGGGAGCACCATTTGCATTGCCTTTTATGTAAATCTTGCTTCCTGGATTTGGACTGTCTTGGGTCTTGCAGATGGTATTCGTAATTACCTCTCAGTAATGGACTAGGAGGTTTCCATATGACTCACAGCCCAAAGCCAAAGAAGTCTAGAAACCTGAAGAAACTAAAAAAAGAAGTCCTTTGGATTCCTTAGTCAATTTTTTTTTAAATTTGGTGGTACATTGAGGTGAGAAATTCTCTGGGTTAAGTGAGGTCTTGGATTCTGGCTCCCCTTTGTCGTTCCCTGTGTGACTTCAGGCAAGCTGTAATGCACAAAAAGTAGAAGGCTTTTGTCTGTTTGGACTGCTTTGTTCACTGTGTTAGAAATGACCACAAATGATCTCTTGGAGTAATGTGTTGAAGCAAGAATGTTCAAATGATAAACAGGGTTTCCAGTTGTAATTTTTAGAAGTGGAATTGAGAATTGAAGCAGATCTGGAATGAAACTTGCGTTAAAGCTGTGTGTCAACAGACTAGTACACAACTCTCCCCCATAAAGCCATGTGAGTGTTATCAGAAATGCGTGATCCCTGAAGACACCATGGTGTGAAGATTACTGTTTTTGGAGGGAGATTTAGTAGATTTAGATCTTGAGGACTCAAAAGATTATGTGTGGCCTGATCTCTCTCATCCCTTGGCATCATCAAATGAATTCCATTTGAAAATAGATAGAA
Organism: Ovis aries; assembly: GCF_016772045.2. Lineage (NCBI taxonomy): Eukaryota > Metazoa > Chordata > Mammalia > Artiodactyla > Bovidae > Ovis > Ovis aries. The sequence continues at coordinate 34,183,938 of NC_056068.1, forward strand.
CCCCATATGGCTTCTAACATCTGAGGTCTTACTACACAAAAAAGAGAAAGCCCTCCATACATTCCATACAATATACACTCAGATTTGATATATTATTTAATATATCAAAACTCAAAACTGAAAATTCAGCATGACTCTGGCTATCTTAGAAGTATGTTATCTTGGGACTGCAACTTTTAAAAAATAATTGTGTAGATCATGAATGCTATTTTTCAACTCAACAAAGTATTTGTATTAAGACATGTATTTAAATGTTCCTGTCTCTGGTGCTATTCTACTTTATATTCAAGAGATTTAAAGAAAGGGAAAAAGAAGGAAACCTACAGTTATTGAGTGCTTAGTGTATGCTGGGACCTGATCCCCGAACCAGGGAATTTACATACATAGTCTTATTAATACAATAGTTTCACAAGGGAGATTATATCATCTTTGTTTTCTGGATGAAGAAAAGTTCAGAAAGGTTAAGAAAATTTTTGATGATCACAGAGATAGTTGGAATTTGAATCAAAATTTGTCTGGCTGTAAAGCCTATTTCTTTACCTAAAAATTCTCCTTTTCCTATATCTATCATATTGAACATGGGACTGCCATGGTATGAAATGCTCTGTGAGTTTTACTTATTCTTTTCCGGAAGAGACACATGAAATGACAAAGACAGTAAGTAAGTCTCCAGAACTGGAACACTTTTCCTTGTGTGAGTATTCTGAAAATATAATTAATACCCATCCAAGTCTTTCTAGAAAAAAAAAAAGTCAAGGATTTACTTCAAGAAAATAAAATATGAATTCATGGTAAACTTAGTCCTTGGTTTAATAAAAAATGGGAGGCAAGCTTCGGGTATGGCTGGTTCCAGACGTTCAAACAAAGTCATTAGTCCTAATTTCTCTTCATCTTTCAGCCGTCTCTTCATGTTGGTGTCCTTCTCCACTGGCTAACTTTCGTTAACTCCAGGCTTTTATCCTCCAAGGTTAAAGATAAGAAAGAGGATCTTTTTCTGAATTATAAATAAGTCGTAGGCCTGATTCGCATGGGCTCATACCAGATCATGTTACCATCGTTGAACTGATTAATCTGGCTAAAGGCTTACAATTCTCTGATCAGCAGTTTAGAGTCACGTGATTACCCTAGAACTGGGTGGAAAGTAGGTAGAATAAAATCTACCCAAAGCAAATGGACTGAGACTAGGAGAGGTGTGGATCTCCAGAGGAAAATGGGGTTCTGCTAATGGAAGAAGAGAAAATAGATGCAGAGCGTAAAAACAGTAATATCTTCTACAAGCAATGAACCAATAAATCAGGAAGTTTGTTAGTTAATATCAAACAATCACTGGTAAAAGTTGATGGGGCGTTTGTTACAGTTGTTAAGTGTTAATGTATGAACATTAGCATTTAAGTATGTTAAGCATTCAAAGATAATTACTATTGAAATAAGAAAAAGTTGTGGAACCACTACTTAAAAAAGAAGGAGACCAAAGAAAATTTGATCTATCCAGCAAAAGTTTGGCTAGGAAAGAAAAATATACATTTTAGGGTGAAATATATGCATAATATGAATGAGTTAAATCTCATTATTAAAAGGTAAAGATTTTCCTAAAAGACAAAATCAAGTTTTTTGTTGTTTACAAGAGACAAACCTAAGACAGACAGCACTCAATAAAGGGGTGGATAATGATTAAGTAAGTAATAAAATAGAAAACAAGAATTGAAAAAATTAAGAATAAAGTTAATAGCAAAAAGAGACACTTGGTTTATTTCATAAACTATAAGTGATAAAATTAGTAAGATATAACAATCATAAACTTTAAAATACCAAATAATAGAGGGAACAAATATATTGTTAGAAATACAAGGAGATTTTTTTTTAAATTGTAAGAAACTTAAACTTGCCTTTCAGAAATGGACAAACCAAGTTTAAAAAAAATTAAAGTAAATTAAAAGTAAGGACATGGAGAATGTGAATAACTATTTTTAAATGTTGATTTTATGTTTTAATTATCAAATCTATGAGCTAGACATTGTTCTAAATACTTTATAAGCATGTATTCATTTAATCCTTATAACAGTCCTATGGGATAGACATGTTACTATCTTCATTTTACAAATGGAAAAAACCAGTTACGGAAAACATAAGTAACTTGCCTTGGATCACACAGCTAAGTAAATGGCAAGACTGTGTATGGCCCCACAGTCCATGCTCTTAACTCCTATGCTCTGAATGCACACATACATAGACCTTTGTGCTCTATAGTAAAGAATACTTGGGCTCTCCATATTTGGTTCTTCTGGGCTTATCGGGAGACTAGACCTCAAAGCTCTCTTGCAGTAAGAAAGAACAATACAGTTAGTGATAACCAATGAAGTGAGAACAGTGATGACAAGTATCATTTTTGGGCCAAAGCATTTAAAAGCTGGCATACTACTGGGAAACTCTCCCTTTGGGTGACAGCCATGGCTTGAGATGGCAGAGCAACAGGATGAAGTTGTTTGAATCCCTGAGTAACCACACAGAACCACGTGGAGGGAAGCTTCCCCAGAGAGTCACCCAATACACGCTGGACTTAGAGTGAGAGAGAAATAAACCTTTACTATGTTATGATGATAAAAGGATAATTCATTACTATAGGATTGCTTACTCTGCCTTGATTATTACATACCCCCAAATGAAAAATTCACATTCTTTTCAAATTTAATATAACATCCATAAGAGATAATGGGATGAGCCACAAGAGACATCCTAATAAATTTTTCTAAGTAGAAATCATACAGATACATTCTCTGATTCAGGTGCAATAAAGAAAAAAATTTAGAAGGAAAACCAGAACATAACCACAAGGAAATTAAAAAAAAATTTTTTTAGGGAAAGATTCAATACTAAACCCAGAAAGAGGCAGAAAACTCTAAAAGACTGATATTGACGTTGAAAAGGTAATGAAAGAACTACCCCATCTCTACTTCAAGGCAACAGAAAATGGTGGAAAATTTTTGAATTATTTCTACAGAGATAACAACTGAATAAGAAGAGTCATACACAAAGGAACTATGTGGTGATGGTTTTGTCACTTCAGTCATGTCTGACTCTTGTGACCCCATGGACTGTAGCCTGCCAGGCTCCTCTGTCCATGGGATTTCCCAGGCAACTGGAGTGGGTTGCCATCTTCCTGACCCAAGAATCAAACCCGGGTCTCCTGCATTGCAGGCAGATTCTTTACTGACTGAGCCAGAAACTATAAACCAGTCTTATTTATTGATATGGATGCAAAAATTCTACACAAAATACCAAGAAATACAATTTAACACCATATTAAAAGATGTATGAATTATATATTATTTGTGTTTCCCAGGTGGCACTAGTGGTAAAGAATTGGCATGCCAATGCAGGAGATGCAAGAGACAGGTTTGATCCCTGGGTTGGGAAGATCTGGAGTAGGAAATGGCAACCCACTCTAGTATTCTTACCTGGAAAATTCCATGGACAGAGGAGCCTAGCAGGCTATAGTCCATGGAGCTACAGAGAGCTGAACATGACTGAGCAAACACACAAAATATATATTAAAAAAACCATAAAACCATCATGAACAAAGTGAATTTATCTTATGAATGCAAGGATAAGTTAACATTAGGAAATGAACTTTAAAAAGAACTCAAATCAGTAAATGCCAACAATTTGATAAAATTTGTAACATCTGTTTCTAAGAAAAACTCCTTTATAATCTGAAATAAAAGAAAATTTCATTAACATAATACCTGTAGCAGATAGGATTCTTAATTGAAACAGAAACATTTGCATTAAAGTCTGGAACAAAACAAGATGTTATTATTGAAAATTGCTCTGACAGCCCGACTAATTGAATAGGATGAAAAACAAATAAGATTTAAATATTAGAAAGGGTCAAATTGTTATTTTTCATAACTTCTGTTTTTCATCAATCTTTTTCTTGTCAAAATATAAAGGCAGAAAACTGAATTTCATTGATTATTAAAAGGCAAATACTCCTGTTTCCATCGGCCAATTCGAGAAACAACTTTGTCAGCCAACCAGATATCCCTCTATATGGCCTCCAAACCATTCTACTCACATAGGATGATCTTTTTTCACTTATTTGAAAAGTACTAAGATCTTTTTCAGCTGCCTTTTCAGTGGATATGATTATATACCTAGGAAATCAGGAGGCTTACCTGACTGACCTATTAGAACTAATGAGATCAGCGGGGTGGACTTCGGCTTCTACAGTTATCTTCTCATTTCTTTAAGTCATCCATTTCTTCTGCCCTATTGAATCATTCTTTCTCTATTATCTCCTATTTTTTTAAAAAAATCCCTTCCTTCACCTCATATTCCCCTCCAGTTTGTACCACAGTTTTTATGCTCCTCTCTACGATAAACCTCCTGAAGGAGCTGATATTATTTCTGAAGCCTAATCTTACCTCTGCACATACAAACTGGATTCCCTTTGCCATATATCACTGATGTTGCTTTTATTGAGGATCCCAGTGACTTCCCTGTTGCTGAATCCAGTGGTGACACTTCTGTCCTTAACTTGGAGAGTAGCATTAAAGGCAATTGAAAGTCTCTTAAAAATTTTTTTTAAATTTATTTTGATTGAAGTAGAGTTGATTTACAATGTGTCTTTTTCTGGTGTATGGTAAAGTGATTCAGTTATATTCTTTTTCATATTCCTTTCCACTATGGTTTATTACTGCCAAGGAACACAGGGGACCTCTAGAAGCTAGGAAAGGCAAGAGAACAGATTTTCTTCTGGAGCCTCCAAAAAGGAACATAAGCCAGTTGACACCTTGATTTTAGATTAGTGAAACCCATTTTGGATCTGACCTTCAGAACTATAAGATAATAAATGTGTGTTGTTTTAAACCACTAAGCTTGTTGCAAATTGTTCCAGCAATGGTGGAAAATGAATACATTTACTGAGACGGCTTCTTTTCTTCAAGTCTTGATTAATTTACCTCTTCCATAACTTCCATGGAAATGTAATTTTTTCATTCTATGATATCAATTTCATATTAATTATAAGCTCTTCTAATTAGGCAAATATATATATATATATATATATATAAAGTTTTTCTCCAACTGATAGTTCTTTCTCTGTGCCTTGTCAGAGTGTATGAATTTAATTTAAATTGTATCATTAGCTCCAGTGAAAATTATTCTTTGGTGGAATTCCAAGCACAATGTTTGAGATGTCAAACATTATACCTAGGGGAGAGTCAGCATTACCTTAGAATTCTGTCAGAGTAGTGGGAAAGCCCAAATGCCTGCAAGCTCCTAGGATTGTGGGAGCTGAGTATGTTCAGTGAGGTCCAGAGACAATTCCTGCTTTGCGCAGTCCTAAGTGACCTTAGATAGATTTATATCAATTACTCAAAACTTTTCACATAGAGCTAGTGCCCAACTTGTTCTCCTGATTTCTTTGAATGACTTAACAGAGGTGGTTCAAGCGCTCCCATAGACCCAACTTACTTCAGGAAAGCGGTCGTTGACCACAGCTTGATTCTGAAACGTCTGTACCTAGCTAGTGATTTTCATGGAATTGTAGTAAAAACACGAGATTTAAAGTCAAAATACTTTTGTTTAATTTGTGATTCTATTTACCAGCCTGTGCCAGAGAAGGGTCACAGAACCTCTCTGAGCCTGAGTTTCCTTATCTGTAAAATGAGGATAATATTTATCTCATAGAATTATTAGGCAGATAAAAGGAAGAGTGCACTTGAAAGCAGCAGGTGTCCTGCATTTTAAAAATATATCCATATTCAACAATGAAAAGGAACAAATTACTGATAGACAGGCAACAAAATCGATGATATTCAAAAAGATCATGTTAAGTGCCAGGAGCCAAAAAAACACATGCCAGTATAATTCCATTTGTATGACATTCCAGAAAAGGAAAAACTAGACTGACATAAATTATATCAGTGGTTGTCAAGGGTTGGATGTAGGGGGAGAGAATTGAAATGGGAGCTTTTTTGAGGTGAGTAAAACGTTCTATATTCTGTTAGTTTGGTGGCTACACAACTATATCTGTCAGAACTCAAAAATGTACTTCTCAAAAGGGTGAATTTTACTGGGAGTAAATTATACATCAACAAACGACTTTAAAAAAATTGAAGCACATATATAGCCTTTTGGGACAGGATTTTATGGACTGAGTGCTCAATCAACAAGTACTTTAGTCCAAATTTTTGACCTTAGTGCCACATTGTTCACGTACGATTTTCTAATATAGCGTGCTCATCTGTTTGCAGCTTTAAACTTTCTTAAATTGGAAAGGTACTGAGCACTTCTTAAAAGGTCAATTGCCTTGTTTTAAGGAACAAGGGAAGGCACCAAGAGAACGATGAGGCTGGGCTGGACTATTAACCTAAGAGCACATATTCTGAGAGGTGGGGTGGGGGTGAGGCGGCGGATTCCTGCTTCTGTCGCCAAGCAGGAAAAGCAGTGCAAGGCTACGATGTCAATAACGGATGTTATCTTGATTTGGAGGGAATTTCCAACTTGAGTGCTTAATATTGGTCGGACTTCTGTAGTTAAGGATGGCCCCTGGAGAAGGAAATAGCAACCCACTCCAGTATTCTTGCCTGGAGAATCCCATGGACGGAGGAGCCTGGTGGGCTACAGTCCACGGGGTCGCAAAGAGTCGGACACGACTGAGCCACTTCACTTCACATTAGTTTAGTTAAAAGGCTAAGGCGTGCCAGTCTCTGCGCAGGCTGGCAGGGACAGTCAGCACCCAGAGGAGGTCAGCTCCTTGGGTGCCCCGTCAACCCCCGCCCGGCAGGCGAACCCTTTCCTCATTGGTCACTGCACGGCCGTCTCGGGCTCCCATTGGTCGGCTCTGACGCCCGCCTCTATAAGAGGCGGGCAGCGCGAGGCTGCGCGCGGACCTAGCTCACAGCTAAGCTGCCTTCGAGGTGAGTGGGTTGGTGCCTTCTCGTTGAGATCAGGGACCACAGTCAAGGATTTGGGGGCGTTGGGCTGGCTCGGGGAGAGGCAGGATCATCCTCCGGGAGGTAAATGCTTGTGGGGAGCTGGGTCTGGGAAGTCGAAGTTGTGCTCCTGTGCTCACTCATTCTTCTCCCTTCCGCCTACTCTCTTTGGGGCGAAAAGACACTATTTTTGAGGACCTCTTGAGTGCCAGAAACAGGCTCTTTACATGTCATCTGATTTCACCTCCCCAACAAACCCTGTGAAGTAGATATGTCTTGAATTTTACAGATGAGGAAACTGAAGTGGAGGTGAACCCAAGAGTGCACGATTCCTCTATGCTAGCAGAAACGGACGCACTCTTCCTTCTCTTCTGTGTCAAACTGCAACATCTCTTTTTTTGCTTCTACTCCTGCAGAGGGAACCTTCCCTTAGACACTCCCAGAGAAAAGGGTGTCTCTGATGCAAAGCCTCTCAGCATCTCATCTCATCACCTCCACCCCAACACAGGACTAAGAGCTCCAGGACAAGGTTGCAGCTAACAAAGAGGCATCCGACCTACTAGTTCAGATCCTGTTAATAGTCGAGGTAAGCTTAATCTTGCCTCTGGCCATTTGGTTTACAGAGGTTTAAAATTAACTCCCCACTGATGCTCTACTCTAATTGACTTAGGGCAAAAAGACTAGAGTTGAACTTTCGAACCCAGTGAAAGTTTGCACCTGTGAATTAATTCTCAAAGAAGGATGGAATTCACTTATTTGGTTTAAAAGTAGAAATGAGCACAGCTTAAAATAACTATACATGGTTCTGTAAAGCTATAATCTGTGACCTATGAAGTTCACTGGAGTTCATTTGGAGATGTATTATTGTCAGATTATCTTCAGGCAGGGATGTATCTTCTATTACCATTTTGTTTGCTGGTGCCTTTATTTCCTGAAATAATGTTTTTCACATTTTCATATTTTATTTTTTATTTCATCTTTACTTTCATCCTCATTCCCTTCCTCCATTCAGAAAAGAACATCAAGGTTCTCTGGAGGGTTCTCTTCTTTCACACCAGTCTTTCTAGAAGCTTTTAATTCTGTCTTCAAATAGCATCCAGGCTTTCAAAATACTTTAATTTAATAATGCGCTGTACTTCCTAGATCATAGAAATTTAAGTCACACGGTTACAGATTAAACTAAATGGAGAAAACAGTCAGTGTAAACACCTTGACCTCTTCTATACCAAGGGCATGTTGGACTTCAGACTGTCTTCTTGGTATGTGTTCATCATTTCACATGGCAGGTTCCTATATCCCAGTGTATCTTTACTCAGGTCAGGAAAGGTGATAGGAGAATAGCTCACTGCCTCTCACAGAAAAATGGGAAGTACCAGTTGGCACTGGTCTATTAGAGTGTTGCTTTCAAAGTAAAATATACACTTCTTCATGAGACATATGTCCAAACAAGTGTGACCCATTGAATAGTTCATAACCTTTTATCTTACTAGTGTAGTATGGTGGGCTTTGCCCCTGAAGGAGTAAGAGGGGGTAGGTAGCCTGAAGGGGGAAAGAAAAAAAGTGACAAGGGGAAAATGTTTAGGTTCTAAAAGGGGTTTGGGAGTAACAATAAAGACAGAATAAAAATGCTTCATAAGTTCTATCAGGTCAAGCTGTGGCCAAATTTTAGTAAAGATCAAAGCCCTATGTTCTTAAGTTGATTTTGGGGTGAGAGTTGGCGAGTGGAAAGAACTCTTTTCTTCTAGTTTCTTAGCAGAAGTCCCTTTTGCAAAACTTCATTCTTATATTGACTTAACAAGAGGGATAGGAATATTTCAAAATCTCAGTATATGCCCTACCTGTCATAAATATTCAGTTAATGTATCCTTCACCTTCCTCTACCCCCACGCATTAGGCAACACTGGATCCATTTCAGAACCAGGGAGAAAAGAAAGAATTATGAAGCCCAAAATGATGGATTAGCTATGAGCATTAGTACCTTCTTACAGCGGCTCCTGCCACAGGAGGTCAAGGGTCAGTTTGAAATGTGAGATAAAGTCTTGATACAGTTTGATATGAAGAGTTGCATTCTAAGCTCTGAGGGACTGTTGAAGGATGAACTATCAGGAGATCTGAACTCTGTTGGTGTTACCACTGACTGGAAAAAACATCATTTTTCTTTCCTGTTTTCTGTTCCTTGCTTGTTGTTAAAGTTTGCTTATATTCTGAAAATAGTGGTAGACCAGGAAATAACTCATATTTTCAGTATGCTGTTACTTCAGCATGTTATGGTGATAATATGAGGGAAAATGGGGACTCAGTAAATATAGACTGACTCAGTAAATTGTACTTTGGAGTCTTCATCTGTTTGTTTGCAAAAGAATTGCTAAACTATTCACTTGAGATTTTGAACTTAATACACTTAGGGGTTTCATAGCAAATAAACAAATAAAACTGAAAAACACCTTAAGACAAAAGAATACTTAAATTTTATGCCATAACACAATCTTTTCATGTGCTTTCTATTATAAGAAGTAGATTTATAACTATCTTGTGAAATGCTTAATTCCCAGGGAAAGAAAAGTTTTTAGCCAGGGAACTTTAGGACATCAATTTTATTATGTTTAATATTTTTTTTGAAAGACTGGAAAATGTGGGATGCACTTCCCATTGTTAGAGCTAATATTTACTGAGTACTTAGTGTAGGTCAGCATCTGTTCTAAGAGTTTCATATATTATACTGCTTCTCCTTATAGCCACAAACTTGGGGCTAATTAGCCTCCATCCAATTTTGCATATAAGGAAATTAATGCACATAGAAATTATAACTTGTCTACATGGATTTGTAGTTGGATTTATTACAGAAATCTGCTTTGTCATTTTACATCTCTCTTATTTTTGGCAGTTGTATACTATAGGATAAAGTCACCAATACTGTGAGAAAAAAAAAAGTGCATGGTCTTTGAGTGATGGTTAGACACGTAAGAACGGTTTCCAAAGGTTTTCACATCTCTAAGAATGCAAATCTGAGACCATCCCTGAATTTTTAGCTCTAGAGCCACCAATTCAGAATTTCCTGTGTATAATTAAGCTTGCCTTAAGAAATGGTCAATTCCTTTGAAGCTGAAAATCCCTTTTTGGATGTCTTACTTCCCATCCATAAATCTTTTCTGCTCAGAGACTTAGGGATGGGCCACAAACCATCTCCAACGCTTTTAGAATCTCATGGGATATTGGTCACAGGGTGAGGAAGTAGGTGAGGTTTGGTGTGCTTCTCAGATATCATAGCTCGGATCTCAGTATACTGTTCTCTTCTGCCTATTTGTCCTTGCTGGAAAGTCTGTCTCTCCTCCTCTCCCTCATAATAAATCTGTGAATTCCTCTGAGGCAAATAGTCTTCTTTGTCTTTTTCATCTTTACTGCCATAATACTGACTACAGTAATTCATTCACATAAATATGCTTGTGTTGAAATTTTATTTGTTTTACCACTAGTAATCATTTGAATCATAGAAAAAATCCACATTATCATTAAGTTTAACTGGCCATTTGGTTTTAAAGCATTTGACACAGAGATTGTCTTAGTTGCAGAGAATAGATTGACACGGTTAGAAATATCTAAGCAGTTTCAGTTTTAATCTCAATGATTTGATAAGTATTTGTTAAATTTTGAATTTTATATTTTTGGATACCCGAAGTAGCTTAGTTTCTTCTCTGGGGAAAACACCAGAATACCAAGTCACATTATGTGTTTAAAATGTGTAAGCAAGTTTTGAATGCTGTGAGTTCTGATTAACTGTTTGGTTGCTTTGCTGTATTAGAAAAGTTAGGTAGTGTGCCCAAGGTCATACACTGACAAATGTTAGACCAGTGATTAGATATTTCCTTACACTGTTGCAGTGTAAATAGTGGTTGAGAAGATGCCAAGGTAGATATCTAGTTCATCTGAGACATCAACTTTCAACTAGATCCTAGGAATTTTGCTCTACTTTTTGTGTTTCTGAACATTTTTAGGGTAATTCTGTGAAGGCAGATATACACATTAGCATTCACATTTTCATAGGCCAGTTTTCAATCTGTGTTCTTAACATTTCTAGCTGTGTTACCATGGACAGATTAGTTTCTCTGAGCTTCAGGTTTCTCATTTATAAAATGAATATAATTCCTATCTCTCTCCACCAAGATTTTTTATGAGAATTATATGGGACAATATTAGTGCATGATATATATAGGCATTTGACATGTATCAGTTCCCTTACCCACCTCTTGGTTTGTTAAAAATGGATGGAGTCTTGTTATCATGGCATGGGAAATTATTTATCTTCACACTCTCTGAACTTATATGTAGAAGTCCTTCAACTTAGTATCTGCCTGATAAATATTTTTTAAAACTAAATTTCAAAGGTATCAAAGACTGGATTCTGAAACAGAAAATTGTACTCCATTGGCAAATTTAGTAGCAGACTATTGTTTATGACCATACAGTTGGAAATTCCTGAGCTTTATTTGGTACTTTATAACCTCTATCAAGCCAGATAGGGCTCTTAGGGTTACTTCTTATAAGGTACCCCCAAATGTTACACAGTATGGGTTTTAAAAAGGGCATTATGGCCAAAAGAGAAAACTCACAAAGTTCTCTGGTCAGAAGGACAGAAATTCATGAAGCCCCTCATTTTGCATCAGCCTATAGAAAGCATTTCCAAGCCAAGAATTTAGCTTAATGGAAAATTACCTTGTCCTAACTTTTCTCATTTAGCCTTTCATCGGGCTGGTCATTGTATGGGTACCTGAGATGGGTATCTGGATGGGCATAGAAGATCAAGTCCAAACTCCTCTGCATTAACTGCACAGAGCCTTTTGAAGGATCTGACCTGCTTACCATGCCTACGTGATCCCTCAGTGCTCTGAAATACTTGGTCACCTCCTGTTGTCTTTCCCCAGTCATCCGTCGTCTTTCGCATCCTCATGAACTCTTTCCCCTTTTTCTTTAGGAGAGGAATCCAAACACATCTTCAGTGAAGCACCTCTAAATACACAGTGAGATAATTAATCTAGCCACTGCCATCACTCTACCATCTGTGTTCTCTGTTACAGTGCTTAGCCTTCACATTGTTCTTCTATATAAGACTCTTATAGTTTCCTGAGGGTAGGGACCATGTCTGTCGCCAGTCTCATTCATTTATTCATTGTGTGACATCTGTTTGGTCCCTGTTATGTGCAGAGACTGTGCTAGGTACTAACAATGGTGAATGAAAGTATATGTGATCCCTGCCCCCCACGGAACTCATAGGCTAGTTGTAAATACAGAACAACCATATATACAGGTGAGCTACAGCTGCACCTGTGACTGCTGTTATGAGTAGGAAGTATCTGGTGCAATGAGAATCAACACTAGGGGTTGACTTGAGGAGGTCAGGGAAGGCTTCCACGAGTTCGTGAAGTTTGAACTGCGGGGTACTGGAACACAGTCTCTCTGGCTTCAAGCCCATGCCATCCTATGATACTTGCTCCACAGTCTTGGATCAATGCATGCAAGGTGGCAAAAGGCAGTGAGATTGGTTATGTCAATTTAAGTTGTTAAACGTCAGTTCTGCTAGAACAATGATGTAAAACTGGGCAATTAGGAAGAATTAATAACCCAAAGAAAACTAATAACCGTAAATCTTCAACATGCTGTTTCCATTTACTAATCTAAATCTTATTTCTCAAGTGTGTATTTGTCAATTGAGAGTCACCAGTACAAAGTTACTGTACCCTACATCTATCTGCTACACTATTCTCACCTTCCCCAACACATATACACACAGTTGTATTTGTAATCATATGGCATTTGTAGGCCAATACTAAAATGGCTTCAGGGCTCATGGCCTAGGGGATTCCACAGTCAGAGAGAAAGCACATACTTAGCTGGAACCAGAATTCTCTAGGCTAGCAGTTATCCATCTAGTCCACCTGTGTCCAGAGCTGTCCAGACTCTTGAATTTACAAAAGAAATAAAAGGCCCTATCCCTGTTCTGAAGGAGTTTGCTCTCTTTTTAGAAGCCATGTATGAGTGACACTTTTGAGGAAAGCCATTCAAGACCCAGTATAACTACAATTAACAAATGGTGAGATGTGGAGAAAAGGTAACCCTTCTGCTTTGCTGGTGGGAATGTAAATTGGTGCAGCCACTTGGAAAACAGTATGGAAGTGCCTCAAAAAACTAAAAATAGAACTACTATGTGATCCAGAAATTCCTCTTGGGCTTACACTCAAAGAAAATGAAAACACTACTTTGAAAAGATACACGTGCCCCAATATTCACAGTAGCATTATTTATAATAGCCAAGACACAGAGACATATATATATGATTGAATGCAAAAGAAGGGGGCAGCAGAGGACGAGATGGTTGGATGGCATCACCCGTTCAATGGACATGAATTTGAGTAAACTCCGGGAGATAGTGAAGGACAGAGGAGCCTTGTGAGAGCTGGACATGATTTAGTGGCTGAACAACAACAATATATAAATATGTATACATACGCAATGGAATATTAGCCATAAAAAGAATGAAATTCTGCCATTGGCAGCAATATGGATGGACCCCGAGGGTATGATGCTTACTGAAATAAGTCAGAGAAAGACAAATCCTGTATATTATCACTTGCATGTGAAATCTAAAATATGAAACAAGTAAATGAAAATAACAGAAACAGACTTACAGATATAGAGAACAGCTGGTGGTTACCAGTGGGAGAGTAGAGGAGGAAGGGGCAAAATAGCATAGGAGATTAACAGTAAAAATTACTACCTATAAAATAAATAAGATACAAGGATATATATATTATACAGCACAGAGAATATATCAGTATTTTATGATAATTTTAAATGGAATATAATCTATGAAAACACTGAATCACTAAGTTGTACATCTGACACTAAAAAAACAAGAAAGATCTAGTTTAACAAAGTGCTAAAATTGTAGGGGGAGAGGACGTAGGTTCTCATAGAGGAAGGGTGCTCAGTTCAGACCACAACAGTCAGGACGACTGCAAGAAGCCCATGGGCTTGAGTCATACCCTGAAAGCACTGGATTAGGAAAAAAGAGAGAAAGAAACTACTAACATGTATTGTATGCCTGTTATATTCTAAGTACTATGCTAGGCAATCTTTTAGCTTATTTTGGTCTCATTATGGCCTTGCAAAGTATATCTGTACACTCATGTTTTATAGGTGAAGAAACTAAAACTTGGTTAATGTTATCAAATATTGTCTGAGTTTCAAATATCTGTATTATCAAACATTGCCTACATCGCATAACTTTCTTTTTTAGATCTTTCTATTTTCATACTTTGTTTTTAGAGAAGTACACCAAACTGATCATGATTGAAGACAATAAGGATAACAAAGACCATTCCTTTGAAAGGGAAAGAGCAACCCTTATTTTTTCCTTAAAAAATGAAGTTGGAGGACTTATGAAAGCACTGAAAATCTTCCAGGTAAATATTCTCCATATTTTTGCATAAAACTTTTATGAAATGGATCTATAAGATTATTTGTAAATTCGTCATTGGTGGACTACAGAAATGTTTTAAGCATTTAAATTTCTAAAATATTGCTCAGTTCTATCAGGTGGGCAAGGGATACAAACAATTTATAGAAACAAGTTATTACTTAAGTAATGAAGTGGAGAAAGAAAGATTTACTTCATAGATTTTGAGGAAGCAAATTTTAATTTTAGCTAAATAAATATTCAGATTTTAATGATATCATTGATATTAATATGTTAAATTATATTTTTATACAGCAAAATAGCAAGGATTCTACAATTATACTACTCCTTACTGTCAGAGCTTCAGTGCATTTGGCACTTAACTATACCTTTGATGTGAAGGAAAATTGCTGTGATATGTAGGGAAACAATCTGGCAATATGTATTGTGAGTCTGAAAGTGTTCACACATTTCGGCCCAGTAGTTTCACTTTCATAAATCTGTCTTAAGGAAATTGGGTCAGCCAGTCAGAACACGAGTGCTTACTGAGTGCCAGTTGCGATTCATGGGGTTGCAAAGACTTGGACACGACTGAGCAACTGAACTGAACTGAACTGAAGGGCACGGTACTTCCCCCCTAGTGGCTCAGACGGTAAAGCGTCTGTCTACAATGCGGGAGACCCGGGTTTGATCCCTGGATCGGGAAGATCCTCTGGAGAAGGAAATGGCAATCCACTCCAGTACTATTGCCTGGAAAATCCCATGGACAGAGGAGCCTGGTAGGCTACAGTCCATGGGGTCGCAAAGAGTTGGACACGACTGAGCAACTTCACTTCACTAAGGGCACAGTGCCCTGCTGGATAAAGGGGAGCAGAGCAGACCCAGTGCCCGTCCTCCCAGTGCACACAGTCCAGTGCAGAAGACAAACACTGAACAGTTATGTTAGTAGAGAGATGATTGTTGTTGTTGTCTAGTCACTAAGTTGTGTTTGACTCTTCTGTGACCCCATGCACTGTAGCCTGCCAGGCTCCTCTCCCAGGCAAGGATACTGGCATGGGTTGCCTTTCCCTTCCCCAGGGGATCTTACTGACCCAGGGAGTGAACTCGTGACCTCTGCATTAGCTGGCGGATTCCTATCCACTGAGCTTCGCTGGTGGCTCAGATGGTAAAGAATCTGTCTGCACTGCAGGAGACCCAGGTTTGACTTTCTCTTTTTTCACTTTTTCAACCTATAGGGGGCAACCATTTTCAACTCTTTTAACTATATTGTATGGTATTAACTTCTACATTTATAAACAATATGTGTATTCTGCTGCTATTTCTTGATTTTTCCATTTGTAGATATTACCTATTGGTTTTCTCCGATAGAAGTAAACATTTAGCTTCCTTGGCACAACTCCCTTTCTAGAGGTCTCCTCAACTCCCCTTTCCCCCACCTTCCCAGAGTAGTTATGCCCCAGTTTTTGGCTATATCAGTCTTTAGTGTTTTCATTATTAAGATTATGTAAATCTTGCTCAGAGAAAAGCCATATTATCCATTATTCTGACTTTTTATTTCTTTATGTACCTAGTACAAGATTACAACGTAGTGTTTAAGGGCATAGACTATGGATTTGGACAGCCTGACTTTGAATTCCAGCTTGAACACTTACTAACTGTGTGCCTTTGGGTAAACTGCTTAACCTCTCTGTGCCTCTCTGTAATTGAAATATCTGATAGGGAATGTCTCACTTATTGCTTTAACTTTACTGGAATTTTCTTGTATCTTCTTGACTAAATTTTTCTCCTGGATGGACTTTTAAATTATTTGATTATATTTCCTTGCCACATTCCATCAATATTTTTATTTTAATAGCACTCAATTTTAGATTGATTTAGGAAGAAATGACATTTTGTGTCTTTTTCTCCAAAAACATAATGTATAGCTTTACATTTGTTCAAGTAATCATTCAAAAAATATTTCTTATAAAATTCATAAGAAATAGATTCACTGAAACTCTCCTTTGTTCCTGATCAGCTCCAGTATTTGTAGCTCACTTTCTTCTATTGGTTCCATGATAGATTCTACATTCCAGGATGAACCCTGCCTATTCCAGTTCCCAACATCCCTGACACTCACTCTCTGTTGTTATTTATCAAGTTCATGCTCCCTGATAATTATCTCATCCCTACTTTTACTCATACAAGTCCCTTTTGTTTGGAATCCCACTTCTCCCCTTCTGTTTATTAAGACTCGCCTCAGTTCCTATCTACTTCATAGAAGCTTCTACTTTCTCTAGCTCATGATGCTTTTTCCCTTTGTGGAACATCTTCTGCCCCTGAAGCCAAACTATTTGTATTTTCTGAAGTCTTTCAGGCTCGCTAGGTGGTGCTAGTGGTAAAGAATCCACTTGCCGATGCAGGAGACACAAGAAATGAAGGTTTGATCCCTGGGCGGGGAAGATCCTCTGGAGTAGGAAATGACAACCCACTCCAGTATTCTTGCCTGGAAAATTCCATGGACAGAGGAGGATCCTGGCGGGCTATAGTCCACAGAGCCACAAAAAGTTGGACACGACTGAGCGTGTGCGTGCGTGCATGCCTGCGTGCACACACACACACACACACACTTAGTCTTTCATGTATTAGCCAACTAGATTGTCAGCTCCTTGTATGTCTTGTCTTTCTTCATATGCTTCACCGCCCTTACCTGGCTATACAGGTGTTCATAAAATTAAGTTAGATTCGACATGTTAATATTGGAGAGCATCTACTCTTTCTCACTTTTTAGAGGTTGGATGATTGGTTCTTATGTTTCATGATTATGCCACCAGGGTTTTCCCTCACTACCCAAATTGGTAACAGAAGATACCCTCCCCTAGCAGGTTTACACATATGGCACCCATAGCTCAGGCTGGCATGGGAAGACATCAGACGAAGCAATCTGATTCAGCTTGTTACTTGAGTTTGTAGCCTAGGAGATTGGAGGTATTCAACATTTTGTGTTCAAGCTGTTCATCTAGTTTTAGTAAATGGATTTTTTCAAAGGAAACTTTTCTTTCTGAAGGACTAGACACTAAGATAACTTTTTCAAAAAGCTAGCCTTTATTTGTGAGAATTTTCAAAGAGTTCTTTTCATCTAGGAGACTAGGTCTTTTGATTTGAATGCCAATCAGTTGTGGAAATCTGGGGGACTCCCTAGTGGGTGTTCATTTCATTTATTGGTTTCTGGAGGGTGTGATGAATTTTTCAAACTTAAAAAAAAAGTACCTAACATTTAGGAGGAATTGTTTTGCTGCTGGCAGGACTGGAAATGGACTTTCCCCCCCGCTGGCTACCGTGACAAATGATGAGATTGATTTTCAGCAGTAATGAAAGCAGTTCGCTCAGAGACTATAACCATTTGTGGCAGCCATGGATACTCTTCACCTTCTTCTTTCCACAGGAGAAGCATGTGAACCTGTTACACATCGAGTCCCGAAAATCAAAGAGAAGAAGCTCAGAATTTGAGATTTTTGTTGACTGTGATATCAGTAGAGAACAACTGAATGATATTTTTCATCTATTGAAGTCTCATTCTAATATTCTCTCTGTGAATCTACCAGATAATTTTACTGTGAAGGAAGACGGTAAGTTGAAAGGTGAAAATGCTACTCAGATGATAAAGTGCATAATATATGTGTCTGATCTTATGTTTATCTTAAAGGCATGAAAGTAAAAATCAAACACTGTCTCTTCAAATTGCTTGCAATCTGATAATAAAGAAATACAAAATGTAACTGCTCAAGGTGCTAAAGAAAAATTATAAAGCAACACTTTATCAAAGGTGAGAGAAGAGAAAAGGAAACCTTGAGTATAATAAAGAATTCAGAATAGTTAGAAATCCATTTAGTTATCTCAATTTTTAAATTGTCAGGCATTTCTTGGTTTCACAAATCTCAAATTCACAATCTCTGAGCACTTAATAACTCTTACAGGGCAGATTCTTAGCAGATATTAAATGGATATTTAAATCTGCTGAAACTGTTGACAATTACTGACAACTATGATATGAAATACTTTATATGTGAAATACAACATTCTTCCTTGCCCTCACTTCCACCAAAACCAAATGGAAAAGCAGTAAAGCCCTCTAAGTTTTTGGATGCTCAGATAGCAAGGATATAGTCTAAAATCTCTATTGTGAAAAAATCCTTGTAGTTTACCTAGGGCAAAACACAAGCAAATAAATCAGTCATTATTGTATATGGTCCTCAATTTTAAATAATCCCTTCAGATTATGTTACAAGATTGGGGATGTAATAAGTGCTGATTGTCATCTGTTATGTGTTTGTATGCTTATGTGTGCTAAGTCACTTCAGTCATGTCCAGCTATTTGTGACCCCATGGACTATAGCCCGCCAGGCTCCTCTGTTCATGGGATTCTCCAGGCAAGAATACTGGAGTGGGTTGCCATTCTCTTCTCCAGGGGATCTTCCTGACCCAGGGATCGAACCTGTGTCCCCTGCATTGGCAGGCAGATTCTTTACTTGGGAAGCCCTGGACTTTGGTTACCTCGTCTATAAAATGATGAGTTTTATAGTGGCTAAATTGTTCAGTTGATATTTAGGGAACAGCAGCTTGTGTCAGATATTTCTACTAAGAAATGGGGATATAAAAAAATAATCATACCCTAGAGTCATTCCAGTTCTTTTCTGTAAGACAGCCATATACGGTTTCATTACAGTAAAACATAGTAAAAGCTTTTTTTTTTTTTTTTTTTTCCTCATGGAAAACTTTTATTTTTTGGGGGAAAAAGTATACACGTACAACTAAATGGATAATTACTTTAGCTTTTTTTTTTTTTAGTTTTTTATTTTTTAAATTTTAAAATCTTTAATTCTTACATGCGTTCCCAAACATGAACCCCCCTCCCACCTCCCTCCCCACAACATCTCTCTGGGTCATCCCCCTGCACCAGCCCCAAGCATGCTGCACCCTGCGTCAGACATAGACTGGCTATTCAATTCTTACATGATAGTATACATGTTAGAATGCCATTCTCCCAAATCATCCCACCCTCTCCCTCTCCCTCTGAGTCCAAAAGTCCATTATACACATCTGTGTCTTTTTTCCTATCTTGCATACAGGGTCGTCATTGCCATCTTCCTAAATTCCATATATATGTGTTAGTATACTGTATTGGTGTTTTTCTTTCTGGCTTACTTCACTCTGTATAATTGGCTCCAGTTTCATCCATCTCATCAGAACTGATTCAAATGAATTCTTTTTAACGGCTGAGTAATACTCCATTGTGTATATGTACCACAGCTTTCTTATCCATTCATCTGCTGATGGACATCTAGGTTGTTTCCATGTCCTGGCTATTATAAACAGTGCTGCGATGAACATTGGGGTACATGTGTCTCTTTCAATTCTGGCTTCCTCAGTGTGTATGCCCAGAAGTGGGATTGCTGGGTCATAAGGTAGTTCTATTTGCAATTTTTTAAGGAATCTCCACACTGTTCTCCATAGTGGCTGTACTAGTTTGCATTCCCACCAACAGTGTAGGAGGGTTCCCTTTTCTCCACACCCTCTCCAGCATTGATTGCTTGCAGCCATTCTGACTGGTGTGAAGTGGTACCTCATTGTGGTTTTGATTTGCATTTCTCTAATAATGAGTGATGTTGAGCATCTTTTCATGTGTTTGTTAGCCATCCGTATGTCTTCTTTGGAGAAATGTCTATTTAGTTCTTTGGCCCATTTTTTGATTGGGTCATTTATTTTTCTGAAATTGAGCTGCATAAGTTGCTTGTATATTTTTGAGATTAGTTGTTTGTCAGTTGCTTCATTTGCTATTATTTTCTCCCATTCAGAAGGCTGTCTTTTCACCTTGCTTATATTTTCCTTTGTTGTGCAGAAGCTTTTAATTTTAATTAGATCCCATTTGTTTATTTTTGCTTTTATTTCCAGAATTCTGGGAGGTGGATCATAGAGGATCCTGCTGTGATTTATGTCTGAGAGTGTTTTGCCTATGTTCTCCTCTAGGAGTTTTATAGTTTCTGATCTTACATTTAGATCTTTAATCCATTTTGAGTTTATTTTTGTGTGCGGTGTTAGAAAGTGATCTAGTTTCATTCTTTTACAAGTGGTTGACCAGTTTTCCCAGCACCACTTGTTAAAGAGATTGTCTTTTTCTCCATTGTATATTCTTGCCTCCTTTGTCAAAGATAAGGTGTCCATATGTGTGTGGATTTATCTCTGGGCTTTCTATTTTGTTCCATTGATCTATATGTCTGTCTTTGTGCTAGTACCATACTGTCTTGATGACTGTGGCTTTGTAGTAGAGCCTGAAGTCAGGCAAGTTGATTCCTCCAGTTCCATTCTTCTTTCTCAAGATTGCTTTGGGTATTCGAGGTTTTTTGTATTTCCATACAAATCTTGAAATTATTTGTTCTAGTTCTGTGAAA
The DNA here is from genome assembly GCF_016772045.2 of Ovis aries. Classification (NCBI taxonomy): domain Eukaryota; kingdom Metazoa; phylum Chordata; class Mammalia; order Artiodactyla; family Bovidae; genus Ovis; species Ovis aries. The sequence goes on from NC_056068.1 coordinate 34,204,754, forward strand.
AGTGTGGCTGGTAGCTTGATAGGGATTGCATTGAATTTGTAAATTGCTTTGGGTAGTATACTCATTTTCACTGTATTGATTCTTTGCATCCATGAACATGGTATATTTCTCCATCTATTAGTGTCCTCTTTGTTTTGTTTCATCAGTGTTTTATAGTTTTCTATATATAGGTCTTTAGTTTCTTTAGGTAGATATATTCCTGAGTATTTTATTCTTTTCATTGCAATGGTGAATGGAATTGTTTCCTTAATTTCTTTTTCTACTTTCTCATTATTTGTGTATAGGAATGCAAGGGATTTCTGTGTATTGATTTTATATCCTGCAGCTTTACTATATTCATTGATGAGCTCTAGTAATTTTCTGGTGGAGTCTTTAGGGTTTTCCATGTAGAGGATCATGTCATCTGCAAACAGAGTTTTACTTCTTTTCCAATTTGGATTCCTTTGATTTCTTTTTCTGCTCTGATTGCTGTGGCCAAAACTTCCAGAACTATGTTGAATAGTAGCGGTGAAAGTGGACACCCTTGTCTTGTTCCTGACTTTAGGGGAAATGCTTTCAATTTTTCACCATTGAGGATAATGTTTGCTGTGGGTTTGTCATATATAGCTTTTATTATGTTGAGGTATGTTCCTTCTATTCCTGCTTTCTGGAGAGTTTTTATCATAAATGGATGTTGAATTTTGTCAAAGGCCTTCTCTGCATCTATTGAGATAATCATATGGTTTTTATTTTTCAATTTGTTAATGTGGTGAATTACATTGATTGATTTGTGGATATTGAAGAATCCTTGCATCCCTGGGATAAAGCCCACTTGGTCATGGTGTATGATCTTTTTAATGTGTTGTTGGATTCTGATTGCTAGAATTTTGTTGAGGATTTTTGCATCTATGTTCATCAGTGATATTGGCCTGTAGTTTTCTTTTTTGTGACATCTTTGTCAGGTTTTGGTATTAGGGTGATGGTGGCCTCATAGAATGAGTTTGGAAGTTTACCTTCCTCTGCAATTTCTGGAAGAGTTTGAGTAGGATAGGTGTTAGCTCTTCTCGAAATTTTTGGTAGAATTCAGCTGTGAAGCCGTCTGGACCTGGGCTTTTGTTTGCTGGAAGATTTCTGATTACAGTTTCAATTTCCGTGCTTGTGATGGGTCTGTTAAGATTTTCTATTTCTTCCTGGTTCAGTTTTGGAAAATTGTACTTTTCTAAGAATTTGTCCATTTCTTCCACGTTGTCCATTTTATTGGCATACAACTGCTGATAGTAGTCTCTTATGATCCTTTGTATTTCTGTGTTGTCTGTTGTGATCTCTCCATTTTCATTTCTAATTTTATTGATTTGATTTTTCTCTCTTTGCTTCTTGATGAGTCTGGCTAATGGTTTGTCAATTTTATTTATCCTTTCAAAGAACCAGCTTTTGGCTTTGTTGATTTTTGCTATGGTCTCTTTTGTTTCTTTTGCATTTATTTCTGCCCTAATTTTTAAGATTTCTTTCCTTCTACTTACTCTGGGGTTCTCCAATTCTTCCTTTTCTAGTTGCTTTAGTTGTAGAGTTAGGTTATTTATTTGACTTTTTTCTTGTTTCTTGAGGTATGCCTGTATTGCTATGAACTTTCCTCTTAGCACTGCTTTTATAGTGTCCCACAGGTTTTGGGTTGTTGTGTTTTCATTTTCATTAGTTTCTATGCATATTTTGATTTCTTTTTTGATTTCTTCTGTGATTTGTTGGTTATTCAGAAGTGTGTTGTTCAACCTCCATATGTTGGAATTTTTATTAGTTTTTCTCCTGTAATTGAGATCTAATCTTAATGCATTATGGTCAGAAAAGATGCTTGGAATGATTTCGATTTTTTTTAATTTATCAAGTTTAGATTTATGGCCCAGGATGTGATCTATCCTGGAGAAGGTTCCATGAGCACTTGAAAAAAGGTGAAATTCATTGTTTTGGGGTGAAATGTCCTATAGATATCAATTAGGTCTAACTGATCTAATGTATCATTTAAAGTTTGCATTTCTTTGTTAATTTTCTGTTTAGTTGATCTGTCCATAGGTGTGAGTGGGGTATTAAAGTCTCCCACTATTATTGTGTTATTGTTGATTTCCCCTTTCATACTTGTTAGCATTTGTCTTACATATTGCGGTGCTCCTATATTGGGTGCATATATATTTATAATTGTTATATCTTCTTCTTGGATTGTTCCTTTGATCATTACGTAGTGGCCTTCTTTGTCTCTTTTCACAGCCTTTGTTTTAAAGTCTATTTTATCGGATATGAGTATTGCCACTCCTGCTTTCTTTTGGTCTCTGTTTGCGTGGTATATCTTTTCCAGCCCTTCACTTTCAGTCTGTATGTGTCCCCTGTTTTGAGGTGGGTCTCTTGTAAGCAGCATATAGAGGGGTCTTGTTTTTTGTATCCATTCGGCCAGCCTTTGCCTTTTGGTTGGGGCGTTCAACCCATTTATGTTTAAGGTAATTATTGATAAGTATGATCCCGTTACCATTTACTTTATTGTTTTGGGTTCGGGTTTATACACCCTTTCGTGTTTCCTGTCTAGAGAATATCCTTTAGAGTTTGTTGGAGAGCTGGTTTGGTGGTGCTGAATTCTCTCAGCTTTTGCTTGTCTGTAAAGCTTTTGATTTCTCCTTCGTATTTGAATGAGATCCTTGCTGGGTACAGTAATCTGGGCTGTAGGTTATTGTCTTTCGTCACTTTAAGTATGTCTTGCCATTCCCTCCTGGCCTGAAGAGTTCCTATTGAAAGATCAGCTGTTATCCTTATGGGAATCCCCTTGTGTGTTATTTGTTGTTTTTCCCTTGCTGCTTTTAATATTTGTTCTTTGTGTTTGATCTTTGTTAATTTGATTAATATGTGTCTTGGGGTGTTTTGCCTTGGGTTTATCCTATTTGGAACTCTCTGTGTTTCTTGGACTTGGGTGATTATTTCCTTCCCCATTTTAGGGAAGTTTTCAACTATTATCTCCTCAAGGATTTTCTCATGATCTTTCTTTCTGTCTTCTTCTTCTGGGACTCCTATAATTCGAATGTTGGAGTGTTTCATATTGTCCTGGAGGTCTCTGAGATTGTCCTCATTTCTTTTAATTCGTTTTTCTTGTTTCCTCTCTGATTCATTTATTTCTACCATTCTATCTTCTATTTCACTAATCCTATCTTCTGCCTCCGTTATTCTACTATTTGTTGCCTCCAGAGTGTTTCTGATTTCATTTATTGCGTTATTCATTATATTTTGACTCTTTTTATTTCTTCTAGGTCCTTGTTAAACCTTTCTTGCATCTTCTCAATCCTTGTCTCTAGCCTATTTATCTGTGATTCCATTTTGATTTCAAGATTTTGGATCATTTTCACTATCAATATTCGGAATTCCTTCTCCGGTAGATTCCCTACTTCATCCTCTTTTGTTTGGTTTGGGGGGCAACTCTCCTGTTCCTTTACCTGCTGAGTATTCCTCTGTCTCTTCATCTTGGTTATATTGCTGCGTTTGGGGTGGCCTTTTTATATTCTGGTAATTTGTGGAGTTCTCTTTATTATGGAGCTTCCTCACTTTGGGTGGGGTTCTATCAGTGGCTTGTCAAGGTTTCCTGGTTAGGGAGGCTTGTGTTGGAGTTTTGGTGGGTGGAGCTGGGTTTCTTCTCTCTGGAGTGCAGTGGAGTGACCCGTAATGGGTTATGAGACATCAAAGGTTTTGGGATAGTTTTGAGCTGCCTGTATATTGAAGCTCAGGGGAATGTTCCTGTGTTGCTGGAGAATTTGCGTGGTATGTCTTGTTTTGGAACTTGTTGGCCCTTGGGTGGAGCTTGGTTTCGGTGTAGGTATGAAGGCATTTGATGAGCTCCTATTGCTTAATGTTCCCTGAATTCAAGAGTTCTCTAATGTTTTCAGGCTTTGGATTTAAGCCTCCTGCTTCTGGTTTTCAGTTTTATTTTTACAGTAGCCTCTAGACTTCTCCATCTATACAGCACTGATGATAAAACATCTAGGTTAAAGATGAAAAGTTTCTCCACATTGAGGGACACTCAGAGAAGTTCACTGAGTTACAAGGAGAAGAGAAGATGGAGGGGGTAGTTAGAGGTAACTGGAATGAGATGCGGTGAGATCAAAAGAGGAGAGAGCAAGCTAGCCAGTAGTCACTTCCTTATGTGCGCTCTATAGTCTGGACCGCTCAGAGGTATTTACAGAGTTATACGGGGAAGAGGAGAGAGAGGAAGTAGATAGAGGTGACCAGGAGGATAAGAGAGAAGAATGAGTAGGAGAGAGACAAATCCTGCCAGTAACCAGTTCCTTAGGTGTTCTCCACCGTCTGGAACACACAGAGATTCACAGAGTTGGATAGAGAAGAGATGGGGGAGAAGAGACAGAGGCCACCTGGTGGAGAAAAAGGAGAGTCCAGAGGAGGAGAGAGTGGTCAAGCCAGTAATCTCGCTCTCAGGTAAACTTGGGTAGTGAAGTTTGGGTTTTTAAATGTACAAAATTGACAACAAAAACCTAAGAGCAAAGATTAAAAAATCTGTTTTTGAAGACAATGGTCTGCTTTTCTGGTTGCCTGATGTCCTCTGCCAGCCTACAGAAGTTGTTTTGTGGAGTTTGCTCGGCGTTGAAATGTTCTTTTGAGGAATTTGTGAGGGAGAAAGTGGTCTTCCCGTCCTATTCCTCCGCCATCTTTCCCTAATCTCTCTAGCTTTTTTATTATATCTGATTTCAGGACATCTGGTAGTCCAGACAGTATGGTATTTGTGTCAACCTGTTAGTTTCATGGATAACACTAGGAGTCAGAAGTATGTTTATTCTTCTTCTGGATGCTTAGCCAGGCCTTAGTTTTCTGATTTCTGCCCTCCAAACACACTGTCGTAGCCACACGTTCCAGGAAACAAACTCACTCAGGACAACGCAGAGAGTGGAGTGCAGTTTGTTACACTGGTGGGCCCACGGCAGAGTCTCCTCTTAGCCAAGGACCCCAACCAGTTTTTGTGAAAACTTATATACTCTAAGTTACTTGCCCAAGCCCACCTCCCCAGATTCTAGTAAAAGCTTTTGAAGAATTAGAATCATAGTCCCGGGAACCTAGAAGATAGAGAATTAGTGCCACCTACAGGGTCAGGGAAGGCTCATTTGATTTGGGTCTTGAAGGAGAAGGATATCCTCAGGAAAATTGAATGATGAGGTGGAGCAGGACTGGGAGTGGAATAGTTATTCCAGGGAGAAGAGCTTTAGGAAGGCTTGTATGTATGAGGGATGGCAAGAAGATCAAAGTGGCAAAGACATATGTGATATCTAGGATACTTTTAATCAACAAAAATAAACATTCAGTGAAAGTGAAAGTTTCTTGTGTTCAACTCTTTGCAACCCTATGGACTGTATAGTCATGAATTCTCCAGGTCAGAATACTGAAGTGGATAGCCTTTTCCTTCTCCAGGGGATCTTCCCAACCCAGGTATCAAACCCAGGTGTCCTGCATTAAAGGCAGATTCTTTACCAGCTAAGTCACACATTCAGAGTTTTTAATAATTTAAAAGTATTTAAATTTAAAGACATTCAGAGTTTTAAACATTTAAATTTAAAAACATTCAGAGTTTTTAATAAATTTGCACCTTGATCTGTAAAGTTCATCCTTATCTACTTTTTAAAGATAGCTAAAGTTGTAGCTATGCCAAAGCCTTTGACTGTGTGGATCACAATAAACTGTGGAAAATTCTGAAAGAGATGGGAATACAGACCACCTGACCTGCCTCTTGAGAAACGTATATGCAGGTCAGGAAGCAACAGTTAGAACTGGACATGGAACAACAGACTGGTTCCAAATAGGAAAAGTAGTACGTCAAGGCTGTATATTGTCACCCTGCTTATTTAACTTATACGCAGAGTACATCATGAGAAACACTGGGCTGGAGGAAGCGCAAGCTAGAATCAAGATTGCCAGGAGAAATATCAAAAACCTTAGATATGCAGATGACACCACCCTTATGGCAGAAAGTGAAGAGGAACTAAAAAATCTCTAGATGAAAGTGAAAGAGGAGAGTGAAAAAGTTGGCTTAAAGCTCAGCATTCAGAAAACGAAGATCATGGCATCTGGTCCCATCACTTCATGGGAAATAGATGGGGAAACAGTGGAAACAGTGTCAGACTTAATTTTTCTTGGCTCCAAAATCACTGCAGATGGTGATTACAGCCATGAAATTAAAAGATGCTTACTCCTTGGAAGGAAAGTTATGACTAACCTAGACAGCCTATTAAAAAGCAGAGACATTACTTTGCCAACAAAGGTCCGTCTAGTCAAGGCTATGGTTTTTCCAGTGGTCATGTATGGATATGAGAGTTGGACTGTGAAGAAGGCTAAGTGCTGAAGAATTGATGCTTTTGAACTGTGGTGTTGGAGAAGACTCTTGAGAGTCCCTTGAACTGCAAGGAGATCCAACCAGTCCATTCTAAAGGAGATCAGTCCTGGGTGTTCTTTGGAAGGACTGATGCTAAAGCTGAAACTCCAGTACTTTGGCCACCTCATGCGAAGAGTTGACTCACTGGGAAAGACCCTGAGGCTGGGAGGGATTGGGGGCAGGAGGAGAACAGGAGGACCAAGGATGAGATGGCTGGATGGCATCACGGACTCAATGGACTTGAGTCTGAGTAAACTCTAGGAGTTGGTGATGGACAGGGAGGCCTGGCGTGCTTCAATTCATGGGGTTGCAAAGATTCAGACACAACTGAGCGACTGAATTTAACTGAAAGTTGTAGCTTAAACTGTTTTGAACTTTTGGTCTGTGACTAAAATACATCATTTCTCCAAGACTTAGGAAGTTAAGGCTCAAAACATTTTTAAATTCAAAAATTTTGAATAAGATGTACTTAATAGAACTAGAGCAACTTACTTGTTTACATTTTGCCTCAAAGTGCAAGCCAAAATAAAAAATCTCATCCAAATGGATTTGTGACTTCCTTAATTTCTTCTTTCTTATTGCCTAATTTAAGAGGATCTCTTCAACTGGTAGTGGTTTTTGTATTTTGCAGGTATGGAAACTGTTCCTTGGTTTCCAAAGAAGATTTCTGACCTGGACCATTGTTCCAACAGAGTTCTGATGTATGGATCCGAACTGGATGCTGACCATCCTGTAAATATTTTAAATATAAAATATTAAAATATAATATTTTCATGAAAATAATTTAAAACGAACTAAAATGTTAAGGGTATTATTTTTCTTTTTTAGAGAAAGTGCTTATTCTAGACTAAATAAGGATCTTGAATAATCTGAGTTTCAGGAAGTGTTATTAGACCTTCATGTTGGTGGACTTGATACAAAGTGACTGAAGAGCATCCAATTTCATTGGCTCCAAAACATCTGTCCCGTGTCTGGAATTCTTAAAATTGAGAGCTCTTCCAAGAATTATGCTACAGTTAAGACTGTGTCTGCAGTTTCTATTAAAATGTGATACAGTACAGGTATGAGTTGGAGCATTACTAAGTCTGGAGCATTAGGACTTCTTATGGACATCTAGGATCCTAGGACGGGAGGAGAAGAGCAAGTCCACATTAGAGTTGTACAGGCCAGGGGTTTAATCTAGCTTCTGTCACTCATTAGCTGTATAAATGTGACCATGTACTGCTGTAGACAGCTCCCAGCTGATCAGTGAATTTATAATAATATCTTATCAAGTAAGTATTGGAATGAATGAATTCCTATAACTGCCCTTGGGGAGCTTACAGTCTAGCAGCAAAAGTAAATCAGGTATATATAAACACACATACAAGATTTAAATATGAAAAGTGTGCTAAGTGGCATGCAAAGGCTGTTTTGAGATGTACACAAGGGAGGAAACACTTCTAGCTGAAGAGATCAGAGAAAGGTAACCTGTTAACTTTGCCTTAGAGAATTTGGGCAGTAAAGAGATGGAGAGAAAGGACAATTCATTGCAAAACGAGCAAAGATTCAAAGGTAAGAAAATCTGGGGCATGTTTATGGAAAGGGGAAAAGGATGTAAATCAGTTTTACTGACCTACTACCAAGGCCTGCTGATTTTCACCTCCTAACTACTTCTTAAATTTGCTCCTTGTTTATTCTTACCATATCCCTTAACTGGTTTCCCTGCCTTCATCCTTGCAACCTCCATTCTGTTCTCCTTATAGTCACAAGAATGATCTAAAGCCTGAGTGTCACAATTACCCCTCTTGTGCGTTAAGTACAGATCTAAGAGAATTGAAAATAAAAGTCCATGTGAAAACTTGTAAATGGTTGTTCATGAAAGCATTATTCATAGTAGCAAAAAGGTAGAAACAACCCAAATATCCATCATGATGGATGGATAACTTCAGCATGGTATGTCCCCAAAATGAAATACTAATGGCCGTGAGGCTTCCCTGGTGGCTCAGATGGTAAAGCCTGCAACCAGGTTTGATCCCTGGGTTGGGAAGATCCTCTGGAGAAGGAAATGGCAACCCACTCAACTACCCTTGCCTGAAAAATCCCATGGATAGAGGAGCCTGGTATGCTACAGTCCACGGGGTCACAAACTGAGCGACTTCACTTTCCTTTTAATGGCCATAGAAAAGCGTGAAACACTCAACATGCTACAGCATGGGTGAAGAACTTTGAAATCTCTGTCATAGTGAAAGAAAAGCCATTCACAGAAGGCCATATATTGTGTGGTTTCTTTTATATACAATGTCCAGAACAGGCACATTCCTAGCAATTGGAAGTAGATTAGTGGCTTTCAGGGCTGGGGATGAGGGAAAACGGGAATAGTCTGCAAATGAGTAGGGTGTTTCTTTTGGGGTGATAAAGTGTTCTGGAATCATGGTGGAGGTGGTTCACAATATCCTAGAAGCCACTAAATTATACACTTTAAAATGTCAATTTTAAGGTATGTGATTTTACATCTTGATAAAGTTGTTATTTAAAAAAAAATCCTAATGGCTTCCAATTACCCCAAGACTAAAATCCAGGCTCTCAAACAGACCTTTGTTAGCAGGCCTGTAACTAGTCTTCACCACGCTCCAGCTCGCTCTCCAGACTTCCTCAATGTCGGATCGTGTCTATTTTCCCAGGCACAACATGCTATTATTTCTGTGTTGTCCTTGGTGCTGTGCTTCCTGTCCTACACCTAGCTCTCTCAGCTCCTCTTCTGAGACTTAGCTTAGGAGTCAATGCCGGGGACCCTTTCCTTACCCCCACTGTCCTCTTCACATACTTTGGATTCGAGTTTCTCTTGTGAGTTCGAGTGGTATTTGTGCCTGTCTCTAACAAGCCATTTATCATATGCTTCAAAATCATTGGTTAAAATAAGCTCCTTGAAGACCCAGATTGTGCTGTGTTTTTCTGAATCTTAGCACAAGGCCAGGTGCATAGTAGGGACTTGTAAATCTACGTTAAACATACAAATCTCATTCTTTCCTTTCAGGTGTCCTCCCCTTCTTTCCAATTTTGTATCATGGATTATTTCCTCCTGAGACTTACTGTTTGATGCCTTATTTTGCTTATTGTTTTTATTAAATATCTTTTGTAGGTATAAATTCTAATGTTGCTATTTTGTCTGTTTTTATTATCGTTATTTTCTTCTGCAAGTGATTAATATGTCAGCATTTTGCAATAAACTCTGAGGCTAGATTCAGCTGCCATGATATCAAATATTAGTAATTACTACTTTGTTATTGATTACTTTATAGGAAAATATAACTGAAGATGTAGTCAAACAATTAAGAAAAAATCTTGCCCTTGGAAAACAGCCATGTACTTTAACTAGGGTGGTACTTTTCTTTTTCCTCAAACTATTTTATTTTTGTAGCTACTGTAGTATTTTTATATCCATAGTATCTTTTATCTTTGTAGTCACTATCATATAAAGCTATCATATAACATTGACTTTAAAATGATCGTAAACTTCTAAACAGTGCTTGCTCAAAATAAGTTATATAGCCCTTCTTTATAGTCACTCGCATAATAATGAAATGTTTTCTAAATCATTTGTCAAGTATATTTTAGAATGGATATTTAAAAACTTTTCTTTAATTTTTAGGGCTTCAAAGACAACGTCTACCGTAAAAGACGAAAGTATTTTGCAGATTTGGCTATGAACTATAAACAGTAAGTGTACTATAAAAATAACTTAAAACTTTGAAAAAATGAAATAAATGGCATAAATTATGCTCATACAGTAAATAGAAAACAAAATATATGCTACTGTTTATTGGATGCTAATTCAAAATGACTTCTCTTTATCTCATTAGTGGAGACCCCATTCCTAGGGTTGAATTCACTGAAGAAGAGATTAAGACCTGGGGAACTGTGTTCCGAGAGCTCAACAAACTTTACCCAACTCACGCCTGCAGAGAGTATCTCAAAAACTTACCTTTGCTTTCTAAATACTGTGGATACCGGGAAGATAATATTCCACAATTGGAAGATGTCTCAAACTTTTTAAAAGGTAATGAGCTAATTAAGTTTTATAGGAGGAGTATTGAACTCTTTTTCAACCACAACAGAATTTTTTATAGAGGACTAACATCTGGTTATATGGAAAGTCAGAATTTTTTTGTATTCTGTCCTGGAGAATTGGGCACCACATTTGAAGAGGGACATTCATAACCTGGAGCAAATGTGGAGGAAAGTAAGCAGAATTGTGAGGGGATAGAAAAATGTATCAGATACATAAAATCTGAAGGATCCTTAGGGAACCTGGGAATTTAGGGGAGTTTATAGCTTTATTTAAATATTTGAAGGTCATCTTATGTATTGGAGGGATTATTATACAGATCTAAAGTAAAGGACAGTTGGATAGAAAGAGCAAACTTTTAGTTCAAAATGGAGATCTTGCTAAAATAGCCATTTGAAATGCAGCCTGCTAATAAGTTCTACATCCATGGAAATGTTCGTGCAAAAGTTCCATACCCACCTGTGATAGAGAAGATTCAGGCATCTTCGGAAAGCTTGGAGTAAATGATCTCTGAAGCCCCTTTCTACACTAAGATTCTACTGTCTTCCCAAGAAAGAAGATGTTTTAGGGGACGCATAAATGAAGAGTAAGGACAACTTTCCTCCTTTTAGTCCATCATGCTTACTTGGGCCAGGTTTCCTTATTTTTTCCTAGCTGAAATAAGAAATAAAATGATCAGTGATCTCCAGAGTCTACAGTATGTAAGAGAAATAAACATCCCCTTTGATCTCAGCAGATTAGAACCTTAGGGGAAAAAATAGAAGTTATGTTGTTGACTCAAAGAGAGTTTAGAGAAAGTGAGAGTTGCTCAGTCATGTCTGACTCTTTGCGACCCCATGGACTGTACAGTCCGTGGAATTCTCCAGGCCGGAATACTGGAGTGGGTAGCCTTTCCCTTCTCCAGGGGATCTTCCCAGCCCAGGGATCGAACCCAGGTCTCCTGCACTGTGGACGGATTCTTTACCAGCTGAGCCACAAGGGAAGCCCAAGAATACTGGAGTGGGTAGTTTATCCCTTCTCCAGCAGATCTTCCTGACCCAGGAATCGAACCAGGGTCTCCTGCATTACAGGCGGATTCTTTACCAACTGAGCTATCAGGAAAGCCTCAAAGGGAGTTTATCTTATGGAGTTGAATAGATATGTAGATGTTTACATCAAAAATAGTATCTTCCAATCACAATAGAATTTATTACATAGGCTGTTATAAACATCTACATATTTTTTCAACTCCATAATTCTCACTCCTCAACCACTGCATACAAAACTAAGAACTAAACAGAAGATGGCAATATAGTTTTTACAAGGGAAGAACTCATGATAGTAGTTCCTATGAAAACTAGGTTTAAAAATAGTAGTGATTAAGAATGGCAGAGAACCAAAGCACATGAACTTGTGGGGCTTAACAAAGATAGACTAGCATATGCTACAGAAGTTATTATCAAATCACATTTGCATGAGATTTAGAGGAAATATTTTGTTATGGATATGAAACTGAAAGCTGATCACTTGGGGTCTGGAGTTTGAGCAGGCTGCAGAGCTTATATTATAGCTAAAGATGTTTCAAGGGAAAGTGTCAAAGACAGAAACCAAAATTAAGAGTCAGTTCCAACAAAATGTGAGTTGGAAAGGGCTACCTACCCTGGCAAATATGGTGGCCACTAGACAACTGTGGTTGTTTAAATAATTAAAATAAATGTAAATCAAGATGTTAGTTCCCCAACCATATTAGCCACATTTCAGTGCTCAGTAGCCACACATGGCTAGTGGATACCCTATTGGGTAGTCCACATAATGAACATCTCCATCTTTGTGGAAAATTCTTTGGCCCATCAGAGTGGGAGAATCCAAGTACAAGGGAATGGGGTAGAACTGGAATTACCAGAATGTGAGAACTGAAGTTGAAAGGTTCTAGGATGACCCATAAGGCCTGCTAGAACTAGCATCAGAACAAGATGTCCTTTTCATCATAGGAGATTGGAATGCAAAAGTAGATACCTGGAGTAACAGGCAAGTTTGGCCTTGAAGTACAAAATGAAGTAGGGCAAAGGCTAACAGAGTTTTGCCAAGAGAATGCACTGGTTGTAGCAAATATCCTCTTTTGACAACACAAGAGACAACTCTACACATGGATGTCACCAGATGGTCAATACTGAAATCAGATTGATTATATTCTTTGCAGCTGAAGATGGAGAAGCTCTATACAGTTAGCAAAAACAAGACTGGGAGCTGACTGTGGCTCAGATCTTGAACTCCTTATTGCAAAATTCAGACTTAAATGGAAGAAAGTAGGGAAAACCACTAGACCATACAAGTATAAGCTAAATCAAATCCCTTATGATTATACTGTGGAAGTGACAAACAGATTCAAGGGAATAGATTTGATAAACAGAATGCCTGAAGAACTGTAGATGGAGGTTTGTGACATTGTACAGAAGGCAGTGATCAAGACCATCTCCAAGAAAAAGAAATGCAAAAAGGCAAAATGGTTGTCTGAGGCTGTCTTAGAAATATCTGAGAAAAGAAGAGTAGCTAAAGGCAAAGGAGAAAAGGAAAGCTATACCCACCCATCTGAATGCAGAGTTCCAAAGAATAGCAAAGAGAGATAAGAAAACCTTCCTCAGTGATCCATGCAAAGAAATAGAGGAAAACAATAGAATGGGAAAGACAAGAGATATTTTCAGGAAAATTAGAGATACCAAGCAAACATTTCATGCAAAGATGGTCACAATAAAGGACAGATATGGTATGGACCTAATAGAAGCAGAAGACATTAAGAAGAGGTGGCAAGAATACACAGAACTATGCAAAAAAGATCTTCAAGAACCAGATAACCATGATGGTGTGATCACTCACCTAGAGCCAGACATCCTGGAATGCAAAGTCAAGTGGGTGTTAGGAAACATCAGTACGAACAAAGCTAGTGGAGGTGATGGAATACCAGCTGAGCTGTTTCAAATCCTAAAAACGATGCTGTTAAAGTGCTGCACTGAATAAGCCAACAAATTTGGAAAACTCAGCAGTGGTCATAGGACTGGAAAAGATCAGTTTTCATTCCAGTCCCAAAGAAAAGCAATGCCAAAAAATGTTCAAACTACTGCACAATTGCACTCATCTCAGATGCTAGCAAAGTAATGCTCAAAATTTTCCAAGCCATACTTCAACAGTACGTGAACCAAGAACTTTCAGATGTTCAAACTGGATTTAGAAAAAGTAGAGGAACCAAATAGGAAAAGGAGTACGTCAAGGCTGTATATTGTCACCCTGCTTATTTAACTTATATGCAGAGCACATCATGAGAAACGCTGGGCTGGAAGAATCATAAGCTGGAATCAAGATTGCCGGAAGAAATATCAATAACCTCAGATATGCAGATGACACCACCCTTATGGCAGAAAGTGAAGAGGAACTAAAAAATCTCTAGATGAAAGTGAAAGAGGAGAGTGAAAAAGTTGGCTTAAAGCTCAGCATTCAGAAAATGAAGATCATGGCATCTGGTCCCATCACTTCATGGGAAATAGATGGGGAAACAGTGGAAACAGTGTCAGGCTTAATTTTTCTTGGCTCCAAAATCACTGCAGATGGTGACTGCAGCCATGAAATTAAAAGATGCTTACTCCTTGGAAGAAAAGTTATGACCAACCTAGACAGCCTATTAAAAAGCAGAGACATTACTTTGCCAACAAAGGTCCGTCTAGTCAAGGCTATGGTTTTTCCAGTGGTCATGTATGGATGTGAGGGTTGGACTGTGAAGAAGGCTGAGCGCCAAAGAATTGATGCTTTTGAACTGTGGTGTTGGAGAAGACTCTTGAGAGTCCCTTGAACTGCAAGGAGATCCAGCCAGTCCATTCTGAAGGAGATCAGTCCTGGGTGTTCTTTGGAAGGAATGATGCTAAAGCTGAAACTCCAGTGCTTTGGCCACCTCATGCGAAGAGTTGACTCATTGGAAAAGACTCTGACGCTGGGAGGGATTGAGGGCAGGAGGAGAAGGGGATGACAGAGGATGAGATGGCTGGACGCCATCACTGACTCGATGGACTTGAGTCTGAGTGAACTCCAGGAGTTGGTGAAGGACAGGGAGGCCTGGTGTGCTACGATTCATGGGGTCACAAAGAGTCCTACAAGACTGAGTGACTGAACTGAACTGAACTGAACTGAACTGAACTGAGAGGAACCTGAGATCAAATTGCCAACATCTATTGGATCAGAAAAAGCAAGAGAGTTTCAGAAAAAGATCTACTTCTGCTTTATTGACTATGCCAAAACCTTTGACTGTGTAGATCCCAAAAAACTATGGAAAATTCTTCAAGAAATGGGAATACCAGACCACCTGACCTGCCTTCTGAGAAATCTGTGTGCAGGTCAAGAAGCAACAGTTAGAACTGAACATGGAACAATAGACTGGTTCCAAATTGGGAAAGGAGTATATTGTCAAGGCTGTATATTGTCACCCTGCTTATTTAACTTACATGCAGAGTACATCATGCGAAATGCCAGGCTGGAAGAAGCACAAGGTAGAATCAAGATTGCCGGGAGAAATATCAATAACCTCACAAATGCAGATAACACTACCCTTATGGCAGAAAGCAAAGAGGAACTGAGGAGACTCTTGGTAAATGTAAAAGAGGAGAGTGAAAAAGCTGGCTTAAAATACAACATTCAAAAAACTAAGATCATAGCATCCGGTCCCATCACTTCATGGCAAATAGATGGGGAAACAATGGAAGCAATTATTTTCTTGGGTTCCAAAATCACTGCAGATGGTGACTGCAGCCATGAAATTAAAAGATGCTTGCTCCTTGGAAGAAAAGCTATGACCAACCTAGATGGCATATTAAAAAGCAGATACATTACTTTGCCAACAAAAAGGTCCATCTAGTCAAAGCTATGGTTTTTTCCAGTAGTCATATATAGATGTGAGAGTTGGACCATAAAGAAAGCTGAACACTGAAGAACTGATGCTTTTGAACTGTAGTGTTGGAGAAGAGTCTTGAGTGTCCCTTGGACTGCAAGGAGATCCAACCAGTACATCCTAAAGGAAATCAGTCCTGAATATTCATTGGAAGGACCAATGCTGTAGCTGAAACTCCAATACTTTAGCCACCTGATGAGAACTGACTCACTGGAAAAGACCCTGATGCGGGGAAAGATTGAAGGCGGGAGGAGAAGGGGATGACAGAGGATGAAATGGTTGAATGGTATAATTGACTCTATGGACATGAGTTTGAGCAAACTCCTGGAGTTAGTGATGGACAGGGAAGCCTGGTGTGCTGCAGTCCATGGGGTTGCAAATAATCAGACGCGACTGAGTGATTGAACTGAACTGAACTGAGAGTTTGAAATGAAGGACAGGATTAGAGCTTATAGAGGTCCCCAGAGCCACTGCAGCAAATAACTTTTAGAGTGGGCATGCAGTCTCAACTGCTGGGGAATGAAAGAGCACCAGTCAGTTCACATAAAATAAAGAAACTACAAGAGGGTACTGGCTAAAAATGTCATAGTTTCAAAAAATGGTTGATCTGTACTAACAGATTTTTAAAGTTTTTTTTAATAAAAAAAAAAGAAAAGAAAGATTGTCTAAAGAATAGTTTAACCTCTTCATGGAGATAGCAAGGTGTAGTATAGGGCCTGGGTTCATCCTACATTTATCATCTACTGTGTGGCCTTGGGCACATTATTGAGTCTTTGAGCCATAGTTTTATAGCTGGCTCAATCATAAACATGAAAGGAGATGTCATGTGTAAAAATTCTTAACTCACTGTCTGGCCACTGTAAGTGGTTAATAATTATGACTTGTATGACACATTTTAGTTTCATGTTCTCCCTCAAAGCGTTAACTTGGTGCCACTGGCAGAATTAAAATGTTGTGGTAACCAGTCTATTCTGGTGAACATTTTTCTCCTTTGCTTTGCAGAACGCACAGGTTTTTCCATCCGTCCTGTGGCTGGTTACTTATCACCGAGGGATTTCTTATCAGGTTTAGCCTTTCGAGTTTTTCACTGCACACAGTATGTGAGACACAGTTCGGATCCTCTCTACACTCCAGAACCGTAAGTACTTCTACTGCAGCATCCATCCATCAATATGGTACTTACCTCATGAGTTTGGTTTTTTTTTCCTTGAAGATCAAGTGAATAAGCACATGTAAAGCATTTTGAATGGTGCCTGGCCTATAATACATGTTCTTATGCGCTATACATGTTAGCCATTATTATTACTAGTAGTAATTGACAACCTGTTAGGTACCAAGTACTGTTCTAAGCATAGGGGATGTAAGACTGAAAAAAATTCAAAGTTTCCTGCCTTCATAGGGCTTATATTCCAATGGGAAATACAGAAAATAAACAAGTAAATATGAATAAATTAGAATATAAGTTCCATGGAGAAAAATAAAGCAGGGAAGGGGGACAAATGTGTGTGTGTATGTGTGTGTGTTTCTATTTTGAAAAGAGTGATCAGAGAAGGACTCTCTGAGAAGGTGACATTTGAACAGAGACCTGATTTGGGGGTGGAGGTGGGGCGACATGTGGAAGTCTGTGGGTATTTGCATGAATTTATGTATATGTGTTTGTGAATGCTCAAGGTTTTGAACCAAAATGATTTCTTTACTATAATAATGTCCTTTGTGGTCCATTTCCAAAGTAATACCACCTGATCGGTTTGAATAAAAGTAAGATCAGGTTTTTATTTGATTGAATGGTTGGTCATGCATTTATGTTAAACGTCATGGTGTGACAGCTTGTACCTCTTTTTTCAGAGATACGTGCCATGAACTCTTAGGTCATGTCCCTCTTTTGGCTGAACCTAGTTTTGCTCAGTTCTCCCAAGAAATTGGCCTGGCTTCTCTTGGAGCTTCAGAAGAGGCTGTTCAAAAACTGGCAACGGTATAAATCTGGAAATCGCTGTACAGATCATTAATTCTTAACTGGGGTGGGATGTGGGTATTTGTGTAGTTTAAAAGTACATATTCCAGATGAGCATTAGAAAATTTGTCTCTGCTCATATATAATTTAATTTTAAATAATTCAAATAATGTTAAAGGAAGAGGTTTAAGGTTTATTCAAAGAAGATGTGGTAGGCTACAGTCCATGGGGTTGCAAAGAGTCAGACACGACTGAGCGACTTCACTTCACGTCACTTCAAAGACATGAGCTTTAAAAAAAGGCAGAGAAACAAAGAACACTAGAATACAACAATGTTAATAGTTTATATACCCTTTTTGCAGTAAAAATGATAGGTTTTCTAAAAATGATGCTAAAAATATTTTTTAGCACTTTATAAGACAACATGCTGGAAATATAAAGATGAGTAAAGTCTAATTCCCACCTTCAAGGAACTTAATGTGTTAGTCACTCAGTCATATACTACTCTTTGTCACCTCATGAACTGTATCCCGCTAGGCTCCTCTGTCCATGAAATTTTCCAGGCAAGAATACTGGAGTGGTAGCCATTCCCTTCTCCAGGGGATCTTCCTGACCTAGGGATTGAACCTGGGTCTCCTGCATTGCTGGCAGATTCCTTACCGCAGAGCTACCTGGGAAGCCCATAAAATGGTTTATTATATTTTAAAATTAATTAGTCAATATTTAAATTTTGTCTCAGTTTACATTTGAATATGGTAAATATAGTTAGCTATATCCCACATAAACAGAAGGTCCTTAGGGTCCTCAGTTATTTTTAAAAGTATGTAAGAGTTCCCGGAACAAAACTTTGAGAAGTCTGACTTGGTCAAGGCCAGACTGTAGAAATACTTGTGAGCTAGTCTGGGGGTCTTGGATTTTATTCCAGGGTAATTTGGGTCAGTGACTAAGAGTCATAATTTGTTTTAAGTTGAGCCATTCATGATGTGAGAGAAATACTGATGTCCTTTTGCAGTGCTACTTCTTCACTGTGGAGTTTGGTCTGTGCAAACAAGAGGGGCAGCTCAGAGTCTTCGGTGCCGGCTTACTTTCTTCCATCAGTGAACTCAAAGTAAGAGTTGTAAATATTTGCACGTAACCATATTCACTTAATGTAATTGATACGACCTGAAATAGTTTCTGGATTTGAACAAGAGCTTACTGCGGAAAATACTTGGGGTGGCAGTAAGCATACCTAAGAGGTATTTTCCTCTCTTTCCTAAGTTTTCTGAATATAGATGCCTACTCAGAATATAGATATATCTTCTAAATAAATAAGTATTTTAAAGTTTTTGCTTAACAAAGTCTTGCTGTTTCCTCACTGTTTTTGGTGCGCTAATAATAACTTCAGTACTTTCTAGGGAATTCTTCAATGAGATTTATTATGTATCCAATAAAGGAATGAACCTCTGTTTGTTAGGTGGTGAGTGTGTATTCAGTATTGTCCAAAGTACAGTCCTACTCTCAAAGAGCCCACCACCTGCTAGAGGGTAAAAGTCATGTACAGGAATAACTACTGTTGGGTAGAAAGCAGATGCTATATTAACAGTAAATAAATAAAGATCCTTGGGTACACCCTACATGGAGAAGGGTGTTATAAAGAGTGGGGCATTTATAGGGAATAGCAGTTCATTTGTTTTGGTTTAGTGTATTGTGGATTAAATAGAGATGTAGGAAATAAGTTTGGAATTGTAGATTGGGACCACTGTGTTAATAATATATTCAGAGGTGTGCTGATTCTGGCAGCTGTGTAAAGAAGGTGATCTATGAAAATGGATAGTATTTTTTGATTTACGGACTCTTTGTCCTCTAGCACGCTCTTTCCGGACATGCCAAAGTAAAGCCCTTTGACCCCAAGATTACATGCAAACAGGAGTGTCTCATCACAACTTTTCAGGAGGTCTACTTTGTATCTGAAAGCTTTGAAGATGCAAAGGAGAAGATGAGGTAAAGTATACCTTCCTCATGCCTTAATTTGCCTCTGCCTTAGATAGGTCCAGTAATGTAACAAGTCACAGAAGTAAGCAGCTAATAATTAGAAGCCCTCTAGGCACCTTCTGCCTGGAACATATCTCCCTTCCACAGTAAATATTTAGGATGTGTTGTTTACAGTGATGTTCAGGGTTGCAAATATGAATCAGATACACTGAGAAACTGGTTACTTCCCATTCCTTCCTATCAGAGAGTTTGTAATCTAATAGGGAAAACAAAATGCATGCAAATTACTATATAACAAATTGGAAGCCTTAAAGAGATACAGATGAAACATTGTTCTTTTATCTAGGAGCAATTCATTCCAGCTAGGGGAAAGGGAAAGCTTAATGGCATTTGAAAAAGGACTTGTAGTATACATAGGGTTTAGATATGTTCAATGTTAGACCACCTCATGCGAAGAGCTGACTCATTGGAAAAGACTCTGATGCTGGGAGGGATTGGGGGGAGGAGGAGAAGGGGACGACAGAAGATAAGATGGCTGGATGGCATCACTGACTCAATGGATGTGAGTTTGAGTGAGCTCTGGGTGTTGGTGATGGACAGGGAGGCCTGGCGTGCTGCAATTCATGGGGTCGCAAAAACTGAACCAAACTGAACTGAATGTTAGACTAATGGACAGTATTCTGTTTTCATAATTTTCCCCCTAGAAACTGATTGCCTCTTATTTGTTTTCTTATATAGAGAATTTACCAAAACAATCAAGCGTCCATTTGGAGTGAAGTATAATCCATATACACGGAGTATTCAGATCTTGAAAGATACCAAGAGTATAACCAGCGCCATGAACGAGCTTCAGCATGAGCTTGATGTTGTCAGTGATGCCCTTGCTAAGGTCAGCAGGCAGCTGAGCATCTGACAGTTACCAGTTCTAATCCTGAAAGCATCTGAGCACCAATTTGGAGGCCTGTGGGGCAACTGTGGCTTTGCTTGAAGAGGCGATTGTGGAGGGACAGCAGCCAAACAATAGTCTCTACTCCCATTCTTTAAGGGACCATTATTCTTTGAAAATGTGTACCCAGATACCCCGAGTACACATCTAGATATTTTAGCCACTACTTATTTTTTTCTTTTGGTAACAGCTTTTGTGAAGTATAATTCACATGCTATACAATTCACCAACCATCCCAGTTTTTATAGAGAATTTGCTTGACCCAATGTATAGATCTGTTCTTAGCCTGATTTTGTTTTCCCCAGTTCTTCTTGAGTACAATGATCACTTAAAACACCTTGATGGTTATTATGGAGCTAATCCATATTGTTATCTAAGATCCTCTTATTTCTACAGCATCTAACTTATCATCAAATTTGGGCCAAGCTTGGTCACATTCACATGCCTCAATTTAATAGGAAACCAACTCTCTCCACTGCTAGCTTGAGCAAAAGCAGAGAGAGCTTTGCATATGAAATGTGCCTAGTAAAGAGCAGATAGTCTAATTTTAAGTGTAACGTCTTATAGGGAAAGAGGAGTATCTAAATCTAGAAAGGCTGATTGGGACATAATCGTTAAGAATTTGTGACTTTATTTTGTAGGCACTAGGGAGCCCCTGCCGAGTGACCATCTTCCTTGGGGATGGTCTTTTCTTTCTATGGCGCTGTGTATGTTTTACAAGATCTGTCCTACTCAGGAGGCCAAAGGGAACTTGGTAGGCGTGCCACTTGCAAGGTCCTGAACTCAGACATGCAGCCCCAGAGAATGTCCTCAGGTTAGTAGGAGACAGTGTTGTTAGAGGGAGAGTTCAAACTGAGACAGAGGAGAGACATACCAAGTTAAAGTTGGAAAGCAGTGCCAAGCACTTTAAGGGGAGACCATAAATAGGAAGGCCAGGAGTGAGGGTATAGGGTAGGGAACAGGGAAGAAAATGGTGTAAGAAATGTCAGGAAGAGCATTTTCGGACTGACACTGAAACAGTGAAGATAGCTAGCACTGGCTTTTATGTGGTGTCAGCGGTGTAGTATAGGGAGCAGGTCTGGTATTAACGGGTAACTCTGGAGTCCACAGGACAGGCTTTATTTCTTCAGTTTGCTCCTATTCTCCCTGCACCCGCGAAAAGAAGACTTTCCTCAAGTTTCTGCTTTTGGCCCTCTTTCCTCTCTGCTTTCTGTTCATGGAGATGTCATCCATGTCCATAACTTCAATTCTTATTACCTATGTCTCCCATATTTGCAGTTCTAACTCTTAACACCTGTCTTGAGTTTTGCCTTTTAAATCCAACTGCCTACTAGATATTTCCATCTAATGCCCCATAACTTAGGCCAATGTTGTATAAGTTCTTGTCACACTATTTACATAGAATGAAATGGAGTTGTGCAACATGGCAGCCCTGCCAAGAATTTTAAACTCTATAGGTCCAAAAAGGAACTCAGAATCACCTGAATATTGTGCTCCATCAGTTTCCTCTCCCAGTGATCTCATTTCTTTTTTTTTTTTCTTTTTCTCATTTCTATTAATGGTGAATGAAACTGAAACTGGCAGTCACTCAGTCATGTTTGACTCTTTGTGATGCCATGGACTGTAGACCACCAGACTTCTCTGTCCGTGGGATTCTCCAGGCAAAAATACTGGAGTGGGTAGCCATTCTCTTCTCTAGGGGATCTTCCCAACCTCAGGATCGAACCTGAGTCTCCTGCATTGCAGGCAGATTCGTTACTGTCTGAGCCACCAGGGAAGCCAGGGTCATATTTTCAGCCAATTTTCTGTTCTTAATCAGCTACTTTAAAAACTGTGTCTTTAATTTTTTCACATTAATAGTCAAATTGTATACCATGTAACATTTTTTTCCCAACAGATCACTAGATATTTTAATGCTTTTTAGGCCTCAAAGGAAAATTTTAAAACTCTTAAAATTTATTTCATTTTATGTTATACAAGGAAATAGAATTAGGAAGAGTAATTTATGCTACTTCAGACTTTTACATTACTTGTAAATTTTAATAGCTGATCAACTGTTAAATATACCTTTGATAGTACTAGATCTAAGTCAGTTAATCTGAAACCATTTGAAATACTTGTTAGGTAGTTTATAGTATTTGGTTGCAAGGAAATCTATGAAGCAAACCATGATAGATAGCAAATAACAACAAATTATGCATACTGTGCCTGCTTATTTTCATACAACCTTGATTATGGTAAAGAATCATAGTTATTGAATTTTTAAACGATGGTATTTCAAATCACTATGATTAAAGCACACTAAAGTAAATGTTAAAGATACAACAATTATAATTCACATCTTCAGAATAATGGAAATATTTTATGATTGATTTCAGATCTTCTAACCTCTGAATTTGTGATATTTGGTAAATGAGGAATCCTGAGAGTCTTAGAGTTTTCATGCATTTTAAATATATTTCTTCAAAGCCTCAAGGAATATGTTAATACTTACTCAAATATCAGAATAGATTTGAACAAAAAGTGTGGTTCATAATTCTTAATCAGTGAGTTATTACTCAGAGACATAGACGGTATTTTCCTGACTTTTTGAAGAACACTTTAAAATCTGGTTGTCAGAATGCCTACATTTCTTAATCTGCCTATTTTGTCATTTGGAGTTATACAGTGGTAATGACACACCAAAGTGTGTTTAAACTGAAAGAAAAAAATCCTGGAATTACTAGAGCAACACATAATAGAGTTCATATATTAATCTCTAGGAAATGTATAAAGACACTGTGGTCTTATTTCAGTCTTGTCTTTATTTTACAATGTGATACACATTTATGATTTGAAAGTTTGTTAGTCATTTGGATAATGAAAGGACACAAAATTTATGTTTTCAATAAGTATATATTTTTTGTCAAATGTATGTTAAAATGGATTTAAATGTATATTAGCAATTTTATTAGTTTCAAAAATCTGTAACATCCTTATTCTTTTTAAAAAGCCTATGAATATGTGATATAAGTGAAATCAAATACACCTGGAAAACCTAGTAACAAGTTTCAGTCTCATATTTCTCATCTGTTACGTGGGTTAGATGTACTTTCCTGGGTTATTGTAAGAATTACATTGTGAGAGGACTCTGTAAAAATAAACTTATTAGCCGTATGTAAAGAATCACTGGGGCTTCCCAGGTGGCTCAGTGATAAAGAATCAGCCTACCAATGCAGGGGACGTGGGTTTGATCCCTGGTCCAGGAAGATCCCCGAAGAAGGAAATGGCAACTCACTCCATTGAGAACCCCATGGGCAGAGGAGCCTGGGATGCTATACTCCTTGGGGTCACAAAAGAATCAGAAGTGACTTAGCCACTGAACAACAGCAAAGAATCATTAATCTCCTCATCAGAAATCCTTCATAGCTTCTGGATGACTTTATCTTTCTCCAGAAGGAATTGACTTTTGCTTGAGCAGGCAGTGTATAATGGCAGGGGATGCTCATCTCAGTCCAAGTAGGAACTAAGTCAACTGGATGATATGTTTCAGTCTTTGAGGGCTGGTTTATTTCCAGGTCACCTCTGCTCTTAGGGTGCAGCTCTTTGGGAATCTCAAAGGAGAGCTTTGAGTATGTACCAGGGCTTCTCCGTGGGGATCCTGGACTTCTGCTCTCCTTCCCTTTACTCTGATTCCTCCTGATCGCATAAAACTGCTAAAAGTGCTGTTCAGTTTCTCAGCTGCTGCTTTCAGCCCAGCTCCTTCTTTTTTTTCTTTCGGCCCAGCTTCTTAGCCTCCAAGTCACTGCTTGCTAATTAGCAAATGCTTCAAGCAGAAAAGTAGTGCCAAATGAAATCCCTCAGCTTTTAGATCCTGGCCCTCCAAATTCTGGCTGCTTTCATAGCTCTCCAATGGCTTAAAACAAATTTTAAAAATATTTTCCCATCTTTCCTAATTGTTTTTGGTGAGAGAACTGGTCTGTAGCTAGCTAATCTGCCTATATTAAAAGTGGAAATCTGACCTTGGACTAAATAATTTAATTTTGAGCTTCAGTTTTCTCATCTATAAAATAATGATCCCAACAATACTTATTATATCAGTAATATTGAGAGGATCAAATAAGATAATCTAAAAGAAAAAACTTCCTAACCTGTATAGGATACAGATGTATTCCGCATACTCAAAAAACTTCATATTTTCCTCTTATGGGGAGACAAGGCACCTGAAAGTGTTATCATCAAATAATTCAAATTTAGCTTCATTCAATAATTCATCAAATAATTTGTATCTAGCTTCATTGCTCAAACTCACGTCTGACTCGATGGACATGAGTTTGAGCAAGCTTGGGGAGCTGGTGACAGACAGGGAAGCCTGGCATGCTGCAGTCAATGGGGTCGCAAAGAGTTGGACATGACTTGAGTGACTGAACTGAACTGAGCTTCATTCAAGAACTGAACTCAACCAAGCTGCTAATGGGAAGAGCTAGTCAGTGGTATGTACATAGTTCAAATACTGATAGTAGCTTTACTGCAACACTTTCAAGAAATTGTATTAAGGGATATAACATAATAATATAAGTTAGTTAAAGTACTGATGCATGTACATTCAAGGGATGAAACTGGTTAACAACTGTATTCTTCCAGATCCTCTCACTATGAAAACTGACTCTAGGTTGTTCCTTCATGTGCCCCTTTGGACGAAATCTCAGGTCCCTGTCTTGAATTTTCTGTTCACTTTAAGTCCTTAGCTTCTAAGCTCTTTCTCTCATTTCAGTATTTAAAAATTCCAGTGTTATGAAGAAGTTCAAAACATTAAATTTTAAGATTAAAGTTTTTCTTCTCTAGAACTGAGAAAGGAAGAGATGTGCTTTGTGTTTTTATTTTCTTGTGGCTCATTCTCTACTCACAAGAATGCTTCTGGCTCCTCCAGGGTTTGGGGATGGTGATAAGGAGGAGAGGTAAGGAGTAAGAAGTTTTTTTTGGTTTGATACTATTAACTTGGTATATATGCTTTCTGTACTTGGTAAGTATTTAGTGTTGACTCATTGTCTGTGGGTGTTTTGAAAGAGCTTCCCACTTCTTATTTCTTGGAATCTCTTAATTCGGGTATATTAATGTCTCTGACTGGGATGTTGAATTCATCTTGCTCAGCCTCTATGAATCAAGTAGTCAACTCTCCTGTGGGGGTCCCTTCAGCCCTCCAGAAATTCCCATGGGTTGGGTCTAACACTATACCCTGGGCAATTTGCTCACGCATGGAAAAAACTCACATAGGAGATATTCAGACATTCTTTGTCTTAAAAAACTCTGGACATGAAAGACCCCTCCAAAGTATCAATATCTCTGCTCACTATCAGAGCAGTTATCTGGCCAGAAGCCATTGGACATTTCTCAGCATGAACTGGACGGCAACCTGAAGTGAAAATCGCTTAGTTGTGTCTGACTCTTTGCAACCACATGGACTGTACAGTCCATGGAATTCTCCAGGCCAAAATACTGGAGTGGGTAGCCTTTCCCTTCTTCAGGGGATCTTCCCAACCCAGGGACTGAACCCAGGTCTCCCGCATTGCAGGCGGATTCTTTACCAGCCGAGCCACCAGGGAAGCCCAGACAGCAACCTGCCTGGTCCCAATCTGGAGGGATACAGGACAAGCTCTCTCAGTGGCCCTGCTGACACTTGCCTTTCCTTAGACACAGAATGGGCAGGATTCACATACACTGACAATATTGCACATATCCTCTCAGAATTCTCTCTCAGTCTCTTCAATCTCTTTCATAGACTTCCAGGGTATGTGAAGGTTTCTAGACACCTTCACAAGTTCTGCTTTGGTGGTTTTGTACCTCATTTAATAATGTGGGAGTAATTGGCACTTACTACTTTAGAGTCTTAGCCAAATGGAGGTGAGGAGGGTCTCATTTTATACTATTAAGTAAATAAAGTCGCTCAATCGTGTCCAACTCTTTGTGACCCCATGGACTGTAGCCTACCAGGTTCCTCCCTCCATGGGATTCTCCAGGCAAGAGTACTGGAGTGGGTTGCCATTTCCGTCTCCAAGGGATCTTCCCAACCCAGGGATCGAACCCGGGTCTCCTGCATTCCAGGCAGCCACCAGGGAATTACATATGCTTAAAAGGAATGGTCAGGGACTTCCTTGGTGGTCCAGAGGTTAAGAACCCACCTGCCAATGCAGCAGACAAGGGTTTGATCCTTGGTTGGGGAAGATACCACCTGCAGCGGGACAACTGAGCCCCGTGTGCTGCAACTACTGAAGTCCTCGTGCCTAGAGCCCATCCTCTGCAATAAGAAAAGCCACTGCGATGAGAAGCTTGCACACTGCAATGAAGAGTAGCCCTTGCTCACCACAACTAGGGAAAGACTGTGTGCAGCAATGAAGATCTACCACAGCCAAAACCATTAATCAATTAATTAGTTTTTAAAAAAGGAACGATATTCTGATCATATAAAAGGCCACTCTTATAAGACAGGCTTCCCTGGTGGCTCAGCTGGTAGAGAATTTGCCTCTGGGTTCGATCCCTGGGTTGGGAAGATCCCCTGGAAAAGGAAACAGCTACCCACTCCAGTATTCTGGCCTGCAAAATTCCATGGGCTGTATGTGGTCACAAAGAATGGGATATGACTGAGTGACTTTCACTAAATCATTTAACTCATAAAACAATCAGCAAACAGTATAGTTTTTGCACATCAAGTTCTCTTGAGAACAAAGAGCTGCTTTGCCTCTAAGCTTTTCATTTTTATTAGCACAGTCCTCCATGTTTTCAAGATGCCACAGACTGGACAGGTAAACACGAAGTGCTGCCCTTAAGTGGTCTTAAGGCAGAAACACCAAGGAGTGGGAGGAGTGAAAGAATGGGAAGTACTATAAGAGCTCAGGGAGACACTGGCCAGGGCCTTTCAGGTATGAAGGGTGATGAGTCCTGGAGGCTTGCGTCAGTAGAGGGGTCAAGAACCACTGAATATGGACTATCTTTTTAATGTGACCCCATTTGTACCTGCAAGATAATTTGTGGCTTGGAGTCTGGGTTATGTACAAAAAGTACAAAAAAGAAAATAAAAATCACCTGTAATCCAACACCCAGCGTGTGTGCATGAAATTGATATAATATTTGCTTTAATGATACATCATGAGTATGTCTGTTACTATTTTACAAAACTTTTTTTTTTAATGGCAGCCTAGTATTCAAGTGCATGGCTATACAATTTAATCAATTTGTTTTTGAAATTTAAGGACTTTAGATTCTAAGTTCTTTACTATTATATGTAACCCCATAATGAATAACTTGCAGTACAAGGGTTTGTGCATAGTTCCAATTTTTTTTTCTTGTGATAAATGAGCAGAAGTGGAATTACTAGCTAAATGACCATCTTCATATTCTTAGTATTCTTTGCTACATTTTCCTTCAGAAAAATGGTCCGGTAGTATATAAAGGTGTGTTTGATAAAAGCTGTTTTATATGAAAATTTTTGCTGGATGAAAATCATTCAGTTATTACCCAAGTTATTACCTGATGATCAGAATCTGGGCCGGGGCTATGCTGGCAGCGCTGAGGGTTAGAAGGCCGCCCTGGCAGGCGGGAATCAGTTCAAAACCAGCCTCCTTAGTTCAGTATCGCAGGGGTGAGTTCCCGCTCCGTGCCAGGAGCTTAGGGCGTTGAGCAGCGCTGTAAGACACTACATTCGCCCACTAGGAAGCACCCTTCGATTTTGCAAACCACACCAAAGCAGGCCCGAAGCCAGTTCGGCCTAAGACAGAGTCAGGACCCTTTCCACCCCCCTTCCCAGGCTCAATTTCTTCCCCATCAAAATGGTGATGCAATCCCCGTCCTGTCAGCCACTCTGGGCCGTCATGGGGCTCTAACCTGAGCGAGCTTTGTGAACCGTTTGGCGTAGTGCAAGCGTACAGAATTATTACTAAAAATAGGTTGCGAGGCGAGGGAAGGAGACGCCAAGCGGCCGGGCGAGAACGGAGGCACGGGGCGGAGACGCTCGTAGCGCGCCGGGGCGGGGTGATGGGGGAGCTGCAAACCCGCTCCCGCCGGAGCCAGGTTACCAGCTGCAAGAGGGGGCGGCCCACAGCCAGCCGCAACCCTTCCCCGGCGTGGGCGCCGCACACCCTACACCAATCCCTTCCCAGGCCTGCCCCGCTTCCGCAAACCTCTCCCCCGGCGGGCCCCGCCCCACCCCCTGCCCGGCCGGTCCCGCCCCGCTCCCTCCCTGGCGGGTC
This sequence comes from Ovis aries, assembly GCF_016772045.2. Lineage (NCBI taxonomy): Eukaryota > Metazoa > Chordata > Mammalia > Artiodactyla > Bovidae > Ovis > Ovis aries. The sequence goes on from NC_056068.1 coordinate 34,233,183, forward strand.
CCACCCCCCTCCCGGGAGGGCTCCGCCCCGCCCCGCCCCACCCCGCCCTCTACCCTGGAGGACCCGCCCCACCCCGCCCCCTCTCCATGAGGGCCCCGCCCCGCCGCCTCGCCCCCTCCCCGCCCCGCCCCCTCACCGCCCCGCCCCTCCCCGCCCCCGCCCCGCCCTCTCTCCGGGAGGGCGGGTTCCCGCGCCGGCCCCCACGGAAGCGCCGGCTGAGAGTGCCCGCATGGAGCCAGAACCGCACTCTTTGGAGGCCGTCCCTACAGCGGCCGCGCTCTTCGCTTGGGTACGTGACTCCGCCCCCGGGCCGAGGCAGCTGGGACTGAGGGTCGCACAGACCCTGGGAAGCCCCCGGCCTGGGTGTGGGCGGCGCTGGGGCCCAGTGGTCGCGGTCCGAGAGGCGCTCCGGGTTGGAGGATCCTGGGCTGGGGTCTGGGCAGGAGAGGATCGGGAGGGAAGAGTCTTCGTGGGGTGACTTAGGGGCTTCGGATCGGAGGAGCTGCGGCGCAGAGGGAAGAACCTGCTACCCGGACACAGTGTCTGAGTCCGCGACAGACTTCAGGCCTCGATAGCGCTGGGAAAGACGGCGCGGCGGGCTCTGTGCAGAGACTACAGCCCTGTGGGGCCACCTGTGTTTCTCATCCTCCCGTTGCCAGGAGGATGGAGGCCTTTCCCCAGCTCCACCCCCGCCTAGTTGGAGCATCCTTTGGTGTGAGGCCTGCCGTGTTGAACCGTGCACGCGGCGGAGACCCTGCATAGTTGCAGATATTCGGCTCTGGTTGGAACCTGCCTGCACTGGGAGTGTGGGAGACTGCGCTGGTGTTGGTTTGACCAGAGCACTGAGAGACGGGGTCATCATTATGTATCGTGGTTGGGCGAGAGGACAGCCTGTGTGCAGGAGAGCGTGGCAGGCATCCGACCAGATGCACGGGAACAAGCAGACACAGTGTCTTGTAGTTCTTCACAGCGCATAATTGTATTGAAATGTATGACTTGTTAATAATATCAGTCTCCTTCGCTAGAATGTAGGCATCAGGAGGGTGGGTACTGTGCCTGCCTTGTATGGTGCAGGGCTTATGCCTGGCACATTGTAAGGTGCTCAGTACACATTTGTTGACTAATGGATGAATGAGTACCTGTTGTGTGCAGAACTATGTGCAGGTCTTTTGGGAAAAGCACAAGAATTAAAGACTTGCAGCTCTTGCGTTGGGGATGGTGGAGAAGGAGGTGGGAGAGGATAAGACCTGTATTGCTGTTAAAACCAGTATGTATTGACTAATTTTTTTAAAAGCTAATTATCAGTACTGGGTAGCATTTATTGAATGCGGGATTGCTTCTGACGGGCAGAATGGAGAGCCTGGCGTGGCTTGAGGTAGTCTGACTCTTTATGTGCCTTTGAGATGGCCCTTGAGCTGGGGGTGGAATTAGGGATTGGCTGTGTGCCTGGGATGGGTGTTTGTCCCAGGCCAGGGACTGGGGTCTGTGTAGACAGAGTACTGACAAGGCCTTTCAGATATGGCCTTATCAGTACTGAAGCAAAAATACTGTTGAACCTAACCTCCTTGCTGTGCTTGGAGTCTTGATGGTGTATTCTTCCTGCCGCATTATCTGTGTGGAGGGATGTATTAGTTTGCTAAGGCTGCCATAACAAAATACCACAGATGGGGAGGCTTAATCAATGGAAATTTATTTTCTCACAGTCTGGAGGGTAGAAATCCAAGATCAAGGTATCAGCACGTTAAGTTTCGTGTGGGTCCTATCTCTTTGGCTTATGGATGGGATGGCCTCCTGTTTGCTGTGTCCTCATGCGGCTTTTTCTGTGGGTGGGGAGTGTTCACGTGTTTCCTCTTATAAGGATACCAGTCATATTGGATTTGGGACCCATCCTTATGATCTCATGGAACCTTAGTTACCTTTTAAAAGGCCCTGAATCCAAATACAAATCACATTCTGAGGCACTGAGATTAGGGTTTCAACAGATGAATTTCAGTGGAACACAGTTCAGTTCATAACATGGGAATTTACCTTTATAGAGACGTGTGTGTGTGTGTGTGTGTGTGTGATGTATGGACTGTTTATAAGGATGAGAAGCAAGTACAGGTGTAATAGGTTGTATTAAAATTTCCCTTTGTTTTGCTCTATCATGGGTGTAGGGCCTCTTGCTGCATCACAAAAATTTGGTGCCAAATTTGAATCCCATAATGTTGGTGCATTACTTTCTGTTCAGCAACCTGTAGCCCTGGTCGTGGGCAGCCATGGAGCTCTTACAGCTAACAGAGAAATCCTGTACACTTGTTCTCCACCTCACACTTTCATTTGGTCTTTTCTAGGTAGAGACTCATAGGGTCTTACATTCATTCACTGTAAAATACGTGCCCGCCTTCTTTGGACCAGCACCGTTTCAGATGCAGGGGAAACAGCAGTGAAAAGAACAAGGTTCCTGCCCTCATGGAGTTTACTTTTTAGTGGGAGAGGTAGGCAGTAAACAAGTAAACATGTAATGTGATGCCAGAGAGTGCTATGAAGAAAAATAGAGCAGAAAAAGGACGTAAAGGGCTTGGGGTGCTATTTTAGATAGGGTCATACAGTTAGCTTCCTGCTAGGTGAGGTCTGGGCTGGTTCACCATATATGCCTTTTTTCTTTATTCTTAGGGGCAAAATAGGGTATAATGAAAGGAGTGGGGCATTTGACTTGTCTACTCAGCTGTGTGACCATGGAAAGTTATTTAACCTCTCTGAGCCTTAGTTTCTTCATCTGTGAACTGAGAGCAATAATACCCTCTCCTCTGTTGTGAGAATTAATGCCCAGCATACAGAGAAGCAAGCACTCAGCTGTTGGTAGCTAATATTGCCCTGGGGACTTCTGGGACTTCTGGGACCTGTGTCCCTGCATGGCTTGCTCGTCCAGCAGGGAGTCCTTGCAGCCGGGATGGCTGTGGAATAGACCACACGGGACAGGAGTTTGTATGCATGCATGCGTTTTTGAGTTTAAATCACTTTTCTTCATTCAGGTGACTTACAAAACGAACATGTTTTGAAAGTTTTACTACTTAAGAACCAACCAGCAGTAGGTAGTTGGAGAAATTATAAGGATTCTCAAAATCTTAATAAGATTTTCCCTGGAGGCCCACCCATAATCCCTGATCTTCAATTTTGAATACAGGAAACTCTGAAAACCCAATACTGACTTGACATGAGGCTGTTTACAGTCTTTGACCACTAACTGTGAGTATTCGTACCATTCACCGCAGAAATAATATTTTACTCACGGAGTGCTGCTCCCAGTCCTTGCAGCCGCGTGTATGATTTATATACCACATTGCTTTTCTGAAGTCTGTAGACTTCCAAAACTGAAATACATCTGGCTGCAAAGGTTTCAGATTAGGGATTCTGGACCTTTATCATATAATAATGATGACACACATATTGCCCACCAAGGAGAAATATGTTTCCTTAGAGGAATCTCATGGCGTGAGTCTTAGAGTCCCAAAACAGTGTACTTGGAAAGGTCCTTAGAGATCATTGCCAATCTGTTTCACTGTGCGTATGAAATAACAGTGATGCGCTCTGTTGCGGGCACAAATCCGCAGCTAACTTTGATTCCAGAAACTCATTGCCAGTTTCCCCAGTGAGGCTATGGGGAGAAGGGATAAGAACTAGTACTACTACATTCTTCCCCGCCCACTTTGTTCCTATTTTTCCTGATTATATCTTACTTTAGCTCTCCTAGATAATTAGCTTTTATCAGAAGGAAATCCTACGCTGTCTCCCTGAAGCAACACGTATTGGCTGGGACGTTGGAAGGGGAAGCTGAGGATTATCCCAGGATGCGCTGTGGATGCTGATGGCTCCACCCACATGGAAATTGAGGTGTTCTGGGATCTCTGTCCAAGTGTAGGTGTTGTATAACATCTTCTTAAGAAGGAGCCTATGGCGTCTAATCTGTCATAGGCTCAGAGAGGAGTGTCAGGGTGAGAAAGGTGGGGACTGGTAGATTCAAATCGACCAGTTGAGGTTATTGAGGTTCCCATACGTTTCATGATTGGCTTGTTTTATCCCTAGGGTGCAAATAGCTATGGGCAACTTGGCCTTGGCCACAAGGAAGATGTGCTTTCTGCCCAGCAACTGAGTGACTTCTGTAAATCTGGTTGTATCAAGCAGATCACAGGAGGAGGGGGGCACTCTGCTGTTGTCACAGGTAACTTTCTTCAAGAACGTATAGCTTTCTCACTTTCTTATTTGGACATTTCCCCCTAGGGTGTTATATTACCATCTTTCAGCCTTTTGCATTTTGTAGAGGACAGCATTTTTGTGATGAAATCAGGCTACCATCAGAGAATCCTAGGTTGTCAGAGCCAAAAGGATTTTAGAGATCAAGACCACCCCTTTCTTCCCCTCCCTCTCCTCTCCACATGAGGCTCAGAGAGGAAAACTGCTTCAAGTTATAAGACAAATAGTGGCCAAGTTGCAATGTATATTATACTTTATGCTGTATATTGATATTTAACTTTCACCTATGAATTAGAAGTCTTTGAAGTTAAGTTGAATATTCCCTGAGAGCAAGAACTTTGTATTTTCCTTAATCTTCCCTCACAGTAGCTGGAGTAGTACTTAGTAAGTACTTAGTAAGGATTACAAGTGCTATAATATTGCCAAAGAGGGCATGTTCCATCCTGATTAAGAACTTGAGCTCTGGAACCAAACCTCCTGGGTTTAAATCCTGGTTCTTTTAATTATTGGCTGTGTGGCCTTGGGCAAATTACTTAATTTCTCTGTGCCACAGTTGCTTCTCTGTTATATGAAGATGATGATGGTGGATGAGGAGAATCTGTAAGTTAACAGGACTGCATTATGACTTTCATGGGTACTTGACACTTTGGCCTTCCTCTATAAAGAAATATTTAAAATTATACTTACAGTGGCACTGATATGAAGATTAATATAATCCAGGCTAGATTTAGTATTATATATTTTTATTACATATATTTTATATTAAAAAATTTAAATTAAAACATATTTGTGGGCCTCTACCAGTATTGTGCACCCTGGCACTATGCATAAAGGATAAGTTGGCCACACACACGAGGCCCTTAGAAGAGTACTTGGCACATTTTATATTCCAAATAGATAATGGCTTTTATTGTTAGAGTAGATGCTCAATTTGGTGATTGATTGGCCACTGCTGTAGAACTTGGAGTTTCCATTTAGATATTAGGTTGTAACCCCTTGGCCCTGTGCCATTAGGTCCAGAGCATATTAACATGCATGGCTTATTAACTTGGGTGGGAAAAAAGTTAGTGGGCCCATGACTCCAAATAATTTATGAAATCCTTTTGCTCACTTTGGCGGTTGTAATTTCCCCTGCACATGCTACCACCAAAACCTTTGTATTTTGCAGATGAAGGAAGCCTTTTTGTGTGTGGCCTCAACAAAGATGGGCAGCTGGGGCTGGGTCACACAGAGGAGGTCCTGTATTTTACCCCCTGCAAATCGCTCCTTGGCTGTGCCATCCAGCAGGTGGCCTGTGGCTGGGACTTTACTATTATACTTACAGGTGAGTGCCGCTGCTGCTAAGTCACAGGTGAGTCCACTTCTAGGTAAATCTGTATCACTGCCAAGGCTTTCGGTGAGAAGAGCATGACGCTGAGCGCCCTGATTCAATGAAACCCGCTTTGTATTTAAAAACACACACAGAGGACTTCCCTAGTAGTCCAGTAGCTAAGACTCCATGCTCCCAATGCAGGGGGTCTGGGTTTAATCCCTGGTCAGGGAACTAGATCCCATGTGCTGCAAGTAAGAGTTCACATGACACAACTAAATATCCCGTGTGCCACAGATAAGATCTGGTACAGCCAAATAAATATTCACACACACACACACACACACACACACACACACACACACATACACACACACAGACACATGTGCTTTCTAGCGTCAAGGCAAGTTGTGGGGTGCATTTTGCAAGGAGAGTCTTAACAGTAAAGGAGGTTGGGATGGAAAATCTGGAGGGTTATTATTAGAATCTAAGCAGTTGCTAGTGGTAAAGAACCTGCCTGCCAATGCGGAGACGCAAGAGACCTGAGTTCGATCCCTGGGTTGGGAAGATCCCCTGGAGGAGGAAATGGCAAGCTACTCCAGTATTCTTGCCTGGAGAATTACATGGGCAGAGGAGCCTGGTGGGCTACAGTCCATGGGGCCACAAAGAGTCAGACACGACTGAGCAACTGAGCACACACAAACGATAGTTCTCGTTTATGAAATACTTAGAGTGTGGGCCTGGGTCAGAGCTGTAGGCAGTCAGTAGATACCACTGTTTCTTGCTTTTTGGGACCACTTGTGAGACAGACTCAGAACGCTCAGACAGGTGGAGAGCAAACGATTAGCTTTTTACTGATACAAGCTAAGTTGGAGGATGGGGTTGACTGTCACACCAAGAAGTTCTGCTGACACTCTTCTAATCCAAGCCTGCCCCCTAAACTTTAACAGGGGAGACCCTCCTGTGTGTCAGCCCAGGGTGCCTGAGAGGAAGGTGCTAAGCCATACATGTCCTGTTTCTTCTCTGAAATTCACCAGGTGGCTAGGTTATCCCTTCTTCTTCAGAAAGCAGTGCAAATGGAGAAGGGCAGGGAAAAGACCTGAAGTATATTAAAGTAGGGGTTTCCCTGGTAGCTCTGTTGGTAAAGAATCTGCCTGCAATGCAGGAGACCCTGGTTCGATTCCTGGGTTGGGAAGATCCTGGAGAAGCGATAGGCTATCCACTCCAGTATTCTTGGGCTTCCCTGGTGGCTCAGGTAGTAAAGAATCCACCTGCAATGCAGGAGACTTGGGTTTGATCCCTGGGTTGGGAAGATTCCCTGGATGAGGACATGGCAACCCACTCCAGTATTCTAGCCTGGAGAATCCTCACAGACAGAAGAGCCTGGTGGGCTATAGTCCATGGGGTTGCAAAGAGTCAGACACAACTGAGCGACTAAGCACAGCACATATTAAAGTAATGGAAATTCTGTTCCACGGAAATGTGAAAAGTGGGAGATAAGTATCCTGCATCTCAACATGAGGCACAGAGCTAAGTGTTCTTCATGGTTAACCTGTCATTAATCAGGTACGGAGTGGGCAGTCTGTGTGAGATGCTCAGCCCAGTGCCCAGTCTTTATTCCTAGGGAAACAGAGCAGGAACTATGGATTGAATGGGCTGAAGCACTGGTGCCTCTCATTCCTTTTGCTGTTATCATCCTGCAGAATTTACCCATTGGACTTTAGATATCTTACTTCTTAGATCTGCAGTTCAAGTATTTGTATTTTTTTGCAGAAAATGGTCAAGTTCTATCATGTGGATCCAACTCCTTTGGCCAGCTGGGAGTTCCTCGTGGGCCTCGAAGATGTGTGATCCCCCAGGCCATCGAGGTAAGGACGGCACTTGATATTGAGCTTGCCTATGTCCTGTTAAAGGGTCTCCAGGTATCACAGTTATCCCCCCAACCCTGAAAGGCTGGCTGGGTCCCTGAAAACTCATGGGGTAGTTAGAATGTATGCTGGAAAACTTAGGTTCTCCTGGGAAAATTAGGTTGGAGGGATGGGTGCTGTGAATGAAAAGCCTCTGCTAGCTCTCATACATGTTATAATTTTTTGTGAAGTAAAAGAATGAAACTAATATATCTTATAATGACATTAATGACATCTTAAAATTCTAAAAGTTATCATAGTGGAAACTGTGTTAGATATAGTTCTGATTTGGAAGTGACTTCCCTAAGGACACTAAAGGAGGCAGATGGCATAGGTCAGTGCTGGCCAGTGGAAATGTAACGTGAGCCACATATGTAGCTTAAAATTTTCTAGGAGCACTATTTAAAAAATGTGTTTCAGGACTTCCCTGGTATTCCAGTGGTTAAGACTCCATGCTTCCAATGCAGGGGGTTGGAGGAGGGGGCAGGTTCGATCTCTGGTTGGGGAATTAAGCTCTCACATGCTGTGTGGTACAGCCAAAAAGTAAAAATAAAAATGTAAATAAATAATGTATGTTTCAGTGGTTTTTAGTATATTCACAGAGATGTGCAGCCATCACCATCATCTACTTTTAGACCATTTTTATTATCACGAAAGAAACTGCATGCCCAATAGCCATCAACTCCCATTTTCACCTCTCAACAGCCCCTTATTGTTGTTGCTCTTGTGATTCAGTTGCTCAGTCGTGTCTGACTCTTTGCGACCCCATGAACTGCAGCATGCCAGGCTTCTTTCCCTCTTTCACTATATGACTGAGTTTGTTCAAACTCATGTCCATTGAGACAGTGATGCCATCCAACCATCTTATCCTCTGTCACCCCCTTTTCCTCTTGCCCTCAATTTTTTCCAGCATTAAAATCTTTTCCAATGAGTTGGCTCTTCAGATCAGGTGGCCAAAGTCTTGGAGCTTCAGCCTCAGTCCTTCCAGCAAATATTCAGGGTTGATTTCCTTTAGAATTGACTGGTTTGATCTCCTTGCTGCCCAAGGGACTCTGAGGAGTCTTCGCCAGTACCACAGTTTGAAAGCATCAGTTCTTATGGGCATTTCATATAAATGGAATCAAATAATATGTAGCCTTTTGTGTGTGGTTTCTTTCATTGCATATCATTTTTTAAGTCATGGTATGACATGGTAAAATTAATTTTAATAACTTTTAAACTAGTCTCATGTATCCAATCTATGATTATTTCATTTTATGTATCATCAATATAAATTTTATTAATGAGACATTTTATATTCTTTAACTTATATGAAGACTCTTAGTGTGGTATAGATTTTCTATATCTATTTTCTATAGATATAGAGTATATCTCAGTTCAGTATAGTCACCTTTTAAGTGTTCAACAGCCACATGTAGTTAGAGGCTACCGTATTGGATGGCACAAGTATTAGGACTCCTGGTTTTAGTTCGGAGCTCTTTTCACTGCATTGTACTTAAAATGTACACATTTTTCTGAAGATATGGAAGCAAATTTTTAGAGAAATTACATTGGAATCTAAACTGAGTTTCATCTAAGCTGCTCCATTCATACTTAATTTTCTTAAACAGTGACTAAGAATGGGGTCTGTTTTCATTGGATAGAGCTTGGGTCTGCGCCTATCACCTGAATTCTAATTGGCTGGTATTGGGGGAATATTATTTGGGGTCATGGTTTCCATGGTGTTTTAGTTCCTTTGGGCTATTCTAACAAAAATATCATACAGTGGGTGGCTCAAACAGCAAACATTGATTTTTCACAGCTCTGGAGGCTGAGAAGTCCAAAATCAAGGCACCAGCAGATTTGGTATTTGGTGAGGGCTCACTTTCTGGTCCATAGACAGCCTTGTTTTTGCTGTGTCCTTAAACGTGAGAAGGGGAAAAGCACTGTCTTTTATAAAGGCATTAATTTCATTCATAAGGGCTCTGCTCTCATGACCTAATCACCTTCCAAAGGCCTCACCTCCAAATACTATCATGTTGGGGATTAGTCAACATATGACTTTTCAACGAGGACAGACACTCAGTCTGTATAGCATATGGTGTACATGGAATTCTAGAATGTGTAGTCCCTGTTGTAAGGAGTGCTCCAGCTTCTATTAATAGTAGCAAATAGATGAGTTTTTAAGAACCTGTGTAAAAGTTGTAATTAATTTAGCTTGAGTCACATGATGAAAGAAGACAGAGGAACAAAGGTTAAAATATGTTGGATGACAAAATAAGAAGGTAAGAATATTTTGACATGCGTATCTTATAGAACAATGGGAGAAATGTGCTAAAGTGAAGTGTAAGAGAAATTCATTCATTTATTTAATAGCAGCTATTGTGTGAAGGTGCTGTATTTAGGCAGGAGAGACAAAGGGGAGTAAGACCAAATTGTAACATTCGAGGACCTTGTAGTTTAGTAGTACGTGTTGACATAGAAACACCTAGATGCATTACCATGTTAGAACTATGACAGACGCTTGTGGAGCCTCCAAAAGGCAGTGTTGAACTCTTTCTAGGGGAAGGTAGGGTGAGAACAGACCTACGCTGAATCTTGAAAGTTGAGTAGAAATTGACCTGGTGTGGGATAGGAGGATGTGCAGAGTAGGTACAAAAGAAGCACATTGCAAACAGAAGGATAAAACAGGCTTAAAACAGGAGTTTTAGAGATGCTGCAAGCAACTTAGTATGATTGTAATGTAAGGAAGTGGTAGAAGTGCCAGTGGGGAGCAGGCCGGTAGTATCTGACAAATGGTAAGAACAGTGAATTAGAGAGGGGCCACGTGGGGAAGTGTGGGGGTGTGGAGTGAAGGAAGATTCTTCAGCAAGAAAGCTCTTGCTAATAATCCACCTGAGAGATGATCCTGCCCCAAGCTAAAGCAGCAGCAGTGAGGTGGAAAGGATTGGAGATAAGTTATTTTGGAGAGATTGAATCCACATGTAAAGCCCCTTTATTTACCTTTGAAAAGAAAAAAAATAAAAAAATTTAAAGATAGTGTTTTCAAATTCTGTGAACAGTAAGATTTGATCTTCCTGAAGCTAATGTGATTGTGGGCTGAATTAATAGAAGTATAGTCTACAGAAGAAGGGAGGCCAGAGCTCTGTCCTTCTTTGTGCTGATCACACTACGTCAGCGATGTTGTGTCCTGGTGTGGGTTTGGTTCTTCGGCTCTGGGCACTGAGGTGAATAAGACTCAGACCCTGCCTTTGAGGACTCTAAAGTTTAGAAAGACACTGTTGTTGTTCAGTCACCAAGTTGTGTCTGACTCTTTGTGACTCCATGGAGGCATGTGACTCGCATGCCAGGCCTCCTTTAGAAAGACACTGTGGACCTAAATCAGCAAATATGGTAAAGCCTCACAGGGGCTGTGATTGTGCATATACAGTCCCTTAAAAGAGAGTCTGAGTAACCAGAGCATAGAGGAGAGAAAACAAGAGAGGGAGGGAATTGGAAACTCGATGATAGCTGATAGAATTGGGGATGTTTGGCCTAAAGAAAAGATATGTATGTGTTATGTATAGCTGTGTAATAAACATCCCCTGAAATTTAGCAGCTTACAACTGCAAGCATTTATTGTCTCACAGTTTGGAGGGTCAGGAATCTGGGAACAGCTTAGCTGGTCTCATGAGGCTGCAGTCAAGATGTCAGTCAGGCTGCTGGAGGTCTGCTGGAGGCTTGACTGGGCTGGTGGTTCCTCCTTCCACTTTCTCATGGGCAGGAGACTAGTTCCTTGCCATATGGCCCTTTCTGTAGGACTGTTCAGACGTGATACGGCTTCCCCCAAAAGTGATGAAACAGTGGCTGACTTTATTTTTCTGGCTCCAAAATCACTGTAGATGGTGATTGCAGCCATGAAATTAAAAGATGCTTACTCCTTGCAAGGAAAGTTATGACCAACCTAGACAGCATACTCAAAAGCAGAGACATCATTTTGTCAACAAAGATCCGTCTAATCAAGGCTCTGGTTTTTCCAGTTGGTCATGTATGGATGTGAGAGTTGGACTATAAAGAAAGCTGAGCACCAAAGAATTGATGCTTTTGAACTGTGGTGTTGGAGAAGACTCTTGAGAGTCCCTTGGACAGCAAGGAGATCAAACCAGTCCCTCCTAAAGGAGATCAGTCCCGGGTGTTCATTGGAAGGACTGATGTTGAAGCTGAAACTCCAATACTTTGGCCACCTGATGCAAAGAGCTGACTCATTTGAAAAGATTCTGATGCTGGGAAAGATTGAGGGCAGGAGGAGAAGGGGACGACAGAGGATGAGATGGTTGGATGGCATCACCGACTCAATGGACATGGGTTTGGGTGGACTCCGGGAGTTGGTGATGGACAGGGAGGCTTGGCATGCTGTGGTTCATGGAGTTGTAAAAAGCTAGACACGACTGAGCGACTGAACTGAACTGAAAAGTGATGAGAGGGAAAGAAAACTTCACCGCCTTTGGTCAAGCAAGGGGCTTTAATACCTTTTATCGTCTAGTCTCTGAGTCACTCAACACTTCCTTATTCCATTCACTAGAAGCAAGTCACTAAGACCAGCCTACAGTGAAAGTGAGGGAAATTAAGCTGCATATCTTGAAGCGGGGAGTCTAAAAGAATTTGAGGACCTGTTTTTAAATTTTATTTTTTTGGAGTATAATGGCTTTGCAATGTTGTGTTAGTTTTCCTTTGTACAACAAAATGAATCAGCTCTATGTATACATATATCCCCTCCGTCTTGAGCCTCCCACACCCACCCCCGGAGGACCTATTTTTAAAGCCACTGCAAGATGTCTTAGAGAGGACGTGACAACTGACTTCAAATGTTTGGAAAGCCTTGTCAGAAGCAATAGCCAGTTAGCTTTGGTTCCACCTAGGGAGACAGATGGAACCGTGCAAATATGGGCAGGCACCTGGGGAGGTGGTGAGCCTGTGTTACAGGAAGAAGGTATTTGGGCAGGGGTTAGATGACCCCTGGTGGGGTGTTGTCGAAGGGTTTCTAGCATTGAGTGTGGATTGGACTAGATCAGAGATCAGCAAACTAGACCCCTTGGTAAATAAAGATTTATTGGAACACAACCACACCTATTCATATATTTATGAATGTTTTTACGTTACAATGGCAGAGTATAGTGGTGTGACAGAGTCTAAACTTTTCACTATCTAGCCCTTTATGGAAAACTTTTGCCAACCCCTGGACTGAGTGACCTTGCAGGTGCCTCCTAGCCCTGAGTGGCATATGGTATTTGGTAAATATTTTGCCTTTTAGGGATACATATAGAGGCATTTGTGAATGGAAATGTTGGGAATTGGGAGCGCCACACTAATCAGACGCATAATGAGGACCATGCTGCATTGTATTTGGGCATAAAGTACGTAACACTTTGTAGGTGGAGAGATCTGAGATCACCATCCTTTTCTTTGTTTTGACAGCTCCTGAGAGAGAAGGTTGTTAGTATTGCTGCTGGACTGAGGCATGCTTTAGCTGCAACAGGTGATCATTTTGCTATTATTTTCTTAATGGGCATTTAATAAGGAGACATGGAGCTTTGGAAGAAATAAACTTTAAGGAGTAATTCAGAGTGTCTGCTGTGCTCCAGTCTGATTAAAAGGAGGGGATGCAAGGCAGAGGTCATGTGGGAGAGCCTTCAGCAGGTAGGGAGGAAGGAAATGAGGTGGTCTAGCTTTTCACTGTGTTCTAGGCTTGGTGCTAGGTTCTCTTGGTTTAATTGTTTGGTGTTGTTCAGTCGCTAAGTCGCATCCGACTTTTTTGAGACCCCATGGACTGAAGCCCTGCCAGGCTCCTCTGTCCATGGGATTGCCCAGGCAAGAATTCTGGAGTGGGAGCCATTTCCGGAGCCACTTCCTTCTCCAGGGGATCTTCCCAACCTAGGGATGGAACCTATATCTCTTGCGTCTCCTGCATTGGCAGGCGGATTCTTTACCGCTAAGCCATCAGGGAAGCTCCCTTCGTTTAATTAGTAGCTCATTAATCTTCATAGCCATGCAGTAATGTGAGTTGTTTTTTTAAAATTGAGGTATAGTTGATTTATAATATTACATAAGTATTAGGTATACAACATAGTGATTCACAGTTTTTAAAGATTACATTCCATTTATGGTCGTTAGAAAATATTGACCATGTTCCTTGTACAATGTATCCTTATTGCTTGTTTTATTTTATACATAATTGTTTATATGTCTTACATATGAAGAAACTGAGATCCAGAGAGCTAAAGAGCTTGTCTGAAGTTACACAGGGAGTTGGGAAATAAAAGGTGAGCTGGGATCAGAGTCTAGGCTGGATTCCAAGACCCATATTCTTTGTCATGAGCTGCATTGCTTTTCTAGTGGATTTTAATGTTTATTAATTTAAAAGCTTCTAGTGAGCTTGTCTCCTGCCCTCTAAGAGGGTGATGGGTATAGGGCTGACAGAGTGTGTGATGTCAGAGGTGGAAAGTAGAGGAGCATGACCCTTTTTTCTCTCTCTTGCTCATTTTTCTGCTTTCTGTTCCCACTCCTCTGGGCTGAAGGACAGCCTGAACCGGCTCTGGCAGCCGAGGCCCAAGCATTGGTGAGTCCAGTCTTGGAACCGGGAGAGGAGTAGAGATGAGCAAGTGTCTGGTGCTACATGGTGGTCACCTGGGGCTTTGGGTTGATTATAGTTTTTTGAAAAATTAAGGTTTTTATTTTGATAGACTTACAGATTCACGTGCAGTTGTAAGAAGTGAAATAGATCACACACACTGTTTGTCCAGTTTCTCCCAGTGATAACATCTTGTGAAACTATAGTGTAATAGCTCAACCGGAGTGTCTTGACACAGTCAAGATACAGAAGAGTACCTTCACAAGGATCTCCCTTATTGCTCTTTTATAGCTGCACCCACTTTCTACCTACCCTCACCCCCTTCTTAGCTCTTCTGTTCTCCCATAATAATGTCATTGTAAGAATGTTATAAAATGGTATCATACAGTGTATAGCCATTTGGGGTTGGCATTTTTGCTCAGCTTATGATTCCATGGAGATTCATCCAAGCTGGGAGTATCAATAACTTGTTCCTTGTTATTGCTAAGTAGTATTCCATGAAAAAGTGAAAGTGAAGTCGCTCAGTCGTGTCCGACTCTTTGCGCTGCGACCCCGTGGACGGTACTGTACCTGCCAGGCTCCTCCATCCATGGGATTTTCCAGGGAAGATTACTGGAGTGGGTTGCCATTTCCTTCTCCAGGGGATCTTCCCAACGCAGGGATTGAACCCAGGTCTCCTGCATTGCAGGCAGACTCTACTGTCTGAGCCACAAGGGGGCTTCAGTATTCCATAGTATAGCTGTATTAGTTATATATACTCTGTTAGTTAAACTCTATTAGCTTGCTAGGGTGGCCATTAACAAAATATCACAGAGTGGGTGGCTTAAACAACAGGAGTTTATTAATATTTTCTCACAGTTAAGGAGGCTGGAAGCCCAAGATCAAGATGAGGGTTGGTTTCTGGTGACATTTCTCCCCCTGGCTTGCAGATGCTACCTTCTTGCTCTCTCCTCACATGGATTTTCCTCTATACACGCATGTGGAGAGACAGAGATCTCGGGTGAATCTTTGTCTTTTTAAAAGGATACCAGTTCTTTCAGAAGCCTCACTCTTGTGACCCATTTAACTTTCATCACGTTCTATAGGCCCTATCTCCAAATACAGTCACATTGGAGTTTAGGACTTCAATATATGGATTTACGGGGGATACAGTTCAGTCTATAACAACCACAGTTTGTTTAACCAGTCACCCATTGAAACACATTTGGCTGTTTCCGGTTTTTAGCTATTAAGAATAAAGCTATAAACATTTGTGGACAAGTTTTTATGTGAACATAAATTTTCATTTCTCTGGGATAAATGCCCAGGAGTGTGATGACTGAGTTGTATGGTAGTGATTATACTTTTATAAGCGGATTCCCTTAGAAATTAGCAGGGCCAGCCAGAGAATTGCCTGTCATTGGTTTCCTTGCCCCTTGCCCACCAAGATTCTGTGACCGCTGGTCTCATGTGTACATTTTTGTCAGGTTACAGAGAAACACAGTTATGTGTTTAATTTTAAGGTCCTCTTCTTCCCCCACTTTTTTCAGTAAATATTTCTACCTGCATCTCAAAAAGATAAGGACTTTTTCTGAAAACATTACCAAAAAAAAAAAAAACAAACCACCATCATATATGCAAAAAATTATCAGTAATTCTGTAATTTCATTAAGCATCCAGTCAGTATTTAAATTTCCCTGATTGTCTCAAAAATACTTTTTATGGTTTTGTTTGGTTCAGGATCCAAATTAGATCTATCATTTCAGTTAGTTAATATGTATCTCAAGTCTCTCTCTTTCTCTTTTAAAATTTATTTATTCCTTTTTGAAAATATCTGTTTATTTATTTTGGCTGTGCCAGGTCTCAGCTGTGGCATGCAGGATCTTCAATGAGGATCTTTCGTTGTAGCATGTGGGATAGTTCCCTGACCGGGGATCAAACCTGGGCCCCCTGCATTGGGAGCATGGTGTTCTAGCCATTGAACTACCAGGGAAGTCCCTATTCCTTTTAGTTTTTTATTGTGATAAAATACACATAACATAGTTTTATCATCCTAATCATTTTTAAGTGTACGATTGAGTGGGATTAAGTACGTTCACATTATTGTGCAACTATTACCACAGCCCATTGCAGAACTTTTTTCATCTTGCAAAACTGAAACCCTATATCCATTAAACAATAGATCCTCATTTCCCCTCCTGCCAGTCCCTGGCACCCACCATGATTTTGACCACTTTCTATCTCCATAATTTTGACCACTCATACAGGTACCTCATGTAAGTGAAATCATACGTACTTCATGTAAGTGGAATCTCTGTCTTTTTGTGGCTTATTTCACTCAATATAATATCCTCAGAGGCTGTCCATGTTATAGCAAATGTCAGGATTTCCTTCTTTTTTAAGCCCTAATGGTGTTCTCCTGTATGTGTGTACCACATTTTGCTTATCCATGCATCTGTTGATGGACAGTTGGTTGTGTCCGTATTTTAGCGATTGTGAATAATATGACTATGAACATGGGTGTACAGATATCACTTTGAGATCTTGCTTTCAATTCTTTCGGATATTTACCCGGAAGTATTATTGCTGGATCATACAGGAATTCTATGTTTAGTTTTGGGGGGAATTGCCATACTATTTTCCACAGTGGCTGTACCAATTTACATGACCACCAGGAGTGCAGAAGATTTCCAAATTCCTTCACATCCTTGCCAACCCTGGTTGTAGTAGCAATCCCAGTGCCATCCCAATGAGTGTAAAGTGGCAATTTCAGGGTAGTTTTGATTTCATTTCCCTAATGATTAGCGATGTTGATCATCTTTTCATGTGCTTATGGCCATTTGTGTATTTTCTTTGGAGAAAAGTCTATTCAAGTCGTTTGCTCATTTTTGAATCAGGTTTTGTTTTTGTTGTTATATGTTTTAAATATTAGTCCTTTATTGGATATCTCCAGTTTCTTTATGTACCTTTTCCTCTGTTTTTTCTCTTGGAACTTGTTGAAGAGCTGGTAAGTTTCGTTTCACTTCAACACTGTGTTTTGTTCACTTTGCGCTCAATCATCACCACTCACATTTCACACAGTAAGCTTGTCTGTTTTCAGCCTGGAGGACCATTGGGTATAGGATGCTTCTGGAAGAGCAGTATCTTGGTGTTGCTGTTGGGTGATGGAGCCTAGTTACATACATCTGACTGTAAGCCAAAAATATGGTATTTCATCTACGCATTTGTATGAGTTTCAGAACATTGGTATATGAATTAAATTCAGTGAATAAGGAAACAAAAGACCATTCCACGTGTGGAAATGGTGGCTATTAAGAAGCTATCTTGCAGTCATAAGTATGTATTTATTTGACAATTAGGAATCTCAGAATTGATCTTGGTGTAGTAGAACAGGCACTATGTTAGGTGCAGGAGAGTTGAGTCCTGGTGTTTTCTCTGCTCCCTGCTCCCTGTATGACCTTGGACAAATCACGTGCCTTCTTCAGGCTTCAGTTTCTCATCCAGTGAATGTGGGGCATGGACGTGGTAGGCTTCAAGGTTGTTTCCTGCTTGGTCTGGAGTCTGGGTTGTCTTTTCAGCTTAATCATGAAAAAGATATCATTCCAGTAATTTGACTCTGAAGGAGTCAAATTTGACTCC
This sequence comes from Ovis aries, assembly GCF_016772045.2. Lineage (NCBI taxonomy): Eukaryota > Metazoa > Chordata > Mammalia > Artiodactyla > Bovidae > Ovis > Ovis aries. Next base: position 34,250,836 of record NC_056068.1, read on the forward strand.
AGGGGAGTCAAAGGAGAACTTTCTGAAGGGAATTTTACTATGTTGGGATTTCCACTGATGGTCTTAGATTGCCCTGAAGATTGGATTTATGATTGGCTTGGTGGCAATCCCTAGGACCAGCCATAGGACTGCTTGAGGCAGTAAACTTTTTCATAAGCTTTTTCGTTCATGCTAACTAACCATGAATGGGGAATCTCTTATGGCATGAGGTTGAAAGCACCATCTAGTCTTAATCCAGGTAAACATTTTCCCTTTTTTCTCTCCTATGCTGCGGGAAGCTAGTGGCACTGTGTTCCAGTGGGGAACTGGTTTGGCATCATCTGGACGGCGACTGTGTCCTGGGCAGACTCTCCCACTGTTTCTGACAGCAAAGGAACCCAGCACAGTGACAGGTAAGGCCCTTATTTCTTCTGAGTCCTGTATTCATTCTTTGTCTGGAAATGGAGATACAGGCATGCAGAAAATGGGTAAATGGCATTTTTCTTTTTGCTGTTTCTTGGTCTCTCTGCTTAACTCTCTGTTGGTAGGTCTCTTAATTTTGGGGGATTTTTGTAGGCCCAGTAAAAGTACCCCTCTTAGGTGCCAGAGTTCAGAACCCATTGAGAGACAGATGCAAGTCAGGTATGTAGAAATCAAAATGGTGGTTCTAAAAATGTTAACAGTTAGATCGGAAGACATGAGTTAGGTGTTTGGAAATAACGGGTAGCAGTAGTGAGCCTCCAAGTTCTGAATCCCAGCTTGGATTTACCCACCAGGTACAGGAGCAGCTGCAGGCAGTCCTGCTAAATTCCTGGTGCCACTGAGCACCTGGAGGAGGGGCCCTCTACAGGCAGGCACAGCCCAGAGAGAGAAGCCACGAAGACCATGCCTGCCCGGCCACTCCCCAAAGGAAAGCAGGAGCGGGTGAGGACGTAGAGAGAGGGGCCAGAAGTGTTCCCTTAGGGAAGTCTCTCCATGAGCACATGAAGAGCAGATAGGAAGGGTGCTGCCTACCGGTCTGCTGGTCAGCCTTTTGTTGGGAAGGTGGCCTCTAGGACTTCCTGTCTCTCTCCCTCTGCACTCTCTTGGTGGGCCTTTCTCTCCCCATATGTAGTACATGTCTCCACTTCCTCCTTCTCTTCCTCTCTGGCTCTCTGACTTTGTGATCCAGTTAACTGAGGGTTGGCTCTAGGAAAAATCTGTCAGGAAACCTCTACTCTCCTCTAGCTCAGAACAAAGGAGGGGTTTTTGAGGGTGGTAGGAACCAGGGAAAGAAGACTGAGAAGTGAGCCACAGTGGGAGTGTGCTACAAGTTGTTGGGGTGCTCTGATTCCCACTCTCTCTCTTTAAAAAAATATTTGTTTATTTGGCTGTACCCGGTCTTAGTTATAGCATGAGGAATCTTTAGTTGTAGCACGTGGGATCTAGTTCTCTGACCAGGGATTGAACCCAGGCCCCCTACATTGGAGTGTGGAGTCTTAGGCACTGGACCACCAGGGAAGTCCCTGATCTGATTTAGTCCTCAAGGCTTCCCCCTGCTGTGGGGGTAAAAGGTTAGCCCTCTGAAGCCCAGGGGTTGAGCTGGGGAGAGTTCTCTCAGAGAAGGAGAAGGGACCGCTGGATACACGCCAGAGAGTCTGCCTCACATTGAAAGCATTTGTAATATAAACTCATCCTTCCCAAACATTTTTCCTGCCTCACCAAGGTATTCACTGCTCCCTGGGCATGCACTGTGTTCTCATCCCTCTGTGCTTGTGGGCAGACTATTACCTCTGTGCAGAATGCCTTTTCCTTTCTGTTCTCCGTGGAAAAATCCTGATAATTTTTCAGGTCCTAGCTCAGCTGCAACTGAAAGACTGTTCCCTCTTCTCGCCTCCGCTGGCATTTTCTTTCTCTGCAGGGACAGCACAGTGTGTTGTATTGTTGTGAGTTGTTTACATGTTTTCCCAAATGCCAAAGATGATGAGCATTTTAAGGCCAGGGACTGTGTCTACTTTCTGTTTTTGTACAGATTTTGTATCTAAAAGGAATCAGTAATATTTTTATTTGATTTGACTTAACCTGGTTAGGAATCTTCTCAGGGCACAGCTTAGATTCAGAGGTGATTTAGGGGAGTTTTCTGATGAGACAGTAGCAGAGATATCAGCTTCCTGCCCTCAAAGTCTTTTGCTTTACCTTCCCTCCATCTTTACATCATCACCATCAGTTCTGGAGCTGGGACCCTGGGCGTCCTCTCCCAACCTGGCCACTAGAGGACCATTTCGTCCTCACTGATGAAAGTGGCAAAAACATCTGTTTTGTTCCTTTCTAATTCTATAGGATACTTGACGGCATAAGGGATATTTTAAGACACTGGAGAAGCTCTATACAGTCCACAAAAACAAGACCCAGAGCTGACTGTGGCGCAGATCATGAATTCCTTACTGCAAAATTCAGACTTAAATTGAAGAAAGTAGGGAAAACCACTAGACCATTCAAGTATAACCTAAATCAGATCCCTTACAGGTATATAGTGGAAGTGACAAATAGATTCAAGGGATTAGATCTGATAAGAGTGCCTGAAGAACCATGGCCGGAGATTCATGAGATTGTATAGGAGGCAGTGATCAAGACCACCCCCAAGAAAAAGCAATGCAAAAAGACAAAATGGTTGTCAGAGGAGGGCTTACAAATATCTGAGAAAAGAAGAGAAGCTAAAGGCAAAGGAGAAAAGGAAAACTACACCCATCTGAAAGCAGAGTTCAAAAGAGTAGCAAGGAGAGATAAGAAAGCCTTCCTCAGTGATCAGTGCAAAGAAACAGAGGAAAACAATAGAATGGGAAAGATTAGTGATCTCTTCAGAAAAATTAGAGATACCAAGGGAACATGTCATGCAAAGATGGGTACAATAAAGGACAGAAATGGTATGGACCTAACAGAAGCAGAAGATATTAAGAAGAGGTGGCAAGAATACACAGAAGAACTATATAAAAAAGATCTTCATGACCCAGATAATCACGATGGTGTGATCACTCACCTAGAGCCAGGCATCCTGGAATGTGAAGTCAAGTGCGCCTTAAGAAGCATCACTATGAACAAAGCTAGTGGAGGTGATGGAATTCCAGTTGAGCTCTTTCAAATCCTCAAAGATGATGCTGTGAAAGAGCTGCACTCAATATGCCAGCAAATCCTGGAAAACTCAGCTGTAGCCACAGGACTGAAAATGGTCAGTTTTCATTTCAATCCCTAAGAAAGGCAATGCCAAAGAATGTTCAGACTACTGCACAATTGCACTCATCTCACACACTAGCAAAGTAATGCTCAAAGTTCTCCAAGCCAGGCTTCAACAGCACATGAACCATGAACTTCCAGATGTTCAAGCTGGATTTAGAAAAGGTAGAGGAACCAGGGATCAAATTGCCAATATCTGTTGGATCATAGAAAAAGTAAGAGAGTTCCAGAAAAATATCTACTTTTCCTTTATTGACTACTCCTACTACTATAGCCCTGGGTGTTCTTTGGAAGGAATGATGCTAAAGCTGAAACTTCAGTATTTTGGCCACCTCATGCAAAGAGCTGACTCATTGGAAAAGACTCTGATGCTGGGAGGGATTGGGGGCAAGAGGAAAAGGGGACAACAGAGGATGAGATGGTTGGATGGCATCACTGATGCGATGGACATGAGTTTGAGCAAACTCCAGGAATTGGTGATGGACAGGGAAGCCTGGCATGCTACAGTCCATGGGGTCACAAATAGTTGGACATGACTGAGTGACTGAACTGAACTGAGTAAATTAAACAAATGTCAGAAGAAAGTTACGAAATAAGACTGCATATCTGCATGCCAGACCAGATAATCACAGCTTTGAGCAGAGTTGATTGGGGTTATACCTCATCACTGAAAGCGGTGTATTTAGGGAGGAAGAGCCTGGATTTGAGATGAGAGGCAAGTTCAAATTCTAGTTCTGTCTGTGTGTCGTTAGACGGCCTGGACTTGTGTCTCAGTGTCTGCACTTGATAGCAGCTAAATATAAGAGGTGTCATTGCTGCTGGGCCCACTCCATGGACAGAGCAAGGAAATATACAGGGACACACACTTGTGTTTATACCTACGTACACCTATGTTTGTTTATCTTTTGTAGAAACCATGAGTGTACACTGACTTCAGTTATAATCCAGTGTCAAATGGTTGATTCTAGCCTTCTACCTTTTCATATCTGTTCCTTCCTTCTCTTTTCTGATAGTGGGAAATCTGACTCCTTTATCCTCAAAACATTTACTTATTTGTTCAGCCTCCTGGATATCACCAGTCTCTCTCCCACGCCACTCATCTTGGCCAGAGCTGCTGACTCAGACCTTCACGCTTTGGCCTAGTTTCTCCCCAGGAGCTGGTGGGTCACTGCTTGTGGCCCTTCTCTACCCAATTTGTTCTGTTATAAATGTGATTTCAAAAGAATTTTTTTTTTTTTTTGGTAGGCCTAGAGAATTCTCAAGCAGTATGTGTTCTTGCTGGCTCTGATCACTCAGCTTCACTGACAGGTAGGTAACATGCCATTCAGAATTCCGGGTGTTTCTGCCTCAAGTGTTGCTGTTGGGATACAGATGGAAGAGCATAGACGATGGAGTCGGGATAATGATGCCACTGCTGATGTGCTCTTAGCAAGTCACTCGACCTTCCTGAGACCATTGACTTGTCTATATAATATTTTGGGGGTAGTTTTCAGAATTTCTTATGATAATGCACATTAAAACACTCATGTGAAATAGAAGCTCACTTCCTTTCCTCTGAGTTTGTTTTCTCAGCTGTACAATAGGGATAAAAATATCTTTCAGAGTAGTTGTGATTGTCAAATCGTATAAGCAACAGTAAATTTATGTATAACATAGCCTGGTGTGCTGCGATTCATGGGGTTGCAAAGAGTCGGACATGACTGAGCGACTGAACTGAACTGAACTGAACTGAACTGATTGTTATTCATCTAATCTGTTCTGATGTCTGATGTAACTATTTTAAACTTCCCTGGTGGCTCAGTCAGTGAAGAGTCTCCAGCAATGCAGGAGGCCCGAGTTTGATCCCTGGGTCAGGAAGATCCCCTGGAGAAGGGAATGGCTGCCCACGCCAGTATTTTTGCCTGGAGAATCTCATGGACAGAGAAGCCTGGCGGGCTACAGTCCATGGGGTTGCAAAGAGTCAGACATGACTGAGTGGCTAACACATACACACATATAACTATCTAAGCTGTCTAGGTTCTCTAGCTTTCTCTTCTCTAGCTATTTAATCCCAAACTAGCATATTTTTGCTTTGCTTTGTCACTCAATCATGTCAGACTCTTTGCGATCTTGTTTAGTCCATGGAATTCTCCAGGCCAGAATACTGAAATGGATAGCTGTTCCCTTCTCTAAGGGATCTTCCCCACCCAGGGATTGAACCCAAGTCTCCTGCATTAAAGGCAGATTCTTTACCAGCTGAGTCACCAGGGAAGCCCTGTGCCTTTCTACTCCTTTTATCTCTTGCCCTGTCTGTTTTCTCTGTTTATCTCTATTTTATTTAACTACATGTTTCTATTTTTATCTTCCATCTTTATATCTAACCAAGGTCTCCGTATACCGCTAAGCTGCTGCTGCTGCTGCTAGTCGCTTCAGTCGTGTCCGACTCTGTGCAGCCCCATAGATGGCAGCCCACCAGGCTCCCCCGTCCCTGGGATTCTCCAGGCAAGAATACTGGAGTGGGTTGCCATTGCCTTCTCCTTGTGTGTATATTTTTCTAATTTATTTTATGTTTTTATCTATTTCTCTAGTTGATCTCTCTATTCCATCTCTTTTATTCTGGCCTGGAGAATTCCATGGACTGTATAGTCCATGGGGTCTCAAAGAGTCAGGCATGACTGAGTGACTTTCGCTTTCACTCTCTATCTAGCCTTTTTTCTCTCACACACTACGTACATCTGTCTGTCTTGGCTATGCATCCATCCATCCATCTATTTGACACACTTAGTCAATACAGTATAAACTGTCTGGTGACAGTGCAGCATTTTTTTTGGTTGCGTTGGCTCTTTGTAGCTGCACAGGCTTTTCTCTCGTTGCAGCAAGTGGGAGCTCCTCTCTGGTTGTGGTCCGAGGGCTTCTCACTGTGATAGCTTCTCTTGTTGCAGAGCACGTGCCCTAGGGTGCGTGGGCTTCACCCTAGTGGTTTACCACCCCTAGTCGTTGTGGCACGGGAGCTCAGCAGTTGCGGCTTCCAGGCTCTACAGCACAGGCTCAGTAGTTGTAGGCTTAGTTGCTCTGTGACGTGGGATCTTCCCGGATCAGGGATTGAACCCATGTCTCCTGGATTGGCAGGTGGATTCTTTACCACTGAACCACCAGGAAAGCCCCAGCATTTTCTTGAAAGTGAAAGTTATCTCTCTCAAAGTTTATCTTTTTCAAAGCCCAGATTGCCCTGATTCCTGCAGGTAGTCTGGAGACTATAGCTATGAGAGATTTATGTTGGTAAGCCCTCTTGCCCAGAGTTGAATGCATTTCATTTTTTAAGGCAAGGGAAATGACTTTCCTACACTGTATTTACAGTGTTTTATGTGGAAATTAAAGATGTGTACACTTTACAGCTGTGTATCTGTAAAATAATGGGGGCATGCATTCTTCAACATCAAATTTGAGGAGTTGTTATGGTGTCCAGAACACAAGAGCAATGGCACCCCACTCCAGTACTCTTGCCTGGAAAATCCCATGGACGGAGGAGCCTGGTAGGCTGCAGTCCATGGGGTCGCTGAGTCAGACATGACTGAGCAACTTCACTTTCACTTTTCACTTTCACGCTTTGGAGAAGGAAATGGCAACCCACTCCAGTGTTCTTGCCTGGAGAATCCCAGGGACGGTGGAGCCTGGTGGGCTGCTGTTTATGGGGTCGCACAGAGTCGGACACGACTGAAGTGACTTAGAAGCAGCAAACACTTTATAAATTCTGAATTATAGATAATTTGATATTTAATGAATTAAAAGAAACTAACTAATGAAGGAAATACCTGCTTTTAGCCTCTGGCTCATATTAGGTAGATTTGTAGATATGCTAAAACGGGTGAGCTGAAATGAATGACAGCTCTAAGGGACTCTTCTGGGCATGTGATCCCCCACCTCCCCTTTTATAGAGGGGACGAGAAGTGACTAGTTCATCCCTTGTAGTCCTCACTAGCTCTGGGAGAAGGCATTCTTTTCCAAGAATAAGAATAGACTAAGAGGTTTCAACTTTTAGTCTAACTTAAAATGGCTAGTATTATGTAAACCTAGAGATTCTTCTAATTGCTCGTTAATATCGATTTCTTCAAAAATCTTATATTACTAAAACGATTTATTATTTCATATGCGGGTACTTTTGTTATGGTGTTTTAAAAACCCAGATGTTGAATTTTTTATTGAGATGTGCTTCATATATGAAACTCACTCCTTTAAAGTGTGCAGTTTAGTGATTTTTAGAGTATATGCACAAGATAATTTGTTTTGGATATTTTGAATGTGACTTAAAAGGGTCAAGATTAATATCCCTCTTTCCTGGTCCGGTTCAAGTTGTGACACACTGCGTTTTGTTCGGTGCTCTCTAGACCTCTCTGGAGTTGTAGCTTATGTAACTGTTTGGCATTGCAGCAGAATTTAATTTTGCCTGCTGATGCACAGCGTAATGATCTGCATGTGGAAGACAGTTTGTCTTTGCAAAAAGATGGTTTAGACTTACTAAGATAAATGAAGGCTTATAACGGACACAGGCTCATTGTCAGTGGCACCTTGGTAGCTCAGCAGTCTCTTTCATGGGTGGAGGCTTTGCCGAGGGGCTCCACTTCCCTCTTGTAAGGGATCCTCATACTTAACACACCCTGGTGAGGTCTAGGGAGGTTGTCTTCTCTCTAGGCATGAAACAGACCAAATTTGCTGTATAGAACTGCTGTATGTCAGTGCTGCAAGGTCACCCGGGGGACACAAAGACTCCACTGATTTATGGTCCTGCATTTTAGACTTGGGCTTCCCCGGGGGCCCTAGTGGTAAAGAGCCCCTCTGCCAGTGCAGGAGATGTAAGAGACACAGGTTCGATCCCTGGGTTGGGAAAATGCCCTGGAGAAGGAAATGGCAACCCACCCCAGTATTCTTGCCTGGAAAATTCTGTAGGCAGAGGAGCCTGGCGGGCTACCCTCCATGGGGTTGCAAAGAGTCAGACACGACTGAGGGACCGAGCACAGAGTTTAGACTATGAAACAGAGACCCAGAATGTGAAGTGATGTGCCCAGTGTCAAAGAGTGATCCAGCAGCAGATCTGGGACTTAAACCCCAAGTCTTGGCCTCATATCCTTTAATGATACTGTTTGGCTTCTGATTGGTTTTTGAGAATAGATCAAGCTGCTCCAGGGCAAGCGATGCTGTAAACCTTTATTGGGAGGTCACAGGCTGCAGTGGAAGTGGAAAATCTGGCTTCTGGTCCTGCTTGATCCCTAATGAGCCTCGCAATCTTGAAAGTCACTTAATGTCTCTGATCCTTGGTTAATTTATCTTCCAGAAGAGTGCTGTCTAGGAGAAATATAATGTGAGCTGCATTGCAAAAAGTAAAAAGAAACAGGCGAATTAATTTTAATAATTTATTTTGCTTAACCCAGTACATCCAAAATATTATTGCAACGTGTAATCAATATGAAAATTCTTAAGGAGCCATACTCTTTGTTTTTGCACAAACAAAAGTTTTAAGTTTTTGTACAAACAAAAGTCATAAGTTTTTGCAGTACATTGTGCTTTTTTTTTTTTGTCTTCAAAACATCTCATTTGAACCTCACAATAATCCTGTGGTATAAGCAGGAATAAGACTGACTGACATTGTGATTTAATAGAAAGAGCAATTTCAGAGTCAAGTGACTCTGGCTCCTTAGCCGCCTGTGGGCACCATGTGCTGTCCTGCACAGTGTTACGTGTTAGGGTCGGGGAAGCACTGAGAGATCATCCAAGCAGTCACAGACTGTAGATTCATAAGCCAGACTGTGGCCTGTGCCCCCTTTTGTTTGACTTCCAGTTAAAGATTTGCTGAATTTGAATGCCTTCTGGACAGCCATGTGCCCTCTGGTTTGCCGTAGTCGCCCGCTAATCTCTACTGTACATCAGTTATAGTGCCCTTCTTCACCATCAGCTTTCCCTCCAGTCTTCAGCTGGTGAAACCAAGGTTTGGAGAGGAAGTGGTTTGTGCAAGGTCAGTAACTAGTTAGCAGATCCAAGAATAGAAGCCAGAGTCACTTGACTCTGAATTTGCTCTCTTTCTATTAAATCACAATGTCAGTCAGTCTCATTCCTGCTTATATCAAAGGATTATTGTGAGGTTCAAATGAGCTTAGGTGCTATGCGAATGTGATACAATAACTATATTTTCCACTGAACAGGGCATGTGGTGAAATCATCAGATATTTATAAAGTTTAAACTTTAAATAATTTGTCTTTTAACTTGTTTTTTGAAAAGCTAATATATATTTTTCCTAACAAAAGGTAAGCATTTATTTAAAAAATGTAGAAAACAGAGAACCATATGTCTTGCACATGGTGGATGTTGAATAAATATTTGTTGAATGAATTAATGAAAAAATAAACTCACTTTCCTGTTCCTTGACAAACTGTTAAGAACATTTGGCCTTTTTTCCTATTTATAGAATTACAAAAAAATCTTATGTATTATGCTATACATGAATTTGGTATCTTGCTTTGCCCTATTCAATATTGTAGGGTAAGAATAATACAACTTCTTTGAATCACTTTTTTCCCCCAGACTCTGGTTATTTTCCATCATTTTGGGCTAATGTTTCTTTACCTCTTTTGTTTCCCTTCTGTTTGTTTAAAGATGCAGGAGAGCTGTATGTTTGGGGAAGCAACAAACACGGGCAACTGGCTTCCCAGGCTGCTTTCCTCCTCCTGCCCCAGAGAATAGAAGCACATTGTTTCCAGAATGAAAAGATCGCTGCTGTCTGGAGTGGGTGGACACACCTGGTTGCTCAGACAGGTGAGAGAACAGCAGGGAATTTGTGGTTGGGAAGAGCAGCTGGGGGACAGCTGTCTAAATAGCTATGAATGCGCGGCAGTAGGTAGGTTGGTTTTCCGTGATGAAAAGCTTGAAGGACTGGGAAGGGGAGGATCTGAGATCTATTAATAGTTCTGCAGTCAGTCAGATATGCGGCTTTACCTCTCTGGATCATAGATTTGTATCCAAAAATGTAAGGCTGGGTTAGGTTAACTCCTTGTGGTTCTAAGGGTCCATGAGGTGTCGAGAAGGAACAGGCACCACCCAGGAATTTGTCCAGGTTGTTGGGAAGATCTTTGCCTTCTCATAGCTAAAGGAGTGACTCTATTTCCATTTCCACCTGAGTCTAAATTCAAGGCATCAGAAACTGTTAAGTTAAATGTTCAAGATTGAGGCAGGAGCATTATTTTGAGTCATAGCTGGCATGGTGTTTTGGTGTGGATTTTTATTAACCCTAACAAATTGTACATTGATTCGAATATCTCACGTGTTCCCTCAGACGTTACTTTACCAGGCCGGGCCATCCAGCTTTTGGCATCTTTGTCTTTTCTTGATTCATCCTTATTGTTTCTCATCTTTCCCATAGGGCATTTCTTCTTTCCTAGTCTTCATATTCCTGACTGTGTTCTCAGGGTTTGTTTTTTCATAGCTGCCCTTCCTCCCAACCTTCCTAGAGCTCTTGCTGACACAGAGTTTCCCAGGCTGGCAGGTTGTGATTCTTGAGATCCATCATCGTGTCAAGGCCTTCTGAACTTCAGGGGTTCTCAGGAGTCCCTTTGCTTGCTCTTGGCCTGCTTGTTAGCGCCATGCCGATCAGTAGACCCCCAAATACCTGATGACTTATTCCAGTGCCTTCTGACTTCTGCAGGTTTTCAAGTCCGCTTCAGTTATCCTTGGTTAGTCACACATACTACATGTTTGAACACACAAACATAGGCTTAGGAGTATTTACATCCATGATGCTCTTAATTGGTTCTTAAATTTGTTTTTTTAAGATTGCTTTGAAACAGAGGCCTGTATAACCAAGGTGTATAATAAACTTTCCGCATTTACTTTTTCAGAGGATGCTCTAATGATGTCATTCATTTGGAGGCAAGTCATGACTTTCCTCACAGTAGTTCAGACTGCTTAAAGATTGGGACCATCTACAGAAATTTATCTTAAAGAGACTCTCTGAGCATAGTAGCTACTTATTTGTATAATTGTTAACTGTTTCTTTTCTCCTCCTGACAGTGAGTTCTATGAGAGGAAGCCCCATATTAGCCTTGCTCACATCTGTATCTCCACCGCCTCCCAAAGAAAGTATTCATTGGCTGCATTAAACCTTCTAGTTAAAAGAGACTAAACATACTCCAATGAGGCAGGGTAGACTGCGAGGATTCCTCTTAAGAGGTCCATGATCAGAAGGCTTCAGTTTGTCTCTTTATTGGGAACCTTTTGAGCAGTGGGCTAAGCTTGAAGAAACAGAGGAGATGGGCCATGCCCTGTTGGGGCTTCCCAGGTGGCGCTAGTGGTAAGAACCTGCCTGCCAATGCAGGAGATATAAGAGACACAGGTTCAATCCCTGGGATGGAAAGATCCCTTGGAGAAGGCAATGGCTACCCACTCTAGTATTCTTGCCTGGAGAACCCCATGGACAGAGGAGCCCAGTAGGCTGTAGTTAATGGGGTCGAAAAGAGTTGTTCATGACTGAAGTCACTTGGCACGCACGCATGCCCTGTCCCTGCCATGTGTGGACGGGCTGAAGAGTGCAGAGGCAGAAGGTTTTACCCATCCGTCCACCATACACATGGTGAGGATCCGTTTAGGTACCATTCCTTGTGCTTGCTCCTAGTCCTGCCCTCGAGGAGCCCACTGTCAGTGGGGGAGACAGGTCTGGTGTCCGATCCCAGTGCATCAGTGGAGCCAAGTCATCGTGCAGAGGGGCACAGACACTAGCAGTAGTGTGACTCACTGGGTGTTAACAGGTGGGCGTTTCATGCTTAGTCAGTCTTCAGAGAATCGCAGTGCAGCAGGATACACTTACTACCAAGCGGCAGTGGGTTTAGTTGAGTCTGTCAGTAAGCCTGTTAGCTGGTTAGGCAGCTGACTAAAGAAAGGCATAGAGGTGTTGCTGCTTTGATTCTGACTTTGCATCGTTGGAACTCATTCTGATCTCCACGTCTGGGCAAATGGCACGGCCCTCGGGGTGGGAGGTTGGAACCCATGTCCCTGACACTGCCTGAGTCACCCCAGCTTCTCTGTGGGGCTCAGCTTCAGGTTTTTACCGCCCCTTGAAAGCATGGTCTTTGGGTAAAGTTTTGCTGTTTAATTACCTTGATTCGGATCTCTTGTTTGTGTGCTTTGTCCCTTTCCCCTTTCTCCCGAGTGCAGAGTGGTTGGAAGCTGGGATGTGGAGTGGCCTGGTTGCCGTAATGAGTTTCGGGTAGATGAGAGATCCCTGCTGTTTGACTCACCAGTTTTACCCTCTTCCCCAGCAGTCATGGACGCCTTTGCCCTGGGACGGTGTCATTGAAAAGAAAACAGCCAGGGCCTCCAGTTTAATCAGACCCAGCTGCTCATGTTAACAGGAACAAAATTTGCTTAGAGGGTCAGAAGCAACTCATTACTGGAACAAGGAGTTATTTGATTCAAGTTGTTTTCACAAGGTCCGGAGGAGAATGGTTCCTGGGACCTACCTGCAGCCACATCAGCATAGAAGGCTGCCTCCTGTCTCATTCTGCAAGGCATTAGGGTGTGATATTGATTAAAAACAGCTTATGGGCCGTGACCATGGATCTGCCCAGTAAGGTGGGCTGGACTGGGTTAGGATGAGAGCAGGGAAGTAGACAGTGCTGTCGCCTTACTGGTGTGATAGTCCCTACACCAGTGACTCCCAGCCACAGGCCACTTTGTACCTTGGGGGATATCTGCAAGGTTTCAGAATGTGTGTGGTTGTAACATCTGGGGTTGGGGTGCTGCTGGCCTCTAGTCGGTACAGGCGAGGGATGCTGCTAAATGTCCTACCATGCAGAGGTGGCCCCCGCAACACAGAACACCCAGCCCCAGCTGGTAGTGGTGCCACCATCAAGGAACGCTGCCCAAGATGGCCACCCCTGAGGCAGGTGCTGAGCGAGGGCAGGCCACATGGTACCAGGATAACTTTTGCAGTTCATGCGCATGGGACTCTGGGATGCAGCCTCTGCTCTCCCCCAACAGGAGTCTGGTGCCTGCCTGCAGTACTTGCGATGGAAAAATACTTTTCTCCGTTAGTCAGAAGCACTTGGAAAGAGTCCAGGAGAACCTGTTCTAATCTGGGAAAGTTGGCAAGGTACCTGTGTCTCAGGCTGGTGGAGCTGCATTCTAGAAACCTTTCCCAAGCTGCTTAATGTCCCTGATCATTGTTCTCAGGAACTTCATGGGACTCCTGGGTGACTTTATCTGGGCTCGGTGACCTGCAGCTGTCTCCTCTGAGATTCGTGATTTCCTGGCCTGAAGTGGTTCCTGTGAGAACTGGATGGCAGATCTGGGTGCCTTCTTAGTTGATGACCTTAATGAAGTCACTTCACCTGTCTAGGCTTCAGTTTCCTCATTTCTCAAGCCAGGATGTTAAAACCTACCTCCCTTCCGTCAGCTGCCGTAGGGTTCAAATGAGTCAGTCTGTTGAATGGTGCTGTGCTGTGTGCTGTGCTTAAGCGGCTCAGTTGTGTCCAGCTCTTTGCAACCCCATGGACAGTAGCCTGCCAGGCTCCTCTGTCCAAGTAATTCTCCAGGCAAGAATACTAGAATAGGTCGCCATGATCTCCTCCAGGGGATCTTTACAAACCAGGGATCGAACCCAGGTCTCCCACGTTGCAGGCAGATTCTTTAGTTTGGGTCACCAGGGAAGCCCAAGAATACTGGAGTGGGTAGCCTATTCCTTCTTCAGGGGATCTTCCCGACCCAGGAATCAAAGCGGGGTCTCCTGCATTGCAGGTGGATTCTTTATCAGCTGAGCTACATGAATGGTCCTAACTAATTGTAAAATGCTCCGTATACCTAAGTGGGGATGACTGTGGTTAGGGTGTGTGAGTATAATATTAAGGAATTAGCAGGTGCTTTTAGAAAGGCTTTTATTTCAGCAGGGTCTGTGCAGGGCTGGAGACAGGGCTCATGAACTGGCTAGGGGTGCCTTGCTTGAGATCCAGCTCTGACAGGCAGTTTTCTAAGGTTTTTCACTTACATGCAGCAGGCATGTAGCTCTCTGATATGATCAATGTAGGATTATCATGGCCTTACAGGTAGTTTTCCCTGTTAAAATCTCTGATCACACTCCACCCCAATTTGTAACTGTATACATCCATTTGCATTCTTTTTTAAAAAGTATTTATTCATTATTCTTTGGCTGTGCCGGGTCTTCACTGCTGTGTGTGGGTTTTCTCTAGTTGTGGTGGGCGGGGGCTACTCTCTAGTTTCTTTGCATGGACTCTCGTAGTATCTTGTCTTGCTGTGGCTCCCAGGCTCTGGAGCGCAGGCTCAGTAGTTGTGGCGCATGGGCTTAGGTGCCCTGTGGCCTATGGGCTCTTCCTGGACCAAGGATTGAACCCGTGTCCCCTGCATTAGCCATTGGACCAGCAGGGGAGTCTCATTTGCATTCTTATTTGTTTAACGTCTAGGCTGTAAATTCCATGAGAGCAGCGTTTGTTCACAGCTATATCCCCAGCACCTGGCACAGGCCTGGGCACAGGGTAAAGGATTAGTAACTAACTGCTGAATGAATGACCAAATGGTGAGGTAGAGAGAAGCCTGGCTTTGGAGTCAGACAGACTGAGCTGTGACTCTCGGCTCTGCCAGCTTCTGACAGTGGTGGCAGCTCCACCTCTCCCCACCAGCAGCGCCCCCGCTCCACCCCGTAGTTCAGGCCATGTCACCTCTTGCGGGGTCCCACAGTGGCCCCTGCCTGGTGACCTCATCTTCCCACATTCATTCAGTCCCTCTCACCCACTCTGTTCCCCATCTCTCAGTTGGAAGATCTTTTCAAGCCCATGTGTCGAGTTCTAGCGTCTCCCATTGCTCTTAGGATAAAGACAAGTCCTTAGTGGTTGCCAGGCCCTGCATGGTCTGCCCTCTGCCTGCCTTTCCAGCCCTGTTTCTGACCATGCAAACCCTTGATCTCTAGCTGACCTCTCGTCTGGTACCTGGATGCATCCTGTATGTCCCATCATAGTGCCTTTGCAACTGATCTTCCTTCTATTTGTCATGCTTATCCCTGCTCTCCTTCTTCATTTTGACTTAGTTAAATACGTTTTTCCCCACCCCGCTGGACCTCAACTTAATCATCACGTCCTCAGGGAGGCCTTCCCTTGACATTCCTGACTCATCACTTTTCCCTTTTCTCTCTTCTCAAGCACTACAGCCTCTCCTTTGTGCTATTTTCTATAGGATTCTTTAACTCATTTCCATCCCACTAGATTGTAAGCTCCATCTGGACAGGAGCCACATCTGTTTTGCTCAGCATTGTGTCCTCTGTGCTTAGCAAAGTACTTGGCACATCCGAGGTAGGTACTCAGTGCGTGCCGGACTAATGAATAAGCCTAATTTCTCTGAGCTTATTTCCTCATTAGGAAAGCAGGGAAATTTTGCTGACCTTGGATGAGGATTAAATAAGATGGTGTATCAAATCTTCCAGCATCCAGCACAGGACTGGGCTTGCGTCGGTTCAGTATACCTTAGCTTCCTCTGTCCTTTGAAACTGGAGTGATCAGGAAGTCAAATGCCCCATATCTTCTCTTTCCGGCAGAGGTCTCTGTGGGGCTGGATCTGAATGTCTCTGGATAGGTAACAGGTTGACTCAGGACTGTCCTGGCAAGTGCAGAAAGATCAATGTTTAAAGATGCTAAGTGCTGGTTGCTGGTGATTTATTAGAATTTCATGGAGAACGATTTACCTGAGATCCAAACCTTAATATAGGATTGGTTAGAATGTTTAGAGCCCAGCTGCCTTGGGGATGCTAGAAGTGTTCCCTGGGCCACGCAGTATCCCAGAACAGCCTTGCGGTCTCACGCAGGCTATGTACTGAAAAAGTGAGCCCCAACGCAGAGTTCTTGACACTCTTCACTCTCTTCAATGTCACCTTAAAAGGTCCTGAAGTCTTATCTTTTCAAGAATCAGAAATGGAAAGAGAAACTCCCTCACCTGGGAAGTGAGAAAACTGAAACTGAGAGGCAGGAACGTGCATCTATGGCAGCATCGAGGCTGCAAATTCAGTTCTACTTTTCAGTAATTTCCCCGCCCCCTCCTTTCAGTATTTTCCTGGTTCTTGGTTATGTCCTTTCAGTTGAGATATTTTTTATTCTTTCATTTCTTCAAAGTGGGGAATTGCATGATACGTGTGGAAGGGACCGGATCTTAGCCATTCTCCTTTCTTCAGGAGTCACAGATGGAGAAATATTTTATTGCATTTGATGTCTAAGCATTAGTGAAATCTAAGCCCAGCCATTGATTCACACTAAACTGAGTTTATAAATATACTTAATGCTGATTTTTCTGTTTGGGGGCCAAGATCCCTCCAGAATAGGGTGATAGTGTATATTACTCTGTCTTCTCTGGGACCTTATGTCATGAAACCTCAACCGAGCTCAGGGAGGTTCTGACCTCATGGGCTCTATGTAAAGCAGGGATGTTGGAATTCTTGATGTTTGTGCTTTAGAACTTTGAAAACCCAAAGGTTGAAAGTCAAATGGAACCCAAAGGACTCTTTTTTTAAAAAAAATTATTTACTTATTTATTTATTTTTTCAAAGGATTCTTTTTGAAGTGGATAGTTTTTGCTTCTTGTTTAAACCACTATTTTTTATCCTAGAATCCTTAGCATGTCAGGAATGGATGAGAACTTAGATCTCATCTGGTCTGACTCTCTCAGCTTAGAGATGGCAAAACTGAAGCCTGAAGAGGTGGACGCACTGAGAGTGAGGTAGGAGGGAGGACAGGACTGGGGTCTCATGGCCTGGGTTTAGTGCTCTTTACACCTTGTCACTTTCTCTGCAGAGATGAGGAGGAAATGTGCATGATTTAACTACACACACCAAGCGACCTAAACCAGGCATAATAGTTCCTTCTGTACATGAAGTTCAGCCTCAATAAAACACCAATTCTTACCTGAAATGTGTAGCCAGAGGTTCCTTTAATGGATTTGCACGTGGAGTAGAAACTGGAGCTGGTGCTCCGGGAGCACAGGTCTGGAGGCCATCCCGGGACTCACAGAAGCAACTCCTTTCCCCATAAGTCCTGTAACACATTATCACATTATAATAACATAACAGCAGTCCTAGCTCTCGTCGACCACTGTATCACTGTCAAGTGCCTTCACCTCCATTTTCTCATAGGAAGGTGGCAAGATGGGTGTTATTATCCTTGCTTTCCAGACAGGTCCCTAATCAGTTAACTGTACTGCCCTGGTTCACGTAGTTGGACATAGTTAAAACTTGAACCTGGTCTTTTGTCCCCAAACCTGTTACTCTGACTCTAAGAAGCACATATCTCAGAATGCTCTAACCGATGAACTAAATTTCTTTTACTCTTCAAAGAAGCATCTTTTCTCAATTTTTGCCCGTGATTCTCACAAGCAGCAAGAAAGAACATTCCTAGTTATCCTTGATCCTTCAGCAGGTATTAGTGGAATGCTTGTATGTTAGTCACTCAGTCGTGTCCGACTCTTTGCAACCCCATGAACTGTAGCCCACCAGGCTCCTCTGTCCACGGAATTCTCCAGGCAAGAACATTGGAGTGGGCTGCCATTCCCTTCTCCAAATGGTATGGTTACCTAGATGAAATTAACAGTATGCTATAGACTACAGGGAAACATAAAATCCAGAACTACCTTCAGGAATTTTATAGTAGGGTGAACAAATGTAATATTTAGTAGAAAAATTATAAAACATGGCAAACAGCCAGAGGAGTGGCCCAGACACTGAAGGTTCTAGGGTTTTAGGGGAAGGGGAGGTCAGTGTGGTCACAGAGGGGTGTGAAATCCTTGGGGAAGGTCTCATTTTAATGTGTGGAGGGTTTGGGACTTGGTTCTGTTGCTTTCTCTTTGTCCTCTGGTAAGACACAGAACTCTCTGGTCCCCTTCTTCCCATCTGAGCAATAGCAGGTTATGGACAGGATATCCAAAGGCCATCCCAGCTCTGAAATTCCATTATATTAAAAAAAAGTAAAACTGACCTAAGGAAATTATTATGGATACATTGGAAGATTAAGTGTAATACCATTCATTGCAGCCTAATTTATAATGACAAAAACAAATCCATGGAAACAAATGAAATTGTAGGGGGTTTGGTTAAATAAATTATGGTACAAACATATGTTGGAATATATACCCACTACATAGAATGTTTTAGAAGGATATTTAATAACCGAAGAATATGCTCATGATATGGTAAGTAAAAAGAGTAGATTGCAAGGTTACTGTACTACAGCTTCTATTTTTTTTTTCCAAAAAGAATGTTTACATGGGTGAATTTTCTTTTCTTTTGTATTTTCTATGCTGAATATGTAATTTGCAGCCTGATTATATCCCCCATAAATGTCAGTGAATAAACTTTCTTGTCCCTCAGTGCAGGGAACTGGCCCCTTTGCTGGTGTATTCTTGTGTGTATATGCCCTTGACATCACTTCCATGGGCCTCGTTTGGGAGGTCGCATGGAAAAGAGGCAAGAGATTGTAGAAGGAGGCAGGAAAGCACAGGTCTATTTTTGGCTCAGTCATGAGTCAGCTTTGTGGCCTGAGGAAACTTTGTGACCTTTCTGCACATCTCTGAGCCTTGGTTTCCTCATCTGAAGAAGGGAGTTGGAGGTCACAAACAGTCCTTTGAGCTCAAGATACACTCATTCCTAAAAGTGGAGAATTTCTTCGCTGTCATGGAACCAGCTGAGAGCTGATTCAGCTGAGAGCTGAACCAGCTGATTCCTTGAGACTGGGTCCTTTCTTTCTCTTTCACTCCTCAGTCCCTGGATTTAGCTGGCTAGCTGTAAGATCTGTCCCATTCAGAGTTGGGGATGAAACTCAATGGGGCTGAGACCAGGGAGTGTAGTGACAGTGTTACACCACTAGAGGGAAGCAGTGTTTGACTACTTGCCCTATCTGCTCTGCGGGTGAAGAGTGGCCTTGATTTGTCTCAATTTTATTTCAGATTCTAGAATTTTAGATTGAAGAGGACTTTGAAGACCACCCAGCAGAACTCAGTTATGCATATGTGAGATAATAGAGGCCAGAAAAGGCAAGGGACCTGCTTTAAGTCACATAGGTTTTTTTTTTTTCCTCTGGGTCTTTATTATAGAGTTAAGAAGAAGGCTATAGACAGAGCTAAGAATGTGATCAGTTGCACGCACAGAAGATGGACTGTTTCTCCTGATTGTGCAGGAATCTGAGGGATCTGCTTGTGTACACATTCACCCAGCTCTTCTGGCCAGGTGCCAAGAGGCCTGGAGGTAGAAAAGAGAAGATAAAACAAGACCCCAAGGGGCAGCATCTGGTGGGGGAAACCCATGCAAACACGTGATGCTACCCATGTGTCTTCCTCCATCTCTGTCACCCTCCTGTGGTCTGCCTAGCCTAGGATCCGGGCTGTGGTAGTGCTTGGAGGCTGGTTTACTGAAGACCTGCAGACATCCTCCTGAATGACGTCCTCCAAGGGCAGGAGGCACGCTGACCGTCTCCAGTTTGTTATTCCCAGTGAACTTCTTCAAGCAGTACTCACATGTTCACATGTCCTCTCTTGCCGTTTCTTGAGGTTTGCAGGGAGTCCTGGCACTTTATTTGCCACCTTCCAAAGGTTTTATTTCCTTGACCTGGGGTTGACTTTACTTTTGGTTTCCAGGGTGCTCACTGGCCCTAAGCATTGTGGTAAAGTAGAACTGTGCTCTGGTAGGACACCCCTGGTGGTCCAGTGATTAAAACTCCATGCTTCCAATGCGGGGGCTTGAGCTCGATCCCTGGCTTGGAAACTTGGAAACTAAGATCCCAAATGCTGAGCAGCATGACCAAAAAAAATCCCCCCCAAAACCAGCACTCAAACAAAAAAGAACACTGCACCCCCCACATAAAAAAAGAAAACCAAACAACAGTGCAGAAATGAGCATGGTCTGGGAGCTGGCAGCGGTGTGACCTTGGGCAGGTTCCTCCTTTCTTTGGGCAGGGAAGTCAAGCTCTCAGCTGCAGCTGTGTCATCTCTGCTAGAGAGCTGAAGTTTTGGCGTTATTTTTGGTTTTTGTGTTTGGCAATGAACACCCATTGATCCGTGGTTTAGAGGAGTGCAGTGTCTGTCCAGCTGCAGCAGAAGCAAAATTTACCCTTTGAAGTGTGTGTTTTTCTTATAAGGGCCTTGCAGAGGACCTGGCCCAAGCCAGGTTCAGCTGGTCCCATGAGGCCACCAGATGGCAGCAGTGGGCAGGCAGATAGTCGTGGGGTGAGCCGATAAAGCCAGCATCCAGAGTTAGAATTAGCAAGGTCAGAGCTGAAAGCACCCCAGAGGTCACTCCCAGGCCCAGAGAAAGAAGTAGGGTACCTGAGGTCTCTGGCTTCCCTGGTGGCTCAGTGGTAAAGAATCCACTGGCAATGCAGGAGGCTTGGGTTTGATCCTGTTTGATCCCTGGGTTGGGAAGATCCCCTGGAGAAGGAAATGGGAACCCACTCCAGTATTCTTGCCTGGGAATCTCATGCGTAGAGGAGCCTGGTGGGCAATAGTCCATGCAGTCACAAAAGAGTCAGACATGACTTAGTGACTAAACAACAACAATACCTGAGGTCTCACCGTGCGTTAACATGTGATTA
Organism: Ovis aries; assembly: GCF_016772045.2. Taxonomy (NCBI): domain Eukaryota; kingdom Metazoa; phylum Chordata; class Mammalia; order Artiodactyla; family Bovidae; genus Ovis; species Ovis aries. Next base: position 34,271,614 of record NC_056068.1, read on the forward strand.
TCTCCTCGCTTGTTAGAAGAACTGAGATTGGTTTGTTTTCTAGCTGGCCGCCGCACAGGAAGAACCAGGAGACAAAGACCTAGGCCATGGACCAGTGACCTGGAGGTGGGAAGGGAAGGGGGCAGTAGTTAACTGTCCGTGTTGGTCTTGATCTCTTCGAGCGTCTGGTCTTAACGGTCTCCACCCTCCCACCCTCAGTAAGGACGGCGTCCATTGTCTTTCTGCTCCCCTCCTGCCTGCACAGTTGTCCTCTGGTTCACAGTCCTCCTATCAGGTTGTACCATGATGGAATCTTTGTCAAGGGTCATCTCAGAGTCCCACACCCAACAGATCTGCAGGCCCAGGGCCTTGCACATTGCAGTAAGTTAGCACAATTGGTTGAACAAAAAAATTCTCTTAAAAAAATTTCCCAGGAAGTCAGAGTAGGGCAGGGAACCAATCTTGCCAAGCACGTACCATGTTCTGGGTACATGCTAAGTACCCATGCTCTGCTGGGTACACATCCATACTTCCCAGAACCCTCTGAGGTGGGGTTCATCTCCCCTGCAGTCCAGGTGAGGAACTTGAGGCTCAGAGAGGCTCAGTGACTTGTCTAAAGTAACACAGCTAATTAACCAAGCAGACAGTGGAAGCATGCTCTGATATCAAAGGTCAGACTCATTTCTTTTGCCTTTGCTACCTCCCTTCAAAGAGACTGCCCTCGAAAAGTAGCAAGTGACTCCCCCAGGCTGGAGGGCAGGGAGGAACAAATGGGTTTTTCTCCTCTGTAGAGAAAGCTGGTGGTGGGCTGCTGGGGAGAGGGGGCCTGAGAAGCAGTGAAGGGCAGGTGTTTGTGGAGCAGGTTCGGGGCGGCACCTGGCGGTGGAAGGCCATCTGAGAAGAGCTCGAGTGCCTTTCCTGTCCAGCAGTTCCCTCTGCTGGGCGTGCTCGTCTCCCTGAGCCCTGCCTGTGTAGCAACTGCCGCGTGCCCATCGCCCTCTGCCCATTGTCACCTCTCACAGGGGCCCTCCCTGTCTGCCACGCCGGAGGTGGCCCCCTCGCCTATCTCAGATGCGGTCTACTCTGCCCACCTTTATCTTCCACCCAAACAGTTTTCACTCCCTGAAACCACATATGGCTTGTTTACTCATTTGTCATCATTCTCCCCTCACCAGGTGTGAGCAAGTTAGGTGAAATAAACCAGTCTGGTTTATGCTCCTCAGCTCTCCCCTGGCATAGAAAAGGGCTCCGTGAGAGTTAGCTGCATGGGCGCCTGGAGCTTTGGATGTGGGAGAGATGCCATTTTTGGAGGCTGGCATCCGAAATTGGATGACTTGGCTCGAGGCCCTGCCCTCTTCCCACCTTCTTGGAGAGGCCCAGGGCCAGGGAGCTTCAGCTCCTTGAGGCTGACGGTGAGGCCTAGGGCCCCAGGTTGCTGCTGCATGTCTGCCAGACCCTGCCTTGGGCCCGTGGCTGCCCAGTCTGTCCAGGGGAGGCAGGGGTGGGGGCCCACCCTGCCGCGAGCTCACAGGGTGCTTCTGGGAAGGGCTCCTTGGTCCCTGGCAAGAGGGCTGAGTTTCCATTCAGAGAACCCTCCTCCTCTTTCCTGGTGGGGATTGATTTGTTCCAGGAGCTCTCTAAAAGTGAGCATTAAGTGACCGGGCTGTAATTGCGCCATCATTTTTAGGTTCTTGACAGATGGCACTGTGCTTGCCCTTCCTCTGGGGACCTTGCCTGTCTCTCGGGAATGCTCAGTAATCGTAGTGACAGCCAGTGCCTTAAAGTGCTCTCGGATGTGGGCCAGGATGAAATTGGCCCATTTTGAGGAATCTTGGATCAGCTCTTTCCTAATCTAAGAGTGACTTTCTACCCCAGGAGGAAGCCTGATGCAGCCAAAAGAACCCGGAAGAGCCAGGTTCAGGTCCTACTTCGGCTGCTAGTTGGCCAGGGGATCTTGGGCTGGTCATTTAGCCTCTCCCGGCCTGAATACCCTTATCTGTCAAACGAGAAACGTAATTCCTAATTTGGCTGCCTCCAGGGGGAGATACCGTGTCATTCATGCCCTCGCACACTCCTTCTTCCACGTCCTCATTCTGCTGCTGCTGCTGCTGCTGCTAAGTTGCTTCAGTCGTGTCCGACTCTGTGCGACCCCATAGACGGCAGCCCACCAGGCTCTACCGTCACTGGGACTCTCCAGGCAAGAACACTGGCGTGGGTTGCCGTTTCCTTCTCTAATGCATGCAAGTGAAAAGTGAAAGTGAAGTCGCTCAGTCGTGTCCAACTCTTAGCGACCCCATGGACTGCAGCCTACCAGGCTCCTCCGTCCATGGGATTTCCCAGGCAAGAGTTCTGGAGTGGGGTGCCATCGCCTTCTCCCATCCTCACTCTACTATTCAACAAATTCTTGTTGAATAGGCTGAGGAGAGGGGAGGGCATTCCAGGCAGAAGGAATCCTGGAAACAAAGGTATAGCAGTAGGAAGTGCTCCCTGGTGTAGTTTGCTTACCACAGGGTCAGATGGGATCAGAAGGGACTGGAATCCCTCAAGAATATAGCTATGGATTTATTCTGGCTTTGCTGTGAGCAGTGGGAGGAGGGGCTGAAGGTTTCGGGGAAGGGGTGAGAGACGTGAACAAGGGAGGGAGGCCCTTCCTTGGAGCGGCTCTTATAGGCAGCTTTCTGCTGCAGCCTCTTCTCTGTGGCTGATTTTGAGGTACTCTGGATTCTAGGGAGTCCTCTCCCTTGTGATCTAATAGAAAGTGCAAAACAGATGGGGACTGGAGTCACCTGGCTCACTGGTTCGGCCTCTGGGGAGCTGTCTCAGGCCGTGGGGACCACGGCACATTTCCTTCCATCTTGAATCACTGGATGAGCAGCTTTGGGTTTCTCCCACACCTCCCCAAGGAGATGAAGGGTGTAGGGAATGGTTATTCATGTTTACCAAGGATGCACTGTGTGCCAGGCGTTTTGCCAGGGCTTTGCAAAATCGTCTATTTAATCCTTACACAAAGTTTGCCTAGCAAGGCTCCCTCTCCACTGTATGTGTGAGGAAGAGAGGTTAAGAGACGTGGCCTCACCCCACCTAGTTACTTGGCCTTATCTTGCTCAGTGTGAAATGGGGTTGGCAATGTCACCTTGTCAACTGGAGGGCGTTACGAGGAGGATCAGGTAAGATCCTGGATATGAAGGCACTGTGTACAATACATGCAGATGCTGCGTGCATAGGCCGTGGCTCATTGGAGCACTGCTTCCCAGAGACCTACGTGTGACTCCCTTGGGCCTTTCCTGCCTGGTGCTAGAAGGTTCAAAGCTCTGGTCTCTCTTCTGGGCACCTTCCCCTAGCCAGCCCCTGGGCCAGGGGCTCCGCTTAGCACTGTTCTCATTTAGTCTGCAAATATGAAGGCATCGCTCTTCTTCAGAAAACTCTATAGTACAAAATTCATATCAATGTATGCTTACTTTTTGGCCATTTTGGTGAAAGCAGTAAGAAGTTATGGAATTTTAATGCTGGAAGAGACATTCTCATCCTTACTTGAAATATGAGGAAAGAGAAGCCTGGGGAGATGGTCCCACAGCTCATGGATACAGGGCCAGGATTAGAACCCAGGGGTCTTGAGCCCATGGCCCTTTCACTGCCCTGCAGCACCTCTTATGAGAGAGACTTTAATTGCTTCATCTCCTTTGTGGAGGAAGGAAGAATCCAGTTTAATAAATTTCATTACACCAGCCCTTTATGTAACAGGGCTGTTTCCGGGTCCTGGCAGATGGTCCATAGTAACAGTGCTGTGCTGATTTGCTTGGAGCTGATCCTCTGCAATGAAACACCCCATGCAGCAGATGCCTTTCCCAGTCCCTGGCCCGGGAAAAGCCAGCCACTTGGGGAAGGCACTGTAGCTTCACCGTTTCTGGTGGGACTTAGTGTCAGTCCCCGAGGTCATCTTAAACTGGCTTGGGTTTTTACAGAAGGGTCACATTGGTGCAGTTTGTTGGTGGGTGGGGTACTGGTAAAAAGGATGTTTCTTCTGGGGCCTGAGGGACAGATGGGCTCAGGGAGCAGAGTGGGAGAGATCGGATGTGGACGGTGGAAGACGGGCTGTCCCTCTGTGGATCTGGCCTGGTGGCCCTTCTTCACACCGTGAGGCCTCAGGTGAGCAATTGGAGTGTAACTTGCAGTGCCCCTTTTGTTGAAATTACTGGGACTCCGCGTCTGATTATCTTCCCTTTCCTGATGAGTGCTTGATCATAATGGTCCTCCTTATGGCCTCTTCTGGTGGTGCTCCTTACTGCCATTGCTTGAGGCAAGTGGGACATTCTCGGGCACCAACAGTGAGTGGGTGTTACTTCTACAGACTCTTCCTGCCCTTGTCCTGCTTCTCAGGTCTCCCTCTTGCAGGGTCCTCCAAGGTGGGGATGGGAGAACCCCCCTGCCCCACCCCATCTGTGAGTACAGCTCTTTTAGGGCTCCAATAGGTCTTAAAAAAATTTTGTTTTAAATGCCATGTGGCATGTGGGATCTTAGTTTCCTCACCGGGGACTGAACTCAACGTCCCCTGCGTTGGAAGTGCCGAGTCTTAACCACTGACTGCCAGGGAAGTCTCCCCAGTAGGTCTTTTACACTCACCTCTCCAGTGTCCTAGCCTGGAGAATCCCCTGGATGGAGAAACCTGGCGGGCTGCAATCCATGGGGTTGCAAAGAGTCAGACACAGCTGAGCAACTGGGCACACACACATGCTGCTGAAGAACCTGGGATAGTCTGTGGGTTTAGAAGAAATTCGAGGCACCATCCAGAGTCAGGTCCCAAGGTGTTCTTGCTGGTTGATCACAGACTGGCATCCCAGGACAGGCTGCTTTCCCTCCGTGCTCCTACCCCTGGGTGAATTTTTTGCCCTTCCAAAGTTCGGGGGCAACATCTGCCTCTCTGCTTGAAGATCTTAATCTGGGCCTCCTATTAATTAACAGTTCAGTTTCTCTTTGAAAACTAAGGATGCAAATAGTGTTGTGGGATCTCTTGGGGTTTCGGAGGTGCAATCCTGGTTTCCTAACATAACAGCTTGGATGCCGCGGTGAATTCTGTAGGATGCCCTGGCCCCAGGTAGTGGTTTTTTCCTGCTCCCGGTCCCGCTGGCCTCAGGTTGGCCTGCAGGGGGAGCTGTGTTCACACAGCCGAGTGCCGGGAATTCACCCAAGGGACCCAGGCAGCGCCTCTCTGCAGGCCCAGGCGTGCTGGAGAACTGCGGCTTTCCCTTGGCCCTGCTGGATCTCCCAAGTCTCATTCCCAGCTCAGCCTCCAGCTTGGGCACCGTGAGTCATCGTCATCAGTGGAAAACTCGGCCTCACCAACAGCTGGGTGCAGTGCTTGGCCTTTTTTTCTTCTTTTTTTTGTAGCTTCACAGAGATGGAAACTGCTGATGATCATTTGCAAGAGACAGCAATTGAAGGCGAAGTTCAGGGCCAGGACGGCAGTTCTAGGTGGGGAGAGGAGAACTCTGAGATAAGGGTGGGGATGTGTTTCTTTCCATTACCTTGCCCTTGGGCCTTCCAAGAAGCCATGCTAGGGAGGCAGGCAGTGAGGGGCTGTGTGGGCCTCACTGGTCTCTGTTCTTTTCTGCCAAGGAGCCCAGGAGGCCTTGGGTAATTAACTGATGCAGGTGACAATGAAAGCTTTGATAGGTTGACTGAGGTTTTTCTAAGAATCTGTGAGGAGAATATGCTAGAAGCCAGAATGACCTGAGTTCTAGTCCTGTTTTGCTTCTAAGCCACTATGTGACCTTGGGTAAGTTAGTCACTCTGCTCACTGGACTGCACTTCTATGGCTGAAGCACGTGGTGGGCGTGGGGTTTGAGTCCCTTGAGGACCCTTGCTGCTCTGGTGCTCTGTGAGTCTGAACTGAATCTAAGAATTTTGAGCCTTGGTCCCACAGTCACCTTCAACAGTTGAGACCTGTAGCTGTTTGTCCTGATGCAGTGAGCGCTGCTGACAGACAATCACACAGGTACAGGTTCCTTGTTATCGCTTAGTCGCTAAGTTGTGTCCAGCTCTTTGTGACCCCATGGACTGCAGCGCACCAGGCCTCCCTGTCCATCACCAACTCCCAGAGCTTGCTCAAACTCATGTCCATCCAACCATCTCATCCTCTGTCGTCCCCTTCTCCTCCTACCCTCAGTCTTTCCCAGCATCAGAGTCTTTTCCAATGAGTCAGCTCTTTGCATCGGGTGGCCAAAATATTGGAGCTTCAGCTTCAGCACCAGTCTTTCCAATGAATATTCAGAATTGATGTCCTTTAGGATGGACTGGTTTGATCTCCTTGCTGTCCAAGGGACTCTCAAGAGTCTTCTCCAGCACCACAATTTGAAAACATTAGTTCTTCAGCACTCAGGCTTCTTTATGGTCCAGCTCTCACATCCATACATGACTACTAGAGAAACCATAACTTTGACTGTACGGACCTTTGTTGACAAAGTGAGGTCTTTGCTTTTTAATGCGCTGTCTAGGTTCAGGAACGTCCTGGTGGCCTGCTTCCTCTCCTCTCCCCACGAGGCCGTGGACAGAGGCTCTTGGAAAGCAGGAAGCTGAAATTCTGGTTCTGGCTCTGCCAAAATACATTGTATATCCTCGGGCAAATCCCTCACCTCCTTTTCCATTTTCTTGAAAATCAAGGATTAGATTCCCTTCTTGGCTTCAACTCCCCCCAACTCCCACCCGCCACCTAGGCTCCTGCTAGCTTTTCTGCAGGGTGTGATTCTTAGCTGCAGAAGCCCTGGGGTATAGTTCCCTTTCTTGCCGGGAGGGAGAGAAGCAAGATTATTTTTTTAATTACGCAGCTAAGATTAGGCAGCAATCTACATTTTAAAATGTTATTAATAAGACTCTGAAAGTGTGCAGAGAAGCTTTGGAGTTGGAATGTGGAATGAGATGGAAAACATCTGCAGAGCCAGCGGCCTCTATTGGGATTTTTTTTTTTCCCTGTGGGTGCCAAGTGACTGCTAGGTGTGACTAGTGGTCCGGTGTGCCACTGGGCCCCTGGAGGAGCAGGAAGCCCTTGCACTCAGCCAGAGAAGCATCCTCAGGGCCGGGGATCGCGGTCCAGCCTCTCAGGATGGTTCTTGCAAACTGGCTTTAGAGAAAGAGTTATAGTCATATTGCCAGTTCCTCTATTTAGAGTTTATAAAGTGCTTTCGTATTTATTGTCTCCTTTTTCATCATAGACCTGAGAGGTAGTTAGAGCCGATCTCACTGCCCCTTGAGGAGTTGGATGAGGTCTCCTCAATGCAAGAGTCTTCCTTTAAGAAAGGGGGTGTGCTACAGAGGAAAAGCCCCAGACAGGAAGCGTGGAGCTGGGCACCTGTCCTGGCCTCCGCCTCCCACGCCCGCTTTGCCTGACCCCTTTCTCTACTTTGTATTTCTCTATAGCACTTAAAATCCTTTGCCAGGGGGTATATTTCATGTGATTTTTGTCTCTTGTTCTGTCTTCCTCTCCCCGCCCCCCCGCCCCCAAATGCTAGAATGTAAACCTCATCAAGGAAGGGGGTTTTGTCTGTTTCCTTCCCAGCTGTGGCCCCTAGCACTGGGACAGCACCCGGTGTGTAGAAAGTGCTCAGGAACTATTTATTGAATATTAAGAGTGCTTGGCTCTGCTTCCAAGTAGTCTGTGTGACTTGGAAGAGTTATTTATTTTCCTCACTTTTGTTTTCTTTTGTGGGGAGTTGGATGGGATGGTCTGTGACATCCTTGTGGCAAACAAAAGCCTGTGGTAAGCAATGCCTGCAACTCTTCTTCCTTTCAGCAAATACTGAGCACCTGCTCTGGGCAGGCCCTGTGCTAGGTGCTGCGAGGGATACAGCGAGCATAGGAAGGGTCACTGTTCTGCACCCTTTGGTTTATATGGTTGTTAATTTTTTAATGTGTCACCTTTACTGGGCCATAGGTGCCCAGATATTTGCGTGAATGTTATTCTAGGTGTTTCTATAAGGGTGTTTTTGGAGATTAACATTCATATATGTAGACTGAGTAAAGCATGCTGCCCTCCCTAATGTGGGTGGGCCTCATCCAATCAGTTGAAGACCTGAATGGAACAAAAGGCTGACCCTTCTCTGAGTAAAACTCTCCTGCCTGACACCAACCAACAGCCTCTGAACTTGGACTCTGGCTCTGCAGATTTTGGACTTGCCAGCCTCCATAACTGGGTGAGCCAGTTCCTTCTACTTTGTCTTGCTCTATAGGACCCCCTGGTTCTTTTTCACTGGAGAACCTTGACCAAGACAGTGGGCGATGTAAGACATCTCATCAAGTGATCTCCTATTTGGCAGCATAGGAGAGTAGTTGGAACAGGGTATAAGCATCATGCCAGTGGCTCCTAAGAAAGGGATGGCCTGTTGTGACTTAGGGGATAATGGAATGTTTTAGGGAGGCAGTGGCATTGGAGCCAGACTCTGAAGAGTGAGAAGGGATCCTGTGGGTGGAACAAGTAGGCTGACCGGCAATACGGGCTGGGGCACAGCACAACCCTGAGGCCTGGGAGCAAGGAGCTGGAATGTGCCCTTGACAGAAGGGCTGTCATCGGTGCTGAGAGAACAGAGGTGCTTGGAGGGACAGGCTTGTGTAGGGCGAGAGAGCTAAACACACAAACAGTCTAGGACCGGGGCTTCCCGAGACGCCCTCACCAGGACTGGAGAAGAAACCAGCCCTCCCTGCGTTTGTCTGGGAAGCCCCCATCCTGCAGGGTATAGACAGTCCTGCGGCTGGTCTGGGGCTCCTCAGGAACAGTCTGGGGCTCCTCAGGTATGGTCTGGGGCTCCTCAGGTACGGTCTGTCTGGTCTTCTCTCACCAGTGCCCCCAGCTGAACAGCTAATAAAATCGATGGTGAAAATGGAGCAGCTGTGTGGAGCGTCTGGCATGTCTTTGCTGTATGGGCCGAGGATGATGCTCCCTTAGTAAACTGACCAGGCCAGCTTTGTTCCCCTAGTCCACACAGGTGTCCCTGGGACTCTGAACAACCTCTGGAAGTCCATGCACTGTTCCCTTTTGGAGAGGCAGTGTGAGCCAGACACGGACTGGTGGGTCCCCTGCAGGGCAGTGACCAGGGGCACTGACTAGGGGCAGCTCTGAGACTTCACCCCTCCCTATGCTTTAACTTACCTGTAACTGAAGGATTGTAATAATGTCTTCTCACGGGCGGTTCGTGGACTAAACAGGACAATCCATGTCAAGAGTTTGGCATAAAGTTAGTGCTCTCAAATATTAGTTATTATTATTGGGGCTTTCCAGGTGGCTCAGTGGTAAAGAATCCACTTGCAATGCAGGAGATGTAGGAGATGTGGGTTTGATCCCTGGGTTGGGAAGATCCCCTGGAAGAGGGCATGGTTACCCACTCCAGTACTCTTGCCAGGAAAATCCCATGGATAGAGGAGCCTGGCAGGCTTACAGTTCATGGGGTCGCAGAGAGTTAGACATGACCGAAACCACTTAGGACACACGCTATTATCATTATCACCATTGTTGCAGGTTTGTCGCTCACAAGCTGTGTGATCTTGAGCAAGTCATTTAACCTCTGTGACCTGTTTCTTTTTCTGTAAAATGGGGTTCATACCCATTGTTCAGTGTTGATCAAATTATAGAACTTCATGGCAATGCCTAAAATAGAGTTTTGCACTGAGTCAGCTCCCAATAAATAATTCTCCCCAGGCCCTTATGTTTTTATTCAATCTCTTTGCAAATTACTTCTCTTCTTTTTAGCTGGACAGCTCATGTTTGGAATTTTTATTTCTATATTAATTTTTAAAAAATTCCAAACTTTTGTTATGTGATATTCTTCATGGTACAACTTTGGAGACTTGGGAAATTTTACAAAAAAAAAGAAAAAATAAGATATACAGCCAGGTTTCCAATTTTTAAAACTGGTTACCACAACATTGCAAATCAACTGTACTTCAAAAAAAAAAAAAAAAGAATGTATGTATGTGTACAATCGAGTCACTTTGCTGTATAGCAGAGATTGGCACAGCATTATAAATCAACTATACTGAAGTAAAAAAGGATTGTTAACCACATTAGTGGCCTTTGATATTCAGTTCAGTTCAGTCGCTCAGGTGTGTCTGAATCTTTGCAACCCTGTGAACCGCAGCATGCCAGGCCTCCCTGTCCATCACCAACTCCCTAAGTTTACCCCAACTCATGTCCATTGAGTTGGTGATGCCATCCAACCATCTCATCCTCTGTCGTCCCCTTCTCCTCCTGCCTTCAATCTTTCCCAGCATCAGGGTCTTTTCAAATGAGTCAGCTCCTCACATCAGGTGGCCAAAGTATTGGAGTTTCAGCTTCAACACCAGTCCTTCGAGTGTACACCCAGGTCTGATGGACTGGTTGGATCTCCTTGCAGTTCAAGGGACTCTCAAGAGTCTTCTCCAACATCACAGTTCAAAAGCACCAATTCTTTGGTGCTCAGCTTTCTTTATAGTCCAACTCTCACATCCATACATGACTACTGGAAAAACCATAGCCTTGACTAAACAGACCTTTGTTGGCAAAGTAATGTCTCTGCTTTTTAATATGCTGTCTAGGTCGGTCATAACTTTCCTTGCAAGGAGTAAGCGTCTTTTAATTTCATGGCTGCAATCACCATCTGCGGTAGTTTTGGAGCCCCCCCCCCCCCCCCCCCCCGCCACATAAAGTCAGCCTCTGTTTCCACTGTTTCCCCATCTATTTGCCATGAAGTGATGATATTCACTTTGATATTAAAGTGGATGTTTTAGTTGAGGACACTGGTCAGACTAGATATTCAGAAGGTGCCAATAAGATTAGGTTGTACACCACTCATTTTTAAAATTTATTTATTTATTTTAATTGGAGGCTAAATGCTTTACAGTATTGTGGTGGTTTTGCCATACTTCGACATGGATCACCCATGGGTGCACATGTGTCCCCCCCATCCTGAACCCCCCCTCCCACCTCCCTCCCCACCCCATCCCTCTGGGTTGTCCCAGAGCACAGGCTTTGAGTGCCCTGCTTCACGCATTGAACTTAAACTGGTCATCTATTTTACGTATGGGAATATAGATGTTTCAGTGCTATTCTCTCAAATCATCTCACCCTTGCCTTCTCCCACTGAGTCCAAAAGTCTGTTCTTTACATCTGTGTCTTTTTTGCTGTCTTGCATATAGGGTCATCATTACCATCTTTCTAAATTCCATATATATGCATTAACATACTGCATTAGTGTTTCTCTTTCTGACTTCACTCTGTATAATAGGCTCCAGTTTCATCCACCTCATTAGAACGGACTCAAATGTGTTCTTTTTTATAGCTGAGTAATATTCCACTATGTGTATATACCACAACTTCCTTATCCATTTATCTGCTGATGGACATCTAGGTTGCTTCCATGTCCTAGCTATTGCAAACAGTGCTGAAATGAACATTGCGGTACATATGTCTCTCAGTTCTGGTTTCCTTGTACAGCACTCATTTTGACCCTGAAAATTTTTAGACATCATTATTAAAGTTTAGACCAGGAGAATGTCTCAGAGGTCATCTCTCCCAGTCCTCTTACTGTGTGGATGGGAAAAGCAGGTCCCAAAGGGAAGGGACGTGTTCAAGGTAATGTAGTCTTGGAGAGAAGCCTGGCTTAGGATCCAGGTCTCTGAGTCTCTGGTTAAAGCATCTTATCTTCTCCAGCTCACCTTGCTTCATCTCCTTTCCATTGCTCTCTTCCACCCTCTTCCTTTTCACCCTTGAGTTTAAATTTATTTGTGCTCTATGATGCGATGTGCCAGATACTATGCTTGCATCTAATAAAAATCCCAAAATCCAAAGGTGAAACTTCAGTACTCTTCTCTTATTGTCAGTAGAAGCAATGGCCTGAAGATATTGGTAGTCGGCAGCTGGCAGAGAAGATTTGGCAAATCAGTAGAAACTGGGAGTGGAGCGATGGGAATCCTGGTGGTGTTGAGTTGAGGAGGATAATGGTAATAGGGCTAACATTTACTGTTATGTGTCATGCACTTTATGAAAAAGTATCCTTGCAACAGCCCTACAAAGAAGGTGTTCTTATTCCCATTTTTCATATGTTGAGTCATTTGTTCAAGATTATAGAGCCAGCAAGTGACAAAGGTTAGTAGTGGTGAGCAAGAAGTAGGTGAGTGGAGATGGTTAGATTGTTCATTTTTTCATTCAAGCAACAAATATTTTATTGAGCATCTACTCTGTGCTGGGCATTTTTCTAAGATACAGGAATGGGCAGACACAGCGCCTGCTATCATGAGCCAACTCTCTGGAGGGGAGACAGACTTTAATCAACAGTCCTTCTAATGAGTGTACATTTATAAACTGAGACAAGTGCTCCCCAGATGAGGAAAGTGCTTCTCTGAGATCATCTCACAGAAGAGTCTGATATGGGTTGAGGACTGAGCAGAGCTGTAGAGTGATTAGGAGTTGACTAGGTGAATGGGGTGGGGGGTAGAGGAGACAGTGGGATGAAGGGAAGCAGTGTAGAGGCCTTGAGAAACAGCGGGATGACACGTCTACCCGAGGGCAGTAGCTTGGTGTGCTGGCCTCCGGCCCCTGTGCTCTGAGCTCCCCTCTCTGTTCTCCTCTCTCCTGCTCAGTGGCTCTCGGGCAGTTAGTTCTGTGTTGAAAACTTCTTGGTTTTTATCATCAAGTGCCTTTTTATAAAGTCTCTGTCCACATGGCAGAATGGAGGATGGGTTATAGAAATGAGGTGCTTATACTCCAAGGACTTAGAATTAATAACCCTGAGAGTAATAGGTGTTTGTAGACAGGTGAATTATAAATATAACTCCTCAGTGCACAGAGGTTTCCTCCATGTGTGTGTGTACTCCAGAAGGTGTCATAGCATCCTGGAACATTCCAGGTGGGAGGGACTAAAGAGCTTGTGTGGACTTTCCTCTGCCTGCCCTGTGGGATTCTTTTTGTAACATCCACCTCTAGTTGCTATAACTCCATTTTGATATCTTCAGTGGCATTGTTTCCTCCTGGGACAGATTCTGTTAAGAAAATATGGATGTTCCTTATATTACTGTGTAGTCTACCTTCTTGTCGCCTTCAGGACCCCTTTTCCTGAACAGGGTGAAGATTCCCCTTCCCCCGAGGACTGATGATACTGTGGGCGCTGCTTCTCACTGCACCTATTGCTGTGGCTGCAGCCCCTGCCTTTACCAACATCTTGGGCAGCCCCCTGGATGGTAAAGGAAGCTGGCTCCATGACCATTCCCCACCCACCCCCCTTCCCGAGTCTGCTCTGACTCCACAGCATCCAGGGCTTGGCACCTCGTCTTCTTTCTCCTCATTCACTCCCCCTTTATTTGTATTTGACTGTTTGTTAAGATGCTTATCAAAAGGGGCCTATAAAAGGCCCAGAGGATTTAAATCACTTAGTAACGAAATAGTGTTGCCTGAGTCCCAACAGTGGAACCCCCAGTCTAGCATCTCTGCCCCTTTGTTCCTTTTCATGGCATCACCGCCTTCCCACTAACCTTGAAGTCCTGAAATCAGAGTGCTGTTTACCTCCTCCCATCCCCTTTCTCTCACATCAAATGGGGTGTCAAGCCTTGCAAATCCTTACCTCCCCAGCCCCTCGTGACTTCAGCCCTGGCCGTGGCTGATACATCTCAGGCTTGTGTCACTGTGGTGACTTCTTTCCCTTCCTTTCTTTCCTTTTAACTCACTCCTACTATGACTTTGCTTATCCCCTCTCCTCACCCCTAGAACCTTCTCCCTGTCAGTAAGAAGGGGCTGGTAAGAGTACCTATCTCGTGGTGTTGTTAGGATACTACATAGAGATGGCTTAGAACAGTATGTAGAGAATTCCTAGGACAGAGTGCTTAGGCACACAGTGGGTGCTGTGGAAGGAAATGTTAACTATGAGTGTTATTACTGCCCCCCTCATTCTTTGCAGAATGTCGCACCCCCAAGACACTCATTTCATCAGACCCCACCTCTGCCCCAAAGTCTGCAGTCTGAGACTGAGAGCCCGTGTAGCAGTCATCCCTAGAGTGAGCATGCCCAATGAATTGCCAGGGCATGGGGACAGAAAATTATGATGGCTTTTGTGTTTTTATTTCATTCTTTTAAATTTTCTACTTTTGGAGTGTGTTTTATACTCAGTTCAGTTCAGTTGCTCAGTTGTGTCTGACTCTTTGCGACCCCATGGACTGCAGCACACCAGGCTTCCCTGTCCTTCACCAACTCCTGGAGCTTGCTCAAACTCATGTCCATCAAGTTGGTGATGCCATCCAACCATCTCATCCTCTGTCATCCCCTTCTCCTGCCTTCAATCTTTCCCAGCATCAGGGTCTTTTATACTGGATAGTTTTGAATAAAGGTGTTTTTCTTATTGTTCAGTCACTAAGCCATGTCTGACTCTTTGCAACCCCATGGACTGCAGCCCACCAGGCTTCCTTGTCCTTCAGTATCTCCCAGAGTTTGCTCAAACTCATGTCCATTAAGTCGATGGTACCATCCAACCATCTCATCCTCTGTTGCTCCCTTCTCCTCCTGTCCTCAATCTTTCCCAGCATCAGGATCTTTTCCAATGAGTTGGTTTTTGCATCAGGTGGCCAAAGTATTGGCCACTTTCACTTTCATCAAGAGGCTCTTTAATTCTTCTTCACTTTCTGCCACAAGGATGGTGTCATCTGCATATTTGAGGTTATTGATATTTCTCCCAGCAATCTGAATTCCAGCTTGTGCTTCTTCCAGCCCAGCGTTTCTCAGGATGTACTCTGCATATAAGTTAAATAAGCAGGGTGACAATATACAGCCTTGATGTACTCCTTTTCCTATTTGGAACCAGTCTGTTGTTCCATGTCCAGTTCTAACTGTTGCTTCCTGACCTGCATACAGGTTTCTCAAGAGGCAGATGGTCTGGTATTCCCATCTCTTTCAGAATTTTCCACAGTTTATTGTGATCCACACAGTCAAAGGCTTTGGCATAGTCAATAAAGCAGAATTAGATGCTTTTCTGGAACTCTCTTGCTTTTTCGATGATCCAGCAGATGTTAGCCATTTGATCTCTGGTTCCTCTGCCTTTTCTAAAACCAGCATGAACATCAGGAAGTTCACGGTTCACGTATTGCTGAAGCCTGGCTTGGAGAATTCTGAGCATCACTTTACTAGCATGTGAGATGAGTGGAACTGTGGGGCAGTTTGAGCATTCTTTGGCATTGCCACCTTTACTTTTATCTTTATCTTTGCATAAAAGTATCTAATTCACAAATATGTATGATGCAAGTACATACGTTAATAAATAAATGAATATATATGTGTGTGTATATATATATATATATATATATATATATATATGGATATACAATCAGTGGTATGTTGAAAGTATTTTGCTGATAGAAGTGCAAGCAAACAAGTCTTGAAGGTCAGGTCCAGAGCCTGAGCCTGGCGTTGCCCTGTGGTGGCCCCAGTCTGGCAGCCCTGACTCACCTCCACCTCCCAGCCTCGTGACCCTCACACTCTCCACCTGCCCACTTCGTGCTTTTGGATTTCTGTCATTGCTTCTCCCCCCTCCCTGCTCCTGGAGTGTTCTCCCTGATTTTCTCATTTTCTTTTCCTATCCAGAAGTTCACCTTAATGCCACCTGTTCCATCAAGCCTTCTGGGACAATTCCAACTTGGAACGCTCCCTCTAAGTTCCCTAGACCTACCTTATCAATACCACTCATGTGGCCCCATTGCTTTCTCCATTGCGTTGGGACCCTTGGCCATGTATGTTTCTTGGTTATCCTATGTTAACTCTCACATGGATGTGCCTTTAAATTATAATTTACTTGCAGACTTTATTTTGAGGTGTATATTGTTTCTCCCATTTATCTGGAGACACACACCTATACTTGTTGGATGACATTAATGTATCTATTTTTTTTTATCACAGTAAAATATAATTATTTGTGCTGATGTGCTGTGTGCTCACTTGTGTCTGACTCATTGCGACCCCATGGACTGTAGCCTGCCAGACACCCCGATCCGTGGGGTTTTCCAGACAAGAATACTGGAATGGGTTGTCATTTCCTTCTCCAGGGGATCTCCCCAACCCAGGGATCGAACCCGCGTCTCTTGCGTCTCCCGCATTGCAGGTGGATTCTTAGCTGCTTGAACCACTGGGGAAGCCCTGTGCTATTATTTACTATAAGGTAAAGATTCATTTGTTATACATTTGGGATCTGAATGTGCTTGGATTTGCCAGCATGCTTCAGCTCGAGGCAGGCAGACATTTATCTACAGTGCATTAATGAACATCTTTTGTATGTGGATTCATTGTTTTCTTTTATTCCAGGTGACCTAAAAATCATAATCCTTGTGTTTAATGCCTTTATTTCAGTGCTTGTAGTTCCAAGTTCTGAATGGTCTCCTGGGAAGGAGGCCATTCTAGTGAGGAAAGCTGGATGGTACACAGAACATATCCATTTAATCTGAGTTTTCCCCCTCTTCAAACATTGTGAGAACGGCTGTTTCATCAGCCAGGTTTCATCAGTTTGTGACAGCAGCTGTGCAATCACTGAATCTGCCATTGGTCTTAGAATCAGAAGACAGAGGTTTGAATCTTGCTTTTTATCACCCGCTGGTTTCATGGACTTGATCAAGTCATCTAACCTCTCAAGTCATCTAATCTTATCTGTAAAATAAGCTTAATAAACTATAATTCTCAGAATTCTTATGAGGATTGATTGAGATATGGTCTGTGAATATGCTAGACACCTGGAAGGTGGTCAGCTTAAAGGAAAAGAAAAAAGGGATCACTTCCTCTGTCCCCTGTGAGCCTTCTGATGCAAAATGTACTTTGGGGAGAAACAGACAGCTTCGGGGAGTGGACCTACCTGACTGAGCAATCTTAGGTTGGCGCTCGAAGGCTGGCCATCCAGGCAGCCTGACTGTCTCTAATAAAATGTCTGTGGCATCCCCAGGGAGCATGGAGATTAATTAGTTCATTTTTGTAAAGTGCTTTGAAGGTGAAAAGTGCTGTATAAGTGGAATGGTTGAATTGCTATTGGAAATGTAATCATGGTAGTGCCATATTCTGGCAGTCTTGCCTGTCTTGGACATCAGTAATCAATAGCAGAGAAGGTTCTAAGATGTCTTACTTGATAAGAAAGGATTCACTGTGGGGTTTGTGATAACACAGTTCTTTCTGTAGTCTTGCAGTTAGCAACTTGCCAGTTCTTCTCAGCGGAGGAATGCTAGTGTCCTTTAAGAAATAGCAATCTCATCCTCTGGCTTCTTGGGGCTCTTGCTAGGGCAGCCTGGTGGTAAATCCCAGCCAGCTCAAGCAGAGGGACAGTTTCCCAGTTGGGAATGCTTTGTGGGTCCTGGGCCCTTGAGCTTCCGCCCAGCTCCCCACCGCTAACCTTACAGAAGTTAAGGAAGAGTTAAGAGACGTTGATGTGGGCCAGTGTGGATAACCAGTGCAGAGTGGTGCCGTGAACTAGTAGAAGGAGATGTGGCTTAACTGTGTGACCCGGGGCTGGTCACTTCTCTGAACCTTAATCTTCTCACCTGTTTCATGGGATCATAGTGGTTGATGAGCACAGTAATAAAGGTGCTCGCAGGAAGGAGGTTTCTTCCATTCTGAGGAGAGTTTAAAAGTCAGGAAAGGTTTTGCAGAACTGGGATCCCTGAGCTGGACTCTAAAGGTTGAATCATAGTTTGTCAGGTGAATGATGTAAGGAAAGGGCATCCATGGCAAAAGGAACAGCGCGTGTGGGGCCAGGAAACAGCACATCTGAATGGACCCTCTCCCTGTTCTTGTAATATATCTGCTACCCCATGGGTTGCACAGACTTGGTTCCCCCTTTGAGGAAGCCAGGAAGAACTTCTTGGTATTGATGTTGGTGTCTGTGAGCAGATTGGTCCTGAGAACTGTATTCCTGCGGAGCCCTGTACCCCTTCACAACTCTGACATTTCCCCTGTGAGTTCTCTGGTTGTTTTTTCACTGACACTATAAACCATAAGTTGAATGTGGGGCCAGATGAAGCGCTGATACTAAAACACAGAGTATGTAGTAGATTTGTCTAGAATTTAATATGCATTACTTGGTGTTTTGTCTCTCAAGCAAAGTTTTTCTTTGTTAAAACAAACATGTATAAAGAATTTATACAGCGCACATGGTTATGCATATTTATTGCAGAGAATCTGTTAATAATCTATGCCTCGTCAGATTTTGCATTTCTGTTGAAATAACAAAAGTGGCACTTGGTACAACTGAAGAAGTTCGGTGAATTCTCTCTTATTGGGGAGAAGAAAGGCCAGTTCCTTTTTTCCGAACTTCATTTTCTTCAGTCGTCTTCAGCACTGGCCAGCTTCCCAGGTGGTGCATCTGGGGGTGCTGACTGCTTTTCTGGCTCCAAGTGATTTTGTCTTTTTTTTTCCCCTCTCACTCCCTTTGCTCTAGCACACATAGGCACTCGCCTTGGGACTGTTAACATTGCTCCTGCGGGTAAGAGCACAGACTCTGGATGGTCCTCTGTGTTACATGGAGGGGAAGACATGTGCCAGTGGCCACTGAGAGGTTGTGGCCGGGGGCAGATCAGGAGCCTGGGGAACCACAAAGTGGCTGATGGGGGGCTCTGGATTAGATGAGAGGGAGGGGAGCCCAAGAACAGATATCATTTTCCCCTGCAAAGTACAAGGCGGGTGTGGGGAAGGGGAGGGGGGTTAGAAGTGTTACATACGGAGCGGTTGAAGTGTTCTCGGTGGCCATGTCCACATGTAAAAGGCAGGAGCCCAGGCTGCAGGAGCAGCCTCTGTTAGAACCCAGCTTTGGCACTCACCCCTTGTTGGATCTTGGTCAAGCCAGACATCTCGCCTCTCTGAGCCTCACTTCCCATATCTGTTAACATGTGCATGCGTGCACTTTCTTTACAGGAAGGTAGGAAGGCCCCTGCTGCGTGGTACTGGTACTGAAATGAGTGATCACGCATTCTCTTGTAGTTCTTTGCTTACCCCTGGGAGCACAGCCATGGAATATAGCCTTAATTCAAGTTTTGTTTTTGTTGTAGTAACCGGCAAGGTGTTCACCTGGGGCCGAGCGGACTACGGGCAGCTGGGGAGGACAGTGGAGACTCGTGAAGGCTGGCAGTCAGAGAAGCAGGATCCATCCCTCCCTGGCTCCGGGCCACAGAAGGGCACACCTTCGTGTCTGCCTTGCTTAACGGGAGCAACCGAGGTAGGAAGTGACCTCTTTCCACAGGGGTGATGTGTCTCTCTTCCTTGTCGTTTGGGGGAGTGTTCACTGAAGGCCTACTGTGTGCTTATAGTCCAGGCCATACAATGAGTTCCACACAGGAGCCTGAAGGGGTCTTTGCTTTGTTGTTCACGTTGAATATGGTAGAAAAGGCAGTTACCCAGATACCTGTACTGTAGGGCAGACTGTCTGTGACTCCTTTAGAGATTCCAGGGGCTCTGGGTCCACTTCGGAGGGTGAGAGCTGCATTCAGGGTACAGGGCTGGGTTGGGCTTTGTGGAGGGCCTGGCTTGAGCTGTGCCTTGGAGTATGGGTGAGACTTGAGCAGGCATGAGAGGGAAAGGAGGACTTTCTGGTGGGCACCGCAGCTGCAGCAGAGTTGGGGTGGGAAGTGAGGACGGTGTTTGGGGAGCATTGGTGGTTCTGTTTGGCTGGAGCCTGGGGTGTCTGTGGTGGGGAGTATGAGATAATATCAGAAGGATGAGTTGGAACTTTATCAGAGGGGCCTCTACTACTAAGCTGAGTAGTTTGCGCTTCTGTTTATATTTCCCAGTGTAGAAAACACAGTCGTTCAGTTGCTTATTCAAGCCCCTTCGTTCCCTGAAATGTCTTGAATTTCTCCATTTAAGGCAGGAGTCTTAATTTCTGCAGGGTATGTGTTTCTATTACTAAACTTTATTTTACTGCTGTCCTTAAAAAAGAAAAGAAAAGGCTAGGTTTTTGAGAAGAAGGAGGATGGCCACTCAGGAAATGTGCCTCTGAACCCAAGTTGGCTTCATGTAGGAGTTCAGTCTTCATTGAGTCTGTCAAAAAAATTAATAAGCTAGTGAGACTTCTGTAATTAGCATCAGACTAATTACAACCCTCTCCATACCTAGAGGGCTTCCCCTCCCCTGGGGCCTGCCTGGCCTCCTCCTTCCGGGTATGTAGGACGGTTCTCAATTTCTGCCTCACATCCCAGCCCTGGTCCTCCTGGGTCTTTCCTTGGTGCTGGGTTGAGTCTGTCTGTTTTTTCTTTTGTTGTAAAGGAACTGAACAATACCAATTTAGATATGATAACGCTAGTAATAAAACCACCTGTTATCTTGCCACCCTAACACAACCACATTCCTTTTCTGCCTATACACATGTAGACACTTTACAAAGTTGTAGTGATGGCATTTATGATCTTTTATAGTCAAACTTCATTTGTTTGATCACAAATGCCTTGCTTTGTTTCTTCCTGGTCTTTGATTACTCAAAATGACTGTCTAATATTATATGGTTTGAAGGTTCTGGGGTTTTCCAAACCATTCTGTGAATATTGGACATTGAGATCATTTCTTTTCTGTCTTTCTTTTTGTTTTTTAGTCACTATAGTGAATTCTGCAGCAAATATTCTGTTAACTGTTTCTTGAAGGGAAAATCTTGGGGATGACATTGCAGGGGCAAAGGCCATGAACATCTTCATGGCTTCTGCTGTATTTCTGTAGATTGTGTTTGAGAGACGTTGACTCCAGTGAAGGAGGGAATGCAGTACTTGAGCTAGTGCTGTCTGCTGAGCGAGGAAGGTGCTGAGAGCTTGGTACCTGTTGCTGCAGACTCTTTTGCTTTCCTTTTCTTTCCCAGGATGCTTAAGATGTAGTGGTCAGGTAGCATAGCAGAGGCACACTGGCTTCATGGATTTTTCTGAGTCTCTGGTTTTATTGGCAAGACGAGGCAAGAATACCTACCACAGAAGGTCATTGATAAAGATCACACGCAAAGTTTTTGGCATCTGCCCAGCATGCAGTACCTGTGGGGTCCTTTCTCTTCTTCCCCTTTGGAGCCTTGGAAGGCCCGGCGGTGGTCATGCTATGCAGCCCTGTGGCAGTGCAAGCAGATAGCTGGAGAGCCTCACCCTGATGTGATTTTTTTATTGAGCTTCTTGGAAGGGCGGTGTGAGGAGTCAGCTTGAGCTCTGAGCCCTGTAGCAGCTTCATTTCTGTGCTCCCCTCCGTTTCCTCTCCAGACTCCGGAAAGCTGGTACCAGTGTGTGTACTCACTGGTCTCACTGCAGGCGCAGACCCCAGGTCGTTTCCTGTTGGTAAATTGGATCTGGGAATTCTCTCTGCTGTTGATGTCTAGGTCTGGCTGCTCAGGCAGCTATTTGCCGGAGGCCCAGAGCTGTAAGCTGCTAGGAGTGGGTTCACCTTAGGGAAGACCAGAGCAGTAATAAACCGGGGGATACCCTGATAGGGGCTTGGCCAGGGAGGTGCACAGACACCTGGGGAGAAAGGAACAGCCTTGGACTGAGCTGATTGCTGACTGGAGTAGCCCATAGCTGACCTGTTACCTTCTGCTATGTCCAGGGATAAACGGAGGGAGGAGGGAGCTATCTGGGCTGAGGCCTCAGGTAGGATGTCTGCCCAGGAGGATCCAGAGAGACAACCAAGTGGGAGAGGAAGGCACAGGTAGACACAGCTGGACTCCGGTCTGACTGACCCCTCCCACGAACAAAGGAAAGCAAATAAATCCTGTGTAACTTGGTGGTTATTATGGCCCAGGAAGCATGCTAAATGCTTTACATTTATTCTTTCATTCTTACAATAAACTTGGACATAGATGTTATAATCACTGTGGTAAAAATAAGGAGACTAATGGGTTAGTTGCTGGCCTTGGATCACACAGTAGGTAAACTGTGGGGCTGGGACTTGGACTTGAAGCTCTCATACTCTCTGTAGAGATGAAACAATGTTGCCTGTGTATGCTCACTGGCAGGGAAGTTCTGGGAGTCAGTATCTCTGATTCTTTGAGAGTCCCAGTTCTTTTCTTCTGAGCCCCGTCTTATCTCTAGCCTGAGAAAGACTGAGATTTTAGACCAGACAGGCCGTGGTTCAGTGTTCTTACAGTACTGAAGACTGTGTTTCATGTACTTTCAGCTTTGCCTTAGGTACTGGCCCTCTCTAACCACTCTTGGAAAATTCCAGGGTGAGCACAATGGTTGGGATTACCCCCATGCACATGTCAGGGTAGGGTGTGGGTGAACTGGTTTGTCTGCTCCCTGCCAGGAGCCTTTTGCTTTCTAAGTGCCCGGTGGGGCTACTCTCTGTTCATTTCCTGTGGAACACTGCTTCCGAACTCCACCCAAAGGGAGAAGCCCACACTTCCCAGTAGGACAGAAGTATCTGTACTCACTTAGTGGGTTCAGTGGGGCTCCCCCAGGATTCTGAAGCAGCTAGAGTAGGGTACCTGTTATGTTAGTAGAACTATCAGGAGACATTCTTGACTGAAGGTCAACAGCCTCTGAGGGTACAAGGTCCAGCTTGGGGTTCAAAAGACCTGGGTCTAGCCATGATTCTTCCCTGACTGGGTAAACTTGGGCAAACCCCTTTCCTCCTGTACCCACCTCCTTTTATTTGGAGAGTCGTTCAATCATGTCCAACTCTTTGTGACCCCATGGACTGTTGTCTACCAGGCTCTTCTGTCCATGGAATTCTCTAGGCCAGGATACTGGAGTGAGTAGCTAGCTGATCCCTTCTCCAGGTGATCTTTCTAACCCAGGGATCGAACCCAGGTCTCCCACATTGCGAATTCTTTACCGTCTGAGCTACCAGGGAAGCCCAAGAGTACTGGGCTATCCTTTCTCCAGCGGATCTTCCTGATCCAGGAATTGAACTAGGGTCTCCTGCATTGCAGGTGGATTCTTTACCAGCTGAGCTACCAGGGAAGCCCCATGATTCTGCCCTGACTGGCTAAACTTGGATAAACCCCATTCCTCCTGTACCCTTAGTTCTCCAATATATAGGTTAGGGTTGTTAGACCAGGTGATTCCTCAAGTTTCTTATACCTCTTAAAGTCCCTTCCATGTCTGATTCTTATTTTAAGGAGATGATCATTACTTAAATTTGTAATGACTCCTGCCTCTAGAGTCCCTAGGTGTCACAGCCAAGGTCACTCAACCCCAAGCTACTGGCCTTACTTTGGCAGATCTGGAAATGTTGGCTCTGCTTTCTGCCCTTGTTCCTCATGCCCAGGGCCTCCAGTTCCAGTTTAGGTCATTGGGACTTGGATGCTCCTACCTGGCCCTCCCAGGACTTGCAGTTCGGCTCTGACTCCTGTCCCTGTGGTTGTGACCTTATTGCTGGTAACAGCAGACCTGGGTGACTCCACGTTCCTACATCCCCCTCCTGCCACCCCCGTTGCTGGTTCTGTGTGTGTTATCCCACCTTTGTGCATGTCTCTTGGGTTTATCCCCTTCTTGGCTTTGGGCTGTTGCCCATTCTGTAGGCAACTTGGGGAACATTGGTTAACACCTACCATATGCTTACTTTGGATCACACGGTGGTGGCTGGGGAGGTGGGTACAAAGATAAATACTCTTTGCCATCAAAGAATTTCCAGGTGTGTAAATAAATTCCTTACCATGTAGAGTGAAAAGTGCTGTGGGAGATATGTGCAAAAGGCCAAGGGAGCAGTGAAGATGGAATGATTTACTCTGAAGACAATAACCAAAAAAAAGTGTTTGGACTGGGTTCTTAGAGATGCATAGGAGTTTAGCTAAGGGAGAAGGACATTCCAGGCAGAGGGGACAACATGAACTAAAGCCTTGAATCTGGATCTGCTTTTAGCTCCTGGAAGGAAGGTCAAGGAGCGGGATGGCTGACCCGGCCAGTGGTCCAGCTGAATTTTATAGTCTGGCTGCCTGTTTCACTTGTTCCATCACTGCCATCCATCCTTCTGGTAGGAGTCCTGTCTAAAAGAAAGTAACTCTCATGTGCGTTCTCTCTCTTGATCCCAGTGTGATGCTGTGAAGTAGGCCAGAATAGGAATGTTTATCCTTGTTTTATAAGTGAGGAAACTGAGACACGGAGAGGCTTGCTGAGACAAAGAGCCTGCTTCCCACTGTTTCTGAGAGCCTGGCTCTGGGCTCCGTCTGCAGCCATGGTCCTGAGTCATGTTCCTGGTTTAAATTCTGCCCACGTCTGGTTGAAGAGCACCAGATCCCAGCCAGGGAGCTCAGTGCACACGTGCACGTGTGCACATATGCAGCCATTGGAGCAAGAAACATGGAAATAAACAAAAGTTGAACCAGGGATTGGGTAATTGTCAAGCCCAAATGTCACCAACCCTCATTTTGCTACAGACTGAAACTGTTTGTTGGAGAATCAACCTGTGCACAGGGTCTAAGTGAAATCTGTCAGAATGAGTGGGAAAGAAGCTATTTTTAGTTTGCAGAGTCACTCACTCAGCTGTGTTAGCTGAGGTTTGAGCCAGTCCCCTACGCTTTCCACAGTGTTATTTCTGAAGGAGAAATACCACTTGAATGCTGTGTAAAACCCATTAATGAACCTGGAAGTTTCCAGGGCGTCTTTGTCCTGCATCTCCCTCAGAAGGCTGCCTTTCCTGAATGACCTTCCTCCTTTCCTATATTTAATACATTTCTAATTTTAAGTTTGTGTCAAGACTGTGGGACTTTGGTGCCCTAAATAACACAGAAATCTACCACCAGCAATCAGCTGAGTCCGGAGGGCTCTGACAGAATGGAACACAACCTGAAAAAGCATCCCCAAGTAGCTTTCTGGGAAGTAATCCACAGCATCCTGGCTCTTCTTAAGGGGCAGGAGGTCTCTGAGACCAAGGCGTCTGGCTGCCCAAGCTGTCTGCGTGGAGCGGTTTCAGAGGCCTCCCCAGATGCGGGGGGCAGTGTTCATCCAAACAGGGTTTCGTTGGAGATTAAAAAAGCCAGCACATCTATGCTGTAGCTGCTGACCTAACCGGAGGAGAAAAACACAAAACAAACCTCAAAGCGGGGAACTGGATTTGTTTGTGTGAACACTCAGGAGAGAGAAGGAGTCACCAGTCAGGGCTGTCTTGTTTGAAAGTGATGGTCAAGGATCTGATGCAGAAGCGCTTATTTACTGCCCACTGTTTTTCTTATTTATTTGTATTTATTCACCTCTTCTCACTGAACTATATAAGATCCAGGAGGGCAAGGACCTTATCATCTCGTTCAAAGCCGTGTTCCCAGTGTCTGGCATAGATCCTGGCACCTCAGAGGTGCTTAGTGGATGTTCACTGATTGAACACATTGAGAAAGAGATGGTTTCCGAGGCTGCGGTCCTCTTCAGCTCCTCTTCAGCTTCTCCCTCTCTCTCTCTGTCGCTACAGTCTGTGCTTCTCAATCCCAGGCCAGTTCCAGAATAAGCACTTCCATGTTCTCAGGCATTTGGGCATCAAATGTCCAACAGAGCCAGAAAATGGACAGACCTGTAAAATGCCCGAGCAACCTGGAAGTTTCCTATGAAGTCTGTTGATGGCGAGCCTTATCGTCTTTTAGTGTTTCACAGTTGACCAGTTTATGCCTTCACGCATGTTTATCTTTGGTTTTTCTTCTTTTATCCAGCAGATGCTTATGTCTGCCTGTCTGTCTGGGCACTCCATGAGTCGAACGGGGGCAGCAGAGCAGAGTGGGACAGGTCCTGTCTTAGGAGCTTGTGAGCTGGTGGCAGGGCTAGGTAAAAAGTTCATTGCAGGACAAGCAGAATGTGTCAGAGGCGGTGAGAGTCTGACATTGAAACTCTGTTGATCCCATCCCTTCCCCTGCCCTCGGGGACCTTTTTCTTTCTTGCATTTTCAGTCCCTGTGGTTCTTTTGGGTTCTACAGGGTTGGGGTAGGGTGGGGTGGTGGGGGTGGGAGGTGGTGACTGGAAAGGCTTCCTGAATTGGAAGCTTTGACATTAAATTAGTTCTCAAGGGAGTTAATGTGAAGTAACAGGGGAATCTTGGCAAGAACTTGCATTAAGAGGAAAGCAGAGGAAGAGCAGCCAGATAGAGATGATTATTGACAGGAGAGGGAGAAAGCGAGCCAGGAACTGCAGCGTCGCAGAAGCCCAGGGGATTTCAGCAGGAGGTCAGGGAGCTGGGAACCGGAGACGAGACCACTGGCCTTGGCGATGGGGAGTGGGGATGATGCATCAGAGACCAGCTCAGGTGGAGGCTAACGCAAGGACGTGGTACAAATGGAAGGCTGAGGAGAAACCCAGCTGCAGGCGTGAACAACAGAATCAGGAGATTGGTGGTCAAAGGAGGTTGAGGACGAGCATAGACACTTGAAAGGAGAGCTTGGTTTGTTAGTTTTATAAGCTCGGGGAACCTGGGGTGGGACAGAAACCTGAACGCAAGGATCAGAGAGCAGGGAAGAGAGAAATCTTCTGAGGACAGAGGCAAGGGCGGGGGCTGGGGGATGTGGCTGGAAGAGGGCTGCCAATGCAATGAGGCTGAAGAGGGACATCGCTGTGAAGGGCTTAGTTCCAACAGGAAAGAAGGATGCTTTTTCTTTCAGCACAGGCATAAAGAGAAAAGGGGCTGTGGGAAGATGGAAGTTTTAAGGTGGAGAAGAGCAATGCTTTCACTGAAGTGTGTGCACCATTTGTTGTCATGTTTTATCTTAGTTTCGTTTATTTATCCAGTCAGTGTTTACTGCATCCTGCTGTGGGCCAGGCACAGTGCTGTGAGCCAAGTTTTCACAAAGAAAAGGCAAAGTTGCTAACCTGACGCTGTAATACCGTATTTATTAGTAATACAGTCCTTACTAGTCTGTCCATCTCTAAATCAACCTGGAGCTCTTTGAGGGCCTAAGTGTCTTATTTATTTTTATATAATTAGGGCGAGGCTTGGTACAAAGTAAATCATCAGGAGAAGTGCGCTGACACAGTGCAAGAACTCCTGTTGGGGGGCATAAATCTTGCTTAGATCAAAAGACACATTGTCTGCTGCCGTGATGAGATTAGTGTGAGGAGGCTTCCAGGGAGGGATAGTTTGCTTTACTCTGCAGTGGGTGCATCCTGGTAGCACTCTGCAGACTCCAGACTGGGTCCTTTCCTGAGGAAAAGCAGCGAAGAGAGGACTGGCCTCAATGAGGACTGGCACAGAGATGTTAACTCATGACCACGGTCAAGCCTACTGCTTTCTGGAGTTGGATCTCTGGTGGACAGAGGCTTGAATATGGAGTGAAACCTGGGTTGGAATTTCTGCTCTGTCACCTATAGTCCATATGTCTTTGGGCCAGTCAAAACCTCTCCAAGCGTTAGTTTTCTCATCTACAAAATGGGAGTAATAATATCTAGTTTACCTTGCCCACAGGATTATTGAAAAATGCAAATAAACTATATAAGGGCTCTTATGAACTGTAAAGTGCTGTACAAAAGAGTTACTATTGGGTTCATAACATGCGAGCCACTCTGTACTTCAGATACATGTTTTATTATAAGTTTGAATCAGAGCTGCTCTTCTGTCTTAATCACTTGAGATCTTAGGAGCTACAAAGAACCATCTTAGATCTTGTGGCAAAACTTCTTAGAATCGTGAAAGTGAAAGTTGCTCAGTCGTGTCCAAGTCTTTGGGACCCCCACGGAGACTATACAGTCCATGGAATTCTCCAGGGCAGAATTCTGGAGTGGGTAGCCTTTCCCTTCTCCAGGTGATCTTCCCAACCCAGGGATCGAACCCAGGTCTCCCACATAGCAGGTGGGTTCTTTACCAGCTGAGCTACAAGAGAAGCCCAAGAATACTGGAGTGGGTAGCCTATCCCTTCTCCAGCAGATCTTCCCAACCCAGAATCAAACCAGGGTCACCTGCATTGCAGGTGGATTCTTTACCAACTGAGCTATGAGGGAAGCCCTTAGAATCACAACCAGTGGAAATACTGGAGGCCCAGTACTTGGGAATCCATGGCCAATCTCCATGCGGTTCCTGGGAGCGTGAATTCCTGTCTTTTGAAGTAGCCATCAGCATCCGCAGCAAGGATGTTTCCAGCACTTCCTCTCAGCAGCAGAGGAAATTCATCAGGGCTGATTTAAAGTCCCAGTGACCTCATGTGTCACCACCACGCTCTGCAGCATTACGACTGCCCCAGGCTGTGCCCAGGGTCATCCTGGAGCTGACCAAGCTCTCTACTGTTGCCTTTGACCTTGAAAACCTGGCTGTCCCAGGGTAAAAGTAAATCATGCTGAGGTTTAGAGTGAAAACAGGAGCCAATGAGGGTTCAAAGAAGGCTGCAGTGGTTTGATGAGAGACGTACAAAGTCTGTGAAGGCTGAGTGAGCTGTCAGTGAATCAGTCGTCCAGGGGACTAAAACTACCTCCATCTCCACCACTGTCCCTCTAGCTTGGACCCCTACTATCTGTTGATGACAATGACCACCCCTTAGTTGAGAACCCCTTGTTTCTAGCTGGGCTCATTCTGGCTGCCTCCACCCAGCTGCCAAAATAATGAACTAAAATATAAATCTGACCATGTTAGGATCTTATTTTTAAAAAACATTTTAAAAAAATACAGAAAGCATCCTTTCCCACAATAAACACTTATTGGAAACCCAACTGGAAAACTTTATATGGAAGAAATTTAGCTGAGCCTTCAGGATATAGTGGAAAATGAGACCCAACCTCTGCCCTCAAGAGGTACAAGAAACACAGAGTCCCCACAGCCAGTGTGCCAAGAATGCGGTTATTAGAGCGTGAGTTTCAGAATTGTTGTTGGCCTTGTTCACCACTGTGTCTCCATCACCTTAACTAGTGCCTAGCACACAGTAGGTCATCAGCAAATAATTGTCATGGGGATGAATATACTTTTTAATGGCTTCCCATACAGGATGAAGTCCAGAATCTCTGACTTGTCCTAAGAGATTGATCCCACCCCTGTCAATATCCAACCTCACCTTCTATCACTTCTCCCTTGCACTTTGCAACTCATCGTGGCCAAACCAGAGAAATCATGTTGTTTGTTACTTCTGGGTCTTTGCATGGATTGGTTCTTCTGCCTTCCTTTGCCCTTAGCTGCTTGGACAACTGCTGCCCGCTCCCCCCACCCCCAGTGAATAACAAGGGTGATGTCTTGTATTCATCTCAGTTTTTCTGCCATCCAGCTTGACAGACTTGTCTTTTCTTTCAAAGTTTTCCTTCATTTGGTGTCATTACCCACCTGCCTTGACTCTGTTGAGCTGCTTTCCACTTTCTCTCCACCTCCCTTTTTCCCTGAGACCTCTTGAGTCCAGCTCTGGAATTTGGTAGGCTGCTGGAGGCCTGGCTTCTTGGCTGTGATGAACTCTGGCCTTCCTTTTGCCTTTCTTAAATGCCTTCTCCCTCCCACACTCATCCAGTCCAGACAGCTGGATCTCTCTGCCAGTTCTAGCAGAGAACTGGGACAGGAACCTTACCCTGGATTTTGCCAGTCTCATTGCCCGGGGAATAGATTCTGTGTCCTGGACCCCTGGTCACTGTTTGGGACCTTGTTTGGAATGGCTGGTTCCCCAGTAGAGCGTCAAGTGTTTAATTCCAAGGGTTATCACTTCTTGGAGCTTCCTGCTGGAGGCCTTCTTTGGTATTGGCAATGGCCTGAATCAAGCCTCTCTTTGCCAGTTCCTTTGGATATATTATACTGAATGGTTGCCTTAGGAACCAACCCTGTAGTTACCCCTCTTCCCCAAGGTTAATCCCATTCAGTTCCAGACTCTTCTTTGCCTCCAGTGTCCTGAGGTGCTGAGGCCTTGGCTGGTAGGCTCCCCATGAGGTAGGTAAAGAGAAAACATTCTCATCACTTCCAAGGAAGCAAAACCAGGCCTTTCTTTTGGCATGTAGCCTTAAGAACCCCAAGACGCCAGGTCATTTGATAGTGGGATCACCCAATTATGACTAGAAGGAAGAAGTTAGTCTTTGTGTGATTCTGTAATTCCCTTCTGTGATGCAGTGGTTCTGTCTGTGGGAGCTCTGCAGGTGGTGGCCACCACCTCCTGCATCTGCAGCTTGCTATTTGTATGGGAGCTTTTTTTACTGGATGCCTGGTGTCATCCAAGATGGGGGAGACTGACTGTGGTAGCAGAAATGGAAGCAGTCAGAGATGTCTTTGTGAAAAGAGCAGCTGCTGTGACAATCAGCCGTGAATCTTCTGGCTTTTCAGAGGGGCCAAAAGTGCAAGGAGAAAGGAGAGCAGGAGGCAGACTCGAAGCCACTCGTAGGTGCTGCGGGCTGCTTGTCGCTGCCTTTAGGACCTTCCAGGTGCCACTTCAGGAGATCCAGCTGGCTGGGGACAGTTGTTCGTGGCTGCTGATCAAAATATATGTGTCGCTGTAGCCAGCACTGCCGGGATTGCTTGAGGAAAGTTCCTCATCTAGAAAGATAATTTAGTCATTGTTGAGTATCTTCTCTGGTTTTATTTCCATGGGAGCCCTTTCGGGTAAGATTTTTTTAATATCATTACTAACCTAGAGCATGCACATCATTTGAGGATAAGAGTCTGTGTGAAGGAGCAACCAGTAGGAGAGGGAATTGGGAGAATCAAGTGACTTTACATTGTCATTTGATTTTTGGACCAACTGCTCTGAGCCTCTGGTTTTGCATCTGTCAGGTATAATCCTGCTTATTAGGCCTGCTTCTCCGAGTGGTTGTCAAAATGATGTTATGAATGTGAAAGTATTTTATAACCATGAAGCAACAAACAAATGTTAGTTAAGCTGGTTGATTTCTTTGTCATATCCAGTCTTCTGTGGGTTTTCAGGCAACTTCCATTTCTTACAGCTCTTTGGAAATTGTTGTCAGTTGTCATAGAGCTGGAGTTTGATATGAATCATTTCCGTGATTCTTGGGTTCCTCTTTATCCATTATTACCTGTCAGTGCATTTGAGCTGTGGACTTAGAATGTGACAACAGGGAGGACACAGAGTTCTACAGCTTTCGAAATGGGATGTGACTGACGGCATGTATCTCCTACAGGTAAGAGCTGAGACCGTGAGAGCAGAAAGATCTAGGGGCAGTGTCATAGAATAGTTGTTGGCCAGGCATCTTGAATCTTTGGGAGAGCTTCTCATAGGAGATGAAATTTGCAGTCTGGGGGAGACTGAATTTGGTAGGTGAGAAGAAGATCAAGCCTTTTAGGCTCCTGAAAGATCTATGGGAAGCGGCTGGTTGCTTCTGAGATGATAAACGTGGGGATGGTGTTGGCAGGCTTGGGTCTGAGCACAGAGATTGGCAATTAAGAAAGACATGATGGGGAACCCTAGGATTTTTTTTTTTTTTAAGGATTTTTAAGAAATAATAAAGGCTCCTTTTTGTTGAACATTGACTATGTGCCATCCATCATACACTGTATAAACATCCCTTTCAATTCTTACCGCATTCCCATGAAGCAGTATACTATGTTATTCCCATTCGTAGATGGGGAAATCAAAGCTTGGGGAAGTAACTTATCTGGGGACACAGCTGGGAAGTGGCAGAGCTACACAGTGGCTCTGTGGCAGTATCATGGAAGAATGGACATCGAGGTGACTGGATAGTGGTTGTGCAGGCTACAGGGCAGAGGTGATTGAGAATGGTGCTCACCAACCACCACCTCCTAAACGGCCAGATGGTGCCAGAGGAGATAGAACCTGTGAAATTCATTCTCCCCTCTTTGGTATCTGGGCACAGACTAGGCCAGTGGTGCCCTTCCTTCCCCCAAAACTGCCACTTTAAAGCTGGGACAGTGAAATGTACCTTTGAAGAATTAGGAGGAGTTATTTTAATTGCTTAGGGTCCTTTCTTGAGCTTTTATTTCCATTCATAGTGGCAATGAGCCATGCTGTGTAGGGCCACCTAAGACGGATGGGTCATGGTGGAGAGTTCTGACAAAACGTGGTCCACTGGAGAAGGGAATGGCAAACCACTTTGGTAATCTTGCCTTGAGAACCCCATCAACAGTATGAAAAAGCAAAAAGATATAACATGGATGAGTTTTGGCATATTTCAACCCCAGGCCCCTTACCTGCAAATCCAAGTTGTATGACTTTACAAGATTCAGATTAGAGCTTACCCAGCTGATTACCTTAGACAGTTACCATTTCAAATGTAAGCTGCCTGAGGACAAATACCATGTCTTGGTTGTGGCTGTATCTTTCGTGCATGACACAGTGTCTAGAAAGCAGTAGTTGCTTCAATTCCAGTTATGGAATTGAATGGAAACCTCTCCTCAGAAGTCTGAGTCACTTGTTACTATTTAGTTTTACTCTAGCATCTAATCACCCCGTGTATAGTGGTCTTCCAGAGGAAAGCATATGGTACTGCAGAGTAGACATTGTATTTCAGGATTTGGGGGCAATCTCATACCCTGATGGGCAGGGGGCAAGAGGCTAGGTCACACAGCAGGTGCTTGGAGAATCCTTAGGGATTTGAGCTCCACCTACTCAGAAGCAGGCTTGGACAGGTCTGCAGATGGATAGCTGCTGATTGCTAACAGAGTTGTGATGTATTCATTCTGGAGGAAGAGGAATGGAAACAGAACACTGACTCCTCTGGTTGTCTCAGCTTGAGGGTCATTGAAACAGAAGGAGCTTTCTTAGTCTGCAGTGTTCCATTCCTCAGATGCTGATGTAAAGGCGAGAGCGCAGAGGCAAGAAAATGGTGCATTTCCCTTGGCACCCCTCAAGGTGAAAATTCCACTACTGCATGGCGACTTGTGGGAGCAGTTGCATAGTTACTACTATACAGGCATTTATCATTCTGCTCCCCGGGCACATTTTGCCAAGCTGCATTAATTTCCCCATTTTTTCCGACACTCACCAGCTCTGTGGTGATGATGCATGTGGGGGCCGAAGCCTTCCCCATCAGAGTTTGCAGTGTAGTGAAAAGAGCAGTGTCTTAGCTATAATGCCAGCAGGTAGCATCCTCTAAGTCTCAGTGGGGTGCCAGGTTCTTTGCTAAGCCCTTTAATCCTCATGACAACCCAGAATCATTGCGGTTATTATTCCTCAGTTTTTAGATAAGGAGAGTGAGGCTTGGGGGTGGTCACTTGTCCAAGGCCACATGGTTAGTAAGTGACAGAGTTGTGATTAAAATCCAGATGCTACTGCAAAGCCTAGGCTGTGAAATAACCAGGATTGCATTTCAAACCTGAATGTTAATTCTCTGTGGGGCTTGGAGTCAGAGAATCTGCTTCCTGGGCTTCAGCTTTTAGATCTGTGTAATGACAAGCAATTCCAAGGTTTTTTTCCCAAGCTCTAAGGCCACTACCAGAGAAGGAAATGGCAACCCACTCCAGTATTCTTGCCTGGAGAACTCCATGGACAGGAGCCTGGCAAGGTACAGTCTATGCAGTTGCAGAGTCAGACACGACTATGTGCTTAACACATACACAAGGCCACTACCATTCTGGTTTGGTTAGAACTCTTCCCTATCTGGATTTCTTTTTAGCTTTAAAACTTTTTTTGTTGTTGTTTCATAGGCTAGTTGCTATGTATTAATTCCACAGAAACAACATTAACAACATTAATATCAATAATTAACAACATTAATATCAGGCAGTTAAGAATATATATTATATAAAATAATATAGATCGGTACTCTCCTTTAGAACTTTATATGGTAATGGAAATGGTCTGCATTGGTTCAATGCAGTAGTTGATAGTATAATAATATAAAACCAAGCAGAATATGGATTCTTCCATTCACATCTCGTCTTTAGTTTGTCTCCCGTGTTCCAACTAAGTCTTCTGATTTCCATGTTGATTTTTCCAGAGGTCTAATACTTGATATATTATTATATTTGTGTTAGGCTTTTAACTTTCAGCACACCCAAACGTACAATATTGCATCATTATTTTCCTGCCTGTGAGGCATATGGAAAAGATGGATACTGTTATGTGCATTTCACAAATAAGGAAACAGATGCAGAGAGTTATATATGCTACCAAGAGCTAAGTAAATACTTTTTGCATGAATCAGTGACTTACCTAAAGCCATTTTTGGAGCAGTAGCACCAGGATTGGAAACTCAGATCTTCTGATTCTCAGCTAGAGTTTCTTTATCACTGGTGTGTCAAGCATAGAGAGACTCTGCTCATGAAAGAGAATTCTTTTAATGTTAGATATGGGAGTTTTTCTTTTCACTTGATATTTTTCTGTATTATTTGATCTTTAACTCCAAATAGGTATCATCTTAATTATAATAATAAAATAGATGTTTGGAAAAATTATAAGAAAAAGTGAAAGTCACTAAGTCATGTCTGACTCTGTGACCCCATGGATTATACAGTCCGTGGAATTCTCTAGGCCAGAATACTGGAGTGGGTAGCCTTTCCCTTCTTCAGGGGGGTCTTCCCACCCCAGGGATCAAACCCAGGTCTCCTGCATTGCAGGCAGATTCTTTACTAACTGAGCTATCAGGGAAGCCCGAGGCTGCTTATCAGAGCTATTCCTCTTTTGTAGATGTGAGAACGCTCATGCTAGTCAGATAGACAGGTTTTCCATGTGGTATCTGCTGTGAGAAGAGGTTTGAACCCCCGTCTTGATTCCATTTCTGGTAATGGTGAAGTAGTTCTTTTGGAGCAGGCCCCACAGAAAGCAACTGTAAACTCAGATAAAATGTAAAAATATAACCCCATGAAGGAAGTGGAGAGTGACCAAAAACAGGCCTATTTTTCACAAGGTCCTGAAAGTCAAGGACAGACTGCGAAACTGTTCCAAACTGAAGGATTCTAAAGGGGTGTGGCTTCTAAATGAAATATACCATTGTGAATTGGAGCCTTCGTTGTATAGGACTTTAGTGGAATGATGGGAGAAATCTAAATGGAGTCTGTAGTTGTGTGGGTACTCACATACCAGTGTTACTTTTTTAGTTTTGATAGTTGAATTGTTGTTATGCAGAGAGTATTGATGGTTTTGGTGACAAATACACTCACATATTTTAGATTGATAAGGCATCAGATTGGTAACTGGCTCGGAGATAGTTCAGGAAAAAAAAATGGAGAAAGAGAGGAAAGGGAGCAAAGATGGTGAAATGTTAATATTTGGAGTATAGGAGTGTTCTTTATATAGTATTGCAGCTTTGCTAGAATTTGTTTCAAAATATATAGTATTGCAACTTTGCTAGAATTTGTTTCAAAAAGAGGTTTAAAAACTTCATGCTGAATTTCCTTAAAAATTTTTTCTACATCTATTGAGAGATGATCATATGATTGTTATTCTTCAACTTGTTAATATAATCTATCACAATGATTTGCAGAAATTGAACCATACTTGCGACTCTGGGATAAACCCCATTTGATCATGATGTACGATTCTTTTAATGTCTTGTTGAATTTAGGTTGTTAATATTTTTGCTGAGGACTTTGCATCTATGTTCATCAGTGATGTATGTGTGTTAGTTGTTTAGTCATGTCTGACTCTTTGCAGCCCCATGGACTGTAGCCTGCCAGGTCTCCTCTCTCCATGGAATTCTCCAGGCAAGAATACTGGAGTGGGTTGCCATTCCCTTTTCCAGAGGGTCTTCCCAACCCAGGGATTGAACATTGGTCTCCTGCATTACAGGCAGATTGTTTACCGTCTGAGCCACCAGGCAAGCCCTGGCCTGTAAATTTTTGTGTATGTCTGTGGTATCTTTGTCTGATTTTGGTATTAGGGTGGTGCTGGCCTTACAGAATGAGTCGAGAAATGTTCCTTCTGTGATTCTGGGGACTAGTTTAAGAATATAGGTGTTGACTCTTCCTTAAGTGTTTGGTAATGTTTAAATTCACCTGTGAAGCTGTCTGGTCCTGGACTTTTTGTTGTTGGTAAGTTGTTTATTTATTTTTCTAATTTGATTTTATACTGGTAATTGGCCTGCTCATATTTTCTATTCCTTCCTGATTCAGTCTTGGGAGATTGTATATTTCTAAGAATTTGTCCACTTCTTCTAGGTTGTCCATTTTATTGGCCGAATAATAATGAAAATTTGTAGATTGCAGCCAAAGCAATGCTTTTGGGGAAATTGATAATTTTAAGTGCACATATTAGAAAGTGTTCAATTCAGTGACTTAAGGTTTTGCCTTTAGAAGCTGAAAAAAGAAAAGTAAGCCCCAAGTAAGTAGAAAGAAGGAAACAATAAAGATAAGAGTAGGAATTAATGAAATAGGAAACTGACAAAGGTAGAGAAAAATAACAAAGCCAAAATAATTCTCTGAAAATATCAACAAATAACTAGCTGGACTGATTAAGAAAAAAGAGAAATATATGTTTCAAAAAAAATCAAACTCATAGAAGGAGAGTAGAATGGTAATTGCCAGGTGGAGGAAATGCGGGGATGTTGGTCAAAGGATTCAGTTATGTGGGATGAATAAATTATAGAGATTAATGTGTAGTATGGTGAGTGTGTGTGCTAAGTCACTTTCAGTCATGTCCAACTCTTTGTGGCCCTTTGAATTGTAGCCCACCAGCCTCCTCTGTCCATGGGATTCTCCAGGCAAGAATAGTGGAGTGGGTTGCCACAACCTCCTCCAGGGGATCTTCCCAACCCAGGGACTGAACCCATGTCTGTTATGTCTCCTGCATTGGCAGGTGGGTTCTTGCCACTAGCACCACATGGGAAGCCCGTGTAGTATGGTAGCTATAGATAATAATACTGTATTATATACTTGTCATTTGCTAAGTGAGTTGTAGATCTTAAGTGTTCTTAACACACACAAGTAACTATGTGAAGTGATAGGTGTGCTAATTAGCTTGATTGTAGTAACCATTTTACAGTGTATATGTATATCAAATTCCATTGCACATCTTAGATACATACAGTTTTTATTTGTCAATTATACCTCAATAAAATTGGAAAAAATTTTAACATCCATTTTTGATAATAACTCTAATTTTGGCAAATTAGAAATAGAAGGGAACTTCTACAGTCTAATAAAGGGCATTTATAAAAAGCAAATGTCATAATTAATGGTAAAAAATTGGAAGTGTTCCTTTTAAGATTAAACTAAGGCAAGTGTGCCCTCTCTCAGCATTTTTATTAAACCTCATACTGGAAGGAGATTCTAGTGAGTTCCATAAGGTAAGAAAACGCAAAATTAGGCTTAAAAATGAGAAAGGAATAAATCTGTTTTTATTTGCAGATGAGATGATTGTTGACACAGGAAGTCTTAAGGAATCTAGAAGATAACTTTAGATAGAAGCAAGAAGTGAATTTAACAGAGTAAAGGCTCAACGTTCAGAAATTGATTTTTTTTATACAGCAGCAACAAGAAATTGAAAGATCTTAAAAGTATTCTTTTATGATTATATTGCAAAACATAATAAAATATTCAGGTATAAACTTAACAAAAAAAAAAAAATCTGAAAGACCTGTATATAAGAATTCTGAAACAGTGCTGTGAGAAGTTAAAGACCTAAATAAATGGAAAGATAAATAACATTTATGGATTGAAAGACTCAGTATTGTCAGTCCTCCCCAAGTTGATGTATAGATTTAAAGCAGCCCCAGTCAAAGAGGCTTTTCTTGGGGTAGAAACTGACAAACCGATTCCAACATTTATATGGCAACATAAAGAACCTTGATTATCCAAAGCAGTCTTGAAAAACAAGAAAAGTTAAAGGATTCACATTACCTAACTTGAAGGTTTGCTGTAAAAGTACAGTATGTTAACAATAAAAATGAAAATAATTTGATTTACAGATATACAATGGAATGTTATGCAGCCATAAAAAGGAATGGATTCAAGTCAGTTCTGATGAGGTTGATGAACCTAGAGCCTGTTATACAGAGTGAAGTAAATCAGAAAGGGAAAAACGATTATTGTATATTATCACATATATGGAATCTAGGAAAATGGTGCTGATGAACCTATTTGCAGGGCAGGAATAGAGACACACGCAGAGAATGGACTTGCGGACGCAGTTGGGGATGAAGGATGGGATGAGTTGAGAGAGTTGCATTGAAACGTATACACTACCATGTGTAAAACAGAGAGCTAGTGGGAGTTGCTGTGTGACACAGGGAGCGCCACCTGGGGCTCTGTGACAACCTAGGAGGGTGGGATGAGGTGAGAGGTGGGAGGGAGGCTCCAGAGGGAGGGGACATACATACATATGGCTGATTCATGTATGGCAGAAACCAGCACAATATTGTAAAGCAATTATCCTCCAATTAAAACTAAATTTAAATTTAAAAAATTAATTCATTAAAAAAAAAGAATCTGCCTGCCAATGCAGGAGATGCAAGAGACACAGACTTGATCCCTGGGTCAGGAAGATGCCCTGGATTAGGACATGGCAACCCTCTCCAGTATTCTTGCCTGGAAAATTCCATGGACAGAGTCTGGTGGGGAGTCCATGGGGTTGCAGAGAGTTGGACATGACTGAGCACGCATGCATGCACACTCAAACTCAGGGAAGACGAGCGCCTGGCCCACGGCTGCGCAGCAGGCCGGTGCTCGAACTCAGGGAATAGGAGCGCCTGGCCCACGGCTGCGCAGCAGGCCAGTGCTGGAACTCAGGGAAGACGAGCGCCTGGCCCACGGCTGCGCAGCAGGCCAGTGCTCGAACTCAGGCAAAACGAGCAGCCAGGCCCACGGCTGCGCAGCAGGCCAGTGGCAGTGCTGGGCCTGCGCCCAGCCTCCCAGAGCACTGTCTTTCGTGCTCTCCCAGGTGGCCTTGTCAGCATTCTCAGACATTAGTACATTGAGAGGAGTACTGAGGTTTCAGGGTGGCTCAGGTTTCCTCTGACTCCTCTTTTTGGTCTGAAAAGTGGTTTTCCAGCTTCCCTGTGATGCCTGTGAGAGTGAATTCAGTTGATTCACTAGACCCTGTTCAGCTTTCCTTTTCTGTGCTAGGCTGGAAGAGGGAAGGAGCAGCCCGCTGGAGGGTGTACTGCCTATGTTACTAAAACGGTTTTTCTGGGTCTCTTTCCTCTGCAGTTAGCACCTTTAATTAAAAATAAAATAAATAACGGTGTTCCTTCTCCTTTCCAAATATTGCTGAGAATCTTTGTGTTGTTGCTCTTGGTTGCGTGTTCTGATGATGTCTGAGCACTAAGAGCAAATTGAGA
Source organism: Ovis aries (assembly GCF_016772045.2). Classification (NCBI taxonomy): domain Eukaryota; kingdom Metazoa; phylum Chordata; class Mammalia; order Artiodactyla; family Bovidae; genus Ovis; species Ovis aries. The sequence goes on from NC_056068.1 coordinate 34,310,572, forward strand.
AAGGGACTGAGAACACCATTACGGAAGAGGTTTTCTCAAGGGGAATGGCCAAGTCTAGAATAGAACAGCCATCTGCTGCCAGATGGACAGGGTGCCCCTGAGCTACGAATCTGACCCAGGAGCTGGCCTTGCAGTGTGTTTGCTCTTTGGGGATACCCCTTGTGTCTTTGTTCCCTGCTGGCTCGTGGATTCCCCCTCCCTCACCCAGGCCCCCAGGATCCTGCTGCCTGTGATGTCTGGGCACACACAGATGATCCAGCAGAAGCCAGCAGCACACTGTATTCATGCAGCGAGGTGGCACCTCTGCTCCTCTGCAGTGAAACGCCCAAATTAATTCACTGTTGTTAGCAGTCCTTCCAGCTGAGGAGACTCATGGCAGTTCAGAGTATTCTGGTGCAAGAGGTGGGGTTGAGGTGGAATTTTCTGTCCACCCTCAAAATGCTCTTGCCGGATATACCCTGATACTTCATTATCCTGGAAGCTGACAGGCTAGGGGAGGGAGGCAGAGACAGGTCTGTGGGTGGATAAAATTCAGAGTAATGAAGTCCACCATCCTTTTTTTATGTTAGAAGAAACTCCTATGTTTCCTGCATTGTCATCCAACTTGTTTACTATGAATATGCTTTTCTGCTCTCACTTCTTTCCTCTACCCTAATCTTCCTTTCTCTTTTTCCTTGTCCTGCCACTCTTCTTCCTCCCAGCCCTGCCCCACCTTCTACTTCTGTATCATTTGTTCTTCTGAGAATATGAAAATATGGAATGGTAGGGGAAATACCATCGCCAAACTCCTACCCCTTCCCCAGGTATTAGAGTCATCATTTAAAGAGAGAGTCAAGAATGTGACTTTCCTGCATTCAAGGTTTATTATGTTTGTTATACGCTGTCCCACCCAGGGAACTGTCTGATGAGAGCGAGGCTGCAGCCAAGCTAAGGAGGAACAAGAAACCAAGGTGAAAATGGATCATCTTTCCCTCACCATCATCTGTTCCATCAATTCAGTCTTCTCTGAGAGCCACAAGTATTCCTGCCTGTCTGCTCTGGGGAGCTGTATGAATATGTAGCTTTGTTTATGCATCTCTTTAGCATTAAGATGCTGTTTGTTCACTTGCTTTAACTTGGTTCTGTATCAGCCACCCTGGGGAAGCAGGGCTTCTCTCATTTCCTCATGCCGTCCTTCCTAGCATGTGCTGTCATTTCCTGTTTGCTTACAGTCACTCTTGAGTCCCAAGTATGAACTTCATATTTCCCCATATTGTAGTCACTGACAACCTGAAATAATGACTGAAGTCTCCTGTGATACTGAGCGAAGAGACGCATAGAAGGTTGGAGAGTATGGGGGCATCTCCTGATATCAGGGGTTCTAGAGTCCCTGCTGGGTCAGAGATTCTGTAATGTCACACATCAAACTGGAAGTCAGGATACCAGGTTTAGACCCTATAACCTGGTATTCTAGCTAGTAACTTGCTGCATGGACAGATCCCCATCCTTCTCTTAGTTTTCTTCATTTATTACAAGCTTCAGTACCTGCTGGGGCATCAGTTTAAGTTAAGCTGCTTATTCTCTATTGTTGACCAAGCTATTCAACTATTGAAGTATATTGTTTTTTGAAACTTGTTGGCTCAAACAAATAGTGGGACAAAGGAAAAACATCTCAGGTTTATATTTGACACTCTCACTTGTCCTTTCCTCCATGCCATGAGTGGATCACAGCTGCAGAACAAAGCCTTTAGGACCAGTTTAGGTCTTCAGGAAGGTTATCATGAGGACTGTTATCTGAGGGCCAGTAGCAGGGGTCCCAGCAACATGTGCGCTGGGCAGAAGGACCTTTACCACTTGGGGCTGTAAGGGTACAGTGGCTATTGTCTGCTAGGATTGGTTCCCTAGAGGGTTTCTCTTTCTTGGCCACTGACTGCTTGCTTTACTCCTCACAGCACATACTGCTAAGCAGCAGGAAGAATGGGACCAACCCAACTCAGTCTGCCCTGCCAATAATGCAAGACACATGCTGAGGGTGGAGGGATTTCACAGAAAGCTCTAGAATTCCAAGTTCCAAATGTTTGATCTAATCAAGGGCTGTGTGGTCACACGGCAATGCTTGTACCCTCTCCCTGGGGATTCCATTTTAGGATACTGTTAGAAAGCTCAGCCTTCATATTTGCTTTCATCACTACTTTGGGAGGTAGGTAGGACAAGGATTTTTTAAAAAATAACTTTTAATTTCTGGTTGTAAAAATAGGGCATGCTCATTGCAGAATTATAGAACACCAAGATCATTTATAATTTCACTATTTAGTGAAGATAACTTGTAACATTCTAATGTATTTTTCCAGTTTTTCCTACATGTATTTAAAAAAAAAAAGCACCACAAGATGTGCATATTGTATGTTTGCTTTGCAGCCAGATTTTCCATCTATAACTATATTGGGAACATTTCCCCTATATTGCTAAATATTTTTTAAAAAATAATTATTTAACATTAAAAACAGCATTCTATTATTTGGATATGCCACAATTTATGTGGTTATTTATGGAAGTGTAGGTTGTTTCTAAATTTTTTGCTACTAAAACTTATGCTGTGATAAACATCTTTGTACTTAAAAATTTGGTCAAATCTCTGATTGTTTTCTCAAGAAGGATTTCTAGAAATAGGATTCTTGGATGAAAGGATATAGAATTTTTAAGGATCTTGATATACACACATACACACATTTTGCATTTCTCAAATTTATTGCCAATAAAACTGTTATTTTTGAAAAATACAAAACAGACACAAAAGGAACCGTTGAGTGTTTGCTTTGACAGATATTTTAAAGACATTTTATTTTTAAAAACTTTATTTTTTATTGATGTATAGCAGATTTACAATGTTTTATTCATTTCTGGTGTACAGCAGAATGATTTAGTTATGTATAAATATATATTCTTTTTCAGGTTCATTTCTATTATAGGTTATTACAAGGTATTGAATGTAGTGCTGTAAATAGGAAATTGCTACTTGTTTTATATATAGTAGTGTGTATCTGTTAATCCCAGACTCCTAATTTATCCCTTCTGTGGTAATCATAAATTTGTTTTCTATGTCTGTGAGTCTGTTTCTGTTTTGTAAGTAAGTTCATTTGTATCATTTTTGTTGATTCCACACATGAGTGATATCATATGATATTTGTCTTTGTCTGACTTACTTTACTGAGTATAATCTCTAGGTCCATTTATATTGTTGCAAATGGCATTATTTCATTCTTTTTTTTTTAAATTTCATTTTTTATGGCTAAGTAATATTCCTTTGTACATATACAAAGTCTTCTTTATTCATTCATCTGCTGATGGACATTTAGGTTGCTTCAATGTCTTGGTTACTGTAAACAGTGCTGTTATGAACACTTGGGTGTGTGTATCTTTTTGAATTAGAGTTTTCATCTTTTCTGGGTATATAATATACCCAGGAGTAGGATTGATGGATCATATGGTAGCTCTATTTTTAGTTTTTTTACTGTTCTCCATAGTGCCTGCACCAATTTGCATTTCCACCAACAATCTTGACACATATTTAGTATGGCAAGAATTACCGCCATACTGCCATCAAGAATTTTGTTCCTTGATCCTTGTGCTGATTACTTCTCACTAGAAAAGATGCCAGAGCAGCTGAAGCATCTCATTGGAAAATTTCCTGTTTCCCTCAAATGAGGAAGGGATTTTAAAGGGACTTTAAAATGCTCTTGCCATCTTCAATCCTGTTGAATGGCACCCCTCACTGTTAGTTTCTGTGTGAGGGGTTTGTTTATTTCCTTGGTCAGAGCCACACGCAGAAAAGAGAATAGGCCCTGGAGAGCAGGAAACCTCATTTTACCTTGGAATGATGGAGGACCAGCTTTCCCTATTAGAACATGAAAAAAAAAATGCTATTCTGTTACTTGTCAGATTAGAATAATGCATGTGAAAACACATTGAAACCTGTGAAGAACTCTATAAATGTAATGTGTTATTATTAGGGTTATTTTGGATTCAGATAATAATGCTGATATGATTACTGAGATATTATGTAATGCTTTTGGCAGAATAAAGGATGTTGAGCTGTGAATGATAGCATGGAACTTCAGAGAGAATATTTACTCTGACCTCCTTAAAAGGGAAGGCAGATAAGGCAACTGAGTCTCAGAGAACTTAGCCATCCAATGTCACATAGCAGAATAAGCTGGCAGGCAGGTCTCCTTATTTCTTTCTCTCTCTCTCTCTCTCTTTTTGGGCGGGAGGGTTATATTCTTGACTTTTAGAGCCAAGTGCAACCAAGTGCAAGCCAAGTGCAACCAAGTGCAAGCCAAGTGCAGTCTTGCTCATGTGTGCTGCTAAAGTACCATTTTACATTTTAATTGTATTATTTTAATTGAGGTATAATTGACATACATTATACTAGTTTCAGGTGTTACAGTGTAATGATTTGGTATTTGTATATATTGCAAAGTGATCACTATAATTAGTCTAGTTAACATCTGTCACCATACGTTTACAGAATATTTTTTCTTGTGATTAGAACTTTTAATGTATATTCTCTCAGCCGCTTTCAAATATGCAGTGCAGTGTTATTAAGTGCACTTGCCACGTTAGACACTACATCCCCATGACTTACTTATTTTATAACTGGAAGTTTGTATACCTTCGCCTATTTTGCTCATCCCTCTCCCCACCTCCTCTGTGAGTATGTGCTCAGTTGCTCAGTCGTATCTGACTCTTTGCAACCCTAGGGACTTGGTTACTATAAACAGTGCTGTTATGAACATTGGGGTGTGTGTATCTTTTTGAATTAGAGTTTCCAGTCTTTCAGAAGAGTCCGCCAGGCTCTTCTGTTCATGGGATTTCTCAGGCAAGAATATTGGAGTGGGTTGCCATTTCCTTCTCCAGGGGATCTTCCCAATCCAGGGATCAAACTTGTGTCTCTTGCATTTCCTTCATTGGCAGACAGATTCTTTACCTCTGAGCCATCTGGGAAGCCCTTACCCCTATTCTCTGGCAACCATCAATTTGTTCTCTGTATGTATAAGCTTATTATTTTTTATTATTTAAAACTTTAAAAATTTTAAGATTCCACATATAAATCAGATCATATGGTATTTGTCTTTCTCTGTCTGGCTTATTTCACTTAGCATAATGCCCTCAAGGTTTATCCATGCATCCGTGTTGTCATAAATGGCAAAATTTCTTTATTTTGTTAGACTGAATAATATTGTAGTGTGTGTGTGTATATCACATCTTCTTTATACATCTGTTCTTTATCTGTCTTGTATATACCCATCTTCTTTATCTGTTGACGTAGGATACTTAGTATGTTTCCATACTTCAGCGATTATGAATAATGCTGCAGTAAGCATAGGAATGCATATACCTTTTTGAGTTAGCGTTCTCTTTTTGTTCAGGTAGATACCCAGAAATGGAATTGCTGGATCATATGGTTACCTGGATCATATGGTAGTTCTATTTATAATTTTTCAAGGAACCACCTCCATACTGTTTTCCATAGTGGCTGCTCCAAATTACATCCCCACCAACAATGCACAAAGATTCCCTTTTCTGCACATCCTTGTCAATACTTGTTATTTCTTTTCTTTTTATAATAGTTGTTCTAACAGGCATGGTTTTGATATTTCATTGTAGCTCTGATTTCCATTTCCTTTATTTTTTAAAAATAAGGTAAACAACAAGGATTTACTGTATAGCACAGTGAACTATATTCAATATCTTGTAATAAACTATAATGAAAAATAATTGGAAAAAAGAATATATACATATATGAAATGAAAGTGAAAGTTGCTCAGTCGTGTCTGACTCTTTGCCACCCCATGGAGACTATACAGTCCATGGAATTCTCCAGGCCACAATTCTGGAGTGGGTAGCTTTTTCCTTCTCCAGGGGATCTTCCTAACCTAGGGATTGAACCCAGATCTTCCACATTGCAGGCAGATTCTTTACCAGCTGAGCCACAAAGGAAGCCCAAGAATACTGGAGTGGGTAGCCTATCCCTTCTCCAGTGGATCTTCCTGACCCAGGAATCCAACTGGGGTCCCCTGCATTGCAGGCGGATTCTTTACCAACTGAACTATCAGGGAATACATATATGAAATATATGTATAAAATGAAGTCACTGTGCTGTACACCTGAAGCTAACCCACATTGTAAATAAAATGTACTTCAATTAAAAAAAAGAGAGAACTAGATGGTAATATGGAGAACGAGACAGATTTAGGGTATTATTAATATGAATTCTTTCTTAGGATTATACAGCCCTTTTTTCCTTTTGATAATTTGTACACAGTGAACTTTAAATACTTGATTGTAACTTTTAAATTGACACCTTAGTATTAGTAGAAATAGTTACATATTATATCAGTAAACTTTAAGAATATCATATCTAATAGCATATCTAATATTAATTGTGGTTTTTGTTTAGTCTCTAAGTCGTGTCTGACTCTTTTGTGACCCCATGGACTATAGCCCACCAGGCTCCTCTGTCCATGGAATTTCCCAGGCACAAATACTGGAGTGGGTTGTCATTTCCTTCTCCTTGCATTTCCCTTATGATTAGTGATGTTAAACATCTTTTTATGTACCTATTGGCCATTTGTCTTCTTTAGAAAGAATTCTGTTCAGATCCTCTGACCATTTTTTAATTGATTTTTAATATTTTAATATAAATTTATTTATTTTAATTGGAGGCTAATTACTTTACAATATTGTATTGGTTTTGCCATACATTGACATGACTCTGCCACAGGTGTACACGTGTTCCCCATTCTGAACCCCGCTCCCACCTCCCTCCCTATACCATCCCTCTGGGTCATCCCAGTGCACCAGCCCCGAGCATCCTGTATCATGCCTCGAATCTGGACTGGCAATTCATTTCACATATGATAACATACATGTTTCAGTGCCATTCTCCCAAATCATCCCACCCTCGACCTCTCCCACAGAGTCCAAAAGACTGTTCTATACATCTGTGTCTCTTTTGCTGTCTCGCCTATAGGGTTATCATTACCATCTTTCTAAATTCCATAAATATGCATTAGTATACTGTATTGATGCTTTTCTTTCTGGCTTACTTCACTCTGTATAACAGGCTTCAGTTTCATCCACCTCATTAGAACTGATTCAAATGTATTCTTTTTAATGGCTGAGTAATACTCCATTGTGTATATGTGCCACAGCTTTCTTATCCATGCTGATGATGGACATCTAGGTTGCTTCCATGTCCTGGCTATTATAAAGAGTGCTGTGATGAACATTGGGGTACACGTGTCTCTTTCAATTCTGGTTTCCTTGGTGTGTATGCCCAGCAGTGGGATTGCCGGGTCTATGGCAGTTCTATTTCCAGTTTTTTAAGGAATCTCCACACTATTCTCCGTAGTGGCTGTACTAGTTTGCATTCCTACCAACAGTGTAAGAGGGCTCCCTTTTCTCCACACCCTCTCTAGCATTTATTGCTTGTAGACTTTTGAATAGCAGCCATTCTGACTGGCATGAAATGGTACCTCATTGTGGTTTTGGTTTGCATTTCTCTGATAACGAGTGATGTTGAGCATCTTTTCATGTATTTGTTAGCCATCTGTATGTCTTCTTTGGAGAAATGTCTGTTTAGTTCTTTGGTCCGTTTTTTGATTGGGTCATTTATTTTTCTGGAATTGAGCTGCAGGAGTTGCTTGTATATTTTTGAGATTAATTCTTTGTCAGTTGCTTCATTTGCTATTATTTTCTCCCATTCTGAAGGCCGTCTTTTCACCTTGTTTATAGTTTCCTTTGTTGTGCAGAAACTTTTAATTTTAATTAGCTCCCATTTGTTTATTTTTGCTTTTATTTCCAATATTCTGGGAGGTGGATCATAGAGGATCCTGCTGTGATTTATGTCGCAGAGTGTTTTGCCTATGTTCTCCTCTAGGAGTTTTATAGTTTCTGGTCTTTAATCCATTTTGAGTTTATTTTTGTGTATGGTGTTAGAATGTGTTCTAGTTTCATTCTTTTACAAGTGGTTGACCAGTTTTCCTAGTACCACTTGTTAAAGAGATTGTCTTTTTCTCCATTGTATATTCTTGCCTCCTTTGTCAAAGATAAGGTGTCCATAGGTGCATGGATTTATCTCTGGGCTTTCTATTCTGTCCCATTGATCTATATTCCTGTCTTTGTGCCAGTACCATACTGTCTTGATGACTGTGGCTTTGTAGTAGAGCCTGAAGTCAGGCAGGTTGATTCCTCCAGTTCCATTCTTCTTTCTCAAGATTGCTTTGACTATTCGAGGTTTTTTGTATTTCCATACAAATTGTGAAATTATTTGTTCTAGCTCTGTGAAAAATATCGTTGGTAGCTTGACAGGGATTGCATTGAATCTATAGATTGCTTTGGGTAGTATACTCATTTTCACCATATTGATTCTTCCGATCCATGAACACGATATATTTTCCCATCTATTAGTGTCCTCTTTGATTTCTTTCACCAGTGTTTTATAGTTTTCTATATATAGGTCTTTAGTTTCTTTAGGTAGATCTATTCCTAAGTATTCTTTTCATTGCAATGGTAAATGGAATTGTTTCCTTAATTTCTTTTTCTATTTTCTCATTATTAGTGTATAGGAATGCAAGGGATTTCTGTGTGTTGATTTTATATCCTGCAACTTTACTATATTCATTGATTAGCTCTAGTAATTTTTGGTAGAGTCTTTAGGGTTTTCTATGTAGAGGATCATGTCATCTGCAAACAGCGAGAGTTTTACTTCTTCTTTTCCAATTTGGATTCCTTTTATTTCTTTTTCTGCTCCAATTTCTGTGGCCAGAACTTCCAAAACTATGTTGAATAGTAGTGGTGAGAGTGGGCACCCTTGTCTTGTTCCTGACTTTAGGGGAAATGCTTTCAATTTTTCACCATTGAGGATAATGTTTGCTATGGGTTTGTCGTATATAGCTTTTATTATGTTGAGGTATGTTCCTCCTATTCCTGCTTTCTGGAGGGTTCTTATTATAAATGGATGTTGAATTTTGTCAAAGGCTTTCTCTACTTCTATTGATATAATCATATGGCTTTTATTTTTCAATTTGTTAATGTGGTGTATTACATTGATTGATTTGCGGATTTTGAAGAATCCTTGCATACTTGGGATAAAGCCGACTTGGTCATGATGTATGATCTTTTTAATATGTTGTTGGATTCTCATTGCTAGTACTTTGTTAAGAATTTTTGCATCTCTGTTCATCAGTGATATTGGCCTGTAGTTTTCTTTTTTCGTGGTATCTTTGTCAGATTTTGGTATTAGGGTGATGGTGGCCTCGTAGAATGAGTTTGGAAGTTTACCTACCTCTGCAATTTTCTGGAAAAGTTTGAGTAGGATAGGTGTTAGCTCTTCTCTAAATTTTTGGAAGAATTCAGCTGTGAAGCTGTCTGGACCTGGGCTTTTGTTTGCTGGAAGATTTCTGATTTCAATTTCCGTGCTTATGATGGGTCTGTTAAGATTTTCTATTTCTTCCTGGATCAGTTTTGAAAAGTTGTACTTTTCTAAGAATTTGTCTATTTCTCCCAAGTTGTCCATTTTATTGGCATATAATTGCTGATTATATGTAGTCTGTTATGATCCTTTGTATTTCTGTGTTGTCTGCTGTGATCTCTCCATTTTCATTTCTAATTTTATTGATTTGATTTTTCTCCCTTTGTTTCTTGATAAGTCTGGCTAATGGTTTGTCAATTTTATTTATTGTTTCAAAGAACCAGTTTTTGGCTTTGTTGATTTTTGCTATGGTCTCTTTTGTTTCTTTTGCATTTATTTCTGCCCTAATTTTTAAGATTTTTTTCCTTCTACTAACCCTGGGGTTCCTCATTTCCTCCTTTTCTAGTTGCTTTAGGTGTAGAGTTAGGTTATTTGTGTGACTTTTTTCTTGTTTCTTGGGGTATGCCTGTATTGCTATGAACCTTCCCCTTGGCACTGCTTTTACAGTGTCCCACAGGTTTTGGGTTGTTGTGTTTTCGTTTTCATTCGTTTCTATGCATATTTTGATTTCTTTTTTTCTTCTGTGATTTGTTGTATTGAGCAGCATGTTGTTCAGCCTCCATATGTTGGAATTTTTAATAGTTTTTCTCCTGTAATTGAGATCTAATCTTACTGCACTGTGGTCAGAAAAAATGCTTGGAATGATTTCAGTTTTTTTGAATTTACAAAGGGTAGATTTATGGCCCAGGTTGTGATCTGTCCTGGAGAAGGTTTTGTGTGCTCTTGAGAAAAAGGTGAAATTCATTGTTTTGGGGTGAAATGTCCTATAGATATCAATTAGGTCTAACTGGTCTATTGTATCATTTAAAGTTTGTGTTTCCTTGTTAATTTTCTGTTTAGTTGATCTATCCATAGGTGCGAGCGGAGTATTAAAGTCTCCCACTATTATTGTGTTATTGTTAATTTCCCCTTTCATACTTGTTAGCATTTGTCTTACATATTACAGTGCTCCTATATTGGGTGCATATATATTTATAATTGTTATATCTTCTTCTTGGATTGATCCTTTGATCATTATGTAGTGTCCTTCTTTGTCTCTTTTCACAGCCTTTGTTTTAAAGTCTATTTTATCTGATATGAGTATTTCTACTCCTGCTTTCTTTTGGTCTCTATTTGTGTGGAATATCTTTTTCCAGCCCTTCACTTTCAGTCAGTATGTGTCCCTTGTTTCAAGGTGGGTCTCTTGCAGACAACATGTATAGGGGTTTTGTTTTTGTATCCATTCAGCTAGTCTTTGTCTTTTGGTTGGGGCATTCAATCCACTTATGTTTAAGGTAACTATTGATAAATATGATCCCATTGCCATTTACTTTATTGTTTTGGGTTCAAGTTTATACACCCTTTCTGTGTTTCCTGTCTAGAGAAGATTCTTTAGCATTTGTTGAAGAGTTGGTTTGGTGGTGCTGAATTCTCTCAGCTTTTGCTTGTATGTAAAGCTTTTGATTTCTCCTTCATATTTGAATGAGATCCTTGCTGGGTACCATAATCTGGGCTGTATGTTATTTTCTTTCATCACTTTAAGTATGTCCTTGCCATTCCTCCTGACCTGAAGAGTTTCTATGGAAAGGTCAGCTGTTATCCTGATGGGAATCCCCTTGTGTGTTATTTGTTGTTTTTCCCTTGCTGCTTTTAATATTTGTTCTTTGCGTTTGATCTTTGTTAATTTGGTTAATATGTGTCTTGGGGTGTTTTGCCTTGGGTTTATCCTGTTTGGGACTCTCTGGGTTTCTTGGACTTGGGTGGCTATTTCCTTCTCCATTTTAGGGAAGTTTTCAACTGTTATCTCCTCCAGTATTTTCTCATGGTCTTTCTTTTTGTCTTCTTCTTCTGGGACTCCTATGATTCGAATGCTGGGGCATTTAACATTGTCCCAGATGTCTCTGAGATTGTCCTCATTTCTTTTGTTTTTCTTTTTTCCTCTCTGTTTCATTTATTTCTACCATTCTATCTTCTACCTCACTTATCCTATCTTCTGCCTCCGTCATTCTACTATTTGTTGCCTCCAGAGTGTTTTTGATCTCATTTATTGCATTATTCATTATATATTGACTCTTTTTTATTTCTTCTAGGTCCTTGTTAAACCTTTCTTGCATCGTCTCAATCCTTGTCTCCAGGCTATTTATCTGTAACTTCATTTTGTTTTCAAGATTTTGGATCATTTTCACTATTATTATTTGGAATTCTTTATCAGGTAGATTCCCCATCTCTTCCTCTTTTGTTTGGTTTGGTGGGCATTTATCCTGTTCCTTTACCTGCTGGGTACTTCTCTGCCTCTTCATCTTGTTTATATTGCTGTGTTTGGGGTGGCCTTTCCGTATTCTGGCAGTTTGTGGAGTTCTCTTTATTGCGGAGTTTCCTCACTGTGGGTGGGATTGAACGGGTGGCTTGTCAAGGTTTCCTGGTTAGGGAAGCTTGTGTTGGTATTCTGGTGGGTAGAGCTGGATTTCTTTTCTCTGGAGTGCAATGAAGTGTCCAGTAATGAGTTATGAGATGTCATTGGGTTTGGAGTGACTTTGGGCAGCTTGAATATTGAAGCTCAGGGCTATGTTCCTGTGTTGCTGGAGAATTTGTGTGGTATGTCTTGCTCTGGAACTTGTTGGCCCTTGGGTGGTGCTTGGTTTCAGTGTAGGTATGGAGGCGTTTGATGAGCTCCTATTGATTAATGTTCTCTGGAGTCAGTTCTCTGGTGTTCTCAGGATTTGGACTTAAGCCTCCTGCCTCTGGTTTTCAGTCTTATTCTTACAGTAGCCTCAAGACTTCTCCATCTTTAAAGATTCTCTATTTCTTTGCATCTCCATCACGACCATGCTAGTCCAACTTTCCACTCTCTCCTGTTTGAACTTTATTTATGATCTCACTCATTTCTCCCCAAAATATACTTTCTACTCTCTTATCATCAGTAAGCAGAGAAGTGAAGAAGTTGCCATCACATGGAGTCTCTTCTCCAATTCCCCACTAATTGAATTTTTAATATTAAGTTATGTAAGTTCTTTTTACAGTTGACCCTTATATAACTTATATGTGGATTTTTTTCAATAGGTAATACTACAGTACTTACAGTTGGTTGAATCTACTGATGCCAGAACCACAGATGAGGAGGAACCACATGTGTAGAGGGCCAACTACAAGTTACATATAGATTTTTGACTGACAGAGAGTTCATGCCCCTAATCCCCTGGATATTAACTGCTAATAAGATATATAATTTATAAATGTTTTTTCCCATTTGATAGGTTACCTCTTCATTTTGTTGATGGTTTCCTTTGCTGTGGAGAGCTTTTTAGTTTGAAATAGTCCCAGTGGTTTACTTTTGCTTTTGTTGCCCTTGCCTTTGGGGTCAGATCCAAAAACTCATCACCAAGATCAGTATAGGAGCTTACCGCCTAGTTTTCCCTCTAGGAGTTATATGATTTTCAGGTCTTACATTCAAGTCTTTAATCTATTTGCGGTCGTTTTTCTGTATGGTATAAGATAGTGGTCCCATGTCATTCTTTTTCATATAACTGTCTGGTTTTCAGAACACTATTTATTGAAGAGATTATTCTTTCCCATTGTGTATTCTTGGCTCCTTGGTCATAAATTAATTGACATTTATGTTTGGTTTATTTCTGGGTTCTCTATTATGTTCCATTGATTTAGGTCTTTATGCCAATACTGTATTCTTTTAATTACGATAGTTTTGTAATATGCCTCCAGCTTCGTTCTTCTTTCTCAAGATTGCTTTTGCTATTTGGGGTCTTTTGTGCTTCCAAACAAATTTTAGAATTGTTTATTCTATTTATGTGAAAAATGCCTTTGGAATTTTCATAGGGATTGTATTGATTCTGCAGATTGCTTTGGGTAATATAGACATTTTAAGAATATTTATTCTTCCAATTCATGAGCAGGGAATATCTTTCCATTATTTTGTGTTTTCTTTGGCCAATGTCTTATGGTTTTCAGTGTATGCCTTTGACCTCCTTGTTTAATATTATTCCTAGGTATTTTATTCTTTTTGATACATTCATAAATGGGATTGTTATCTTAATTTCACTTCCTGATAATTTGTTACTAGTGTATAGACATGTGGTGAATTTTTGTCTATTGATTTTGTATCCTGCAACTTTACTGAATTAATTTATTCTAACAGGTTTTTTTTTGATGGATTTTTTAGAGTTTTTTTTTTTTTTTATATCAAGTCATCAACAAATAGTGAGTTTTGCTTCTTCCTACCCAATTTGGATGCCTTTTATTTCTTTGCTTTGCCTATTGCTCTGGATCGGTTCAGTTCAGCCGCTCAGTCGTGTCTGACTCTTTGTGACCCGATGAATCGCAGCACGCCAGGACTCCCTGTCCATCACCAACACCCAGAGTTCACTCAAACTAACGTCCATCGAGTCCGTGGTGCCATCCAGCCATCTCATCCTCTGTCATCCCCTTCTCCTCCTGCCCCCAATCACTCTCAGCATCAGAGTCTTTTCCAATGAGTCAACTCTTCGCATGAGGTGGCCAAAGTACTGGAGCTTCAGCTTCAGCATCAGTCCTTCCAAAGAACACTCAGGACTGATCTCCTTTAGGATGGACTGGTTGGATCTCCTTGCATTCCAAGGGTCTCTCAAGAGTCCAACTCTCACATCCATACATGACCACTGGAAAAACCATAGCCTTGACTAGACACACCTTGTTGGCAAAGTTATGTCTCTGCTTTTGAATACACTGTCTAGGTTGGTCATAACTTTCCTTCCAAGGAGTAAGCGTCTCTTAATTTCATGGCTGTAATCACCATCTGCAATTATTTTGGAGGCCAAAAAAAATTAAGTCTGACATTGTTTCCACTGTTTCCCCATCTATTTCCCATGAAGTAATGGGACCAGATGCCATGATCTTCGTTTTCTGAATGTTGAGCTTTAAGCCAACTTTTTCGCTCTCCTCTTTCACTTTCATCAAGAGGTTTTTTAGTTCCTCTTCGCTTTCTGCCATAAGAGTGGTGTCATCTGCATATCTGAGGTTATTGATATTTCTCCCGGCAATCTTGATTCCAGCTTGTGCTTCTTCCAGTCCAGAGTTTCTCATGATGTACTCTGCATATAAGTTAAATAAGCAGGGTGACAATATACAGGCTTGATGTACTCCTTTTCCTATTTGGAACCAGTCTGTTGTTCCGTGTCCAGTTCTAACTGTTGCTTCCTGACCTGCATACAGATTTCTCATGAGGCAGATGGTCTGGTATTCCCATCTCTTTCAGAATTTTCCACAGTTTATTGTGATCCACAGAGTCAAAGGCTTTGGCATAGTCAATAAAGCAGAAATAGATGTTTTTCTGGAACTCTCTTGCTTTTCCATGATCCAGCGGATGGTGGAAATTTGATCTCTGGTTCCTCTGCCTTTTCTAAAACCAGCTTGAACATCTGGAAGTTCATGGTTCACATATTGCTGAAGCCTGGCTTGGAGAATTTTGAGCATTACTTTACTAGCATGTGAGATGGTGCAATTGTGCGGTAGTCTGAGCATTCTTCGGCATTGCCTTTCTTTGGGATTGGAATGAAAACTGACCTTTCCCAGTCCTGTGGCCACTGCTGAGTTTTCCAAATTTGCTGGCATATTGAGTGCAGCACTTTCACAGCATCATTGAGGATTTGAAAGAGCTCAACTGGAATTCCATCACCTCCACTAGCTTTGTTCATAGTGATGCTTTCTAGGCCCACTTGACTTCACATTCCAGGATGTCTGGCTCCAGGTGAGTGGTCACACCATTGTGATTATCTTGGTTGTGAAGAACTTTTTTGTACAGTTCTTCTGTATATTCTTGCCACCTCTCCTTAATATCTTCTGCTTCTGTTAGGTCCATACCATTTCTGTCCTTTATTGAGCCCATCTTTGCATGAAATGTTCCCTTGGTATCTCTAATTTTCTTGAAGAGATCTCTAGTCTTTCCCATTCTGTTGTTTTTGTCTATTTCTTTGCATTGATCACTGAGGAAGGCTTTCTTATCTCTTCTTGCTATTCTTTGAAGCGCTACATTCAGATGCTTATGTCTTTCCTTTTCTCCTTTGCTTTTCACTTCTCTTCTTTTCACAGCTATTTGTAAGGCCTCCCTGGACAGCCATTTTGCGTTTTTGCATTTCTTTTCCATGGGGATGGTCTTGATCCCTGTCTCCTGTACAGTGTCAGGAACCTCTGTCCATCGTTCATCAGGCACTCTATCAGATCTAGTCTCTTAAATCTATTTCTCACTTCCACTGTATAATCATAAGGGATTTGATTTAGGTCATACCTGAATGGTCTAGTGGTTTTCCCTACTTTCTTCAATTTAAGTCTGAATTTGGAGAATGCTGAGTGCCAAAGAATTGATGCTTTTGAACTGTGGTGTTGGAGAAGACTCTTGAGAGTCCTTTGGACTGCAAGGAGATCCAATCAGTCCATTCTAAAGGAGATCAGCCCTGAGTGTTCTTTGGAAGGAATGATGCTAAAGCTGAAACTCCAGTACTTTGGCCTCCTCATGCGAAGAGTTGACTCATTGGAAAAGACTGTGATCCTGGGAGGGATTAGGGGCAGGAGGAAAAGGGGACGACAGAGAGTGAGATGGCTGGATGGCATCACCGACTTGATGGACGTGAATTTGAGTGAACTCTGGGAGATGGTGATGGACAGGGAGGCCTGGCATGCTGTGATTCATGGGGTTGCATGGAGTCGGACATGACTGAGTGACTGAACTGGACTGAACTGAGCTTCATTCTTTCTGGAGTTATTTCTCTACTGATCTCCAGTAGCATATTGGGCACCTACTGACCTAGGGAGTTCCTCTTACAGTATCCTATCATTTTGCCTTTTCATAATGTTCATAGGGTTCTCAAGGCAAGAATACTGAAGTGGTTTGCCATTCCCTTCTCCAGTGGACCACATGCTCTGGCTAGGGCTTCTAATAGTATGTTGAATAAAGTGGTGAAAGTAGACATCTTTGTTTTGTTCCTGAGATTAAAGGAAGGTTGAGTATGATTTACCTGTGGGCTTGTCATATACAGCCTTTATTATGTTGAGGTATGACCACTCTTTACCCACTTTCTTTTTATCACAGTTTAGTTCAGTTCAGTTCAGTCGCTCAGTTGTATCCGACTCTTTGCCACCCCATGAATCGCAGCACGCCAGGCCTCCCTGTCCATCACCAACTCCCGGAGTTCACCCAATCTCATGTCCATCGAGTCGGTGATGCCATCCAGCCATCTCATCCTCTGTCGTCCCTATCTCCTCCTGCCCCCAATCCCTCCCAGCATCAGAGTCTTTTCTAATGAGTCAACTCTTCGCACGAGGTAGCCAAAGTACTGGAGCTTCAGCTTCAGCATCAGTCCTTCCAAAGAACACCCAGGACTGATCTCCTTAAGAATGGACTGGTTGGATCTCCTTGCAGTCCAAGGGACTCTCAAGAGTCTTCTCCAACACCACAGTTCAAAAGCATCCATTCTTCAGCACTCAGCTTTCTTCACAGTCCAACTCTCACATCCATTCATGACCACTGGAAAAACCATAATCTTGACTAGATGGACCTTTGTTGGCAAAGTAATGTCTCTGCTTTTTAATATCACAAATAGATGTTAAATTTTGTCAAATGCTCTTTTGTATTTATTAAGATGATCCTATATTTTTTATTTTTTATTTTGTTAGCATAGTATATGTACAGTGTTGATTCTTGCATCCCTGGAATAAATCCCATTGATCATGGTGTATGATCCTTTTAATGTAGTATTGAATGGGAAATAGATGGAGAAACAGTGGAAACAGTGTCAGACTTTATTTTTTTGGGCTCCAAAATCACTGCAGATCGTGATTGCGTGAAATTAAAAGACGCTTACTCCTTGGAAGAAAAGTTATGACCAACCTAGACAGCATATTCAAAAGCAGAGACATTACTTTGCCAACTAAGGTCCGTCTAGTCAAGGCTATGGTTTTCCAGTGGTCATGAATGGATGTGAGAGTTGGACTGTGAAGAAGGCTGAGCACCGAAGAATTGATGCTTTTGAACTGTGGTGTTGGAGAAGACTCTTGAGCGTCCCTTGGACTGCAAGGAGATCCAACCAGTCCATTCTGAAGGAGATCAACTCTGGGATTTATTTGGAAGGAATGATGCTAAAGCTGAACTCCAGTACTTTGGCCACCTCATGGGAAGAGTTGACTCACTGGGAAAGACTTTGATGCTGGGAGGGATTGGGGGCAAGAGAAGAAGGGGACGACCGAGGATGAGATGGCTTGATGTCATCAGTGACTCAATGAACGCGAGTCTGAGTGAACTCCAGGAGTTGGTGATGGACAGGGAGGCCTGGCATGCTGCGATTCATGGGGTGGCAAAGAGTCGGACATGACTGAGTGACTGAACTGAACTGAACTGAACTGAATCCAGTTTGCTAATACTTTGTTGTATATTTTTTCATCTTTGTTCGTCAAGGATATTGGCCTGTAATTATCTCTTCTTATAGTACCTTGTATTATTTTGATATCAGGGTAATGGTGGCCTTATAAAATGAGTTTGAAAAGTGTCCCCTCTTCTGTTTTTGGAAGACTTTAAGAAGGACTCAGAGTAATTCTTTGAATGTGTGGTTGAATTCACTAGGGAAGGTGTCTGGTTCTGCACTTTTGTTTATAGAGGGTTTTTAATTACTGATTCAATCTCCTTACTAGCAGTTAGTCTGTTCAGATTTTCTATTTCTTCATGATTCAGTCCTTGAAGGTTATATGTAAGAATTTATCCATTTTTTCCTAGGCTGTCTAATTTGTTGGTGTATAATTATTTGTGATAGTCTCTTATGATCCTTTGCATTTTTGTTATATCAGTTGATATCAGTTATAATGTCTCCTCTTTCATTTCTGACTTATTTGTTTGAGCCCTCTGTTTTTCTTGGTGAGCTTAGCTATGGGTTTGTCAATTTTGTTTATCTTTTCAAAGAACCAGTTCTTGGTTTCATTCATCATTTGTTTTGTCTTTTTAGTCTCTTTTTCATTCATTTCTGCTTTGATCTTTGTTATTCCCTTCCTTCTGCTAACTTTGGGCTTTGTTCTTCTTTTTCTAGTTTCTTGAGGTGTAAGGTTCAGTTCAGTTCAGTCCAGTCGGTCAGTCGTGTCCGACTCTTTGCCACCCCATGAATCGCAGCACACCAGGCCTCCCTGTCTATCACCATCTCCCGGAGTTCACTCAGACTCACGTCCATCGAGTTGGTGATGTCATCCAGCCATCTCATCCTCTGCTGTCCCCTTTTCCTCCTGCCCCCAGTCCCTCCCAGCATCAGAGTCTTTTCCAATGAGTCAGCTCTTTGCATGATGTGGCCAAAGTACTGGAGCTTCAGCTTTAGCGTCGTAGGTTGTTTATTTTAGATAGTTCTTCTTTCATTAGATAGGCATTAATTTCTATGAGCTTCCCTCTTAGAACTCCTTTCTGCATTTCACAAATGTTCATGTGTCATATTTTCATTTTGTTTGTTTCAAGGTAGATTTTTATTTCACATTTGATTTCTTCATTGACCCTTTGGTCATTCAGTAGCATCTTGCTTAGGCTCCACATATTTATGACTTTTCCAGTTTTCTTCTTGTTTTTGATTTCTAGTGTGATCCAAAAAGATATTTGATATGGTTTCAGTTTTCTTAAATTTGTTAAGGCCTATTTTGTGGCCTATCATTTAATCTGTCTTGAAAAATGTTCCATGTGCAATTGAGAAGAATGTTTATTCTTTTGGTTTTGGATGAACTATTTTGTATGTATCTGTTAAGTTCATCTGGTCTATCATGTCACTTAAAGCTTCTTGATTTTTTTGTATGGATGATCTACCTCTTGATTGTAAATGAGATATTAAAGTCTCCTATGATTATTGTGTTGCTATGTATTTCTCCCTTTAGTTCTGTTAATATTTACTTTATATATTTAGGTGTTCCTTTGTTGGGTGCATAAATATTTACAAGTTATATCATGTTGTTCAATTGACTTCTTTATCAATGTGTAATGTCCTTGACTTTTATTACAGTCTTTATTTTAAAGCCTATTTTGTCTGATATAAGTATAGCTACCCCAGCTTTCTTTTGGTTTCCATTTACATGGAATATCTTTTTCTGTCCCTTCATGTTAAGTCTGTGTATAGAGGAATATGTTTCAAACAAAAGAACAAGGTAAAACCTCAGGGGGGAAGAAAGCTCAATAAAATTGAACTAAGTAATTTACCTGATAAAGAGTTCAAAGTAGTGGTCATAAAAATGCTCACTGGACTTCAGATAAGAATGATGAACGAAATGAAAACTTCAACAAAGAGATGGAAAATGTGAGAAAATCTCAAACAGAAATCATGGAACTGAAAAATATAATAAGTGAAATGAAAAATATGCATGAGTAGTTCAGCAGCAAACTAGATGAAGCAGAAGAAAGATTCAATGAGCTCAGAGACAGGGCAAAGGAACTCACCCAATAAAAGCAGCAAAAAAAAAAAAAAAAAAAGGGAAGAAGAAGAAAATAAGAAAGAAGGAAAAAAGGGAAGATAGCTCAAGGGATTTATAGGTCAACATCAAGCAGACTAATATTCACATTATAGGAGTCCCAGAAGGAAAAGAGAGGTGAAGATACAATGTGCTTGAAACATACTCCTCCATTTCCCCATTTTGCTTGACTTTGTTTTTTATGCATTATATGAAACAAGCTACTTCTCCCAGTCTTGAAGGATTACCTTCTGTAGGACATGAACCTTAGCATTCAGGTCTACCCTAATTCTTGGTTGTCTATCCAACCTTTGTGATTTTTCCAAGCAGCCTATTTTATTTTTAACAGTTGCCAGTAGTTGAGGATGTGCCAGGACCAGTCTGTGTCCCAGACAGGAGGCTCTCGGTCAGCAGCTAGATTCAGGCTGATTGAAAGCTAGACCCTCAGGCAACAGCTTTTAAAGGATATAAATATACACAGTTTTGTGGGACTGCAAGCATAAGCCCCGCTGGCCTCTAGAGCCAGTTAATTTGGAGGTGTCTCCTAGGAAGCAATTGCAAAAACTGGGGCTCCAGATGTGTGCACAGACTCCTTTCTGGAAGATACCAGTGAGCTTTAGTGAGGCAGGGGAAGAGTGCAAAGATGGCATCCTCTGGCCTACATTGCCTGGGGCACCTCTGTAGGCTCCAGATGCATGCTGAGGCTGAAGCTCCAGGACCAGCAAGCAGAAAAGTTGGGAGTGTGTTTCAGTGTGCTGCCAGTGCAGTGCCCTGGCTGTGGTGGCCTGCCTAGAACTGCCTCTCTGATTGTTATAGTCCCATGGGATCCAGGAACACACGCTTACCTGGTCTTCAGAGGCAGGTGATTAAAGGGTATACCTTGGGCGGCAGCTGCAAAAACCGGGGCACCAGATGTAAAAACTGGTGTGCCAGATACGTTTAAGAGCTCCTCTCTGAGAGACCGTGACTCTCTGGGGTACGGCAGAGGGGGAGCACAAAGATAGTGCCCATCCTCTGAGCTCTCAGGAAAGCTTTGCAGTCAACCTTGGATGTGTGTTTACTTAGAAGCCTGCCCCTCAGGCTGCAGCTAATAGGTCTCTTTCTAGAAGGATTGAGCTCCTGGGTCTATTGCCTCTTTCAATGCCCTGAGGGTGTTAGCTGTTTCAGAACTCTTTCTCACTTGTTTATAGTTTTGTGAGACGCATGAGCATAAGCTCCACTGTTCATCAGAGCGAGGTGATGGAGAGGGGTCCCCTGGAAGCAGCTGCAAAAACTGGGGTGCCAGAGAAGGATGTAAGCTCCTTTCTGTAAGATGAGCTGGTGTAAGGCAGAGAGAGAGAGTGTAAAAATTGCATTCTCCAACAAATTAGTGGTTACCAGTGGGGAGAAGGAAGGTGGGGAGGGGAATATAGGGCAGTGGATTAAGAGGTATAAGCTGTTAGATATAAAATAAGGTGCAAGGATATATTGTACAACACAGGGAATATAGCCAATATTCTATAGTAACTATAAATGGAGTGTGACCTTTAAAAATTGTGAATTATTTTATCATACACCTGTAACTTATATACTATTGTACAGCAACTATACTTCAGTTAAGAAAGATAAAAAGAAAAAAAAATGCATTCTTCAGCCTTCATTCCCAGAGAGCCCCTCTGTTAGTTCCTCTAAGTGTGCCAGGTCAGACACTTGCCCCTCAGACCTCAGTTCCTGCACAAGCATGTTAGGCCTCTTTCTCAGAAAGGCAGGGGGTGTGTTTCAGTCTGTGGTCCACACAGTGCCCTAGGAGTGACAGTCTGCCAAGAACTGTCTCTCTGATTGTTAGGCCCGTGGCACCCAGAAACTCAAGACCCCCAGCCTCCAGAGCCATGTGATCAAGGGGCTTCCCCTGGGTGGCAGCCACAAAAACCAGGCCCCCATACAGAAAAACCAGACCACTAGAGGGTGTGTGGGAACTCCCCTCTCTGAGATACTGGTGCTCTAGAATAAGGCAGAGAGAAAGTAACTCTCACTGCAAAAAGGAAAAAGAAAAAAGAAAAAAAAAAAAAAACCCAACAACCAGAAAACAAAAGGAAAAGAGAAAAATGAAAAGAAAAGTAAGAAAAAAGAAAGGAAGTATTGGATTGACCAAACAATTCATTTGGGTTTTTCTGTAACATCCTACAGAAACTGGAATGAAATTGTTGGCCAACCCAACACAAAGAAAAAAAGAAAAGATGATGCCTACTGGCTTTAGTGAGGCTGATTTGGACTTTTCTCCCAGTATGCCTTTTAGGGCTTCCCTGGTAGCTCATTCAGTAAAGAATCTGCCTGCAATGCAAGAGACCCAGGTTCAGTTCCTGGTTCAAGAAGATCCCCTGGAGAAGGAAATGGCAATCTACTCCAGTGTTCTTGCCTAGAGAATCCCATGAATAGAGGAGCCTGGTAGGCTACAGTCCATGAGGTCACAAGAATCGGACATGACTTAGCAACTAAACCACCACCAGGAGAGCGTAGAAGATGGCTCCCAAACAGCCTCAGTCCTTGGAGTGTCCCAGCAGGCCCCTATCCCTCAGACTAACATTTAAAATTAGGGAATGAGTCTCGTTCATGTAAAGTGGGCTTTTTTCAGATCACTGCTTCTGTATGGGACTCTGGCACAGGTGAGTCCAGGGCCCTTTAAAAGACCTTCTTCAGTTTACCACAGCCTCATGCAAGTAGATTGGACTTCAGAGCTCCATGTTCTGGGGGCTTGTCTCTCAGGTGCTGGTCTTAAAATCTGGGATGCTTGATGTGGAGTACAAACTCTTTGCTCCTCTGGGAGAAGCTCTGGGTTTTTACTCCCACCATCCGCCAATTATGGGTTGCTGTGCTGGGCATGCGTATCATGGCAAGACTGTGTCTCAGCCTGTCCTACCTGCTATGATGTGTCTTCCCTCTCATTTGCTCAAGGTGAAGGGGTTGTTCTGCCAGTATTTAGGTTTTCTTCAGAGAAAATCATTCCATGATGACTGTGGGTTCAATGTATCAGTGGGGGGAGTTGAGTTTGGGATTGTCCTATGTTGCCATCTTCCTGTCTAACATTTTTACCAAAGAGTTTTTAACACTCTGCTTATTATACTTATTTGTTTTGTATGCCATTAAAACAAGTGTTGGGCTTTTATTTCCAATAGATAGAGTCCTGGGAAATTTCAGACAGACTCACCATTAGATTATTTCTTTTTCTGAGTGAGTTAGTCTGAATTAGTGAGAACTACAGCACATACATACATATTCTTATCGTATGATCAGGGACATAAAGGCCTCACGACAGTAGTCTTTGAGGACATTCATTAGTTGCAACCTCCAGTCTCCCATCCTGATGCCTCTATCCCCCTTCCTTACTTTATTCTAATATACTGTATACTGTATTCATCTGTTGTTTTTATCATCTATGTTCCTCTACTAAATTCTAAGTGCCATGAGGTTAGGATTGGGGGTTTCTTTTAACTTCTCAATGTTTAAATCAGTGTACACAGTAGCATTTGTTAACTATTTATTGTAGGAGCAAATGAATAGTTCCCAAACTAGTTGGGGATGGAGACCTGGGATCTAATTCTAGTTCCGAATCACCTGTATAAGCTTAGGCAAGTCTTTGTTTTTTTGAGGTCTCCTTTTAGTGCCTGTAAAATAAAAACATTGGATCTCTAACTTAAGTTAGCGTTCTTTCTAGCTCTAACATTTCATGACTGTGCATCCTTAGTTTTTAAATGCTTAGTAGAAATAGAACAATATTTTGTTTTATTTTCAAATAAAATTTTATACAGAATCTTAATATCTAAGACAGATAAAAATGGAGCTGCTCTGAATGAATTGGGCTTAGGGATAGGAACAGGAGAATGAGGCCTTTCAACTTGGCTGCCTGCTGGCAGGCTGGTTCTTCTGTGAGCTCCACGGGTTTGTCTAAGAAATGCAAGGTCTGTCTCAGACACAGTTTGAAAATTCTTTCTCTAGATTAAGTGAGAAATGGGAAGTAGCCATATATCTGCATAAAATTCTGTCTGTGTGGAGATACGGATTTGATGGAGATGTTGAATAATGAAAAAAAGATGTGGTTTAGATGATGGAATTGTAGATTGAGTTTTCTTTCTGCAAATAATTTTACCTATTGTTATACAAAAATAAAATTAGGATAAATTATTTTTGGTTCTGTGATCTTATTAGAAACTCATTTGATTGAGGTTGCTTAATGCAGCTTGGCCTCTAGTTCCTTCTTCTTCCATGGCTACCAATCTCATGTAGCCTGAGGCCTAGAGCTCTGTTTGTTTTGGAATTGCCAGAGAATTATGGGCCTTTATGTCTTCCCTGGTGGCTCAGATGGTAAAGCGTCTGCCTGTAATGTGGGAGACCCGGGTACGATCCCTGGGTTGGGAAGATCCCTGGAGAAGAAAATGGCAACCCACTCCAGTACTCTTGCCTGGAAAATTCCATGGATGGAGGAGCCTGGTAGGCTACAGTCCACAGGGGTAGCAAAGAGTCGGACACGACTGAGCTACTTCACTTTTCACTTATGAAGTTTTTACATTAAGATTCCCCCAGTCATGGCCCACCACTAGTCCCACTGCACTGAAGTAGACCACTGTTGTTAATAATACAGCTAATGTCTAAGCCATGGGTCTTACCTGGAGGAAAGCTGTCAGATATATGGGTTCAACAAGATAGTGAGTTAAAGATAAATGACACGGGAAGTTTATTTTCTTATGTAACTGGATTGAACTCTGTCTGGGCACCAGCTGGGAAGCAAGCTAAGCTAATATTTGTCTAACTCTGTGATCTGAATTGTTTGAAGGATGGTTTGGCTTATTTGAATTTGAGTATCCACTAATAATCAAGAAGGGTTGAAAGCTTTTGTTTTGTTGAGTACATATTTACCATGTATTATATTACCTTTTATTAATATGGCAGCTTAAGAAACATTCAGAGTAAATTGTTTGTGGACTCATTTAGTTGGTATTCCTTCCTGGATAATAGCAGTGATAAAAAAATACCCAGGTAATAGCTTTCATTCAAGTATCTCAACATTTTTTAAAAAATCCTAGTGTTTTTTGTTATTCAGTTTTTTTCTAAAGCATTATTGTTAATTCTGTGAGCATTTAAAAACTGTATGTATAAGTGCAGAGGTATCACCTTTAGTAGAAACTTTCTTGTAGCTGTCATCATAGTACAAGCAGAGGCTCTTATTGATTGCGTCAACTAAATGGTCCTATCTGTTGCTATGGTAACTCTAACATCATGTTTGAGATTATTCAAACTCAATTTTTCCAAAGACAGTTATTTTGACGATCCAAAATCAGGGTATCTAACAACTCCGAGAGCTATTTTTCAGTTTTCCTACCTGACTGTCCTGATATCTGCAATCCTTAAAGCAGCATAGTTTTCTTTGTCTAATTTTAAAAGTTTTTCACACCAGTTCATTCTTCAGCAAGGGTATGTTTGCTTGCTTGGTTCGAATTTAGTGGAATCTAGGTACTATCTCAGAGTAACAACTTTTTGTTCTCTCGATTGCTCATCACAAAAATTTGGTGAATCGTTACAAAGATTATTTTATTGTGTAATAATATAAAGAGGAACTTGAAGCCCAGAGAGATGAAGTGACTTTCCCTGGGGTGAAAACCCAGTAGATGCAACACCAGATGCAAACACCAAAACCCAGTTCTCTTTGAGTCCCAGGTTACTCTTCTTTCTAAGAGGGGCTCAATTCAATGCATATCATTTTTCTTCCTCAATCTGCCAATTGGATGTCACAAAATGACATTAATCAATCAATACAGATTAAAACGAGAGAAAATCAATGGGACCCAGTAGTGGATTGGAACAACGTCATTAAATTTACAACCTTCCAAGCCCAGAGAGTTGTTTAAGCTTCCATTTAAAATGAAAGATATTAGAAATAAACTGTCTTTAGATGGATTTATGATTAACAATGTGTGTCTTTTCCTTTGTGACCTGTAGAACCTCAGACCATTTCTACAGGAAATTTGCTGTTACAATACATTATTATTGTCTTCCTCAGTATTTAACATTTTGTGGTGTGCTGGAGGAAAATTGCATTTGGATCATAAGATTAGACCTAACTTGACATTGAATTTCATTCCAGGAAAATAGATATTTTAAACTAAAATGTACTATCTTAAAATTTAGTTGTGGTAAAATATTAATGTATGAAACTCAGTATATAGCCTTTATCATCATGGGCACTTTTTATTACATTGTTGCTCCCACATTTTAAATATTATGATACTCCTTAATTAAGGTCACTGATTGAATTAACATGCATAATAGCCATCCATTGCTTATAATTATCTCCCTTCCCCCAGTTACCCCACTGCAAGTTGCTCTGCATCACCATTCTTACCACATAGCAATAAAAACAAGAAAAGACAAATCACCATGAAAGCTTTGGACAGCAACTAAGCTGTGCTGCGTTTATTTTGTCACCTCATGGCAGAGACCAACAATATTTTTCCAAAGAAGACATAGATGGCCAAAAGGCACATGAAAAAATGCTTAACATTGCTAAGTATTAGAGAAATGCAAATCAAAACTACAATGAGGTATCACCTTACACCAGTCAGAATGGCCATCATCAAAAAGTCTACAAATAGTAAATGCTGGAGAGTGTGTGGAGAAAAAGGAACCATCCTATGGTGTCGGTGGGAATATAAATTGGTACAACCACTAAGGAGAAGTTATGAAGGTTGCTTAAAAAGTCTAAAAATATGGCTTACCATATGATCCTACAATCTCACTTCTGGGCATATATCTGGAGAAAGCCATAATTTGAAAAGATACACGCACGCCAGTGTTCATTGCTTCACTAAGTGCAATAGTGAAGACACTGAAGCAACCTAAGTGGCCATTGACAGATGAAAGGATAAAGAAGATGTGGTATATTTATGCAATGGAATATCAGTCATCCATAAAAAAGAATGAAATAATGCCATTTGGAACAACATGGATGAACCTTAAGATTATTATACTAAGTGATATAAGACAAATATCATATGCTATTGCTTATATGTGGAATCTAAAGATACAAATGAACTTACATCTAAACAGAAATAGATCCACAAAGGTAAGAAAACAAGCTTATGGTTATCAAAGGAAAGGGAGGGGAATGGATACATTATGAGTTTGGGGTTAATACATACACACTACTATATAAAATAGGTAACCAACATGGACCTACTGTATAGCACAGGGAACTCTGCTCAGTATTTTTAATAAGCTATAAAGGAAAAGAATCTGAAAAAAAACACATATATCTGTGTAATTGAATCACTTTGATATACACCAAAAACTAACAGTACATTATAAATCAACTGTACTCCAATTAAAGAGAAAAGAAATATCTCAACATTTTTTCTTTACCTCTTTTCTCCTTCTTGGACTGGTCCTATCCCTCTTCTTCTTTCGTTTGTTATTCAGAGCTCAACAAATCCTACCTTAATTTCCTTCTCATATGTACTCACATATTTCTTTCTCCCTCTTACTTTTAGTACTCCCTTCATTTTTTAATTTAGTGACTTCACAACATTCATTGCTCCTTTTTGACTTTTCATCATCCTATTTATGAGTCCTAAAAAAAAAAAAGTGACTTTATTTGTAGTTACTGAGAGCCCTGCTAGTGAATGTGTGGGAACACCCTCTAAAGTGATGAGTTCTCAGCTAAGGGCCAGAAAAGGCCTATATTTGGAAATGAAGTACCACACAGGAAAAGGCCTGAGGCCCTACACCCCAGAGACCCCTGAATACGTGGAGACATTCCCTTCTGCATCAGAACCAGCAGTACTGATGTCTCTGTCTCTTCCTTCCTCTTCTGATAAGCCTGCTTTTTCTAAAAATGCCAACCCTCAAGATAATTTTAAAAACCTATTTCTTACCTGGTTTCCCTGTTTTTCTCTAAGGTTTAATTTTTTTTCTTTTACTGCAAATATTCGGCATTTGGGATGCTCTAAGGCGGTGATTCTCACACTTAAGCATGCATTCTCTGGAGGACTTGCTATAACAGACTGCTGAACCCAACCCAACAGTTTTAATTGAGTAGTCCTGGGATGGAGCACGAGAACTTGATTTCTAACTAGTCCCCAGATGGTGTTGATGCTGACGCCGTGGGACTACACTCTGAAAACCCACTGCCCCAGGGTTATGTGGTCTCTCTGGTGTGGGTATTGGGCAGTGTTTTGCAGTTAATTCTCGGGCCTGTGTGCCTACAGAGAACATTTTCTAGCATTCA
The DNA here is from genome assembly GCF_016772045.2 of Ovis aries. Taxonomy (NCBI): domain Eukaryota; kingdom Metazoa; phylum Chordata; class Mammalia; order Artiodactyla; family Bovidae; genus Ovis; species Ovis aries. The sequence goes on from NC_056068.1 coordinate 34,338,765, forward strand.
GACTGGGTTCCTGTCTGCCACTTTTTTTCCCATAGCTGAGACCTCTTAACCTGTAGCCTCAGACTTTAAGGACGGAATGTGTGTTTTAACACTGTTTCTCCATCCCTAAGAAAAATGGCTACATTAAGAGCTATTATTTGGGTATATGTTTGGGGGTGAGGGTGGATATTGTTGCAAGGCAGAAGGCCTGGGATATTGAGGATCACTTATAGAATTGTTTCCGTAAAAGAAAGGCTCTGGGTTATGAATGGGATATATTGATGCTACACTGTGTAGCATCACTTGTTTGGAAGTAGGCATTAAATATTTGTCCCCATGTCTCTTCTGATGGTAGTCTGATTTCTAGGACAGGTCAACAACTCATTAAAGGTATTGCTTTTGTGATGGAAACAAAGTAAAGAGAAGATTGTTTTCTGGGCCAACTTTATTTAGCAATTTTACTGATGAATCTTTATAATACTCTGGTCTTAAAAAAAAAAAAAAAAAAGACCTGAGATACTCAAGCAACTGACAAATGGTAGCTGTTCTGGGTGTGCCTGTGATGATATTGCCTAGTAAATTGCCAGCCTGGAAGGGACAGATGCAAGGCTGAATCGGGAGACAAAATAGGCTCAGGAAATACTGTGTTAGCTTTTCCTTCTGACCATTTTGTCTGCTGTGTAACTGAAGGTGCAGGAGAACATTAGGTCAGTGATGTGGGTGATTGGTGAGCTTCCCTCTGCCCGCTGGTCACAGCTGATAGACATACATCTGGAATCTCAGCTCTTCCATGCTGTCAGGGCCCTGGGACATCATCCTAGTCTAGGCCATTCCATTTACAGATGGTGATATGAGGCCTAGATAAGGAAAAGACTTGCCCCAAAGCACAGGTGAAGAAGAACTAAAGAACCTCTTGATGAAAGTGAAAGAGGAGAGTGAAAAAGTTGTCTTAAACTCAACATTCAGAAAAGTAAGATCATAGCATCTGGTCCCATCACTTCATGGGAAATAGATGGGAAAACAGTGGAAACAGTGGCTGACTTTATCTTTCTGGGCTCCAAAATCACTGCAGATGGTGATTGCAGCTATGAAATTAAAAGACGCTTACTCCTTGGAAGGAAAGTTATGACCAACCTAGGTAGCACATTAAAAAGCAGAGACATTACTTTGCCAACAAAGGTCCATCTAGTCAAGGCTATGGTTTTTCCAGTGGTCATGTATGGATGTGAGAGTTGGACTATAAAGAAAGCTGAGCACCGAAAATTGATGCTTTTGAACTGTGGTGTTTGAGAAGACTCTTGAGAGTCCCTTGGACTGCAAGAAGATCCAACCAGTCCCTCCTTAAAGGAGATCAGTCCTGGGTGTTCTTTGGAAGGACTGATGTTGAAGCTGAAAGTCCAGTACTTTGGCCACCTGATGCAAAGAGCTGACTCATTGGGAAAGACCCTGATGCTGGGAGGGATTGGGGGCAGGAGGAGAAGGGGATGACAGAAGATGAGATGGTTAGATGGCATCACCGGCTTGATGGACATGGGTTTGTGTGAACTCCAGGAGTTGGTGATGGACAGGGAAGCCTGGCGTGCTGCAGTTCATGGGGTTGCAAAGAGTTGGACACGACTGAGCAACTGAACTGAACTGAAAGCACAGGTGAGAGGTGGCAGAGTCTGGACTTGAGTCCTGCCCCAAGTCTAGGCCCAGCTCTCCTCCCATTGCACTGCACTACTTTCCCCTTGCCAGTCTTACAAGGTAACTGTAGTCTGTTTTAGACCTTTGGGTTCCCTTCAGTTAGCTACAGACAGCAGGTTTATGGAGGAGAGTTGTGTGTGCTTTTTTCTCTATGCTTCAAAGGCCATTTTCTGCCACCTTCTCCCAAAGCCACAGCTATTTGATCTCCAGCTTCAGGCTCAGTCCTGGGCCCAGTGTTGTATCTTGATCAGGTAGATTGAAGAGGCTCCAGTTCACAGCTTGGGAGTCAGTAAGATGTCATCTGGGTGGTTGCTACCCCTATCCTGACCTGCCCAGTTCCAATCTTGTTACTCTGTGCTTGATTCCTGTCTTGATAAATTGATAAGTTCTTAGAGGGTTGGTGCCCTGTCTTACTGTTATTAATTTGTTTTTTACTGTAGAGAATTGGGGTAGGGGTGGAGGGTTAGGAAGTATTATTTGTTGATGTCTATTTTGTGCCGATCACTTTACTCACATCATATTATTTAATCTTTGCCACAGTTTAATGAGGGGCTTCCCAGGTAGCTCAGTCATAAAGAATCTGCCTCCCAATGCAGGAGATGCAGGAGACTCAGGTTCAATCCCTGGATCAGGAAGCTCCCCTGGAGGAGGAGGAAATGGCAACCACTCCAGTATTCTTGCCTGGGAAATCCCATGGACAGAGAAGCCGGGCAGGCCATAGTCCATGGAGTCACAAAGAATTGGACATGACTCAGTGACTGAGCATGCAAGCACATTTTCATCAAGTTTAATTTCATTTTACAGATAAGGAAGCTGAAGTGCTGAGAGATCATGGGACTTGCTTAGGGTGACACAGCTAATGAGTGCTGGAGCTGGGGTTCAAGTTTGAGTCTGTTGAACTCCAGATCCCATACTTTCTGTACTATACCTGTCAGGGCCTGTAGTTCACCCATAAATCCCAGTCCACTTATTTGTTCAGTGAGTATTTATTGAGTTCTATTGTTTTTCAGCCCCTATGCTAGTCACTGGAGAGGCAGTCCCTTCCCACACGGAGCTTACTACCATCTATTGGGGAAGACAGAGTAATGATGAGTATATAGAGTGTTAGAAGGAGATGCTTATCTAGCAATGAATGGGGTTGGGGTATAAATCAAACAAGACCCTTTGGAGGAGAAATGTTTACATTGAGCCCTATGCTGAAGGGTGAAAGGACCTTGCACAGTGACCGGAAGGAAAGCTAGTTAGGCAGGAACATAGTGAGCAGTTGTGGATTGATGTCCTGCTATTTACTAGAAATCCACCTTCTGCTGCCGCCTTCCTAGCACAGTGCCTGGCACATGATGGGCACCCAGTGAATGTTGGCTGAATGAATGAATGGATGGATGAAACAATAAATGAATGGCAATTCTGGAAGTTCATTTTGTTTCTTACGTAATAGCATAAGTTACCTTGGAATGAGTCATAGTTCCAAACAGCCTTTTCCTCCATCTCTTCTTAGCTTTCTGTTGTTTTGGGTTTCCTCGCTATATTTTGAATGTCCTCACACGGGTCCTGCTTTTCCGTCACAGCCATGGGGTGTCTTCCTGCCTCAAAGAGAGCAAAAGCTGAACTGCCCCATTATCCTCTTAGTGGCTGCCTTGAGCATGAAGTTTGAAATAGCGTCAGTGATTTGATTTTTTCCTCTGGGGATCCAGCAATTGAAAATAAATGTAGAAAGAGCCCCAAAGGAGGTTTTTCTTGGGGGCATGAGAGATGACAGCACCAGTTATTGGTGCACTTTGACAATGCAGAGTTATATAAGTGGATGAAAAATAGAGGCTATTCCACCAAAGTCAGCTTGCCTTACTTAAGTGCTTTTATATTCACAAAAGTGGGTGGCCCAGAGTGCTTCTGTAACTCTGACTATTTGCAAATTCCTAGTTCATGACAGAGAAATAGAATTCTACAGACAGAGGTTCAACAAATGTTACTTTAAACAACAAATATGTGCTGTTTCACATTGCATTTAATATCTAAAATATCAACAGTGTTGTGTTTCTAAAGAAGAAACAGTTCTGATAGGAGTAGCACGACACTGCAGGCCTTGAAATAGGTGAGAATAGCCTATCATTAGTATACCTTGGTCCAGAAAAAATTCCAAGCCACTTTGTATCCCAGTTTTTTCCTGATTTAAGCTCCTGGGTCTTCTCTTTTTCTTCTAACTTCTGGGCTGAGGAGTAGGCCTAACTAAATGAGTTTGAAGGTCAGACAATGACAAAACTGAGGAAATGGTCTTTGGCTCTTGTTTGTTTTTCATTGCTTGGTCCATTCATTCACTCATAAAGCAGTGTTAATGACTCCTGTGTGTAGACCACCACAGATATAGAGACAAGTTTTACAGTCCTGTCCTTGCAAAGCTTGCAGTGCCTGGGTAAGACAGATACAAGATGGGGGGGGGGTGGTGGTTTGGGGTGGCATCTAATGCAACAGTGATGGCCAGAGAGGGCATCCTTGGAGAAGGTGAATCCTAGGGGTCTCACAAAGGCAAGCCCTTCACCCCCTCCCTAGGTGAGACCGGAGCTGGCCAGAGTCCATTCAATAAGTACTCAGAGTAATCTTGTACATGTCCCCCACCACAGTAAGAGCAGGGGTATTCAAGAAGGATAATCAAGAGGTAATCAGGAGTCCTGTCACCTTGCTCCTTTAGGAGTTCTTGGAGGTTGATTTTTGGAAGCAGAGTATAGCTGTAGCTAACGGCTTACGGAGAATTCTATAGTCAGATTTCCACTTGAGATTTCTATCAGAGTCAGGGAAATCAGGTGGTCAGAAATCCTCCTGAACAATGTATGTAGTTATTGTGTCATCCTAAAACCGTCTCGTAGAGGAGGGTCCTTTGGCAGGTGCAGTGAGAGGTTTTGGAGCTGGGCTCTGAGGGCTATAAATTATTTTTCATAGTGTATTCAGAATGAAAAATGTGCACTGTGACACTGAGAGTGTCTCAGGAAAGGAGTCCCTTTCTAACTTGCTGATGACCTGCACAGTCATCAAGTCTGAGCCCCTTCTCCCCTCTTTTCTCCTCCTATCCCCACCAGGCAGCTGAGATATAGCCCTTGCATAGTGGCTGATATTGGTTTTCCTGGTGGCTCAGTGGTAAAGAATCCACCTGCCAGTGCAGGAGGCAGAGGTTCAATCCCTGGTTCTGGAAGATCCCCTGGAGGAGGAAATGACAACCCACTCAATTATTCTTGCCTGGAAAATCCCATGAACAGAGGAGTCTGGTAGATTGCAGTCCGCAAAGAGTTGGACACGATTTAGCGACTGAACAACAACAAGTGAGTGATGTAGCCATGCAATCAAAGATGAATAATTCTACAGTGTGGAGTAGAGCGATGGGGAACAGGAGACGGGGATGGACAGGGAGACTCGCTCCCAGGGACACGTAGAACCCAAGGCTTAGAATTTTTTCTCTGCTTGTCTCAAAGCCTCATTGGCCAAATGAGACTTTCTCAGCTGGATATCACCAAATTCAAACCTGGTCTCCCTGGATTTGGAAGCAAGGACAAGGTTTGTTTAATCTGTGCTGCTTCCAATCTCTGCTTCTCCCCTTCTTTTTCTGCCCCATGGGACTGACTCCATATGGGTCTATCACCTCAGAGGTTATGACCCTCTCCCATTTCTGTCCTGCTAGTAGGCTCAGGCAGTGTTCCTTTGAGTATGGTCTTATCCATGAGATTCCAATAAAGACTGAAGTCCGCCAGTAAGCGAGGACCAGTCAGGGGACAGTGGGGCTGGGAAGAGTGCTGTCGTTTCAGAGGTGACCTCTTTGCTGATTTTAGAGCTCTGTTCAGTGCTTGCTGGCCACCTGCCAGTACAGAAGGAGCTCTGGATTCACTAATGCTTGGTTCATGGTTAGACTTCCGTGCATAATTAGTATTTTTAAGTCATTTTGTCTAAAGGCTTCAAATTTAGAGACGCTAAGTACTCGAGAGATATTTTATGGATCGCAGCTGAGTTTGAAAGGATCTTGCAGCATCCCTCCCCAGCCCTTACTACTGGCCAGCTGCTTCTAATCACATCCAGCAAAGTCCTGTGACAGACTCATTCTTCTTCCAGCTTCTTGCAGAAGATGTCATGCTCTAGGTCGGCCTGGGTCTTTCTGAGAGCTGTAGAACAGTGTCTCTCAAACTGCAGTGTGTGTGTAGATCACTTAGGCATCTTGTTAAAATGCACATTCTGATTCTGTAGGTCTGCTCTGCAGCTCTAACAAGCTCCCAGGTGATGCTGATGCTGGGGTCTGAGAACTCCCCCATTGAGTAGCTAGGAAATTGCTGAATGTCAGGCATATAAGGGGCCTTAGAAATGGATTGCCAGATCTTACCCTGTGACTGTACAACAGAGGATATAGAGGCCCAGATAAGAAGAGTGGCTTGCCTGAGGTCACACAGCAAATTAGTGGAAGAGACCAGGACTAAATCTCACTTCATCACTTTCCCTTGATGTTGTATATGCTTTTCATCTGATGATCTGAAAACTAGAAATAAGGAATGAAGGAAATGAAAATGTTTCCTGTTGTCATTATCAAGTTTTGAGCAACCTCACAGAGCCAAAATGTAGTATGTTATAGTTTAGACCCACCTGGATTTCTTCTTTCTTAGGTTTTAGTGAGACATTTTCTATGTTAGGGGCTTCCCTGGTGGCCCAGATGGTAAAGAATCTGCCTGCAATGCAGGAGATCCAGGCTCAATCTCTGGGTCAGGAAGATCCCCTGGAGAAGGGAATGGCAACGCACTCCAGTATTCTTGCCTGGAGAATTCCATGGACGGAGGAGCTTGTTGAGCTACAGTCCATGGGGTCGCAAAGAGTTGGATATGACTGAGTGAATAACACTCACTTTCTTTCACTTTTCTGTATTAGCCTTAGGATCTTAAATGGAGCCCCCCTCACACCACTCTTGGTATCAGCATTGCTTGTTGAGCAGAACTTGAGTCCCTTTCACACAGCAGCCAGAAGGTGCCAGGTAGCCCCAGCTGAGCATATAGACTGAATTAACTCTCAGATTCCAGGAACAGAAAGGGTGGTATATGACACTGAGCCAGTCATCAAACTTGCTTAGCCCTTTGGCTTATACAGGCCAGTGGCAAAGGGGACGTCCTTGGAATGCAATAGGTAGGTTTGACCCAGAGATGCCACTGAGGACCTGGGGTTGTGGGAAAAGCATGGCACCCAGAGAACAGTACAATAGCAACCACACTTTTGTCCGTCAAGAAGGTCCTGGGAGTTGGGGAGGGGACATAGGTGCAGGCAGTTTGCGGTCATTTCAGCAAGTGAGCAAGGGCTTCCCAGATGGCTCAGTGGTAAAGAATCTACCTGCCAATGCAGGAGACACCAGTTTGATCTCTGGGTCAGGAAGATACCCTGGAGGAAAAAATGGCAACATACTCCAGTATTTGTGCCTGAAAAATTCCACAAATAGAGGAGCCTGGTGGGTGCAGTCCATAGGGTCACAAAGAGTTGGACACGACTAAGCAACTGAACACACAGGCAAGTGGGCACACTTTTCATTCTGTGAATATTTATTGTGTGCCTGTAACATACCAGATGCTGAGCTGTGCACTTGTGGATGTGGAAGATGAATTCCTAAGAGCTCTGGTTGCAGGAGGCTCCCAGCTAGATTCTGCATCACAGTCATCTCTTGGAGTAATATCAAAGTGGGACTCTGATCTTGGTTGAACGATTTGATAGGTGGGGATTCAGATAGAGGACAGAATTTAGGGGTATACTTGCTGGATGTCTAGCACAGAGCAAGGATGGCATGGTTTCTGGAGTAATGCCCAGTGAGGAAAGCCAAGGAAAAGGTCAAAACAGAAATGGCACCACCCCAAGTTTGCTTCTGAGCTGCTAACCTCAGATACTTGAAACCTCTCCTAACTGAGGGCAGGGCTGACTACTCAGGACTGGGCTGGGACTGAGCCCACAGGGAAGATCACCTGGTGAGAACATAGGGCCAGGCACTCTGAGACCAGAAAAATGTAATCATGCAGGCTTACCGTCTGTTTACCTGCTCACCCTTCCTGCCTTTGGCTACTTTCGTTGTAAGAATCATCTTATTCTGTGGTTATAGAGATTAAGGTGCAGGAAGCTTCTCAGGTCTGGCCCTTTGGGGGATCAGAGGTGCCAAGAGGCTCCCATCATCACTTATACTAACATCTCCAAGGGTTGAGATATCATTAGGTGTCTCCTGGTGAGGCAAGTGACTAAATGCTTCAATGGGAGAAGACTGGATGAATGGGTACTTGACTTGAGACCCCTCAGCCAGGCTGTGTTTGAAATTGACATCCAGGGACCAAGCTGGAAGGGGTGCACTGTTGGTAGTGCTAGTGACAGTCAAGCGGGGAGCAATGTCTGGTGCCTGCTAGGCCCACAGTAAATACATCTTGACTGAGTAGGTATTGACAAAGTGCTTTATAGTGTGCAAAACACTTCCCAAGGCATTCCTCTCCCAGACTCTGTGAGATAGGCAGAGCATTCTACCCATTTGATACCGAGGAAGTGGAGGCTCAGGGTGTTACATATTTTGCCCAAGATCACATAGCTGGTAAATGGCCAAGCTGATACTAGAACTCAGCTGAGTCTCTTTCTAATGTTCTGTCTTTGAAGACGGGTTTGAAAATGCACACAGGTACCGCTGGGGACCTGGCTGTTGCACATTCAATTTTTGGTAGTTAATAAAAAGATATCACTTTTTTAATGCAAAACTTTTTTTTTCCAAAGGAAATGTGCCTCTCTGTGTGCATTTCCCCCAAATTGAGCCCTTGGGTGTCTTTATTTTTAATAAGGAAGGAACACTTGGGTCTGGAACAGCTGAACCAAGCACCATTGCTGCCTACTCATTAGCTCCATCTAATTAGATTGAAACCAAGGAAGGAAGTGGCAGAAGCAACCATTTTGTTGTAGCAGGAATGGTCACATATGGCCTTGAACCAGCCTTCCTTCTCCAGAAGACCATTAGGATGCAGCTTGTTTCACAGGATGATAGTATATTTCCATCACAGAGAGAGAGAAATTGAGAGAGACAGACAGAGTGACAGATTGATTTCTGGGACCCTAGAGACTTGGTGACTCATTGTATCTTTTTGTTGGCACTCAGACACGTAGGGCAGAGAGGCTAGTGGTTTTTCTTTAAGAATAAACTAGATACAAGCCATTTCTCTGAAGTACTTGGAGGACCTTGGGTTCCTGTAAATAGCTTAAAAAAAAAAAAGTACACCTGAAAGGTTTTGTCCCTGAAACTTGGGTCCCAAGTTTGCATGTGAGTACAGCAGTGCTGGCCCTGATCCCAGGCCTGCTGTAGGTGGTTTTGTCCAGTTCTCAGTGGCGACTCTGACCTCTGGGTCTGCTTACTTGAATCAAAGCTTTCAGGCGGAATTTTCCATATTCATGCCTCTTTGTTGTTGCACAAATTGTAAGGTAGCAAATGAGGAGAGAAGGTGACTGATCGAACTCCTAGGCCCGTACTTTATGTGAAGGAGCCTTGGGGAGTGCCAAGGGCCAGTTGTGCTTTTTCTGAGACCAGTTTCTACCAGCTCCTCGGGCTGGCTTGCTTCCTTTTCCCCTGGCTTTACTCCCATCTCTGCTCCCTTCCCCCACCCTACATCAACCCCTCTTACTACCCTGTGGTCTCCCTGTTCATCCCTAGTCTTGCCCCCTTTCCTCACTTTCCACACAGGAAGTGCCCATGCACTTCCTTCCTTCCTTGCTCAGAGTCTCCCAGAAGCAGTCTGTTCTCCTTGGCAGAGCTTGCAGGGAATTGCTGGCTCTTTCCGGTCTCTTCAACCCATGTACTACCACTGCTCCTTTGCACGGACCCTGTTTGTGGCCAGACTTAGAGCAGTTCCTGATTGCTCGGATTCCCTCCCTGCCCCTGTGCCTTTGCACTTGCCGGTCCTTTGAGAAGATTTTAGTTCTTTAGTTTCTAATTCAAGTATATGCCCAGGCAAAATTAGGTGTTTTCTTTCTCTTTTCTGCTTTTAGTAATTCAGATGTATTCTTTCTCTTTTTTTAACTGTATAATTTTGTAATCATTTGTTTGAATGTTTATCCCTCTTTCTTACCACAAATACATCAAGCATTTGCTTGTACATTTGATTTTTGGTGCTTTTTAAACAGCATATTTATGTATATATTTATTTATTTATTTTGGCCACACAGCTTGCAGGATATCAGTTCCTCCACCAGGGATTTTCAAACCCAGGCTCCGGCAGTGGAAGTGTACAGTCATAACCACTGGACTACCAGGGAATTCCCATTAGATAGCATTTTTCAAATGCTAAACTTAAAAAAAAAAAACAACAAACCTAAATGTGCCTCTCTGTGTGCATTTTTACCAAATTGGGTTGAATCCTTGGGTCTCTTTATAAAGTAAATATATGAATATAAGTTTCTGCTTTGTGCTATTACTATCTAGCCATTGTTGAGTTCTGACTCTGAGTCAGGCATTAGGCTACAGTTAGGGCTTTCCATTCACTCATTTCGTCCTCCATGGGCATAGAGCTTATTATTTTCTCCACTGTACAGACTAGGAAATTGTGGCTTAGAGTGTTTCAGTGACTTGGAAAGATCCTAGAACTAGTAATTAGGAGATCCGGGGCTCAGGCCAGGCATGCTAGATACTGTAGATATAACATGCAAGATGACATCAGCTTTTCCCTCAAGGAGCTTGTGGTCTACTTGGTGAGACAGGTAAGTCAGTATCAGGCCAGGATGCTGAGTCCCGTGCGGAGGGGGTGCAGGGCGCCTTAGTGGGGGGGCAGGGCGCACCGGGGCTGTGCTCCGTGCCCGCGCACCCGGCCCTGCTTGCTTCCCTCTGTGACCCGCACTCTGCGTCTCACTCCACTTTTGCTCCACTCTGAGTTTCTCATCAGTCCTTCTGCAGCGCCTCCTCCATCAAGTTTGGAGCGTGTGCTGTCTCCCTCCTGCCCCATTCACACAAACCACCCCAAGCGGGGGAGGGCGTGGGTGAGAGTGGGATGGTTTCTGGAGTACCAGGAGTCTCTGGAGATTGCCTGTGCTCAGCTCATTTGTCATTGCCTCGGCTTCCTGGAGCGTTTCCATCCTAGGAAAATTTTTCTTGGCCTCAGGACAGAACTTCTAAGAACATGTCCCAGGATTGGGCCCTCTGGCACCCTGTCTCTCTCACCCCACAGGCTCTGGCTAGGCCTCTGCCACGCGCTGGATTCTTGCAGGTCAGAGAGCTCTGAGATGTGACCGCTGTTCTTCAGGGGCTTGGGATACAGTAGCCCAGACCAGGTGAGGGGCTGAGGCCTATGTAGGTCTGGAGGGTGATCCCTGGGCCTGTGGCAGCGCTGAACCAGCACAGGAATCAGGTGTGAGGAGAGAAGGTTGCACCGGCGGGGACCTCATAGATGAGTCAGTGGGGGTTGGAGGTGCGGTGGACTGTCTGAGGTCAGAGTAAGGAGAGATGCGAGCTATCCCCAGGATCTTACCCACATTTCTCCCTGTTAGAGTAACCCCCCATGTGGATGTTAGTGTCAAACCAGGTAGAGGCTCTAAAGGATAACTGTTTTGATCCAACATCAAAAGAGGCAAATCCAGTGCCTACAGAAGAAAACATTCTAATTCTTCAGGGGCACAAAGAAAGGGAATAAAAGAGTGGGGAGCAAACTATAAGGAGCCCCTCCTGTGTGTATTGTGCCAGGTTATTATGTAATAATATGTGTGTTAGTTAAGTTCATAGCAACTGCTTGAATCTTTATTTATCGATGGGAAACTGAGACTGAGGTTGTGTTGCCGGTAAACAGAGAGTAGCCTTTGAAGCCTGGTCAGTCCTAAGCATTACCTCAGCTTGCTGCTGTCCCCCAGGCACTGAAAAATACCCGCAGAGGAGACGATTGAGGAAGCTTAACATACCACACAGGAAGCCTCAGACTGGCCCCTATGAAAGTGCCAACCAAGGAGCAAAAAGTTGTTAATAAGATCTTTGTCAGCAGGGGCTAGGAAAGAAGCCCTGTGTTTTCTACCAAGAGTGGTGGAAGGTTCTTTTGACCTTCTCTTCCCTGCCCTGGGCATGGCGGTCTCTTCCTAGGGTCCTCCACAAGCTCTGGGTATGATCCCACAATCTCTGAGGGAGCCCTCTGTCTCACCCCGTCTGTTGGCGTCTTGATGAATAACCTCAAGACGATTTAGGCTGGCCTGCCGGAGCCCTCTCCATGAGTGTGTGTGATCTGTCTTACTGCCAGAGCTCATTTGGGCTCCTTTAATAATTGAAGGCCAACGTTAAATGTCTCACAGTTTGTCCTTCGCGGACAGGAGCAGTTTTCTGGGTGTAAGTGATATGCCCCGTCCCCCAAGGACGCTGTGTTTCCTGAAGTGCAGCTGATTCAGCACGCTTGGTTGTGGCCGCCAGGTCACCGAGGTTTCATCAAGTCCTCCTTTCAAGAGCCATCTCTCCTGTTTCACCTTTGTGAACAATCCTGGGAGGCTCCGTGGCTAGGGCCGGAGATCACTTGACTGGGAATTTGGACTAAGGGGGGTGATCTATGGCAGCCGTTTCCCACTGTTCAGAGGAGTCAGTGCCTTTTGTCACTTCAGCACAGAAAGAGGGGCCGCTGTAGGTCTAGGTGCCATCTGTTTACCCTGTACTGGTCATTTGAGGACAGTTCTAATTGCCGTTTACCCAAGTCATGTGCTTGTTTTCGCCTCCAGGCCCCTCTGCCTTCCTCACCTTCCCCCACACCCTGCGGACCTCTTTTCCTCCTTCTCGCTTGGTTAGGTTGACTCTCCCAGGGGCTCACCCCTGCCTTCCTCACCTTCCCCCACACCCTGCGGACCTCTGTTCCTCCTTCTGGCTCGGTTAGGTTGGCTCTCCCAGGGGCTCTGTGGTAAAGGGTCTTTCTCTGCATGTCCATGGCCCTCTGTGTCTCCTCTTTCTTGGCACTCATCCCCATGTGTGGAATTGTCTGTTTACTTGTCTTTCCCTGGTGGACTGAGAGCTCTTGGGAGATGATGGGATAATGAACCAATGAACAAATGGAAGTAGTTTGTAAATTGTGCTGCTGGAAAAATCACAATAACAATTAAGGAGGAAAGTTGACGTTTATGGAGGACCTATTCTGGCCCGGGTGCTGGGCTGGCTGTGCCATCTCATTTAATCTTCACAATGGCCTTGGATGGTAGATGCTAGAGGTTACATGAAGAAGTCAAGCTTTCTGCAGTGTTTCATTGTGATCCTTCCGGTTTGGGACTGACTCACCACAAATGACCTGCCTTATAATTTAATAATGAGTACGTTAGAAACTTTAAAAAAAATGCTTTCTTCTAATTTTGCAGTTTCACAGCTTTGAGTTTTAGCATCGAGTACAATAATATATCAGATGACTGTCAAAATGCAGCACCGACTCTTTTGCTGGAAATAATTACAGTTTGCCAACCCTGTTTATTTTAAGCGGCTCCAGTGCCTTAATGTACTGTGCTGTAAATTGAGCCTGTGATGTATGGATTATGCAGGGGGATTGGAAAAGCAAGGAAACCAAGGGCAGATCCACTGGATGGGTGGTAAAAAAGGAAATAGAACATGTCCCTTTGTTAAATACATTCCCCTGAAGATGTGTTTATAATTTGACAAGTTAGACAGCTGGAAAAATTAGGAGCTGCTTTGCTGGAGAACTTGGCCTGATTCTTCAGACTTGCACTTGGAAAATGAAGCCATTGGTTCTCTTGGTGATTCTCTGGTCAAGGTGCTTGTTTCTCAGGCCATAGGCAGTTCAGGCCTCAGCCAGGCCAAGTCTACTGTCTTGTGGGTCTGGTTGCTGTCGGTTCTAATTTCACATTTCTTACTGCCTTCTTATTATTTCCTCCTAGGTAGACCACTGCCTCCTCTAAGTTGTCTAAAGCAAGACTCAGCCTGGCAGAGTGGAAGCTGGAGTTAGATTTGTGTTTGAGTATAGGACGCCACTTTTATTGAGGGAAAGTTGTGTGACCTCTCTGAGCCTCAGTTTCCTCGTCTATAAAAGGAGGTTATTCACTGAAAAATTATTTATTGAGTGTCTGTTATGTGCCAGCCACTATTCAAGGCATTTGGGAAATAGAAATTCTTGGTAGAATTTACATTTTATTGAGGGGAGACAGACATTAAATTGTAAACCTAGTGATTAAGAAAAGTATATCATGTGTTAGAAGATAATGAGTACAAGAAAAAGAAGAAAAGAGAAAGAGAGTGGGGTAAGGCCTTTGGGAAATCCTTAGGGACTTCCAGAGGGAAGCATTTGAGAAAAGATGTGGGGTTAGTGAGGGGGTGGCTATGCAGGTATCTGGTGAAGAATGTCCCAATATGAAGGCCCTAAAGTGGGGGCGGGCCTAGTGTGTTTGAGAAACAGCAAGGAAGCCAGCATGGCTCAAGCAGACAGAGTGAGCATGGGCAAGAATAAGGGAAACTGAGGACAGAGGTCATGGTGTTGTGCGGATTCAGTGGAAAGGCATCTGTAGTGCACCTTGCTCTTCCATTGGACTTCCAGGTTTCCCAATGGCATTTTCATTCTCCCAGTCACCCAGGCTCCAAACCAGGGATCGAACCCACACACCCTGCGCTGGAAGATGAAGCCTTCACTACTGGACTGCTGGGGAAGTCCCTCACACCCTCCATGCCTTTGTTCACACTCTTCCGCCTGCTGGAAGTGCTGGTTTTCCCTAATCTATGATCTGCCTGCTTTTCTGGACTCGGCTTTAGATGGCACCTCCTTGTGAAGTCTTCCCTGATCCTAATGTCCTAAGTGATCTCCCCCTTCTCTGAACTTCAACAGCATTTCTCTTGTCATTCACAGCTTTCCACCTTGGATTTTAGGTTGGGATGTAGGTGTGTGTACTTTATTTCCCTTCTAGGACTATAAATTCATTGAGGCATGGATCATTTTCATCTTTTACCACCCATAGCACCTGGCACAGCACCTTTTCCAGAGGAGGCACTCAGTGAATCTTTGAGTGAGAGACTGAGTGGATGTTTTCCAAACCAGAACATCTGGAGAGAGACTTGCCTTGGCAGTTCTTTCCCTTATGCTGATAGGAATGCAGTACTAACAAGTTTCTGGAGTCCAGGTGTATTGAGTCTGTATGGAGCTGCTATCGTCTGGTGCTATAACTCAGAGGCATTTTCTCATAGAAGCCATGATGTAAATAGTTGTTATGAGTAATTCCATTAGTAGTTCCAAATATCTGACTTAGAATCACACAATTCTGGCGGCTTGTTTATTCATAAGTTGGGGACTGCCTCTTTTTTTCAAGATGCCCCATTTGTACTGGCAGGCAGGTAATGTCTGCTTAGCCAGACTGCCAGCCACTATCCAAAGGCACTCTGAGGTGAAAGGTCACAGAGAGATAACCAGCTCTACCACTTATTAGCTGTGTGATTTTCCGCAAGGTACTTTACTGACCTGAGCCTCAATTTTCTAATCTGTAAAGCAGAAATAAACATTTCTACCACTAGGCTTAATGAGGATCAGCAAGGTAACCTGAATAAAGGACAGTAAGTCCTAATAAGTACTTATAAATGTCATTTAACAACATTCAAAACAACAGAACATTTATTTTCCTTTTATTTTGTGCATTTTGGAAGTTTCTGTGGTCTAGGACAGTGCTGCTCGAATATTATGGTGGGTGTGAATCACCTGGGAGCTTCATTAAAATGCAGAATCTGATTTTGTAGGTCTGGGATGGGGCCTGAGATTCTGCTTCTAATATGCCACGCTGCTGATCCTGGGACCATATTTGGAGTAGCAAGAGGTTAGGGTGATGGCTCTCAAGCTACGGCCTGCCTCCAGGTCACCTGGAAAGCTTGTTAAAATTGGATTTCTGGGCCCCACTGCTAATGATGTATTCATTCAGTACATCTGGCCTGGGTTCTAAAAATTTTCATTTCTAATAATTTCCAAAATGATGCCAATGCTGCTGGCGAGGGACCACACTTTGAGAACCATTGTGGTTGTGAGGTAATGGGCATGAAGTTAATAAGAAAAAAGAGGGAAGTAATGGTAATTCTTGAACGCCAGGGTACTTGTGCTCTCTGCTCTTTTGGTTGTAGAAGTCCATATGATAATTGTTAACTGACAAGGCTCTGGAATGTCTTATTAATAATTAAATAACGACAGTAAGCAATACTTGCTGAGCACTTATTATGTGCCAGGCACTGTGCCAAAAGCCTTATATAGTCCCACTTAATTCTGATAAAAATTCTATTGAAGTGGATACTGTGATTTTCTGTCTCGGTGTTTCCCATGTTAACTGATTTGTAAGAGTCAACTGGTGTGGTTGCTAAAAATACACATTTCTAGGTCTCTACCCTGGTGATTTCATATGGTGAGGCCTAGTATCTCCGGTGGTTCTTACAGTCAGGTAGGCCTGGAACTCTCTCATCTAGTTAATCATCTCTCTACTTCTCTTTCATCTATGTCCCATATTAAAACTGCCAGTTTCAAAGAAATGCTATAATAGAGGGGCTTCCCTGACTTCCCAGGTGGCTCAGTGGTAAAGAAATCGCTTGCCTCTGCAGGAGATATGGGAGACTTTGGTTCGATCCCTGGGTTGGGAAGATCCCCTGGAGTAGGAAATGGTAAACCCACTCCAGTATTCTTTCCGGGAAAATTCCATGGACAGAGGAGGCTGGCTGGCTACAGTCCACGGGGTCACAAAGAGTCAGACACGACCGAGCACACGCACACACACGCAGCAATAGAACACGATATGTTTACATTAAAAGTTACATTAAGTCCAGTTTTTCTTTGATGTTTCAGAAAACCCTTTGGGAGCCCTAGATGCCTTGGGAGCCTTCATTTTGACATCCCTTGATTGTAAAGGTGCAGAAAGACTAGGTGATGGAGCATTCTATTTATTAGAAGGCCAAGGAAGCCCAGGCCAGTCAAGGAAGCCTGGGCTGACTGTATAATATTTGGCTGTCTTGAGGAAAAGCATTTTGTTTGGAATATTTTTCTAGGAAATCGGTCTCCATCTCATCCAGATGGATTCTATGATTCCACAGGATTTTAAGAAAGATGAAAAGAAAATGTTGTACTTGCTTCTCTATGGTCAGGGCTTGTTTTCCCACAACAAAGCCAGCCTCTTGCTTGGAGCACACATACCCCATCTCTTCATCAACAGCCCCAGTTGATGGTCTCCCTCACTTTGCCAGGGCCTTAAGCTCTTCTCTGGTTTTCCAGCCAGTGGCTTCTTTGCATAGGATTTTGCATTTAGCCTGGGGTTGTGTATTCCATATTTCATTGAAACTATGGCTAAGGATAGAAAATGGGAAATGTTTCGAGTTATATTTACAGTTGGAAATAACCAACTGCTCGCCTATTCTGGGGAGGGAGGAGGTCCTGTCTGCCTGTCTTGATGGGGGTGGAATGGGGCAGTGAGGTGTAGCAAGGATAAAGTTGTCTGTTAAATGTACCATGTTTTAGCCATCAGGAAAGATTGTTGTGAAACCAAAGAAAATTGAGACTTTCTTTAGTTCTGTTGATGCTAATTTGAATTAGTTTTTGAGCCATTTGATGTAACAGCTCTCAGGGTAACTTTCTGATGCTAATGGGAGCAGTATTTCAGTTTGATGGAATGAGCACTGGACCCAGAGTCAAAAGAGGTAGGGACTCAGGTCAGCTGTCCCTCTGATTTCTTCTGTGTTCTTAGGTTAGATAATCACCTCTCTGGATATCACTTTTATCTTTAAAATAAGGGGATTGAGCTCAGTGATCTCAGGATCAGCTTGATATTATATGCTCTTTTGATGACCTATTCCCAGAAACATGTGCCATCATAATAACTTGTCCCAAAATGCAGTCAAATTCACCCACTCAACCACTATCTATTGAGCATCTAGTCTCCAGTATTTCAAGTACTGCCCTGTATGCTATGGGTGATGTAGCTATAGATAAGCCACACAAATCCATTCACTCATTCATTCTTTCATTCATTCATATACAATCATTTATTTATTGAGCATCTATTATGTGCCAAGCACTATGCAAAAAGCTATGAATGAAACAAAAGTAAATTAAACGCAGGTTTCATTGTCACGTAACATGCTGTCTTAGGGGTAGATAAGTTGTGTACATACTCTAACCACTGTCTCTAAAAGAGGCCCTCTCCTTTTTTTCTCTGTCTCCTTACCCTACTTTTAGTGGCATTTATCACCTGACTTTGTGTTATTTGTCTTGTATCTGTCTCTCTATCAGAATGTAAGCCCCATGAGAGCAGGGGTTTTATTTTGATCACTGCTATACTCAAGCACCTAGGTTAGTGCATGGATAAAATAAACACTCAGTAAAATCTTTTAAAAATAAAAATACACAAGAAGCTAGAAATTATGTCTATTTATGTAAAACTTCCCTTCAGCTCAGTGAAGAGAAAGGTTACTTCTAACTAGGACAATGATCTTTAAATCCTGCACATTAGAAACACCTTGTGAACTTTAAAAAAAAAAAAAATCAGTTGCCAGGTCCTACTCCATACTAAGTCAGCATCTCTGAGTGATGGTTGGACATCAGTATTTTATAGGAGCTTCCCAAGTATAGATAATGGGTAGCTAAAATAATGTAAACTAGAAAAATCAGGGAAAGCTTCATGGAAGAGGTAGGGTTTGAGATGGCTTGAAAATCCAGTAGGATTTGGATAAGAAAGAAGCATTCCAAATGGAGAACACAGCATAGACAAAGTGCAAAGACAAGAATTACAGGCTGAGTTCAGGTATCAGAAGGAGTTCATTTGGGGCTGGAGCCTAAAGAGCATGAAAGGGAATAATTAAAGCAACATTTGTAATTGTCGGCTGTGGCCAGCTTGAGAAGGTCTTTGAATTCTAGGCTTAGAGATTTCAGCTTCATTCAGTTTTGCAGTCAGAGAGAACTATGAATGGTTTTTAAACAGAAGCAATATCATCAGACTTTTCCCTGACTGCTCTTGGAGGATGAATGGCTTGGAAGCTGACAGGGAGGCCAGTTAAGAGGTGGTACCATGGTCCATGTAATTTGGACCTAGGGTTGCATCACTGGTATTGGAGACAAGGGGTGAGGTACAGCTAGGCCGCAAAACCTGCCCACCCTCCAGCTGTGGTCTTCTTTGAGGGCTCTTGGTGGAATCACTGGCATTGCAGTGATCAGTACCTTTTGATCAAGCCAGGGGAGCCAAGTGCCACTGCACCCGTAGCCCACTTTTGTCCTAGGCGTAACTGATGAACTGAGAGTGCTGTTAAGGCCTCCTTCCTGAAACGATAGGCCGTTTTATCTAGGGAAGAATTTTTACACATGAAACTCAGAACCTTTGAGACAGAGGTTTCTGTTATTTTAATGTGGCAGTGTGTGCTTTTACTTCATCTCTGGTTAATTCCAGCACCATGGATACCATCGGGTATGACGACCAGTATCTGGAGCTGCTAATTTCTTAAGCTTTGTCTGGGTGTACTGAGCACAGCCTGCCTCCAGAGACAGCTTTGAGCAAGGGCCGGGAGCCATGGGCCAGGGGGTATACTTTCAGGAGCCTCTCATTATCTGAATATGTTCATCTACAAAGAGCTGAAGTTTCTGAGTGCATAGGACATCTGCATAGGCTAGGACACCATATGTGTGGGGGGCTGGAGGAAAGCAGGGTTGATGGGGGGAGGTGGTGACTGGGTCTAGTTTGCTGATACAGGCTTGTGCAGAGAGGACTGCCTGCCCTTGGCCAGATGCTGCCTGTAGCTGGTGCATCCCCAGGGTCATATGCTGCTCAAAAGGACAGGCAAAGCCAGAGTTGCTAGTACAGATTATTTTTTTCCTCCCTGGATCTGTTTTGCCAGGGTTGACCTTATTCACAGTCTGTTTCAGAATGTCAGTCCCTCAGATACGCACCGACTTTACAGCTTGCAAGGAGCTTTCACACCCTTTATCTCATTGGAATCTCACAACAGTCCTGTGACTTAATTAGGACAGGAGTTGTTCATCCATTTTATTGATGAGAAAACTGGGGTTGGGATGGGCTTAGGCAGCGTATTCTAAACTCATGTAGATATAAAGCATAAGGGTTGGGGCTTTTTCATGCAAGAGCCAAGAGGCCGATGGTTGGGGCTGCTTTAATGGCATTTATGCACATGGCAATAGGAAAAGTTAAGGTTTTGGCACCTTCACGTCTGTCTCTCCATTCCTTACAGAGGTAGTTCTGGCTTGTCCTCTATATGAGTCTCATAGTGTAATGATGCTTACTTAGTCATATCATCAATAAGATATCCACACTGTGATAGTTACTCACACAAAATGACACATTGCTCTGTGCCTGCTGGGCTCTGATCTAGCTTGCAGGCTCATCCTTGTTAGCACCATTCTTTGCAGCAGCATCTCCCACTGGAAATGATAACATATTGGGCCCCTCATATCTTGGAGCACGTTCATTTATCAATGGGTTCCTTCCCTTCACAAGGAATATGGAACAACTTAGAAGCACCAGATGCCTTGGGACAGAAGAAGCACGGCTCTGGTCAACATTCATAATAATAGATGGCCAATTACATTGTTCCTTTCACTTACAAAGTGCAACATATCTCATATGTTCCTTTAAAGAATTCTAGGAAATGGGTATTATGTTCCCATTTTACCGATGAAGAATCTAAGCTCCCTAGAGAAAAAGAAAAGGCTTGGCTTGCCCAAGGTCCCCAGAGCCATCTCACTCCAAACCCTGTTCTCCTTCCATTGTACTCCTGGCTTCTCCTACCAGTACTCTTTGATCTTTTAGACTTGTTCTGGCATAAGCTCCAGCTTTTTCTGTGATTCCAAGCTAAACTGTTTATTACCTTTTCTGCAGCTTCTCCATCTTTTTAGTCTTGGAAGTGTTCCATAGAATTCAGCAGGAAGGAGTTTATTTCTCTCAGACCCTGAGATTTTTCTGTGACTTCCCATGCTGACCATGGAACTCCGTTCATCTCTCTTAGCTAGAGCTCCTGCTGGTCTCTGCCTTTATTTTTCCCACTGTCAAGTTTACCCTTGATCTGAACCTTAGACCCTTGTCCTTTTTCTCCTAACCTGTTCAATGTTGCTCAGGGTTCTTCCCGTCAGTCTTGCCTCTGTGATAGACTAAGGCTCTCCCTCCTATCAGGTAGGCTCAGTTTCCTGCATGTATTTATTCGTTCATTCACTTACTCATCAAGCATTTCCTGTATGCCGATGTCAACCACTGTGTTTAAGGACTGGGGGCTCTGAGATGTTAAAACATGGTTGAGGAAACCATAAAGAATCAGGAGCCTTTATGGTTCAATTTGGTAATGATTGTTAAAGCATAAACAAATGTTTTTGTGGGAGCATAGGAGGAGGGACATGTGATCCAGATTTGGCAGAGGGCAGGGGCTTGTCACAGAAGTTTTCTTGGAAGAGAGCCTGATGTCTGAACTGAGTCCTAAGGGGTGGGTTGAAGTTGGCTTAGAGCGAGTGGTGGTGGTGGTGGTTGGGGGGAATTGTGGGGAGAGCAGAGTACCAGTTAGAAAGATCTGCTTATATAAAGACCCAGAGCATCAAGTTTAGGGAATTGCAAGCACTTTGACCTGATTGGAGTAGAGATTGTAAGGATGCTGAGGATTAGGCAAGAGAAGTAGTCTGGAACCAGATTGTACAGGACTCATTTCATTTTAAAGGTGATGAAGGGTCATAGAAAGATCTTAAGTAGAAGAGTGACTTGTTAAGCATAGCATTTTAGAAAGATAGATATGGTGGCGGGCGAAGAATGGATCAGAGAGAGAGAGAGAGAGAGAGAGAGAAGAGGTGAGTCAAAAGACTGTGGCAGTAACTGAGGCCTGAGCTGATGAGAACTTGAACTGAGGTTAGGGCAGCAATAATGGACAGACTGAGTGAATGGATTCAGAATATACGGAAGGTGGAATTTCTGGAGCTACTAACTGGTTAGCTGTCCATGCAATTGAGAGGACACATGCTCTTTTGTCTCTCCCTTACATGTGCTGCCTTGCCTTCTCCTTTATGCGGTCTCTGTTTGCAGTCAGAAGAGAAATCTGATGTTTGTTTTCCAGTTGGCTCTCTTCCCTTACCCCATTCTCCCTGCAAGGTCCTTCTTCTTCTGGCTAACCCTACCTTTATTATCTGTCTGGTCAGTGTCCAGGGCATTCTTTCTGTTTGCACTTGGAAACAGTGACACTGCAGATCAACCAAGAGGTATCACTCAGGTTTCCTCTGGTAGCCATCATTCCCCCTCTGTCTGGATAGTGCCAGCATCTTCTAAGAGGCTACCTGGGGGGGAGTGAGATACAAGGTGACTTTATTTGCTAAGTTACCACTAAAGGAGGAGAGGACAAGTATTTTGCACTTTTGGAATAGAAAAATCTTTAAACACAGAAAAGAGCAAGTAACTACTCCCCATCAAGAGAAGAGGAAGCATGGTGTGGGCAGATTGAGATGCTCCAGGTTGGTGACACTCGGAACTGTCCTCTCCATGGCTGTGCTGACGGGTTTGATCTTCTACGGAACAGAATAGAGCATCAGCACCAGAAGGGGCCTTGGAGATCATCCAGCTCATCTTCCTTGTTTTGCAGAAGACTCTGAGATCTCTAGGGGATGGTGTGGTTTGCCCAAGGTCGCGATTAGCTAGTAGCAAAGCTAGGACCAGAACCAAGGCCCTCTACTTCAGTTTTTGTTTCAGTCGCTCCATAAAATACATGATTCTTTTTTTCCATAAAAAAACTTTTTTTTTGGACAGTTTGGAGAATCAGACTTACAGGCTGCTTTAGCAATAAGTGTATATTATTAGATGGTTTCCCATACCCCCCACTTCCAAAGGGACTGGAAATAGCCTGTCTAAGGTTGCAGGGTGAGCAAGGGGTAGAGGGGTTTCCAGACTTGGACTCTAATGCTCTTTCCAGCACAGCCCTAGCTCTCACCTAGGGCCCAAGACTCTTGGCTCTAAAGACAACGGGCAGACTCATTCTTCAAATGCATCACAACCACAGTCGATTTTATAAGATCCAAAAGACATGATTTCCTTCTTTTCTCTTTTTTCCTTGAGTGTTCTTTTTTTTTTTTCTTATTTGACAAAAGTGTATGGTGGTGGAAATGACGTCAGTTTAATCAGGCTGCTTGACACAGTACTTTTCCACTGAATTTACTAGGAACTGTGAATTTGTTGTAGCAAACTGCCCTGAAGGCTGCAGTGTCTGATTGGCATGCCAGAAGCATCACTAGCGAACAGCTAAATAGAGACTGGGGAGAAAACTGGGTCAGGAAACAGGCCTCCTGTACCTGCAGCGGCTGCGGAAGGCGGCGCACAGGCGGCAGGTGGCCACAGCATGGCACTGTCTCCCAGAGCCTGGGCCGGTGAGCACCCCGCCCCCCAAGCTCTGCGCTGCAGCACCCACCCCCCACCCCCCCCCCCACTTGCCTTTGCAGGTGATCCTTCCTGTGGCCATTTTGCCTTCTGTTTCTCTATAACTGCAAAGCTCTTATATCTGGCAGCTCAGGAATGGCTTTTTCTTAATTAAAAAAAAAAAAGCCAAAGATTAATTCACATGAAACCCTCATCAGCCACTGGTGTTCCAAACCGTGGAGCAAGTCTTTTGGTTTTCCAGAGCTGGATTTGTCAAGGGGTTTGAGAGTCCTGCACAGTGTTGAGGAAAGGCTTGGTCCTGTTGCAGGAAGAGGGACCCCTTCCAGGGCCCGAAACTGGGCTCTTGTCTAACACTCGGAAATGAATTGTCCAAGGAAACACATGTGCTGACAAAGCAAGACGTTTTATTGGGAAAGGGCACCCAGGAGGAGAGCAGGAGGGTAAGGGAACCCAGGAGAACTGCTCTGCCATGTGGCTTGCACATGGTTTTATGGTGATGGGATTAGTTTCCGGGTTGTCTTTGGCCAATCATTCTGACTCCGAGTCCTTCCTGGTGATGCATGCTTTGTTCAGCCAAGATGCATGCCAGAGAGAAGGCTTCTGGGAGGTTGTCGGACAGGTGATGTCTCCTTTTGACCTTTCCCAAACTCTTGTGGTTGGTGGAGGCTTATTAGTTCCTTGTTCCTCACTAGGACCTCTTGTCATAAAACAACTCATGCAAATGGTTACTATGGTGCCTGGCCAGGGTGGGCATTTTCAATCAGTATGCTTCCTCTAACAACTACCCCCTGAGAGACTTCACACTCAAGATATTTCTTGGGAATTGGGGCGGAGGTCTCTTTCTTCTGTAACTTCTTCCTGCTGTGCATGGGGATAGATTTGCCTAGCAGAGCAGAAGTCTCTCTCTACCTGATCTAAGTCAAAGTATTTTTTTGTCTGAAACCAGCATTTACCCTTGTAATAACAGCAATTTAGTTTGAAATTGTTGGCTCTTCTCAGAGATGAAATAGACAGGGGCCAAACAGGAGACCTAACAGGATGATCATCACTGGTCCCCAGAAACAGGAGGCAACATTTGGGGTGAGGGCTGCAGGGTTTGTGACTTTTGTTTGTTTGATTGGTTGGTGGTGAGGCAACAGAGCTGTGCTCCAGGAATCTTGTGTTCAGTCTGAAGTTACCATCCTCCGCCTGGGTGGGGGCTCCAGTTCTGTAGAAGAACTCAAACACATTGTTATGCATATTTCTTTGAGTAGGAGCCAGGACCTGCCTCAAGGCTGTACCACCATTTGATTGTTTCTCCTCTATTTCTATAACCCCTCCCTTCCCTGATTAGCAATTGTTTGAATCCACCCTTTGGAACTCAGGGAAGGTCAAGGAGGCCGAAGGAAGCCTATATCCTACAGACAAGAAATGGAGAACACAGAACAGATCTCTGTGCCAGAGCCCCATAGAGTCCTGCTCAGTTTTAATTTAGGGAACAGGGCAACTATGACTGTGATAACTTCCTATCAAAATGGGTCATAGCTTGGAGAATAGACACTGAATTGGAAGTATTCCTGAGTTCCAAGTCCTAGATCTGAGCCTTGTATGATTAAAATCTCAATCCCTTGGTCTGCCATTTTGTTGTAACAGAGCCAGCTAGAAGTAGCTGGAGGAGGGATAACTGGAATTTTAATAGACAAAATAAATCTCATTTCTTTTTAGAAGAATAAGCCTGAAACCCAGTCTGGACCTGGTACTTTGGGGAGACTTGTAGCCAGGTAGCCAGTTGCCTAGTTTTATAAAAAAGTAAGGTTGCATTGAAAAAGCAAGAGAGTTCCAGAAAAACATATATTTCTATTTTATTGACTATGCCAAAGTCTTTGTGTGGATCACAATAAACTGTGGAAAATTCTGAAAGAGATGGGAATACCAGACCACCTGACCTGCCTCTTGAGAAACCTATATGCAGATCAGGAAGCAATAGTTAGAACTGGACATGGAATAACAAGACTGGTTCCAAATAGGAAAAGGACTACATCAAGGCTGTATATTGTCACCCTGCTTATTTAACTTCTATGCAGAGTACATCATGAGAAACGCTGGGCTGGAAGAAGCACAAGCTGGAATCAAGATTGCCAGGAGAAATATCAATAACCTCAGATATGCAGATGATACCACCCTTATGGTAGAAATTGAAGAGGAACTCAAAAGCCTCTTGATGAAAGTGAAAGAGGAGAGTGAAAAAGTTGGCTTAAAGCTCAACATTCGGAAAATGAAGATCATGGCATCTGGTCCCATCACTTCATGGGAAATAGATGGGGAAACAGTGGAAACAGTGTTAGACTTTATTTTTGGGGGGCTCCAAAATCACTGCAGATTGTGATTGCAGCCATGAAATTAAAAGACACTTACTCCTTGGAAGGAAAGTTATGACCAACCTAGATGGACAGGGAGACCTGGCATGCTGCGATTCATGGGGTTGCAAAGAGTCGGATACGACTGAGCGACTGAACTGAACTGAACTGAGATAGCATATTAAAAAGCAAAGACGTTACTTTGCCAACAAACGTCCATCTAGTCAAGGCTATGGTTTTCCAGTGGTCATGTATGGATGTGAGAGTTGGACTGTGAAGAAAGCTGAGTGCTGAAGAATGGATGCTTTTGAACTGTGGTATTGGAGAAGACTCTTGAGAGTCCCTTGGACTGCAAGGAGATCCAACCAGTCCATTCTAAAGGAGATCAATCCTGGGTGTTCATTGGAAGGACTGATGCTAAAGCTGAAGCTCCAGTACTTTGGCCACCTCATGTGAAGAGTTGACTCATTGGAAAAGACGCTGATGCTGGGAGGGATTGGGGGCAGGAGGAGAAGGGGACGACAGAGGATGAGATGGCTGGATGGCATCACCGACTTGATGGACATGAGTTTGAGTGAACTCCGGGAGTTGGTGATGGACAGGGAGGCCTGGTGTACTGCGATTCATGGGGTTGCAAAGAGTCGGACACGACTGAGTGACTGAACTGAACTGAACTGAACTGAACTGAAGGTTACAATTACTAGCTTCCAGCAGACATTGATTTGAGAATGGTGGCACCTAAGCCTGACACGACTCAGAAAACTCAAGTGTTTAGCAATACAATGTCTAATCTGAAATTATACCCATAGTATCACCTAGTTATTTTCCAGGATGTCTGAACCATAGCTACTCTATTTTGACTTTTGATTGTAAATTTTTTTTTAATAGCCAAAACAGATGTCACCATTAATGACGTCAGTGTTTTCCTGTGTATGAGAAGATGCAAGAATTGGAACTCGTAAAATCTTTTCTTGAAAAGATCTAACTATCTGAAGGCCTGTTTTGCCAGTTTTTCCCAGAGCACAGAGTGCCTTATTCCTGATTTTCACCCTGAACTCCTTTCAGGGGCGTTGAAAAGCAGCAGTTGCAGTGGTCATGATTTAATCTTTGTAGATGTAGATGGCAAATGTCAGTCTTGAGTTGACAGAGCCCCTTTTTGTTCATAAACTTTACCATGATTTTGAGGAGGGTATTTTATGATCATTTTATCTCATGGAGCTAAGAATATTCATTCTCAGGTTTGGCAAAGATTTTGTTGACAGGCCACTCAATGTGCCGTTACTGGACTAGGCCGTAAAACAGTATCCAAAATTTTCTGGACCACTTGTTGCTTCTTCCCGTATCTAAAGTTATATTGTTACCATCATCAATCTCATATGGGACTATATATTATTTTATTAGAAGCCTCAGACACACGGCAGTGTAAGAAACAGCAATTTTGTAAAACAGGTGAAATACAAATAACATAGCCAGCAGTATTAGTAAAGTCACAAGTAAGACTTAAGTTAAGAGCTTCCATTAGATGTAGTCCAGTATATCTCAGGTCATCTAAATTGGTCTACTCTGTAGAATCTTTATCTTCCAGGGAAATTATATATTGGCACCACCGTCTATAAGGCACATAGCCCAGTTTCCTAG
The DNA here is from genome assembly GCF_016772045.2 of Ovis aries. NCBI lineage: Eukaryota > Metazoa > Chordata > Mammalia > Artiodactyla > Bovidae > Ovis > Ovis aries. Next base: position 34,365,731 of record NC_056068.1, read on the forward strand.
TGTTACTAGACTGATTATCCTTCAGTTCAGTTCAGTTCAGTCACTCAGTCGTGTCCCACTCTTTGCGACCCCATGAATCACAGCATGCCAGGCCTCCCTGTCCATCACCATCTCCCAGAGTTCACTCAGACTCACGTCCATCGAGTCCGTGATGCCATCCAGCCATCTCATCCTCGGCCGTCCCCTTCTCCTCCTGCCCCCAATCCCTCCAGGCATCAGAGTCGTTTCGAATGAGTCAACTCTTCACATGAGGTGGCCAAAGTACTGGAGCTTCAGCTTTAGCATCATTCCTTCCAAAGAAATCCCAGGGTTGATCTCCTTCAGAATGGACTGGTTGGATCTCCTTGCAGTCCAAGGGACTCTCAAGAGTCTTCTCCAACACCACAGTTCAAAAGCATCAATTCTTCGGCGCTCAGCCTTCTTCACAGGCATCCGGTCCCATCACTTCATGGGAAATAGATGGGGAAACAGTGGAAACAGTGTCAGACTTTATTTTTGGGGGCTCCAAAATCACTGCAGATGGTGACTGCAGCCATGAAATTAAAAGACGCTTACTCCCTGGAAGAAAAGTTATGACCAACCTAGACAGTATATTCAAAAGCAGAGACATTACTTTGCCAACTAAGGTCCGTCTAGTCAAGGCTATGGTTTTTTCCTGTGGTCATGTATGGATGTGATTGTCCTTAGTATGATTTAATTGTTTCCAACACAGAGGAGACTTTAAACCTAAATTACCATAGCCTGGTGTTATCTATATAAATCCATCCCATAATTGTGGGAGATTTTTTCTTCCTTTGCTGAAACTTTTCTTGTTGCTCTGAGTGAGCTTGAGTAACAGAAAAAAGCTCAAATTTATAGCCAGAGTCAGAGCAAGCATTATTAATTGGCCTGGTGAGGGGATCCCATCTAGTAATATCACAGTGACCTGAATATGACTATAATTTTTTAAGTAAGTTTTTTCAGGGCCAACCAGTTAGAATCTTGTAGTAGAGAAATTTACCAAGGTAACCCAGAACTAGACACAGGTAATTGGCCACAAACACAACAATTGGATTGTTTTCTAAAACTGGCACAGGATCAGGCCTATGATAGAAAAGCATTTGATTTATATGCAAAGGTCTAAGAAGTCAAAAAAAACATTATAACTAATCATACGAATCGGGTCCAGCATCTTGGACAAGCTGTCTACCTCTGATGTCATCGTCTTCTCATCCTGGTGTAGTGTAGTTTCTCCTGATAAAATAGTCCTTCCATCCAGGTTGGAGACAATCCCTTAAATTATGTCTCTTTCCAGTCCTGGTTGCAGGTCATGAGGCATCTGATCTTCATCCAAAGAAAGATTACTGAGATAAGCTTCAGAAACAAACTTAGGGTGTTCTTTAAGAATTCAATTAAATTTTACATTAATATCACATAACAGCAAAGAACTGTCTAAGAAATGAGTCTTACTACCTCCATTGGTAGACCTCCATTAACAAACTGGGATTTAACATTTATTGAAACATCTTTTTCTCTCTAAAATTTCCCTCATTTTTATCAAATATAACCAAATTAAGGCTAGCTTGTTTGCAAAATAGGTCTGTTCTCACTAATTTTGGTCTGATGATTTATATAACCATAATTGATCATAGACTTTTTATTTTGCTGAAACCTTTATAGAATCTCAGACTGAACTTTTAAAATAAAACAGGGCTGGGAAACTCACACCAAAGGCTTATCACAGATTTTGCCTAACAAATCTAGGTGAATTCTTTCCTTTTTAAGGTCTCAAAAATTCCTTGAGATTTTTGTACCTGTTAGTGAGATAACCTTCCTAGCTCATTTGATAAACTTACTGGAAAACTAAGAGTTTCAAATTTCCGGAGGAGTCGGATAAAGAGAAAATATAATTGTTTTGTTTATAATGTATAATTTTACCAAATTATTTTCATAATTAGTTTGAGAGGAAGGTTTTCCCTACTCCCGGGAAACTCAAGATTCAAACCTGTAATTTTTCAGATAGAAACCATAAAAGTTATAAGCATATTCGCTGGTTCATTCAGTCTTTTGTTAACTTTTGTGAAGTCATCAGGTTTTTCATTAGAATACCAGGACATATCAAAATGTTAAGAACTCCATATAATTTCTAGGATATCTGTATTAGTAATTTTACCATATTTTATAACATGAGCAGATTTATTACTCACTCGAAATCTTTTTCATGTAATTTAACCAACCAAATAAACACAGTTTAATATCTTTCTTTGGGATGTTTCAGGGGCCCTCTGAAGCGGGAACTTAAGGAACTTCAAAAGAATTTGATAGGAAGTTTTATCGAAAAGATCAATGAAAAACATTTAGAACATTTGGTCAGATTTAGTCAGTGTTGATGGGTGTATCATTTAGCTTACTGATATGTCATAATGAGCGTAAATACCAAGGCTCAAGGTCTAGTGAAAGTCAGCTCCCGCCATCTTGGACCTAGTTGGCTCTAACCAGTTTTTTTTTTTTTTTTTAATGGTTGTGTCATTTTAAACAAAATCCATTTATCTAACAAATTGTAATCCAATTTTAGAAAATCCTGATCATGCATAACTATTTAGTATTTTTTATACCTTTTTTTTAAAAACTGAAAACACACTTTATACTTTCCTTTAGCAATCAAGAACTAACTTTTATATTAGCATTTTATAAATTGGTGAGCATAAATACCAGTGATAATTTCTAAAACCCTTGCCTTCTTAGAACGTGTTAGGATGGCACCAAACATTATTCATTTATAGTTCCAAATTTCTTTAGTTTCTCTGTAAAAGGAAATTGGTGTTTAGCAGTAAATGTTTCAAAATCTTAATTTATTTTGAAATGACCTAACTATTTAATAGACTTTCAACACTTAGCACACTTAGCACAACCCTTAGAAATTTAAGTTACACCAATCTGGATACACCAATAGTTACACTATTTTAGACAGATATTTCTTTCTTTTGTTTTTTTTTTTTTAAATTTTTATTTTTACTTTATTTTACTTTACAATACTGTATTGGTTTTGCCATACTTTGACATGAATCCACCACGGGTGTACATGCATTCCCAAACATGAACCCCCTCCCACCTCCCCTCCCCATAACATCTCTCTGGGTCATCACTGTGCACCAGCCCCAAGCATGTTGTATCCTGTGTCGGACATTGACTGGCAATTCGATTCTTACATGATAGTATACATGTTACAATGCCATTCTTCCAAATCATCCCACCCTCTCCCTCTCCCTCTGAGTCCAAAAGTCCGTTATACACATCTGTGTCTTTTTTGCTGTCTTGCATACAGGGTCGTCATTGCCATCTTTCTAAATTCCATATATATGTGTTAGTATACTGTATTGGTGTTTTTCTTTCTGGCTTACTTCACTCTGTATAATTGGCTCCAGTTTCATCCATCTCATCAGAACTGATTCAAATGTATTCTTTTTAACGGCTGAGTAACACTCCGTTGTGTATATGTACCACAGCTTTCTTATCCATTCATCTGCTGATGGACATCTAGGTTGTTTCCATGTCCTGGCTATTATAAACAGTGCTGCGATGAACATTGGGGTACATGTGTCTCTTTCAATTCTGGTTTCCTCGGTGTGTATGCCCAGAAGTGGGATTGCTGGGTCATAAGGTAGTTCTATTTGCAATTTTTTAAGGAATCTCCACACTGTTCTCCAAAGTGGCTGTACTAGTTTGCATTCCCACCAACAGTGTAGGAGGGTTCCCTTTTCTCCACACCCTCTCCAGCATTTATTGCTTGCAGATTTTTGGATCGCAGCCATTCTGACTGGTGTGAAGTGGTACCTCATTGTGGTTTTGATTTGCATTTCTCTAATAATGAGTGATGTTGAGCATCTTGTCATGTGTTTGTTAGCCATCCGTATGTCTTCTTTGGAGAAATGTCTATTTAGTTCTTTGGCCCATTTTTTGATTGGGTCATTTATTTTTCTGGAATTGAGCTGCATAAGTTGCTTGTATATTTTTGAGATTAGTTGTTTGTCAGTTGCTTCATTTGCTATTATTTTCTCTCATTCAGAAAGCTGTCTTTTCACCTTGCTTATATTTTCCTTTGTTGTGCAGAAGCTTTTAAGTTTAATTAGATCCCATTTGTTTATTTTTGCTTTTATTTCCAGTATTCTGGGAGGTGGATCATAGAGGATCTTGCTGTGATGTATGTCAGAGAGTGTTTTGCCTATATTCTCCTCTAGGAGTTTTATAGTTTCTGATCTTACATTTAGATCTTTAATCCATTTTGAGTTTATTTTTGTGTGCGGTGTTAGAAAGTGATCTAGTTTCATTCTTTTACAAGTGGTTGACCAGTTTTCCCAGCACCACTTGTTAAAGAGATTGTCTTTACTCCATTGTATATTCTTGCCTCCTTTGTCAAAGATAAGGTGTCCATATGTGTGTGGATTTATCTCTGGGCTTTCTATTTTGTCCCATTGATCTGTATTTCTGTCTTTGTGCCAGTACCATACTGTCTTGATGACTGTGGCTTTGTAGTAGAGCCTGAAGTCAAGCAAGTTGATTCCTCCAGTTCCATTCTTCTTTCTCAAGATTGCTTTGGCTATTCGAGGTTTTTTGTATTTCCATACAAATCTTGAAATTATTTGTTCTAGTTCTGTGAAAAATATGGCTGGTAGCTTGATAGGGATTGCATTGAATTTGTAAATTGCTTTGGGTAGTATACTCATTTTCACTATATTGATTCTTCTGATCCATGAACATGGTATATTTCTCCATCTATTAGTGTCCTCTTTGATTTCTTTTATCAGTGTTTTATAGTTTTCTATATATAGGTCTTTAGTTTCTTTAGGTAGATATATTCCTAAGTATTTTATTCTTTGCGTTGCAATGGTGAATGGAATTGTTTCCTTAATTTCTTTTTCTACTTTCTCATTATTCGTGTATAGGAATGCAAGGGATTTCTGTGTGTTGATTTTATATCCTGCAACTTTACTATATTCATTGATTAGCTCTAGTAATTTTCTAGTGGAGTCTTTAGGGTTTTCTATGTAGAGGATCATGTCATCTGCAAACAGTGAGAGTTTTACTTCTTCTTTCCAATTTGGATTCCGTTTATTTCTTTTTCTGCTCTGATTGCTGTGGCCAAAACTTCCAGAACTATGTTGAATAGTAGCGGTGAAAGTGGACACCCTTGTCTTGTTCCTGACTTTAGGGGAAATGCTTTCAATTTTTCACCATTGAGGATAATGTTTGCTGTGGGTTTGTCATATATAGCTTTTATTATGTTAGACAGATATTTCTAAAAAATAATTATTCTTAATAGAGTTTATATAAAAGCTCATATCTCATTTACATTTTTTAGAAGTTTCTTCACTTGAGGTAATTTCCTTGTTGACACACTTGTAACATATATAATATTTAACTTATATTAATATTTTACTTAATGTTAATTACTCTAAGACATGTCTATATTAGATAGGTCAACAGACAAACATTAGTCAGTTCAGTTTGGTTGCTCAGTCATGTCCGACTCTTTGCGACCCCATGAACTGCAGCACGCCAGGCTTCCCTGTCCATCACCAACTCCCGGAGTTTACTGAAACTTACGTCCATCGAGTTAGTGATGCCATCCAGCCATCTCATCCTCTGTCGTCCCCTTCTCCTCCTGCCCCCAATCCCTCCCAGCATCAGAGTCTTTTCCAGTGAGTCAACTCTTCGCATGATGTGGCCAAAGTACTGGAGCTTCAGCTTTAGCATCAGTCCTTCCAATGAACACCCAGGACTGATCTCCTTTAGGATGGACTGGTTGGATCTCCTTGCAGTCCAAGGGACTCTCAAGAGTCTTCTCCAACACCACAGTTCAAAATTCTTCAGCGCTCAGCTTTCTTCACAGTCCAACTCTCACATCCATACATGACCACAGGAAAAACCATAGCCTTGACTAGATGGACCTTTGTTCGCAAAGTAATGCCTCTGCTTTTGAATATGCTACCTAGGTTGGTCATCACTTTCCTTCAAAGAAGTAAGCATCTTTTAATTTCATGGCTGCAGTCACCATCTGCAGTGATTTTGGAGCCCCCCCAAATTAAGTCTGACACTGTTTCCACTGCTTCCCCATCTATTTCCCATGAAGTGATGGGACCAGATGCCATGATCTTCGTTTTCTGAATGTTGAGCTTTACGCCAACTGTTTCACTCTCCTCATTCACTTTCATCAAGAGGCTTTTGAGTTCCTCTTCACTTTCTGCCATAAGGGTGGTGTCATCTGCATGTCTGAGGTTATTAATATTTCTTCTGGCAGTCTTGATTCCAGCTTGTGCTTCTTCCAGCCCAGCGTTTCTCATGATGTACTCTGCATAGAAGTTAAATAAGCAGGGTGACAATATACAGCCTTGATGTAGTCCTTTTCCTATTTGGAACCAGTCTTGTTGTTTCATGTCCAGATCTAACTGTTGCTTCCTGACCAACATTAATATCAGGTATTTAATACTGAATATTTCCCAGTTCACATGAACCTGGAATTTACTGTTTAATTTAGAATTATTTGATTTGTGAGTGCTTACCTTTTTTTAAACCAATTAATAGAGCTCATTTACAAATTAACCTCAAAAATATTACCCAGAGATAAAGACATACCAAGACATTTAGACACAGTGCAAGATCTAGCTTCATTTTCTAAGTTGAGTCATGAATTAGATATTACAATATAAAATTTACTAGTTTATTTAAAAACCGTTGGAATAAATAAAGGTTTTAAAGGCTTTTTCCCATTTTTCCTCAGTCTTAGGAGTTAGAGATGGTCTAGATAAGTGTTCCTGAGAGCACTGGTCTCAAGGCACAGGGGAAGAAAATCAAGTTCTAACAAAATGGTGGCAGGTCTAAACCAAATGGTGGCCAGACAAAGCAAAATGGCCATCAAAAATCATAACACAGAGCACAGAGTTAAAACATACACATATAAACCTGGCAGTCCTCATCAGACACTCCCTTAAATACAAGAATACGGTCTCTCAGAAAACCTCCTATAGAGACACAGAACTTCAGATCCCAGTACTAACAGGGTAAAGGAAAATATCTCAGGTCTTCAAAGATTTCAAAGGGAGGAAAAGAAGCCAGGTTGAAAGAAGAAGGGGAGGAGGCGGGAGAGGGGGGAAAAAGGGTGGCCTTACAGACATCTCCTGCCACCTGTAGATACCCAGGCATTATGGGACTTTACCCTGGGCCTCCAGAGAAGGGGGGACTAGAACTCGGCCCTACCAGAAATCAGACCAGACCAGAACCAAAATTCGAGTTCTCTGCCAAGAGGAGGTGATCAGTCTCCAATCCTCAGCTCAGGCTGAGGCCCTTCGACCAGATTCCTGCATCCAGGACTGGGGGACTAGAAAAATAGGAAAGGATAGGAAGGGTTAAGGAAAGGAAAGAGAGAGGGAAGGGGAGAGAGGTCAATAAAGTCTCTTGTTCCTTACCACTCGGGGCACTCTGGCCAGTTGTCCACATCAGGAGGAGACCAGGGACAAAGGGTCCCAGTTGTGGCCACTGGGTCTGGTCCATTGGCAGGCAAGCTGGCCCCTGAGTACCCTGAGTGGTCAGGATGTCAGTCTCAGCGAAGAAGAGTCCCTGCCAGAGTTGCCATTTGTTGCAGGAAGGGGGACCCCTTCCAGGGCCTGAAACTGGGCTCTTGTCTAACACACGAAAATGAATTGTCCGAGGAGACACATGTGCTGAAAAGCAAGAGATTTTATTGGGAAAGGGCACCCGGGTGGAGAGCAGGAGGGCAAGGGAACCCAGGAGAGCAGCTCTACCACGTGGCTAGCAGTTTCGGGTTTTATGATGATGGGATTAGTTTCCGGGGTGTCTTTGGCCAATTATTCTGACTCAGAGTCCTTCCTGGTGGTGCACGCCTTGTTCAGCCAAGATGGATGCCAGAGAGAAGGCTTCTGGGAGGTTGTCGGACAGGTGATGTCTCCTTTTGACCTTTCTTGAACTCTTGTGATTGGTGGAGGCTTATTAATTCCCTATTCCTCCCCAGGACCTCCTGTCATAAAACAACTTATGGAAATTGTTACTATGGTGCCTGGCCAGGGTGGGCGTTTTCAATAAGTGTGCTTCCCCAGCTATTGCTGCTGCTGCTAAGCTGCGTCAGTCGTGTCCAACTCTGTGCAACCCCATAGACGGCAGCCCAATAGGCTCCTCCGTCCCTGGGATTCTCCAGGCAAGCACACTGGAGTGGGTTGCCATTTCCTTCTCCAATGCATGAAAGTGAAAAGTGAAAGTGAAGTCACTCAGTCATGTCCGACTCTTAGCGACCCCATGGACTGCAGCCCACCAGGCTTCTCCATCCATGGGATTCTCTAGGCAAGAGTACTGGAGTGGGTTGCCATTGCCTTTTCCGATGCTTCCCCTAACAGTCCCATTTCCATTTGCCTTTCTCCTGATTTTCCTTCCTTCCTCTCTCACCCTGCACCCCCCAAAGATTATTGAATTCATCTCTGAAAGTCTCAGTGCTGAGCACCAAGATAAATCAGGGTCTTCTGAAAGGAGATGGGAGTGATTATGCCAGAAGGTTCAGGGGCAAGTTCTTGAAGGCAGTGGCATTCAAGCTACGCTTTGAGCAATGAATTGGGTCAACATGGCAGGCACTGAGGGGAGGATGCTGCCTCTGGACTGCCTTGTGGTAACTGGAGACCTCCTCACTGTTCTGGGGCTAGAATCTATCTCAGCATGTAGGAGAGATGTAGCATGTATCTCAAGAATCTGTTCTTCTAGGCTCCTTATTTTGTAGATGGACAAGTGAAGGCATGAGAGGAAGGGGACGGAAAGATAGGCCAGCTCAATGCTGTTGTAACCATACTCTGCCCAGTCATGCACTTGGCCTCATTTCTGACAGAGTCTGGAGAACATCCACTCCTCCTTCTGGGTTTCACTCCTATTATTGTTTTTTGATCCCATTATGTGAACCCAGAGATACTCAGTGGTCTCTACCTATAAATTACCAGTTAGGGAATGGACCTGGGCCCTGCTGGCACTGGGCTCCTAGATCACTTGGATCCTTGATGGTTAGTTACATTCCATTCCTTCCTCAAGCCAAACCAGATCAGGCCAGGACTGCTTTTTCAGAAGGGCTGGTGCCTCCCCAAGAATGCTTGGTAGAAATGGGTCTTGTCTCAGAGCAAGGGCTCAAATTCTCACAGTCAGAAAAGTTGGGCATGGCAGAAATCCAGGTCATTGAATTTTTATGTTATTCTGTGAGAGTATTTGGCTCATTTTGGCTGAAAATTGTTTTTAATAAAATATACTTAAATTTACTGAAATTTGCTTTAAATACAACTTTTGCCTGACCATTTTAACTCTATACAGCATCTCTTTTTCCCTTTTAAGGCAAAATCAGAGAGTAAGAATGAAACAACCTCTCTAGTAATTTTCCTTGAATCTTTTGGATAGTCTCAATTCAATGTGAGGAGTTCTGTCTTTGGATCAAGTATTGATGTTACAGTTGAAATGCAGAAATGTATACTAGTTTTGGATAGATATACCAAAGTTTTCTGAGCAAATGTACAATCTGTACAGGATCTTTCAAAGCCAACCTCAAGGCCAGCTTGTTTTGAAATACAGTTGATATTGATAACTCACATGTCAGGTAGCCTCTGGCGTGAGCTAAGTGGAATGAACAGAAGAATAAGCCCCATTAGAATAGTCATCAGACATTCCAGCTCTGAAGATCAGCCTCTGAAGGTCCTGGCAGTTGGATGGCCAGAACAGATCCTGTCCTCAAATCAGAATTTCTTTTATTTTATTTTAGGTCAGAGCAGGTGGTTTTAAATGCCTCTAAATAATTTTCCTGGCTTTAGAAGGTTATATTCAGTTGCAAATTAGTAGGCCTAGCATCTAATTGGTATTTGCTGAAAGAAAGGGAGAGAAGGAAGGGAGGGAAGGAAAGAAGAAATGCTTCTTGATACTTGGCAGGTTTCCACCCAGAGGCTGACACATTCATAGAAATTTCCATATATTCTCATTTTAGGGTCATACTAGGACTTGTCAGTAGAGTGAACATCATCTGAACATTCACAGAAGTGGTTGGAAGAGACAGAAAAGCTGTAATTTGAAGTTTGTCAAGAGCCACCTATCTTCCTTAACATGGTTACATAAAGGAAGCGAAAGGCAGGCGTCACAGTAGAATGCCCATACAGGCTCAGTGTGGCTTGGCCAGGATCCTCTATAGTCTTTCCTGAGCTTATCCACCCCTGGCCTTGGCCTCATTAGTCAGGGACACTTAAGAGTGGTCCCTAGCTCTCAGCTGTTCATGCTGGCTGTTGCCAAGGCAGCTTGGAGGACCCAGGCTCTTCTCCTGGAGGACCCCCTCTGCCCCACTGGTTCTGCTGTGGCCCATGCTTCCACTGCCAGCCTTGACGATGCTTTTCTGGTTCTTGGAGCCCTCATTCACCCTCTCTAAGGAACACAGGGTACGAGACACACAACCAGGATAAGGTCTAAAGCAGTGGGCTTCTCATATTTTCTCCTCTTCCCTCTGAAACTTCCCCTAATGTACCCCACTCTCCGGCCCCAGATGCCCACTGCTCTGTTCTGGGCATGGAACAGATATGGGCTAGCTGCTCTGGTGCTTTCTGCTCATGCCTTTAAAGCCTGTAAAGATGAGGTAGAGGAGGATTGTTCACTGCTGATGGCTGTTGTTTTCTTAAAGATCATCAGCATAGAGGGCATAGAGGTTCCCCTTGTTTCTCTCTCCATGGCTGACCTCTTGCCTACTTTGGTGACTCCCTAATTCTGGGAACAGTTAGAAAGGTCAGGCAGCTTCAGTGTGCCCCATCCTCTCTTTCATATCTATCCATTCAGGCAGCTTCAGTGTGCCCCATCCTCTCTTTCATATCTATCCATTCAGTGATCAAATACTGGGACCTTCCTGGTGGTCTACTGGTTGAGACTTTGCCTTCCAACGCAAAGTATGGGTTCCATCCCTGGACTAGGAGCTAAGATCTCGTATACCTCATGGCCAAAAGACCAAAACAGAAGCAACATTGTAACAAATTCAATAAAGACCTTTAAAAAATTATAAAATCCGGTGATTTCACCTCTGCAGTGTCCCTCAAATCTACCCCTGTCTTCTCACTTCTCTTGTTGTGTTGTCGCATGTTGTTGCTCAGTTGCTCAGTCATGTCCGACTCTGCGACCCCATGGGCTGCAGCACCTCCGGCTTCCCTGTCCTTCACGATCTCCTGGAGCGTGCTCAAATTCATGTCCATTGAGTTGGTGATGCCATCCACCCATCTCATCTTCTGTTGCCCCCTTCTCCTCCTGCCCTCAATCTTTCCCAGCATCAGGGTCTTTTCCAAGGAGTCGGCTCTTGTCACATGAACAATTGCAAATAAGCTTCTCTTCTCAAACCTCTTCTCTGGAAACCTCTGCCCTGGTTGCAGTTTTTACAATGTCAGCTTCCGCTGCTTGCTTCCAAGGCCCCTCATCATTTACTTGTTTGCATCTCAGGCTCTCATATTAAATGTTCATTAAACATTCTACGATCCATCCAGAGCAACCTTGTCAGAACAGAGTGGGGAGAAAAGCAAATATCTATCTTCTCTCTTGTCATTTCTCTCAGATGAATGAACTAAATATTTTTATTGCCTTGAAGATTAATTATCTTTTGTCCCTGGGCCAGCTTTAATATTCTTGCTGTGCCTTCTTGTGACTGGGACCCGACAGCTGGAACTTCTACCCCCACCCTGAACTATGCTCTTGCCAGGTTTCTCAGCATCTCTGTACCATGTGGGGTTCTGCAGTGAGTCACAGCCCAGGGGTTCAGAGAGACTGGAGTCTGACCTGCGGGGTTTAGATTAAGTACTGGATCATAGATCTCTGAACTGAGAGACCTCCTAAAATCTTCTGGTCCATTCTGGCACATGAGATACTGCTATTGCATTTTAACAAATAAAACACCCGAGAGCCAAAGAATTTAAGTGACTAAGCCATGGCCACCCAGCTCATAAATTTTAAGCTCTAATGCCAGACTGGACGTTAGGCTCTCAATGTACTTTATCCTCTCTGGGTAATCCAGCTCTCTATTTAGGGAAGGCATTAAATCTCTGAATTTAACAGAGAAACAATATGGGACCCCCGTTTTGCAGTCCTGTGTCTTGTCAATGTACGGAAGGAAAGCAGCCTAGACGTGACCTCCTCCCAGACAGGTGATGGCTGGTGGACAGGCAGACACGCGCTGCATCCCCTGTTCCTTGTTCCCCAGAGAGTTCAGGGGGTTGGCCTGCGGGACCCTTTGTCTTACCTGATTCTTCTTCAGGGAATCCGTATCGGCCCTCATGTACCAAAGGAGGATTTTGTTTCTACAGTGGTTTCTCAGTCCCTCAGGACCACTAAGCACTACTTCTTCATTTCCACCTGTGTTGCACCTCAAACCAAAAGAGCAATTTGTATTCTCTCTGCGTGTGCCCTATGCTCGCCCCACCTCCTGGCTATCTCTCGGTTCTCTGGTTGTTCTTCTGTTCTCCTAATTACCGGAGCCCGGAGCCCTCTGTGACTTGGCTTGATAGGCGTCCTCCAGTCACTTGATCTGTCAGCACTCACCAATCCAGTCATTTTTCCCGCCTATCCCTGTCTGCTCCCTGGTGGCCAGAATCCCCTCATGGCCAGGTAGCTGTGCCCTCTGTCCTGCAGCACTATAGCAGCCTCTTCGTGACCTCCTGGTCCTTTGTCCTTCATCGCCTCATGTAGACTGGTAGACTCTAAACACTTCCTGAATCCGGAATCTAAAACTCCCTGAAGCTATCAGGTTAAGCATTCCAGCTCTTTCATAGTGTAACCTGCCATCTCCAGTGTGGGTTGTTCATACCCGTCAGACAGGGCTACTCATATCTCCTACATATTTAGTGACTCGGTGCTCATGTATTTCCTCCATCTCTCTTTCCCTCCTTCACTGAAAAAAAAAACACATAATAACATTTCTTTGCAAACTATGAAGCATGCAGGGTTTTATTGGTTCAACAAACCCTGCTGTGTGAAAGAGAGGAATGGGTTTTAGATTTGATGATTTACCTACTGTGTGCTGGTAATTTGCATGTATTACCTGATATAATTCTCTTGATATTCCTGTGAGTTGGGTTGGATTATGTTCATATTACAGATGTGGAAGCTGAGGCCATGAGGGGAAAAGCATGTTCTCTTCTGCTATGCCATGGACTGGGTGCTAGAGGTGGGTAAGAACTAAAAAGTCTCTAGGCTGGTGTGGAATTCCTGTTGTCCAAGGACTACAGAAGTGGTGCTGCAGAGATCTGAGAACGGTGAATTTCTCCTAGCAGGAGGATTAGGGAAGACTTCATGGAGGAGGTAGATTTCTACAGAGCAGGAAGGATGGGCAATAGTATTTGACAGAAAGACGTAGGAAACTAGGCCAAGAAAAGAGGGACTAGCATAGACAGAGTCACAGAGAGGGAAACGCCTTTGGTGTCAGCAGAGATCATCAATGAGTGGTCCACTTTGGTTGAAACACAGAGTTCTTATAGGGGACAACATAGTGGGAAGTGAGGCTACAAAGATAAGCTGTAGCCTGTTCACAGATCAACTTCAATGTCTGGTTAAAAGATTCACAGTCTGGGGAATTCCTGGTGGTCCAGTGGTTAAGACTTGGCACTTTCACTGCCATGACCAGGGTTCAATCTCTGATTGGAGAACTAAGATCCCGGAAGCTATGCAGCTGGAAAAAAAAAAAAAAAAAAGATTTATGGCCTGGTCTATAGGTGCAGGGGAGCCATTAGCACATTTTGAGCAAGTGAGTTGCTACTTAGAGCTGAGATTTAGAAAGCTTACCTTGGGCACCCAATAAATTAGAAGAGGAAACAGGAAATAATTAGCAGCTATTGCAACTGTCCAGTGCAACTTGTTCTGAGGCCTGAAATATCACAGTGACAATGGGATGGAGAAAAGGGACAATATGAGAGCAGAACCCGAGAGACAGAATTACAGAACTTGGTGACGGGCTGGGCTTGGGGTGTGAGAGAACTCTGAGACGATTCCAAGGTGACTGCAGAGATGATGATGGCAATGCCTAACAGAGAGAGTCAGACGGGAAACAGATACGGGGGTGGGAAGGGCTCGTTTGGTGGTAGATGATTTGTTTTGTTTGTGCAGGTGGAATTTCAGGTGCTGGTGGGTAGCCTAAATCATGTCTGTGTTCAGCGCTCTTCACCACTGCTATCCTCCTCCCTTCTGTCCTTCCTCTTTGTTAAGCAAACGTTTGGTTGTCTTTTACAGTCCAGCTGAACGTCGCCCTCTGGCGAACTTTGTTTGTCTCTGAACCTCTGATGTACTGTCCATGCCACTGGATATTGCCTGAGTCCAGTCTCCCCAGCGCATGCCCTCAGACGCAAATATATACCTGATATGTGTGAGATGAATGTCTGGTGATTATAACTGACATTATCACAACCGAAGTTCCTGTTTGTATGAAAGTTTAAAGGAGCACTTAGAATGGTCAGAAATGTGTTGTCATTTTCTCCCAGTCCCTCCAGGTAAAATCAATGAGCCACTGACCCTCCATACGCTGAAAAGGTTATTAGGGAATAAATGGCAACTTTTAGTTTAATAATAAGCACAGTTGAAGGCATTCAGTTCACTTCATTCGCTGAGTCGTGTCCGACTCTTTGCGACCCCATGAATCGCAGCACACCAGGCCTCCCTGTCCATCACCAACTTCTGGAGTTCACCCAAACCCATGTCCATCGAGTTGGTGATGCCATCCAGCCATCTCATCCTTGGTCATCCCCTTCTCCTCCTGCCCCCAATCCCTCCAGGCATCAGAGTCTTTTCCAATGAGTCAGCTCTTTGCATCAGGTGGCCAGAATACTAGAGTTTCAGCTTCAACATCAGTCCTTCCAATGAACACCCAGGACTGATCTCCTTTAGGATGGACTGGTTGGATCTCCTTGCAGTCCAAGGGACTCTCAAGAGTCTTCTCCATCACCACAGTTCAAAAGCATCAATTCTTCGGCACTCAGCTTTCTTCACAGTCCAACTCTTACATCCATACATGACCACAGGAAAAACCATAGCCTTGACTAGACAGACCTTTGTTGACAAAGTAATGTCTCTGCTTTTTAATATGCTATCTAGGTTGGTCATAACTTTCCTTCCAAGAAGTAAGCGTCTTTTAATTTCATGGCTGCAGTCACCATCTGCAGTGATTTTGGAGCCCAAAAAATCAAATGAGAGAGTTGGAATGATTTTTAGTTGTTTAAGTAGATAGACTGTAGAATGGTTAAAGTAAAAAGTATATTTCAGGTGACATCGATGCTGAGATTGATGTTTTGTGTGTATTAAAAAAAAAAGACTCTTAGCATTGTACTTGGCTCATAGCGCTCAATAAAGCTGGACCGTGTTATTACTGATGGAAAATTTGAAACTGTAAATAGAAAAAAAGCCATTTTTAAGGATAAAATCAACATTTGATTAATATGGAAATATATACAATGCTTTTAAAATTAATTTATTTATCTTAATTGGAGGATAATTTCTTTACAATATTGTGGTGGTTTCTGCCATACATTGACACAAATCACCCATGGGTGCTCATGTGTACCCCCAACCTGAACTCCTCTCCTACCTCCCTCCTCACCCTATCCTTCTGGGTTGTCCCAGAGCACTAGCTCTGAGTGCCCTGCTTCACGCATCGAACTTGCACTGGTCATCTATTTTACGTATGGGAATATAGATGTTTCAATGCTATTCTCTCAAATCATCCCACCCTCGCCTTCTCCCACAGAGTCCAAAAGTCTGTTCTTTACATCTGTGTCTCTTTTGCTGTCTTGCATATAGGATCGTCGTTACCATCTTTCTAAATTCTATAGGTATGTGTTAATATACTGTACTGGTGTTTCTATTTCTAATTTACTTTACTCTGTATAATAGGCTTCAGTTTCATCCATATCATTAGAACTGGCTCAAATCCATTCTTTTTTATAGCTGAGTAATACTCCATCGTGTACCTCAATTTCCTTATCCATCGTCACCTATGGACATCTAGGTTGCTTCCATGTCCTGGCTATTGTAAACAGTGCTGCGATGAACATTGGGGTCCATGAGTCTCTTTCAGTTCTGGCTTCTTTGGTTTTTATGCCCAGCAGTGGGATTGCTGGGTCATATATCAGTTTTGTTTCTTGTTTTTTTGAGGAATCTCTGCACTGTTCTCCACAGTAGCTGTACCAGTTTGCATTCCCACCAACAGTGTAAGAGGATTCCCTTTTCTTCACACCCTCTCCAGCATTTATTGTTTGTGGGCTTTTTGACCACAGCCATTCTGACTAGTGTGAGATGATACCTCATTGTGGTTTTGATTTGCATTTCTCTAATAATGAATGATGTTAAGCATCTTTTCATGCATTTATTAGCCATCTGTATGTCTTCTTTGGAGAAATGTCTGTTTAGTTCTTTGGCCCATTTTTTGATTGGGTTGTTCGTTTTTCTGGTATTGAGCTGCATGAGCTCCTTGTATACTTTGGAGATTAATTTTTTGTCAGTTGTTTCCTTTGCTATTATATTCTCCCTTTCTGAAGCCTGCCTTTTCACCTTGCTTAAGCTTTCTTCATTGTGCAAAGTTTAAGTTTAATTAGGTCCCCTTTGTTTATTTTTGTTTTTATTTCCATTACTCTGGGAGGTGGGTCATAGAGGATCTTGTTGTGATTTATGTCAGAGAGTGTTCTGCCTATGTTTTCCTCTAAGAGTTTTATAGTTTCTGGTCTTACATTTAGGTCTTTAATACATTTCGAGTTTATTTTTGTGTATATACAATGTTTTTAAAGTGCCATTTAGAGGTCTAAAGTCATTGTTGATGAATATAAAAATGTTTTGTTTGCTCATTAAATTATCATGACTGACATATTTGGAGAGAATCAAATTTAAAAAACTAGGAAGAGTTGTTTTTCTCTTCTAAATATTTAGTGAAAGATAAAAGGGGTATGGGGAAAAAAACACTTCCCGACCTTTCAACAACTTTCCATTTCCTCTTTTGTTTCTCTGAACCATCAGATTTCCAGTGACCAAAGTGGAAAGGGAACTAACCTAAGTATCTACTTTGTCCGAAATATTAAATACAGGTAACTGAATTCAATCCTGGTGATAGTCCTGTGAGATTATTGCTGTGATTCCAGCTATGCAGATGAGAAAATAGGCTTAGAAAGTCTTAGTAATTTGGCCAAGTTCACAGGACTACCAGGTGCTAGAACCAGAAGTGAGACCTCTTTCACTTCGTCTCTTGCAGTAGCTTCCTGACAGTCTGTGATGGAAGAGCACACGCTCCTCCCCGCTGCCATGCAGCTTTCTTGCTGTGTGAGGCACAGGGCGGGGGGGCAGGGGGTGGTGGGGGCATTTTATGGTTACAACTTCACATGACATTTGCTAGAACAGTAATTAATTCAACAATATTTGACCTCTGTTTTGTTTGAAGGCAGGACCAGAGTCTTGAGTTCCTTAGTCATCACTGCTGCCTGTTACTCATTTTAAATATGTTTAAAAATAGTGTTAAATTATTGTGAATACTTAGCCCTTCTCGATACGTGGGGCATATTGTAAGAGGAACTTGACAAGAGAAGTCTATGAGACTCTAGGGAAGAGTCTGCTTCTAAGCTCATTCAGCTTGTTGGCAGATTTCAGTTCCTTGTGGCAACAGGGCTGAGGTCCCATCTCCTTGCTGGTTGTTGGTCTTGGATTAGATGGCGCCCTCCCGGCCTTGTTTCTCCATTTTTAAAGCCAGCAACGGTGCTGCAGGTCCTTCTGGTGCTTGAATCTTTCTGACTTTTCCTGTCGTCAGCCACAGAAAACGCTCTGCTTCTAAAGGGTGTGATTCGATTAGGCCAGCTGGAGACAGCCCTTCCATTTCTCATAGACTTTCATTTTTAGAACGGCCTTTTGGATATGAAGCTGTACTTTGACATTTTAACCATTTCTATCCATTGATCCTCATTCTGCCATCTCATTCTGCAGTCTGATTCCCTTTCTCCCTGCCCCATGGCCCTTGCACCATTCAAGTTTTCTCTTCTCTAGATTGAAAACACTCACAGTGTTCCCTTTATCTTTTACAGGACATGTTGTAGCATAGCAGTCAGTGTACACTTGAGTCACACATGCTGTGCTGTGCTTAGTCGCTCAGTCGTGTCTGACTCTTTGTGACCCCGTGGACTGTAGCCCGCCAGGTTCCTCTGTCCATGGGATTATCCAGGCAAGATTACTGGAGTGGGTTGCCGTGCCCTCCTCCAGGGGAACTTCCTGACCTAGGAATCAAACCTGGGTCTCCTGCATTGCAGGCAGATTCTTTACCAGCTGAGCTACCAGGGAAGCCAGGAATCACACATAATTGAATTTAAATTCAGCTATACCACTTACTGAGATATTGGACAAGTTAACTTCTCTGAACTTTGATTTCTTTATCTATGCATACTTTATAAGATAAATTCAGAGATTAAATGAGCTAATGTATGCAAAGCTGTTAATCACTTTCTCATGTCACATTACATATAACTAATATATGTTAGCCACTATTATTCTTTCTACATTGTTACTCTTTCCCCATTTTGTTCTTTTTTTTTCTGGATGTGATCTGTTTTGGCAATGACATTAATAAAACATGCTGCCTGTATTACACAAGTGTCTTAAAAAAAATTCAAAGTTCTATATCCAATAATTCTTCTTTTTATAAAATTTATCCCAAGGAAATAATCAGATCTAGGCAAAGATTTTTGTTCAAGAATATTTGTCATAACACAATTTATAATGGTGAAATATTGAAAGCAATCTAGGTAACTAAGAATAGGGAAACAATGAAATTAGGGTACATTCGTTTGATGCTACAAAGCCATAAAAATCACATTTTTAATGAAAGTAATGACATGAGAAATATAACATTGTTTATTGCTGCTGCTGCTGCTGCTGCTAAGTCACTTCAGTCGTGTCCGACTCTGTGTGACCCCATAGACGGCAGCTCATCAGGATCCCCCATCCCTGGGATTCTCCAGGCAAGAACACTGGAGTGGGTTGCCATTTCCTTCTCCAATGCATGAAAGTGAAAAGTGAAAAGTGAAAGTGAAGTCGCTCAGTCATGTCTGACTCTTCGCAACCCCATGGACTACAGCCTACCAGGCTCCTCTGTCCATGGGATTTTCCAGGCAAGAGTACTGGAGTGGGTTGCCATTGCCTTCTCCCTGTCTATTGCAAAAGTCATAATATAAGACAGAATATATAGCATGACCCTAACTGTGTTTCTGAAATTATGTCTATTTTATTCACACACAGACAGATATTGTTAGGGAAAAGAAAGACTGAAAGGAAATCTGCTATGTGTTAATAATGAGTGGTGGGATTATTTTCCTTATGGTGTTATTTTCCTTATTATATTTTTTTGTAATAACTGTGTGTTACTTTTATGATCTGAAAAAAATTAATAAATGTTATTTTAAAATTACTTTAAGTAGGGAGCCCAGAATAATACCTGGTAGTCCACAACTTTGTTTGGAATGAGAAAAGTTGCAGAGTCACATCAGTAGATCGAGAGCACCTCTGATGATCACTCAGCTGGGAATGGGCCTGAAGGCAGTGGGATTCTAGCAGGCCGCCCCTGGGGTCAGGATGGCAGCTCTCATTAGACTGTTGACCAGTGGGACTGCCACCTCATAAGGACACATGTCGGGCTGGGTCACATGGCACAATCAGCTGCTGCTGAGGCAAGGTCACTCTTGGCGCTGCATTCAGTGTTATACCACACCCGCTTGTTATGATAAGTTTTGACATCTCTGTCACATCTTATCTGCATTCTGGGCTTTGTAATCCCAGAAAGAATTAAGTTCTGGGATCTGAACCTCTAGACTTTGTTTTGTTCTAGTCAGAAAAGCAAATTGATCCTCATCGTGAGGAGCTCCAGGGCACCAGAGGGGCCTCTTGGTCAAGAGCCATATTCAGGTGGTCCTGCCCCATGCCTGGCAGTGGCCCAGCCAAGCTCTGCTGTGTAGTTGCAGCAAAGGCAAAAAAAGGTTCTCGGGTCTTGTGCACAAACGGCTCAGAGTCAGCCTGTAGGCTTGTTTTTGCTGTTCTGTTGCAGAGAACAGAACTGAGAGAGGGTAGGGTTGTGCTGTCTCCATCCACACACTAGGAATTCACTTTCTAAAACTGTTCCCATCCAGGGGCTTTTCCTCAGACCTTGTGGGATCTAGCTGTCATTGTCCTGAGAGGCCATTCTGTTTATCCAGTGACTTAAAATCTGAACATCTGAAGGATCATCTAGTCTCTGACTTCAACCATTACTTACAGAGTTCAAAGCATTTATGAAAGCATGGTGAGAGCTGAGGAAATTCAGATAAATCCAGTGTCATTCATCTAGCATTTCCTAATGCTGCCGCTGCTGCTAAGTCGCTTCAGTCGTGTCCAACTCTGTGCGACCCCATAGACGGCAGCCCACCAGGCTCCTCCGTCCCTGGGATTCTCCAGGCAAGAACACTGGAGTGGGTTGCCATGTCCTTCTCCAATGCATGAAAGTGAAAAGTGAAAGTGAAGTCGCTCAGTAGTGTCTGACTCTTAGCTACCCCATGGTCTGCAGCCTATCAGGCTCCTCCACCCATGGGATTTTCCAGGCAAGAATACTGGAGTGGGTTGCCATTGCCTTCTCCGCATTTCCTAATATCTACCCTGAATGTCAGATTCTGAGCCAAAAGCTGGGGGAGGTACACAGATAAGTGACTTCAATTTGGCAAACATCTGTTTAGGACCTACTATGTTCAGGGCACTGTGCAAGGCACTGAGGAAATAGATTAATGAGACACAACCCTTATGCTTAAGGAAGTTACAACTTTAAAAGTCTGGGATGAGAGACATGGGAACCACTTAATAATAAGTGGAATGAGTGCTATTTCTATAGCAGAGCCCAGAGGAGGGAGTAATTACTTCTGAACTGGCCTGGCTACTTAATAGCTATGTGCTTTTATTCAAGGTATTTAACCATTCGATTCCTCAGGTAATGTATCAAATGAAGATATAATGAGTTAATTCCCATGAAGTGTCTACATGGGATTTAGCAGTCATAGATGTTAGCAGTCCTTTCCCTTCGCCTCTTCTGCTGTCTCCCTCCTTCCCAAGAATGAATGGTGAGAGTTACCCCGAACCAAGGGGACAGCGTGAGCTGGGTGTGATGAGGAGTAGGGCGATACAATGTCTGGGATCTGATGAGGCTGGCATGCAAGTATCTGTGGATAATTCAACTGGAAGAGAAGCCAGAGAACCACTCTAGGTCTAGACCATGGAGGATTTTCAGTGCCAGACAAGGAGTGTGGGTTTGGGTGACACGGAGACAGCTGATCCATGTACACTTTCAGAAGAGCATCTTGGCAGAGTAGGGAGAGGCTGAGAAGGAGAGGGACACTACAGAAGCTGCTGCAGAATTCCAGGCAAGAGTTAAGGCCAGAACTAAGACCCCTTCTCTGACTCCCTTAGCGTAGTGGGGCCTGTGGTTTTCTTGTTATGGAAACATTGGTTTGAGTGGCAGTTTATCCCATGTAGCCCATCAATTTTAATATTCTGAGATTATGTTCAGCCTCTTGACCTCAAGGCTGATCCACCCATGCATCTCTGCCCATGTAACTGCGCTCATTGCATTGCCTATGAGATGAGCATATACTTGAGTCTTCCTGTGTGTGGACACCAATGGCTTACACAGAGCATCTGTAGAACATGCTGAAATATGAAATAGTCTTATTGCAGGGGAACCTTTATGAAGAAAAGCCTAATATTTAAAATCATTTACATTAATGAAAATTAATATAAAGACATATTTTCCAAAGGCTTTATAATATAAAAAGAGTTGGGATATCACAGGAGATGGAGGTAACATTTATTGAACTATGTCTAAGTATTGAGTTGGCAAAAAAAAAAAAAATTTCATGCAGGTTTTTCCATAATGTCTTATAGGAAACCTGCACAAACTTCTTGGCCAACCCAGTATCAGGAGTGGGGTTGGATGCTTTGGTATACTTGATCTTATGGAATCTCTGCAATCTTGTGATGCAGGTATTAGGATATACACTGAAGAAATGAAAGATTAAAGGTGAAATCCCTAGGCCTAAGGTCAGGTAATTTAGCAAGTATCAGATTTAGGGCCAGATTCTTAATCTCCATGAGCCTCAACGTCTCATCTGTTTTCACTGCTTTTACTTCTTTGATCAGTTCCCCTGTATGAAACCAGTGCACTGCCCACAGTCCTGCTATGATCTCCCGTGCCTGGGGTCCCGCGGTCCAGCAGGCAACTGCTGTCGAGCCAGGCTCTGAGCTCCCCAGGCTGCAGCCAACCCTGCTGAACCACTTGCCTCACGTGGGCTCCCATCGTCCACTCCCCTGCTTAGCCACCTTCCTTCCTTCAGCTTTTGAACTGAATGATTCAGGAAGGAAGACTGTGCTTTTTTGCTTTGTGTATGTGTGTGTGTGTGTCAGCCATGTCTGACACTTTGCAACCCCATGGACTATAGCCCAACCAGGCTCCCCTGTCCGTGGGATTTCCCAGGCAAGAATACTGGAGTGAGTTGCCATTTCCTCCTCCAGGGGATCTTCTTAACCCAGGAATTGAACCCGTGTCTCCTGCATTGGCAGGTGGATTCATTACCATCGAGCCACCTGGGAAGCCTACTTTTTACTTTACTTTTCTCTTTTTCTTGTTTGTTTGTTTTGATTGAAGTATAACTTAAACACAGTAAAATATGCAGATCTTAAGTGTTCAACTCAATGAAACTTTACATTTGTAAATACCTATGTAATCACCCAAATTAGGCACCTCAGCACCTCAGCAAAGCATCCCTCTTGACCTTTCTCAGATACACCTACCCCAAGATTACCACTGCTCTACACTTCCACCATAGATTAGTTTTGCTTATTTATATTTTTTAACTTTTTATTTTGAAATATCAAATTTATAGAAAAGTTGCAAGAATAAAGAACTCTCCAAATCCGTCACCCAGACACAGCATGTTTTAACATTTTACCACACTTGTGTGCATTTATGTGTGTGTGTCTCTCTCTTTTCTAAAAACTTAACATTGATAGAACACTGTTGTCTAATCTACGGAGCATCTTCGTATTTCTCCAGTTGTCTCAATGACATCTTTTATGACAATTTTTCACTTTGATGTAGGATCCAATCCAGGATCATATATTGCATTTAGCTGTCATGTCTTTTAGCTTCCTTTAATCTGGAATAGCTTCTCTTACCTTTTATGACATTGATTTTTTTTTTTAAGAGCACAGGACAGTTGTTTAGTACAATGACCCTCAATTTGGTTCTATCTGATTTCATTAGGCACTTTCAGCAGGAATATTAAGTAAGTGATATTTCTTTAATGTACCACATGAAGAGGCAACTGATATTGATTTATGCCATTGTCAGTGATGCTAACTTAGTGAGGTGACGTCTGCCTCCTTTACTATAAAGCTACCATTTCTCCTTTCTTCGTAATTAAGAAGTAATCTGTGAAGAGATACTATGTGAGTCAGTGAAGTGAGACTATGTAAATATCCTGTTCCTCTTCATACTTTGGCCCAATAGTTTTAACATCTATTAATGTTTCTTGCCTGAATTCACCATTATATTGCAAAAAATTATTTTCTTGATAAAAAATTATTATTACTTTTACATTTATAATTTTCTACACTTTACTATAAGGGAGAGCTTTCCTTGCTCCCTTATTTATTTATTATTCATAACTGTAGTATATACTTAGGATTCTTTCTTGTATTTAATGAGCTATAATATATTATCATTATTCATTTTGATGCCCCAATTTTCTCTGACTTAGCCAGTGGGGGATCCTTCAAGCTTCTATATCCTTTTGACATATCCCTGTCATTCTCTGATCACTTCTTTTCTTCTTGGCACAAATAGATGTTCCAGGCTCAAACTGTTCTTTCCCAGTCTCAACCCTGGAATCAGCCATTCCTTCAGGGAGCTCCGATTCTTCTTAAACAGTATTAAAAAAAAAAAAACAAAATCGGTACATCAAGTGACCTCACTGCTGCTGGGGTGTCATTGCTTCTAGACAATTTCATATTGGTTTAACTCAACCTCTGTGTGTGTACATGTAGAAAACTGTGAGTTCATACTAATATGTCTAATTCTAACCTTATATCCACAGAGTTCCTCTTGGCCTTCTCTCATTACATATTTGTGTTTTCTTTATCTACTGTGAAAACTCTAGCTCCCAAGAACGTTCATATATTTCATGTGCACAGTCCTAAAATATATACAAAATACTTTCAGAATTAATACATGCATACTGCTAAGGGAAAAAAATGAATCCACTAAGTAGAGTAAGGGTATTTTTAACAGTTCTTTTTGTTTTTAAACAGACTTTATTTAGTCAAAGTACTGGGCTGAAAAGTTACTAAGACTGGTTCTTTTTCCCCTCTTCAGAACAATTATATTATTTATTTGAAATAAATTTGCCTGTTTTTGAGCTTCATGTAGATAGTGTCTTACAATATTTACTCTTCTGTGTCTGGTGTCTTTTGTTCACTATTATTCTTGAAGATTTATCCATTTTTTGAATAGCAGTAGGGTTTTTACCCCCCCAAAGTTATAAAGTATTCTGATTATACTATACTTTATTCATTCTATTGATGATGAATATTTGGGTAATTTTATGTGTTTATATATTATGAATAAAGCAGCTGTGAACATTCTTATACATGTCTTTTGATGGAAGTAAGTAACCATTTGTTTTGGGTACTTGAGTCTCCTGGTGTGTGTGTGTGTGTGTATTTACTTTTAGCAGATACTGTCAAACAATTTTTCAGTGCAGTTGAGTTTATATTCCTGCTAGCCACGTAAGAGATTTCCAGTTGTTCCACATCCTCATCAGCATTTGGTATTGGCAGTCTTTATAAATTACAGCCTGTCTTGGCTGTTAGGCAAAGGGTTCAGTTTTTTGGAGAAGCATGCTGGCCTGACTCTGTTAATTACCTGTCTCTGAGGTTAGGTGCTCAGCTCACGTAGTTGTATCTTGTTTTCATGGGCACAAGTAACTTCCTGGTGTTGCCTTTACTGAAATTCAGATGCATTGTTGTGTTTGGCACTTTTAGTCTATAAGGATCAGAGATACTCTCAGGTTACTTTAGTATGGGCATAAGTACTGGAAACAGGTGAAGCAAATGCCTTATAAAAGAACAACTGGGAAGTCACTTAACACACAAGATAGCTCAAAAATATAGACTTTCTTACACTGTCAGCAGTAGGATCTAGAAATCTCACATTCCAGTGACTTAGCTACTCTTCTTTAGTTTGCTCCTATTGCTTCTGACTGTTCTGACTGTAGCTCCTCTTTATATTAACCTTTCTTGTGTCTATTTTTTCCGGTTACCGCTCCAGCTACCAACAAGACGACTTATACCGTACAACATTTTTCAGGCAGAATTTTCACATTAAGCCACTGCACAGACTGTGGCCAATCTCTGCGTTAACCTTCTCTGTACAGGTATCCATCAATAGCCCATTCACACCAATTATACCACAGTGCACATAGTATCAACATAACAACTTAGGAGAAAGGAATTTTCTTTGAGTGCACTATGGGAAAAGCAAGCATTCTGAGTGGCTGGCTGGCTAGTTTAATTGTGTATATTATATTCTAATTAACTAGACATTTCTCAAGTCCTCTCCTTATCTGGCAGTGAGTAATTGTTGAAAAAAGGAAATGAACTGTTCATAGTGAACATATGCCAGTTCCAAGTGCTTATAGTTTCCTTTTATATGTTCTCCAAATTATATATTTTATATGTTTTGGAGAGATGTCTACAGAACACGGTCAAACTCAAAGTGAATTCTATTCTGTAGAAGTTGGGATAGGGTGTGAAAGGGTTTTAGGATGTATGAGATTCACTTGTTTTTTACCATCCCATCCTAAAGTTGAGGGAACTGAAATCCAGAGAGGTAAAGAGATTTGCCCAAGGTCCTATGACAAGGAGGTGGCAAGACAAGGACTCAAAATCTAGATCTTCTGGTTCCAAGCTCTTCCCACTACGCTACACTACCTGGGGAGATATGCCCTACCCCCACACCCAAATTATTAACAGTAGAAAGGAGGTTTGACAAAAGCCAACTTTAGCCAAGGCAAGTGGTAGGATTTGAGAGAAGACAGATCTTTTAAGGGCTGAGATGATCTGGGAGACTTCCTCCAGGCAGTGAGTTTTGAACTGGGCCTTGTAAAGTTGGTAGGTTCAGAATGGTATGGAGAAGGGAGAATGGTGCAAATAATGGTGCAAAAGAGGGAAAACACAGAGATTTCCCAGGGACAGAGAAGAGACTTGTGTTGCTGGGTTAATGTAGGAAAGGAGTGAGAGATCAAGTGTGGCAGGAAGTTGGAGGCTTTGAGACTATGACAACTTAAAAATTTTCTTTTTAAATCAGATCATGACAGGATGGCGAGAAGAAAGCTTGAGAGGCAGCTCTCAAAAGCTTCCAAGTTGGAATGGAAAGGACTGAACTAAGATGGTAGCAGCTAAAAAAACCAAGACACGGAGAAGGCAGAATTAACAGGCTCTTGAGACAGAGTAGGAGAGAGACAAAGGAGTCAGAGAGCTGTTAGTCTCTTGAGAGTTAATGCCTGGGGCAGTCTGGAACCAGAAGAGGGGCAGGATGTGTAGCGGGTAAAGCTCACAGGCTTTGGATCAAGGCTTACCTAGTAAATAGCCCAGTGTGACTTATTTAACTTCTCTAAGTGTGTTTGCTGACCTGTTAGAAGATTGATCCCCACTTCTAAGAGTAGCTGGGAGGATGCAGGTTTGCGAGTAAAGTGAAATTCCATAATATCACACATTTGGCACCCAGGCACTTAACAAATTTTAGCTCTCTTCCTCCCCGCCCCAACCTCTCCATTTGAGAAGGAAGTAGGACCTAGTTTAAGGTTCATTGTCTTAGGTATCAGTCAGTCGTTCAGTCGTGTCCAACTCTGCGATCCCATGGACTGCAGCACCCCAGGCTTCCCTGTCCATCACCAACTCTCAGAGCTTGCTCAAACTCATGTCCATCAAGACGGTGGTGCCATCCAACCATCTCATCCTTTGTCGTCCCCTTCTCCTCCTGCCTTCAATATTTCCCAGCACCAGGGTCTTGTCCAATGAGTCAGTTCTTTGCATTAGGTGGCCTATTCTTAGGTATAGATTGTGCAAAAGGAGGGAGAATGGATACATGTATATGTATGGCTGAGTCCCTTGGCTGTTCACCTGAAACTATCACAACATTGTTGGTCGGCTGTATCCTGATACAAAACAAAAAGTTCAAAAGAAAAACAATAGTAAATCTATTTAAAAAACAAAAGAAAGAAAAATAGGCTTTGCAGGGTGTATGCGTTCTTCCTTCCCTGGATTTTGAGGTGGATGACAAGCTGAAACCCCTGGCCCCAGAGGTCTCATTTTTTTTTTTTTTTTGGCCTCCTTTGACATCTAGGCTTCAGTCAAAAGTTGACGCCCCCACAAAGGGAGTCAGAGGTGTCTTTGTCAGGGTAGGTGCTTCCAGAAACAAGCAACCGCGCTGCCGCTCTGCTGTCACCAAGGACCACCTTTGAAGCTTTTTCGGAGTCTAGTGGTAAAACGCCTTTGACTGACAGGACTGCAGTTTGCTGTAAAACATGCCCAGCCTCCCAGCCTGCTTTTCTAACAGGCTGGGAAATTCTGGTTTCTCTCCCGTGAGTTCTATGCAGGTGGCAGCTGGGTTAGGGCAGAATTTAGCAAAGGCTGCGCTGAGGCGCCCATTCCCTTCCCTGTTAACCCATTAATCCCAGTCGGCGCGAGGCTGCCTTTCTGGAGCTGCTTGCCAGTCTGTTCTTTCTCCGGACCGGGGGCGCTGGCCAAGGACCTGCGGTGAAGTCGGGGAGCTGAGGCTGTATCGCCACAGCTCTCTTTCCGCAGAGTACCCTACGGAGTGGACGCCCCGCCCGCCCGCCGTCACGTGCGTTCACACGTGCGCCCTGTTGCCATGGCATCGGCCGGCGCCCAAGCCCATTGGCGCGAGGAAGAACCAATCAGTAGGCCTGTCACGCTGCTACGCACCAGGGTGGTCTCTGAGCTGCCACCTCGCCGTTGGGAGGTCCCCGCGCTGAGGATGGTCCCTGGATAGTGACGGGCACCAGCCTCGGCGTTGGTCTGGCCTCTGCCTGGTTTCCCTCATTGGAATCTCAATGCTTCTTTCCCTGCGTCCTGGTCGCACCCTGCTCTACTCTGATTTCCCTGATCAAAGTGTGCGGAGTGGAACAACCTGGTGGCCTTCCCCACGAGGTGATAGCTTCCACAAATCTTTGTTGCCATTTTACAGCCATGTCCCCTGAGAAAAAGCCCTGGACCAGCCCTTGATCGAGGTAAACCTAGATCTACCAGAGGTAGATACTCGTAACCCGAGGCAGATGGTTGAGCCTTGTAA
This sequence comes from Ovis aries, assembly GCF_016772045.2. NCBI lineage: Eukaryota > Metazoa > Chordata > Mammalia > Artiodactyla > Bovidae > Ovis > Ovis aries. The sequence continues at coordinate 34,394,157 of NC_056068.1, forward strand.
ACCTGGGGCTTTCCCAGCATAAGATTCCTTGATAATTGACACAGGGTTGCCAGATGTGAGAACATGCTATGTGGCACTAGGAAGGGTTTGGACAGTTAACAGGACAGAAATGTTGAAGGAGAATGAGCACAGAATCCAGCACCTCCACCAGCTGTAAGACTCTGATCAGTTACCTCACCTCTCTGAACCCCAATTGTCTCATTTGTAAAGTGGTTGTAACAAAAGAATTTTAGATTTGGTTTCGGTTTAAATGAAATAATATAGGCAAAGCAGTTAGCCAGGTTCTTGGCCACTAGCACTCAATAAGGGCCAGTCAGCAGCTTTTAGAAATGGTACAAGTGTGATGGTGGAAACTAAAGCACTCATACTCAACGTTTGGCAAATATTTTCCTAGTCATCTAATTTCTACTTACGCTTTTAGTTATCCCTTTACTTGGCCCATTAATGTTTCAGCATCTACTGGTAGTGTCCACTACCAGTCAGTTCTTGCCCCAGCCTATCACTGTCCAACTGTATTTAGTGGGATCCTGCCCAGGGGGAGTTGTGGCCTCCTTCATGAGAACTGATAGAGTCCAGCTCCATAGGAGGGATCCTAGGAGATCTTGTCCCCATGGCAGTTGAGGCTTTGGAAATTGTTTTCTGCAGCTCTGCCTCCTCAGGCTGAGTTGCCTGAGCAGAGCAGACCCCTCTAGTGTTTGGACCGAGTGACGGGACAACTTTCCATAAACTCCTCTGTCCCCCACTCCTCACTCTTGGGGGGATGTGCCCCCTGAATCCTGAAGGCCCGAACCAGCAAGCTGAAACCCACCCTGGAACAGTCCTGTGCTCTTGACACCCTCCCTCATCTCTCCTGTCTATTCTTCTAATATCTTTCCCTTCCTGCCTTCATGGTGCATTGCAGTGCCTTTCTGCATTTGGACTGGCATCTCCACACCATCTCCACACCACTACTCACACTGTTTTGGGATCATCTCACATCTCTGGGCCCATCTTTGTCTGGGCCCCTCCATGCCTTGTGCTTGGGCTATGTGGCAGACACATTACTGGGCAGGCACCCTGCTGGATCTGTGAGAGACAGAGGTGCTTAACACACGCGCAGTTCAAAAGTAAACATCGTGCGGTAGGGGCCATGGTGCATGGTGCTGTGGTAACAGCCAGGCTGGAGCAGCTGGCTCGACTTTGAGAAGTCCGAGAAGGCTTTACCACGAGGTAATGTGGCACTAGTGGTAAGGAACCCACCTGCCAATGCAGAAGACATAAGAGATACAGGTTCAACCCCTGGATTGGGAAGATCCCCTGGAGAAGGAAATGGCAACCCACTCCAGTATTCTTGTCTGGGAAATCCCATGGACAAAGGAGCCTGGCAGACTACAGTCCATGGGGTTGCAAAGAGTCGGACAGGACTGAGCATACAGGCACAACGTAAGCAATCATAAAGGATTTTGCTAGATGGAGAGTAGGAGAAAGGGAAGTCAAGTCAAGGAGAACAGCATGTGTTAAAGTCTGAAATCATGTGATATTCTTACAGAAAATGTAGCTAGTGTGAATGGGAAAAGGAATATGTGACTTGGGGTTGAGAGTTCATGAGTAGCAAGGGGGAAAAGGGAGGCCAGAGAGGTGAGCAGGGGCCCACTTGCAAGGACCTTGTAAGCTATACCATGTGCCTTAGACTTTGCCCTTCCAATGCTGCAATCCTGTGGAGGGTTTTCTATAGGGGCGTGATGTGTGCATGGTTATATGTAAGGAAGATGACACTCATGGATGTCAGGGGATGGACTGTGTCATTTGTCCTCTAGCAATTCTGTCAGGCAGATGGGAGGATACTCTTTTCTATCTTGTACTCCTGAGAACGCTGAGGCTCCAGGACTAAATACCTTGCCGAAGGTCTGAGAGCCAAAAAGCGGAGGGCTTAGCATTCACCTGGTTCTGACCCTGACTCTCTTTCTGCTGGGCACACTGCCATTGTTAACAGAGTCTTCTAGAAAGCTGGGCAGTGGGTAGATGCTGACAGAGGCAATGTGAAGCAAATGGCCATTGACACAATCTTGTTGAAGGAGTGCAGCGCTGGGATTTTGTGGCCTGTGGCGTTCAGTCTCCTGACCTCTGTGCCAACGCGCAGACAGCAAGAAACAGCAGGGAACTTTGAGCTTCAAGCACTATATTGCCTTGACAAAATCCATTCATCACTGTCTCGCTCATTAATTCACAGCAGCATCTGCTGCCTGATGCTGGCGTTTGTCAGTGACTTGTTTCTGGAACCCCTGGTCTTCACGGCTGGTCAGCTCTGCAGCCTGCAGCCCCAGGGTGAGCCCTGGCAGTCAGAGGCAGGCCCTTTCTGCCTGCATTTATAAAATGAAATAACTTCATTAAAAAAAAAAAAATAAAGGTAGTGTAACCTGGCAGTATAGAACATGAGCTTGGAGATAGACAAACCTGGCTTTTAGTTTTATGGCTGCCACTTGGCAAGCTAGGAAGTTATGAATATATATGAACCTCAGTTCTCTTTTCTCTAAAATGAGCAAAGTCAAACCTATCTAAAAGATTACTGTAATGAGTAAGGTGAGATGGTGTTTATAAAGTGTCTTGGCATGACACCTGGCACACATGAGTCCTCAGTGTATGGTGGCTTTAATTTCGAACATTTAAAGAATGTTTGAAAAATAGAGAATTAAAAGAAAAAAAATCTTATAATCTTATCACCATGATACAACTACCTTTATAATTTAATGAATTATTTCCTTCAAATTTTTATCCCTACTACTTCAGAACATGTCAGATTTTATAGAATATTTATTTTATAGTCAAGAGCCTTTTTTTCTAATTTTACTCCTCTGTGGCAAGAACTGCATTATATTTATTTTTCTTATTTTTACTAGATAATTTTTCTGATTATTAAAATTGTATATAAAATTTAAAGAGCATAGAAAAAAGCAAAGGGAAAACCATACTCATCAGTTCAGTTCAGTTCAGCTGCTCAGTTGTGTCTGATTCTCTGCGACTCTGCGACTCTGCGACCCCATGAACCACAGCACGCCAGGCCTCCCTGTCCATCACTAACTCCTGGAGTCCACCCAAACCCACGTCCATTGTGTCGGTGGTGCCATCCAACCATCTCATCCTCTGTTGTCCCCTTCTCCTCCTGCCCTCAATCTTTCCCAGCATCAGGGTTTTTTCAAATGACTCAGCTCTCTGCATCAGGTGGCTAAAGTATTGGAGTTTCAGCTTCAACATTAGTCCCTCCAGTGAACACCCAGGACTGATCTCTTTTAGGATGGACTGGTTGGATCTCCTTGCAGTCCAAGGGACTCTCAAGAGTCTTCTCCAACACTACAGTTCAAAAGCATCAATTCTTCAGTGTTCAGCTTTCTTTATAGTCCAACTCTTATATCCATACATGACCACTGGAAAAACCATAGCCTTGACGAGATGGACCTTTGTTGGCAAAGTAATGTCTCTGCTTTTTAATATGCTGAATAGGTTGGTCATAGCTTTCCTTCCAAGGATCAAACATCTTTTAATTTCATGGCTGCAGTCACCATCTGCAGTGATTTTGGAGCCCCCCAAAATAAAGTCAGCCACTGTTTCCACTGTTTCCCGATCTATTTGCCATGAAGTGATGGGACTGGATACCATGATCTTAGTTTTCTGAATGTTGAGCTTTAAGCCAACTTTTTCACTCTCCTCTTTCACTTTCATCAAGAGGCTCTTTAGTTCTTCACTTTCTGCCAGAAGGATGGTATCATCTGCATATCTGAGGCTATTGATATTTTTCCCGGCACTCTTGATTCCATCTTGTGTTTCATCCAGCCTAGTGTTTCTCATGATGTACTCTGCATATAAGTTAAATAAGCAGGGTGACAACATATAGCCTTGGCATACTCCTTCCCCAATTTGGAACCAGTCTGTTATTCCATGTCCAGTTCTAACTGTTGTTTCCTGAACTGCATACAGATTTCTCAAGAAGGTCAGGTGGTCTGGTATTCCCATATCTTTCAGAATTTTCCACAATTTATTGTGATCCACACAGTCAAAGGCTTTGGCATAGTCATACTCATAATGCCCCCCTTATCTTTGTTTTTATCCTTACCCTTATCCTTAGCCCAGAGGCTATCACTTAAATTTTTGGAATAACTCCTTCCAGTCTTTTATTCATGTTTTATTATAGAGTTGAGATCATATTACGTATACAATTTTTATGTAGTTTTTCAGTTTATAGGATATCACACGTATTTTCCTTTATTGTAAGCATCATTTCCCAAGGCTGCATAATACTTTCCAAGTCATCAGATGGCTCTACTGTAACTTACATAGAATTCTCCTATTGTTAGACATCTAAGTTTGTTCCTAATTCTTCCATCTAAGTAGCTTCCTATGACAAAACCAAGAGAACCGGCCTCAGTATAACCAGGAAGCACATGATGAACTTGTGCTGTGTGTATGGCCTGGGTGAGGCCTAGGGGGACCCCTCAGATAAATCAGATACAGAGCCTGCCTCAAAGGAGCTCAGAGACTAGTCACCCTGGAAATATTTAATATCCAGGTACTTCTTTGCCAGACAGTGTCAGGGACTCCAACTAAATGTGGGTAGCCCTCTTCCCTGCAGAAACTAAGATCCTAGACCCATAGATTTTACAAAGGAAAAAGCCTGAGAAGCCTGGCTGCCCCTTCTCTCTTGAAGTGAAGTGAAAGTTGCTCAGTCATGACCAGCTCTTCGCGACTCCATGGTCTTGGTCCATGGACTTCTCCAGGCTAGAATACTGGAGTGGTAGCCTTTCCCTTCTTCGGGGGATCTTCCCAACCCAGGGATCAAACCCAGGTCTCCTGCATTGCAGGCAGATTCTTTATCAGCTGAGCCACCAGGCCTGCCATACTCAAATGTCTTTTGAGCCTGTTACCTTGACTGTCAGGGGCCTGTGCTAGTTACCCTTGAATATCACTGCCAAGTGGTTTTTCACTGGCAAAGAGTAAGAAGTTACGGCACCAGGAAACTGTGAGAATGAGGGACTCAGAGAGGCTCTAGTCTTAATTTGGGTACACACACACTTCCACTGGCACCTGATGCAAGTTGTATTTCCTCCTCCTAAGCCCATTTTCTCCACGTCGTGTGAAAGATCGGACTCGGTGATCTCCAGGGCTCTTCCAGTTGACACTCCATAAGTACCTAAAGCCCTTTTTCTTGCCAGGAGCTAAAGTAAGCATCACAGTAAAGGTCGCAGGATATTCTCCAGAGCTTAGAGTTCCTTTTAATTAGTACCTGGGGGACAATTTATGCTCTTATTTTCCCAGTCACTTCCTTCTGGTAGCATTTGGGACATGCGGAGACTGAGAGGCAAAAAATAGCTCTCATTGGGTGCAGCACTGGATTCAGAACCCCAAATGATTGTCTCTTAGGTATTTCTTCTTTAGGTACTTTGTTCTTTCATTCATTTTCTCCGAGCCCCAGACCTTGTGCAGTCCATCTGTGAGTAGTGCAGAGGGGAATGAGGCAGAGCGCTGTCTTCAAGATACACACAGTCTAGTGAGGAAATGGGAAAAAATGTAAAAGACGACAAGATGATTGCTGCAGTGGGGATATATATAAATTGCCTAATGGAAGGAGTGCTTCAGTCAGCTAGAAGAAGTAGCAAGGGAGTGTCTGAATGCTTTGGAATTTTAAAGGACGAAAAGAAGTTTTCGAGGTAGGCAGTTCAGGAGAGGCCATGCAGAGCAGAGGAGCAGCATGTGTAAAGGCCCGGAGGTGTGAGAGGACATGTGTTCAGAGAACTGCAGGTGGTTTGTGTGGCTAGAAGGTAGAAGGGAGAGTGAGCAGATGGGCAGAAGTCAAGCATTTTCCCTTGGGCAAGTCTGTTTCCACTGAATTCTTTGCTCATTTTATCATTCCAGGCCAGAGTGATGGACCTTTTAGCTCAGTTTTCCAAAACTGTCATTTGTATTGCCTTATATTTTCATTTTTTTACAGTAACACATGCTCATTATAGAAAATTAAAAAAATAAAAAAGAGTATAAAGAATAAAGGATTTTAAAAAATCACTTATGGTCTCTGCCTACAAGCAAATACATTAACATTGTGGTATTTTTCCATTGAATATTTTTTTTTTCACTTTTTATGGAGTTGTGAGTGTATTGTAATTATAGCCTTTTGTTCATTTGCCCCTTTCTACTTCCTAAAATTGCTCAAAAACTGGATGTTAATATCCTTAAAAATAACTCTGATCATAAAATATAATGGCTTAAATAAATTTTCTATTTATATCTATAATATAACTTATTTTATTTCTTTTTACAGATCTCCTGTGGCTCAGAGCATAATCTGGCGGTGATTCGTAAGTAATTTGTGTCCTGATAACTGCGTTTATTCTGAAACTCATGGGCAGAACTGGAGGACTCTTGGTTAAGCAAAGGGCAAAGTGCGTGTGTGTGTGTGTGTATGTTGGGGGGAGATTCTGGGAAATGGAAGTGTTTAGTTGACCAAGGCTTTGCTAGAGGCCCTTTCTCTAAAATTTCTATTCATATTATTGAGCATTTAAAAAGGTACCTGAGGTAGCCTCCCTGCTTCAGGAAGAGGCATTTTGGGGGAAATTAAAGATCTTACAGGTTGAGGGCATCGTGTGCAGAGAGCCGAACATAGGAGGGGAAGAGGATTGGGCTGCTCCTGGCTCTTGAGTCAGTCCTTTGCGCCGAGTTCTTCCCTCTTGCTTGGCTCTTTCTTTGGAGACGGGTTGGTGGTTGGGGGGGAGGGGGCTTGGCCCACCGCTTTCCTGCCTTGTGTTTCATGGCACTCAGGAACTCCCAAGCCTCTGATTAATTGATGTTTCCTCTTATTGACTGTTGATAACCAAGGTTCAGTGGTTTTTATAATCAGGCCTGTGAGTAATTCCTTCGAAAAGGTTTCTCATTACTTCCGCAGGTAGACTCAGTCGGTAGGTTAAAGAGACAGTGTAGAGTCTGGCTATCTGAGTTCAATGCAGGCTTCTACTTATTAGTTGTGTGACCCCAGCCAAGGTGCTTAGCTCTCCATGCCTCATCTTTCTCATTTTTAAAATGAGAAGGGCAATAGCATCTTGGGGTTATTGGGGCTGTTGTGAAGGTTAAAGAAGTTGATATGTGTATAGCACTTAGAAGAGCACTTAGCTCCTAGTAGGGGTTTTAGAAGTGTTAGTTGATATTATCTAATATCATTCGTTCAAATAATTGCCCCCATCTTTAGGTCCCCCATCTGTGGAATGGAGCAGTTAAAACAGAAAACCAAGTTCCCTTCAGCCCCAGTATTTTATTTTTAAGGGTATTTTTTAACTGGAGTATAATTACTTTACAGTGCTGTTAGCTTCTGCTGTACAGCAGTATCAATTGGCTATAAATATACATATATCCCTTCTCTCTTGAGCCTCCCTCCCACCCCCTCCATCTCACCCTTTTAGGTCATCACAGCCCAATATCTTAGGGCTCTATTACAACCCCACTGCTGTCTGCTTTGAGTAGGTCTGTTCTGTGAACATCCCTCTCCCAGCCTCTGAATCTCAGCCTCTGAAGGGCAAGGCCCCTGCATTTTCCTTTTGTTTCCTGCTTATTTGCAGCACCCAGAGCAGTGCCTGGCACTCAGCAGAAACTCAAGCACTGTTTTCTGGATTAAGCTAGACTGGCCAGCTCAGCTGCCTGGGGTGGCAGTTTGAAGCACTGCTATGCAGGCCCAAATGTGATGTGCAAGAAGGCAGAACCAAGGACAGCAGAGGAGGTAGGCTGCCAGCCAGCAGAGGGGGTGGGGGGAGGAAAGGGGCTGGAGTCAGAGAGGGAGTGAGAAAATGTAACAGCAAACCTGTGTGCTTTGCAACACCAGATATTTTATACTGGAATTGCTCCAGCCTGGGTGCAATTAAGACAAGCTAATCAAAGAATCAGAGGCAGTGCCTCGGATGTTGCGGCTGCTGCTGTCACTGGACTGGAAGAGAGGTTGGCTTCTTCTGGGACCAGCACAAACAATAAGATTGCAGGGAATCTAAATACGAGAAAGAACAAAATACTGCTGACGGAGGGGGCCGGAGTCAGCAGGGTGGCAGGCAGAGCCGACAGGCAGCCTAGGGCTGTAGACAGAGCGCAGACAGCCCTGGTTTAAACCGGCTCCATCTCTGTGTGAGCTTCCATCTTTTCCTCATCTGTGTAAAGGGGATAATTCCACCTTGCAGGATTGTTGTTGTGAGAATTAGAGAAGATAATATATCTGAAGTACCTGGTATTATATAGGAGATGTGTAAGAAATAAAGTAACTATTCCATTTCTTTTTCAGTTTGCTTGGTCAGGGTAGGAAGAGGGGAAAGTCACTTGTTAGTGTAACTGTTCTAGTGAAGTAATTCTTGGTTGGGAGAGAGAAATGATGACATTCTGGAAAGGTGTGTCCAGCGTTCCTACATAAGTGGGGAAAACAGCAGAGCCAGTGGGAGAGCAGGGCATGGCATACTGGTGAACTCTTTGAGGGCAAACCTCTTATTTTCCATTTAGTTCCCAACGCCTGGGGCTTGGCTCAGTCTGCTGAATGAATGGTTCCAGAGTCAGGAAAGGTGGGCCCAGTCCCAGGACTCTGGACACGTATACCTGCCTGCGTGTGAGCTGGGATCAGAGGCTGAGCGCCCCTGGGGGCATGGTGCTCTCAGTGGGTGCCCGGCAGGGTGCAAGCTGTGCAGCAGGAAGCGACAAGAAGACCCTGTGAGCCCTGGCAGGAGGCCAGCAAGAGGGAGACAAGCTGGAGGAGCAGAGTTCCTACCAGCTGGATGCCTGGCTCTCACGGCCAGCTCCCCTCGCCACCCTCCTGCCCCTGCTGCCTTCAAGTGGACTTCCCTGCCTTCAGTCTCAGCCCTGAGATCCAGGCCCTCCATGCCTGGTGCTAGGTCACACAGGCGATGGGTGCAAAACAGTTACGGAATAGACTGGAGCAGAATGTAGAGAAGCCACACTTCGCTGGTTGGGAGGAGAAGAAACACATCAAACCAGAAGGGAGGGGGAAGGGAGATGGTGGAAACAATGTAACTTGGGCCCTACTCTGTCTTAAAATGCACAGGACTCCACAAAGCCTATTTGTTGTACCCACTTCATGGAGAAGAAAACTGAGACTCAGAGGTGAAACAAGGTGCTCAGGGCTAAGTAGCAGTAGATGACAGCACTCTGTGCCTGACTTTTCCAAAAATGCTTCTTCGACTCTCTCACCTCCTCAGGGCCAAGGAGGGTGGGGAGTGACTAAGAGCACAGATGCTGGGATCCTATCTCCTGGATCCAAATCCTGGTACCTCTGTTTATGAGCCGTATAGCCTTGAATATGAATGACTTAGCCTCTCTGTCTTAAAAAAAAAATTATTTTAATTGAAAGATAATTACTTTACAATATTGTGCTGGTTTTTGCCATACATCGTTGTGAATCGGCCATAGGTACAGTGTGTCCCCTCCAGCCTGAACCCCCCTCCCACCTCCCTCCCCGCCCTATCCCTCCAGGTTGTCACAGTGCACTGACTTTGGGTGCCCTGTGTCACATGTCAAACTCATCCTGGTTGTCTCTTTTACATATTGTAATGTGTATGTTTCAGTGCTATCCTCTCAAACCATCCCACCCTCCCCTTCTCCCTCTGAGTCTAAAAATCTGTTCTTTATGTCTTGGTCTCCTTTGCTGTCCTGCACGTAGGATTGTTGGTACCATCTTTCTAGATCCCATATATGTGTGTTAATATATGGTATTTATCTTCTTCTTTCTGACTTACTTCACTCTGTATAGTAGGCTCTACATTCATCCACGTTTTTAGAACTGACTCAAATGCATTCATTTTTATAGCTGAGTAGTATTCCATTGTGTATATGTACCACAGCTTCCTTATCCAGTTATCTGCCGGTAGACATCTAGGTTGCTTCCATGTCCTAGCTATTGTAAACAGTGCTGCAGTGAACACTGGGGTACATGTGTATCTTTTTCAATTCTGGTTTCCTCAGGGTACTCTCTGTGGCTTGACTGCCTCTCCTGGAAGATCATATTATTGACCTCATAGTGTTGTTATGTAAAGTGCTGACAGTGCCTGACACAAAAATAAAGGCTCAGTAAATGTTAGCTGTTGTTGGTGTTGCTTTTATTATATGTTGAGAATATAATTTAAGGAAGTAATATTAAGGTGACTGTAAGAAGGCTGAAGCTCATGGTAGGAATTCCAGAAAGTGGAGAGAGAAGTGTCTCCCTCACCTAGCTTGTCAGGGTCCAGGATCTCGGCAGAGCAGCAGAATGGATTTGTAAGCTGCAGCCTGGGTACACTGATGTGGGGGATCTCGAAACCCCAACAGCCCTGGAAAGAGTGCCAGCCCAGCTTTGCTCAATGTCAGGGTTCTACTGTTCACCGTCCCAGACAGGGACTGGGGCCCTGCGTGTTCCAGCCCAAGAGAAGCCCCACAGCAGCCATGTTAGCTTCTTAAAGTGAAAGTGTTAGTTGCTCAGTCGTGTTCAACTCTGCGACCCTACGGAACTGTAGCCTGTCAGGCTCCTCTGTCCATGGAATTCTCCAGTCAAGAACACTGGAGTGGGTAGCCATTCCCTTCTCCAGGGGATCTTCCCGACCCAGGGATCAAACCGGAGTCTCCTGCATCTCAGGCAGATTCTTTACTGTCTGAGCCACTGGGGAAACCCATAAAGTCAAAACATCAATGATTCAACTTTGCTACTTCATCTGCTTCCGGGCTTCTTTGTTCCTCCTTCTTTTGCAGTTTGGTTTGGTTCTTTCCTTAGTTGTCCAGTGAAGTTTCTCTTGACCTGGGCTGTGTTTGCCACAAGGTTGCCCCCATGGCTAGAGAGGATGGTGAGGCAGGGCAGGCTCCCGTATTAGACAAAGGAAGAGCCTCTGGAGCTGAGTGTAGACGAACTCAGTGACAGGAAGGAAAAGCGGAAGCCATTGGCCGTGGCCGGCCTGGCCCCTGTCTAGCTGTGTGCCTTGTACAGTCGTTCTTTCCCACTGAGCCTGATTCCTCATCTATAAAACCAGCATCACAATACCCAACTCTAAAAGTTATTATTCCAAATGGCACAGGTGTGTCAGGCGCCTGCCCAGTGCCTGTCATAGCATAGGTGCTCAGCGGGTGAACTTGGCAGGGTCATGAGTTCAGCTGCTTGCTTGCTTGCTTCCTTCCTTCCTTTTCACCCAGGATTCCCCTCCACATTCTGACGAAGCTGGCCAGCTCCCCTTCGTGGGCATAGCTGAGGTGAGCAGGGGTGAGATGAGGGCGTGTGGCCGCCACTTGCTCAGAGGATCCCTGGCTGCCAGGGGCAGGTGTCCCAGGCCCAGCTCTGTCTTTGGGGCCCTCACCTCTGTGTCTGGCTGAATGGGCTCCAGCTGTTTCCCTTCCCCTTGGGAGCGGCTTACTTTGGCTTGAATGGGCAATTTGTTTGCCTTTTCTCCTGATGTGCAGTTGTTCAGCCTCCCCTTCCTGCAGAGAAAAAAGAGCTGACTGCATTTCCTCTCTCCCGCTCCATGCAGGCCCTTAGAAGGGATTTTACTGGGGGCCCTTTCCTGGAGCACTCACGCATGCCAGACAGGCATTGGTAAAGGGTTAGATGTTTGGCAGCGAAGTGTAGTGCCTCCTCCTCCAAGCAAAAGCAGCTCTTTTACCAAACTGGAACTATAATCTGTGCAAGGATCTTTTATTTTTTATTATTTTCCTTTCACTGATTATTTCCAACTGTTGAACCTTTGTGCTTTTCTAATATGTGTAGCAGAACAGCTGACTGGCGTGGCCTGAGACCTGTCAAGTGGGGTCGCATAGGAATTGAATCAAGAGAGCTAACTTATTTTGACACTAGCTGTAGATCTGAGAGGCAGTACCTCCAAACCCCAGGGCCTTGTAGAGATCTTCGAGGCAAGGACAGGCTTATATGGTCCCGTGCACAATGGGATGGGCAGAGTAGAAATGCTTTACTTATTTTGTCCCATTTAATCCTCAAACCCAGTTGGTGCACGGTTGTTAACCCCGCTTTCTAGATGAGAGAATCTGAAGCTTAGGTTGAGCTGTTTGCACCACCGGGTCATCAGGTCAGGAGGAACCTGTGTGTCGAGTCTTTAACCCAGGCCTCTAACTCCAGAGTCTGTGGTCTCCTGCCTGCTGCTGCCTTCCTGCAGACCCTGACAGTCTAGCCTGTTTTTAAGGCCACCGGACAAGATTATTTCATCTCTTCATTTCAATATTTAGTTCCCCTTCATGTTGGCAAGTCCTGTATGTTTAGATTATATGCAGTCTGGTTCAGATTAAGCAGTTCTCTGCATAGTAACTAGGTAACATTGTGACATTGATAACATTGTGTTCTTATCGCGTTTCCCTCTTTACCTTCTGAGGGTCCCATCGCTTTTAGGATTCTTCTTCTGGTGTCCCTTCTCTTTAAAATTTTCTTTTACTTATTTAATTTGTGAATAATTAGTACATGTACATTATTTAAAACTTAAAAAGCACAAAAAGATTTTAAATGAAAAACTTCCCTCCTGCTTTATCTTCCATCTATCCAGTGCCCCAAAACCCTTCTACTACATGTGAAACTAATGCTATTATTAGTTTCTTCATATCCTTCTAGTTGCTTTTTGCATACATAAGTGAATGCTAAGATTTATTTTTATCTTCTCTTTTACATAAATTGTAGTATACTCTACATGCTTTTTACTGTCTGATTTTTTTCTTTCAGTAATTGATCTGGGAGATCTTTTCATATCAGTATAAAAGCCTTTCTAGGGACTTCCCTGGTGGTCCAGTGGTTAAGAATTTGCCTTGCAATGCAGAGACTTGGGCACAATCCCTGGTCAGGGAACTAAGATCCCACAGGATATGGGGCAGCTAAGCCCGTGTGCCACAACTGCTGAGCCCACATGCCACAACTAGAGAGTTTGTGCACCAAAATGAAGATGCAAAACAGCCAAATTAAATTAATTAATTTTTAAAAAGCCTTTCTAGTTCATTATTACCACTACATAATATTCTAGTATACCTATGTTCAGTTCAGTTCAGTCGCTCAGTCATGTCCGACTCTTTGCGACCCCATGAAACAGCACGCCAGGCCTCCCTGTCTATCACCAACTCCTGGAGTCCACCCAAACCCATGTCCATTGAGTCGGTGTTGCCATCTGACCATCTCATCCTCTGTTGTCCCCTTCTCTTCCTGCCCTCAATCTTTCCCAGCATCAGGGTCTTTTCAAATGAGTCAGCTGTTTGCATCAGGTGGCCAAAGTATTGGAGTTTCAACTTCAACATCAGTCCTTCCAATAACACCCAGGACTGATCTCCTTTAGGATTGACTGGTTGGATCTCCTTGCAGTCCAAGGGACTCTCAAGAATCTTCAACATCACAGTTCAAAAAGTATCAATTCTTTGGTGCTCAGCTTTCTTTATAGTCCAACTCTCACTTCCATACATGACCAACTGGAAAAACCATAGCCTTGTCTGGACAGACCTTTGTTGACAAAATAATGTCTCTGCTTTTTAATATGCTATCTAGGTTGGTCATAACTTTCCTTGCAAGGAGTAAGCATCTTTTAATTTCATGGCTGCAATCACCATCTGCAGCGATTTTGGAGCCCAGAAAAATAAAGTCAGCCACTGACTTTCACTGTTTCCCCATCTATTTGCCATGAAGTGATGGGACCAGATGCATGATCTTAGTACCTATGTACCTATTTATTTAACCAGTGCCCTGTTGCTGGAGATTTAGGTGATTTCCTGTCTTTTGCTTATTACAAGTTGTGACATAGTGAATTACCTTGTATATGTGTGTTATTTCTTGCTTAGGTGAGTATAGCAGTAGGATAAATTCCTAGAAGTAAAATTATTTTGTTAAAGAGTATTTATTATTTTGCAAGATACTGCAGAAATTGGCTTCTATAGGAATTGTACCATTTTCCACTCCCAACAGCAGTGTATGAGAGTGCCTGCTTCTGCAGCCTCCCTAATAGTGTGTTAGGAAACTTTGGGATTTTTGCCAATTTAATAGGTGAAAAACTGCTCATCTTACTTTTTCAATTGAAGTACAGTATGTAAATAGTAAAGTGCACAAATCTTAATGGTTCAGATTGATGAGTGTTTACATATGTATCTACTTAAGAAACCACCACCCAGCACAAGATACAAACCATCTCCAGCACCCCAGAAGGCTGCTTCCTGCTTGTTCTCAGTCAGTAACCCACCAGAAACCACTGTCCCACTTCTGTTTCCAGAGATCAGTTCTTCCCTGTTCTTAAACTTCATATAAATAGCATCATAAAGCATGAACTCCTGTGTGGCTTCTTTAGTTCAACTGTGTCCATTAAAACCATCCACTCTCTGTGTAGCAATCATTTTCTTCTATTGATGAGTAATATGTCACTTATGAATATACTACAATTTATTAATCCAGATAACTGCTGAAGAGCGTTTGAATTGTTTCCAGTTTGAAAATTATGAATAAAGCTGCTATGAACGTTCTTCTACATGCTTTTTGGTGAACATACACATTTATTTCTCTTGAGAATGTAACTAAGAGTAGGATTTCTATGTTACTAGGTCATATGTATAGCATTAGTAGATTCTGCTCAACAGTTTTACAAAGTAGTTGTACTAATTTATACTCCTACCAGCAACATATGAGAGTTCTAATTGTGCCATATCTTTGCCAGGTATTTTCAGTCTTATTGATTTAGGCCATTCTGCTGGGTGTGTAGTGTGGAGTCTCACTGTGATTTAATTTGCATTTCTCTGGTAACCAATGATGTGGAGCGCTTTTGTATATGCTTATAGGCCACGCACATAGCTTCTGTTTGTCTAGCATGAAGACTTTGCTCATTGTTTTAAAGTGAGTTTTGTCTCTGCTTTTCGTAACAATTTGTAGAGATCCTTTGTCTTATGAATTCAGTTTCTTTGTAGCATATATATATATTGCGGACATCTCCTGGGCAGTGACTTTCTCCTTTGTTCTTTTAATGTAAACAGTGATGATATTTATCTTTTGATAAATATCAATAGATATTCTTAATTTTAATGAAGTCTAGCTAACCAATCTTTTCTTTAATGATTTGAGGTATTTGGGTCCTACTTAAAACACTTTGCCTATTTCAAGGTCATCAAAATGAAAATATCCCTCCATGTTCTCTCCTTTTTTTTCCCCCTTTTTGGCTGTGCTGCACGACAGGCAGGATCTTAATTCCCTGACCAGAGACTGAACACCTACTGCATGCAAAGTAGTGTCGTACATGAACTGTGTTGTTCCTCTTAATAGACCTGCACTGTCTATACTTGCTTTGCGTGCAGTAGGTGCTTGTTCCATGCAGTAGGAGGAAATACATGCCCCCTGCAGGGGAAGAGCTGAGTCTTAACCACTGGACCACCAGGGAAGTTCTCCTTTGTCCTTTTCAGCAATTGAGTTGTTGGTCTTCTGCTAATAAGTTTCTAGGAGCTCTTTATATATTAGGAAGATTAGGCCTTTGTCTGTGATTTGCATTGCTCATGTATTTTCCTAGATCTTTGCCTTTTGTTTTTGCTTTTGATGTTTTTATTTTGTCCTGTTTTTATCATGCAACTTTTCTTTCACTGTAAATGAAATTTACCAGTCTTTTCCTAGAGTTCTGGATGCCTTTAGAATATGGCTTCTGGATTTTGAGTTAGAGAATCCCTCCCCATCCCAGGGTATAAAGGACTTTCCTTGTTTTTTTTTCTGGTACTTTATGGTTTTATAGTCTACATGTGAATCTTTGATCTATTTGGAATTTATCCTGATATATGTCAGGTGCAGATTCAACTTCATTATTTTTCCAGATGGCTACTCAATTGTCTCAACACTGTTTATTGAATTCACTCTTTTTGGCTGCCTTCCTGGGTCCTGTCACTACCAGTATAGCCCTCAGGCATAATGAGGAGCAATGACTTAACCCAAGATTGCCCAACTAATCAGTGGCACAGTTGGGGCCAGTACTTGGGTCCAGCTCCTATTGTTTAGACAGGGCTTGTGGCTGGCTCTCCAGGAACTTTCTAAGTGATTGTGATCTCCCAGGCTGTTTGCTAAGTGGAGGGGGGCTGCTAAAGGCAGAGAGGCCTCTTTTACTTCGTTTCTTAGGTCCTGAGTACTCTGTCCCAGGTCCCACTTTTCTTAGCCTTGGAGGTGATATACTTGTTGCCTCTATCACACCACTTGAGGCACCTTATTTTCTTCACTGCCAGGCTAGAATGTGGTCAGATCTGCATTCAAGAGAAGTGTTTCACAATTAATCAGAGATATTTTTGCAGACCATTGGTTATCATTTGAGTCACATTTCTGTTGAGTCATTTGTTTTCAAAGCATAGCCTCACATCACAAAAAAATGCCTCCTTGCTGCTACTGCTGCTAAGTCGCTTCAGTCGTGTCTGACTCTGTGTGACCCCAGAGACGGCAGCCCACCAGGCTCCCCCGTCCCTGGGATCCTCCAGGCAAGAACACTGGAGTGGGTTGCCATTTCCTTCTCCAATGCATGAAAGTGAAAAGTGAAAGTGAAGTTGCTCAGTCGTGTCCTACTCTTAGTGACCCCATGGACTGCAGCCCACCAGGCTCCCCGTCCCTGGGATCCTCCAGGCAAGAACACTGGAGTGGGTTGCCATTTCCTTCTCCAATGCATGAAAGTGAAAAAAGTGAAAGTGAAGTCGCTCAGTCGTGTCCTACTCTTAGTGACCCCATGGACTGCAGCCTACCAGGCTCCTCCGTCCATGGGATTTTCCAGGCAAGAGTACTGGAATAGGTTGCCATTGCCTTCTCCTCCTTAGCTCTCCATAAAAATGAAATTTTTTTCCCCACTATTACTCCTAAATAAGCAATGTTTGTGTCACTCCACAGGAGTCATTCCACATGAGACCTCAGGTGAAGGTGCCAGAATGTCAAGGAGGCTCACAGAATTGCTAAATTACTCATCTCTATGCAGCCTTTCTGGGCACAAGATTCGGCACCATGTTTTGGCTTAATATACTGATCCTTCTAGAGTTGCTTACAGTAGCAGAACCTGTAATTGTGTCTCACTGCAGTTGTTTGCAAATACTCAAGAGGCCTGTGGCCTTGCAAAAGTAAGTCTTACTAAAGTGAATTCAAAGTAAAAAAAAATACAGAGTTAGCATGAGATAGAGACAGCCTTCTGCAACAGAAGGGCTGAGCTTTGGTCCCAGCTCTGTCTGCCACTAAGCTCTGTCTGGGCAAGCACCCTCCCTCTCTGGACCTTAGGATCCCCTCTGGGAAATATTTCTGAAGTCTGCTTCATTGCTCAAGTCTGTCCTCATGTGCATGAACTGTGTTGTACATCTTAATAGACCTGCACTGTCTATACTTGCTTTGCATGCAGTAGGTGTTTGTATGTTTGTTAAATGCTGAACGAATATTACATACAGTATTTCCCTTATCCCTTCCCATCAGCTTGCTAGTGACTAATAATGTGCCCTGTAGCATTCTGGGTGCTGAGGTGGAATACAGCAAATGGTCTTAGCTTATGGAGCTCATGTTTAATGGGAAAGGGAGCTACGTTAGGCCTGACACATGATATGTACTTAAATACTGAATGAACATATGAATGAGTGCAAAGCAGAGGGGGATAACACTTAAAAGAAAGAGTGAAGAGGGAGGAATGATTAATTTGGGAAATCCTCATGGCAGAGGGGCTTCTTGAGTGGAGGAAGGGTAAAGGGCATTCTGAGGGATCAACACAAGCAGAGGGAAGAAAGGCTTTAAAGTGTGAATTACGGTTGAGAGACAATTGGTCCACCAGCAAGACAGCAGAGGGTCAGCTAAGGCCATGTCTCTGGGGGCATTAACTTTACTATATAGACAGTGTGGCTCCATTAAGCATTATTTAGGAAGACACTCAGAAGTTGATGGTTGCAGCAGTGAACTTTTTTTCTTTTAATAATGCTTTTTTACAGAGCAAAAGAGAACTGACAGTAATGGGTACCTACTATATGTACTCTGAGCATTTTGCTTACATCATTTTATTAGGTCATCACCATGCAAGGTAAAAAGAAGACATATAAGAATTATCCCCACTTTCCAGATGGGAAAATAGAGACTCAAAGAGGTGAAGCCCTGGATTCAGGCTGACATCCACTGACTCTGAGGTCTGCATTTTCTCCCCTTACCACATGCTCCCTGCAGCGGTCAGGCTTTGGCTTAATCAACACATCAAGCAGCATCTACCAAGCCTATAGCATGCACATGGCTTCTGAAGACAGGAAAAGGCAGCAGAAACTGATAGTACTTGTCTAGAGGAGCAGAGACCAGCCTGTATCCCAGTCTGTCCTCAGAGCACTGCATCTAGAGACCATGTGCAGCGTGGGGCAGCTTTAACAATGGCCAAGAAGTCAGGTCCAGAAGCCTGCTCTGTCCTTTCTTAGACAGGAGCAAGCTTCCTGAGTCTGGGTGACACCCTGATATCTCCCTGTGAACACCCAGTCTCACAATGCTGCCCCTTAGCAGCCACAGGCCTCAGCATGCACCACGGCCCCTAAACAACACCTACCCCACAGCTACTGTCTCTGTTACTGCTCATCTCTGTGGAATTCCCCATTCCGCCTGGGTGCACCTAAGCCCTTAAATGCAGAACAGCTGTGACTCTTCCTTCCGAAGTGCTCTCTTCAGCATTCTGTTTGCCCATTTGCTCATTCATACATTTAGTCATTCATTAAGAAGCTGCACCAAGTACTAGAAAGAGTCCTGGGCCAAGGGACCTGAGTACAGGCTGGTTGCTTTCATCTTGGGCAAGTACTTTCCTTCTCTGGGTATGTTTTTCTTTATGGATAAAATAAAAGAAATCTGTAAGGTAATCTTCAAGGTCTCTTCCACCTCTGACACTTTGGGTCTTGTTCATAAAATTCATAAATTCACACCTTTACCCTAGCATGGGGTTAGGGAATACTTCTAAGAAGACATGATGTTTGAGGTGAGTCTTCAAGGATAAGCAGGAGGAAGAGAAAGGCTTTCCAAGGAGTGGGATCAATTTGAACAATGGCTTGCAGAAGGCATGTAAACTGGGGGTGAAGAAGGGATCGGGAGGGGAACCAAGCCGTGGGAGACAAGGCTGCGGGGATTTCTGCAGGTTGAGGAGCTAGGACTTCATCCTGTATGGCAACAGGGAGCAGGAAAGGTCTTAAGGCAGAGTTGGGACTTGATCTGATCTGTTTCCAGGAGCAAATAGCTGTTCAACAAAGGAGTCTTGGAGGAATGGCAGTGGGTTTGATTTTGTGGCTTTGTAAGATATGAATCTGGTAAGTTTGTGGTTTTCAGCCTGAGGCAAGGAAGTTGCTGCTGCCCTTTGGGTTCAGAACACTGGATGTCTGATTGTTACCTCCAGCATCGTGGCGCCAGAGTCCCCATCAGACTCCTTGGCCCAGACTTGGTCCCACCCTAAACACAACTCCAGGTCCAGCCCAAGGCCAGTCCCAGCCTTTTCCTGTGGCAGCCAAGAGGCTGACTTGGTCAGGAAGCTGCACAGTGTGGCCCTAGAGCAGCACACAAGCTTATACCAGTAGCCTCTTACGTGGCCTTTGTGTTTTGTGAGTTTTTGTGAGTCTGTTCGCTTTATTCAGGCAGCACCTTTTAGATAAATTCTGCATATGAAGGGAATTTACTATCATCAGTTGGGAACTGACTTGCAAAAATGTTCGGCAAATGGCATTTTATATATCAAGAAGGAAAAAAACACACAAGTAAAATGATAGGGATTCTTGGATAGACACTTTTTGAAATTTAATTTTTTCAAGTGGAATGGATGACCAAAGGCTTACAGGTTTCTACTCTGGGAGGAAACTGCCTTTCTGAGTAAGGCAAGGAGAATTTTAGCTGGTCTAATGTAAGAAGAGATATAGGGTCCTAGAATCACAGTCTGAAGGCGGAGGAGACTGCAGAAATGACCTCATCCCTACCAAAGAGGAAATGGAAGGCCCAAGTGAAGAAATTATCTGCCCAAAGTCACGCAGTAATTCAGAGGCTGAGCCCAGGATGCCAGCCCCCAAGTCCTGACTGCATGGCACCACCACGTCTTTGGAGACAGAGCGTCAGCAACTTTTGAGGCGAGTTCCGAGGCCCCCGCCTGTGTCACGCTGACCTGGCAGCCCTGGCGTCAGGAGTCCTTGGCCCGGCTCTCTGCTGGGTAGTTTCTGTGCATCCACACCCAAGGTCCCACATCCGCCATCGCCCTCTGCAGCAGCACATCGCAGGTTTTCAGCAAATGCAGCCCAGGAATAGAAATCAGACCTCTTTCCTTTGATTTCTTAATGTTTGAGTCTCTCCTAGGGGTTGCTACATGAACTCAGCTGTGCTTAAAAGAAAAAGTAAAGGTTTCAGTAATTCAGTTTTAAGGGGAAAGGAAGGGGAAATAAGGGCCTAGGAAGCCAAAACAGGAAATTATCAACTCTCAAATATTTATGGACCATATGCAGTTTTTTTTCCTTTAAAAGTTTTTTTACATTATTGAAGTATAGTTGATTTACAATGTTGTGTTCATTTCTGCCTTACAGCAGAGTGATTCAGTTATACATATACATACATTCTTTTTAATATTCTTTTTCATATATGCAGTTTTATACAATATGAATTTATTCTTTGTATCAACCATAAAGTAGGTACTGTTATTATACCTGTTTCAAGATAGAGAAACTAAGGCACAAAGAGGTTAAATCATTCACTCAAGGAGAAGAGTATTGTCCTGGGCGCTCTCCAGTATAAGGGTCTGGGTATCCAAAGTGGTGGATTCATAATTAGTGAGTGATATTCTCCCCAATTATTCAGCAATAAATCAATAAGAGCTGCAAAGGGAATCTCTTGTGACTGCCAGAAGGCTCTAGCCTCAGCCTGTCCCCATGAAAGCATAGCAGAGTGTTCTACTTTCTGTGATATCAGGAAACTGGGAGGGTTTATATATACAAAGGATGATAAGATCAGAATCTAGCAAGGGCAGATATGTGAGCTGAAGTCAACAAAGTAACACTTAATTGGGCATAAATGTCAGAGGAGGGCTAATGGTAGACATTGGGTGTTGACTGCTTCGATGATTCCTGGTCAACTTGCAGTAGTGAAACAGAGCAGGGGGCAGACAGTCAGAGCAGCAGAAATATTGGCAGAGGGGTAAGGATGAGCTCATGGGTTGTACTGCCTTTACACTTTCCATTGTCAGTGGAACTGGCATTGGAGCGCCCTGAAGATAAAAAGTGAAAGGGGTCCAGTCTGTGGGTAGGGACAAGGGTGTAGTTTTGAAATGTCTCAGGTTGCAGCATCACCTCTGTATGCCCACACTGCACGTTAACCTTGATCCACTCCAGGGAGAGCCCCCACAATACATGGAAATGTTCATTCTGTAGAAGTAAAGTGGGTGGGAGCCAAAGGACCCCAGAGACCATTTATCCCCATTTCTCCTCTATGAATGAGATACCCAAGTCTTGGAGCGGGCAGTGACAGGGTTCAGTTGGGAGCTGTCAGGGAGGAGGCCCAGGCTGACTGAGAAAGCGGATCTTCCACCACTTAGTCCAGAACCCTTTGCTTCAAACAATGTGTTCTCAGAAACCGATACCATCCAAATCTAAGACTTCCCTTCCCTTGGGAAAGATTTCTGTTTAATCTGGACCTTTATAGGCTTTTTAGATGCTTTTATTAATCTTCTGTTTCTTTGTGACTTTAAGTAATTTGCTTGCCCTTCAGGAGCTATAATTGCACAACTATAAAAATAAAGATAGGGACTTCCCTGGTGGTCCAGTGGCTAAGACTCTGTGCTCCCAATACAGGAGGTACAGTTTTGATTCCTGGTCGGGGAACTAGATCCCATGAGCCACAACTAAGTGTTTTTATGCTGCAGCGAAGGTTGTGTGAGCCACAGCTAAGACCCAACACAGCCAAAATAATAAATAAATATTAAAAAATAATAATAATCTGGTACCCCCTTCTTGCTCATAAAGCCTTCCTGGTGTTGTAAAAAGTATAAGTTTGATTAGAAAGAAAAAGTAATCATTTTGAATAAAAAGCAAGATAGAATATCATAGTTAGAGTAAATATTGTTTTATACATCTCAAGTTAATTTGATGTGATTTAGGGGGGACACTAAGTCCGTGAAAGTCACCTGACTAGGCTTCAGATCAGCCCTGCCATTTTCTAGCTCTGTTCCTCTGAGTACATTACAACCTCCCTGAGCCTCCGTTTTCCTTTGTGGATAAAGAGAATGAGAATACTTAAAATGTTATAATGACAATTAAACAGGACAATATATGTAAAGGACCTGGTTCATGACACCGACAGCACGTGAAAATTTCCACAGCTCCACATCCTGCCCAAACCAGGAGCTGGCAATTTTCGCTAGTCTAGTAGGTTCTATCCAAGTAAGGATTTTGCTTCAGAGACAAGATCCCTCTGCTGGATCAACCAGAGAATCAAACCCAGTAAGAGACATACAGTTAAGAGATTTAATGCACAGAGTCCGCTTACACAACAGGAGGATGGAGAGGCAAGTCTGAAACCCAGAGGGAAAATCTTCAGGAAGGGCAAGCTGTTGCTCCAGCAACAGGCAGAACTTCTGCCTCGGGGAAACCCCAGTTCTCTTCTTAGGACTGTCAACTGACTGACTCAGACCCACCCAGATTATCTAGAATAATCTCTGTTACATAAAATCAGCTAATTATAGAGGTTAATCACAACTACAAAATAGCTTCACATCAAGTACTTAGATTAGTATTTGATTGATTAACTGGGTACAGGTTGACACATAGAACCAACCATCACAGGGTCCAGCTTGTATTTTAAGAAAATCATTCTGGGCATTGGAGGAAGGCTGAGCTGAAGGTGAGAGAAGCTGGAAACAGAGAGATGAATAGAGAAACTAGCGCATTACATCAGGGGAAGGCATTTAAGTAGCGGTAGCTGAGGTAGAAAGTCAGAAGCAATTTGAAAGGCCGGGCTCAGCTTGTTGGGACTAAGTGACCTGCTACGAACAGGGTTGAGAAAAGAAGAAGAATGAGCAGGATCAGGGATGGTACTGAGGTTTCTGCTGGCCAGACTGGGTGGATGTGTTGTCATTGACCGGTGAGGGATATACATAGAAAAGAGTAGGCTTAAGCAAGGTGATGGCTTTATTTGTTTTTAACATAACCAAGTGTGAGATGGGCTTCTCAGGTGGCTGCCTGCCAATGCCAGAGGTGCAGGTTTGATCCCTGGGTCAGAAAGATTCCCTGGAGGAGGAAATGGCAACTGATTCCAGTATTCTTGCTGGAATAATTGCATGTACAGAGGAGCCCGGTGGGCTATAGTCCATGGGGTTGCAAAGAGTCAGACACAGCTGGGTGTGCACGCATATCATACACAACTGTGAGATGCCTGTGAAACACCCAAATAGACGTTCGTGGTAGGAGATTGGCAGGAAGACGTTTAGCTCTGTGGAGAGGCCAGAGAGTTTCTGGAAAGAGAGCTTGGTGAAGCAGATCTTCATAAGTAGTTTTTGGATAATGTTTCTGCTAAGTGGCTATAGGGTATGCTGTCACGGTGCCTTTGGTAATGTTACATCAGCGTGACCATTCTGTGATTATTCCTGCTGCTGCAGTGATTTAGCCCACGGCAGAAACTGCTTTCTTGGCCAACTGTTGCAGGGGCCTACCTGGATGCCATTGCAAGAGTTAGAGCCTCAGTAGGAGCCATACCTGCGGAAGCTGTCTTCTGAGGAAAATCCAGGATGGGGTCACTAATTGCTGGGCTGTGACCTGAGAGCATATAGAAAAGGTGTGATTAACGACCATGTGCCAGCTCAGTGCCCCCCCCCCCCCCCCCGCAAAGCAAGGCTAGCCCTGGCAGGCTGCCTGGGAAGAAGCAAGCCCCCTTTGACTCTTCCAACCCTAGACCTCCTCTGACAGGTCTGCAGATAATGGATGGAGGGTTGTGCACTGGGAGGTATGGGAGCAAGGGAAAGAAGAAGGAATGAACACTCACCGAGCACCTCCTATGTGCCATGAAGGTGCCGGGCGCCTTCAAAATGATGATGGTGAAAATGGTGACAGCGAACACCAAGGTTTACCTTGGTGTAGATGGCATGTATGCTTTATTTTCTCATATTTAATTGTCACAGCAATCATATAAGATGGGTACTATCATGAAGCACATTTTACAAGAGAGATGAAGTAACTTGCCCAAGTTCATACAAAGGGAGGATTTGGAAAGAAAAGTTCCGATTCTCAAGGCCAGAGTTTCAGATTCTGTGCTGCCTCTGCCTGATACTGACACAGCCACTCTCCCCTCCCTGGTCCTGTCATTCAGGAGGACAAGACTACAGGGTTCTTCCTCCTACACTTCTTACAGATTTCTGTCTTCACAACTTTAAGGAGCCAGATGGGTTGGAGGAAGCACTAGGTAGGGATTAGGACACTTAGGTTGCTATCCCAGCCTCTGTCTGACTTTGAACCTTAGACCTTAACTTTTCGTTAGGGTTCATCATCTGTAAAATGGAGACGCTTACATCTGATGGTCCGATGCAGGACTTGCTAGGGAAGTGTTTTTGTAAACTTTGACAGGTATTCCTTTGCATCTGTACCTACTGCCCTGCTATTCAGAAGGTCCTCTGCCTGTTACTGTCCCCAACCCTGACTGTATGATTTATGACAGTTTTATCACTTAAAGTTCTCTGATGATCATGCCTTGAGGCAGGAGGCCACTAAAATTCTTATTTAAATAATCTCAACTCCCTGAGCCAGCTGGAGGGGGCAGGAAGGTGTAGCAGCTGCTGAAGCTATAACCAAGAGGAGTCTTCTTGTCAGTCATAGGAGTGAATCATTCAAATGGCTGCATTGCTGAGTCCTTTCCTAAGGCAAGCTGGATGGCAGTGTTGCTTTCCTCACTCACTAAGCCTAAGATGAAGCTCAGCTTCTTACTTTGAAATGTACCAGGCATAGGTATTTGAAAAAGCATGGGCTCTGGAGTCAGCACTGTCACCTACTAGCCAAGTGACTTGAGCAAGTCCTATTGCCCAGCTGGGCCTCAGTTTCCTCATCTGTAAAATGGGAGTGAAAATACCTGCTTCACAGGGTTGTTGTACAGTTCAGATGAGATTGTGGGTGTAAGGGGCCCTGCAACTATACCACTTGGTCATTAGACTCTCAATGATTCTTGCTGCCCTGAGTCTCTGAGCTGTGGGAACCAGCACCTTGGGGAGGTTGATTTGATGAGGGGTGAAACGATCTGGTTTCCAGAGTGCAGAGGCAGAGGACTCAGTAATAGACATTGGAATCACAGTCCTATTTTTAGTTACATCCTGCCTAAGGTTTGAGAATGTGGTGTCTTCCGCATATGTCCCTTCCTCCTTTTCGGGGTGAGCAGCGGAGGATCAGGGTGAGGAGGCCGCTGCCCAGCTTCCCCTGTCTTCAGAATCCATCTTTCTCCTCACTGGAATCTACTGTCAGCTTCAGGGAAATCCGTGCTGATCCTTGGACATGAGGGCTTCACTTTAGTCTTCAGTCTTCCAGTTTTTACTCTAGGTTCTCTCACCACCAAACCATCCTTCACCTTAAAACTGTGGAGGAATTTCATCCATCACCCCTGCCCGCGTCCACAGTGTGGCTGATTTCATGAATTTGGGGAGCACAGCAGTACATGTTTTTCCAGCAGGGCTTGTTCTCACAATGTACAGTGCCCCACAGGGTCCCTCCAAGCTCAGAGCTCTAGAGAGCCTCCTCGGTCTCATGTGACATAGAAGAGGAGTGCAGACCACGGGCCACCCGTCACTTAAGAGTAGTAGTAACAGCACATGTTGTTTCATGTCTTCCCGGTAGCACCTCTCTGGTGGGCAGGAATGTGGTTTAGTGGCTGAGAGCACAGGGTTTCAAATCAAAGAGACCAGGGTTCGAGTCCTAGCTCTGCAGCTTAACACTGTGACCTAAGACAGGTTAGTGAAGTCCTCTGAGTGCAGGTCACCATTTCTGTCAATGGGAGATAGTCCCCATCCCACAGAGCTGTGAAGACAAGTGAAAGAATACCTGTGGAGCCTCAGCATAGGCCAGGGACACAGTAAGCATGTCACGCAAAGTGACTGTGGCATTGGTTTTGTAGCAGAGGAGACAGCAGCCCAGGGAGGTTAACTCATGTATCTAAGATAGGCATTATCCCTATTTTATGTAAAAGGAAATGAGGCTGAGAGGTCAAGAATCTAGCCCAAGATTATATAACTGCTAAGCAGCAGAGTCTGAACCTTAAACCAGGTCTCCTGATATTTTACCAGAAGCCTCTGGAAAGCTGGAATAAATACCCCCAACTCATTTATAACTGGCCCCGTAGTGGTGGAATCCCAGCTCAACCTTCCTTCTGCTGAATCCCTCTTCCTAGAGATGGACTGCTGGTGATAGATGTGTGTGGGTGCACACACATTTGTGTACAAATACATACATCTAAAATGACAGAGTAGGAAAATGTCCTGGGAGACCACGATTCCCCAGAGTGCTCTGGGGTGCAGTGTTCTGGTTAATGAATTTTCTATGAGTATTAACCCCTTGGCTTCAGTCATTGTTGAAGATGATTTTGAAATGCATTGCAGCCATCCACTTTCTGATGCTATTGATAGAAGAGGCTGTCTAGTGAGCGCAATTAAATCCTCCTTAAATGACAGAGAATCTTGGCAGGGTCTCCAGGCATCATCACAATGGCCGTCGTGATGTTCAGGACTCTAATAGCAATCTGTGCATCTGTGTAGGTCAGCTACACTCACTGTATGATTTAATCATGGCAGCAGCCCTGGGTGTGCTGGGTGGGAGTGAGGGGCAGGATGGGGACATAATTATCCCCATCTCACACGTGAGCAAACTAGGGCTCAGCGGGAAGGCTTCATCAGGGTCCATCTAGCTTGAGATTAGCAGAGCTAGAACTGAAGTGACATTTGCCAAGACAGAGCAGTAAAGCAGGAAAAAAAAAAAAAACACAAAACACCAAAACCAACAATCAGATTTTTGAGTCAGACATACCTGGGTTTAAATCTCAGTTTTGACACTTACTAATGGTATTGACCTTGAGCAAGTTACTCAGTCTCTCTGGTCCCAACATTTCTCATCTGTAAAAACAGGGAGAATAATAGTGCCCTTGCTGGAATTATTTTAAGGTTATTCTAAGTGTGTAATGCATATAAAGTAGCTGGTATTGTGCCTGGTCAGAGTAGGTCCTTAGCACATTTTGTTGTTGTTTAGTCGCTAAGTCATGTCCGACTCTTTTGCAACCCTATGAACTATAGCTTGCCAGGCTCCTCTCCCCATGGGATTCTCCAGACAGGAATACTGGAGTGGGTTGCCATTTTATTCTCCAACCGTAGCACATGGAAACATTCTGTCTCCTAGTCCAGCACTGTTTCTATTCTACCAAGATATCCGTTGGTGTGATGTGGAAGGTCAGAGGGAATGGATTGAACTGTCTTTGAGCCCATCAAACTCTAGAAGTACCTTTTTGGAGTAAATATATTCTCATTAGCTTTAGGAGGGTGGGTTTTTTTGTTTTATCTCTTTCTAATAACAGATGCCTTTGAGATTTTTATTCATAGGTAAACTTAAATAATTTTAGTATAAGAGGTCAGATGTGACAGAGGTCACCATCAATACAAGAGGTACTGCAAAGCAATATAGTATCATATATGGATGTTATGATAGTAAATGCTCATAGTCTGGAAATTCTTTTTGGATCATGTAGGTCTGTCTTAAAATATGCATAGAATTTGACTAGGAGAACAGGACACATTTCATGTAGGGTCAAAGGTAAGAAGGTAAGACAGTGTAAGATATGCTTGACTTGACTGAAGTGGAAACTATACGGGGAGCTTAGGGGAGAAAAGCTCATATGTAGAGGCTCACATGTGCATGTAAACACACACATGTTACTCTCATCTTCTACCCATATACATTGCTAATCTAAAGCCACTTCCTTAGCTGGAAGTGATCAGAGACTCTGGCTGAATAAATCTTACTGTCCTCCTTGATCTGTAGGAAGACAATGTATATAAAGAAAGAACCCTGGGCCTGGGGTTGGGAGACTCCAGAATTGCTCTAGGTTCCATCTCTTTTCAACAGTGTGACTTGGAAGAGACATGTAACCTCCCTGGGCTTTACCTCCTCATTTATGAAAAATGGGCCACTTTTGGAAAATCCTTTGAAACTATTTATCAAGAGCCTTGAAGATGTCCATTCACTTTTATTGATTCATATCCTGAAACTGTCTCCTAAGGACAGATCTTAAATGTGGAAAAAGTCATTATGATTAAAGATGTTGATCCTAGTGTTTCATAATCTAGTAAAATTAGAAGTTGCCTAAACATCTAGCAATTGGGATTAGATAAATTTATGGCCCATCTACTCAACTAATTTGTTGTGTTTACTAAGAATAACAGCCTTGGACACATAAACAGGAAAACCAAAAGGCATATATGAAGTACTAGGAAAATCATACTCCCTGATGTAGGCAACATTCTTGATGTCCTCCGGGATTCTTCACGATCTGGCCCCAGGCATTCACACCAGTGTCCCATGCCACCACTGTTTACCATATAGGGTGACCTCACTTTGGTGACCCTAGGACGTTTTCTTAACAAATGCCTTTCTTCTTTGTGTTTGCATGTCCTGACATCCCTCCTGAGATGCCCCTCCCTCCCTTGTCCAGCAGATGATCACCTGTTCTCGTTCCAGTCCAGCTTTAGCTTTCCTCGACTTCCTAGAAAGAATCAATTGTTCCCTCACCTCTGTTCTGGTACACTGCATAAGGGGCCTCTCACCCCTGGGTATCATATTAGTCTTCTGTGTCTGATTCTGTCGTCTGCCTCCATGCATAGCCTGGACATCTCTGGAGAGTCAAAACTGCCTTATGGCCAAATTCTCTGTACTTAGAAGGGGGCCTGGCGTTTAATGGGCATGCAATAGGTATTGATTATTTTTCACTTCTTACTTTTATTTTTTGTTTTTCAATGTTTTCTGCATATTTTGTAATGACCTTGCGTTATGCTCAAAATGGAAGGGGAAAAAAACCTCAGTAATCCATTCATCCATTTATTTTTAAGGAGGTGACTGGCCTAATTCAAAGATTCTCAAACCTAGTAGTGCGTCAGAATCACTAGGAAAGGTTATTAAAATGCAAATTCCCACACCCCTGGACAAGCTTCCTGAACGCAGTCTTCAGGGCAAAGACTTGGAATCAGTATTGTTAACAAGCCGCTTGGTTATTGTGATGCTTAGTCACGGGTGGGACCCCTTGACCTAAGTACCTCTAAGGTGCTTTTAGCCTGGATTCTTCCTCCTTCTTGGAGGGCCTCCTGTTCCTTGCTGCGCCTGCCGCAAGCAGTGTCAGTATGAAGGCATTGTGGAGCAGCAGGCCAGGCAACAGGAATAACTGTGATGACTGTGTTACGCGCACCTGTTCTGGGCCAATGACTGCTTTTTTAAAAAAATCTGTACAACAACGCTTTAAGATCAGTTTCACTATCTCCATTTTCATAGATGAGGGAAAGAGGAGTTAAGTGTCTGAAAGTGTTAGTCACTTTGTCATGTCTGACTCTTTGCCACCCCATGGACTATAGCCTCCTAGCTCCTCTGTGCATGGCATTCTCCAGGCAAGAATACTGGAGTGGGTTGCTAGTCCCTTCTTCAGGGAATGAACCTGGGTCTCCTGCATTGCAGGCAGATTCTTTACCATTTGAGCCACCAGAGAAGCCCAGTGGGTTGCTATGCCCTCCTCCAGGGGATCTTCCCAACCCAGGGATTGAACCCAGATCTCCTGCATTGCAGGTGGATTCTTTACCTTCTGAGCCACCAGGGAAGCCCAAAAATACTGGAGTGGGTAGTACATCCCTTCTCCAGGGGAAGTTCCTGACCCAGGGATTGAACTGGGGTCTCCTCCATTGCAGGCGGATTCTTTATCAGCTGAGCTACCTGGGAAGCCCAGTGTCTGGCCCAAGGTTAAATAACAAGAAGGGAGTGGAGCTCCTATTTGAATTCAGTTATTCAGACATGAAAGCCCAGGAACCAGAACCTCCCTTCCGGCCCCTTCTCTGCCTCCCCTGTCGGCAGGGCCAGGTGTAGCCTGCTGTGTGTGGAGAGGAGAGGCCGGGTGCAGTGGGGTGGGCCCTGGAGCCCCTGTCCTCTGTGCAGACGTGTGGGATTAGCAGACTTGGGCAGCCATGCGCCACATAAGCGGGGGCTCCTGCTCACCAAATGTGCTCTGACACCCACCCACCTGCCTACCGGGCGCAGTGAAGCAGCGGAATTCAATTTGCGGCAGTGACCTAAGAGGGGCTATTTTTAGTAAGAAAGTAGGTCAGGGGCTGCAGCGGTGCTGCCTGAGAAACGAGCAGCCTCCCCTCTCACCGGGAGGCTTGTTCATCTCTCACACAGCCGGTGTGGAGGTGAGGAAGGCCGACCTGGCATCCTCACATGACTGCAGTCGTCACTGTGGAGCCACTCCAGGGAAAACACACACACACACATCTAAGACAGAGGTTCTTGTCTGGCTTTGCCTAGGGTCCCGGCCCCAGGATTCCTCAGGAGGTTAGAATCCCCCCAGGGAATATGATGGGGGGTTCTTATACTGTGTTCGCACTACATACCAGCTACTGTTCTGGGTTTGATATGTATTATCATTTAATCCTTGCAAATACCACTGCAAAGTAGGTATTATTATCCCCATTTTACAGATGTAGAAACTGAGTCACAGAGAAATTGAGAATTACTGAAGATCATAGAGCTCATGTGTAGTGGACGCAGATTTTGAATCCCCATGTCAGACTTCAAAGCTGATGACCAAATGACCAGTGCATCAAACCATGCTGGAGGTGATTTTTTTAATTACCATTCTACTTCTGCCCCATTTTATTTTGTCACTTCAGAGAAAACAGCACAGAAATGTCTTTCTCTAGCTGGATTTACCTGAGTCAGACAACCTATTCCTTCCAGGACAGGAAAGGGTATACCGACCTCTTCCCTAGAGAGGAGAAAGCACATTTCTCCATGCTGCTGCCCAATCATCGAAGCCAGCAGCTGCCAAAAACAAACCAGCCACCTGATTTCCCTGGACCTGGGGTGTCTCAAAATGCTCTGTCCCACTTGCTCTGCCACATATTAACTGCAGATCTGTGGCAAATTGCAGGGCGCTCATTGGCAATGCACAGGCAGACGCGAGCTTGTTAACAGAATGCAGTAATTGACACATCGTGATTCATTATGCACAGCACGGAGGACTCGAGCAGAAGCCCACTTTGTGGCCAGCCGCCGCTGGCACTGCCAGCCTTGAGAATCTGTTCCTGGCTCTGTTCTGGCTCTCCAGCTGGAGAGCATGGTACCTTCAGGGCCAGAAGCAGTCAGAGGCTCCCACCTTATCCTGCTCCTCCCTCCAAGCAAGTGGTGAGGATGTTTCCTCTGCCCCCGGCTGCATCATCTCAGAGGAGGGGGGTCGTTTGTTCATTCATTTATTCAACATGTATTTTTGAAAATGCGCCAGGCATGTCGCAGAGAATAAGACCGACAGTTCCTGCCCTCACTGAACTTGCAGTCCCTCTCTGGGCTTTCTTTTGCTTGTCATCAAATCAGTAGGAAAGAGAGAAATGGATTGCTCAATCTCTTCTAGCTCTAAGATTTCAGAATCTGTGATCCTGGATTATAAACATTAATTATTAAATCCTAGTGTCAATCTTACTCATTTGTATACAATGCCAAAGGGGAGAAAAATGAAAATCTGGAATTTCAGACTCAGAAACTGGATCAGAATCAGAAATGAGAACCATGGACACAAGCTAGTTCAATTTCTTCACTTACAGATGAGAAAAATGTGAGAGAGAAAAAAGAGTGGGACTTGGCCCAGTGGCAGAGCAGGCTGGGGAGGCCAGTGCCCGGTGAAGCCAAACCTCACCTGCAGCCTGTCTGAGGCTGCCTCTTCTCTCAGCACTGCTGATGAGCCCCTCCTCAGAACCCTTTCTACATCCGGCTCCTTGAATGCTGAGCTCTCCTGAGTCTCTCCTTCCTACTTCTCTGACCCCTGCTTCTGGGCTCTCTTACCAGCCTTGGAGCCTTCAGCCTGCAAGTGGACGAGGAAAGATCAGCTCTGCCTCGGAGGTGGCTAATCTGGTAGGTGAGCCTTAGAAGGTGAATAGGATTGGAATTCCTTTCACCAGGACCACCAGGGAGATGGCCAAGAAGGAGAGGAAGAAGAGCAGGTAGAGTTTGCTGCGAGTTCTCAAATAGGCAGATACGGGCAAACGACAGTGAACCAGAAAGGAGAGGGGAGCTGATGGAGGTGGCTGGTGAGCAGCTCGCTGGAGCCCCACGGAGGGGCCAGCCTTACCTCATGCTGCAGAGCCCCTCTGTTTCTCTGCCCTTTGCCTGAGTCCTCCATTTAGCCCCGTGGAAAGAACCTCAAGCTGGGATGAAGAGAAGATCTTTCTGATGGTCTAGTAGGGCAGGGGGATTGAGTTCAGTGCAGAGAAGTCAGCACCGGGAGGCTCAACACTTTTTCAGTGACCAGGGACATCACTCTGGGTAGAGGAAGATGCTGTGAGTAGACAAGGCTTTAGCCAGCTCCTAAAGCATCTGTTTGTGGCTTTCCCCTTCTCTTCCTCACAGTCTGGGAATGAGTATATTGAAATAACTTGATTAATTAATAAAGTTTTCTGTCCTACCATCTCCTCCCCTAGGACGGAGGTGGTCAGAGGTAGCAGGTAGGTCAGATGTAGGTCAGAGGCAATCGGAGGGTGAGAATATTGTTAATTATGAAAACCTGCATCAATTTTGTATATCTTTGTACAACTTTAGTCTCCTAAATCGATCTGTTATTTTCCATACTGTACTTTTGTAGAATATAGTTTTCCAGTAGGCACATAAGTCATCCTTAAAGCAGTACTTACTCCATGTCCATAAAATATGTCATATGTGCACTTAAAAAATGCATCTGTCACACTCAAAAATAAATCATTCTGAAGTTTTGAAAAATGATTTTCAAGTCATCTGACTGTGAGCTGGAAACGTGAGTCTGAAGCATTGACTCTTGTGTGTCCTTGGGCTGGTCACTTTCCCCTTCTGTCCCTCAGCTCTCAAACCTGCAGAATGAAGGGGATGGATTAGTGTAGTTTTACACATCTGGTCTGTGAACTGGTGCTACTGACTCACTTAGGATAATTGTTACATATACAGATTACTGGGGCCAGTTGCCCACGTATAGAACTGGGAATTGAGTACTTGGAAATTTTTACTTCTAGCAATCCTCCAGGTGATGCCAGGTCGTGCAGCCAGGTTTGAAATAGTTATCTTCCAAGAACCCCACTGGTTCTGTTTTAGAATCCTCTGCCTTTTCTTTCTTGCCCAGTTTTCCTGATTTTCTCCTATCTTTTTTCTTTCCCTAGAGAGCTCCCCTCATGAGACCATGAACCTCTCAGGAACAGGGGCCACATCTTGCCCACCTCTGTATCCCTGGAGTTCAGCACAGTTCCTGGCACACGGGATGTGCTGAGTGAGCAGAAGAAGGAAATGACCGAGTTTTCATGGCTTCGCTACCATTTGTGCACATCCAAGTAGTTTTCATAATTTTTCCTATAAGACTCAGTCATTATACATCTTCTGATTTGATAAGAACAGAGATTTCAGAAACTCACAAAAATGGGTGTGAATCTTAGTTCCACCATTTACTGTATAGTAATTTATTCCAAGTCATGTAATCTCTTTAAACTCCAGATTCCTTGATTGTACAATAAGAATAACGGCACCTGTTGCTACAGATAATTGTAATGATTAACTTACTGTTAATACATGAGAATATACACGTGAAAGTGCTTGACATTCTCAAATATTTTAGTTGCTTTCTTCCTTTACGTGGTAAGTGATAGGTAAAGGAGGGAAGGAGACTCAGAAGAATGGATCATCCCCAAGCCAGCCACTGAGGATGAAATAAGGTCCTTCGTCATTCCCTGGCTTCCCAGGACCCTGAGACTCTGACTGAAGCCCAGGCAGCTTGGTTGCCCCCTACTTGCTCTGTCCCGAGCACACCAGTATTTGGACTTAGAATCTCCTGACTCCAAATGCAGTGTATTCTCTCTATTACTCTGCTATAGGAAGGTAGGAAAAGAGGTAGCAAAAGAAATTCAAGGAATGGTTATAGGTTTGGGTCCCTCATGCAGGCCCAATGTCTGGGGCTTGCAGTGGGAAACCCAAGTTTATTTAGAGAGGAGAATTTCCAGGGTCAAAGATCTTTGGGTTGGTTTTGTTAGCACGTCAGCTCCCCTCTCTGCAGACTCTGTGTTGGAACTGCCACAGCATGCTGGTTCCTATTAAAATCTTTTTCAAACTAGGTCTAGCTGTTTCAGCCCTGGAAGGAAAGCCGGATTATTCTCTGAGAAAAATGGTCAGTGGTTATCCCTCCCCGCAATACTTTCAACATCACAATAGCAGGAACAGCCATCCTTTACTAAGTGCCTCCTGTGCTGAGCCTTCCTGACATCACTATGAGTAGGTGTTATTAGCTCCATTTTATAGGGGAGCAGGTTGTCATTAAGAGTGTAGACTTCAGAGTTAGACCAAGGTTCAGATTCTGGCCCCACCATGTTTTAGCCAGCCCTCTCTGAGTCTCAGTTTCTTCATCAGCAAATAGGGTTAGTAATGTATACATTACAGTTGTTGTTCAGTCGCTCAGTATTGAACCTTATAGTGTTAATACTATTAATATGAGGACTGTGTGAATATCACCTTCCTGATACTTGACATAGTGCCTAACACATGGTAAGGAAATCCTCCATCAGTGTTGTCGTCGTTCAGTCATTCAGTTGCGTCTGACTCTGCCACCCCATGGCCTGTAGCACGCCTGCAGACTTCCCTGTCCTTCACCATCTCCTGGAGCTTGCTCAAACTCATGTCCATCAAGTTGGTGATGCCATCCAACAATCTCATCCTCTGTCGCCCTCTTCTCCTCCTGCCCTCAATCTTTCCCAGCATCAGGGTCTTTTCCAGTGACCCTGGAAAAGGGTCTCTTTGCATCAGGTGGCCAAAGGATTGGCGCTTCAGCTTCAGTATCAATCCTTCCAATGAATATTCAGGGTTGAATTCCTTTAGGACTGACTGGTTTGATCTCCTTACAGTCCAAGGGACTCTCGAGAGTCTTCTCCAGTACCACAGTTTGAAAGCATCAATTCTTCAGCGCTCAGCCTTCTTTATGGCCTAACTCTCACATCCATACATGACTACTGGAAAAACCATATTTTTGACTATGTGGACTTTTGTCAGCAAAGTGGTATCTCTGCTTTTTAATATGCTGTCTAGGTTTGTCATAGCCTTCCTTCCAAGGAGCAAGCGTCTTTTAATTTCATGGCTGCAGTCACCATCTGCAGTGATTTTGGAGCCCATCAGTGTATGGTGATGACCCATTACAATGAAGGTGACAGTGGTATGATCTCTTGATCTATAGAAGGTTGGCCATCGTAGTAGATTCTAGAGGGAGGAGGAGAGATGGTAAAACCCCCAGAAGTTCCTAAGATAAACTCAGGAGAACTTCAGAAATGGTGTTGGAAGGAACCTGGTATGATTGGTTGGAATAAAATCAGAGAAGAGCTGTATTTTATTGATTCAGTGTGTTTTTATCAACTACTTACTCTGTGTCGGGCCTTGTGCTGAAACCTGGAGATGCAATGGTGATAAAACAGATGTGATTTCTGCCTTCAAGGAGCTTGCAGTCTCATGGGGGAATCAAACACTATTAAAATACTTACACTAGGATAATTATTAAAATAATTATAAAATTGCAAACTAGGATAAATGCTATGAGATAAAGGGACAGGTCGCCATGAGAACATATAACAGGGGTCCTGACCTACTTCAGGTGATCAGGGATAGTTTCACTGGGAAAGTAACATCTGAGCTGAGAGTTGAAGGATCATT
Source organism: Ovis aries (assembly GCF_016772045.2). NCBI lineage: Eukaryota > Metazoa > Chordata > Mammalia > Artiodactyla > Bovidae > Ovis > Ovis aries. The sequence continues at coordinate 34,430,019 of NC_056068.1, forward strand.
TGTTTATTAGGTGAGGGAGTGAATAAAGTGAGGGAAGGCTTCCTAAGCATGTGGACCAATGTGGCCCTTAAGGTGACAGGCAGCTTAGTGCTTTCAGAGAACTGAGGAAATCAGTGGGACCTGAGTATAGAGAATGGGGAAGAGTGTGAGGCTGGAGAGACAGCTCAGGGCCTCGCTGATGTCTTTTTTTTTTTTCTTCTCTAAGAGCTTGGAGACCATTGAAGGATTTGAAGCAGAGGCTAATGTATGTGTGTGTTGCACACATAGGGAGCAATATGAACAATTGGTATTTATAAGAGATCTTTTGGTAGTGGTCTTGAGAATGGGTGGGAGGTTACAAGAGTACCTGTGGGGAAACCAGGATGCTTTGCGTTAGTCCCAGAAAGAAAGAATGCTGGATTGGGCTGAGTGGTGAGATCAGAGGAGAAGGGCTTTGAGATATTTAGGAAGTAAAATTGGCAGGACTTCATGATGGACTGATGAAGAAAGAGAAAGTATGTAGGACAGCTCCCAGGTTTCTGTAGAGACAAATGGATTATGGCCCTGCCATTCTAATCTGAAACAAACAAACAAAAACAGGCAGGAAAAAAAAAAAAAAACCACCTAGATTTGGGTAGAAAGATCTTGATCTGATTTTGAATGCACTACATTTGAGGTGCCTTTTAGATATCCAACTGTAGAGGACCCATGCTGAGGGCTAGGCTGCCAATCGTAGGACACACTGACCTTGGAACATTTTGGGGTGCTCTGGCCCAGATCCAGCCTCTGTAGTGCTCAGGCTTGTTTAGTCCAGTTGATCTGAGGACTTGTGAATCTGCTTCTCACCCTTCATAGTTCTAGTTCCTTAACTGACTTAAAAGGGGTGTCATGAGAGAATTCAGCCTAAGGGAGGAGTATGAACAATCTAGGGAGAGAGTCAGCATCCCGAAGGGAAAGGATTTAGGCATTGATGCATGTTGTCATAGGTGTTTTTCCTCCAAATTTGTGGTTGAGATGTGTTTATTTCCTTATTCATTTATTAATTAAAGTATTTCCTATTAATATATATCTTTAATATGGCAAGCATGATGCCAAGTCAGAAAGGACCCCTGGTTCTTTGGGAAATGTCATCTCCAGAAACGTCCTGGCATTTCTGTTCTTGTGACCAGAAAGAAACCACACAGGATACTGTCCTTTCTCTGAACACTGAAGCTCCAGGATGCTGCCTGCGGACTTTTATCAAGGGGACACGTCCTTGACTTCAGAGAGCTGGTTTGTCAGAGGGGCTCCCTCTGCAGCTAAGAATCCCCGCCCCCCTCCGTCTGTCTCTGGGCCTCTCCTCTCTCGCAGAGGCTTCCTAGATAGGATCTGCATCAATGCCAGTTCTTCACTGTAAAAGGGGCACAGCTGGATAGCCTGAGCTCCACCTCCCACGCCTAAGTCTGGGCCACGTGTTCTGGTTTGTTGTCCAAGAGCATCCCTTTGTGTCCAGGTGAGGGCGAGAGACGTGGCAGCACCAGCTCTGCGTCCTCGTCTGAAATGGCCGAGGAAGTGGGGCTGGCGGGCAGCGGGGGAAGAGCAGAGGAGTGACTCACCCAGCCCTGGCACCATGTGATAGGATCTGTGAATACCCATGTGCTCTAAGAACATTTGCCTTGTGAAAATCTAAACTTACAAGCCACATGAATTCAGGACAGTGATTACCATCCTGAAAGGGAGCATAGTGTCCTTGCAGAAATCCTCTAGTATATTTAACATGCAGTACAGTGAGGGAGCCCAGATAGCGCTAGTGGTAAGGAATCCGCCTGCCAATGCAGGAGACACAAGAAACGCAGATTGGATCCAGAAGATCCCCTGGAGAAGGGAATGACAACCCACTCCAATGTTCTTGCCTGGAAAATCCCATGGACAGAAGAGCCTGGCGGGCCACAGTCCATGGGACCTCAGAGAGTTGGATGCAACTGAGCTCACATTCAGAGTGAGGGAGGAGAAAAACTATGCCGTTTAGGCACTCAGGGGAAGTTGACACAACTGCAGTGGATGGTGAGCCCGTGTTTGGGGAGATCTTGCTGCAGAGAATGACCATGTGTCAGGTGGGGCTGAGCCACTCCTTCCCAGGCTGGGATGGTAGACTGAGAATTGCATCTCTAAGATTCCCTGAGTCTTGGCTTTGCCTTTCATCTTGAAAAGTAAGTCTGCCTTGGGCAAGTCTGCCAAGTGGAAGTGTCCTTGAAGTCAGAAGTTGTTCAGTTGCCAAGTCATGTCTGACTCTTTGCGACCCCATGAACTGTAGCACACTAGGCTTCCCTGTCCTTCACTATCTCCCAGAGTTTGCTCAAACTCATGTCCATTGAGTCGGTGATGTCATCCAACCATCTCATCCTCTCTCGCCCCCTTCTTCTCCAGTCCTCAATCTCTCCCACCATCAGAGTCTTTTCCAGTGAGTCAGCTCTTCGCATCAGGTGGCCAAAGGGTTGGTGCTTCAGCTTTAGCATCAATCCTTCCAATGGATATTCAGGGTTGAATTCCTTTAGAAATGACTGGTTGGATCTCCTTGCAGTCCAAGGGACATTCAAAAGTCTTCTCCAGTGCAACAATTCAAAAGCATCAATTCTTCAGTGCTCAGCCTTCTTTATGGTCCAACTCTCACATCCATACATGACTACTGGAAAAACCATAGCTATAACTGTATGGACCTTTGTCAGCAAATTGATGTCTCTGCTTTTTAATATGGTGTCTAGATTTGTCATAGCTTTCCTTTCAAGGAGCAAGGATCTTTTAATTTCATGGCTGCAGTCACTGTTTGCAGTGATTTGGGAGCCCAAGAAAATAAAGTCTGTAACTGTTTCCACTTTTTCCCCATCTATTTGCCATGAAGTGATGGGACCGGATGCCATGATCTTTGTTTTTTGAATGTTGAGTTTTAAGCCAGTTTTTTTTTCACGCTCCTCTTTCACCTTCATCAAAAGCCTCTTTAGTTCTTCTTTCTGCCATTACAGTAGTATCATCTGCATATCTGAGGTCGTAGATGTTCCTCCAAGTAATCTTGATTTCAGCTTGTGATTCATCCAGCCCAGCATTTCGCACAATATACTCTGCATATAAGTTAAATAAGCAGGGTGACAATATACAGCCTTGATGTACTCCTTTCCCAATTTTGGACAAGTCTATTGTTCCATGTCCCATTTTGACTGTTGCTTCTTGACCTGCATACAGGTTTCTCAGGAGGCAAGTAAGGTGGTCTGGTATTCCCATCTCTTTAAGACTTTTCCACAGTTTGTTGTTATCCACACGAAAGCTTTAGCATAGCCAGTGAAGCAGAAGTATATGTTGTTTTGGAATATCCTTGTTTTTTCTATGATCAATGAATGTTGGCAATTTGATCTCTGGTTCCTCTGCCTTTTCTAAATCCAGCTTGTACATCTGGAAGTTCTTAGTTCACTGTTAAAGCCTAGCTGGAAGGATTTTGAGCATTACCTTACTAGCATGTGAAATGAGTGCAATTGCAGGGTAGTTTGAACATTCTTTGGCGTTGCCTTTCTCCTGACCTTTTCCAATCAGGAGGACCACAGCTCAATCCCAGCTCTACGTCTCCTAACTGTGTGACTTGGGCGAGCCACTGTCTGAACCTCCTTCTCCTGGTCTGTAAAACCAGGTCCATAATACTTTGCAGAGTTTTGTGTGTATGAGGGTCAATTGAGTTAAGCCTAGCAGCCAGCACCCCAGGATATAAAACAGGGAGAAGCTTTGAGGAGCTCCCGCTCAGCTGCTTTGCATTGGCCGTCAACTGCGGTGTGTGCGCATGGCCTGGGTCTGCACGCTCTGCTCAGACAGAACATTCGTTGCTCCCCAGAGCACAAAAGCAGGGCATATGTCAGCTCACTGCCAGCCTGCAGTGGCCCAGAACACACTGTCCTGTTTCTGCCTGGGGAGACATGGGCTCAACAAGCAGTTAGCCCACCTGGCTTAAGTTTCCCCGGAAAGCTCAGTCCTCATTACAGAGAAATCCTTTCAGGTTCTGAGGGTGGCGTGTTGCTGCAATCTGACCCCTGTAAGAATTCTGGCTATGTTCCCTTCTCATGCCAGCTCTCTCCTAAAGCCAGTTTTATGAGGAGTTATTTTCTGACATGTTGGATAAAATCTCAGTGCGTGTTTCTGATGGTGTCTTAGGAGGATCCCACTGTTTTTATTTTCCAGGGGAGCATTAGCAAAATATGGACTAGCCTTTGGATAGAGCTAGCAAAGTCACTGTCAGCTCAAGGCCATTTGCTGCCTGCAAGATCCTTGGTGCCCTCGGTATGACTCTGGCTTCATCTGTCAGCATCTAATGCATGTGAATCACGCCAGCCCGAAGATACTTGTCCCGGTTCAGGGTGCCCATCCCAGTCATCACAGTTTCCATCTGCACACACACAATGCAGATTTGTATTAATTGGTGATTTTCCCCTCTAGCATCCCTGCAGACTCTGTAGGGTCGAGTTCTTGGCCCCTTTATTCAGATTAAGAGAACATGGATCTTACAAGGGGCACTGATTTGTCTGATGCATGCAGCTAATAATTGCGTGCTAAGTCACTTCAGTCATGTCTGGCTCTTTGTGACCCCATGGACTGTAGCATGCCAGGCTCCTTTGTTTATGGGATTCTTTAGGCAAGAATACTGGAGTGGGTTGCCATGCCCTCCTCCAGGGGATCTTCCTGACCCAGGGATCAAACCCCCATCTCTTATGTCTCCTGTGTTGGCAGGCAGGTTCTTTTCCACTAACGTGCCACCTGGGAAGAGTTCTTGGCCTCTTTATTCAGATTAAGAGAACATAGATCTTACAAGGTGCACTGATTTGTCTGGTGTCATGCAGCTAATGATTGGCAAAGCGGTCTTTCAAACCATGGCCTTGTAGGCGGCAGCCTGACAGAGTGAGAACATTGTCCAGCATTTGCACCTCTCACCTGTGACCTTCCTGAGCTGTGTGACCTCACCCATACTAGTCATTAGTATTATAGATGGTTATTGATACTGGTGATAACAGTAAAGTTTCCAAAGCATCTGGCATGGTGGTAGGTTCTCTAAACCATATCTCACTGCATTCTCACACTAGACATGAGAGATGGGTTTTGTTACTATCTGTTTCACAGATAGTTCAGTTCAGTTCAGTTCAGTCGCTCAGTCATGTCCGACTCTTTGCGATCCCATGAATTGCAGCACGCCAGGCCTCCCTGTCCATCACCATCTCCCGGAGTTCACTCAGACTCACGTCCATTGAGTCCATGATGCCATCCAGCCATCTCATCCTCGGTCATCCCCCACTCCTCCTGCCCCCAATCCCTTCCAACATCAGAGTCTTTTCCAATGAGTCAACTCTTCGCATGAGGTGGCCAAAGTACTGGAGCTTCAGCTTTAGCATCATTCCTTCCAAAGAAATCCCAGGGTTGATCTCCTTCAGAATGGACCGACTGGATCTCCTTGTAGTCCAAGGGACTTTCAAGAGTCTTCTCCAACATCACAGTTCAAACGCATCAATTCTTCGGCACTCAGCCTTCTTCACAGTCCAACTCTCACATCCATACATGACCACAGGAAAAACCATAGCCTTGACTAGACGGACCTTAGTCGGCAAAGTAATGTCTCTGCTTTTGAATATGCTATCTAGGTTGATCATAACTTTTCTTCCAAGGAGTAAGCGTCCTTTAATTTCATGGCTGCAGTCACCATCTACAGTGGTTTCACAGATAAGCATCCTGAAATTCAGAGAGCTAGAGTATCTTTTCTGAGCCTCAGTTTCTGTATAAAATAAGGATATGAATACCCCCTGGAAGGGTGATTACAGGGACTGAATGAATGTGCATAAACTTCATGTGTGTGTGTTAGTTGCTCAGTCGTGTCTGATTCTTTGCAACCCCGTGGACACTAGTTGCCAGGCTCCTCTGTTCATGGGATTCTCCAGGCAAAAATACTGGAGTGGGTTGCCATTCTCTTCTCCAGAGGATCTTTCTGACCCAGGGATTGAACCCAGGTCTCCTGCATTGCAGGCAGATTCTTTACCAACTGAGCCACCAGGAACTCAGAGCACAGGGCTATGATGGCTGAGGCACTTAGTTAATGCTTCCTTCCTTTCTCTAGCTCCTCCTCTGACTCCTAATCCAAGTCTTTCCGTTGCAGCCCCTTTAACCCACTTGGAAGCTGAGGTCATGCTGGAGTCTTTCCATAACTTTCTTTCTCACTATCCCCGCACCCCTCAGAGGGTCACTTCAAGTCTCTGATCTGAGCTTTCTGGCAGGTACCGCCTCTTTAGTCTTCTGCCAGTTCAGGAAACACCATCCTCTCCTGGCATGACGCTACACACCCCTGACATTTGCCCCACGGCTGTGTTCTGGAACGCTAAAGCTTTCCCTGGCCTCTCCAGCTGGGGCTCTCCCCTTTCCCAACTTTCTCTAAGGCAAATAGAGGTTGTTTGTCTTATTTTGGCATCTTGCCTGAGTCCCTCATGTTATTATGTTGTGTTTCATGAGGGTGCGCATATGGAAGTGACCTGAAACCAGGTCTCCTGACTTCCAGTGTCATGTTCTACAGCTTATTATTTTAAGTTTAAGAGGCATACACAATAGGTCATGGGGAGAATATAGGAGCCCCATCTTTGGAGATCCTGAGAAATGTATTTATTGGGCTCTCAGTAAATTTATTTATTTAGCACCTGCTCTCAGCCAAGCCCTAGGTGTGGCCATAAAGGAGGCAGGCAGGTCTGTCCTTCAAGAAGCTTTCATGGAACTCACATTCTAGGGTGAGAGGTGGAGAATAAAAACATAAAGTCCAGGTTCAGTGCATGAGACAGGGTGCTCAGGGCTGGGGCACTGGGATGACCCTGAGGGATGGGATGGGGAGGGAGGTGGGAGGGGGGTTCAGGATGGGGAATACATGTACACCCATGGCTGGTTCATGTCAATGTGTGGCAAAAACCACTACAATATTGTAAAGTAATTAGCCTCCAATTAAAATAAATTAATTAATTAAAAAAAACATAAAGTCAATTGGTAAGAGAATTTTAGATTTTAAGTGCCATGAAATAAATTGACTGTGGGATGGAGAGTATCTGCAAGGTGCGTTGTGCACTTTGGATGGACAGAGTGGTCAGGGAAGGACTCCTTGAGAAGGTCCCATTTTGAGCTGTGATCTTCAAGGAAAAGCTGGAGCATCCCAGGCTGAGGGAGCAGCAAGAACAAAGACCTGGAGGCGGAAGGGGCTTGGCCATTCGAGGAGTGAAATGCAGATCTGGACAGCTAGGGGCACAGGGCAGCAGAGGGACAAGGCTGAAGCTCAGAGAGCAGGAGCTGGAAGATAGTGGGTTTCAGAGGCCATGGAGAGACGGTATGTCTAGGATCAGCAGGGAGCCACCGAAGGGCTTTCAGCAGAGGAGTGATGTGACCTGAAGGAAAGCTGAGGCGGCCAAATGGAGAATGGATTGTAAAACGTGAACAGTGAAGCAATACCAGTTAGCCGCTATTAGAATAGCCCAGGAGAGCTGACCGTGGCCTGGCCTGGGTTATGACAGTGGAGACAAATGACCTGAATTTGTGATTATGTTGAGGTTAGGACAGCAGGGCTCAGTAAAAGAATTAGATGAAATAATCCATTCTGCTCCATCTATTCAGTACCCCATTAGTGTAAACCCAGATGATACCTAGCTTCAGTTCTAAACTGGGAGTTGTGGGGGATGACACACGCCTGGCAGTAGGTAGACTGGAAGGGCTGCAGGCCTGACTGCCAGGATGTGTCTCTGCAAGTTTGAGAGACTGCAGATAGAGAGAGGCTAGTCCTTGCATCTCTGAAAGGCAGCTCGGAGGAGTGACACGGGGAGATTTTCAAAGAATCGGTTCATTCAGCAGTCCTATAGCAAGGGCCTTATCTGTGGCTGGTGTTCTGTCCCTGGTGAGTGAGATAGGCTCTGGTCTTTAGCACCTCCCTTCTCTTGGGGGAGGTAGAAATGTAAATAGATACATCTCAGTGGGTAAGGATAATGACAAAGGGATAAACAAGGGGATGTGGAAATATGAAGGACAGGACTCTTCATAGAGGAAGTAAAGGAAGGCCTCACAGAGAAATCAGGCATCAAAAGGAGCTAGGCGTACATTCCAGAAAAGGGAATTGTATGTGCAAAGGCCAGGCTCCTGAAAGAGAGGGCTACACCCAAGAAACAGAAAACAGCTGAGTGTGGCGGGGGTTTAGGGGGGATGGGGCGGCTTATGGACTGCTATGAAAGGTTGTTGACTGCACTGCAAAGTGCCTTTTGTGCCATGGTGAGTATATTGGACTTAATCCTTTATGCATCCAGGAACCATTGGAGGTCTTAAAACCAGGGTCTAGATAATGCAAAGCAAATAGCTGCCCCGCAGACTGCCAATCAATCAAATCCTCATTTCCTACTGCGTCTGGATGCAGCCTCAGAAACATTCTTAACACAGCACTCCAGGTAGTCACTTCCAGTCAGCCAGAATTGGCAGGGGATGAGGCTTATTTGCCCTTCTCGAAAGAAGATGAATCTGTGGATGAGTTTAAAGAGAGAAGTGTTCTAGGACCAAAAACTATCTTTTACAGTTACTTCATCAGCCACAAGTACAAATTGCCTTCATTGTGCAAGACCTGGAGGACAGTCAGAGAGAACCCAGCGTCCCTGCTGTTCATAGGAGAATGGCTGTTGGACTGATGGGAGAAATAACCATCTAGCCTGTAGGAACATATTTCTGAGTGTGGCCATGGTTGTATGAACGGCAAGGAGGCAGTGCTGAGCAGAAAGTACCAGATTTCCAAGGAATTCTGCTTCACTAGTCCCTAAATGGATGCCTTTGATCTATAGGGAAGTACAGTGTTTTAGTAAATGTAAGTAAGGCTTCCGTGTCCAACTGACATTGATCCTTTTCGCCAGGAAGTTCTTTTGAAAATGTCATGTAGCTCCTTTGAAGAAGGCAGAATATCCTGGGCTGAGAAACCAGGAAGTAACCGTTCATCTGAGAGTTCAGTGGTGGCTGGGATTGTCTCTGCCAGTTCCATATCCCTGACACCCAGCATGGGACTTGGCACACAGTGTGTGCTCAGTGGTGTGTGTTGAGTAAATTAACTAGGAAAAGAAAATAACCAGCCAACCAAACATCCAACCTGGGTTCTAATCCCAGCTCTTGAATTTTGTTTCTCTTAGCTATACAATGACCTGGTTGGTTTCCGTGGCCCTTCAAGACATTCTGCTGTCCTCAGATTCGAGGATGATGAATAGAATGGTTCAGAGCAAGCCAAGTCATCACTCATATTTCTGATATGCCTCAAATTTAATCAGAATAAAATACCAAAATCAAGCAGTACTTTACAACATCTCTGATATGCCTTCTAAAAACAGAACCTGCGTCTGTCTCTGAGTTGTGAAGAAAATGTATTAGGTTATATTAAACAGCAAGATTGTCCTTTTGGTAGGAAGGAAAATGAATTAAATCTTGTCTTCCTGACTGGGGATTTTAATTGGGATTTGAGTCAATTTGATCTAAATTTGAGCATCCATCCAGAAAACATTTATTGACATCAGCTATGAGAAGGGCTTTGTGCTAGGCACGTGGGAGAGAGGGAGATGAACAAGACACAAGATGTACGAGAGCCTTCTAGGCAGAAACTGACAGTCTAGTCAGCAAGATAAAATGTACACACTTGACTGTGGCCCCAGGTAGACTGAGAATTAACTGGGACAGGACTAGGGGAGGTCGGAGGAGGAAACCCCTTCAAGTACATCATACAGGCAGGAAGTCAGCCTCTTAATACACCATGTAGGGCTTAGAATTCACTGAGCCATTGTGGCCATGAGGATATACTCTCATGGGATGGAGCTGCCCAGAACTCCTGGTTAGCCTACAGCCACTGAGTCAAGCCCCTTGGCCCAAGCTCTGGTTGGCAGGGAAAACCACCCCAGGCATTCAGCCATTGGTCTTTATGAGCAATGGGTACACCGCACCACCAAGCTCAGGGGCCCCTTTTCATGGCTGTTATCCTTGGGGCCAATTCAAAGAAAAAGATGTTTACTACAATAGGAATTCCTATTTTTTCTTTTGCCCATGTTACCCTTTCTGCCTCAGCTCCCACTGAAATTCAAGATCTAACTAAAATGGGGGCACATGCTTTCTGACATTTATCCAACAATTACTTGTCAAACCCTTCTCTGTGTAGGGCCCTGTGCCAAGTGGGTAGCAGACCATAGAGGCCCTGCCCTCAAGGAGCTGACAGAAGGCTGCATGAGCCAGGCCGAGGGAAGACTGTAATCCCAGCTGTGAGAGGGGGCAAATGAAGTGCTTGCAGTCAGAAGAGGAGCACCTTATTTTAAGGCTATAAAAAGGGAAAACCTAAAAGAGATCCATGGGATTTGGGCCTCAAAAAATGTAAGGGCCATACACATTGAAATAGATGTAGTAGGTTTTCTAAGATAAAATGATGACCAAAGCGTTGAGGAGGCAAAAAAAAAAAAAAAAAAAAAACATTCCAGGCATGTTTAGGGAACAGGGAATACCTCAGTCTGACTATATATAATAAAAGGAACATAAAGGAGAACAATGCTTTGGAAAAAAAAAATTCGAGGCCCATCTGAGTCAGTTTAGAATGCTGTATAACAGGGTTCCCTAGACTGACCGACTTAAACAGCACACATTTATCTCTTATAGTTTTGAAGGGTGGAAGGTCAAGATCAGGCTGACAGCATGGTTGGGTTCTTGGTGAAAACTCTCATTTTAATTCACAAATGGCTTTCTTGCTGTGTCCTTATGTGGTAGAGAGAAAGAGAGAAAACTCTTTTTATCAGGGCACTAATTCATGGGGTTGCAAAGAGTGGGACACGACTGAGCGACTGAACTGAACTGAACTGAACTGAATCCCATCATGAGGACTCCACCCTCATCATCTAATCACCTCCTAGAGGCCCCATCTCCAAACACCATCACATCAGGGATTAGAGTTTTGACATGAAGAATTTTAGAGGAACACAAGCATTTAGTCCTTAGTAGGGCCAGACTGGACTTCCCTGGTGACTCAGACGGTAAAGCGTCTGCCTACAATGCGGGAGACCCGGGTTCAATCCCTGGGTCAGGAAGATCCTCTGGAGAAGGAAATGGCAACCCACTCCATACTCTTGCCTGGAAAATCCCATGGACAGAGGAGCATGGTAGACTCCTATAGTCCATGGGGTTGCAAAGAGTTGGACACAACTGAACGACTTCACTATCTCTCTCTCAGGGCCAGACTATAGTGGGCCTCCTTAGGTGTTCCAGGGTAAAGCAATTATATATTTAATTCTATAAGCAATAAGATGTCACTGATAGTTTTTAAGCAGCTGCAGCTGCTGCTGCAGCTAAGTCGCTTCAGTCATGTCTGACCCTGTGCTACCCCAGAGATGGCAGCCCACCAGGCTCCGCCATCCCTGGGATTCTCCAGGCAAGAACACTGGAATGGGTTGTCATTTCCTTCTCCAATGCATGAAAGTGAAAAGTGAAAGAAGTCGCTCAGTTGTGTCCGACTCTTAGCGACCCCATGGATTGCAGCCTACCAGGCTCCTCCGTCCATGGGATTTTCCAGGGAAGAGTACTGGAGTGGAGTGCCATTGCAGTGTGCTTAAAATCCAAGGGTTGGAAAGGACTTTGGAGATGACCCAGTCCAGCCCTCCATCTCACACATAAAGACTGAATCCCAAAACGGGGAAGTTACTAACCCAAAGTCAGACAGCTAGTTCTGGAGCCAGGGCCAGCACTGGATCTAGATGTTCCAGCTTCAAATACAGTGGTCTTTTGCCCACCAGGATGAGATCTGCACTAGGGAGAGATTCGTGAGTCTTTCTAGTGGAGGTCAATTGGGAAAGGAGAGGCAAGGGTCAGAGAGGCAGAGCTTTGGGAGACTTTTGTATAAAGTTTGGATGAAAGGCAACACCTGGGGCTTTTAGGGCCTTGACAGTGGATTGACAAGGAAGGAGCTGATGGGGGAGAAACACCGAGGTCCAGCTGGTGGGGCTTGGGTGTGGAAGACAGATGGAAAGGAGGAGTCTACTGGTATGTGCTCTGGCTTCTGTTCTTTACCAAGTTGTCCCATTTTGGTAACAATTTGGTAAACTACCTTCAAGTTTTCCCTTCCCAGAAGCAGGACGGGAAACAAATTGAACATAAATGCGTCAAACACCCTCAACGTTTCCTATGTTAACCCTTTTTTTGTAATTTTGTTTTTGTTTGTTTGTTTGTTTTTGGTCCTTCTTGCCTAGAGGACCTTTTCCAGAGCCTGACCTTCCAGGTTGTAAGTCCTCAGCAATGCTATCCATTTACCAGCCAGCACTCTGACTTCGTGGCTTTACATATGGGACACTGGAGCTACCATCATCATCTCAGTGTCCCCAATTTTAGGTTTCCTGCCAGACCCTGTGAAGGTCTGTGCGTGTGACTTACCTCCCATCACATCACTCTAGGTTTGGAACCAAAGCCCTGAGACAACCTCCAGCAAATACCGAGCTCCTGACTCCTGGACTGAGGATGGTCTGGGCTGAGACCACCTGCCTCAGAACCTGGAAGCATGAAAATGCATATTCCTGGGTTCTCCCTTACCCCTTCTGAATCAGAACTGCAGAGTGGGGGCCAGGAATCTGTATTTTGGATAAGTGCCCCCAGGTGATTTTTATGTACCTGAAGTTTGAGACTCTGCCTTAGATCACTTAATACTTTTTCTGGGCCTCAGTTTCCTTGTTTGAAAATTGAGAAACTGTGTACTCAATTTACTGTGAAAAAAGAAATGCACTTGGAAAAAAAGTGTTAAAAGTTAAGTACATATATTTATAAAACTAATGGGCTTCCCTGGTGGCTCCGATGGGAAAGAATCTACCTGCAGTGTGGGAGACCTGGGTTCAATCCCTGGATTGGGAAGATCCCCTGGAGGAGGGCATGGAAACCTACTCCAGTATTGTTGCCTGGAGAATTCCCAGGACAGAGGAGCCTGGTGGGCTACAGTCCATGGGATTGTAAAGAGTTGGGCATGACTGAGTGACTAAGCACAACACAGCATACATATACATAAAATTATTACGTGTATCGCTCAGTTTACAATCTTGGGGTCAAGAAAGTTTGAAATATGTCTCAGACTGAAATACACTGAGTACTGGTAAAAGATCTGAGTGCTCACATCTGGAGCCTGTCTGCTTACCAAGTAAGAGACAATATGAATGAATAACTCCAGGAAAGATAAACCCGAAGCAAAATCGTTACGCTTTCTCTTCAATATCCTCTACCTCATGCATTCAGTCAGCATCATTCACTGAGTGCCTAATATGTGTCAGGGCACCGTGCCAGGGCTAAGAATATAGAGATAAATAAGACATGGTCCCTGACCTCTAGGGGCTGGAGATCAATATGGAAATGAATGTTCAATACGGTGTGATAAGCACTGGCTCCAGGGTGGGTAGAGGCTGGGTATTACTACTCTGGCAACAAGAACAGGTATCAGGTGTCAGGAAAGGTGTCACCAAGGAGATGACCCTAGAGCTCTGTCTTGAGCACAAGTATCATTGTTCCAAGAAGGAAAGCCCCTTACATAGTCCTTGTCACTCACTGGCTGCCTCCTTCCATCCCATCCAATTCTCTCATCAGTTTCCTCCCCCATCAAACCAGTTTCAGGAATTCAGTTTTCTCCTTCTTTCACCAAAATCTGCTATCACTCTAAGTCAATTTTTAGGTTTAGTCATAAACACTGGGGTTTAAAACAATGCTTTTTTTTGGGGAAGGGGTGCAATGTACATTGTTACCCCCAAACTAACCTCAACTGGAGATTTGTTTGTTTGCCTTCTATATCAGCCAGCTGATGGGAGAGGTGTTGTGCTTGATTGGTTAGATTTGTTGTTGTTTTTTTTTTCTTTAGGGGAAAGAGTACTGGTGACAAGTGTTTTTCCCCAGCCCTTGTTGTTTTACTAGATAAATGATTACTACTTTGCTTATCTGTAAAGAATTAAGGGTTAATACATAGTCAAAGTTGACTTGTAGAACTTCTCTCTTAGTGTTTTAAGGCAGAAGAACAATGGATAATGAATCAGATCCTAAATTAAACTAGCCCTTCAGAACGCACCAAGTGTCATGACCAGGTATATCCTTCCTACTCTAAAGGTGATCATCAAGTCCTCAGCCTCAACCTTGGCTAGCTCTGAGTTTAAATGCAGAATCTCAAACTAGCTTATGGTTACTAGGGGGTAAGGGGAAGAGGGATAAATTAGGAGATTGGGATTTGCATATGCAAATGACTATAAAATATAAAATAAATAATTAATAAGGACCTACTATATAGCACAGGGAACTCTATTCAATATTCTGAAATGGCCTATATGGGAAAAGAATCTAAAAAGAGTGGATATACGTATATGTTTAACTGATTCACTTTGCTGTACACTTGAAACTAATATAACATTGTAAATCAACTATACTCCAAAAAAAATAAAAAGAAATAAATGTAGAACTTGAGTCCCTACCTGAGATCTGCTGAATCAGAATATGTATTTTAACAAAATTCCCTGGCAATTCTTATGCACATTAAAGTTTGAAAAGGACTACAAAGTTAGGGATTAATCCCCATTTATTGATTAGGACACTCATCTCCAGACAGATTAAGGAACTTTCTCAAGATCGTGTATAAAGTAGTGGAGCCAGGATTCAAGCTCTGATTACTTGAATTCCAAGTTCAACACTTGGTCCACTGTACTTAGCTTCTTTGTACTGTATTAATTAATAACACTTCTTCAATAGTTCATGATAAATTAAGAGGGGAAAAAATAATATTTTTTCAAGGTATAAATGTGTCTTCTTGAGAGCTTCAGGAGACAAGGAGAGTCAAAGAGCTCACCAAGTGAGCTTTGACTTTATGCGAGGCATGTAGCCTTGTCTCCTTTTTACAGTTGGTGGGAATCCTTAGCCTTTTACTGAGCGTAAATGACCCATAGGGACTTGGGAAGGTAAGGATTGAAGATGGTATTTAAAGGTATGATACTGGGACTTCCTAGATCAGAGGTCAAGGGATCAGAGAGATTGTAAATGTTTTTTCATCCTTGAAGTAAGATCCTCTTTCTGTATGAGGTCAGCTTCTTCCTCAACTAATCAGATTTGGTGGCTGCTCACTGCCTCCAAAGTCAGAAATTCAGGAATTCAATCTTCGGTCACTTGGAGCTCCTCTTGATTTATGAACAACTGTCTCGTAGAGTAAAAGTGGTTTTCCCAAAGAGGGAAAAAATAGCTTAAAAGAAGGCCTTGAAGAATCAAGATGACAGAATGTATTATTTATAAGGGCCTAAAATAAGTGCTGGATCCTCCACTCAAAGTGAGCAGGCGACAGCCAAGCCCTGTGTGGAGTGGAGCCCAGCCAACTCCAGCTAGATCCATGTGGCAGGGCAGGGTGGTCACCACACTCTGCTCAGGATGCCAGGGGTCCTTCTCAAAAGGTGACTCTCGCTGCCAGTATAGAGCAGCCCGTGTAGCTCATGCCTCCCAGCTTACAAGTGTTCACGATAGCATCAGTGAAACAAAGTAATTCATTTTTAAGAAAACTTTTTATTTTATATTGGAATATAGCCAATTAACAGTGTTGTGATAGTTTCAGGTGGACAGCAAAGGAACTCATCCATATACATATATACACATACCCATTCTCCCCCAAACTCCCCTCCCATCCAGGCTGCCACTTAACGTTGAGCAGAGTTCCTTGTGCTGTAGCAAGAAGGTAATTCTTGAAGGAGAATGAAGGAAATGCAGTGAGAGCCTGTGGATGGTGGGAACACACACACAGGCACACACATATGTGCACACACATACACATGCATGCATGCACCATTTGGAAGATTATTTTGAGTTCTGACTTAATGACTCGAGGATACAGGTATGTGTTGGGAATGAGGACAGGAGTAGATACAGGGTCTCTGGACCTTGTCTTTGATAATGGCTCCTGGTTCTGTAACAGAGCATGCCTCTGCTGCTGACTCTGGCCATGCAGAGTAGGTCCTGCCACATCTGGGTAACAGCCACTTCTTGCTACATTACAGATGTTTATTTTATTTTATTTTTTTATTACTCAAGGCTTGGCTCATTATTCTTGAGGAACTTAAAACAATTTCTCTGTTTTCCTTTAAGAGAATGTTTACAAACATCTCTCCTACAAAAGGCTCTCCTGCTTTCTGAAAGAACCTCAGACTCAGCAAGTCTGCATTTTGCCCAGTGGGGAAGAGGCAGTCCGTGTCCAGGGTTCTCACATCAACAGCCAGCATCACAGAAAACCCATTTCCCTGGCACTCGTCCCTTGACTCTGCCATAATACCTTTGTTATCTGGGGGTTTGTGGTACTGACTTAGACCTGAGGACTATTTCCCAAGTCCATTTGTCTATAGAAGCCATGACTCAGTGACAGGAGGGAGGTCACTGAGAAGTAGAAGGGGTGCCAAGAGACTTTGGAAGACACCCCAGGCAGTCGTGAGATTGTGCTCCAGCTTCAGAGTGATTACAAGTCTGCTTTCACCAGCAGAACAGTAGGCCGGGATTTGAACAGAGGCTTCAGAACCCTCTCATCTGTCTCTGGTCCTTCCTCTGCTTCACCCTCTTCCATCCTCTTACTCTTCAAAATTTCTCTTCTGGGCTGCGGTGACTACTCTGTGGGGGAGTAATGCTTTCAGCAGCTCTGGCTGTATTTGGAACTTGCTTCGTGTTCTCTGTTGGCTGGCGGCCTCCTCCCCGGCCCTGGGAGCTCACTGTGACCCATGGCGCTCTGCAGCCACGGCAGCATCAGCTCGTATTGTCTCCAGTTCTAATCTCAGAGGTCTCCAGGTTCCTGTCATCAGAATGGCTATCGCTGGAGTGTAGGGCGGTCAATAGGCTCAGGTTCACCCACATGCCCTGGCAATCCAGGGAGCCTTCGAGAAGATGGACGTCTGCCCTTCCTACCACCCTCTCCACCCCAGCTCAGAATAGGCTCTGAAGACTAAAGGAAATCTCAGCATTTTAAGATCCAGGTAGCTGTTTCATATTTGAATGAGGCAGTGTGGTATAGGAGGATGTGGTATATTGAACTGGTTCAGTTCAAATCTCATCATTACCACTGTGGACCAAATGTGTGATCCTGGGCTCATCACCTGATCCCTCTAAACAAGAAATGCCTGGTAGAGCCATAATGGAGAATAAAGGGTGATACAGATAAAGTGCCTGTGTATACGATGTGCTTGATAAGTAGTGACTAATATTCTCATTATCCTGAAAACCAGGGGTTTTCAAAAACTTTTACCTGCAGAATACATGAGTTCTTTTGGGTGCTTTCCATCGTTTATGTTTTTTAGACCCCTTACCACTCTGGTTACTTTAGTAGTAATGTTATTACTATTACTGTTTTTATTGTGGTAAAATATACCTAATAAAATTCACCATTTCGTGTGTACAACTCAGCGGCATTAAGTGGACTCACCGTGTTGTACAGCCGTCACCGCCATTCGTCTCCAGAACGTCTCCATCCACCCACTTTGAGACTCTGTACCCATTAAACAGTAACTCCCCGTTCCTGCCAGCCTCCCAGCCTGGTCACTGTCTTGGAATGGCACTCTCCAGGTTCTTCAGTGTCTTTCTTCCTACCGTAAATGGGGCTTGGAAAGAGCTTTCTGCTAGGGTTTTCTTTGAGTTCTACAAACTCCCACCAGCAAGCCCAAGAGTTAAAGCTCTGTGTCAGTTGCAGCAAACTTTGGGGATTACAGATAGTTACCAAATGGATGTAGAGCAAAGCTGCTTTGCATGGAATGGATTCTCAAAGAGCCTTCCAAGGACTAGTCCGTTCCTTCCAAAGATATCCAAGGATGTGGCTTGGCATAACTTTGGGGAGAAGCCAACAGCTTTTGAATTCTTCAATAGCATGTATCTCATGGTGAAGATTAAATGAGCTAATTCATGTTAAGTGTGTAATACAGTGCCTGGCATGGATAGCGTCTTTATAGGTACACTGTTGTTGCTATGATTGCACTGTGGAAAAGTTGTTATGTATGTTCTGTTATTTAATCCCCACAGTAGGTAGATATCAGCTTCATTTAACATGAGGAAGCGAGGGCTCTGGGCTGTTAACACCCCTGAAATTACAGAGCTAGTAACAGAGTAAGAGAGCTGCCCTTCAAACCCATACTCAGTAAGATGCCACCTGATATGATATACCAAGAAGGGAACTCTATGGGTGAGTGAATCATATTGACTTCATTTCAGTATTACATCTTTCCATCTTCCCTGCCCTTTTTGCTGTTTCTTCTTCTTAAATCATTCACCTAATGTCCAAGCCTCAGAGCTTTGCGAATTTACTAGCCCCCATTCTCTGCACCATCTGAGAGGGATCGCTCGTGGTCTTCAGTAAGCCCTCTGCTCCAGAATAGGAAACTGAAGCCATGCCTGTAAACCATGGAGCTCTCTGGCTTTATTCTATGAGCACCTAAGAGCTAATGCATTGTTCGTGGAATTTAGAGCAATCATTGGGGTTTGGGTCAGGAAATAGTAGTTTGCAGGACATTCAAGTCACTTGGCTGGAATTTGTTCAGAAAGGAAAACACTTATATCTGGCTTCCATGAGTGACCAAGATTCATTCTCCTTTCAGAAAGCAGGACCAAATCACTCTGTACTTTGTCACAACTCCTAGGAAGCTCAAGGCCAGCTTGAATGCTTGAGTCACACATAGCGTGTACATCAATTTGCAGGGATAACATGTTTGATCCTCCTCCTTTTCCTGGTTTTGCATCTCCATTTCTGTTTTACTCACTGTGTTATAGAAATTCCCTTTGGAAAGAGATGAGTTTAGGGTAAGTCAATCACTAAAGACTATAAATGTGTTGAAGCCAAGGACCGTATTTGGTTATGGTAGTGTCCTCAGCCCGTAGCCCAGGATCTGGCATGTGGTAGGTGCTGAATACATGTCTGTCAGTTGAATGAATCAAATATGTTAATGAATCAGCGTCCAAAGTAACTTGAAGGGTGGCATCTTTGGTACTTTCCTTTGGACTCTCAGCTCATAGGGTCATCAAAGTGGAATCTTTAGAAAGCGTTCCTTAGACTTTGATGGTCTGTCATTAAGGATTTGTGTGCACATGCTAGCAATAGACACCAGCAATAATAATGACTAAAAAAAAGATAAGTCAGTTTTCTGTGACTATTATGCACTGAATTGTGTCTGCCCAAGATTTGTAGGTCAAAGCCCTTGCCCCCAGTCTGACTGCACTTGGAGTGAGGGCCTCGAAGGAGATAACAGAGATTGAGTCGTAAAGCTTGAGTCTTAATCTGACAGGGCTGGTGTCCTTAGAGAAGAGGAAGAGACACTAGAGCTCACTCTCCCTTCTTGTAAGCACAGAGGAAAGGCCATCTGCAAGCCAGGAAGACAGGCCTCACCAGAAACCAACTCTGGTGTTTTTTTCTTGACTCTGCCACCTAGCTTGTGGGATCTCAGTTCCCTGACCAGGGATTGAAACTGAGCCGTGGGAGTGAAAGCCCAGAATCCTAACCATTAGGCGACCAAGGAACTTTTGATCTTGGACTTCTGTCCTGCACAACTGTGAGAAAGTCTTCTGTCCTTTAAGCCAGTCTGTGGTATTTTGTATGGCAGGCCAAGGAATCTAATACATTCACATATGAGAGGTCTAGTGATACTGAGCTCAGGTCTAGTGATACTCAGCTCACCCAGCTCACTAGGGTGTGATTGTTTCCAGTAATCTCCATCTTTGTATTTTACCATCCTTAGCATAGGTTTTCATGGTCAAGGTTTCCTCATGGCCCGAGATGGCTGCTAGAGTTCTAACTGCCACATCCACATTCAGGCAGGAAGCACCCAGAAGGGAAAAAAGGCAAAAAGAGGTCCTACAAAGACACTCTGGGCTTCCCCGGTGGCTCAGTGGTAAAGAATTCACTTGCCAGTGCAGGAGATGCAGCTTCGATCCCTGGGTTGGGAAGATCCCCTGGAGAAGGACATGGAAACCTACTCTAGTATTCTTGCTTGGGAAATCCCATGGACAGAGGAGCCTGGTGGGCTATAGTCCATGGGGTTGCAAAGAGGCAGGGACAACTTAGCAACTGAGCACACAAGCACTAAGGCACTTTTCCTGAAGTGGTACCTCGCCGTGTCCGCTTGCAACTTTTTGGCTAGAACCTAGCCACACCTAACCATAATGAAGGCTGGGAAGTTAGTCTTTTAGCTGGGCACTTGACTGCTCTGAATAAAATTTGGAGAGAATGAGAGTTGAGTAGATCACCAGTAGTCTATGCCTAAGAAACATGAGCATTTTGGAAATGAGGAAGCTGGAAGTGAGCCTCTCACTCACAAGAACAGTTCCACTTCTCAGAGCCTGTGAGCTACCACCAGTCTATAAATCCCTGCTCTCCCACACAGAAGAATTCCAATTAATTTATGTAGAGGCTCCCTACTTTAGGAGCTGGAACTTAACTTCCCATTCCTTGAGTATAGGCTCTGCTTGGTAATATGCTTCCAAAGAGTAGACCACAGAAGGGGGAGTGGTGGAAGGGAGGGCAACTCTACGGTGAAGAAACCTGGTAGATATTACCTTGGCCAGGTGATCAAAGTTATAATAACATCATTAGTAATAAATCGTTTTGTACCTTTGATATGACCTGATGAGAGGGTACTTCTCTGTGATCTTCCTCTCCAAAACCCGTAATCACAATCTAACCATGAGTAAAACATCAGAAAAACCTAAGTTGACGGCATCCTACAAAATAGCTGACTAGTACTTTTTGAAACTGTCAAGATCATCAAAAAACAAGGAAAGTGAGAGGAACTCTAACAGACCAGAAGATCTTAAGGAAACATGACAACCAAATATAATGTGGTATCCATACCCTGGAGCAGAAAAGGACATTAAAGAAAAAAAGTCAAAATCTATACAAAGTATAGCATTTAGTCAGTAGTAATGTACCAGTGTTGGTCCCTTAGGCATGACAAATATACCATAGTGACCTAAGATGTTAACAGTAGGGGCAACTAGGGGAGGGGTGTTTGGAAACTACTGTGTCTCTTCAAGTTTTCTGTAAAATAACACTCTTGTAAAATTAGCAGTTTATTGAAATAAATCCCTGCTCTCCTGCTTACTCACTGAATGACTTGGGCAGGTCACTTCACCCCATTAGGCTCAGTACCTCAGCTGTGTGGTGGTGTGATAGAACCTTCGCTGCAGGATTGAGAAATAGCTTCAGTGAGACTGTGTGACAGGGCTTTGAGACAGTATCCCCTCGGTGTGGCTTTGCATGCAGCATTCCCTCCTGCCTCTGCAGTTCCACACAAGGGTCTTCCAGAAATTTCCTCCAAGGCCATTGCCGCTGTGGCAGCTAGCAGGGCCCAGCCCCACCCCACTGGAGTTCCTTTATAGCCAGAATTCCCTGCAGGAACTTCTCTTGACAGGTTGCTCTGAGGGACTAAGATTGCATTTTTATTTTCATATTTCACTTCATTTCTCCCCTCCTTGAATTTAGTTTTTCTCTTCAGGAATCAGCATATGACTCAAACTGCCAGTTCTAAATTTAGTATTGCCTGTGATAGGGAGAATGCATTTAGTGCTGCCTAGGATATGTATTTGGAAATAATGGTTTTATTTACCACATCCAGTAATTCTGACTGCCTGCTGGGTTCTTTCAGGAAAGAATTTGTCATCTCCTTTCCTCTTAATGATGAAATGTTGCCGGCTCAGGTCCCAGAGGCGCAGCCCGGGCCAGACGCTGGTGACTTGAGTCTCGGTTTAATTAAACAACATCGTCCCCAGGATTCTGCAGTCCTGGGTTCTCTCCAAGCCTTCTGTTTAGAGGTAGTTTGGAAACAGGTCTATTCTTTGGAGCCTGGAAGCTTATCTCTGGGCTCCAGGCTGAGATTTGCCCCTTTTTTCATTGTTGCCCCTTTAGTGCTGGAATATAGGGGAGAGGAGGAAGTTCCGCATATATGGAGCATGTGTCCTCGACATGCTGAGGGTATAGAAGTAAATCATAGACAGCTCTTGCTCTCTGAGAACTATAATTCATTCATTTATTTTAAAAAATGCCTCAGGCATCTACCATGGACCCAACACCATGCTAATCGTTAGGGTTACAGCAGTGACCAAATCAAACGAAGTTTCATTCCCTGAATCATGCTTCCTTGTGCACGTGGTATGTATGGCTCTTGTGCATATATGGCTTGTATGGCTCTGGTGCACATAATCTCTATGGCTCTTGTGCCCATGGTGTGCATGGCTCTTGTGCACGTGGTTTCTATGGTGTGCATGGCTCTTGTGCACGTGGTTTCTATGGTGTGCATGGCTCTTGTGCACGTGGTTTCTATGGTGTGTATGGCTCTTGTGCATGTGGTTTCTATGGTGTGTATGGCTCTTGTGCACATGGCTTATATGGCTCTTGTGCACATCGTGTGTATGGCTCTTGTGCACGTGGTTTGCATGGTGTGTATGGCTCTTGTGCACATGGTTTCTATGGTGTGTATGGCTCTTGTGCATGTGGTTTCTATAGTGTGTATGGCTCTTGTACACGTGGTTTGTATGGCTCTGACATAATACAGGAGATGAAGGATGATATGTGGTATTAGGGAGATACACAATATGTGTTCGTTTCCCAGGGCTGCAGTAATTAAGTACCATAGTCTGAGTGGCTCACAGCAGCAGAAATATATTCACCACAGGTCTGGAGGCCAGAAGTCTGAAAACAAGGCTTTGACAGGGTCAGACTCCTTTTGGAGACTTTAGGAGCAAATCCTCCATTGCCTCTTCTGTCTTCTGCTGGCTCTAGGCATCCCTTGTCCTGTGAATGCAAACACCAGTCTCTGCCTTCTTCTCCACACAGCCTTCTCTCTGTGTCTTTCTCCTCTTCTGTCCCTTCAAGGACACGTGTCTGGTTTAGGGTCCACTTGGATAATCCAGGGTGATCTCACTTTGGGGTCCTTAATTTAGGTACATCTGCAGAGGTTCTAGGGAAGAACCTATTCCTGGCTTCCCCCAGCTTCCGGTGTTTCTTGGCGTTCCCTGACCTCACTCTAGTCTCTGTCTCGCGGTCGCCTTGCCTCCTCCTCTTCTCTCTGTGTGTCAGACTTCCCTTTGCCTTTCTCTTCAAGGACACTTGTGGTGGCACTTAGGATCCACGTCCATGATTTAGGACAATCATTTCATCGCAAAATCCTTAACTTAAAATCTTATCTGTAGAGACTCTTTTTTCCAGATAAGGCCACATTCAGAGGTTCTGGGGGTTAAGATGCGGAGCTGTCTTTTGGAGGGCCACTGTTCATCCTACCATGCGGTATGAGAGTGTAAGACCTGTGCATATTCACCCTGGGAGGTTGATTTTATTCTCATTTTCCATGGGAGGACACTACGACCCAGGGAAATTACGTAATTAACCCAGGGTCACTCAGAAAGGAAGCAGCAGAGCCTGGGATGGACACCTGGAGGTATCTGACACTGAAGCCCATTCCTGTCCTCCCCTGGCCTCCTGACCAACCAGAATTTCTGAGAAATCTCTCCTTTGGTTTCAAACACAAGTGGCTGTTAGGCAGACCACACCTAGCTTTACCAGGCATTGGGATCAAATATGAACTAGCCTGAGGGAACTGTTAGCTGAGAGCAACTGCTGTGCAGCCGGACAGGAAGTTTGTGGGAAGGAAGGGAGTGGGGGCAGAGCACTGGTTGCGAAGAAGGGGCTCAGAGCCCAGAGCTGGGGCAGGAGTACCTACTAAATAAGGGAAACAGCAGCTAAACGAGATGCAGCCATGCTGTGCTGTCTTAGAGCTTTGCCCAGCGCCTTGTCTGGTTCCTTGATGTCTGAAGGACCTCTCTGCTTGCCCGCAGCTGGGGGTGGTCTCTGACCGAAGACTCCCTGCTACAAGCTGGAGGGCCTGAGAATGTAGGGAAGGGCTCTCGGTTTGAGTCATTTGTTCCCTGACATTTCCAAGCAAAGCCGGAAGTGAGGCGCCGGACACTCAGAGAGGAACACCTGTGGTCCTTGCCCCGAGGCAGAGTGACAAGAGGAGAGAAAGATCCAGAACCAGATTCTGCTCTGTCTCGCTCACTGTGTGACCTCCCACAAGGCACTGTACCTTTCCAGGCTCTGTTTTCTTACTTGGAAAATGTGGACTTTTTTGAGGTTTAATGGAGATAAAGATGAAAAGTAACTGTCACAGCCTTAGAATATAATAGGGTCGATGGGTGTTACTTCCTTTTCATCAGAAGACTGCCTCTTCAGGCCAGAGCAGTAGTTCCCAAACTGTAGGCTCTGGTGCCTTAGAATCCAGAGTCTGCCTGCCACAAGGCCCCCAGATTCCTCTGTACACCTGCAAAAAGCATTGTTTTCAACTATATATAGATGGTATCGTGGTGACTCTAATTTAAAAGCTTTTCTGAATTTGTGGTGACTTTGTCATTAAATATTGCTTTGATCGGTGTGTATGGAAAAACCCTGAAATTCTCTGATATTAAAAGGGAGTCTTCATGTTCAAGTATGTTGGCAACCACAGGTATAGTGTGGGAGACAGATTTGTAAACTGACAAATCAGATTATGCGCAATCAGTGCTTTTACAGAGCTGCATTCAGGTTCTAGAGAAGGAGAGAGGAAAAGCTAGACACACTTCCTGGAGAAGTCTGGGAAGGCGGAGGTGACATTTAGGCTAGGCCTTCAAAGATGAATAGGAGTTTGCCTGATTTGGTGAGTGGGCATTTCAGTTGTAGAGAATAGTAAGGTGAAAGGTGCAGAGTCCAGCTGGTGAAGACTTGGGTTTTAGTGGGTGTTAGGAGAGGGGAAAGGCCAGAAAAAGCAGATAGAAGCTGGGTCAGGGCCAGGCCTGAATGTCATGCCAGAGTTTAAGATGACTGTAAGCAGAGGGAAGCAAGCAAAGGTGTGAAGTAGAGGAGTGGCAATATTAAATTGGCCTTTAGAAAGATCACTGGCTTGAAGGATGGAACTTGGGAGTCCTGTAAGTAGGAGAGAAGGTGTGGGGCTCATCGCAGATTGGGAAAGCATAAGGGTTCAGGAGTGACACAGCCTGGGCCCAAACCCCAGCTCTGCTTCCTACCAGATGAATGACCCATTTAATTAGACGCTCTGTTCCTCAGTTTCTTTTCTGTAAAATGGACTTAATAATGTATCTACCTCATAGAAACTATTAGGAGGATTAAATAAGAAAATGTATTTCATGGAATATTAACTCAGCCTTAAAAGAGGAAGGGGATTCTGACACACGTCACAGCATGGGCGAACCTTGAAAACATTATGCTGAGTGAAAGAAGCCAGCTGTCAAAGAACAAATGCTGTGTGACTCCACGTTTATGAGGTTCTGAGAGTAGTCAAACTCATAGCAGACAGAAGGTACGACAGTGGTTGGCAGGGACTTAGAAGGGAAAGGAATGGGGAGTTATTGTTTAATGGGTACAGGGTTTCATTATGAAAAGATAGAAAGCACTCTGAAGGTGGATGGTGGTGATGGTTACCCAATAGTGTGAGTATACTTAATAGCCCTGAATAGAACACTTAAAAATGGTTAAGTTAGTAAACTTCGTGTCATATGTGTTTTATGACAGTTTTTAAAAAAAGAATAAGAATTTAAAAAATGTATTTAGAGTGTCTGCACATAGGAAGAAATTAGTGAGTATTGTTAGCTAATATTACTGTGCCAGGTAAAGGAGGATGCAGGCCTCAACTAGGACGGGAAGAATGAAGGCAGAGAGGAGGAAACATTACCGGGCTCTTTTCAGGCAGAGGCCCCAGGGCTGGGTGACAGTGAGCCAGGGACACGAGGCAGAGCCGCAGCAGCTTTACTGGGACTTCGCAGAGCCCAGCCCCCGTCACAGACCTCCATCAGAGGCACTCTGAAGACCCAGCTTTGACTTCTCAGCCCATGAATTTCTGAAGGATGTCCTCCCATGGCAGAGGGCCAGGGCCAGCTGGTGCTGAGTCACCCACTGGGCCTGGAGCTGCCCAGGCCAGGCTCTGTACCCATCTTGCAGATGAGAGCACCTGCTGCATCCCAGATCCTGGTGGCTCAAGGCTCTGCAAGGAAACGCCTCCCCAGAATCAAGCTGTACGACCTTAACCATCACAGCCTCTCCTCCTTCCCCTGAGATCTGAGAGCTAGAGAGGAGTCCCACCGGAAACCTGGGAGAAGACACAGGAGGGTCTTTCACCTGCTGTTCGATCACTTAAGTCCAAGCGTGAAATTCCTGTTCATGTATTTTATTGAAACCTCACAGAAACAAATTCTGGGAAGGTTTGTGCAGCCTTGGCCCTGCAGAAGAGGGCCAAGTTGGCAGGTAAAAGCCTGAGGCACCCCCCCACCCCAGTGGAGTTGGAGAGCCTATTGTGCCTTTTCAGGGAGGAGTTTGGTGAGGTGGTAAAGTTTCCGGTGCATTCCAGACAATCTGGGTTCACCGCTTGGGTGTGGCACTTACTAGTGGTGTGGCTTTGAACAGCATTCACCTCCCTGAGTTCCAGTTTTGTCTATAAAGTGGAGATATCTCTCTTGTGTGATTTTTATGAAACATAAATGAGATGCATACACAGAGAGCCTAGCATATTATAGGTGCTTAGTAAACATGTTTTCTTTCTCTGCTATAAAATTTCATACTTTTTTTTTTCATAACTGCCCCAAAAGGAAGAATTTTGTTTCCTTTTTTTTTTTGCTTCAGAGAAGGAAATTGGAACTCTCAGAGATTAAGAAACTTGTCTCAATCCCCACCAGAAGGGAACAGTAGCTCTCAGACTCTCTAAGCCTTTGTCCTTCTGCTGGGAAACACTGCTTCCTGTATCTCACTCAGTACTGGGTACAAGAATGTTCATATATAACTAGACTACTTCTAGAAGAGCACCTGGGCAGAAACCTGCAACCCTACAGAGTCCATGCGGTGTAATAGAAAAGTGTGCCCACTGTCCCAGGAGGCTGGCTCATCTTGGTCTTCTGCTTCCCTAAGGGGAAACAGGCTGTGTACGTAATCATCTATAAAAAGTACTGTGGAGACCCATTCAAAATGACCTGCTGGAAGAACAGTGGACATCCATTGCTGGTTCTCATCCCAGAAGACAGATGAGGTCAGCTGGCCTCCCTGAATTCAGCCTGGAGTGTTTGTAACACAATCCTTACAAAGAAGAGCTTGAGGAAGGATGCAGCCCTTGGGTTGAATACTTGATTTGCTTCTTTTTAGCTATGGCACCCCATTCCAGTACTCTTGCCTGGAACATCCCATGGACGGAGGAGCCTGGTGGGCTGCAGTCCACAGGATTGCGAAGAGTTGGACACAACTGAGTGACTTCACTTTCACTTTTCACTTTCATGCATTGGAGAAAGAAATGGCAACCCACTCCAGTGTTCTTGCCTGGAGAATCCCAGGGACGGGGGAGCTTGGTGGGCTGCCGTCTATGGGGTCGCACAGAGTCGGACATGACTGAAGTGACTTAGCAGCAGTAGCAGCAGCAGTTATGTGGTCTTAGCTGACAATGCTTATGCCTCAGTTTCCTCAACCTCTAAAGCAGAATTAATAAGACCAACTTGGCAAAGTTGTTGTTTGGGATTAAATGATATGGAGCTAGAATGCCTTGGTTTGAATCCCCACTCTGCTAGTTATTAGATGTGTAATATGGGCAAATAGTTTAATCTCTCTTGGTTTTCTTGACTATAAAATGAATGTGATGATGGTACCTAACTTTAAGGGTTATGATGAAGATAAATGAGTAAACATTAAAGCATGTAAAGTGCTCAGAGTAGTGCTTAGTACCTTGTATGAGGTAAAAGCAAAAAAGTTAAGGTGTTAGTCACTCAGTCATGTCTAACTCTTTGTGACCCCATGGACTGTAGCCCACCAGGCTCCTCTGTACATGGAATTCTCCATGCAAGAATACTGGAATGGGTTGCCATGCTCTCCTCCGAGGGGTCTTCCCCACCCAGGGATTGAACCTGGGTCTCCTGTATTGCAGGTGGATTCTTTACTGTCTGAGCCACCAGGGAAACACAATACCTTGTATACTGTCAGTAAATTTTAGTTATTATTGTTATTATTATCGGTAGCTTCTGTGTCCATCTCACTGGAGTGCTGGTTGTTGGGGATCCCAAGCTCTAGCAGCTGTGTGAACATGCAGACAACTCTTTGTTTGTGTTGACACAGCAGCAGAGGAGAGGATGGGTTCTTGGTGTCTCAGTTGACACAGGGGAGACTGTGTCTGCCAGGCAGGCTTCCTGGGGGAGCAGCACTTTTCCTGGTCCTCTGAGGACTCTTTGGTCTATAATGTGCAAGGTTACTCATCTGTTGGGGGGGGGGGGGGTAAGATTTCATCTGAAAGATGATGTCTTTTACCTATCACCACGTCCCAGCCCATTACCTGTGGAGCAAGCATGACCCTCTGACCAGTCCCAGGAGTGAAGGGGTTGGCCCAGCCAGGAGGCTGAGTTGGTTCCGGATCTCTTGACTTGGGCCCGAGTGGGACAAGACTCTGCAGGACAGATTTCCCAGGCAGGGTGTCAAGACAGCGATGCCCTCAGCACTTAAGGGTGGTAGCCAGACCTGGGCTAGCAGAAACCAGTCCTCGGACTGCACATCCACCTCCACATTTACCCAAACAGTATCATTTCTTTCTTTCTCTTTTGGCCACACCAGGTGGCATGCAGGATCTTAGTTCCCCGACCAGGGATGAAGCTGTGCCCTCTGCAATGGAAGCGCAGATTCTTAACCGCTGGACCACCAGAGACGTCCCAAACAGTATCATTTTTTGATGTGGGCCTGAAAACATGTTGGGAGGTTCTACCCCGGAGGCCATGCCTTTGAGGCAGTAAGCCAAATAGCAATCAAGAGGAAACTACTGCATGTTCAGATGACTGGAAGCTGAGCGGAGGCTGCTGCAGATGTATGTCTCAGCCCTTTGGAGAGAGGAGAGAGCTATTAAAGAGTCAAGGCTCATCTTGGCAGCCCTGCCTGCCAGTGGATGTTCTTGAATTGCTGTAATGGTTTCCTTTTCAGGGGCCCCCTAGCATTTAACAAACTTCCGCCTGCAAATCCCACTCCGCCTCAGCTGCTTTAACGGGAATGGAAGCAAGAGGGCTCTTCGATCCTCTGGTAAAAGTTGTTCAGGAGAAGAATGCTTCCCCTCCCCCAGGGGACACTGTGGTGGTGAGAAACCTCTGGGGATGGGAGAAAGGACAGCTGAGAGGTGGAGGAAGGCTGCGGCTCACATAGAGAAAGCACCCAGTGAGGGCTCATCGCTTGAGCACAGCCTTCCTGCTTCCTGGCAGGAGCTTACTGAGACAAGCAAAGCCCACTCCCTCAAAGGCTAACAGTAAGGGCTCATGTGTAGAAGTGATGAGACCCCACAGTGTTCATACAGACCCAAGTCTTGGGTCCAGATACAGATCCCGGAAAGGATGGAAATCCTAAAGACAGCATTCTGCAAATCAAGTCTTCCTGCTTGAGTGAGCAGGGCTCAGGCCTATTCATACCCCTAATTTCTGTTGGCATTAATTGCCTCTCCACCAAGAAGGGCTTCCCTTGTGACTCAGCTGCTAAAGAATCCTCCTGCAATGCAGGAGACCTGGGTTCAATCCCTGGGTTGGGAAGATCCCCTGGAGAAGGGAAAGGCTACCTCACTCCAAGAAGGAGAACTCAGAGGAATCAGCAGCACTATTTGGCCAGGAATTCTTGTCCCAGTCTTCTTTAGAGAAATTCTGCTTCTTCATGGCCCTGTGGTAAAACTGATAAAGTAAGGGCTTTGAAGTCTTCCTTACCAAATGGCTCAGTTTCCTCATCTGTGAACAAACATCAGAATAGCAAAACCTACTCTCCATTCATTTGGAGGATTCAGTAAGGTGAATTAGATGGAAACACTCAGCTCTGCCTGTGTTGCTGCTGCTGCTGGTGCTAAGTCGCTTCACTTGTGTCCAACTCTGTGCGACCCCATAGATGGCAGCCCACCAGGCTCCCCTGTCCCTGGGATTCTCCAAGCAAGAACACTGTAGTGTGTTGCCATTTCCTTCTCCAATGCATGAAAGTGAAAAGTGAAAGTGAAGTCGTTCAGTCATGTCCGACTCTTTGCGACCCCATGGACTGCAGCCCACCAGGCTCCTCCATCCATGGGATGTTCCAGGCAAGAGTACTGGAGTGGGGTGCCATCGCCTTCTCTGCTACCTGTGTTAGGATTCTCTAAAGGAACAGAACCAATAAGATATACTATACCTATTTATCTAGGTTTATTTTAAACAATTGTCTCCCATTGTGGTGGGGGTTGGCAAGTCTGAAATCCTTGGGGCAAGCCAGCAGGTTGGAGATTCAGGTAAGAATTGATGTTTCAGTCTGAAGTCCAAAGGCTGGAAACACAGGCAGGATTTCCTATGTTGCAGCCTTGGGGCAGAATTCTTTCTTCTTCAGGGAATTTCTGTCTTTGTTTTTAAGGCCTGCAACTGATTGGACAAGGCCCACTGTAATCGATCATGAATGTTAATCAGATCTTAAAAAATACCTTTACCAAGGGCTTCCCTGGTGGTCCAGCGGTTAGGAATCCACCTTGCAATGTAGAGAACCCAGTTTCAATCCCTGGTC
The DNA here is from genome assembly GCF_016772045.2 of Ovis aries. NCBI lineage: Eukaryota > Metazoa > Chordata > Mammalia > Artiodactyla > Bovidae > Ovis > Ovis aries. The sequence continues at coordinate 34,460,572 of NC_056068.1, forward strand.
AGGGAACTAAGATCCCACATGCCACAGAGCAACTAAACCCATGTGCCACAACTACTGAGCCTACACCACAACCAGAGAGTCTGTGCACAGCAACAAAAGATCCTACGTGATGTAATGAAGATCCCACATGCTGCAGCTGAGACCCAATGCAGCCAAACTAATATTTTAAAAAATACCTTTACTGCAACATCTAGACTAGTGTTTAGCCAAACAACTGGTCACCATGGGCTAGCCAAGGTAACACAAAATTAACCATCACATCACGAATGGGTTAGGGCTCTAGACGAGGACGTATCCTTCCCTCTCTTCTACCTTTTCTCCTTTTCAAAATCAATACAGAGGTCTGAAGAAGCCTCATTCAGTGACATCTTTGACATGAGGGCCTGGAGCTGTTAGATTGAGGGCCTTTGTGTCCCTCTTATGACCCTCAGATCTGTTTCTGCTGACCTCACACTCCAGGGAATCAGTGTCCCTACTTCCCGAGTCAAGCCTAGAGTAGCCTTGGTGGTTTTCCATTGAAGTCTGTGCTCCAAGCCATATCAAGTTTTCTCTATATCCGGTCCAGGTTATTCCGATCTGCTTCTCTGATATGTGCAGTGCTGCCATTTCTAGGGTCAAATCAGAAGACCTGGGCTCTGCCGCAGCAAAGCTGTGTTACTGCCAGAATGAGATTTCTGGCATGGGTAAGTTAGCAGTGACTGAGAAATTGAAAGGAAAGTCTTGATGGGGGAGCTCAAGAGTTAACTTCCTGCTTACAATGTTTCAAGTGTCATTCAGCCTGGAAATACAGAGCTGTTCCTGGTCAGAGACTTATCCTCCCCAGGTGATCTAGAATGCTTCGTGTTTTAATGGAATGTGGAGTTGGTTTTGCCAAAGTTGAAGAAGGCCTGGATGGAACCTCTAAGGCAGCATGAGGTTGGGAAAAAGCTCTGGACCAAGAATTAGAAGACCTGGACTCTGCTCTATCACAGTCTCCCTGTGTGGTCGTGAGCAAGTCACTTGCCCCGTGCAGGCCTCAGATGCCTCCCTCATAAGAGGCTGGAAGCCACACTCCTCCTTACCTTTCCCCAGAGACCACTTTGTGGCTTCCAGAGCATCTTCATGATTCATCATCCTTATACCAGACTCATGAGGTAGGCAGGATATAGGTATGGAGATGAATTGTTCCCATTTTGCAGAGAAGGTCCAGTGAGATTAAATGACTTGCCTTAGTTCACACAGATGGAAAGTGATACAGCTAGCGCTAAACCCAGGATCCATAGTCCAGCTTGTTCTTGGGTCCCCTTTTGAATACAGTGATGTCTATGAAACTATAAGGGAAGGAACACATTGGAGTTGGCAGAAAGCTAGTGGGGGGGACCCAGCAGGAAAGACAGCAGCATAGAAGAGGGGATGATACTGCCTTCATGCCCCCAAAACACCAAGGCTTTGGAAGGAAATGAGTGAATGCCCTTAAACTGACAGAGGGCCGATTTAGCGACTAAAATTAAAATGTTTTCTCATGCTGTAGATTCCATTCAGAAAACATTTACTGAGGCTTTATCACAGGCCAGGTTCTCTACTGGGGGCAGAATAAGTGAGAAGAAGTGTAATGCAAAGCAGATTGTCTGTCTGCTTCTGTAAGCAGACGTATATAATGAAAAGTTTTATATTTGAAATGTAAACAGAAAGCTTTGGATTTACAGTGGAAGCTGTGTACGATTAAGCCATCCCGGGGAGATGAAGGCAAACACAGCTGAGCCCTGAAGGCTGAAGCAGGATGTGACCATCAGGAGACAGAGAGGGAGAGGGGTCTCTGCCCTGCTCGTCCTCCCTGCCAACCCCCTACCCCGCTGCAGCTACCCCTGCCCTGGTGCGCCAGGATGCCGGCTGCCGCAGCCTGCTTGCTGCAGGTCCTGGCCAGCCCTGACCCTGATGGAGCCCCTACCCTCTCTTGTCAGAGTTGGTGTGGTGCCCTGAAGCATGGACTGCAGAGCGAGAGCGATTCTGCCTGACAGCTCTGGGAAGGTTCACAGCAGGAGTGGAGGCACCCGGGGCCCTGGGCAGGGGATGGCAGGTCGGAAGGAGCTACCTTTCCTAGGGGTTATGCCCACCCTTCCTGAGGGTCTGGGAGGCAGGAGCTACTGCTCTGCATGTGTGATTTTAGACTGCGAGTGACTTTATTTTTAAATAAAACGGCCTTCCCAGTCTCCTGTGCAGTTTTCTATCAGCTCGTTGCCATGGAGAAGTTGGTTGCAGCTGAAAGCTCTGTCCCTCTCTGTGTCAGCATTTCTGGACCTGCCAGCTGCCTCCTGCTCCTTCTACAGATGGAGAGAGCACTCCCCACCTCGGGGTGGGGGGACAGACCCTTCCTCTGAGAGGCCTGGAGCTGCATCTCGACTCCCTGCCGGGGAGGAACCTCCCTCATCCACGCGTCAACCCAGCAGCTCCGCCCCGCGTGCCTTCCTGTGTTCCCGTGCGGGGCTCAACCTGTGCTGGGCTCTGTGAGGAGGGTGACGACCGTGGCCAGGGGCACGCATCCCCAGGCAGGACCCGCCAGCATGCCGTCACACCATCCCTGTGCGTCAGCCTCATTCTTGCTTCAGAATTTAAAGGACAGGGTTTGTTTCTCTTTCAATCACGAAGGCTGCTCCTTTAGAGTCTTCCTGGAAGTCACCTCCTAGTCTCTGCACTCCTGGTCTCGTTTCTTCTCCTTGTCCCCCACGCCCAGCACAGGGCTCACCTGGAAGCTGGTCTTGTTTCTTCTCTGTGTCCCCCACGCCCAGCACGGGGCTCACCTGGAAGCATGTGTCTAACGGAGCGCTTCGTCGGACCCCTCAGATGTCCGTCCATCCTGTCTTTCTCCCTCACGTCTGAGCACAGAGACAGCATGTGTGGCAGTGTGAGCCAGCGGAAAAAGGAAGGACTTCGAGGCCAGGGTGCCTTTGACTTTGCTTCCACTTTTTCCTAGCTCTGTAATCTCAAGCAGGAGGCTTCTTCAGTTGAAGGCTTAGTCAAACCCAGTACTTTTCTTTACATCCGCATCACCCATCAGGGATTCAGTAACTGAGTTTTGACATTTAAAAAAACAATGTAGAACTTACCGTTGGCCACTAATTCCATCAGGTAGTCTCCTTCTACACCCATGTGGGGCCCCACTGAGAAAAGGTGCTTTGCAGAGAGCCCTGGGTTGGGATTGAGAGCCCTGGACCATGTCCTCACTGTGATCCTTGATGAGTTGTATGACCTGATCAAATCCCTTTCCTTACCAAGACCTCAGTTACCCTGTTCAAAAAATTCAGGAATTGGAGTGGGTCATCTTGAAGGGTTTTTTTTTTGTTGTTGTTGTTGTTGTTTTCTAAAAATCTGAAGACTCAGCTTTAAAAGAGAAGTCTTCCCTCAGCTGCTGCTACCAACATCCCCAGTGCCCCAGGCTGGAAGCTGACCTCAGCATGAACCCTTCTGCCAGCCTCTGGAAGCTGCTTTCCCGGGAAGCTCTGTAGAAATCTCTTTCGGACATAAAAGTCCCTTTGAATGCATCATCTCTGTTCCCACCCCCAATCCAGTGGCTGAGCTTGGCTTGCATCCCAGAAACAGTGGAGAGTTCCTGGAAGGAGGGTTTTTGCCTTCTTCACCCATGTCTTGCTTTTCCACAGACCTGTTGCCTTTGGGACCTTCAGCTACTGAGAATTCTATTTCCCAAGCTCCCTGCAATCCAGGACTCTGTGCTCAGCACTGAGAAGGATGCAAAGATGTGGAAGTCATCGTCCCCACAGACAGTCTCACAATCTGTGACGTGGATGGGAGACACAAAGTAGAACTGTGAAGGTCGCAGGAAGCTGTCCAGAGAATCTATCAATAGCTCTTCGTCTGTCTTGGGCAAGTTCTTCCCTTCTCCAGACCCAGGTTTCCTCTTCTGTGTAGTTGAGACATCTGGGCCTGTGATCACTTCATTCCCTTCCTGCTTTGAAACTGCCATTCTAAGTGCTCAGTGAAGGGATGGTTGTTGTAGACTTTCTTGAGGAAGGAGACTTGAGCTGAGCCTTGAAGGCTAGGCTAGCATTTGGCCTGGCCCAGGAGAGAGAGAGGGAAGGAGGGTGCAGGAACACAAGCAGAGACCAGGGAGCCCAGGCTGAGGGTGGAGTGAGGCGGGAGGCCTATCACCAGAGCAGTCTCTGAAGAGATGGCTCTTGCCTTCCACCCAAGGACACTTGTCCCCAAGAGCTTGGGGCCCTGGTGGGACCTGCAGGAAAGTGTTAGTCGCTCAGTCATGTCCGACTCTTTATAACCCAGTGGATGGTAGCCCGCCAGGCTCCTCTGTCCATGGAGTTCTCCAGGCAAGAATACTGGAGTGGGTTGCCATTCCCTTCTCCAGAGGATTTTTCCAACCCAGGAATTGAATTTGGCTCTCCTACATTGCAGGTGGATTCTTTGCCATCTGAGCCACCAGACAGAGAAGAAAATGAGACAGGTGGAAACCAGGGTTTCCTCCCTACCTAGGGGCCCCAGCCTGACGTACACTGTGGCAGAAGGACCTCCACCAGGAAGACCCAGGATCAGAGCCAGGAGAGGCCAACCCTTTCCAGGTCTTTACCTTCTCATCCAGTCAGCAGGTTCTGATTCTGCTACTCTCTTGCCTGAAAGCTCCTGAATAAAGTCCATATCTTCTTTCTTCTTTTGACTATGCGGCATGTGGGATCTTCCTACCAGGGACTGAATCCAAGTCCCCTGCATCTGGAGCAGGGAGTCTTAACCACTGGACCACCAGGGAAGTTCCTGAGGTCCATATCTTTAGTCAAGCATTTTGAGGATTGTATTCCCCCCTTTTACCCCCAATTTACTTCCTTCTACTTCTTTTTACACTTCTTCCAAGCTTAACTACCACCATTAGATCTATAGGCTCCATCTGCCTTCTCAGCTAGGCCTTTGTTTGCCCTGTGCTTCCTTCTTGGAATGCCCTTCCTCTCCTCTCCTCTCACTTTCTTTTTCTGCTTGGAAGTCTCTACTGATCCCCTAGATTTGATGGCAGATACCACAAACAGTTCGTTCTATATTCCTGGTGGCATCTACCAATAAAACTCAGTAAGTGTTTTATGAATGACTAGAAAGACCTGGTTAAGTCCCTGTTTTCAAGCAGCTAGAGTTTGCATTGGAAGTTCAGTGGCCAAGGCCTGTCAAGCCAGGTCTTGATGCCTGTATATTTTCTTGAAGATTTTGGAAGTTCCCCAGGGTCTGTGGGCACGTATTTAGTTAGCTAGTTCCATGTGGTCATGACCCCTTTATTCGGTGTATGAGCAAACTGGCAGAAAAGGGTAGAAACCCGGGGGACTCATATCAGCTGTGGAGTTAGCTCCTGCCAGGTGGGGATCGGGCTCAGTCCAGGTGTAGGGGCCTGTGTGAGCCTGGGAATGTCAGTATCCTGGAGGGCCCATTGAGAGGTCCTCTGACAGGGGAATCTTAAGGTGATCACCACCGGGCATTCAAATTCCAAGAGGCTCCAGTCAGAGAGCAACCTGGGGATACATAAAAGGTTCAGATAAAAGGCTCAGGCGGTGGGATGGCAGGAGAGTATAGGCAGGGTGTCAGGGTCCTGCCCAGATGGCTAGAGTTTGACTCAGGCCTCTAACTTCAGGAGCCCCTAGTTTAGGGCTCATTGGTCCTATGGCTGGGCGTTCCCAGCAGGAGTCAGCAGAGATGCTATTAAAGGGAAATGGACTCCCTTTCTGGACAAGATTGGCTTGGAAATAGGCATGACCTCAGTTTGGAAATAGCTTCTGGGCTTCATTTCCTTTTCAGTGGGTAGTTCTAGGGGAGGCAATGGCTGATACGTTCTTGGGCTCAGAGGTGAGTCCTGCCTTCCTTCTGGGTCACTGACTGGCCCACCAGGCCCTTGCTCCATTTCAAGCCCAAGCCATGATCATGCCTCCCTCTGGGCTACCATTTGGAAAAGCCAATCTCAGGCTGACACTGGCTGCCTGTAAATGGCACGGAATTAGGCTAATCAGTGGCTCTTAATTCCCCAACAAATGTGGATGCTGTGCTAATTGCCAGGGTCCATGCCGGCAGAACTTTGGTTGGTGGCATCAAACAAGAGAAGTGGTAATTTGGGGGCTGGAGTGGGGAAGGGCCTGCTTTGTTGGCTGAGCCAGTTGAAAACCATATTACCCTTTGAGCAAGGCACAGTGCAGACAGCCAGGGCCTGGCCTCTTTTTACAGCCGAGGGGCTGGGGAAGTAGCCCACAAGTGTGTTTGCAGGAGCTGAAACTCGGCACCAGCAGAGCAGTTTTTGGTCCATTAATGGGATTTTGTTGTTATTGTTGTCCCTCAAGGAAGACTCTACCAGCAGCCTGGAGTAGCACTGCCAGGGCAGCTCACTGGGGATAAAGCATCCCAAACCTTGGTCTGTTGTTACCATGGCAACATGGCATTTCCAGACTCTCCAGGCAACCTTACCGGCATCTGCTGCTATGAACGATTCAGATGGAGAAGGGACACTGCTCTTTCTCCGTTAGAGACAGAGCAAATTGGGAAGACAGGGAGCCTTGCACCAAGGACCAGGGTCTTAAAGGAAAAGGCTGTTCCATTGATGTGATGTCTTCTTGATGCAATAGAATTGGAATGTCTGTTATAGTCTCCTGGGGAAAGCTGCAGGATCAGAAGAGAACTCCTGGCGGAGAAAAATAAGGGGAGCTGGGGGAACGTAGGGGAACTGCATGACAGAGGCCTCCCTGGGCAGGTGGCTGGAGTAGGGGGATGGGGTAGGCAGTTCAGTGTGATGGGAAAACTGAGGTTGGTGGAGGGGCCTCTCTGAAACCTGCTGGTTTGAGCCCTATTTGACAAATCCCAGCCTTTGGCCTCATTTCACCCAGATTATGTCATACCCCTTCCTCTCCTGAGGTTTGGGAACCAATCTCCACACCTCATGTCAGGTGGATAAGTCTTGCTTTCTATCCTGGTTTGTAGTCATTTGCAGTATGGTGTGTGCCCACTGGAATCACTGATCTTCTACGTTCATAGAGGGAGTTGAGACCCACAGAGGAAGGTAGGTTGTTTAAGGTCCCCAGCAACACAGAGGCCATGGACCATAGTGGTTAGAACTGAGGATCTGGAGATGGAACCAAGATGACCTTGGTTCGAGTCCTGGCTGCATCACTTAGTTTTCCAGTGAGCCTAAATGTCAGCTTCTTTAGCGGTAAAATAGGAATCCTGAACATTCCCACCCTGTTGGGGTATTATGGGTGTGAAATGAGATCATGGAAGTTGTACAGTGGGGTCCCTGGTATATAGTAAGAGCTCAGGAAATGTTATTAATTAAGAGACTGGAAATTCCTTAAAAATGGGGACTATCTTATTCATCTTTGCTCCTTCCCTCCTCTTCCTTCCTTGCACACCCAAGGCAGTGAAGTAGTACTCTCTCTGAAGTTGATATAAGAGGGATGTTTGTTAACTGGGTGAACACAAGAATGCTCGGAATAGAGAACTGTCCACATTGATGGGCTCTGTGCTCCTATTGACTGCTTTCAGTTTCAGTACTGCCTGGTCTCCATCGGACTGGAACCAGGCCAGGCCAAGAGTCTTTTCTGTGTAGCTCAGCTCACACAGTGAAGTAACTTGTACCCACCTGTCCTGAGACCCAGGACTTATACGCCCCAGGGCTATGTGTTTCTTAAAGGACCAGTAGAGTCGGTCCCTCTCAATCTCTGGGCACAATATATGGTGTTGCTGGTAACTAATGTATAGCTTTACAATATACAAGAAGTTTCCATTCACTCTCACACGAGCCTTATCATAGCACTGGATTTGTCCTGTGTAATAGCCCAGGTTGTGGTGGAGACCCCGAAGCTTGGTAGCAGGGAGTGGCTGGTCCCAAAGCACACAGCAGGAAGGGCTGGAGGAGGGGCACAGTCCTATCCTCTGATGTCAACTCTGGTGGTCTTCCCACCGTCTGAAGCCTCTCTGGGTCTGTAGTTCTTCCTGGGACCCCATCACCTCCAAAGGTGCAGCTCTTAGGTGAGCCACCTCTCTCCTCTACATGCTTACTCCCTCATCTTCCTTCTTTGGGTTTGTAGTAGGGCTGAGGGTGCTTTGGAAAGTCTGAGATTCTGATTTAGTGACTGGGGAGAGAGACATTGTTTTCAGCAAAGGCGGTCTCCCTGAGCCATCTTGAGCCCAGCAAAACTGCAGATGCTTCTGTGCTGTGGAGGACTGCCTGGGGGTGCTGGAAGCTACACACCGTTGTCCTAAAACACTAACCATCAGAGCTGGCAGGGCCCTTGGAGATCAGTAAAGCTGCTGCCTTCGGTTTATAGGTGGGGAAACAGAGGCCCTTTGAGACGTGGTGACTCACCCAAGATCACGAGCTGAGTTGGTGGCAGAACCGCCCCATGCTCCTCCTGTGGGGCCATGCTGCAGCCCTGCCCAGCCTGGCATTTGCCCCTGCTCTGGGTGCCTCATTTGAAATCATTTTAAAGAATCAGATGTTTAAAAAGAGTTTTTTGGGAAAGAACTGTGTATTTCAGACAATATTTTCAACAATGTTAGTTTTTCAAATTGTTTATATGATCATTGAAGAAAATTTGGGTGATATAGAAATGTTCTATTTGGAAGATAACAAACTGAGCCATATTTGTTGCTTTTTTTTTTTTTTTAATGGAAGCTTTTAGACCAATGGTCCCCTATACCCTGTAACATTTTCTGCAGGTTTAGCTGCAAAGAGTAGGAAAGTAACAGTCCGTAGGGGCCTGAAAGGACTTAATTCAGTTCTGCAGATTTCAGATAGTTAGGCTACTAACACTAGTTGTTGGCATCTATAGAGTCTTTTCCAAGTAACAAACCACTTGTTCATAGGTGTTCTCATTTGATTATTTGATCATTGTAAGAGTCCTGTGAGGTAGGGAAAACAAGTATTATTTTCCTAATGCAAATGAAAAATTTGAGCCCCAGGGAGATAAAGTAATTTGCTCAAGATTACACGTCTAGTAAGTAGCAGAGCTATGACTTCAAACTAAGACTTGGGATAAAGAAAGCAAAAAGCACCTAATAAATATTGTAAATGAATAAATGAATATTTGACTCCCCTTCTAGGGAAGGCACTGCAAATCATCTGGTCCAGTGATTTTCAAACCGTGCTCTGGGAAAACCTAGGATTCCTTGGAGTCAGTTGAGGGTACCAGGAGGCTGTGTTGGCTCTGAGCCACTCACCCCTGCTCCAACCAGAGTAGCTTCAGTGTTATCTTTTACCCACTGGGAGGCTGAAAACATCTTAACTAATCTGACTCCTCCACCAGGGGCTCTCAAACTCTGGTGTGTATCACAGCCTCCATGGGAGACTCCGACAGTTGGTCTGAGATGGGTGCCAGGACTCTGACTGTTTACAAGTGCAGATGGTCATCAGGCCATGCTCTGAGAAACAGTGGCCTGCTTCTTGGAGTTGAGGTAAGTCAGATCCAAGGAGAAGCAGGGTGTTCCCTTGGGCCGTACAGCCCTGTGGGAGCAGAGGCCCCTGTGGGGACTGTAAGCCCGGTATGGCATCCGCTGCCCTTCCCCCCGCACCACCACTGCAGCTCAGCCAGAAAACAAATGACACCGCAGAGAATACCAGAATGGTTTCCGTGGCAACGCTTCACGGTTTGTGCCTGTCAGGACACCTCAGACAAACACTCATGTGAACCCTCGGCAAGAACCTGTGTGAAATCTGATCTACTGGCTCCACGCAGGGAGTCTGGCAGAAAGGAGGGAGGAAGAGGATGGAAGGCGTGCTTCTGTCATGCGCCCCGTACTGGGGGATTCTCCCAAGCTTACCCATGGCTGGCAGCAAGATAGAGCACACCGAGGAGGGGTAGGGGTAGATTCTGGGCAAGAGGCCTGCGGCTGTCCACCAGTGGATGGAGAGATGTGGATGGGAGCGAGGGCCATCTAGGCATGTATACTGTGATGGACTCCGCCGGGCATGCTACCTGTTCATTCAAAAAAAAAGGAAAAGAAAGATGACCGTCCTTACTTACAGATGAAGAAACTGAACCTCAGACACACATAGTAGGTGACGGAGGCAAGATCAAATCCAAGTCTGGCAGGCTCCGTAGCCAGTGAGCAACAATTGCGTTTGGAGCCTCTGGCCGGTGAGTGAGGACTGGGATGTCTGCTCCACAGCTGGCCTCTCCTTGTCTTTGGAAGGGGAGGGTCGGCCTGCAGGCAGCTAGGTGAGTCCTGGTGCTTCTGCAAAGAGCTGCAATGTGCCAGGCCCTGGTGCTCCTAGAGCTGGAGATGGAGTCTGCCCAGTCTTTAGCTATAATGTTTCCCTGCCCCCACAGTGGGGGCCCCAGTGCCCTTCAAACTGCAGGTGCCTTAGACATGGGCTTCCCCGACTGCCCCTCTATTCATACCCACTGCAGGTCCGTTGGATTGATGGCCCCTGTGGACGGCCTGCCCAGCTCTCAGAGTTGGCTTCTCCTCAAGGAGATGAGTTCCTCGTGGGGCAAGTGACACCCACTCATTCCTAGAATAGATGTTCATTGAGCACCTTTTATGTGCCTGTCACTGTTCTAAGTGCTGGGGATGCTGCAGTTGAACAAAATGAAATTTTTGCTCTCTTGAAAGTGTCCGTTCCATTGGGAAGACAGGTATATGGTGGGGGGTGTGACATACTAGGGGGCTCATTGAGTTTGTCCTGTAATGCTGTGGGCCTGCCAGTGCAGAAGGTGTAAGAGGCGTGGGTTCAATTCCTGGGTCAGAAAGATCCCCTGGAGGAGGAAATGGCAACCCACTCCAGTATTCTTGCCTGAAGAATCCCATGGACAGAGGAGCCTGGTGGGCAATGGTTGGTCCGTAGGGTCGCAAAGAGTTGGACATAACTGAAGCAGCTTAGCACACACGCACGCATGACATACTAGGAAGGAAAACAGCAGTGTGAGGGCTGGAGGGGTGGTTGAGTGGTCAGAGAATGCTCTCTGAGAAGGTGACATTTGAACTAAGAGCCAAGTGAAAGGAGGGAGAGGAAGAACCTTGTGGATGTCTAAGGAGGAATGTTCCAGACACAAGGAACCACCAGTGTGAAAGCTAATGCAGGAAGCATGCCTGGGAGTTGGAGGAATAGCAAGGAGGCCACTGTGGCTGGAGAGGAGTGAGTGAGGACCAGAGAAGCAGCAGTGGGCATGAGGGAGGGGCCTGGGGACCAGACAGTGTGGAACCTTAGAGGCCAAGAGCCAGACTTCTGGTTTTCTTCTGAGCTAGGGCGCCTTTGGAGGACTAGCACCCTGCGCCTGGCTTCAGCCTTAGAGCCTCTACTCCTGTTATCTGCGAGGGGAGTCTGTCACCTGGGACTGAGACACAGGAGGCTGAGTAGCCCCTTCTGGGGACGTGATCGGTCACACAGCCGGGGACTCACTGGTCCTCCCTGGATGCGGCTCTGTTTCTTCTTAGGGCCAGGGAGCTGCCTGCCCCGAGGCCCTCACTTCTGGGTGGCCCCACACTCCCTGGGAGTTAGAAGGCAGCCCAAGCAGAGTTTGGCAGCAGGGCTGCAGTGTTCCCGCGCCAGCCCTGCACCCTCTGGGAATGCTGATTCTGCTGTCTCCTGGCCCCGGGAGAACCCCAAGCCTGTGCGCCCCAGCCCAGCAGCCTGGCCGCTCACAGACTTGAACGAAGAATGCCACTTCCTGTGGGACCAGTGGGAGAACTTGGGCTGGTGGGTTATAATTATCCGAAGTGGCAATTTTGTTTCCAGTGTAATGTGTTTTTTATGAAGTAGGGACATTCACAGAAGAAATCTATATATTAGCCCATGTAGCATGCATACATCCCAGTCATGCGCTTCATTCAGAAAGCTGGAATTCAGAGTGATAAAGGCGCCATCCGGGCCCCATCACATCATAAACTTACCTGGTAGCTCCTGCCTTTAGTTATTCCCACATCTCATAGCCCCTGCCTTTTGTTATTCCCATGGTTTCCCACTTCTCACTCAGGTCACTCACTCATTTCTTTAAAGTCCTTCCATCTTAAAATGTCCAAAGCAGAACTGTGGACATGCTCCCCAGGCTGACCACTCCCCACAGGCTGCCTCACCTTAATAAGCACGTTCTTTGCCCATCGTTCAGGGAGTCCCTCTTGATCCCTTCTTTCACTCTTTCCCTGTAAATTTCCATCAGCAGGTCCTACACACCCTGCTTCTGAAATAGACTGTGAATCCATTTGCTCCTCCGTCCCCACTCCTGCTGGCCCTCTCCGAGCACCACCCCGTCCTGGCCAGCTTGATCCCCAGCACTGCAGAAGCCTCCTGACCCGTCTCCCTCCTTGTTTGCCTGTCACCAAGCGGCCCTTTCAGATGTGAGTCAGAGCTGATCACCCGCTTCTTAACCCTCCAGCGGCTTCTTAGCCCACCTGCCACACCCTCTGGCCCTCTCCCCCGCCTCCGCATGGCCCTGCCTCTGCTTCACTCAGAGGCCTGCCTCTCCCCTGGCTCTCATCTCCGGACCCCACCGGCCTCCTGCCTGTTCCTGGAACCAGCAAAACTCCCTCTGGCTTTGGGCCTTTCCTGGAAACCCCGTCCTCCAGGTGACTGTATGGCTGGCTCCTCATCTTTCAGGTCATAGCTCAGAGGCCACCTTATTGGAAAGACTTCTTACAACCTGTCCTTCTAATTCTATCACTCTATTTTGGTTTCTACGTAACTCATGTAACCTGCCATGTGCTGAAGAGTTTTGTGTCTGCTTGCCTGTTGGTCCCCTGTTGGAATGTAAACCCTTTGAGTACCGGAACCTTAGGCTGTGTTCTCTGCTATACCCCTCCCGCTAGAACTGAGCTTGAACCTTATGGACACTCTAACTCTTCATTTACTCATTCATTCATTCATCTCTGGTAGGTAAAACCAGAGGGAAATAAGTGGACCTCAGAATTTTAGGACAATTAAATAATAATGGTGGATAGCTGTCTATACATTTGTTCAAACCCATAGAATATAAATGGCAACCCACTCCAGTATTCCTGCCTGGAGAATCCCATAGACAAAAGAGCCTGGTGGGCTACAGTCCGTAGGGTCACAAAGAATTGGACATGACTGAAGCAACTTTAGCACACATGCACACACAGAATGTATAGCAGCAAGTTCATTCAGTTCAGTTCAGTCGCTCAGTCGTGTCCAACTCTCTGCGACCCCACGAATCGCAGCATACCAGGCCTCCCTGTCCATCACCAACTCCCGGAGTTCACTCAGACTCCCATTCATTGAGTCACTGATGCCATCCAGCCATCCCATCCTCTGTCGTCCCCTTCTCCTCAAGCCCCCAATCCCTCCCAGCATCAGAGTCTTTTCCAATGAGTCAACTCTTCGCATCAGGTGGCCAAAGTACTGGAGTTTCAGCTTTAGCATCATTCCTTCCAAAGAAATCCCAGGGATGATCTCCTTCAGAATGGACTGGCTGGATCTCCTTGCAGTCCAAGGGACTCTCAAGAGTCTTCTCCAACACCACAGTTCAAAAGTATCAATTCTTCAGCTCTCAGCCTTCTTCACAGTCCAACTCTCACATCCATACATAACCACAAGAAAAACCATAGCCTTGACTAGATGGACCTTAGTCGACAAAGTAATGTCTCTGCTTTTGAATATGCTATCTAGGTTGGTCATAACTTTTCTTCCAAGGAGTAAGCGTCTTTTAATTTCAGCAAGAGTGACCCCTAAATGTACACTGTGGGCTTTGGGTCATAATGATGTCAGTGTAGGTTTGTTGACTGTGACAATGTGTTGCTCAAATAGGGAATGTTGACAGTGGGGAGGCTATGAGTGTGGGGGCAGGAAACTGTGTACTTTCTTCCAATTTTTCTGTGACCCTAAAACTGCTCTAAAAAAATAACTTTTTAAAAAAGGAAAAAAAGTGCACTAATGTGAATTGAAAGTATTAATCCCTTAGTTGTTTCCTATATTGTACTATAATTTTTTTTAATGTCATGAAATTCAAGAAAATTTTACCATCTGGAATAAAAAGAGATCAATAAGAGACAGACCCTATTCCCAAGGGAGTGTGGTCCCTTTGAAGAACTGACCGCCGCCTTTCTGGGTGTACCCTCTCCAGGGCACCCAGCTCCCGGCACCGTCACAGTGGGATGAGCACCCCACCTGTGTGGGAGCCGGGTCGTTGTGGATCAAATGGATCAGGCTGAGCCGGGCACAGCTCCCCGCCCAGAGTAGACACTCAGCAGGTATTTATGAAGTGGCTGGAAAGCATAAGGAGAATTCCTGGTCAGGTTTGTGTCATCCCGTGGCTTCTCAATGGACTCTAGTGCCCGAACCTCCGAACCTGAGTGTAGTTCCTTCTGGACCTGCTGCTGGACTTGAGAACAGACGCTCTTCCTCCCACCCCCGCTAATGCACTAGTGTCCTGCCTCCTCTTCTGAACCCTGGGGGTTCCCAAACAGGCGTGGGGAGCAAAGTGTCAGGAGGCTATGCTGTGGCCAGGCTCCAAGCCTCAGTGCTGCACTGCGCCCCTCTGCTGGTGCCCCTCAGAAGTGGCTGTGTTCACTTAGAAAAGTGATATATGATGGAGACATCTTGAAATTCCCAGTCAGGTCTAGACACCAGCGCTGAGGCCAGTGTTTGTACATCACAGTACAGCAGCTCCTGCAGAAACAGTTTTGGGGTGGAGGCAGGCTGTGGGAAGAGTCAGCCGACTTGGACAACGCAGCTGTCGTGGCCTCAGGCTGCACTGATGCAGGCAGCCGCTGGGAACCAAGCGTCTAGATAGAGCCCTCGGCCAGCTCTGGGGACCAAACTTCTAGGACGGATGATGACAACTTGGGACCTACCAAGAGGAGGGGCTGTGGGACAGGCCACTAGGTTATCTGAATTCAGTTCAGTTCAGTTCAGTTGCTCAGTCGTGTTCGACTCTTTGCGACCCCATGGACTACAGTACGCCAGGCCTCCCTGTCCATCACCAACTCCCAGAGTTTACTCAAACTCATGTCCATTGAGTCGGTGATGCCATCCAACCATCTCATCCTCTGTCATCCCCTTCTCCTCCCGCATTCAGTCTTTCCCTATTACCTGCAGTGGAGAAGTCTGGAAGACAGGAGAGCGATGTGCAAACACTGAAAGGGATTAAGCCCCACAGGCACCACGCTGTGGCCTTACCACTCCATCTCCAGGGCAGACCCCTGCTGGCAGCAGCAGACTCCACCCTGGGCCTCCTCACTCACAGCCTCGCCTCCCAGGCTGTGCTGATCTGGGGCCTCTCCCAGCCTCTGTTTCTTCTTCCACAGAGCGTGATCAAAACACCTCCTTCCCAGGGCGGCTGTATTCAGTGAGTGGGTCGCGCAGAGCCCTTGGCTGCACTTGGGGTCCTGGCAGGCCCTCGAGAGGGCGAGCTGTCTTTTCTGTTCCTTCTCCCAGTGCAGCCAAGAAGCCCAGAAAGTCCGCAGTTCTGACGGAGAACACAGAATTCAGAAAGGCAGTCTGTGGGGAGGAGTTTGGTTGTTTATAAAACAGGCCAACACGTTTCCACCTCGTAAGTTCTAAATCCATCGCTCCTAGCTCCCTGAATCTAAGAATAGTCACCCAGTGGGGCCGACGTGCCGCAGTACACTCTCTCCGCAGGTGACCCAGGCCGCCACGGCAGCCACAGCACCTCCTTACCCCTGGGTGTGTATTGGGAGGTAGGGTGCATACAGCTGGCCTCCGTCTCTCTCAGCCTGGCTGTTTCTGAACCTTCTCAGACCCGGCTTTCCCTCCCTTCCCAACCCTTCCTCACTGGGCTGTTTTCACCATCAAATGTTGCGCCCGCAGAGACGCAGAGGGGGACGTAGCAGTAGAAGGCTTGCAGGTGGGGACCTTTGGCGTGACATTGCCCCACTCCGGGCCTGCTTCCTCTTATGTAAAGGGAGAGAGATCAACAGGGAAAACTGAACAACAGTTTAAGCGATCAGATTCTAACAGAGGTGCTAGAACAGTCCCAGCCTTGCAGCCTCAGATTGAAACCTCTGAGGGCAAACCCCATCCATTCAACCCATTTTTATTTATCATCTGAACCAAGGCCATTCCTCTGTCAGGTCCGAGGAAGCCAGCCTCAGGCCCAGGGCCTGTGTCCCCCTCCTCGGCTCTTCTACTTCCATCTTCTTCCTCTCTCTCTCTTTCTCTCATTCACATCCAAACCCACCCACACCACCACGCAAGTTCTCCAGACTTAGAAGGACTTCTGCTCTGTCTCATCTCAGACTCTGCCCACCACAGGAATGCCGTCACCAGCTGGAGGCTCAGAACCTCTGGCACAGTGACCTGCCCCTCTCCAGGGCAGTCCTTACAGTGTTCTTCTTGATGGTAAGCAGAAATCGGCCTGCGTGTGGCATCTCCTCCCCAGGTCTGTGGGCTCTTTTAGCCTCTGGGAAAGATCTGACAGCTCCTTGCTCTTGCCAGCCTTTCATTCATTCGGGTGTCCGTTCATTCAAACAACAGGTGTGAGTGCCAGTGTACTGTGAGTATTGTTTCAGGTGCAGAAATAGCAGCAAACAGAGTCCTGCTCTCAAAGGGCTTGTATTCTGGTCAGGAGACAGATTGTAAGTAACAGGTTAAAAATGCAAAGAAAAATAAAGCGAATGAGGAGATGGGGAGGGGTGTAGACGGCTATTTCATATAGAGTCGCCAGGGGAGGCCTCTCAGATAATGTGTGTGCACGTGTGCTAAGTTGCTTCAGTCGTGTCTGACTCTTTGTGACTCTATGGACTGTAGCCCACCAGGCTCCTCTGTCCCTGAGATTCTCCAGGCAAGAATACTGGAGTGGGTTGCCATGCCCTCCTCCAGGGAATCTTCCCAACTCAGGGATCAAACCCACGTCTCTTATGTCTCCTGCTTTGGTAGGCAGGTTCTTTATCACTAGCACCACCTGGGAAGCCCAGATAAGGTGACATTTAAACAAATACTTGACAACATGAGGGAGTGAACCTGTGGACGTCAGGGCAAGAGCATTCCAGACAGCGAGAACAGCAAAGGCCCAGAGGCCAGTGCTCTTTGAAGAACAGGAAGGAAGTCAGTCATTGTAGCTCTGGTGATGTCAGCAAGGTGGAACTTGATAGAACCTGAGGTCCAGGAAGAAGCTGACACCAGCTGTTATTTATCTGAGACAATGAAGAGGCATCAGAGGATCTGAGCAGAGCAGTGCCGTGCTGACTTACTGCCAGGTTTGAACAGCCTCACTCAGTTTTTGTGTAGAGAATACAACAGGGGCAGCAGAGAGAGCAGTTAGGACACCCTTGCAGGAGCACCCGTGCAGAGTGATTGGCTGGTGAGATCCCGGATGTCCTTTAAACATTGCCTTCCTGAATCCTTCATTGTTCCTACCTGGTGCACAGCCACAGCCTCCTCTCTGGCCCCCTCACCTTCAGTCCCAAACCCCACCTCTTCCTCTCACCCTGTTCTCAGCGCTGTCGTGGATCCTCATCTGGAAAGGACCCCAGGCCAGTCAGCTTCTGCTTAGCCTCTTGGGCTGCAGTCACGAAAGCATCTCCAGAGTAACGCTGGGGGCCAGCAGGCTCCCCCTCCTGATTTGGGAAGCCTGCTTCCTCTTGCTGCCTCGGAGCCTGCCTGGAGGGCATCAGTGGCCCCAGAGAGGGACAAATGGATGCATTATTAGACATGTCCTGCACTGAGAGTGCCTCTTCCCTCAGACTGGCCCGGGGGGACCATTGTCCTCGCAGCCACTCTCTAGGCTGTTCTGACGGAGGAGCTGCCCCTCTCTGGGCGGCGTGACCGTGGCCCTCTGTTCTTGAGGCCAGTGGCCAGGAGGCGGCTCTGGCCACAGATAGGGAGATGGAGATAAGGATCCAGGCACAGGACTGGCGTTGATGGCACTAGATCTCAGTGTCAGGGGTGTGCTCCAGCTCTGCTGCTCTCCAGACAGAGCAGGAGCCTCAGAAAGACTGTGGCCAGGGGAACGGCCCAGATGTATCCACGTTCGCTCAGTAGCTCCATCCTGAGTTGCCCATACTGCGTACCTGAGGACTGGTTGACAAGTGTGACCCAGACCCCAGGCCTGGCTCTCATCCCAGCTCACAGACCAGTGAGACATTACACGTCTAGATCCAGGAGGAGTGTGGTGTGTGTGCTTAGAGAGCTCTGGGTACCTTAAGAACTCAGTGGAAGTGAGATCAACAGCCTTCCAACAGCACAGGAGGACCCGGCCCTACACTGGGCCAAAATTTACTCCTGCAGCCAAAAAGATGCCAGCAAGATCAGTGAAGGTCGCTCCAAGTAGGCAAATCTCAGTGAGTACCTTCTACTTAAGACGGGTGAACTCATTCATCCTTCAAAATCCAGCTCAAAATTAATTCCTGGAACTTTCAGTGACACCTGCCTCATGTCCACTACAGAGCATATAATTCTCTCCTCTATGCTACCTCTGTCCCTTAGAAATACTGTTGCTTTTTTTTAAATCATCATCCTATATTATTGGTTTTTAAAATATTTGAACACACAACAGAGAAAATATCAGTCATCCTTCCCCCACATCTCCCTCTCTTCCTCAGAGACTGTGTGTTCTCAGTTTGGGATGTATTCTTCAGAATCTATACATACAGAAATATATAGTGGCTTTGCATAAATTAAGTCATAATTCCTCTATATTATTCTGTATCCTATTTTCTCTTAAAAATGTCCAAGGTATTGTCCCATGTCAGGCCACGGAGTGCTACCTCATTATTTTAAATAGCTGTGTATTATTCAAGACATAATATTGACATAATATTATTCATAATATTATTCAGTATTACTCAATATTATTCATAATATTATTCAATATTATTCAATTATTATAAATAACTCATAATATTATTCAATATTATTCAATATACTTGACCCATATATGGTTCAAATGGTAGGGTCAAACCATAGTTTCTTTGCATATTCCTTTGTTGATGGGTATTTTGGGGTTTCTGTTCAAATCTTTCACAATTAGAAATAATACCACAGTAAACACTGTCGTGCCAGCCCCCTTGTACATGCCATTGGTCCCCATAATTGTCTTTCCCCATGGTGGCACTGGAGAAGGAAATGGCATCTCACTCCAGTGTTCTTGCCTAGAGAATCCCGTGGCCAGAGAAGCCTACTGGGCTGCTGTCCATGGGGTCACACAGAGTCGGACACGACGGAAGCGACTCAGCAGCAGCAGCAGCAGCACGGTGGCACCAGTGGTAAAGAACCTGCCTGTCAATGCAGGAGACGTAAGAGACTCAGGTTCAATCCCTGAGTCAGAAAGATCCCCTGGAGAAGGAAATGGCAACCCTCTCCAGTATTCTTGCCTGGAGAATTCCATAGATAGAGGTGCCTTAAAGGCTGTAGTCCGTGGAGTCACACAGAGTCGGATGCAACGGAAGCGGCTGAGCATGCATGCACATGGTGTGTACCCTAATGGCCTGGGAGCCCCAAGGCAGAAACTCAATTTTCCTCTTCAGGGTCTTGTGTCCAGTACAGGGTCCAAGCCAGGAGAGGCGTCCACACGATGAAATAAATGGACCATCTGAGCAGAATCGTGACTGTGTGAAAGATCTGGGTGAACTCAGAGAGTAGTGGCAAGCCTGTGGGGCTGGAACAGCGGAAAGAACACTGATGCAGCCAAGAGGGACAGGCCGCCGTGAGAGTCGGTTAAGAGGTCCCTTACAGATGGTGGGGAGACAGGAAATTGTCCACGAGAGGGCCTAGTCCACACTGTTTCAGCCTGACTTCCCCCACCCAGAAACCAGCTGTTGTAATCGTCCAGGCAAGAGAGACTCTGGCCCTGAATCTCATCTTTCTGTCCTGAGGTTGCCACCTGGATCCAAAACACATCAGGAAGCCTGAATTCCTTGCTCACAGCACCTAGGGACCACCAGTTACAGCCCGCATGGTGAGATATGCGTGAACTTGGGCGACTGGACACTCAGACATTCCTCTGAAACTTGCCTGGCCCTGAGGCCAGCTCCATCCACACTGACATCTACCACCTTCCTGAATCCAGAGCCTTGCTCTCCTTGAGGTGCTCAGACCTTACCCCTCCTGTCTCTCTCTCTGTCTCTGTCTCTGCCTGGTGTTGCAGAAGAGCAGCTCTGCCTGAGGCCCAAGGTCCATGTTTGGCCTCTGGCAGGCAGCAGGCAAGGTGAACCATTGGCAGCCTGACTTTTTGCACCATCTCTCCCTCTTCTTCCCCCTCCCCAAGATGTGGTGGGGTGGGTGGTGGCAGAAGGAAGCAGGGTCTTCTGCAGCTGCTGCGGCCTCATCCCCAGTGCTCATGAGGGCTCGGGGAGGATCCTGCTCTTCTATAGGATGTTCCTCCTCCCACCTGCTACACCTCTTGCCTCCCATCACTGACCTTGTCCCTGTGCAGTTGGGCCATGACTTTGAACCTGTCTTCATTACCTGAGGAGCAGGGCTTTTGCTAGAGAGGATGACATATTGACAAGAGAGATTCTGGAGCCCTTCTGCCTGGCTTGGAATTCAGGTCCACTTCTCACCAGGTGTGTTAGGTTGTATCTCACAGGCTTGCTGTGGGGATTCAGTGAATTAACAAACATAAAGTGTTTTTCACAGGGCCTGGCATACACTAAGTATTCAGTGACTTTATTACCATTTTGGAACTACTGAATCACCCTGAGACTCGGGAGCCCTGGATTCTAGTCCTGACTAGAATGGCCATGGGCAAGTTCTTTTACCTCTCTGAGCTTAGTTACCTCATCTATAAAATGGAGGCAAGAACACTTCAGAGGGTTGCTGTGAGAATTAAAGTAACATTTATATGAAACCGAGAAACACCATCCCTAGGTTGTAGCCCTCATCTTCATGGTCAAAGGAGGCAGCTAGAGCTCCAGCCATCATATCTACATTTCCAGTGACAGGATGGAGGAAGGGACAAAGAAGAAAGGGGCAAAGGGCACATGCCACCTGTCTTTGAAGAAGAGTGCTATAAACTAATACAGAACATTTCAGCTTGCTTCAAAAAACTAAGCTCATGGCATCCAGTCCCATCACTTCATGGCAAATAGATGGGAAAAGGTGGAAACAGTGGCAGATTTTATTTTCCTGGGCTCCCAAATTACTGTGAACAGTAACTGCGAATTAAACAGTGACTGCAAATGTAATTAAAAGACATTTGCTCCTTGAGAGGAAAGCTATGACCAACCTAGACAGCATATTAGAAAGCAGAGGCATCACTTTGCCAACAGAGGTCTATTATCAACAATGCTATGGTTTTTCCAGTAGTCATGTACGGATGTGAGAGTTGGGCCATAGAGAAGGCTGAGCACCAACAAACTGATGTTTTTGAGCTGTGGTGCTGGAGAAGACTCTTGAGAGTCCCTTGGACAGTAAGGAGATCCAACCAGTCACTCCTAAAGGAAATCAACCCTGAACATTCATTGGAAGCTGAAGCTCCAATACTGATGCTGAAGCCGGAGCTCCAATACTTTGGTCACCTGATGTGAAGAACTGACTCCTTAGAAAAGACCCTGATGCTGGGAAAGATCGAAGGCAGGAGGAGAAGGGGACAACAGAGGGTGAGATGGTTGGATGGCATCACTGACTCAATGGACATGAGTTGAGCCAACTCTGGGAGATAGTGAAGGGCAGGAAAGCCATGGGGTCGCGAAGAATTGGACACGGCTTAGCAACTGAACAATGAACAACTCATTGGCCACACTCCACTGTATAAGAAGTAGGGAAATATAGTCTCAATTCTGTGGTTCAGGGACAACCAAGGGTTTCTGCCACACATGCTCAGGTGTTTGCCTCTTCTAGGTAAGTACGCTCCCACAGAAAAGCTGCCCTCTTCCTAGCGCTGGGCTGCAGTCCCAGCACCATAAGGCCCTGTGAGGACCCAGGTTGCCAAGAAGCTCAGGCAAGTGCCACAGACCTGAACAGATTGAGGTGCTGTGTCCAACCTGTGCCAGGGACCGTCCCACCCTGAGATTCTGCCGCCCGCAGGGCTCTTAGGCTGATGCAAGTGTGGTGGGCTCTAAGCTTTGTCACTTGTCACAGCCCAAATCAGCTCCGCTGAGCCCCATAGGCAGGGCACTGAACTCTAGAGGTTGAGGAATCCTTCTGTATCTATGAGCTCTCTACCCAAGTCTCGGAGCTTCCCCGGTGACTCAGTGGTAAAGCATCCACCTGGAATACAGGAGTTGCAGGGGTTTGATCCCTGGGTTGGGAAGATCCCCAGGAGGAGGGCATGGCAACCTACTCCAGTATTCTTGCCTGGAGAACCCCATGGACAGAGGAGCCTGGCAGGCTATGGTTGGTCCATAGGGTTGCAAAGAGTTGGACACGACTGAAGCGATTGAGACCCAAGGCTCAGACAGGTGTCCCAGGTCCCGTGGAGCAGCTCTGGGTCAATCAGGTGGGATCTCAGTGTCCTCGAGAGCCTGGTGAGTGCCAGACACACTGCAGAGATCCCTGTGTAACTCCAGGAGTCATGAATGCACTTGTTTTGGAAACTGGGTGTCCCATATGCCAGTTAGCTTAGGAGGAGACTTGTCATGGGCTCCCACCTCTACATGAGAACAGTAGCACCTTGCTGAGTCCAGAGGGCCCTCCCGTCTTCACTGTGCCCCTGAATAGGTGGCCGTCAGTGAGGGTGGGAGGCAGGTATGTGTGTGAAACATCTTCTAAAATGCTGGAGGAGCTCAGAACTTTAGTCTTGGGTGAGCCCTTCTATTACAGGGCAGCCCATCTTTCACTCTCCAAGTTCAGCAGCCTGGTCTTTTTCTACAGGAGGTTTCTTTGCAGTGTTGGGGAACCCTTGACTTGTCATTCCACCCTCAGCCTCCCCATCTACGGGGAGGGTTTCCCACCAGCATGGCCTTCCTTGCCTTTTCCTCCTTCTCATGTGGGTGTGAGCTGTCCCTATGTGTCAGGCAGGGTGCCAGGGCATCAATGTATATCAGCGCACGTGGGCCTCCTCCTAGGAGCCCATGAGGGAGGTGGGGACAGACGTGCCATTGTCACACAGCTGTGTGGTGATGTGAGAACCGGGGCAAGCGTAGCATAGTCCACAGTCATCCATAGTATGTGTTATATATGTCCCAGGGGCTGGTGGGTTACAAGCCATGGGCCAGATCTAATTCATGGCCTGTTTTGTATGGCCTCGCAAGCTAAGAATGATTTTTAAAGTCTTGTAATAAAGAATAAGAATAGGCAACAGAGACTGTATGAGACCATCAAACCTGAAGTATTTCCTGTCTGCCTTTACAGAATAAATTCGGCAAGCCCTGATATAGAACATGCAGAGTTTAGCATAGATTCTGGAGCCACACCTCCTGGGTTCTAGAGCCTCAGTTTCATAATCTCTAAAATGAGATTAATCTTTGAAGCGTGACTGCCCTACAGGATTGTTGGAATAAAGTGAGATAAAGAATATAAAGCACCTACCCTCATGCCAGCCTCTTTGGGAGGGCTGGAAGAAGCTGTATCTGAGCCTGTGCCAGGCTTCTCAACCCAGTGGGCTACCCCAGCCCTGCACATGGCTTCCTCAGAGCGTTTCCTTTGGCAGGAGGAGAGGGGCCTGCCAGGTGCCCATTGTGCCATGTCCTGCTGCTAGGTCAGCGCTGCCTTCCTCCCACCCCCATTCCTGCTGACTGTCAGCTGGTGCCGCTCACCAGGGCCGGGCGCAAAGCCCACAGCAGGTGCCGAATGAAGCCCACAGGTCTGAAGCCTGTCCCACTGTCCACCTTGTGCCTCAGATCGGCCTGGATGAAACGCCTGCTGAACTGCAGGACTTGCAGCCTGGGGCTCATCCTCTCTGTGTGCATTTCCTCACTCATGGGCCAAACAGGCAGACATCTGTGTTTCCCCAAGCCCGAGCTTTTGGCTAATGACTGCCTTCCTCCCAGGGAAAAGGAAGAAGGGTAATCCCAGGCCAGCCAGGCTCCCTCTGTGAAAGAGTGGTCCACAAAACAGATTTTTCCATGGCTAATGAGTGAAATGTAAAGATAATTACAAACTCAGATCATTGAAAAAAAAAACAATCAAAGTATTTTCTAATCTGGATGGGGATGGCCTTCCAATTCTTACAGCAATGGGAGAAATGATTAGATAAAAGAGCAAGAAATTGTACTATGTGGAACCATAAAATTTATGTTTTACATCAAAACACCCAAAGCAAAATTTTAAATAAATATTTATGCCACATATACACAGAATTAATACTCTTAAAATAATCTTAGTAAGGCTCTTGAGAACAATAATGGCAAATATTTATTTAGTGCAGTAGTGTCCCCTCATCCACAATTTTGCTTTCTGTGGTTTCAGTTACCCACTGTCAACCATGGTCAGTCAATATTAAATGGACAATTCCAGCAGTAAACAATTCACAAGGTTTGAATTGCATGCCATTCCGAGTAGTGTAATGAAAACTTGCTCTGTCCTGCTCCATCCTGCCCAGGATGTAAATGAACCCTTTGTGCAGCCCATCCATGCAGTACATGCTACATGCCCACTATTATAGGAAGAACCAGTATAGGATTTGGTACCATCCATGGTTTCAGGCATTCACTGAGGGTCTTGAAAAGTGTCCCCTGCACATAAGGGCGGACTGCGATACTATGTATTTTATATATATACTTATTCGTTTAATCCTTGTAAATGAATCAGTTCAGTTCAGTTGCTCAGTCGTGTCTGACTCTTTGCAACCCCATGAGCCGCAGCATACCAGGCCTCCCTGTCTATCACCAACTCCCAGAGTTCACTGAAACTCATGTCCATCGAGTCAGTGATACCATCCAGCCATGTCATCCTCTGTCGTCCCCTTCTCCTCCTGTCCCCAGTCTCTCCCAGCATCAGGGTCTTTTCCAATGAGTCAACTCTTCACATGAGGTGGCCAAAGTATTGGAGTTTCAGCCTCAGCATCAGTCCTTCCAATGAACACCCAGGACTGATCTCCTTTAGAATGGACTGGTTGGATCTCCTTGCAGTCCAAGGGACTCTCAAGAGTCTTCTCCAACACCACAGTTTAAAAGCATCAATTCTTTGGTGCTCAACTTTCTTCACAGTCCAACTCTCACATCCATACATGACTACTGGAAAAACCATAGCCTTGACTATATGGACCTTTGTTGGCAAAGTAATGTCTCTGCTTTTGAATATGCTATCGAGGGTGGTCATAACTTTACTTCCAAGAAGTAAGCGTCTTTTAACTTCATGGCTGCAGTCACCATCTGCAGTGATTTTGGAGCCCCCAAAAATAAAAAGTCTGACAAGAATTCCAGAAAAACATCTATTTCTGCTTTATTGACTATGCCGAAGCCTTTGACTGTGGGGATCACTATAAACTGTGGAAGATTCTGAAAGAGATGGGAATACCAGACCATCTGACCTGCCTCTTGAGAAACCTATATGCAGGTCAGGAAGCAACAGTTAGAACTGGACATGGAACAACAGACTGGTTCCAAATAGGAAAAGGAGTATGTCAAGGCTGTATATTGTCACCCTGCTTATTTAACTTCTATGCAGAGTACATCACGAGAAACACTGGGCTGGAAGAAGCACAAGCTGGAATCAAGATTGCTGGGAGAAATATCTATAACCTCAGATATGCAGATGACACCACCCTTATGGCAAAAAGTGAAGAGGAACTAAAAAGCCTCTTGATGAAAGTGAAAGAAGAGAGTGGAAAAGTTGGCTTAAAGCTCAACATTCAGAAAACGAAGATCATGGCATCTGGTCCCATCACTTCATGGCAAATAGATGGGGAAACAGTAGAAACAGTGCAAATGAATAAGTATGTATAAACTTTATAAAAAAGATACTATTATTATCCCCATTTAACAGATGAGACTGAAGCTCAGAGAAGCTAAGTAACTCGCCCAGGGTCACAGCTAATACATGGAGGAGTTGGGATTTTGAACCCAGGCCATCTGGCTTTTGGGTCTGAACACTTAAACTCTTCTATGCAAAACAGGGAAAACTTGTAAAGCAGAAAGTACACAAAAGAGGAAATATAGATATCTGAGAAAAATAAGAATTATTTTTCAGTTTCAGTGGGAATGAGAAAAGTACAATAAAAATAATGATAATGATGGACAGGGAGGCCTGGTGTGCTGCGATTCATGGGGTTGCAAAGAATCAGACACGACTGAGTGACTGAATAATCTTTGAGTAATAATCTTTGCCTTCAAATTAGAAAATATTTTAAAATATTATAATAATGAATAACTACTGACAATACTGGAGTGCTACAGAGATTTGCACAGATTGCTGTAGTTATATTCGAGTGGCCTTTGTGAAAAGTATTCTGGCAGTACTCAAAGCAATACTCAGGAATCTCAAAAATGTCCATGC
Organism: Ovis aries; assembly: GCF_016772045.2. Classification (NCBI taxonomy): domain Eukaryota; kingdom Metazoa; phylum Chordata; class Mammalia; order Artiodactyla; family Bovidae; genus Ovis; species Ovis aries. The sequence continues at coordinate 34,486,823 of NC_056068.1, forward strand.
CATTTGACCAGAAATTCCCATTCTAAGAATCTTAATTTGAGAAAATAATTAGAAATGTAGGCAAAGATTCATGCACAAAGATGTTCATAGAAATGTTATACAAAATAATGAAAAATTAGCAACAACCTATCTGATAATAAAATGCAGGTTAAGGAAACTTTAATCTCCATAATGGGCAAAACTAGGCAGTCATTTTAAATAATCTTTATAACAAAAGACACCATAAACAAAGTGAAGAGACACCACAGCCTTCTGGGAGAAGACATGATGCTTATAACAAAGGATTATATAAACAAAAGAATACACAAAGAACACTTACAAATTAGGAAGAAAGAAAAGGCAAGCAACCAAAAACAGGCAAAGAATGAAAGAATGGAAACACACAATACATAGAAGAAGCAATTTAGGGGTAGTATCATAAAGAGATGCTTCATCTCACTAGTAGTCAAAATTGCAAAATAATTACATGTATTTAATAAGAATCGAAAGAATGTAACGGCAAAGATAGAAGGAAACAAATTCATCTCCACTGCTGATGGGACTATGAACCATGAGGCTGCAGCCACAGTGAGGAGCGGTTTCGCCGTACCTGCACGCGTGCCCAGTCGCGTCTGACTCTCTGTCACCCGCACGGACTGTAGCCCACCAGGCTCCTCTGTCTATGAGATTATCCTGACAAGATGCTGGAGTGGGTTGCCATTTCCTCCTCCAGGGGATCTTCCCGACCCAAGGACCAAGCCCACGTCTCCAGTGGCTCCTGCACTGGCAGGCGGATGCTTTACCACTGAGCCACCTGGGAAGCCCTTGGCCATACCTGGCAAATGTAGACGTGTGATTCCACCACACTCACACTTCTAGGGATCAGTGTGCACAAATACCAGTTTGTATAAGGACACGTGTTCCACACGGCAGTGCCGTTTATAGTGGCAACAATAGTAATAGGATTGTTGTAAATTATATATTGTGTGATAAAATAGCAGCAATGATCATCATTAAAGAACTGTCCATCAGAAGGGAAATGGGTGAGTAAAATATGATTTATGCATAATGAAATACTACGCACAGTTGAAATAAATGAACTAAATCTGTAACTATCAGCTGAGATAGATTTCAAAAACAATGGTATAAAGAGCAAGTTACAACAAAAGATATATTTGAGTGACGCTACTTATGTAAATCTTTAAAACAAACTAAAAATATTACATTGTACTTAAGGACAGATATATGTAGAAAAATATAAAACAAGCATGCAGGCAATGTACACCAACTTCAAATAGTGGTTACTTCCTGGAAGGAGGGCCAAGGATGAGAGGTGGGTCTTAAATGGTATCTTTATAATTTATTTTTTTAAAGGTTGAAACAAATATGGTAAAATGTTAACTTATGTTCTAAATCTGATTGGGGAACATGTCTTTCTGTTAAATTATTTGTACTTTTCTGCATATTGAGTATTTTCAAAATTTCAAACAATTTATTTTTAATTTACTTTTTGAATAATCTGTAATTCTATGGAGAAATGTTTATGTTATTAAGGCAGAAAAGCAAGATGATATGTGCACAAATATTTACAGGTTTCACAAATTGAAGATTTGAAAGAGAGACTGAAAATATTCATAGTGGGAATATTCACTGGCGGTCCAGTGGTTAAGATGCAGGAGGCATGGGTCAATTCCTGGTCGGGGAGTTAAGATCCCACATACTGTGTTGTGCAGCCAAAAAAAGTAAAATAAAATAGTTAAAATATTCATTGCAGTGGGCAAGATTCTAGGAGTCTGCTTTTCTTTACACCTATCCATATTTGTCTCTACACCCCCCCCTCGCTTTTACCACGAAGATGTATTACTTTTATATCCAGAAAAAAAAAAATTTTTTTAACAACCATAGAAAAATGTGAGTGAGTTTAGTTAGACTCCAGGAAAGGGTCCAAAACCTAGGAAGAGGTGCTGCGATGGGGTGGGAGCCTCATGGGCTTTCGGAGAGACATGCGCTCAAATGCTGGCTCAGAGATTGGCTGTAGGAGTCTGAGTTCTTTAATTGTTGATCAATTCAGTGAACCTTGTTGAGCCACAACTGAGATAGGGCAGTGAACAGAACATCCATGTTCCTCCCTCTCTGTAGGGCAGACAGTCTTGTGAGGAGTGGCGAATAAACCCATCACCACCCAGACCATCTATCCACCGCCCACAGGGAAAAGTACAAGGGCGATGACAGGAATCCAGGTTGACTGGGTGCCGGGAAATCCGGCCTCTGAGCATGATCTAAACAGAATCTGAAGCATGAGGGGGATGTAAAGCCCAGCAAAGCCGGGACTTGGAGAGAAAGGTCAGTCCTGCAGGGCATGTGTTAGGAGCTGAAGGAAGCAGGGGTTCTGGCATGCAATGGGGTGGGGACAGTGTGAAAGGGGAGCCCCGCAGGCTGGTCCAGAGCCAGACTGCTCTGCCTCACTGGCCAGAAAAGGTCTTTAAGGGCGGTGGGAAGTCAGTGAAGGGTTGAAGCAGGGGAGTGACCTGGTTAGATCTGCCGTTGTCAGAGATTATCCTGATGCTCCTTGAAGATCAGAGTGGATGGTGAGCAGCCTGGTTAGTTGGCTGTTGGTGTGACCCAGATGAGAGAAAATGGGGTTGGGATCAGGAGATGGAGGGGTGGGGAAGGATTGGAGAGAGTTTCAGAGGCAGAATTGGCGGGTCTAGGAGTGTGTGTGTGTGTGTGTGTGTGTGTGTGTGTGCGCACGCGCTTGCAAACGCCGGCCATGCAAGAGAGAGAGAGGTGCCTGTAGGGGGAGGGAGAGGGAGGGGCCAAGGAGGAGAGCCAGGTTTGAGGCAGGAAGGTGGAGGGTGGGGGGAGTGAAGTAGAGCAGCCCCGGAAGGGCAGGGGAGGAAGCCAGGAGGGCGGGCAGGCCCCCAGGTGTGGCCGAGCTTTGGTTTCCTCAGGTGTAACCTGGGGTCCTTGGGGATACCGCACCCCCAGGGGGAGTGTTTTGGGCCTGTTCCCCAGAACCACGGCTACAACAGGCTGTTTCTGTCTCTGTCTCAGGTGGCGTGTGTCACTCCTGGGGCTGGAACGAGCATGGCATGTGCGGGGACGGCACCGAAGCGGATGTCTGGGCCCCGAAGCCCGTGCCGGGCCTGCCTTCCTCCTTGGGACTCCATGTGGGCTGTGGGGCTGGCCACTCCCTGGCCCTTTGCCAGCTGCCAGCCCTCCCTGACCTGGGCCAGCACCCCAGGGTCACCAGTCCTTCCCCGGACGCCATCGAGGAAGCCAGATCTCAAGTAGCCATGGAGCAAGAAAGAAACCAGAAGGAAAGACACGCAGAAACTTCTCCCCAAGCCCAATCTGACAGGTTCAGAAATGGGGGGCTTGTGGCAGAGACCCTTGAATAAAGTGACCTTACCCACCTAACGTGTCCCTGGACAATTGCTTTGTCAGGTTGCAGCAATCCTGAGAGGGATTCAGGAGGCACTGTAGGTGGGCCGACAAGACCAGAATGATGGGTGGCTGCCTGCCTGGTGTCTGGGCTCTAGAAACAGACATCATTTCTACCCAGTGCATGAGAGGTCTTTACCCAAGGACATAGGAAGCAGCAAGAAGTCTCCAGCCTGTCCCTAACTGGTAGGGACAGAAAGTTCAGCTCTGGGGTTTCATTCTCAGCATCCAGAGCATACAGTCTGCTGGTTCAAGGTACCCTGGTTTGATGTACCCTGATCCGGTGACTGAATCCTTGGACAGGATGGAGTTCTTCCCTTGGTGACTGGGACCGAGGGAGAGGGCTCTGGAGCAGGAGTGGAGGAAGTGTAGATGAGTAAGTGGAGGAAGAGACAAGACTTCTGGAAAGACCAGGCCAAAGAGACCCCTGGGCCAGACGAGGGAATCTTCAGAACCAATGAAACTCCCAAGGTCAGTGTCTTCCTCTGAGCCAGGCAGGACTCTGCAGCCAGTCTGTGTGACTGTAGTTGCCAAGCTGTATTTCTGGGTGCGGGACCAGGACCCTGTGGGGGGGGGAACTTAAGGGAAAGCAGCATCCAGAGCCCTAACCCCTGAGCTCTGCCCCCCAGGCCCTTGGCTTCTGCAGGAAGAGGGCCTTCTGGTGAAATGGGGGCCAGGCCAGACCACAGGCCTCAGGCTTCCCTGGTGGCGGCTATGGCTCTGGGGGCCATGGCACCTTTCCCTCTGCTGTGACTGCCAGCAGGCCTTTGTCCAGAGGCCTCAGAAAGTGGCTTTCCCTGAGGGGCAGTATCACCAACCAGCCAGCCAGGGCTGTGGTGCATTGCACAGCGCCTCCTTCTGACTCAGAAGAGCATTTGAATCTGCGAATGCTAGGCTCCAAAGGCTTGAGAATATTACAAAGGCCCAGAACATCATGACTGGAGGACTGTAATCACCTTCTAGCCTAGTGGCCTCTAAACTGTATTCCAGACCCTAGCAGTCTCCTGAGACTGAGAGCAACCTCCTGACAGTGGCCACCGCGTGGGCTGTGGGTAAAGGAAAGCCACTACACAGAGGTCTGCCCCGCCCCCACCCCCACCCCCCACCCCCACCCCCGCCTCAACCTTATTCACAGCAGCATCATTTTAACCTGGCTTCACATATGATTTCACTTGACAAGAGGTCCTTGAAAAAGTTTTAAAACCACTGCTCTTATCCAACATTTTTGTTGTTCATGTGGGAAAAGAGAGGCCCCAAAAGGGGAAGGGACCATCTTAAGGTCACACACCTCACTTCTGACCCAGGGTCCTAATCGAGAGGTGACCCATCCAGTACTTTGAGCCAGGAAAGGAGTACAGACAAGGGGTGGTCCTGAGATCAGCAGGGGGTTCGACTCAGGAGAGTGGGGATGAGGGCCACCCTGAGCTCCTCAGGCCTGCACCTAGAGACCACCCATGGCCAGTGGCTGACCTTGAACACCAGTGCATAGAGTCTACATCACTGCGCTGGCCAGCAAAGCCTTTGGTCCTCCCACATCTCAGGACCAGTAGAGGCCAGTACAACCTCTAAGCACTTCCAGAGTGGAAGGAAGGGCTTGTCTGGACACTGAGCTGGTCTTGCCAAGGAGACCAAGCCTTCTGAGATGGAGTAATCGGATGGCCCAGAAATGACCCAAACTGGAGCAAGTCCACCATTACTGGCTGCCACCTGCTATCCTACAGGCTGAATGGTCTGCATCAGAGGCAGCCCCACATGGGTGAGTCCTCAGGCCCGTACCTTCTAGACAGGGTTTCCATGCCTGAGGAACCCACATGCAGTCTGTCTTGCAGCACAGCCGTGTAGAGTTCTCCCTACCTGTTCTGGCACCTGCTGGAAGAGATCTGAACCCTGAAGCCTCTGCTGCTGAGCCCTCATGCTCCTGCCAAGGCTTCTTTGTGGGCACAAGATCGTGGGGCTCCTTCCCAGCCTGAGTCAGGGTAAGGTGGTGCACTGGCCCTAAGCCTCAGAACCTGAGCCAGACTCTTCTTAGAAGCCTGTGGAGCCCAGCTAATCCACTCATGCCAGAATGAATGGCTCTTGGCAGTAGACGACACCTCGGACCCTTCAGTCCCCTCTGGTAACAGCAGTGGACAGGCTTCTCCATGTCAGCTCACTGGCCGGATCAGAGCAGCACCGGAAAGCCCCAGGGCTTTCAGTGGGGTGAGAGGCTGTTGGCAGTGTCTCCCAGACTTTTGGGGTCCTCTGAACCCTATTGGTTATTCACAGACTTGTAGATGCCCAAGCCCTTCATTTCTACTAGGTCTCGAGCTCTTCATGAGCAAGGGACCAGGTCTTGGTTGATTCTGGAACCCTTCACCAAGGACGGGTCCTGGGACAGAGGACGTGCCCAATGGGTAATAATGAATGAGCTGGTCAGTACACACTTAGGGTTACCATAGGGTGGAAAGGCTGAACGCATGAGCTCTAAGATGCCCTCACCCCCACCCACCCTCTGCCTTCATCTCTAACAAATGTTTGTTAACTATGCTGTGGATAGCCAATCATTTGACGGTGATTAGCTAATGAGCCATAGAAGCCAGCTTGAGAAAATGCCCACTGATCTCTAAGAATGATTTTTTTTCTGCTAGACTAAGCTGATTGGCCTTCCCCCTCCCCCCACCATGCTGCCCTATGAGAATGAGGGAAGGAAGAAAGAGAGGGGAGTGAGATCCCCTGTGTGCTCACAGGTCTTAGGTCTGAGGTTCCTGGAATGACTGTTGAAGGGCAGCCACATACCAGGTTTTGGGGATGTTTACATCCTAACCTGCCACACAGGCTCCCCTCCCAGGCACTCCGGCTCCCCTTAACACCGCACCACCTTCAGTCCCAGTGGGTTATCAGGTCAAAATTTGATGAGGCTGTGCTTGAGAATGGTGAACCCAGGCCAGGGGCTCAGAGTAAAGCCCTCCACCTGCATCCACCACTTCTGAGTGAAGTGACTTAGTGATAAATAGAAATTGGAGGGTAGTGAGTCAGAAAGTGGAAAGGGGGTTCCAGGTCCTAAAGGGCAGTGTCCAAATTCCCCAGCGACCAGAGCGCAGAGAGGTGAGAGTTGCGAGAGGAGATCCGGAGGGCCTTGCCAGCCAATTTAAGGAACTCTGGCTTCATTCTCAGGACAACAGGTGTTTAAGCGGGAAATTGAGGTAGTCAAATATGTGCATGGAAAGCTCAGAGCAGCAGGTAAATAGCCCTTCTGTCACACCCATGGCCTGAGGACCCTGGTATTCAGGACCAATAACTCCGGTGTTCCAATCAATTCCACCTCCAGGCCCAGGAAGTCCTCAATGAGGACTTGAGATGGCTTCACCTAAGCTCTGGAGTCAGACCTGGGTTAAAAACTTAGCTTCATCATTCATCAGCTGCGTGGCTTTGAACCAGTGACTTTATCTTTCTGTGCCTCTTCTCTTGCCTCTATAATGGGCATGTTGAGTTATTGTGGGTCCTCATCAGACAGCTTGTCTCGGGTGTCCTGCACATGACAGATGCTCAGTGTATGTTAATCCCTGTTCCCCATCAGCTCCCGTGTCCCTGAAAACCCCTATTCCAAATGGCCTCGTGCCAAGCCCCACCTGAGTCCACCAGAGGCACTTCTCCCAGGACGGACCCCAGGTCGAGGGAACTCTGGCCTCCCTGCAGCTGCTGACACCGCTTGGCTCTCTGTCCTGATGCTTATGAATGGCTGTTATTCAGGTGGAGTGGATTAGGCAGCTCTGTGGCAGCGTGACCCCTGGGCAGAGGTCTTGCTCACTGCTGCACTCATCACTCCCTATTCATTGGTGGCTGGACTGCACAGGGAGCTGAGAAGTTGAGGTAAGTGCTCAGAGGGGATGAGAAACTGTTGGGTGAGAACTCGACACCCACCTTCAGACTTCTACCCACCATATGATTGTTGACTTGGCCATACTGGCAGGGATCGAGGGAATGGAAATCCGGGAGGAACTGACCTCCACTTGTGTGTGGTCCTGGTCAGAGGCCCCTGATCTGGGCCTCAATTTCTCATCTGTAAAGTGTTCAGAGGTGGCCTGCCATGACCATTAGGGACTTTACCACCTGAGATTCTCTAATGATTCTCTAAGAATTGGAACTCCGATCCCCACCCTACCCCTGACCAAAACCAAATGAAATACCCAAGCAAATCAAGACCAAGTGAGCAAATCAAGACTCTAGGAGAGGCCTGCACCCCTTCCAAGATGCCACCAGGCTGAATGAGGGGTATGTGATGGGGTGGCTGCCGGACAGTGCCCAGCAAGGGTACAGCTGGGTGGGGCACTCAGACCCATCAGACCCCTGCCTCTGGCTCCATCAGATTCAAGAATGGCCCTAGGAGGGAGGTGACCATGGTCTACATGAAGGGCAGTGGCAGGGGCAGGGGTTAGAAACTCCACATAACCAGATTCAAGGGTCATGAATACGGCAGGATCCATAGAGACGTTTCCATGTTGGTGAATCCCCAGAGGATGGGCCCGTCTTAGGTCAAGGCCTTTTTTGTTGATTCCTCCTGAGGGCTGCCTCCCTCCACACCCAACCAACAGGATCTGGGGAGGGGCAGGGTGGGGTGGTCAGAGCAGTCCTGGCTTTCTCCTAGTGAGAGGACAGCCTGCACCTTGGATGGGTCCCTGAGACCAGAGGAGCCAGGGCTCAGGCTCAGCCCAGCCCAGCCCAGCCGCAGAAGGCCCGACCAGGGGCCCAGAACCGAGTTGCGACACTGCTGGAGGCAATAAAAACCCAAATTCATGCTTTATGTCCAAAGTCAGCTTTTTATTATCGAGGGCCAGGGCCCAGGGAGGGGAGGGTGCTGAACTAAAGCAGCATTGCTCTCTTTCCAGGAATGTTGCGAGCTGCAGTGAGAGCTTGAGATGTTGCATTTTTTTTTTCAACTCAAGCATGTGTTTTTCAAAAATATCATCCTTCCCCACCCCCCACCCCACCACTAATTTTAGAATCAGACCAAAGCCAAGCTACTGTCCTCTGTTTCTGTTGGGAAAATACTATATTTATTCGAGATGCAGAACTGCGTCTCTGCAAACCTCCGATTGCTTCAGGAAAACAAATCTGCTTTAGACTATACAGAAACCATGATACAAAATTTATTTCATGCTAGAATCGCTTTGCATAACATTGGGCATGCAGTTTTTTTGTTTTTTGTTTGTTTTTTTGTTAAACTCTGAAGTACTAAATTGCATACAATGCCGGGTTGTGCCTTGATAAAGGTGGAGGAGGACTGGCCTTCCCACAGTCCTGATCTTTTTTGGTGCTCTGAAAGAACACTTGAAAAATCCATACGGTGTTGATTATCTACTATGAACAATTTGTTATGAGAGTTGGTCACACTGAATCTACACACTGCTAAGATGATCGAATCAACCTAGACTAGCCGCTGTCAGGGATCTTGGGGAGACGTCCGCTGGGTCGCAAGCATGCCAAACAGAGGGAAGAAGGCGGCAGTGCGTTTCCACAATTCTACTTGGAGCAAAGTTTTCAGTTTCCACGTGAGAGATGAACTATGAAGGTGAGGTCAATATGACCAACGACTGACCAACTGCCCTTTTGGGAACCTTTACTCTCGAATCTCCGAATCTCCGTGTACAAAAGGGAAGCAATCCATTACTCATCCCCACTCCTGCCCCCACCCTGCTCATTCCCCTCCCCTCCCAAAAAAACCGTACAGGTTTCTACCGAACGCCTTTACAGTTTGGCTCCAACAACATGTATAAAAAGAAAGAGCTTTGAAAGAAAATAGAGGACTCTTGCTTGTTTTTCTTCATGTTGTCATGGTTTAGGGTAATCATACAGTTGTTGGGGGGTGGGTTCGTGGGTTTGGATTGCTGGGTTTTCTGTTGAACTTCATGCAAGTCATGCTAAGGAACCCCTCCATCCCACCCCCTCCCCGAATAAATTAAAAGTTGTTGTTTTTTTTTTTTTTAAAAAAAAAAAAAAAGGAAAAGAAGGAAAAGAAATCCTCTACGGTCGGTTACCATTTGGCCGTAGAAAAGCTACGTCCGTCCTAGTACAAGGCCTGGGCCACTCGGACTCGTCCGGCAAACCTGCATGGCGTGAATTTACTCTGTCCGAGGGCGAGGAGGGGCTGCAGGTCCACCCAGATGCTTAATAGCCACCAGTGTCCTGGGCCAAGTCGCCTGGTCAAGTCACTCTCACAGCCTCTGTCGGCATATACTTAGCAATGACAGGGCTTTCTTTGCAAAGATCTGTATGTAAAGAATACAATTAACACTTGAGCTTCTCTTCTTGGCTTTCCCATCCCGCTTGGTACTTAGTTTTTAAGGAAGGAGGAGGAAAGACCGAACAGCCGCATGCAGAGGCAGGCAGGATCTTCTCCAGTTGGCTTGGTTCTCCCATGCAGTGAGCCAGCCCAGCACGCCTCTTTCTCTCCCTCCTGGGGGAATGGGTTGAGCCCCTAACTGTTCTCTACCCCGCACACAGCTCATGGCCTGGCATTATCCTGAGAAAAGCAAGTCCTCAGCGGCTGTCATGACTCCATGAGAGCGGGACCAGGTGGATGTGGGTGGGGGCTCCCCACCCTCAGTGCCTCTGGGGGACTGCGGAGTGGGTACCACCTGCAGACAGTGGTTGCCATCGGACTCCTTGCTCCCTACGGGCTGCTTCTGTCCCACACACCCTGGGCTTCCGGAAGCCCAGTCAAGAAACTCTCCTATCTGCTCTTTCAGGCCACACAGACTGATCTAACATTCAAGATGAGGGAGACAGGCAGCCCCATGAGACCTTACCAGCAGAGCACAGCCATGGGGAAAGTTCTACGTGCCTTCCTCTCCCATCCCCTGGGCTTGCCCCTGATCCTGGTTTTCTAGAGCCTCCACTTGGGAGAAAGCCGATTGTGAAGGGGAGCTTCAGGCCTATCCATGGAAGGTGCTGAGGATGGGGCAGGCAGCCCCCAGGCCAGCAGCCCCCCTTCCATGCAGCACCATGCGGAGCGTGGTATGCCGCACTGGGGTCCATGGGCCCTCCAGGCAGGGCAAGGAAGCAGAGGCCAGCCTGGATCAGGAGAGCACACCAAGCACCAGAAGGACTTCCCCGACTCCATGTGGGCTGCCTCTCCTCTTCTGGGTTTGCCCTTTATTTTGAATTCTCTATTTTCTCCTCGCATATTATTGAACCATTTCAAATACTGGAGCAGTTGTGAATGGCCACCAGCTATACCAACTGTTGCTCTAAAAAGCCAACTCTCTAGCCCAACCTGTTCACCCCAGTCAGCATGCAACCATCCTGTGTGAGCCTGTGAGCTGCTCCCCAACATGCATGAGCCGCCCAGCCAGCCCGCTGTGCCGAGTATGGCTTCCTCCACCTTCCAGGCCCTGCTCAGTGTCCGGAGCCTGGATCCCTAGGGTGCGCTGAGCCCCCGCCCCAAACCTCTCCCCAGTCCATGCTCAAGCTCTTTTGGAAGCCTTGTCCCCAGGAGGTCGGTTTACAAGACAAGGGTCTGATCCAACCCTGACCACCACGGAGCTCCACCTTCACCAACCACAAGGGGGCGCTGACCACACCTGGGGCCGCTAAATGGGTGCTGCGAGCGGAAGGGGCTGCACAGAGCCGTACGTAACCACCTCCTCTCGGCTAGTTTCCTATCTGCCACTGGCAGTGTCCTGACTGGCACATACCTTACCTCTGCAAGGACGCTGACCTCACTGCCAAGCCTTTAAGCTACCTCTCTCTCGTCATGACTGCCCCCCAACCCCAACTGGTCTATGGATTCTCTTTAGAGAATGCCTCTTCCAGAACATGGATTTGGGGTGGCTAGGCCCACAAGGTCCCAGCCAGCCCATGCCTACCCTGTTGGTCTCCCCAGCCAAGAGACAGGGGAGATCACTTTGCCTTTGGGGTCTGACCTGCCATCTGCCAGAGTAGCCTGGGGGAAGTCGAGAACCTTCCCACATCTCTGGGTACCCCTCTGCCTTGGGGGAACACAGTCGGCCAGCCTGTCCTCAAGTCCCCTCCTACCCCCGAGCTCAATTCCAACCCACAGCTGCGTGGACCTCAGGTTCTCTCTGCCAGTCTGCCGTCCCACTTGGGGAGGGTGGGACTCAGACCTCCGGGGGCCGACCCTGGGGCTCCTCCTGCTCCTTGCCCCACTCAGTGTGCCTGCCTGCCCCTCAGCACCCCTCACCCGCCGCCCCACCCACCCCTGTGCAGGAGCTCGAGGCAGGCCTGCTGACGCAGAGCACCCCGGCCTCCTCTACATACCCTTTCTCACTCCTCCACCAGGTGGGCACGCGTACTCCCCAGTTGATAAGAGGAAGCAGGGTCCGTATCTCTCGCGGGTGCCCGAGCGCGTAAAAGGCAGGCCCTCATCGGGAGTGAGGGCCTGGTCTATGTGGGGGCAGTCTTCGTTCGCCAGCGCGGCCTTCGCCACCTCCCCATTCAGTTTGGAATCTTCAAACATATAAGCAGAAGCTATTGAGACACTGAAAACTGTTTAGTGCAGGGGGAGGGGGACAGGCCAGAGTGGGACATCAGCAAAGGGCAGCCCATGACTGAGGACGGAAAAGTGAGCCGGAGAGGCACAAGGCTGGAGGTTCCCAGCTCGTTCGGGCAGCCTTTGGGCTGCCTACAGTGCTGGGGAGGAGGGTTCCTGGGTTTGCTCAAAGTTTGCAAAAAGATGAGTTGGTGATGGGCCCAGCAAGCGCTGTGCTGAGGGGCCAGGCCCAACGTCCAAGGCGGGGCCGATGAGACAGGATGGTGTGGATGCGATCATGGGTAGAGGGCCAGACACAGAGCTCAGGGAGAAGACAGACAGACACGCAGAAACACTCCTGTCCAGAGTGGCAGCCTTTTTTGATCCCTCTGCTGCTGACCAGAGCCCGGCTGCCCCCTCCACATCCAGCTGTCTGCTCAGGCATCCCTGGGCCCCGCCCGAACCCCAAGGTCAACTCCACTCCAGGCCCTTGGGATCCTCTCTGGTCATTTGCTTTACGCTGCTCCCCCCCCCCCCACACCCTATCTGATCCCTCTATCCCACCCCCATATGGACCTAATCCGATCACTCTCTATGCTCCATCACCCATACAGACTAGGCCTGGTCACGCAGTCTCCTGGTCCCCCATGCAGCTGACCACTCGATCAGCTCCCTCTCCGTACAGACTTAAGCTGGTCACTCAGTCCACTCCGATCACCACCCAGACCACGCCAGGGTCTTCCACCTCACTCTGCCTCAAGCAGGCCTCGTCAGCTTGCACAGGCGCAACAAGAATGCAGGCATGAGGCAGTGACAGCAGCCAAGGTCTGGGAGGGGCTCCCATTCCTCCGTCTCCTCTCGGCAGCGTCCCCCGCAAAGCAGAGCAAATGGATGTGTAAAGACAACAGCGGCTGATGGACTCGGGTGGGAAAGACGAGTCTTGGCCTCTGCGGTAGCCTGAGAAGGAACCTGGGAAGAAGTGTGGGGGCACATTTGGTGAGGGCGCAGCTCTGGCCAGAGCAGGGCGCTCCCCCAAATCCAAGAGCAGCATCGTGGATGCCTCTCGAGCTGGCAGAGAGGGCTCTGTCGGCCTCTGTCCCCACCCATCACTCTTGGGGACCCCTCCCCGGCTTTCTGCCCTCCAAGCAGACTCTTCCTGGTTAGGGTGGCACCGACTCAGTCCCCAGGGTGGGCCCTGGTGGTGGTAGTGGTGGTTTAGTTGCTAAGTCGTGTTCGACTCTTGTGACTGCATGGACTGTGTAGCCTACCAGGCTCCTCTGTCCATGGGATTTTCCAGGCAAGAATACTGGAGCGGGTTGCCATTTCCTTCTCCAGGGGATCTTCTCAACCCAAGAATCAAACCTGTGTCTCCTGCATTGCAGGCAGATTCTTCACCGACTGAGTTACGAGGGAAGCCTGCGGTTTTCTCAAAGACTTCCTCCAGGGTGAGAGCCTCAAGGGGAGACAGACCCAACACGGGTGTGAGCACAGGGGGAGGCCCTCTGAAAGGCTAAAGAGGGGCAAAAAGCTGGAGAGAGTCTCCACTCGGTTTGACCCTCCTCCGTGACCCTGTTCACATCATGTAACTACACGCAGAAGTGATCCTTCTCCGTGTGCACACACTCGGCGTGCCCGCGGGCGGGACCACCACCCGTGTACACATCATGTCACTACAAAGAGGCAGTCAGTCAAAAGAGAAATGGACCAATCAGGTTTATTCGTAAAGCAAATCCAAAAAAAAAAAAAAAAATCCCATCATAATTTTGGAACTTAAAAAAAAAGTCTGTCGTACAAGATGGCAAAGCATTTCATGTACAGTGTGTTTCTTGACAAATCCCAGGGGCTTCAGTCCCCAATTCACTCTGAACCAGAAAGGCCAGTTACCAGGGTAACTCGGATACCACGTGACTGGGGTTGGGGCCTCTCTGGGGAACTGGGCACGGCCTAACACTGGGGGGGGGGGTGTCTGAGGGCACACAGGTGCGCACACAGACCAGCCTGGCCCTGCCTCCCAGTCTGGCTGGCCCTCCCAACGGTCTCTGGGGAGAGGGGAATGAAGTTCAAGGGAGGAGGCAGTGGATAGGGGGACGGAAGTTGGAGCCCATAGTGCCCTGTGCAGATTTTCTCTAGGGGAAAACAGCAAGTCCTACCAGGCAGCACCTCCATCTGGGGGAGAGCCAGAACTTGCGATCTCTCCACTGGCCATCGCCTGCCAGCAGAGGTATCTACCGCCTGCAGGGCTCACCCAGCGTTGGGTAGCCAAGCCTGAGACCCTCCATGTGACTCTGCCCCCCAGTGCCGTGCCCCTGAGGCAGCCAGCTCCCACAGCCTTTAGAGGACCTGAAGTTGAGGCTGGTTTCCCTGCAGGGGTCGGGCCAGGGGGCAGCTGAGGGGGCTGCCTGGGTGGGTGTGAGCCAGACCCCCTTCCCTTCTCAGAGCCTGCTTCTTCTCCCAAACATGTCCTCTGAGAAGAGGCCGAGCCTGGGTGGGAGTGTTTGGGTCCTGCTCTTTGAAGGAGCCAGCCTCCCTGGGCTGTGGGCTTCTCTGCGATGTGGGGTGCTCTCAGAAACTGGGAACCATACTCTCCCTCCCCAACTCCAGAGGAGGGCTGGAAAAGAGACTGGCCAAGAAGTGGCCAGCTCACCAAACCTGGGGAACTCATGAAAAAAGCCAGAGGCGCCAGCTCACCCAAGAATGCCCCCTCATACCCTGACCTTGTCCTTTAGATGAGATGGTCACCAGGTCCCTCAGTTCCCACCTGCTCCCCAGAAGGCTGGGAGCCCTGCCCTCCCTGGCCCAGGGCCCCTTGGCCCCCACTAGACCCGAGGGCCTGCGATGATGAAATGGCAGCATGGGCAGCATCTCACAAAGATGGTTTCCAGGCTTTGAAATGGGCTGAGAGAGATGAGTGTCCGCGAGAGGGTCATTTTTTTTTAAACTTTGGAGCAAGGAGAACCCGATGTCCGGCCCTGAGCCAGCAGGCTGGCTTGTGTGCCCTGGTCTCCGGGCACCACCAAGGTACTTACTGTTCACACCAGCAGCGGGCGCCGGGGGCGCACGCAGGGCTAGGGTGGGGCAGGTGGGGTGGCTGGGAATGTCCTTGGGTTTAGTCCCCCAGAGGGGGCTGCCCAGCTGGGGGCTCAGGGTAAAAGCCCCAGGTTAACTGGGTACGGTCTGTGAGAGACACGAGCTGAATACAATCACAAGAACCGGCACAAGTCATGCAACAGAACGAGGAGAGAGAGAGAGAAACATGATTAGTGGAGAGACAGAAAGAGAGAGCATGTGAACAACACAGAAAAGAACACCCAGTCCTGGCCTCAGGGCCCCTTATTTCTCCGCTCCTTCCCCCTAAGCCACCTGGGGGCCTCGCTGACCCCACTCAGGGCCCCCCGCTGCCCACCCTGGCCCTGCATCTGAGCAGAAACTTGGTTAGCCCCTGCAGAGGGGCCCTGCCCACACCCTGCCTGGTCACCCCTGTCCCAATCCCGCCACCTCCCCTGCCCCGGGGGGTACACCACTTCCCACACCCACTGCAGCCAGCAGGCGAGACGTGGAGGGCCGGGGCAGGGGGCGCTTTGAACTCAGCTGCTCAGGGCAGACCCTGGAGGCTGCAGGGGCAGCTCTGTCCCAGCTCGGGGCAGACCCAGACAGGGGTGCTTTTCAGGACCTCGCTGCTGCCCTAGGTGCTGATGGACAGGAAGGGGGAGGTTTGGCCACCACCCGTCCCCTGTGCCAGCCCCCTGCTCACCTATGGTGGGACCCCACAGCCCCAGACGCAGCACCACAGAGGAGCAGCCCACATCACAGGAGCAGAGACGGACGAGACATACGTGAATGCACATGGCAGGACAGAGGGAGCACTCTGAACTGCCCAGAGCAGGGGGTCTGGGCCCCCGACTGCAGGTCGGGGAGGGACCCCCTTTCTGCGAGAGAAACAGCTTCTCCTGGACTATCAACCCCAGTCCCTGACCATGGGGGTGCCATCCTGGCATCCTCCCATGAGACCCTACAACCCCTGCCGGGACAAACCCCCCAAACACTGGGGCCACGTCAGCCTTGGTACCGAGGATACCAGACACTCAACCTGAGGCTGCAGGAGAGACCAAGAAGGGGAGGGGAGAGGAGGGGAGGGTGTTGCTGGCATGACTGGGACGGCTTGCCTAAGTCCCAGGAATCTGACCCTGGGCAGGGAGTGCCCTCAGAGCCCAGCATGTTGCACTTTGCCCCAACCCATGTTCTAAAAGTAGAAATGGAGAACCCCAGGTCTCACTGGGCCAACTGACTGTCCTTGGGGTGGAGAAAGGTTGTCAAGGTTTTGGGGACTGCATCTCAGCTCTCAGTTCCTGCAGGGTCCAGCCTCCCATCACATTTGCCTTCCTCACTTCTGGCCTCCCCCGCACTCACTCACCAACACACCCCAACCCCCTGCCCCTCAAGGAGCATAGCTGCAAGCAGAAAAGGAGGCCAACAGAAAGAGACTCGGGGATGCAGAGATAGGGAGACACCCCCTAAGGATCACACACTTATCCTTATCACTTGGGTGATAATTTCGTTCTCACACACCAGCTTTCAGAGGGAGGAGGGTTCTGGTGAGGGACCAGGCTCAGAGCAGGTCTGGGATGTCAAGACAGCACCCCTAGGAGCAATAAGAACTTGGGAAAGGGGAGGAGGCAGAGTGTGGGGGACGGGAGGGAGTGAGGCATCTGGGCCGCAGAGAGAAGGGCTCCAAGTACCTGGCTTAAGCCAGGGCAGTCTGGATCCCTGAGACCTGAGGCCAGGGCTGTCGTGGTGGTAGGATGCAGGGGCTCTGGGAGGAGGGCACAGGCTTTCCGGGAAGAGGGCCTGTGTCCTGGGGCTAGCTGGTGTACATATCAGAACACACATCTGCACTCTGTGCGTGCGCGCGCATGCATGTGTACACGTGTGTGTGTGCGTGTGTGTGTGCATGTGTCTGTGTGCATGTGTGTGCGCGCATGCACACATGCCCTCAGCACATGGAGAGTGCTGGCACTGTGTGGGACTGAAGGATTTGTGCCCGACTGGAGCGAATCACTGGGGAGGATGGGACAGGGGGCCAAGGAGTGCTACGGTGATGCCACTCAGGCTCAACTCTTCCTGCTGAGGCCTGTAGTGAAGCTAGGGGCAAGGCCCACCCAGACCCTTGCCCAGAGCCCCAGGAATTTTCCTCGCTGTGACAGTGCTCCTGAGGTTGAACAGGAGGGCAAGATGATCCAAAGCAGAGAGGTGGGGCAGGGGCTTTCCATGGCCCATGCCTGGCTGGCTAAGCAGAAGCCATGCATTTGGCTGAGGAGTCCAGCCCCACCCCAGACCCTCCCATTCCAGCCTCTGAGACCCCTGTCCTGCTCCTGGCCCAGCCCAGAACACTAGCCACATTCCTCTCAGGTGTCTACAGGGATCCCAGGGAGTGGGAAGGGGTATGGGACCAGGTGAAGGGGCTAGAAAGACCTCAGACAGAGACGTGGACTTTGGGGGTACCACTCTGGGCAGAATAGCTATGGGATGAAGCCGGATGAGGAGGAGGATGGGGTGGTGGGCCAGAGAGTGGGGCATCAGGGAAGAAAGAATCAGTCAGCCACTGGGGAGGCCATTCAAACCAGGGGACAACTTGCTCCTCTAGGGCTGAGGGAGCCTGCAGCCCCTACCTCCTGCCCTGGGCACAGGGGTATCTTCTGCAGACTACACACTACCTGTCACCCACTCAGCCCTCCCTCGCCCCGGCACTCCTTCTGAGCTCAGCGTTGCCATGCTGTTCTGGGCCATTCATTCCCTTCAACTCCCTGTGTCCACAGAATAAGTCGATGGTATTCCATGGGTAGAGGTAGACTATGGGCTTTTTATCTTCGGACCAGAGCCCCATGATCAACTTTATGTGCTGTGTGCAGGTTCTCATAAAACTGAGATAGTCCCATAACGAGCCACTAGCCATGGAATATGAGAATATATCCCACGGTGACTAGTATTGTTTCATGGCCTCCCTCCCCCCTCCCTGACCCCCACTGAATTCACGGGAAAGTGGGCGTACACTGTTGGGATGTCGTGTATTGCTGCTGCAGTCCCTACCGCCGGAAACAGGGAACACTCTCAGTGGGAGGTTGTTGCTGGTCTGAAGCGCTTTCATCTAAGCTGCCCGGGTGGTGGCCCCCTCTAGTCCTTCGCTCACCAGCCGCTTCCATCAGAAAGAAGGCCACCAGAAACTCCCACTGGACCATCAACCCAAACAGACAACGTGAAAGCTAGAGTCACTCCAACAGGTTCCTAAAGATAAACGCTAAACTCTAGAGTGGTGGTAGAAGATGAGCTGGTTCCGCATGCTGTGGGGTGAGTAAGCTTGTTACGGAGGGCAAGAGGCGTCTCCGAGGACGCGCCTGGAGCTAGGCAGCCGGCATCGGAGCAGGAATGCTACTCAGCTATGGAGACAGGCTCTGCTGGGGGGTGAGAATCCTTGCTGCTGTCTCTGCAGGGACCTCCTGCCAGAGCCCAGGCACCATCCGTGCCATGTGCACTGCCCGAAGGGAGCCATGTAAAGACCAAATGGGCAGCTGTCTGGCGTTTCCCAATCACACCCACCCCACCCCGCCGTGACTCTGGGTCAGTGGCCTGAGTCAGCGACTCATGCCCAACTCCTGCCCATCGAGCAGCGGAGCCCCTGGGCTCCTGCTAAGAGAGTCCTCAGCAACCTCGCGGGCCGTGGCATCTCTTCAGAACCCCACGAGACCAGTGTGTCAACCTCCTTACCGGGGGCCACCAGTGAGGTTCTAGCAGGCTCTCGCCTCGTGAATTTGGCTGCCCAGCATCTCCCTGGGCCCCCAGACGCCACACCTCGAGACTGAGCGTGGGGTCCAGAGTCACCCACGGAACTAAGGAAGCAGTCTGACTGAATCTGGAGTCATCGCTACAGGGGGCAGAGGTGAAAGGTCAGATCGACATGCCTCTAAGCGGTTTCCTACCTGCTCTGTTAATTTCTAAAATCTCTTCCTGGGCCAGCGGGCATGTGTCACTCTGAGTACTGTGATGTGGAGAGTTTACGACAGATTTACAATAATTGGGAGATCCCAGCTGCGGTGGCCGCGGAATATGCTTCTTTTTTTTCTTTGGTAGTTTCTGCTTAGCCATGGCTAAGGAGTAATACATCCCAAAATTGTTCACGATGACGGGCACGGGCATGGCGATGGTCAGCACGCCCGCCAGCGCACACAGTGCTCCCACCAGCATGCCGGACCACGTCTGCGGGTACATGTCTCCGTAGCCCAGCGTCGTCATGGTGACCACAGCCCACCAGAAGCCGATGGGGATGTTCTTAAAGTGGGTGTGCTCACTGGCGCTGGGGTCATTGGGCTGAGCCCCTATCCTCTCGGCATAGTAGATCATGGTGGCGAAGATCAGGACGCCCAGAGCCAGGAAGATGATGAGCAGTAAGAACTCATTGGTGCTGGCTCGTAGAGTGTGGCCCAAGACCCGGAGCCCCACGAAGTGGCGGGTCAGCTTGAAGATGCGCAGGATACGCACGAAGCGGACGACGCGCAGGAAGCCCAGCACATCCTTGGCAGCCTTAGAGGACAGGCCGCTCAGGCCCACCTCCAGGTAGAAGGGGAGGATGGCCACAAAGTCGATGATGTTGAGCGAGTTCTTGATGAACTCCACCTTGTTGGGGCAGAAGACCACACGCATGAGGAACTCGAAGGTGAACCAGACCACGCAGACGCCCTCGATGTAGGTGAGGAAGGCCTCCGTCTCCGCCTCCCGGTAGTAGCGCACTTGCGTGCCGTTCCGCACGTTCTCGATCTCCGTCTTGTTCACGATGGGGTTGAAGCGCTCGTGGGTCTCCAGGCAGAAGGTAGTGATGGAGACCAGGATGAAGAACAGGGAGGCAAAGGCCACATACTGTGGAGGAGAAACACACAGTGTCAGAGGGGAGGCCCTACCCCCGAAGCAGAGAGACTGGGTACCTCTGGGCCAGGTCCAGTCTGGGGCCAGGCTGGGCAAGATGCCTGCAGGACGCCCCTTCTGACATGGGCCAGGCAGGCAGGCTACTGTTCCCTCTTCAGAGCGTGGAGTATGGGGTTAAGAGACCTGAAGGGTTAAGAGGCTGTGGCGGAGATTTCGCTGTCTTGACAAATGCCTTTCCTTTCTTCCTGGATGAGTGGCTAGACCATAATTTCCCAGCCTGCCCTCCAGGCTGGGCGGGGTCATATGACTGGTCTCAGGCCAGTGCACAAAAGGGTGTGCGAGAAGGCCCACCCTGGCTCACAAAACCTTCCTGCTCAACCTTTCATGCCCTCTCTCTTTCCCTGATTGCCAGTCAAATGCTGAAGCCCAAGGAAGCCAGCAGGGCCACCATAAGAAAGTAGCTGGGTCCCTGGAGAGACACCTACTAAATACACGGGTGGGAAATGAACTTCTCCTTTGTTGAGACGTTGCACTCTAGATGTGATTTATTAAAGCTTTTAGTACCCCACCCCACCACTGATAAAAGTGACCTAGGTGGCTGAGGCTGAGGTTGCAAAGAAAGGAGGGTAGGGAAGCTATGGTGGAGCCAGGCCCCACAGAGGCCGCATTTCCCACCTTTCTTCCATCCCTAGGCTAGGCTGTTCACTCTCTTTTTCATGGATCTGTACCTCATGCAGGCAGTCTCTTCATATTCTATCCTATGATGAATTGCAAAAGATGTATCTTCCCCAAGGCCTCACACAGCTCCTTTACCCACTCCTCTCTACTGTCCCAGGAACTCACATCGTGTATTGGAAGTGAGTTACCCATCCTGGAGATACAGAAATAAAGACTAAATAGTTATTTGTCAGAGATACTGGGTTGAAGATTCAGGCATAAGGAGAATGGGACCAGGGGTCCTCAAATGCACCATAAACCATAGAGATGGCTTTGCTCCTGCTGCGGCCGGCTGGCCCCAGGGGAAGTGGGTGGGTGGGAGGAAGGAAGAAGCTGCTGGGGAACTGAGGTTTTCCAAACATACGTGGGTGCCTGGTCCTTTGAGATCCCCCACCCGGGTGAGAAGGAAATGGCCAGGATAACCCAGTCTGTCCAGAATGGCCTGCTGTGGACCTGCCCCCTGAGAGAGGTTCAGGAGACCTTGTGGTTTGGTTCGGTCACTCTCACCCCCATCTGATGACCCACTGGGCTTCTCCAGCCACAAGCAAACATGGGTACCCTAGGAAAGAAAATCAAGCAGCTGTCAGAGTTTCAAACCTTCCCTCTCAGACTGAATTCCAGACGAGGGCTCTTCTTATAGCCTCCAGTGTGGGATCATGGAACTTTAACACTGCCCTTGGTAGATGAACCCTGGCCAGGGGATTCTTCCCCAGGAACCCAGCCTTCATGTTCCTGCTGCTTCCCTCCCCTCTGGACTCCCCTCCTCCCAGCCTGTCAAGACAGACCATGAACGGCGTAAGGCCATCTCCCTGGAGGCAGTTCTGGGCTACAGACTAGAATGGGTGGCAAGTTCATTCTCCAGAGCTGCCTTCACAGAAAACTTCAAGGAGTGCCAAGGTGCCACTCTTTATCTGCCACAAGAGGCAGCGTGCTGCTTCTAGTAATTTCTTTGGTTTGTATTGACGTAGCTCCCCACTCGGTGGTGACCCTGTCTGGGTCGACCGTGGCCATCCTGACACCCAACCTAGCACAGATCTAGAAATGAAGAGCTGTGTGGACCTTCAAAGACACATTCCAGGTTGACAGAAAGGGAGAGGAGAGGGGAAGGGACAAAGTCAGCATTTTAGAATACCAGAGTAAGAGCAGCCTTCAGAGATGATCTGGCCCAAGACACTGCATGCTATAAATGGGAAGTCTGGGGCACAGAAACAGGAAATGATCTACCCAGGCCACTCATCATGGCACGCTGGCTCCTGCTGGCTTTAGAGAGTCATGCAATTTTAAAAAACTCGATACTTGACTACTATCGAGTGTGACCCCTCTGCCTTCTTCCTTCCATCCATCCTCCCTTCTTCCCTTTCTTTGTTTCTTCCTTTCTTTATCCCTTTCACCCACTCATCCTTCCTTCTACCCTCTCTCCCTCCTTTTTATCCACATATTCATTTATCCTTCTTTTCTCCCTTCTTCTATCCCTTCCTTTGCTCCTCCTCCCTTCTCCCCCTCTTTTCCATCTGACATGCATTTATTCATTCGTCTCTTCCTTCTCTCTTTTTCCTTCCTCCCTCCCTTCCTTCCTTCCACCTACCCATCTATCTACCTGTCCATCCATCCACCCATCCATACTTTTTTCCTTCCATTCCTCACCGAGCGCCAGGCTATGCCCAGCACAGAGCGCAATAAGACCTCAGCCCTGCCCCCAGGGAGCCCCCTGCACAGCTGAAGATAAAGGACACACACAGAGACAAGTAAAATGCAGTGGGTTGAAAAGGTGAGCCCCCATCAGCCCTGTGAAGTACATGGGGTTTGGACAAGATGGGGGCAGTGCGGGGACTTAAGCCAGGTTTTTCGACTCTGGAAATAGCACTTAAAGGGTCCAGATAGTGCTGACCTGGGACACCACAGGGGCAGGCCAGGAAAGCAAACTGGAAGCCACTGGAAGAGGTCACCAACTCTGATCCAGGTTCATCCAGCTCCAGCACTTTTTCCTTTAGCAGTTGTCAAAGCTCTTGGAGCCTGGAACATTTCCCCAAATGCTGGGTATTTGGCCTCAGATTCCCTCTGAAGGGCCCCGTCTTAGAGCTTGGAATTCACAGCCCAGACTCCCAGGGCCAGGTCATGTTCCTGCCCTGGTCTTTTTGAGAGAGGAGAGGAACATGGACACTGTGAGTTTCTAAACGATGCCAAGAGGCTGGGCCTGCTGCACCTCTGGGCTCCTGATCCCAGCCAGTGGTGGAAGGCAGGAGGCGCTGTCTCTCCTCTCTGCTCCATCAGCCATGGCATCCCCTTCTTAAATCGTCCCACAGCTGTCCTCCTTTGTCCCCTCCATGCACATGGGACTCTCTCTCAATGGGGTCACTGCCATAAAGGCCAGCATATGGTAGGCTTCAATCTCAGCCACGAGTACAGCATCCACCCAGTTATCAGAGGGGGCAACCACCAGAATCCCAGCTCTCTGCTTGGCCATCTGGCTACAGAGAAAAGCCCTGACTTCTCAGCCTAGCCTGTGAGGTTCCCTGTGCCCTGACCGCATTGACTTCCCAGGGACCTCTCCCTGCAAGCACCCAACATTCTTGCCACATGCAACCCTCTGCCATTTCTGACCTTCCGTCTCGGTGTCTCTGCACCTGCTGCCCTTTCCTCCAGGGTGTTCCTGCTGATCTCCACGTGGAAACACCCATCTACCCATCAGTGCCCCACTAAGTAGCCCTTCTCCTGGGACACCTCTCCTGGGGAGACTTCTTCTTGGCCCTGAGGCCCTTAGGAGGCAGCAAATGAAGTCCCTCCACCCAACCGCCCAAGGAGCCTCTAAATTTCCCCCAGGGAGGCAGCAAGGCTGTCTCCAACTTGTGCTCATTAGTGCTTGGGGAGCCTCACAGGAACAGCCCAGAGAGGGCACTGATGTCCCTGGGGGCTTCTCACTTCCTCCCAGGTGCCCTCAAAGGCCCTCAGAGCTCTACACCCATTGGCTCTTCTTGAACAACAGGTCTTGACAGGAAAACTGAGGCCCAGGAAGCAATCAGGTCTTCTGAAATTAGGATAGACAAATCCTGGGTTCTCAGGGATCAATCGCCATCCCTTTCAGATTCTTTCCTCTCTGGGCCTCAGTGACCAAGGGGTGGGGGTGCCGGGGTGGGCAGCAGCGATCAGCCTTAGAGTCAGATACTAGCTGGGGAGGTGGAAGTCAGGCTTCCTAGGCTCTGCTGCTGGCACCTAGTCCCTTATCACAGGCAGGGCCCCAGCAACATCTGGGTCCAAGTGGGCCCTTCGGATCACCATGGAGAAAAGCGCCCCAGCTTGCTCAGACTGCCACAATCTCCTAAGCCTAGCGACTAGCAAGTCAGCCCAGTGCATCAAAGCCAAAGCAAGAGCCCATGGCCAAGCAAGTTCCTAGTGCCCTCCCGCCCATCCTCGGGGAAGCTGAGCCAGGAAGGAGAGAGGAGAAGCTGTCTAAGCTAAAGGCCTGGGGCTTCCTTGGTGGTCTAGCCATTAAGAATCTGCCTGCCAATGCAGGGACGCAGGTTTGATCCCTGGTTGGGGAAGGTCCCACATGCCGTGGCAACTGAGACTGTTCACCATAGCTACGGAGCCTGTGCTCTAGAGCCCATGAGCTGCAACTGCCGAAGCCCACACGCCCTACAGCCTGTGCTCTGCAATAAGAAGGGCCACCGTAAGGAGAAGCCCAAGCGAAGAAGAGCAGCCCCAACTCACCACAACTAGAGAAAGCCCGTGCACAGTAACAAAGACCCAGTACATCCATTAAAAAAAAAAAAAGAAGCTAAAAGGCCTACTGTGCACCTTTAACCTTCCCACAGAGCTGGTGAGACAGGTGGTTGTACCTTATTGTGTCAAAAAGGAAACAGAGAGGTTCAGGGACTAAACCAAGGTTTAAGGCTAGTGATGAAGCTGAGGCTTGGACCCAAGTTGATCCGGCTCCACTGTCTAAGCTCTGTCCACCACCAGAGATGCCAAAGCTTTGGGGGCTAAAAACACAGCTCTGTGCACTAGGGAGCCGGCTCTGATGGGGTCCGGATGGCTCAGTCTTGGAGCTTGACACCCATAGCTCGGACTCCCTGAGGTCAGGTTATGTCTGTCCCCAGTGAGAGAGAGAACCAGCATACCTGAATCCACAGGCTGGAGCCCAGAATGCCTGAAATGGTCTTGGGCCTCGGTGCCCAGTGCTCGCTAGTGCCTGGGGCGGGGAGGCTGCCCCATCTTGCTCGGGGAATCAATGCCAACAGCAGCCTCAGATGGCCCAGCCTGCATCTCTATCTGGCCCACCGTGTTCTGGCAGACCCAGAGAGGGCAGGCTGAGAGACGACCACAACTTGTTCAGGGAGCTCAGCCAGAGGGACAGGGTGGATGCACAAGGATGGGGAGTTCCCAGAATCAGCTGACCCCTGGCAGGGAGGGAACCTCTGCCCGGCAGGCCCAGGCAGTGAGCCTTAGGAGCTGTCCCTGCGGCACCCTGGGCTGGCACACAGAGTCCAAGCTATGGGTGTCAAGCTCCAAGATCGAGTCATCCAGACACAGTTAAGGCCAGCTCCCTTGTGCACAGAGCTGTGTTTTTAGCCCCCAAAGCTGGCTGGGATATAGGAGCTGCCGTCAAGGGCTGGGCACCTGAGGACAGTCACCCCCAGACACACACTGCTGCCCAGAGTAGGCACCTGACCCATTACCTAAGCACACACCTGTGACGAGTGACCACACAAACTACGGCCCAGGGTCCTGACCACACACACACAGAAAACACAGGGCAGACGGATTGTACTGGAACACGTCACTGCCCGTCGGGCACGAGCACGCAGGCGCTATGCCATGAGGCACACACCCACACAGCCCCCACACTCCCTCCATGTATACACTCAGAGCACACGGATGGTCACCACACAGCGTGCCTCCCACAAACACCCCGAACGCCGGGCGTCGCTGCACAGCTGGCCCCTCCTCTGCCCGCCTCACCCCCGCTGGGTGTGACTGACTCAATGTCTGACTCTCCCACAGGATGGCAGTCCCAGCCCGCCTCAGCCTCCCCAGCCTTCCCTGATGCCCTCAGCCTGCCTCCCTGCCCAGACTCCTGATTTCCTATCCCTAGACCTGCCTGTCACCCACCAATTCCTGATTTCCTGCCATTTGCCAGACCCTATCCTTTCTCCCCAGCCCTCTCCAGCAGCAGTAGCTATATGCCCCCACATCGAGGACCCAGACCAGCTGGAGGGCTGACCCTCCTGAGCGTCTAGTCTAACAGGCGGCCACAAAGGGAGCTTTGCCTGGCAGCCCAGGGCCAGCCGTCACCCAGTCTGGCCGCACCTCAGAGGTTACTCTGAGAAATTTCAAGACAGTGCAGGCAATATTGCCTGATAAGGCAGCATAAACCCAAACTGGTAGTTCTGGCTTTTCTTCTTTCTTTTTTTCAGAATCACAAACTGTGAGAGACCCACCAATTGTGTTCTAGAAAGAGGTAGCCATGGCAACAGAGAGAGGCATCCTGTTTCTATGGTAACCAGGGTGGTGAGACTGTTGGCTGTAAAGTCAGACAAACCTACTAACGATCTGTTGACTTAAGAAGATGTTTTATAAATCACCAAGTTATTTTTATCGTAACCCCACCCCTAAAACTATAAATCAGAAAGGCAATTTACTATCTATTAAAATGACCAAGATGTGCTGTGACTTTCATTATAAATTATTTATATCACAGTCATCTTTAGAAAATTGTGCTTGTCTTTCAGAACTGTTCAGGGGTTCACCGTGGGGAATCTGTGTTCTTGCAGTTTGGCATTCCAGAAGTAAGGCCATGGTTGTGATGTGGTGCATGGGCCAACATGCTGATCTGGCCATTCCCTCGCTGTGTGACCTTGGCAGATCACCTCCCCTCTCTGAGCCTCAGTTTCATCTTGGTACAGTAGGGCTGGACTTGGTCACTTCTGAGGATACTGACACTGGGCAAGGCTCCGGCCAGTGGGACTAATCAGGGGAGCCCTGGCTGGTGTCCAGGCCCCAAGCCCCTAGAGGCGTCAGGTCAGTTTTTCTGCCTAATTAAATCTGCCCAGCAGGGGTGTGCTGCGTTTAAGTTAATCCATGCGGAGTCAGTGATGCAGAGCAAGCGGGATGGCCAATTGGCCTAAATAAATTGTCGGTCGAGTTGAGTTTGGAAACTGAATTAGGCTTGTCTGGGCTTCCTTAGGCTGGGCACGCCCACACTGTGCTGGCCTAGCTGAGGGCTCTGAGGGGTACAGGAGGCTCTTTGGGGTCCATCTCCTTTTTGGTCCATTAATAAATGCCTCCACTATGAATGCCCAGTCAGAGGCCTGGCTGCATCCTGAGTGCTCTGTCCAGCATCCGCATTCCAGCTCTGGTCCTTCTCACTGATCCTGCCCTCTTGGCACCCAGTTCAGGGAGCAGCAGGCAGGAGATGCTTCCCATTGTACTATACATCTGACTTGTCAAAGGAGGCAGCCGCTGGAGCAGAAACGGCTGGACCTCGAGGTGAGACCAGCTTGAGTTTGGAGCCTGGCCCGGCTGGTGACCTTGGACAGCACCCCTTTCTGAGCCTTCATTCCTGGACAGGGAGGGGGAAGATAATATCCCCTGCCTCTGGGTGGCTGTGATTAAGAAGAAACAGCACACAGAAAGAAAGAAGGAGGTGTCTGAACGCGCTGCTTCAGTCCCCATGAACCAGAGGTGGACCTCTCCCACCTCTGGCCCTCTCCCATCAAAATAGCACCTGCAGCATCAGAGCACGTCAGATGTAAAAGCTGAGAATCTTATGGTCAGGGGATCGCTGAGTTGGAGGCACCTGGGAGACTCAGGCGGACCTGCCCCCCTGCCCCCACTCCCATCACAAAACAGCACCCTGGTCCTTCAGAGAGTCACCCCATGCCCACGCTCAGCCATACGACACAAGTGAGGACGAGTCCACACTCCTGCCCAAGCCTGCCCATCGGAAGTCAGCCCTGACCCCTGAGGACAAGGGAGCCATGTTTCCTAAGAGACGGGCAGGACAGGGTCAGGGAGAACTTTCTGGATTTAGCAACAAGGAGAACTTAGGGGGAGAGCTAACCCAGAGCCCCCAGAAGCATGAAGGGAAAGCAGGGAGTAAGAGGCCCTCTCTGGGGCGTTTGGTATAGCACAAAGGAGCCAGGGGTGGGTAGAGGCCACTATGCTGGGGAAGCAGGACTGAGCAGAGACTCAAATGCAGAGTCCTGGGCTGCACACACAGCAGTGGGCAGGGCTGGACATTTATCTTTAATCTATGTCTTCTGTGGCTCTGATGCTGCCAGCCCCGTCCTGGACTTTGGGATCCACGAGGCCAGTGCCCGGTAGCTCTGATGCACAAGGGACCTCTTCAGCCTGAGACCACACTGGGGGCTGGAAAGTAGGTGGCATGGTAGAAGGGAGAGAGTCCCGGGCTTGACTTCTGAGACCTGAGTTCAAATCCCAGCTCTGCCACTGGCTGTGTGAGGGCAGGCAAGTCACTTTGCAGAGGCTCAATCCCATCCTTCTTCAAATGGGGACAATCATAAGAATAATAACATGCCCCAGGAAGCAAGGCACAAGGAGGCACCTGGGGAAAGGCCGAGTGTCTAGGGCTTTCCCAGATCCAGGGTGGAATTCCAGGGCAGGGAGAAACCCCAAGACTGCCAGTTCCCTTGCACACTGGTATTCCAGGAGCTGGGCCAAGGCTTCCCTCCACAAAAATCCAAACACAGCATTTTGGGTTTTTTCCACCCAAATTGTTGGGGGTGGGGGAGTGATTGCAAGGAACAGCAGCAACAGCTAAAGGGAGAAATGTGTCTAATTTAGGTTTTTTCCCTCTATTTTTTTTTTGCTCCTGTTGCAACTACTTGCCTGCAAACAACAAACCAGAAGAAAATGACAGTCTTGTGGAGAGCCAACACCTGGCCCTGCAGAGCCTGTTTCCCAGGGTCACAGCCCAAGATGGGGCCATGTCCCAGACCCAGCACTGCGGCCTCATGCTGCTCAGAGTTGGGGTGATCAACAGGCCCACTTCCGTGGGGTCTTCCATGTGAGCCCCAGGCTGAGGACTGCGAGGAAATGAGGCTTGACGGGAAAGGACACCCAAGGTCACACAGTGAGCTCCGTGCTTCCTGGCCCTAACTCGGGTGACAAAATGATGATGGAGCTTCCTGTTGTCAAGCAGGCTTCCTGGGGCTCTCTTAGCATCGTGTCTCGTGTAAACCACAAGCCAGCCCAGGGAGGTAAGTTCTGCTGTTATTAGTGCTTTTCAGACAACAAGTCTGGGGTTTAGGGAAGAGAAGATTCTTGCTCCAGATGTCAGAGGTTCTCAGTGGCAGGATTGGTTTTGCTCCAAAGCCCTGCATTTCAGACCCTCCAAAGGCTCCTTAGACAGCCATGGAAAATGTCCACAGTGCAGGTTGGCCTGGCTGTGCCCTATGAGATGAATGAGGCTGCTCCAGCTTGGCTTCGACCTCAGTCAGCCACAAGCCCCGGAGCCTCAGAGGAGCGGGGCTGTGCAGTCACAGAGCTCCCCTGCCGTGCCTCAGGCCAAGGAGACCAGGTGTCAGGGCCCCAGAGAAGGTGCCCTTCCCACCTGCTCCTGTGACCTGAGGGTTCCTGCTGGAAAATGGACAGTAAACATCTTCCATTAGCATCTTTTAAACGTTTAACTTGTTTTTTTTTTTTTTCGGCTGCGCTGGGTCTTCGTTGCTGCATGTGGGCTTTCTCTGGTTGCGGGGCATGGGCTTCTCATTGAGGCGGCCCCTCTTGCTGTGGAGCACGGGCTCTAGGACGAGTGGGCTTCAGGAGCTGCAGCACACAGGCTCAGCAGTTGCGGCTCTCGGACTCCAGAGCTCAGTAGCTGCGGCGTTTGGGCTTAGTTTCCCCTCGGCATGTGGGGATCTTCCTGGACCAGGGATCAAACCTGCATCTCCTGCACTGCAAGGTGGAAACCCTCCCATTATCTTAAACTTGGAGGAATACCAGTCTTCCACATGGGAAATTCCTCTTCTAGTTTAGGATATAGAACTATGTCTGTTTCCGGATGAGCTTGTCTACTTTCCTATTAGCAAATGATGACTTATGGAACCCTTCATATTTCCTCTTTTGCTCTGACTGCCAGGAAGCTCAGTTAAATTTGATGCTCAAGGCTGAACCCATCATTTACCTAGGTATGAAAGTGAAAGTGAAGTCACTCAGTCTTGTCTGACTCGTTGTGACCCCATGGATTGTAGCCTACCAGGCTCCTCTGTCCATGGGATTTTCCAGGCAAGAATACTGGAGTGGGTTGCCATTTCCTCCTCCAGGAGGTCTTCCTGACCCAGGGATCAAACCCGGGTCTCCCACATCATAGGCAGATGCTTTACCATCTGAGCCATCAGGGAAGTATGGAGAGTTGCTATTTCTTGTTTTCATTATCCAACTCACATTTTCTTTTCTTTCCTTCCTTATTTCTAAGGATTCTGTTGTACGTGTGTCTCATGGGCCTCAAACCTTCTTGTGCCACAGACTGGAATAAGAAACACCTGACTCAGACTCTCAGATGAGGAAGTGAACAGGAAGGCACTCCCTCTGGGGCTGGGTCAATAACCCAGAGCAGATGTCTCTGCTGGTGACCACCAGTGACAGGAGCCCTTGAGACTACATTCTGTCTTTGGACAGCTATCCAGACAGGTATTTCTTATTTAAGCCAGCCTCCCTGCCTCTTTCTGCCAGGGATCCCAGTTCTGCCCTCTGGGGTCACCAGGACACTTCCTCCCTCTGACAGCCCTGCCCACACCTGCAGATAGGCCACAGGGCCCACCCTGAGCTGTCCCTCCCACGTGCCAGGCTTCCTCTGGCTCCATCCATGCTTCCTATCTTGGGCCAGCTCCCGGCCTGTTTCAGAGCCTGATTGTGTTAGGCACCCACTTGCAGGTGGCCACATGGATGGCACGCATGGCCTTTTTCAGCACTCACAGCCACCTCAGTGGTGAGAGTACCGGGCTCCATTGAGCCTCACTGACCTCTGCCGTAAAGGAATAATGACTACTCTCGCAAACATGATCTCATTTATCTTTAAAAACCTCCCCAGGGGAGGCGTCAGTAACTCCATTTAGCAGATGAGAAAATTGAGGCTCAGATTGGTTAAGATGTGTGCAAAAAATAAATAAATAAAACCCCACCCAGCTGGGAAGCAATAGGCAGAATTTGAAACCAGGTCTCCCTGATGCTAAAACCACCATACTCCAGGGCTTCCATTTATAAATCTCTTTCATATCCATCCAGGCAACCCTTGGACGAAGACATTTGTCTTCCCATTATAATGTCATAGGAACAGCTGGCTAAAGTTTACAGTATCTTCATATTTTGAATCCCATATAAACACTGTGCATGCGCGTGCATATGTGTGTGTGTGTGTGTGTGTGTGCGTGCACGCTCTCTCTCTCTCTCTCTCACACACACACACACACACACTAGCTGGGCCATCAGTAGGACAGCCTTTATTGCCCCCATTTGGTAGATCAGAAAACTGAGGCTCCAAGCTCTACGAAGTGTCCACTAGGAACCCACAGGGAAGTTTTCCCCTAGGGCTCACTTATGGTTTTGCACTGAGTCAAGGGTCCTGACTCCCCATAGGGTATGCATGTGTGTGTACATATGTGTGCGTGTGTGTGTGTTGAGAGACACAAAAAGATGACCCCAAGGGGGACAGGTCAGGGAGGGCAGTGGACACAATACAGGTGGGACCACAGCTGACTGCCCACCTGTGTTTCCTCCAAAAAATATTTAAGCTTTACCCCAGGCCTGTGCCAGGCACTGGATACAAGGTGAGCAAAACAGCCATAGGTCTTGCTGGGAAAGACTGACATTTATCAAATAGCCAGGCAGGCAAATACATATTTGTATGAGGAGATGAGGACTTTGAGGGGAATGCACACAGCATTCGATGGGCTTTTAACAACAAGCCTGGGAACTGGAGAGGCCTCCAGGAGGAAGTGACAAGGGTACAGGGGTTGGAAAGGTAGGTAAAAATCACTAGGGAAATGCAAGGTCCAAGGACAAGCACTCTAAGCAGAAAGAACAGGAACAATTCCCCATCCTTGCCTTCCTTGACCATCAGCAGCCTCTAAAACAGCTCACCACTCCCTCTTTTCTGTCACACTTTCCAGGTCCCCACAGTCTCTTGATTTTCCTCCCACCTCACTGGCTGCTCCTTCTTGACATCCTTGGCAAACTTGTCCCCAGCCTCTAACTTGTGGGGTGCTCCAGAGTGCAGTCCTTGGTGCTCTTCTCCATTGACACGCATTCCCTTAGTGACCCATCCAGTTTGAAAGCTTAAATACCATCACCTATTCAAATACCACTAACTGCACACTCCCAAACACTTATCTGCGTCAGGACTCCAGCACCCACCTCCCTCGTGTCTCTGTGGTGGAGATCTACTAGCGTCTCTGCAGCTCAGCACGTCAAATAAGCTCCTATATACCACCCCCACTGCCGGCAGCCTTCTGCATTGCAAGAGATGGCAACTCTATCCTCCCAGGACATTCTTGCCAAAAAACCCTGGAGTCATCCTTGACACCTCTCTTTCTGTCACACCTCACATTTAATTGTAAGGAAATTCTGTTGGCTCAGATCTAAATAAATCCAGAATCTGACCACTTCCCACCACCACAATTACCACCCCATCCGTAGATTTACGGTAAGAGCCTCTTAACTGGTCCCTCAGCTTCCAATATTCCTGGAGCTCTCGGAGTGTTTTCAACACAGCAGCCACATGATCCTTTTAAAATGTAAATCTGATTGTGTCATTTCTCTGCTCAAAACCCTGCTTCAGCTCCCCGTTTCTCTTGGAGGAAGAGCCTCACAACACCCTGAGGTCCCCACGGGATTGGGTTCTCCATTCGCCTCCAAGCTCATCTCCTATCGCTGTCCCCCTTGGCTTGTTCCAGCCACACCGCCTCCTCAAACACAATCCTTAAACATGCCAGACACACGCCCGCCTGAGGGCCCTCACACCAGCCCAGGGTGCCCTTCCCCAGCGTCCTTGTGGCTCGTTCTCCTGCCATTGCACGCGGCCCACTGACCACTCTAAAATGTCAGCCAGCACCCCACGCGGATCTGATTCTCCTTCTTCTGCTCGCCCCATGGAGCACGCCCCCCTTTGGCAAACACTAACTCTCCCCAGCTTTACTGAAGTACGAGGTATATACAGCAACACTTACCCATTCTAAGCATCCACCTGGACAATGTTGGCACTTCACACCATCCAATTCGCTCATTTTCATGTCTGTTGTTTGCCTTTCTCCCCCTTAGCATGTAAGGCCCATGCGGCGGTCAGATCAGAGGATCAGGACTGGCCCTGCCATTAGACTCAAGTCACACGCTCCACACTAGTAGGGGAAGAGGGGTCCCTTCCTTGGGAACCAGGGGCACAGCTAAGCAAGAGCACAGCTTCCCATCCTATGCATCTGCTTGCCTCAACCCATCTGTCTACATAGTGGGCACAACAACTCCCTTAGCCTCCTCAGGAGGAGATCACCTCCTCTGACGCCCACTTTCCCTTGCCTGCACGGGCAGTGCACGCAGTCACAGACTCACTAATACAGCATCTGCTTCTACTTTGCAACGTGTACAGTCGTTGGCTTCAAACTTGTGTTTACACCAGCACTGGCCACACTCTCAGCAGATCAATATCCACGCTGGTAAAAGCATAATCTCTCTCCATGAATCCGTGACGAACCTGGTCTTGGATGCAGTCACTAATCATTTCGCTGTGTTGTCATCAGCTTCATTCCCATAGAGGTGGTGTGTTACACTGGCAAGGGGCACTGTGACCGAGAGCAGATCCAGGTCTACACTGGCAGCGGGTATACTCGTTAACAGCAGACTCATGTCTACACAGGTGGCAGGCCCAGTCACACTCATCTCTTGTCCAGGGGCAAAGACCTGCACCGTTACTGGCTGAGAACATGAATGAGGGGAGTGGGCACAAGGGCACCAAAGTTCCTTTTCAGAGGCCAGACAGTCTCCCCTCCCAGCAGGCTGCCAGCTGAAGGTGCTTACTGCGGAATTCAGCAGCCTGAGTCCTGCCTAGGGGGCAGAACTGGCATGGGAACATGAAATTCAAAACCCCAGTGCAGGCTGTGGGGTGAGGATGCTGGAATCTGGGACACATGGCGAGGAGATGAGACCATGTCTATTCCCAGCACCTCGAGATCACTCAAGGTGAGGAGAGACTCGGGCTGTGTGACTCCTGGTGCCGCCCGCCCCCTCCCCACCCCACACCCGGGCCTGGCCCAGCCAGCCTGGGCTTAAAACAGAACCAGGAAATGTCACTTTCTTTTTGAGGAGGTGCGATGGGAGGAGAAAGGCCAGGCAGTTCAGCTGCTGGCCTATTCAAAGGTAGGGAACGGTGACACTGCCCTCAAATCCTGAATCTTGTTTCCTACCCAGGTTGGAAATTTCATGTTCCCATGCCAGTTCCAGCCCCTGCCCCAGTGGATGGAGTGCTGTCTAGGGCCAGCCCAGAGGCCCCAGACTGCCCGACAGCCCCAGCCAAGGCTCTGCTGCGGCTGTATGACTCCTGTGTTTGCCCAAGCCGGGACCGGGCCTGTGGCCTGAGCAGGCTCAGAGACTCAGAGGCTGTGGCTGAGCCAGATACCATCCACTGCACTGGGTTGCTGTGCTAGGCTGGCTCATGGCGGTAGCTCTAGACTCAGGGCCGAATGTTTGGCCTGGACGATGCCCGCTGCCGGGTGCCATTGTGCTGCCATTTCCCCATCTGCAAAATGAGAGGGGGCCCAGACCCGCTCCAGCTCCTCTTGTAGGATCCCCATGTTACCCGTAAGAACATCTCAGTCCTACCAGAGACACAGCCTGAACGAGAGACAAGTGAGCATGGAGTCTTCCATCCAGCGAGCCACGGATGCAGCTTTCACTCACATGGTCATTCATTCAAGCTTCGTGCATTCACTGAGTGCCTATTTTACGTTTCACAGGAACCTCCAGAAGTCACAGCTTTAAATAAAGCTTCCGGCACTGGGGAAGGCACATAGTAGGAACTCAATAGTGAGGGTAAAAACATCCACTGAGTGCTACATCCTGAGCTGGACTCATCATCAGCACTCCCAGTGCCCCATCTCATTGACCCCTGCACCATCTCAGAGGTCCATACTGCAGTTACCATCCCAATTTCACAAAGAAGGAAACTGAGGCTCAGAGAGGTTGAAGAAGTTGCCCATGATCAGATACCCGGAAGGTGATGGAGTTAGGATTTGAAATCCAGCTTTCCATGACTCCAAAACACATGCTCTTAACCAAACGCCTCACCCCTGGATAAACACTGACTGAATGACTGCCTGGGTGAATGAGTAAAACTTTGCATTGGGGCAAGTATGGGTTCATGGGTGTCCGAGCCCATGAGCGTGGGGAGCACGCGTGTGCGGGTGTTTATGTGTTTGCATGCGGAACTGTTTTATGGAAAGACTCTCCCTGTTGTCTTGGCCTTGTGTGTGCTGGAGCTATACTTAGCTGTAGCTGTGACTGTAATGAGCAGTTAGCAGCACACCAGGCACTCTCACTGGGACCTGGTTTCCCAGGGAGATCGCCAGGGCCAGTGTGTGTGTGTGTGTGTGTGTGTGTGCGCACGTGTGCAGCGGGTGCAGCCTGGTGCTGGGGAACGCTGAAGCAGGGCTTGGGGAGGGGCCTGGTAGGCTCAGCACTGTGCCTTATGCAAAGTGAGAGCCTCAGCTCCAGACTAGCTGCATCTAAGCTGCCAAGCCCTGCTAAGCTCAACTCTTGGCCCCCCATGTCCATGGTCCCTTGACTGGCCCTTGTTAGGCAATTAAAAGCCTTGGAGTTTGTGTCTAGAGCTTGGGGATTGATGGAGAAAAGCAGTTGGGTGTGGATGGACCTCAGCATACCTGAGCCAGGCTCATCCAGGGTCTCAGGAGAGCCCCTCCTCAGCCAGCACATCAGAGGTATTAAGGAAGCCTGCTTGCCAAGGCTGGGGACCTAAGGAGAAAGAGCGGCCTCCCCACCCCAGAACAGATTGAAACCACAGGTATGCTCAGTGCGGTCTGAGGTCAATCCTCAGGGACTGAAGGCCAATCCTCCTCTCACGGCCTCCTCCAGTGGCTGCAGAGAGCCTGGAAAACCCCCAGGCCCTGAGGACCTCCCTGTCACATGGTTCTTCCTGCAATTTCTTTCCAGCCCGTCCTGGTTCTGCTCCATCAGAGCCTCTCACCTTTGAGATTGAGCCAGTTCCCCAGGCCAGTCCCTGCCCCTAGCTTCCAGCTCCTTCACTCCACAAACCATCCATTCCTTGTATCAGCAAACCCACAGATAGGCTGGGTGGCTCCACCCTGCCTTCTACCCTGAAGTCCTCAGCATCCAAATCCCATCCTCTAGAATGTTTCCATTTAGTGAGAGATAGGACTTCCTCTGCTGCCTTGAAGTCAAGGGTGGCATTTCCTGGGGTAGCGCAACAGGGTCTGGGAAGAGCCCTGGACGTGGAAAGCCTCAGCAAGTCAGTATAAACCATGGTGACTTCTTACACTGAGGCCTTTACTCAGATCCCCAGACTGCCAGTCAAGGAAAAAATATCTTCTTGGTGACAGCCAGGCCTCAGGAGACATGATTCCTGCCACCTAGAAGGGAAGCCAGTGGCATTTCTGACCTTTGCGCCACTAAATATATCATTGGTGACAGTGGTTCATGACCCTGAGGTTATGGGGCTACCGGACAAGGCTTCTACGGCTGCCTCCCTGTCTGCGGCTCAGCCAGGCCTCCTTATACCACCATCCCCAGGGAATCTGAACCCAGGACTAGGTTCAGTGTGCCCTAGACAGCCAGCTCCAACCCCTGGCGAGCACCTTCTGTGTACTGGGCTCCGTGCCGAGGGCTCCACCCCTCTGGGACTCTTCCCCATCTCACATAGGAGAAAATGGCTCAAGACCACCTGCCCAAGCCCACACTGAGGCGGGGGGCACCAAAAGCCGGGCCCAGCCAGATCCAAGGCTTGTCCTCTCATCCCACCCTGTCCGCTCCTCACATTCCTTCCGCCTTTGGGATCTGGTCTCCCCTCATGGACCCCACACCCAACCACAGCCCTGTTCTGACTGTATTTTCTCCCTCAGAAACTACTTTTCTGCCTCTGGTCTAAGTGGGTTCTTCCAGCATCTCCGAGAAGCAGGTGACACCATCATGTACACTTTATAGGTGAGGCAACTAAGGCCCAGAAGGACAAGGGCCATGTTCCAGGGGTGCGGGCCACTCAGGGTCCATGTGACCAGTGCCCACGGCACCACGAGGAGAAGCACGCTGTTCAGGGCTGACCCTTAGCAGATGACAGCCCTGTGGGCTTCCAAAAGGGCAGCCCTCAGCCCAGGGCTCAGGCAGTCTCCAGGTGACCCAGTGGGTGGCTGTGTTCTTCCCAGCTGCTCAGAGAGCCCCTGAGGTTGAGCATAAAACACTCATCTCTAAGTGCTAAGACAGCGGCCCCTGCAGGAGGCTGTATGTTCAGTCCTGTCCTGCTGACAAGGTCCAAGGGAGTCCCACTCCCCCACTGTACCACCTGCACAGGCAGAGAAGGGCCCTGGGGAACCACTGAAGCCCCCCGTTACAGCACCTCTCTTCACAGACATCAGGTTCATGTTCTCAGAACCCCCCACAGCAGGTGAGGCCAGCGTCTGCAGAACACCCTTTACAGCTGAGGCAGCCAAGGCTGACAAGGTCATACGGCTCACAGCCAATAGAGCTACATTTGGACCCTGGCAAGCCTGGCTCCAGTCTGGCCCATCACCACCACACTAACCATCTCTCTCAGCACACTCGGAGTGAGGGTTCTGCCACAGGAAACTGCAGACAGGACCTTTGCCTGAACGGGCCCCTCACCTCTGACTCCCTCACCAACTTCCAGCCCAACAACCCCTCAGAGAGCAGCTCACCCTTCCACCGCTACCCTGGTGGCAGCCCCATGTGGCCCCAGTGTCTCCTCCTGGGCGCAGCTGCCTTTGAGGAGAGGACAGAGGTCCCCCAGGATGGTGAAGCAAGAGCCCTTCCCTGAGGCCCAGCTTCCTGGAGGTCCAGACTGGGCAGTGCCTTTGGCCAGGAGAGGGGAGGAGATGGCAGTGCAGATGTGAGCACAGCCAAGTGCTGGAAGGACACGCACTGTGGGTAAGACCCCACTGTCAGGCACCCCGGGGGGCTGTGCAGAGCTCTGCTCTCCTCCTACCGTCCCCCAGTTCAGCCCTGGACCCTGGTCTCTCTCTGCGCCTTGAACCCCAGGCACACACCTGCTTGGGGTTTTTACCTGTCCCATCTACTCTGCTCTGCAGATGCCACATGTCTTCCTCCCTCTCCTCCTGCAAGTCTTTGCTGAAACATCACCTGCCCAGGGAGGCCTTCCCTGCCACAGGAGTTAAGTCACCACCTCCAGCCTTCCCCGGGTCTTCCCTCTGTTGTATATCCCCCTAGCACTGCTTACCATCCGACACACGAAACAGTACATGTATTTCTTTCTTTTTATTCTCCCTGCTTGAGAATGTAAGCTTCTTGAGGGCAGGGATTCTTGACTGCTTTATTCTTTGCTCCACTCTCAGCTTCTAGAACAGTGTCTGCAACCTAGTAAGTAGGTGCTCAATAAATATTTGTGGAATGAATGACCAGGTGCTAAGAGCAGCCCCCTGGCAGGGGAACCACACAGACTGTCTTCATGTGGACAGTCGGGATGTAGGGACAGCAGTCCCTTCCTACACTGTGGATGGGGGAGGTAGAAGGTGAGATGGAGTGCACCATGGGCAGAGGGTCAGGGGGAAAGTAAAGCAGAATTAGGGTTGCCAGGCTGGCAGGGAAGGGCCAAGTTAAGCCAGGGAAGAAGGGGCATGCATCTGAGGCCCTGAGGCTTGAGTGAGCTTCCTCTGGCTGCCGTGGGCCCGGCTGACAGAGTATTAGACTCTGGGTCCAGCAAGGTTGGCTCTGGTCCCCTGAGCTCAGTTGTCTGGGGCTACTCCAGCTAAAATTAGACTGTTCCCACTCAGCCTGGTGGGGCAGTCCAGCCTGAGGATAGGTACTGCCCACTGGCACCAACAGGAGCCCCAGTCCTTAGCCCCGAGGCCCCAGCAGCTCCTGGGGTCGGCCTGGGCCCTGCTGCCACTGCTCCCTGAGCCTGCGCATCCCCTGCAAAGATATGTCTCAACACCCTGCACTGGGATGCCTGGACACGGCCCACCACCCCCGCCACACTGGCACACTTCTCAGCACCTTAGGTCCCTGGGCTTGGCTCCTGACCACAGCCTGATGTCAGCGGCCTCCCTCCCTCTCTGCCCGTGGGCAGGAGTTCCATCATCCGTCTCTCTCCCCACCCCGCTACGCCTGGAGAGGGAGGCAGAGCAGGGGTGAGTGGCCCGTGACAACAGAGGGGGTGCCGAGCCCTCTGAAGAGGGCTATGACCTGCCCATGGCACACGGCAGGTTTACGGCAGGACCAAGACGGAATCCAGGCCTGCCTCCAAAGACGACACCACTGAGATCTGGTTCCTGGGAGAGAGATGATTCTGGAAGAAGGGGCCCCTGGGGCCAAGTAGGTGAGGTGACCCTCAGAGAGGTATTAAAGGGAGAGTCAGTTGCTGAAAAAGGAAGCAGGTAGTGAACAGGCCAGGGTTTGGTTCTTCTAGAGCCACGCACTGTTAAAAAGACAATAATGGAACCCACGATAATTAAGCACTTATTATGTTTCGGGTTCTGGGCTAAGTGCTTAACACATTCAATCCTCCCGACTTCCCTATGAGTCAGGTGCTATTAATAACCCTCTCTTGAGGCACAGACAGGTTAGGGAACTTGTCCAAGGTCACACAGCTGAAAAGAGGAAGTGGGGCTGGGATTCGAATGCAGGCCTCCTGGCTCAAGAGGCCATGCTTTTAAGGAGAGAACGGGGCTCCAGGGCATATCGCTAAGACTGGGTCACTAGGAAGTGGGGGCCGGCCCCGAAGCCCATGCACTTTCTACTGAACACAGGACTGTGGCTTTAAGCAGGGGAATTTGGGACAAAAGGCATCTGAGGACTTCCAGGGGATGAGTCTGTATTGAAAGCCAGTAACTAATACCTAGAACTTCACGCAAACACAGCTGACAGAGGAAAGGGGTCGATGGGAGCGGTAAAGCAAGGGAAGGAGGTGAATGGAGAAGGAGGTGGGGAAGGAGAGGGAGAAAAAGAACCTGGCTAGTCTTTAGGAGAAACAGAGTCCCAAAGGAAGTCAGATGTGGGCATTCGGCTGGACCAAGTGGACGTGAGAGCTCAGAGTCCTTGCAATGCACAATGTCATCATCCCAAGAGCTTGCACATCCTGGTTTTCAAAAATACTTTTTCAGTCTCTGAGCTCTGGTTGTGGGGAGTGAGTTGGGATGGAGGGCTTGTGCTCCCAGGTGAGGCAAAGAAGGACCGGGTCAGCCAGTAATAGGCTCTGAAGCATGATGCTGATGTCTGGCCTAGGTCTTCAACTCTGGTCTCCTTATCTATTCTCCCAATGACTATGTATTTAGAACCCGCTATGTGCCAGGCCCTATTCCAGGTACCAAGCACAGAACAATGGGTAAAAGACAAAAATCCCTGTCTTCCTGGAGCTTAAATTCTAGTGAAGCTTTTATTCTTATATAAGAATATAGAGTTTATATTCTAGTAGAACATTCTTTACTATTTCATTGGAAAAGACCCCGATGCTGGGAAAGATTGAAGGCAGGAGGAGAAGGGGACAACAGAGGATGAGATGGTTGGATGGCTTCACCGATGTGATGGACATGAGTTTGAGTAAACTCCAGGAGATAGTGAAGGACCGGGAAGCCTGGTGTGCTGCAGTTCATGGGTTACAAGGAGTTGGACACGGCTGGGAAACTGAACAACAACATATTCTAGTGGGGGAAGTGGACAATAAACAAGGTCAATAATAAAATACAGTTGGATGCTGTTAAATGCCAAGAAGAAAACGGGAAAGCAAGAAATGGGGGAAGGGATCGCAAGGGTGCAACCTGAGGGGACGACCTCTGAGTACAGGCCTAATGGAGGTGAGGGAGTAAACAGTGAGAGGAAAGTGCTCCAGGTAGAAGGCAGGGTGAGAGGACAGGTCTTGAGGCAGAAGCACGAGCACTGCGCTGGCGGAAAACCAAGGAGCCAGATGAGTGGGGAGGAAACAGAGCTGGGTGCGGGCAGCTCCTGCGGAGCCTTATAACCCTTGTAGGGGCCTGGGCTGCTCCCTGAGTGAGCAGAGCACAGGGATGGCTCAACCTGACAGGCGGAGGGCCCTGGCTGCTGTGTGCAGAAGGCGCTGCAAAGGGCAGAAGCAGGCGGACTGTTCACAGGAATCCGGGGTGCGGGGGGAGACAATGGTGGCTTCAGCTAGGGAGGTAGCGGTGGAGGCAATGTGACGAGGTCGGCTTCTGGCTGTATTTTCAGCACGGAGACAACAGGATTTGCTGATGTGTGAGAGAAAAAGAGGAATCAAGGATGGGTGCCGAGGTTTTTGGTCTCAGCACCCGGATGGAAGCGGCTGTCATTTATCCAGCTGGGGGCTCACCCTCCAGGCCCATCACCCCGATGTCAGTGTCTTGGGCACAAGGAAAGATCAGAATCACCCATGAAGCTCTGCCAACCCGCAGACACCCGTCCAGGCCTCTCTGTGTCCTGATACTTCCCCTCCACTGGGAACGGTTTCCTGCCTCAGCACTTCTCAGAATCTGGTGTGCATATGATTCATCTGAAGATCTTGTTAAAACGCAGATTCTGAATCGGTAGGACTGGGGGCAGGGCTGGGACCTGAAACGTTTTCTTTTTACCACGTGCCTAGGTGATGTTGATTCTCTTGGTCAGAGGACCACACTGAGGAGCAACAATGCCTGTGTCCCAGACCCCAAGGCAAATCCTCCTTCTCTGAGTATCAGCATCGCCAGAGAACAGACTCTAGAGCATAAGTATCCTGACCATCTCCTTCCAGACCCAGGAGTCAAGTTCTCCAGGGACAGAGCCCAGGAGTTGGACCTGTCTTCTGCTTTTGGCTGCTCAGCATGTGGGATCTTCCCTGACCAAGGACTGAACCTGTGCTCTGTGTTGGGAGTGTGGAATTGTAACCAGTGGATTGCCAGGGAAGTTCAAGCCTGATGTTTTTGAAGGATCCTAAGTAAACCAAAGAATTAATGCTTTTGAACTGTGGTGTTGGAGAAGACTCTTGAGAGTTCCTTGGACTGCAAGGAGATCCAACCAGTCCATTCTGAAGGAGATCAGTCCTGGGATTTCTTTGGAGGGACTGATGCTGAAGCTGAAACTCCAGTACTTTGGCCACCTGATACGAAGAGTTGACTCATTGGAAAAGACCCTGATGCTGGGAGGGATTGGGGGCAGGAGGAGAAGGGGATGACAGAGGATGAGATGGCTGGATGGCATCACTGACTCGATGGACGTGAGTCTGAGTGAACTCCGGGAGTTGGTGATGGACAGGGAGGCCTGGCGTGCTGCGATTCATGGGGTCGCAAAGAGTTGGACACGACTGAGCGACTGAACTGAACTGAAGTAAACTGAAAGTTAGCCACGGATGGGGGTCCCCAGCAAACACCCCTCTAGCCCCATTACAACGATTGCAAACACCCCTGGCCCGTCCAGCACAGCAGCAGCCCACTGCCTCCCTTCTCAGCAGTGCCCCAGCACCATCGAAGATAGCCCTAGCCTGCCCTGCTTCAGCTCCTAGAGTCTGGCATAGCATCTGGTCTCTCAGTATACCTTTCTGCAACTCGTGAAGGGCAGACAGCTAAGAGAAGGGCCTGGAGAAGAGAGCTGTAGGTGCCACCCGCTGGGCCAGAGCAAGCACACCATAGGGAGGTGGTACCCCCCGGTTTATGCCATGAGAGGACTGGGGGAGTCTACACACCCGGTGACTCCAAGGGGTCCAGTGCCTATGGCGACGCCAGGCAGGACGGGATTACTACGGGAGCCTGAATGAATGGAGGAGGAAGCTTCTCAGACCCCCTCCCCTGGGCTCCTGCCCGCTTGACACCAGGAGAGCTCACATGTGCCCTAGAGAGGAGCTGGGCCCAGAATGTGGAAGGAGAAATAGGTAAGGACTAACCCAGCTCCCGGGGCTTTCCCAGGTGGCACTAGTGGTAAAGAACCTGCCTGTCAATGCAAGAGACACAAGAGATGCAGGTTCAGTCCTTGGGTTGGGAAGATCCCCTGGAGGAGGGCATGGCAACCCACTCCAGTATTCATGCCTGGAGAATCCCATGGATAGAGGAGCCTGGCGAGTTATGGTCCACAGGGTCCCAGAAAGTCAGAGACAACTGAAGCAGCTTAGCGTGCATGCACAGCCTGGCTCCCACAGTGCCTTTGGGAAGCTGAAGCTTGGAACTCTAGACTCCTGGAGTGTCAGAGTGGTGAAGGGACTTGGTGGTCATTTAGAACAGGGGTCCCCAGTCTCTGAGATCTAATGCCCTATAACCTGAAGTGGAGCTCATATAATAATAATAGAAATAAAATGTATAATAAATGTATTGTGCTTGAATCATCCTGAACCCATCCTCCACCCTGGTTCATGGAAAAACTGCTTTCCACAAAACTGGTCCCTGCGGTCAAAAAGGTTGGGGACTGCTGATTTAGAAGGTCCTCTACCAGTCCACTCTAAAGGAGATCAGTCCTGGGTGTTCATTGGAAGGGCTGATGTTGAAGCTGAAACTCCAATACTCTGGCCACCTCATGCAGAGTTGACTCTTCACATTGGAAAAGACCCTGATGCTGGGAGGGATTGAGGGCAGGAGGAGAAGGGGACGACAGAGGATGAGATGGCTGGATGGCATCACCGACTCGATGGACATGAGTTTGAGTAAACTCCGGGAGTTGGTGATGGACAAGGAGGCCTGGTGTGCTGCAATTCATGGGGTTGCAAAGAGTCGGACACGACTGAATGACTGACCTGAACTGAACTATCTTCCAAAGGGAGAGAAACTATAGCCTGAACCTGCCTATGGGAGCCTGGTTGGCTTAGTGGCCTGGCTACAGATCTTGCCCTGGTGTAGTTGCCTCATGCCCACAACGGGGGTCCTGTCTGCAGCCTCGTCTCTCCTCGTCTGTGGGCTGGTGCTAAGCCACAGGCCCCCAGGAGTGACCTACTGACCGTCAGCTCAAATCAGGCAAGCCTGGTGACTTCTTGCCCAACCCAAACCATGCACTTCCAAAGGAGTCACAGAGGGCAGGAGTAGTCAGGTTAAGCATTAGGGACCTGGGGGAATGGATTTTCGGTTCAGCAAAAACTAGAAAGGCTACTGGGAGAGGGAATAGATGAGCAAAAACCCAGAGGCTGGACTGAGGGCTGAAGATGAGGTCAGGGAGGAGCCTGGCAGAAGGGAGGAGCCTGGCAGAAGGGAGCAGCAGGACCCGTGGCCAGCTTCCAGAGCAGAAGGCCTCGAATGCGGAGCTGAGGAGGAGCCAGCATGCTCACCAGGTGTCACCTCTTGCAGGATAACTTCTGATCCTCCCAAGCCCCCCAGCCATTTCCGGGGGCCTGCACGGCTGGCAGGGGCAGGAGAGGCACCTTCTGAAAAGCCTCTTCTTGGGGGCTGCCAGGGCATCATCTTACCCCACCAGGCTGGGCCTTCACCTGCCATGGTTCAGGGGCCAGAACTGCAGAGCAGGATTCCCGAACAGGTTTCTGGGAAAGAGAGTTTGCTGAAGGAGGAAGGAAAACAGAAGGAAACCCAAGCCTGTGCCACAGCCAGCCACAGCCCCCAGTTCCCTGGAATAGCGACAAGAGGCGGTACTGAATTGTGGTTATGGATGGAACTCCGGGGTCAGGTGGTCCTACAGCTAAATGCTGGTCCACTACTCAGGGTCTACAATGACCTTGGAAAGGCTACTTAACCTCTCTGAGCTGCAACAGCCTCATCTGGGACATTGGTGTGATAATCATGGTACAGCTCCATGGGTGTTCGTTTGACAATTGAATGAGAATATGTAAATCAAACCCTTAAGGCTGTCTGATACATAGTAAGTGCTTTAGTAAATAAAGTGCGTGTGTGCTAAGTCGCTTCGGTTGTGTCTGACTCTCTGTGACGTTATGGACTGTAGCCTGCCAGGATCCTCTGTGTGTGGCATTCTCCAGGCAAGAATACAGGAGTGGGTTGCCCTTTCCTGCTCCAGGAGATCTTCCCGACCCAGGGATTGAATTTGAGTCTCTTAAATATCCTGCATTGGCAGGAGAGTTCTTTACCACTAACACCACCTGGGTAGTAAACAGTAGCCATTAGTATGGTGACTCAAGAAAGGGGCTT
Source organism: Ovis aries (assembly GCF_016772045.2). NCBI lineage: Eukaryota > Metazoa > Chordata > Mammalia > Artiodactyla > Bovidae > Ovis > Ovis aries. The sequence continues at coordinate 34,531,607 of NC_056068.1, forward strand.
CTGGAAAATCTTGCCTGGGGGATGAATACAGGATCTGGGCCAAGTAGGGGTTGACTGGGTAAGAGAGGTGTCTATCAGCTGTACTGGGCCCTGGGAGGGGAGTGGGGAAGGGAGGAAGGAGGGCAGCTAACTGCTGCCCAGGTGGAATTTAACATTCTCTTAAAACTGACAGAGCAAATAAATACAAATGGCCAGCCCCTAGGCCAAGAGGCTTGGGTTGGAGTTTGAGCCTCGTTGATGGGCTGTGTGGTCTTAGGCAAGTGTCTTCCCTGCTCTGAGCCTGATTTTCCTCTGCCGGATGAGGGCAGTAGCTAGAGGTGGCCTGGCAGCACCCAACAGCCCTGTGCATGTGAACGGCGGTCCCTCCCCGCAAGTGGTTCCCCGGCACTAGGACCGGGCATCTCACCGTCCCCAGAGCCTCTTAGGTTCCCCTTTCCCTGGAGCCCGCACCCAGGGTGTGGTCAGGCTGGCCCAGGGCCCATGGGAGGCTGCAGCCTGAGGCCATGACCTTTTGGTCCAGAGTGAATACACTGGTCATGGGACTGCTCAGAATAGTCATAGCACTATATTCATCTGTCTTGGGAGGCCCCGAGATCCTTGGTCCAGGCAGTGGGCCCTGGAATGAGCCCCCACCAGCTCCCTTCCCCCACCTCTGAAACAACATACTTCCCTCTCTTGGAGGATCAGGCCAGTCTCCTCTAAAGCTCTGGCATATTCTAGACTGCCCAGAGTTAGGGAGCACATATTCCTGCCCCAAGAGTGCGAGACCCCGGTACTCGCTGAGGTGTTGTAAGGTAGACGGGGCTTCCAGCCACGGAACCAGGAGGTAGAGACCTGAATTTCTAAACCAGCCCCCTAACTTGGTCACACGTGACCTTGGACAAAGCACGCCTCTTTGGGCCTCGCCTTCCTCATCTGTTTCAATAATGGCTCCTATTAAGCTGAGTATGTAAGAAGCTTAGATTCTGGAGCAGGAGACAGATTGGAATCAAGCAAGACTGTTAATGAGCATTTTGTTACACACTAGATTGCTACTTTAAAGGGAAGGACTCTGGTCCTAGACCCAGCCTGTGGGGTCCAGAAAGGCATTGCCAGGGAGCTGAGGTTTGAGGAGGGGTGTCAGGGATAAAGAGGGGCAACTCAGGAGGAAAAAGGGAACAGCATATGCAAAGGCCGTGAGGCAGGGGGACCTGTCATGTGCAAGAAACTGAATTGCAGCCAGGATGACTGAAGCTCATCTGATGTGATGGAGAGAGCCAGGCCAGAGGAGCCTAGAGAGACAGGCAGGGCCTGAGGGGCCACAAATGGGCTGGGCAAGCACCGAAGGGTTTTAAGCAGGCAAGGCTGTGAGCTGACAGATTTGTGAGTTGAAGAGATCTCTGCGGCTTACAAGTGGAGGATGACATGGAAGGGCCAGGGGCTGGAGGCAGGACAGGAGTCGGGAAGCTACAGGAGGGTGGGCCTGAGGGACACAAAGATGGCTGGAAACCAGGATAGTGGGCATAGGACAGAGGGCAAAGGGTGGAGCTTAGAGAAAGTCATGGAGTGAAATGCTAATCCGACCAACAGGAGTTTAATAACAGAAGCCAGCATTTATTGAGCACTGACTGCATGCCAGGCCCTGTGACTTGGGGCTTTCCACCAACAGGCAGGTAACTCAGTTAATCTTTCCATCAACCTCTGGGACAGATTCTATCATTATGCCCATTTTAGAGGTGAAGAGGCTGAGGAACTCACTAGAAGACACTCGGTTGGTGACTTTCATCACTGGTTGGAGGGCTTCCCTGGTGGCTTAGAGGATAAAGCATCTGCCCACAATACAGGAGACCCGGGTTCAATCCCTGGGTAGGGAAGATTCTCCGGAGAAGGAAATGGCAACCCACTCCAGTACTCTTGCCTGGAAAATCCCATGGACGGAGGAGCCTGATAGGCTATAGTCCATGGGGTCGCAAAGAGTTGGACACGACTGAGCGACTTCACTTCAACTTCATTACTGGTTGGGGGGCTGGCGCAGGGGAGGCTGTCTACCATTCAAAGACATGCGGACACCTGTCAAAACATTGCAAGAAGGTGAGGAACACCGGATGGTGGACACACTTGGTGAGGAGTGCTTAGAGTGGCCAGAGGGGAAGGTACCGAGCCCTTCTGCCCTGCTCATGGGTCTCCTTCACATGTGCCCATAAATTAGCACCCCTGTCCCCAGTCCCTCCACATGCCAAGCCAAGAGCCCAGTGTCAGCTGGGACCCAAGGGAGGGCCGAAGTCTCTGGCTGGGCAATTCATCCCAGCTGCCGGAGGAGGATCCTTCCCAGGGGGTTGGGGGAGAGGAGAACTACATCAGGTTCCAAACAGGTGGGGACAAGAAAGAGAGATGGAGACCTGGTGTCAGAGGAGAGCTGGGCAGTGGGGTGGGTGGAAGTGGGGCTTCCCAAGCTTGGGGTCACTGGCACTTCTTTGTCACTGGAAAGTCAAGTGACTTTGGGGGAGAGATGTCCACACATCAACACACACACATGCACAGGACACTCTGTGGTCTGTAGCACAGGGCACACCACTGGTGATGTGTGACTTGACACCAAACAATGCTCCTGATGACAATATGAACATCAAAGATAAAAGCCAAGAGCCTCAGACCTGTGCTGGCCCCCAGGGGAGAGAGGAGGGCAATTTTCAAGGCTGGGCTGCTCCAGGCTGCTCCCACATGACCCTGCCTGCTCCCACACCTCCACAGTTTTGCATGCTAGCACTGCTGTTCCCTGCCCTCTGCCTGGGTAATTCCTACTTGCACTTCAAAGTCCATCCCCGAGTTACCTCCTCCGGGATAGTTCTTACTCTCACAGTCCCAGGAAGCCCCTTCACGGCCCTCACCACAAAGTGTCATCGTCATCTTTTGCTTGTGTGTGTCTGGGGCATGACCCCTCACGCCAAAAGACAAGTTGGGCTCATCCTGCCCCAGCTCACCTCCCTACCCCTCACTCCCTCAGCCTGGGAATCCAGGAACCAGTAGGAGAGAGGGGCCAGCAAACCAGCAGCTCTGGCTAGCACTGTCACCTCCAAAGAGTTCAGACAGAACCTCCCACCCGCCTGGTTCGCCCTATCTCCCAGGGCCACCACTAAGGCCTGCAGTGTGGTGGCCTCACTGTGCACCAACAACTATCTGGCCTGGGCTAGAGCAGCGTTTCCACTGAGGATGGGAGATGGGGGCAAAACCACTCACTAAGGCAGCTCAGAAGCCCCAGGAGATAAAGGCAGCAGGCAGGAAGCGGGTCTGAGTTTCACCTCCCTTAAGGCACACACACACAGGTAACCCAAAGCCCCTCTCCCATACAAGTGCACACAGCCACAGTGACACCAGGTTCCCGCACAGAGCTCCTGCCTCACACGCGCCTCACATACCCACAGGGTCTCTGTCACACACATAGAGCTCCCCGCCACAGCCTCTCACACAGAAGGTCTCACGCACGCAACCTTACGTGCAGAGCTTCCTGTGTCCCACCCGCCACACACAGAAATACACTCACCTCAAGTCTCTCACACCCTCCCCAAGAACCCTGCTCTCGCACACATGCACAGAGCAGCTCTCTGACACACACAGTTCCCCCTCTCTCTTATACATGCACTCTCTCCCACACAGTCCCATTCTCACACGCAAAGTCCATCTCTCAAAACCCACGGAATCTGTCTTTTTCACATTCACACGGGATTATTCTGATACAGAAACACACAGAATCTCTCTCACATAGTCAATCTCAACACACACACGCACCCACCCCCCGAGTCTCACTCACACATGCTTTTATTCTCATGTGGCCTTACACACACACATACACACACACACACACACACACACACACATGAAGACCCTCTCACACCCACACAGAATCTCTCTTACACAGATTCTCACACATACAGCTTGTCTTTCACACACATCTACAATGTCACACACAGGATTCTGGTCTGGAATCCTGAATAAACATCTGAATCCCTACACAGCAATCTGAGGCGGCCTGGGGCCCGCGAGGGGGAGGGGTAAACAAAGGGGGCAGCGGTGGAGCCGAGATGGAGGAGGGAGTTTGGGCGGGCAGCCGGCTGGGCTCTGCGCAGATGAGCCGCAGAGAGGCAGCGCAATGCAGCTAGGCCAGCCGGGTGTGCAGCGGGAAGCCTGGGTTCTAATCCAGGCTCTGCCCTCACTTCCTGTGTGCCCTTGGGCAGGCCCCAGTGTCCTCAGCTGTCACCCAAGGGAGCTGGAACAACTCTATGTGGCCACTGGGGAAAGAATGTCGCACAGACAGGCTGAAGGGGCACCTTCTACACACCCCCCCACCCCCCACCCCCACCCACTGCTCAACTTTTCCCTCAGGCTGCTCTTCAGTGGATGCTGGAGAGAACCAGGGCTTTTCTGTAAGACTCTGTACACCAACACGACCCCTTTTAGTCAACTCATGTATCTGCATGGAGGGATGGCCTGTGGGAGGAGATGGGCGGGGTAGGGGGCTATAATATCTCCCACATGACCCCTGCCTATCCTGAAACTCAGGGGCTAGGGGCAGAGCCCTGAAGCTGACCCCAGGAGTTGGGTGGGGGACTCAGCCTCTTGCTAGGGCACCAGGAGGTGGAGAGGACCATATGGAAGTTGGGCCTACTCCTTGCTTCTGGGGACAAGGGGGTGGTGATGGTAGCAAGATGCTTCCCAAGGTCAAATGCAGGCTAATGGGCAGCTGCTCTAACCTAGGCCTCTGCAACCCCTGTCCCCTGCCCCCTGCCCCCACATGCCCCAGTTCAACCTCCCAGTCCCCTTTCTCCTGCCCCTCCTCACAGCTCAGCTACAGCTTCCAGTTACATAATCCCCTGGCTATGGTGGCCTCTGTCAGGAGAGGGGAGGGGGGAGACCTCTGAGGATCCCAGTCTCCTCTGGAGATGGCAGGGAGCTGGTGGCCAGCTGAGTGGAGGACGGGGTCCCAGGGGACTTGGGTCACAGTACACCATGGCCTCTAACTCCCTGGGTGACCTTGGGCAGGCTTTCCAAAACAGAGGGTTTAACTCTCTCCCTATTACTGCATCTCCACACACCCCCTCTCCGCCCCAAACACACACAGATCTGACCTAGGATTTAATATATAAGACCTGTTGCCCTCTCCCTCAGATGCTAAAACACTGAGTGTTAGATCTCAGTAATACGTCCATCAGGCCTATGCCTAAACAGCCTTTTCCTGCTGTGGACGCTTCAGTGCCCCCTGGTCCCTTCACCCCACTGAAGTCAGCCAGGCAGGCACTCCTGCTCCCTCCCCTGCCCGAACCTCCATCCCTGGTTCCCAGAGCAGGAGGGAAGGGGTGTGGAGCAGTAAAGGAGATTGGGCATTGAAGGTAATGTCTTGCCTGGGAGGGGATTAAGGGGTGGCTCACACATGGGGGAGGGACTCTGCTTTAAATTCCCAGCTCTGACCCTTCCCCTCTGTTCAGATCTCTGAGAGCAAAGCCTAGCAAAGGCAAGAGGGGTTTCTTCCAGGGTAGGTGGCTGCTACCCCTGTCTCCCTTTTGGACTCAGCTAAGCAGCAAAGACCCTTAGAATTCACCAGGCCCCCTCTCTCTCTTTACATTTGAGGGAACTGATTGGAGGAGCCAGTTGATGGGCCAGGGTGGGCAGCAGGGTGCCCTTTCTCCCTGGCAACAAGCTGCTGTCACTAAAGGGGAGTGGCTGATGAAGACATACCTCCCTGTCACACCCCTGTAGACACCCTCCCTGTCCGGACAGGTCTTAGAGGCAGCAGAGGCAGAAGCCCAGAGGCCCCCTCCAGCCCTCTCTCCTTTTGACAAGGAAGAAGGTCAGGCTCTGTTTCCAGCAGCAGGTCTCAGAGGGATCACACCTCCCTCCCACCCCATCTATCAGCTAATTAGCCATAAAGACTGCCCCTTGACCATCTCCCTGGGATGGTCTGAGGCTGCTTCCCAGGGTGGGGTGGTCCATCTCAGGCAGCAGATCAGGTCTCAAGCCCTCTTCTGTGGGCCCTAGCTGGTCCCACAAGCCCCTTACCTGGGAGAGAGGAAGGGCTCCTACTTCCCTCCCCACACCCAAATCTAAAGGACAGTTCAGAGCTTCACCTGTACACCTGCGGAGACGGCAATGCGCATGCACAGGCACGCCTGCACACTCAAACACACAACACACGCTCACTCATTCTCACCGCATACCTTACCACCCAAATATACACCACCACACTTACATAAACATGCCACACTACCAACTCATGCACACATGCACACAAACACACCCATTCACTCTCACTTATACATACTCAACTCAGAAATACATCAACTCATGCACACAAACACACCCATTCACACTCACTTACACATACTCAATTCAGAAATACATCAACTCATGCACACAAACACACCCATTCACACTCACTCACACATACTCAATTCAGAAATACACAGGCCTTTACATGTGTACAAAGCTAGCCACCCTTGAGGAGAGTCACTCTGTCTCGGCCACACGCGCACAAACATCCTCCTTTCTGCTGCGACTCCCCCGGCACCAGTTTGAGCATCCAAACCTGCCCGAGGGAGGCAGAGGACGCTGCCTTCCCCGCCCCACTCTTCTCACGGGTAAGTTGTCACTTACCCTCGCGTAGCGGGATGAGTAGGGGTCCTCGAAGAGGGCCCAGATGCGCGGCTGCCAGCGGCGCCAGAAGCCGCCAGGCCGTCCGTCCGGGGAGTCGCTGAGCGCCAGGCGCTTGGTCATCTCCAACTCGTCCTCACCGTCGCCTGAGTCGCCGGGGCCGTCGGCGTCCGCGTCGTCCGCGCTGTTGTCCAGGGGCGCGCCGCCGAAGCTGTCCAGCGCCTCCTCGGCGTCGCGGTGCTGGCGGTAAGTCATCCAGCAGCACGGCTCCACGTCGGTCTCGTCGATGCCCCAGAAGGCCAGCTCCTCCTCGTAGAGTGGCCCGCACACGTCGGCCGGGCAGTGCAGCTTGCCCGTGCGGTAGTAGTTCAGGATGTGCGCGAAGACGCCGGGGTGGCGGTCGAAAAAGAACTCGTCTGCGCGCGGGTCATAGTCGAAGTGGCTGTGGGCGTCGGGCTCCGCCAGCCAGGCGAGCCGCGTGCCGGGCAGCGTGCGCAGCGTCGAGCGGTACGTCTGGTGGCGCGTGCCGCCCACGTTGATCACGATGCGCTCGCTTTCGTCCCCTTGGCCCATCGCGGCGCCTCCTTAGGCATGGCGCGGCCCAGCGACACCCATGGGAGCGGCCGCCAGGGGGAGTTGGCGCCGGGGAGGGGGGCGCGCGGCCTCCTCCCCCCTCCCCCCAAGCCGTCGGGGGGACAGAGGACCGCGGCTCCGGCTACTCCGAGAGCAACCCAAGCCCTTCAGGGCGCTTTCTGTCGGGTGCTGGTTCAAGGGAGTGTGCGCGGGATCCCCAGGGTCTCCGGGCGCCAGATGTGGGAGGGAGCTAGTCCGGCTGCGGAGGAGGCAGAGGAGGAAAGAATGGAGGGAGGGAGAGAGGGAAGGGGTTGAGGGATGGGGAGGCGGCGCTCAGCGGCGAGCCCCGGGAGGAGGAAAAAGAGGGTGGGGGGGCCGGGCTCCCGTCCCCATCTCAGCGGGAAGATAGAGAAATCGACACAAAGCTATCCGGGGGAAGGTCAGCTGCTTCCAGGGCCGGACATAGATCAGCTCCTGGAAGGGGGAGGGGAAAGGAGAGGGAGCCGGGAAACTCGCGCTCTGCTGTGAGGTGGTCGTCGCAGCGCGCTCTCGGCGCGGGGGAGATGGATGCCCGCTGCCTTCCTCCCTGCGTGGCCCGGCTGCAGCTCGGGGCGCAGGGCGGACTCCGGCCCCCTCCCTCTCCTTGCCTGGCTGCCTGCTCCCCCCGGCGGCAGGCGCGCCTGTCCGCTCGCCCGCCCTCCTCTCTCCTTCTCCCCGCCTCTCGAAGGAGATGGCGGGCCCCCCGGGCAGGGGCACCAGGGGTGCTGTTCGGTGCTGCTGCCGCGGAGCGCTGCGCTCCGTGCGCTCCGGTTGGATCTGGGGCTCTCCGCTGGATTGCGCTCCGACTCAGGCTCCGGCTCCGGCGGCGGTGCTGAAGGGACAGCTCCCGGACTGTTGCGGAGCTGCGCGGGGCCGGGCTAGGGTTCTCCCGACTGGGCTCCGTCTGCGGGGCCGGCGGGCACTGACTCCGGTGCCTCTGCGCCCTGCGCTCTGCGCCCTGCTTCGGGCAGGCGGTTGGCGCTGTTGACCGAGGCGAGGGGGCTGCGGCGGTCGGGCCGGGGAGGCGAGGGTGGCGGGTCTGGGCGCGGCGAGGCAAGGCTGGTGAGGCCGGGGAGGCGAGGCGCGGAGCGGCGGCGGCCGCCGCCCGCGACGCTGCTGCTGCCGGGGCTGCTGCTGGGCTTAGCTGGCTCGCTGGCTCGCTCGCGCGGTCCGCGTCCAGCCCGCCGCTCTCCGGACACGGGCACACGGCGCGCGCAGCCGCACTCGCCCCCGGAGGGAGGCGCCGCGCTGGGTCCTAAAAAGCCCTGATTCCGCGCCCCTCTCCCAGGCCCGCGCGGAGCCCGGCCTCCTTCAACCCCGGCGCTGGGGGCGCCAGCCGGGCACCCATCCTGCGGCTCCCGGGGAGGGGTGGGAGAGAGGAACCCGCCAACGCTCCGCCCTGGGGAGCGCCACTCAGTGGGTGGGGGCTCTGGGAGACGTCTCGACCCGCGCCCCTGGGTCAAATTGAGGTGAGAAGGCGGTTTGGTACCCGCCCCTATCTTTCCCAACTAGGGACTGTCTGATTCCCTAGTGAAATGAAACACCCTTGACCGCTATTAGAGACACCTCGATCCGGATCGCTCCAAGCAGTTCTTTAATATCGACCTTTCCAGGGAACCTGGAGTCCCCATGTCGCTTTCATAGGTACCCTATTGCATGGATTCCAAATTCTCCGCGCTCCCCTATACACTACACACACCTCCACTAGGTTGTATTGTCCTCTAAGCCATCTGCTAACAACCTAATAATCCTGGACCCCTATTAACCCCTTTCGACCCTTTTCTGACCCTGGGCCCGTCTTAACTCCAGGCTGACCCTAGTCTCCCTTGAGTTCCTCATTGCGCATATTGATCCCAGCTCACTGATCCTTCCACACTAGTCCAGGATCCTCAGTGGGGATTCTGTCCTTAGAGGTGAGAAGAAGCAACTCCTAGTGGTCCTGAACACTGACAGGCCGCCTTTCTCGAAGGGTTTCAGCTACACTGGAGGGGAGGCTGATGCAATATCTGGGGGCTATATAGGAGCAGCCCCCTGCGGTGATTCTGGGCTTCACCGTTGATGCTGGGGTGGGAGCTGCACTTTGGGCCTTCTCAGCCCATGTTTGCTGGCAGTCCCTCAGTTTACTCAATGAAGCCATCACCCCTTCACTCCTTACTTGTTCCAGGCTTGGTCCCAGGCAGAGAGTCACAAGCCCCTCCAGGGGCTCCAGGCAGTCAGGAAAGTGGGCAGGTGGGCCAGGACAGGGCTGGGGAGGTCAGGCCCAGCTCCAGGGGTGGCTGTGCTGGGAAAAGAGACTTATTGATCCAGCCCAGCCCAATCGAACACAAGGCTGCCTGGGCAAAGGGCGATTTAATTAAGAAGACACGAGGCTCTATTTACCTGTCGGCACTTGCTCACTGTGCAGACAACTGTCCCTCGACACTGACCCACAGACCTGCTTGTGGGCTTGAGGACGAAGCTGTGCTGCAGGCATCTCTGTCCTTACTTGCCAGGGGAATCCCAGCCCAGCTCTAGGGAAAGCTGTGTGTGCTGGGGCAAAGGTCTGGAGGAATGGAAAGGTTTGGAGAGGGGCAAGGGGCAGAGCAAGAGATGAAGGGTCATGGAAGGACAACTGAGAGACAGAGAGAGGTGGAGTTATGGTAGAAATAAGGGCAGAGATGGGCAGAGGCACAGAGAGAGCTGGAGTCCGGGGCCAGGATGGCACTTCCTCCCTCCAGAGATTGATCTGTATTCTTCTTGTAAAGGGGAGATGTTTCCCCTTCAATACGATGACTTCAGAGTAATACAAAGGTGAGAGTGTTTTTCAGTGTCCTCTCACCCTGATCAGTGTGAATCCCACCCCCTACCCAAGAGGAGGCCGGACCTGGTGCAGCCCAGGTTGGCCCAAATTCAGATTCCCAGGACATAGTTCTGTCACAAAGTTCTGCCTTAACCCAAGGAGGTGATAAAATGGAGAAACAGAGTCCCTAGAAGGGACAGAAAAAGATGGACACAGAGAGATGGTCTCTCTTTCACACACACAGAGCTGGGAGAAATCAAGATGGGGAGACACAAGACCGAAGCCTTTTCAAACCTTCCCTTCCTTCCAGCCAGATATCCAGTCCCTCTTCTCCCCATGGAAGCTTTTTGTGATTCTGCCAACCAGAGGGGCACAGGGCTCCACCTCTTCCCTCTCCTGCAGGGCCACATGGATCAGCCTGTGGCTCCTTAGCCTCCACTGTAGCTTACTTCGTTTCCTCGGGAAAGAGCTCTCAGCTGCACCAGGGCTCCCTGCTTGCTTCCCCTCACAGTGCACAGAGCCACAGTAGCTCCTCATTGAGGGCGGGGTGATTTGAGAAAGGCCAGGAGAGGGGCTGGGCTCCTAGAATCCTCGTGTGAGAGGCCATAGGAGTCTGGAGCCCTACACCAGGGCTGAGTCAAGGGGAAACCCACCCAGGTTTTCTTGGGGAGTCAGTGCAGACCCCACTCAGGCTTCTACCCCATGGTGAACCATAATGGGAAACTGAAGCATGCCCCAGGGGGTGGGTAGGAGCAGAGGGAGAGGCAGAGAGAGGCAAAGGGTGCTTAGGAGAGGGAAGCTGGAAGAAGGCCTGGTCAGGCCTGGCCATGTAGGGCTAGAGAAAGAAGCAGGACAGGGCTGGAGGGAGGGGGAGTGTGAAAGTGTATCCATCGCACCTAAAATCCCCTATAAGGTAAGCAGAGCAGGCTCAGAAAGAGGAGCCTCCCAGGTGGGAGAGGGTAGCTGCCCATGAGATGCCCCATGCTGTCCCACCTTCATCCTTGATGACACTCTGAGGCTCCAAATGATGCCCCCCTTCTCTATCCTAAGCAGAGACATAAAAGTTCCTTCTCTCACTTCCTCTTCACACTGTGAGAAGGCTGGCATTTGCATAAAGCCCAGAAAAACCAAGAGGGCATCATGGCGTGGGGGAAGGGAAATAACCCGAGAGAAATGGGGGTTGGGAGGAGGAACCACTGAACAGAGCCTTAGCCTCTTACCCACAGACTAACCACAGACCCTCGGCCCAGATGAGAACATCACCACTTTTGAGCTGTTCCTCTTACTCGTAGACATTTGCTCCCTCCCTTGCAGAGGAAAGCAATGGTACTATGCAGAGTGTCTTTGGTATCAGTGGCTGATACTAAAGAGCATACAGGCAGGGCTCAGGGTACAGTGAACTAACAGTGGGGTGATGTTATTCAGTGGTCAAGAGCATAAACCTTGGAGCCAAATTACTTGTGTTCAAATCCTAGCTCCACCATTGACTAGCTATGACCTTGGGCAAATTACTCAACTTCTCTGTGTCAGTTTCTTTATTGATGGATAATAATAAGCCCTATATCATAACACCTCAGCTCTGTCATTTCTCTTGTTGAGGCTGGGGGTTGATGGGAGTGATGAAGAATGAACTAAGGCAGAATATGGGCTAGAAAGAGGTGAAGGGAGTCCTGAAGCCAAGTTTGGCCTGTGTTCTCACACCTGGCCCTTGCAGACCTTAGATCTGGTCCTGCTAGGCTCTGGAACTGGCCCAAGCCCAGAGCCGGCAGGCCTTGATACAGGTTGGCCCATCCCATGTGCTCTCTCCCAGGCCAAGAGCCTTCATATTCCTGGTGGGTTGGGGTGCCATCTTGTGGCCAAATCTGAAAACTAACCTAACCAGGGCACAGAGCAGGCTTTGGGGAGGTAATAAGCAGTGCACCACACAGGCGTATCTCTTCTGCAGATCAGAACTCCTCCCTCCAATGGACAGGGGAGGGTGAAACTAGAGGTGCCATAGTTGGAAACTGGTGACCGTGGCTGTCAGATGCGAGCACTGAGCCTGGTGCCGAAGCTGGGAATGGGGTGGGGCGCACAGTTGTTTTTTCCTGTGATCCCTGGCGAGTGGATCTCAGATCTCTTAGTCCAGCGAAAGTCTAGGAAAGGGCCAAGGTAAAGAATCTTCCAGGCAAGTGTGAGAGCAGGGTTTGTCAATTTCTGCACTATTCACATTTTGGACCAGATTATCCTTTGTCGTGGGGCTCTCCTAGGAGGTCTAGTAGCATTCCTAGCCTCTACCCACTAGATGTCAGTAGAAAGTGAAAGTCGCTCAGTCGTGTCCTACTCTTTGCGACCCCATGAACTATACAGTCCATGGAATTCTCCAGGCCAGAATACTGGAGTCGGTAGCCTTTCCCTTCTCCAGGGGATCTTTCCAGCCCAGGGACTGAACCCAGGCCTCCTGCATTGCAGGCGGATTCTTTACCACCAAGCCACCAGGGAAGCCCAGATGTCAGTAGAACTCCTTCCCCATTCAGGACAAATCAGAAAGGTCTGTGGATATTGTCAAAACTCCTTGGAGGGGGGTAAAACTTCCTCTGGTTGCAAGAACCACTGACGGAGAGTGATTTGGTTACAAAGCTCATTTTGCTACTTACTAGCTGTGTAAACTAGCCACATTCTCTCTCCACACTTCTGTTTCCTCAGCTGTGTAAAGGGAGTATTTTGTGAGGATTCAGTGAGCTAGCCTCTCTCATTAACTTCCTCTCCTTCCCTCATCCCCCTTCCCTCGGTTTGCCCATCTCCTCCAAACCCTCTGTGACCAGCCTTATCCTGTGTCTCTCTCCTGGGCTCCTGCCATTCACAGCCAAGCCCGTTGCTCAGTGGCAGTATGGCCTCAGGGGCAGAGCATCAGCCCTCCCTGGCCTTGACTTTGAGGAAGAAGGACCTCAATACCTGGCCTCTTGTTCTTAAATGTAGGAGGGAGGTGAGGAGTGGGAAATGATGATGGCTGTGGTGAAGGATGCATAGGATGGTCAGGTGTGCAAATGTAGGAAAAATGGGTGGATGTGGGCACTACAGCAAGAGTGTCCCCACAGGACCAGTTGGCACCACCGAGTTCTCCCAGAAGTAGCTGGAGATGCATGGCTGTACCAAGAGTCTTTCCCCCTCTGCGACTCCCTGTAGGAACCTTGTGTGTTCTCCTGGGCCCTCATGTCTGAGTCAGCCTGCAGGTAAGCTTGGTTGGCAAGCCTTGCAGGGCTGGGTCCAGATTCTGTGAGTCCGGAAAGTGAAAGTGAATGTGAAAGTCGCTTAGTTGTGTCCGTCTGACTCTTTGCAACCCCATGGACTGTAGCCTACCAGGCTCCTCCATCCATGGAATTCTCCAGGCCAGAATACTGGAGTGGGTGGCCTTCCCCTTCTTCAGTGGATCTTCCCAACCCAGAAATCGAACCAGGGTCTCCTGTATTGCAGGCAGATTCTTTACAAGCTGAGCTACCAGGGAGGCCTGAAGTTTAGACATTTGGTGGGGCACGGAGGTGAGGGTTGGGGAGAGGGGTTGGGGTTACATTAAAAAAAAAACCAGAAAGTTATGTACAAAAGTGAATATTTATTGAGACTTAGAGAAGAAATCAGGACCAAATGTAAAATTTAGAAAGCCAACAAATACCAAAAATGTTTTATAAAATCCAGAAAAACAATAGCTTAATATTGTTATTAACTTTCTAACACACCTACATAATACTTTTAAATATGCTGTATTTACTTGGAAGCATTCATAATACCAATGAAAACAGTTGCAACTTTTTTTGCAACTACCAAATGATGTTCAGTTAACAAAACCACATTTGTTGTATTAAAGCTTCATCAAATATGGCTGAAAATGAAAAAAAAATCATCATCCTCCCTTATAACTATTTCTTTCTGTGCATCAACATGAATCTGCTTTAAATTTACATGCCACTTTACAGCCTCCCATAGTGTATCAGGCAAGGTTTGCGACTACTGAAAATACCACCAGGACTGGGTTATTCAGACACGTTCATGAAATGGATGGGACCCAGAGTAGCCAAAATAATCTTGAAGAAGAACAAACTTGGAGGATTCACACTTCCTCATTTCAAAACTTACTATGAAGCTATGTAATCAGACTGTCTGGTACTGGCATAAGGGTAGATATGCAGATCAATGGAATAGAATTGAGAGTCCAGCAATAAGCCCATACATTTTATAGTCATTTAATTTTTGCCAACGGTGCCAAGACAATTCAATGGAAGAAAGAAGAGTCTTTTCAACGAATAGCACTGGAACAATTGGCTACCCACATGCGAAAGAATGAAGTTGGATCCCCTCTTCAGATCCTCTAGAAAAATCAACTAAAACTAAATGAACACCTAAAATGTGAGAGCTGAAACTATAAAATTCTTCCTTGAATTAGGTCATGGTTTCTTAGATATGATGCCTCAAATACAAGCAGCAAAAGGAAAATATAGATAAATTGGACTCCAAAACCAAAAAGACTTTTGTGCTTCAGGAAACAATATCAACAAAGAGAAAAGACAATCCATAAAAAGAGAGAAAATATTTTCAGACTATATATCTGATAAGGGTCTAGTATCTAGAATATATAAAAACCCTCATAACTCAATAATAAAAAGACAAATGACCTCATTTTAAAATGGACATAAGATTTGAATAGACATTTCTCCAAAGAAGATATACAAATAGCCAAGAAGAACATAAAAAATGCTAACATCGTTAGTCATTAAGGAAATGCAAATCAAACCACAATGAGATACAGTTCACACCCACGAGGACAACTAGAATAAAAGACCATAACAGCGCTTGTTGAGGAAGCAGAGAAATTGGAACACTCATGCCTTGCTGATGGGAATGTGAAATGGTACAGCTGCTTTGGGGAAGACTTTGATAGTTTCTCAAAAATTTAAACATAGAGTTATGATATACCCAACAATTTCACTTTTAAGTACACCCCCAAAGAATTAAAATCCTATGTTTACACAATAAGTTGCACATAACTGTTTATAACAGCATCATTCATAAGAGCTAAAAAAATGGAGACAAGCCAAATATCTATCACTTGATGAATGGACAGACAAAATGTGATGTGTTCACACAGTAGAATATTATTCAGCTATAAAAAGGAATGAAGTACTTTTAAGCTGCTACACTATGGATGAACCTTGAAAACGTGCTAAGTGAAGGAAGCCGTGCACCAAAGGTCGCCTAGTGTGCGGTTCCATTCATGTCAAATGTCCAGAATAGGCCAGTTCATAGGGACAGACAATAACTGAGTGGTTGCCTTGGGCTGGGGCGAGAAGAGAGAGGGGGAGTGACAGCTAAGGGCTATGGGTTTCTTTGGGGAGTAATGTTTTGGAATTTGATAATAATGATGGTTGCTATGGCGGTGGCTATAGTACAAACCAGTGAATTCAACACTTTACCAGTGTGAATTTTGTGATATGTAAATTATATCCCTTATTTTTTTAATTGTGAAAAGTAAAAGAAGGATTAATAAACCAGGAGGCTATAAATAATTTGCTTATGCTAAGAAGAATCTGTCATGGTGCCAGCTCCCTTATCTGTAGTGACTTATTTTGTTATCTTTTTCTTTCTCTGAAATGCTTTAAGTTAGTTTCAGAACTGGAACATACTTTTTAAATTCACTAATTCATTACACACACACAGAGAGAGCTCAAGTCCAAAAGGGTGAAGCCACATTCCCAAGGTCTCAGAGCTGGTCAGCAGCACAGCCAGGCCCACATCCTGGAAAACATGTGGCCATTGACATCAGCTGGGACTTGCACCTCACTTATACTGGGAAAGTTCTTTGTGAACTAATATCCACAGTTAAATGTTATCTGGGGAATAAATTTAACTATACAAAAGTGACGCTGTATGGTATAAAACCAAATACTACACAGCCTCACACTGTTCCCCTTAATACTAGTGAGCTGTGTGCCGAGGATTTAAGTGTTTTATAGGAGAGAAAAACTTGAGATAGAACCAGTTTATTTTTTTCCATCATTATTGCCATCACCATTTTGGTCTTTCTCTTCCTTCTCATCTCCTCATCCTTTCTGCCTTCCTCTTCTGGATCTCTCTCTCTCTCTCTCTCTCTCTCTCTTTTTTTTTTTTTTTGCCTTTTTCAGTCTTGCCCACCCCTTTCCACCCATGCTGCTAAGTTGCTTCAGTCGTGTCTGACTCTGTGCGACCCCAGAGACGACAGCCCACCAGGCTCCCCCGTCCCTGGGATTCTCCAGGCAAGAACACTGGAGTGGGTTGCCATTTCCTTCTCCAATGCATGAAAGTGAAAAGTGAAAGTGAAGTCGCTCAGTCGTATCCGGTCAGGCTGTATATTCTTTAATTTCCTCTTCATGTGGTTCTATAATGTCATTTTCTAGATAGAGAATTAAGAGCTAATTCAGTCTCTCCCTCAGCACAGTTGATCAAAACTTGTTTTGATATCATTGATAATTTAGGAAAGTTTCTTTCAGGCGTACCACTCTATTGGAAACATCTATTGGAAAGTGTATCTAAAATGTACACTTTTAAAATTGTCAAATTTGGCAGAAGCTCCATCAAATTTCTCTCATCTGTGGACTATAGGAGTTCAAGGTATTTTCAGCTTTCCTGTGTGGTGATTAATTATAAATGCTTTTAAATTGGTAATGTTCATTTAAAAATTTGTTGATGCTAAGCAAGGAGATCCAACCAGTCCATTCTAAAGGAGATCAGCCCTGGGTGTTCTTTGGAAGGAATGATGCTAAAGCTGAAACTCCAGTACTCTGGCCACCTCATGCGAAGAGTTGACTCACTGGAAAAGACTCTGATGCTGGGAGGGATTGGGGGCAGGAGGAGAAGGGGAAGACAGAGGATGAGATGGCTGGATGGCATCACTGACTCGATGGACGTGAGTCTGAGTGAACTCCAGGAGTTGGTGATGGACAGGGAGGCGTGGCATGCTGCGATTCATGGGGTCACAAAGAGTCGGACATGACTGAGCGACTGAACTGAACTGAACTGAACTGGAGGTCATGTTATAGTGGCATATTATGAATTTTATTCTTTGTTGATGTAACTATTTTGTGTTAGACCAGCAAAAAACTTAAATCGTTTTTTCAATATGCTCAGATAATTCACTCTTTGTTGATTAGATTACCAAACAATGCAAGAGTCTTATCAATAATTCCCTTCGAAAGTTATCTCTTTTAATAAATTGCTTTTTGCTGTTGTTGTTTATTTGCTAAGTCGTGTTCGACTCTTTTTGCAACCCCGTGGACTATTGCCTGCCAGATTCCTCTGTCCATGGGATTTCCTGGGCAAGAACACTGGAGTGGGTTGCCATTTCCTTCTCCAGGGGACCCTCCTGACCCAGGGATGGAACTTGCATCCTCCACATTGACAGGTGAGTTCTTCACCACTGAGCCACCAGGGAAACCTGCCAGTATTTTATACTGGTATTATTTTACATAATTAAGAATTAAGTGAATGTTAGTCAGAGACAATTCCATCTATAATTTGTCCTAGGATATGACATCAAAAATATTTAAAACTATATAGATGTATACGGCGAGTCAAGGCTCTGCATAACTCTTTAGAGAATAATGTTTACCGCACTGCCTGTATCACTCTAGCTCCACAGGAAAATAATCATTTTCTCTTTATGCTAAAGATAATGAAATTTAATGCTACAAGAGTAGCATCCTTTTTAAAAATAATTTTTAACAATGGAATTTCAACTTATCATTCCTCTAATGAAGATAGAATAAAATTATACCTTTAAGCATACTAACAAAGAACCTGAAAGCAAAAATTTGTATTTAATCATTATTCAATAGATTATAGATATATTTCAAATTTTAAGGAATTAAATTACACTAACAAAATATACAGTATTTTCACATGTAAAAGGGCTTATTAATTCTAAAAGAGTTCTCAGATGGGCTTTGATAAGAAAGACAGGTTTAAATATGAAGAATGCAGCCTGTTCAAAATTAAGAAAAATTCCTTGAACTTACGAGGGTAACAGCTCCATTTGGTATGATCTAAGTAGATGTTAGGGGTACAATTGTCTTCTCAATGTCAGAATCATTGTAATTTATTTCATTGTTCATTGTTACTGCTTCTGTTTTATATTTCATTTATTTTAAATATATTCCACTATACCCAAACAAGCTGTACACCTCTTGAGAGGACCTCAACATGCCCATAAATGCCACCCAACATGAGGGAGGAAGTCAGAATAGAAACAATGGTCATAACCAGTTTCCTAAAATATTTTACTTTGAAATATGTGGAAAAAAAAAAAACTAAACCATGTGAACCTATTTCTAGGGCTTTTTATGCCAGGGACAGGACCGGACCTAAAGCTTAAATGTCCTTAGCTTCCAGGAATACCAGCTTTGACGGTATGTTCTGAGGACTTGTGTGCTGTTGTGTGAGCACACGTGTGTACAGACACACACATGCCTCTACGGAGAGCATGGCCCAGTGTCTCCTCAGATCCAGCCCAGGCAGAAATGGCCCCAAGAGCAGGGATGTTTCATCTACACTGCAAATGGGGTTCAGCTAGATGTCCCCCACTTCTGGCCCTGCCCAGGGAACTGGGATGAAAAACAGGTCAGGAGGGGACCTCAAACCCCATCATTCATGGGGTGATTTGATCTCTAGCTGAAAGTGTTAGTCACTCTGTCACGTCTGACTTTGCAACCCCGTGGAATGTAGCCTACCAGGCTCCTCTGTGCATGGGATTTTCCAAGCAAGAATACTGGAGTGGATTGCCGTGGGCTCCTGCAGTGGATCTTCCCAGTCCGGGGATCTAACCCAGGTCTTCTGCATTGGCAGGTGGATTCTTCACCATCTGAGCCACTCTGGTGGCTACTCTCTAGCTACTCCCCTGCATCCTGACATGCTCTCTTCCTCTCCTTACTTCCTCTGCAGAGGCTCTAGGGCCGGGCCACTAAGCATGCAATCTCTGGAACCTCTCTGCATGGGTTCAAATCTTCCCTCATGATTTAAGCTGATCTAGTTGAAGTTTTTTTCTGGGAATTTTCAAAGTAGAGTTAAATGGTGAGGTAACCCCCTGAGTTGCTGCAGAAAACCAATATGGACCAGGAGAGAGAGAGAAGGCAAGAAGGAGGTGTGTCGAAGAGCAAGAGGGGCTCCAGTCCCAGCTCTCAAGGCCCACTGGTGCTGTGGTGCTTGCAGCCCTGCTCCCTTATGTGAACGGCCCTTCGTCCTTCCAACATATTCCCTGTAGGGTTTAACCTTGTTTGAATTGGGTTTCTGTCACTTGTAACCAAAGTGTCCTTGACTAAGTCTGCCCCCATGCCTGCTTCTTCTTCTGCAGAGGCCTCTATCTCTGTAACAGCACCACCTTCCACCCTGAAGCAAACAAGAGTCCAGGGTCACCCTTGGCTCCTTCTCCCGCCTTCCTCAGGGCCTCCAGACACGAGGCTCTGTGAAGAGTTCAGTGCACCTGGCCGTGAGGGTGAGAGAGGGGTGAAGGCCAGCCTGCTGTCTGTCCCTAGCCGTGAACCCTTGTGCAGGACAGCATCCTTGGGGAAGAGGAGACCCCCTTTTCAAATTGCACACTAGCTCTCTATAGGCTGTAGTAACCCTATAGGCTACTGGGGCCTTCTTCTTATATACAGGAGCCCATAACCCTCTAAACTACTGGTTCCTTAGTGCAGAAGCTCTGTCTCCTCCTCCCTTTGCTGGATTACTCTCTCATACTCCATCATCATCTCCCACTGCGCCCTCCCTTTGTTTCTTCTTATGATATTACCCACCATTTCTAACATCACTTGAGTCTCTGTCTAGTGGCTGTTTCCCTCTTTAAGCTCTGTGAAGGTAGGAACTCTGCCCTCAAGGTTCTCCGGTGTCCTGTCAACACCTACACTTTATCTGGCACCACTGTCTCTATTCCTCTTTCTCTCCCATCCCCAGTCACTACCCCAGTTCAGGCCATACCATGCCTCCTCTGAGCAACCCTGGTGGCCTCCTGACAAGCCTCCAGTCTTGTTCCCTCCTATCCATTCTGCCAGCGCAGACTGGTCTTCCTAAAATACACATTTCTTTGTATCCTTCCCCTGGTTAGATTCGTCTGTGGCTCCCTATGGCCTTCAGGATAAAGCCTAATTGAGGTCCATTGTGGCCCCACCTCTGTGTTTTCCCCATCTCACCTCTAGCCCGTTGTGTGAAGGCATAGTTTACCTTCTGTCACCTCTGGGCCTTTGGCCGTTGCTATATCCTTAGCTTGGAGCATCCTTCTTTGGCAGCTCTTTCCTGGCCAGCTCCTTCAAGATTCTTATTAGGGGCTGCTTGCTGTCTATACCTTCTGTTCCTACTGTACTCCTCTCCACGTACGTCCCCATTCTAGCACTTAATTCATCACCGTGTAACCAGTTGCTAAAAGATCCAGCCTCCCAAAATGTCTGGGTGCATCCCAAGGTCAGAACTGTGTCCACGAGTTTCTGTCTTCACCCAGCCTGGCACCTGGCATCATTTGAATGAATAAATTCATGAATGAGCCCCAAGGGGTCTCAAGGGAGTGTAAGGAACCCCAAGGCACATCTGGGGTGGCAGCCAGATGAAAAGTGGAGAATCATTAGTAGCAGCAAAGAGCCCTGGGTGGCTCCCCAGGGGCCCTACACGGGGGAGAGCTGAGGCTCTCCTAGAGCAGAGAGCAGAACCCCGACTCTTCCTTCTGCCATTATGTATTGCCTGCATTCCCCAGGCACTCTTCACATCTGCCCCTCCTGGGTGAGAGGAGCCCTTGAAAGTGGGCCTATAAGGTTTTCAGGGAAAAAAACGTTTGTAGTAGTGGGATTATAGGAGCCATTGAGGTCCTGGTGACACGTGTATGTGAATTAGGGGTTGGGGTTGGGCTGAACTTTTGCCAAGCCATCCATCCGGGGTGCCCTCCCAGAGGTACTTCTATGTGTGTGTGTTCCCTGAGTATGTCTGTGTGTCCCCCGTGTGTATGTGTGTGAGGGGAGGTCAGTGGCATTGGGCATGCGTCGTCTTCTTTTGTTCCTCAGGACACAGTTCAAGTGGCACCTCTTCCAGGAAGCCCTCTCCAGCACCCTGACTAAATCAGAAGCCCCTTCTCAGCTCTCAGAGTGTTTATAGCTTGAAACCAGCACTGATGCCACCTGTGACGATGCAGCTGTGCACGCTCCCCTCTCCCTGCAGGCTCTGGACCCGTGTCTTCTTATGAGATCCGACAGTAGATGTGTCTGTGCCTGCCTGGCCTTCCCTGCTGTCCTTTCGTGATCACACCCATCACCGAGAGCCTGGAGGTACCCCTTTACACTCATTTCGTTTTCCCTCATAATGCTCTAAGCCCCTTATGATACCTATGAGGATTTCGAGTGGCATCTGGAAGACATAATTTTCCAGGGATCCTTCTGGACACCATACCTGGCTTCACTCTGTGTCTGGAGGGGCGTGATTCTCAAAGGTATGCACTTCGGCATGAACTGAGTAGTTTTGAAAAATACCGGTACCTGGCTGGGGGTATCTGGGGGGCAGATATTTTACATCAGAATCTCATGGACCTTTTATTAACTGCTCAGATCGCTCCAATATCCATCCCGACAGGAGAACTACTGATCTGTGTGCTGTGACGAGCTGTTATGGTCAGAACCTCCTCACGTAATAGAAACATACACGCCCCTTCCTCCCAAAGGCCTCAAGCTTCCTCCTTGCAGTCCGTCTGCCGCCTACAGGGGTCGCTGCGGTACAGCTGGCCCAGTTTGCGGATTTCCCTCGCTGTCAAAATCCAGTCCCCAACCCTAGCGAAAGCCGGAGCCACCGCGGTATAAATTAGCGTCTTTATTTCGAACACCTGAGCGAGCGCCCGCGGCTCGCCTGCCTGCCGTATAAACATACAAAGTCCCTGTCGCACCGCACACCATGCCTCAGAGATAAATACAGCCCGAGGGGCTCCTGCTCTGGCAAAGCAACTCTTATTTACAGGAATAGATTACAAAAGTATTACAAAAAGTGGTCCTGAACCGGGGGTGGGGGTTGGGGGGTGGGAGTGGTTACCGTTACACCTGTTAACACTTGGGAAGGGAGCGGCGGGAAACAGCTGAAGTCACCAGGGGGCTCCGGAACGGAGGGGCACGCCCCTGTAAGCGGTCGGGGGTCTTGGGGGCGGGGCTTAGGCCTGCGTGGGCCCCACCCCGCCATGGGGGAGGGGGCGAGGAAGAGGAAGGGCCTGGCTCTTCAAGGGTCAGCTCTGGCCCACGGAGTAACATCAAGTGGCCACCACAGCGGGTCTCAGGGAAGAGCGCTGAGTGGGGAGGGGGGGCGGGGGGGGGGGGGGGGAAGGACCATGTCCTTGCCCTGGGGTGCGGGAGGCGGAAACACAACAGTTCCCTCGCCTCTCCTACCTCGGGAGGGTCGCTTTTAAAGCGCTGTTGGGAGGAGAGTGGTTGGCACTTAAGCGCAATCTTTTGGGCGCGAGGGACCCTAGGGGCACCATCCCTCGGGCCTGTGGGCAGCGGCGCCCCCCGATGAGGCCGCCCAACCCCTCAGAGCACCTGGTAAATCGGGTTGGGGTTCGCGCCCGCGAGGCCCTGAGGGGCAGTGTCGGGGGAAGGGGCGGGGGTGCCGCACTCCACCTCGCTCCCGGCGGCCGCCTCCTGCGGGCCGGGAGACGACTCCGGCGGCGCGTCGGCCAGTAGAAGCGCGGGCGCTGCGGGGCTCTCGGTGGAGATGCGCTCCACGATGCTGGACAGGCAGTCGAGGCTCGACACCGCAGCGCTCTTCCCGGGCCGGGGTTCTGCGCGGGGAGGGGTAGGTTAGTATGCGGGGGTGCATAAGTCTCCCACCTCCGAGTTCAGTGCTTTGAGGCAGACGGGGAAACTGAGGGCCAGCCAGAATTCGTGAGGATCCCACGAAACTTCAGGATGAAAAAGGAGGGAACTACATGCTTAGTATTTCATTCCCGGTACCATCTCCCAGGATGGGGGCAAGGAGGTCTTAGATAAAGAGAAGCCAGAGTAGCTCAAAAGGGATGGGGAAGGAGGCGCGATTACGCACCATTGGGCGCCTCGCTGTAGTAAGCGCGGTCGTAGCAGTTCCGTCGCCGGGCACCACTCGGGGGGCCGCTGTAGTCCATCTGCAAATGGAAAGGAAGACCGAGTCAGGCCTGGGAACTGCGCAGGGCAGGAGCTCCATTCCCTGCAGCCGCCCCCTCCCCGACTCCCCAACTCCCCAAATCTCAGCAACGAGAGTTCCGGGCCCGGATCTGACTGGGTTCGGGAGCAAGGGTGGGCAGGAGCTGTCTGCAGCATGCCGGGCCAAACAGAGGGCAGACAGTCACCCAGGAGCACAAATCTGCATTTCGGCAACAGGGATTAGAGGAGAAAAAGCAGATTTTCGTGTCGGCGCAGCAGTGTTCTAACAGTGCCCCCAATCGGGTGGATCGTATTCTTCCTGTGCGTCCCCAAAGCCCTAGGCCATCCCAGTGACAGCTGCTTGGGGTGGCAGTGGACTCCACCAGGGGTCCACTCCCTGGAAGGTTCCCCGCCCAACCCTCCCTACCAGATGGCCAGCTCCTTGCCCTCTCGTAAACACATTCCTGATATACCAAGAGCTGCCCGCACTTCTCTAGCCCAGGGTCCTGGCCTTACCATGCCGTCGGAACAGTTGGAGCGCGGACTGGAAGCGTCCGAGTCGCCGCTGTAGTGTTCGCCGCTGCGGCCGGGGGGCAACGGGCCAGGCGCGTAAAAGGCAGCGGCAGCGCCGGGAGGCGCGGCGTCCTGGTCGCGAAGCAGCGCCTGCAGGCCTTCGATATAGCGGATTGCGTTGCGCAGGATCTCCACCTTGGGCAGCCGCTGGTTTGGGTTGCTAGACGTGCAGCGTTTGAGCGTCTCGAAGGCCTCGTTGACTTTGCTCAAGCGGCGCCGCTCGCGCATGGTAGCAGCCTTGCGGCGGTCGGCGTTAGTCGTCTTGCGTTTGCACGCCTTGCAGGCCCACAGTAAACAGCGGCCCGCCTGGTGGTGCCCGCTGGGCGCGCGCACATGTTCGTCCTCGCGCGCGCCCGGGGCCGGGTGCGCCGCTGCAGGGAAGTGCGAGTGTTCCTCCGGCTTCAGGAGCGCGCCCACGTGCACGAGGCGCGGATCCAGGTCCTCGAAGAAGCGCAGATCCGGGGAGTCGAAACACGGGTCATCATAGAAGTCATCCGCTGTTGCAAAGTTGCAGAGAGAGCCGTCGGGGCCCGTCAAGTCTACGTCGCGGAGCGGCGGCGACAGCAGCTCCATATCCCGGCGTGGGGCGGCGCGGTCCTGGCTTTGCCCAGCCTCAGCGGCAGCGGCAGGGGTTGCCAGAAACTTACTGCGGTTCTGGAGCCCCGGCAATGAGAGAGCAAAGCACTGAGGGTCTGAATGTATAACCAGCTGTTCCTCACCCTCCCCGGTCCTGTCCCGCCTGAGGGACGGACGGCGAGGAGAGCCGCGGCAGCGCCCTGAGGCCTCCCCACCCCTACCTTCACACCAGGCTCCCAGGGCTATTTATCCCGTAGTAGCCTAAGGGCCCCCGAGCCCCAGCTAGCGGCTAGGGGCGGGGGCGCCCGAGGCCAATAGGAACAGAGCAGGGAGGAGCTTGGGATCCCCAGGGTGGCAGCTGGGGCCAGAGACTGGCCAGCCCCCTACCCCTTGACACCCGCGCGCGAGCGCTCGGGCCCCTCCCCAGGCGGGGAGGAAGGCAGAGGCTGGCAGCCCAACGCAACTGCACTTGGCTCCCGGGCACACTCTTTCCAAATTTCTCCAGCCCTGGACTCCTCGTGTTTCCGCGGGAAACGCTGGCAACGCGCGCTTACCTTTGGGCTGACTTTGGGGTCCCCTTGGTCCACTGATTTGTGGGGACCCAGGAGCAGGATAGGGGTAGAAATCAGATCGGGAGAGATTTGGAAAGAGACACACTGCGATAAGGCAGAGGTACACTCAAAGCTAAGTTAGTGAGACGGTGAGGGGGTAAACCCAAGAGGCATTGAGAGACATTAAGAGAGCAGAAAGCTAGAGTCAGAGGCAGGAAGATGAGCAACGAGAAATGAGACTCAGTCCAAGTGGGGGAACCTGAGACTGAACGTTGCCGTCGTACCACTTGGCCAGCTCCTGCCAAGGGAATCACTCAGAGGGTCGCGGGCCCATTTTCTCTGCTCGCTTGGAAACCCAGCCGCATCTACACAGGAGTCGATGATCGCTGCCAAAGCTTCGTGCCAATCTCTCCAAACTCAGGGCCTGTCCCAGTCTGAAGGGAAGGAGACAAACTTCTGCCCAATTCAACCTGCGCGTTTCCGCAGGGAGATGTCCAGTGCGGGTCTCAGCCGCGATGTCTCTTCTGCTGGGGAAAAAAGGGAAAGTTCATTGCACAAAGGCTTAGAACGCCGAGACCACCTGAGAACCTGACTTCAGGGTGGAGTCTTTGAGAGCGGAGTTTGCAGACCAATGAGCAGAACCCCACAGTTCCCTGTGTGATTTTGTGGAAGTCACATCTCCTTCTGAACCTCAGTTTCCCCACTTTGTAAATCTGAGGATATTAATAGCGATCTCTCAGAGTGATTGCAGGGTTGAGGGGGGGGGGGGCGGTGAGAATCTAAAGAGAGCGAAGATGTGGAAGCCCTCAGTCCGAGGTGCAAGGATATACTAACAAGAGGGCTTGCTTCTGTCGTTGACACCAGCTGGACAGCTGGAAGTTGTGCTTCTTATAGCCCTCTCCGCTGTCAGCTGGGGCACTGAGCTCCTATGGAGGCCAAGGTAGTCTTAGGGCTAGGCTCCTGTGAAGGTCTCAGGGCATTTCTCCCCAGCCAGGACCACGGACTGCTACTGCTGCTGCTAAGTTGCTTCAGTCGTGTCTGACTCTGTGCGACCCCAGAGACGACAGCCCACCAGGCTCCCCCGTCCCTGGGATTCTCCAGGCAAGAACACTGGAGTGGGTTGCCATTTCCTTCTCCAATGTATGAAAGTGAAAAGTGAAAGTGAAGTCGCTCAGTCGTGCCAACTCTTAGCGACCCCATGGATTGCAGCCCACCAGGCTCCTCTGTCCATGGGATTTTCCAGGCAAGAGTATTGGAGTGGGGTGCCATTGCCTTCTTGGCAGGACCACGGGAGAGACTAGTAATAGAAGGAAGAGGCAGCCTGGAACTCTGGAACTCTGGCTCTCTCACAAGCTCTGGGGTGGGCTCCCTCTCCAGTCCTGTAGGGTGGCTCAGCCTCTTCCTGGAACTTCAGTCCACACCTTCCTCTCCACACCTGGGCTAGAGATCTCTTGGACCAGACACCTCTACTGGGTCTCTCCCCCTGGAGCCCAAAGATATAAGCAAGAGTGATCCTTGTTCCTTTCCCACTAACTTCTGGAAGCTGTCCACTGTCCCTCTGTGCTCTGAGAATTTAGTCCTTCTCTTCTCTTCTCGAGCCCTATCTTCTTTACTTCTCTGCCACTTCTACACCTCTGGCACTAGTAGTGCCGAAGGTCCCCCTTTAGGAAGTGCTCACCTCCTCTCACTCCATAGCACCATCTTCATTTATTCATTCAGCACACCTCATGGAGTGTCCACTGTGTACCAAATACTGGTCTAGGTGTTGGGGATACAGCAATGAACAAAATCAAGGCTCTGCTCTCATGGTGCTCACACTGTAGGGTTAGTTGGCAGATAATAAACAAATAAGCAAGGAAATGTATGATGTCAGGAGGTTATAAGTTCAATGAAGGAAAATAAAGCAAGACAGGGAAAAAAGTGATGGAAATTATTTCATTATGTGGAGTGGTCCGGGAAGACCTCTCTAGCTTGATTCCATTTGAGCAGAGACCAGAATGAAGGGAGGGCAGAAGCAGCTATCTGGAGTCAGATAGAAGGAAGAGCATGTGCAACGGTCCTGGGAAAGGACTGTTCATCAGCTTTAAAGTACATGAAGGAGGCTGGTATATCTGAAGCAGAGTGAGAAAATGTGAGAGTGGTAAGATATGGGGTCAGAGAGGGAGCAAAGGATTTGTATTCTGAGATGGAAAGTCACCAGAAAGGTTGAGCAGCAAAGAATTACCATCTGACTTACATTTTAACAGGAGCAAGCTGGCTATGGAGGGCAAAGGCGCAGCAGGGAGACCAACTAGGAGGCCACTGAAATAATCCAGGTGAGTGGTGATTGTGGCTTAGATCTGGGTGGTCATGGTGCTGACCACTGGAATGGAATCTTCACAGTTTCTTTGTGATTGGATGTAGGCAAGAGAAATTTGGATGACTCCTGGAAGAATGGAATTGGAGAAGAGCAGGATTGTAGGTGGCAGACCCAGAGTTCAGGATGGCACAATATTTGAAATGCATTTTCAACATCCAGGTAGAAAGGTCGAGTAGGGAGGGGGTTTATGAGGCTGGAGTGTCAAAGGGGAGGTCTAGGCCCATGGGTAGCCTGACCATGCCACCTCTAAGACATCGCTCAAGTCTCTGCATCTCCACTGTAACCATTCTGGACTACACTGCCACACTGCTGGCCTGGATGCCCTCCATAGCCTCCTGGTTCCTCCTCTCACTTCCACTCTTGTCTCAGTAGGATCCATTCAATACACAGCGGCTTGAATAATCTTTTAAACATGTACATGGGATTATATTTCTGTCCTACTTCAAATTCCATAAAGCTTCCCATTGCATTTTAAATAAACTATCATCTCCTCACCTGGGCTATCAGGCCCTACATGAACTGGCCTTAGCCCATCTCTGCAGTTGCGCCTGGACCCACCATCCCCTTCGATCATTCAGTGCTAGCCTGACCTTCTTTCCTGTCTGCCAACACTCTGAGCATGGTCCTACCTTGATGCTTTATACTTGCTGCTTCTCTGCCAAGCCCTTCCCAAGACTGGCTGCTTTTTATATATCAGGTCTCAGCTCAAACTCGCCTGCTTGGGATATCTCTGACTATCCTCTCTATGGTAGCTGAGTCACGTCACCCTGCTCATTTTCTTCTTAGCACAGCCACTCTTAACTTCTTAGTTGGTTCGTTCATTGATTGATGTGGCCCCAAGAAGTCAAGGATGCTTTGTTCACCATGGTATACTCTGAAACCATCAGAGTGGCTGTCACATAGTAGAAACTTGATAAATGTCAAATGATTGAATGGGTGGCCTCATAGCCTTGAGTCTCTATGCATATATTTGAACATCTTGAAAAGTGTCATTAATGAGGCTGCATGTATTTCTTCTGAACAAGATTGTCGCATACACGATTAGACGTTCATGCTGGGTCACTTTTCCCAGGAAAGACTCAGGTCCATCTGCCTGAAGAATGATCTTTAGTTCATCAAATATGCATGGCCTGCTGCAATATTGTCATAGCATACTATAGGAAGATTTGGTGCTTATAATAAACTTGAGTCTTTTCCTTTGACTTAAATTTACAATGAGGAATGTGAATAGTTATCATATTAGTAATTTAGTTTGAAATAAATGTTTCTTCCCACTGGTTCAAGCCTCAGCAGAATGCCTGGCACACTGTGTGTGTGTGTGTCTGTCTGTGTGTCTGTGTGTGTACATGTGTGTGTGCTCATGTGTGTGTGCTCAGTTGTGTTCGACTCTTTGAGACCCCATAGACTGTAGCCCACAGGCCCCTTTGTCCATGGAATTTTCCAGGCAAGAATACTGGAGTGGGTTGCCATTTCCTCCTCCAGGGGATCTTTCCAACCCAAGGAATGAACCCAGGTCTCCTGCGTTGGCAGGCAGATTCTTTACCACTGCACCACCTGGGAAGGTAGGCACATAGTAGGCACTCAATAAATGTTTCTTGGATAAATGAATCAAAGTCTTTAATTGAAGGGTACCATGAGATTTCCAGGTAAAGCTCTTCAAGCCATTTATTCATGCAGATCTGGATTCTTCTCAAACCTGAGCAAGCAAAGAAAACACAGAAATATATTAGATTCTGACACTTAAACGATCAGAACTTTGCTTTTTGTGTTTTGCATTCATAAAAACCACCTCAGGGCTGTCATCAAGGTGCCTTTACAATAAGTAAATGTTGCATGTTCAAACTTACCAAACACATTTAATATTTTATCTCTTTTGGCTTAGAAATCTAAACTCCATTGACAGTTTTTGACTTGATTTGTAGCTTCATCTTCTCTGGAAATTAGAAAGCATGGTTTTAAAATGCATACACATTCTGGGGGTATGATGCCATTTTTCTATTAGACTTCCAAGTGGGATTTTGTTTGCAGCAAGTCTTTGGCTGCTTGAAGAGCTTGGGAAATACTGAACTTGGTGACCTTTACAGACCTTTCCAGGGCTGGCCCCCATGCCTGCTTGGGGTCACTCTCTTGGACATGCCACCACATCTTTTGGCAAAGGTTTGCCAACACCACCATCCCATCCCTGTTGCAAAAGATTAGGGAGAAATGTGTCTGCCCAGGGACCTTGGACCTTTTAGTTGTAGTGCTGGCTTGGGGGCAGAGAGGGAAAAAGATGTCAAGTCTGGAAGCAGAAAGAGTCCAAGCTCTTACATTGTAGAGTCTAGTCAAGGACTTGTTTTGGGAGAGGCCAACAGCAACGGACTGGGGGACCTATGGAGTGGGCTTCCCCCAGCACCTCTCCTTCCATCTCAGGGCTAAGCAGAGTGGTGGGCAGTGTGGTCTGGAGCAAGGGCACACCTCATCCTGCCCGAGTTTGCTTCTGGTCTTTACAATGAGGGGCTCCTTTGGCAGCAGGGAGGGAGGGAGGGCTCTCTTCTCTCTCCACCCTTTCCAGTCCTCCCTCCTCAATTCCCTTGGCCTGCCTGCCTGCGGCTATAAATGGAGAGCCGGCCTCTGGGCAGGAATGCATGCCTGGCTGGGCCCCACAGAGTTGCACCCTCAGGGAGCAGCCAGCTCCAAGGCACCCGGCAGCCTTTATATATATATAGCCTCTGGAAACCCAATCCAGCCTACACCTGCCCCGGTCTTCAAGCACCCTACCCTTGCCCAGGCTGGACCTGTGGCCTCTTCCCCCGGGGCTGGCACAGGCCATGTATCTGCTGGGGGAGGGCACAAGACACAGGGTCAGGGGGTGAACACAGGAGCGGGCCAGGTGGGGGACGGCCAGCTTCAGATCCCCTCTGCCTCCCAGCTTCCCCTTCCTGCCCCTGGATCCACCTCGATAACCCTGTTCTGTCTCTGCCAATGAGATCCCTAGTCCTGAACTGAGGCCAGTCTGGGTTGAGGACAGTAATAGATGTGGTCCTAGATTCACGGTCAGGGTCCCAGAGATCCTCCACAGGTGGCCGTATTTCCCACTTTACCCTACTCCCCAGCCTCCCACATACAAACAGGGCTTGGGAGTCTAGTAGTTGAACTGGGAGTTGGAGAAAAGGGGTGCAACTGGGAGTTGGACAGGGAAGGGGACAGGGAGACCACAAATGATGGGTGTATCCTGCACCCCCTCGTGTGCAGGGTGGGACTTCATGGAGTGGTATGCGCACAGTGGGGCATATGCCCAGTGCCGGCCATCCACTCTGTGCTTCGTTCACTCATTCAGCAAATATTTACACAGCACCTTCTGTGCCAGGAAGTATAAGCAGAGAACAAACCCTGCCCTCGTGGAGCTGACAGTCTAACAGGCAGACTAAACAATAAGCACTCTAATAAGTAAATCATGGAGTAGGTTAGGAGGCACAGAGATTTTGAAAGCAGAGCAGGGTGAGTGGACCTGGGGCGCCAGGGCAGAATTAAACAGAGGGGTCAGGTTGACACAGTGACATTTGAGCGAAGAGGTAAAAGAGGCTTGGGAGCCAGCCTCATGCCCATCTGGGGAAGAAAGTTCTGGGTGGGGAGAACAGATCACCGTTGAGCATCTTCTCTAGGATAACTGCCTCCGCCAGAAGCAGATGATTCATTGAGGAAGAGACAGGTGTGGCTTCCACTGTTCTAGGAGCCCTTGGCCTGAATGTCTGATGCTGTGTACGCAGGCTAAGGGTGAGAGGGTGGCGTGAGATGGGGCTTGGGGATGGCTTGGATGGGTGACATAATGACAGGGTGAGGTGAGGATGTGATGCTTTGTTCACACAGAAACACGTGTACCAGGCGTTGCGTGTTGACAGAGTGGGTGGAAGGCTTGGGAGAGAGCTTGGCACTGAGGGGAGGGAAGGGCATGTCTCCCCACAGGCTGCACAGATTTTCACCCTGCCTACCCCAACTCACACCGGGGCCAAGCGCACCTCGCTGCACGCACACCTCAGTCTCTGGGTATCCCTCCCACCTCCAGGTTCTTCTCCAAGCCCTGAGAAGCCAGGGAAGGGAAATTAATGGGAGCCCTGACTGTTTAACTGAGGCAGGGAAAGCTGAGGCCCAGATTCTGAACCGCTGATGCTTGGCTTCTGGAAAGACCTACGGATTTCACTCATACAGTCTCTTGCCCTTCAAGCTTATCCTTAATGTAATTAAAGCCTTTCTCAGTCACACAGGTGAGCACAGAGGTCTTCATGGACCCAGGTTCCTGAAGTCTGAAGTACAAACTTGCTCTGGTTTACTAAACTGCACAAATAAGGTGACAAGAGCTTAATGACCAGAGGTGCTAATGCAGGCAGGGTTCTGGAAGGTGCTAATTAGCCTTCCAGGCTGAGTGCTTTAGGCTCCTGGGGTGAGAAGAACTTCATGAAAGGAGAGTTCACCATCCTCACCGAATATACTCTCAAAAATAATTTCTAAAATGCAAATTTAACTTGAAGCATCACAGATTTAAGTCAGGCACAAGAAATAATATTATCAAAGTATGCGCATCGTCCTTGCGCTAAGATGGTGTGGATGCTGCAGAAGGTCAAGGAAGAGGCCTCTCCAAGTCACCCTCCACTCTGTGCACGTAAGGA
Organism: Ovis aries; assembly: GCF_016772045.2. Lineage (NCBI taxonomy): Eukaryota > Metazoa > Chordata > Mammalia > Artiodactyla > Bovidae > Ovis > Ovis aries. The sequence goes on from NC_056068.1 coordinate 34,563,457, forward strand.
TCTGTGAAAAACCAGATGTCTGTCTGTCTCCTCTGCCTATGACAGCCCACAGGAGGGCCAAGGACAGAGCTGCCAGGCGCGTTTCCTCGGAAGGGCCGTTGCCCTCACTGCCGTCCCTCCATGCATCTATGGACACCAAGGACATCTGTCGCACCGCGTGCACCTCACACCCCATGGACACCTCAGTCACACTCTGGGCACATCTCACACAGCATGTACGACTCACATTCTGTCTGTATCTCCCACCCCATGCCCACCTCATACATCTGTATATCCTATATAGAGGGCGTATCGTCTACACTGTGCATGCTTCTTACACTCATTACACATCATATTCAATGTGTATACCTCACACTCCATGTATACCTCACAAACACGTATACCTTATACACTGTGCACACCAACCTTATGGAACACTCCTGTGTCCCACATGCTCGTATTCTAGGCCAGGTACAACTATACCTTGCATACATCACAGACTTAAGGTTGCATAGCATCACTGACTCAATGGACATGAACTTGAACAAACTCCTGAAGACTCCAAAGAAGCCTGGCATGCCGTCGTCCACAGGATTGCAAAGAGTTGGACACAACTTAGCCACCGAACAACAACATCTGTACCTTTGTCTCAGTGTAAACACTTGTCTCCACCTATGTACCTGGAATTCCCCTACTCCATCGAGGAAAAAAGATACTAAGTGGGCGTATTGGCGGTGGCATCCATCTTTTTCTTGCAGTTTCTACTTTGAACTTTTTAAGCTGAGTCTTCCTGCTGAGAGAAGGTCAGGCCTCCATGTCAGGGTTGAGGAGGAGCAGCTCAGGGCCGAGGGAAGAGCTAGCGATGGGGGGCCCGGCCATAGGGCCGGCACACGTGGCAGGATCCAGTGGGCAGCTGTGGGGTCTGGGGAGGGGCCTCAGTTCCTCCCCACAATCCCGTTGCCTCCTCTCTGCCTAATCAGCCCACCTGCCAGCCTGGGGGCTCCAAGGAACCAGGATTAAGGCACACACAGCCGCTGGGCTCCAGGGACAGACACCAGCTGCTGCCCCCAGCAGCTGCCCCAGGCACACGCCTCTGAGGGGAGGTCGGGCGCCTGGGGGAGGCCTGATTCTCTCCCCCAAACCTGCCCACCCTTGGCCAGTGGCGCCCAGGACAGGGGTTTCCTGGCAGAGACAGACAGCAGAGAGCCTCATGACTGGTACCCAGGCTGCCCTGGACATCTGTCATCTGTCTCTGCCCTACATCCTGCCCTGCTTCATGAAGCCTCCTCGATTCCTGTCTCCCCTTTAGTTTGGGCAAGAGATTTATGGCCCAGGTGCCCCAACCGGCCTACCCCTCCCTCCATTCCTCCATAAGCAGCCACTCTGGTTGCAGGCTCCAAGCTGGGCAATGCAGCAAGATCTGAAGCCGATTCAGACAGGGTCTCTGGGAGTTCCGTCAAGTGGGAGGAGGAAGACTCATGAGTGAATCCTCAAAACACCCCTGAAAGGGGTAAGGAACTCTCCTGTGGATAGCTGTGAAGACTGCCCCAATGAGGATGTGTGGGAATACTTCTTCCTGAGGTGTTGGAGGGTAAGCAGAGTTGCCCAGTAGGATTACTGAAGGGAACAACATTCTAGGCTTAGAGACCAGCCCAAGCCAGGCCAGAGGATGTCCCCATGTGGCTGACAGACACTATCTGGGGTTCCTCTGGTCATTTGACACCTGTGGTCTCAGACCCCCCAGAAGGATAAATGGGCCCCCCTTCTGAGGTGAAGCCCACTAGTTTCCCAGGTAGGACAATGGGTTCAGTCGTGGGCAGAGAGTTGTGTAAGGAGGGCTTGCAGGAAGAGGACAGCGAGTTTGTACAGAAAGAGAGGCTGGACTGGAGCCCAAACCAGAGTGTTTGCTGTGCTTGGGGTTGCCCGGCCCTGAATCCTTCCATACCCCTACTTGGGGCTCACTCTCTGGACAAGGAGAGAGACATTGGCCTCCTGTCTCTACTCTCATTCAGGGAGGGGTCTGGCCAGGGGTCCCTGCCTGCTTGGCCTCCCTGCCTCCCTATTGGGGCTCCCTTCTTGGCACGCAGAGCAGAGGCCTTTCCTTTGATCTGTCCGCTGGCCCAGCGGGGCGGGGGTGAGTGAAAGGGAGCCCTGCGTGAGGGGGATGCTCAGACTGGAAAGGCAGTTAACATGAGGGTCTCCACTCCAAGGAGCACTGGGGAGCCATGAATGTCAGTCCTCGGCTTTGCTTGAAGGTGTGGCTTACCTTCTCTCAGGCCCTGTCTGAATGTGGCCTTGGAGAATATGATGCTGCTCTTCCTTGACACAGAAGCTGGGTCACTGGTGCCTGGAGCTGTGCTCCCAGCACCTCCACTGGACTTAAGGGTCCAACGGACAAAGACTCAAATGCCGGCCCTGCCCCTCACTTCCCTTGGGGGAAGTCACTTTCCTTCTCCGAGTCTCACCTTTCTTAGCTGTCAAACGTGACTACTCCTGGTGCCCATCTCTCAGAATTGTAACGGATCAATATGCCAAGGCTTGTGGCATCCTTGAGTGAGGCCCATCTCACGGTGCTCAGTAGGGGCTTGGGAATTATTTTTGCCTGGCGAGCTCTCCCTTTGGATGGAAACTCTGAGTAACCAGTGGGTGGGGTGAGGATGGGGCAGTGTGGGGGCTGGCCTGGTTATTCTGGGCTCTGAACCTTTTGGAGCCGGGGGCCATGGCGGGCACAAGGCTGCTGGAAACGTGGGAAACCATATAGCCGTGAAGCCTTGTCTGCCGCAGTGGGTGTCGCTGCCTCCACCGTGCACATGGGCAGCCTGCCAGTCGCCCCCAAACAAAGCCTGGCCCGGGGAGGGGAGCAGAGTAGGCTGATGACAGATGCAGCGAGGCTGGTGCGGGCAGGGCGGGGGGGGGGGGGGGGGGGGCTGGGAGAGGCCAGAGGAGGCAGCTCTGTGGAAGGCAGCCCTGGAAAAGGCTGGGGTCCAGCAAAGTGTCCAGCTCAGTGGCCATGGCCCTGCCCCACCCCAACACCAGTAACAACATTCATCCCTGCTGTATAGTGTAGAAATCTGAGGCCCAGGGTTCTAGGCAACTTGTCCAGGGCTCACGAAGGCTTAGCTATGGAGGCCCTGGGTTGGGAACTCTGGTCTCTTGGTTCTACACATCTGGCCAGCTCTTGGAAGCCCAGATCTTGGAGACAGGGGAAAGGATTTGATGGCTTCTTGAGGGCCCTTAATGCCCAGGATTCTCTGAATAGATAAGGATGAATTTGCCCCCACTTCATGCCCTCTAAGCAAGGACACTCCCATATGCTGGGCATGGGCAATTGTAAGGTCACCAGGGGCTGACATTGATTTGGTTTCTCTGTGGTCAAAAGGTGGCCACCTTTGCCCTGACATCTGACCTCTGATCTGCCAGGCTCAGAAGTCTCTAGTCTCACTGTCCCTCCTTAGCTGATTGGGCTTGGGGGCTCAGTGGCTTGTCCCAGAGGCCAGGGAGGTGGGGAGAACATGGGAAGAGACATCTGGGCTTGGGGTCATGCTGGACCCATCAAATATGCTCCCTGTCCACTCAGCCCCTCCTCTGCCTCTTATTCCCTCCCTAACCAAAATTCCTTCTTCTTCCTTTTTTTTTTTTTTACAGTTTTTTGAAATTATGAATAACTTCAAATGTAGAAAGAGACATAGCAGTGTAAAGAGCCTGGCTACCAGCTCTGACAACCATTAGCTCATATCCAAAGCTGACCTGTTCGTGCACTGTCCCCTTTTTCCCCTCCTGTCGTGGAACAAATTTCAGACATTATATCATTTCACTTGTGCATATCTGATTATGTATTTCTAAAAGATCAGAACTTTTGTTGTCATAAGCACAATACCATCAGGCTACTTAAAAAATTGATAGTAACTCCTTTTACCACCAAATATCCAAACAATAATCAAATTTCCAATTATCTCAGATACGTTTTTATTTGTTTATTTGTTTGCTTGACCCATGATCCAAATTGGGCTTACACATTGTGATTGGGTCATCTTTTTAAGCCCCTGTAAATCTAACTTCAATATCTTTCTTCCTTTGTAATTTATTAATTGAAAAACAAAACCTCGATTTTTTAGGGAGTTCTCCGGTGGTCCAGTGGTTAGGACTGGGCACTTCCACTGTTGTGGTCCAGCTCAATCCCTGGTTGGGAAGTAAGATCCCACAACCCTTGCGGCGTGGCCAAACAAAAGCTGGGGGTTTTGTCCTGCAGAGTTTCCTATAGTCTGGAGTTTCCTGATTGCACCTCTGTGGCATATGTTTGTTTGTTTGTTTTGTTGCTGTTTTGTTTACTAATATAATTTTTAGACTGAAACACAACCAGAAGCCTGCATTTTCCAGATTTCCTTGCAGCTATCTGTGGCCATGTGAGTAAGTTCTGAATGGAACTTTCACGTATGAATGGAAGGACTTTGTAAGCAACTTCTTGGTTATGACTTCTCCTTTCCTCCTCCCCATTGGTTGGAATAAGGGTGAATGACAGGAGCTGGAGTGGCCATCTGTGTTAGATTAATGGGCCACCAAAGACATCCCTTTTCTAATCTCCAGAACCTGTGGATCACATGGCATAGAGGACTTTGCAGGTGTGATTAACTTAGAGATCTTGATAGGGAGATATTCCTGCATTCCCTAGGTGAGCCCAAGGTAATCACAAGAGTCCATAAAGGGAAAGGCAGAAGCAGGAAATCAGAGAAGAAGACTGGTTACAGAAGCACCCGTCAGAGTGATGTGGCCATGAGCCAAGGAATGCAGATGGCTTCTAGAAGCTGGAACAGGGAAGGAAAGAGTTACCCTCCAAAGCCTTGCAAAGGGATGCTGCTCTGCCAGCACCTCAATCTTAGCCCTGGAAGGCCACTTGTAAGATAATGGTGGTGGTGTTTATTCTTCACTGTCTTCCGAAGTTTGCTCAAACTCATGGTCATTGAGTCGGTGATGCCGTCCAACCGTCTCCATCCTCTGTTGCCCTCCTTCTCCTCCTACACTCAATCTTTCCCAACATCAGGGTCTTTTCCAATGAGTCAGTTCTTCGCATCAGGTGGACAAAGTATTGGAGCTTCAGCTTCAGCATCAGTCCTTCCAATGAATGTTCAGGGCTGATCTCCTTTAGGATTGACTGGCTTGATCTCCTTGCAGTCCAAGGGACTCTCAAGAGTCTTCTCCAACATCACAGATCAAAAGCATCAGTCCTTCGGTGCTCAGCCTTTTTTATGGTCCAACTCTCACATCCATACATGACTACTGGAAAAACCATAGCTTTGACTAGATGGACCTTTGTTGGCAAAGTAATGTCTCTGCTTTTTAATATACTGTCTAAGTTGGTCATAACTTTCCTTCCAAGGAGTAAGCATCTTTTAATTTCATGGTTGTAGTCACCATCTGCAGTGATTTTGAAGCCCCCAAAATAAAATCTGCACTGTTTCCACTTTTTTTCCCATCTATTTGCCATGAAGTGATAGGACAGGATGCCATGATCTTAGTTTTTTGAAATGTTGAGTTTTAAGCTGGCTTTTTCACTCTTCTCTTTCACCTTCATCAAGATCCTTTTTAGTTCCTTGTCACTTCCTATCATTAGAGTAGTGTCATCTGCGTATCTGAGGTTGTTGATATTTCTGCCAGCAATCCTGATTTCAGCTTGTACTTCATCCAGCCTGACATTTCACATGAGGTACTCTGCATATAAGTTAAATAACCAGGGTGACAATATACAGCCTTGATGTACTCCTTTCCTAACTTTGAACCAGTCCATTGTTCCATGGCTGGTTCTAACTTACTTTCCAACCTGCATACCGGTTTCTCAGGAGACAGGTAAGGTGGTCTGGTATTCCCATCTCTTTAAGAATTTTCCATGGTTTGTTGTGATCTACACAGTCAAAGGCTTTAGCATAGTCAATGAAGCAGAAGTAGATGTCTTTTTGGAATTCTCTTGCTTATTCTATGATCCAACAAATGTTAGCAATTTGATCTCTGGTTCCTCTGCCTTTTCTAAATCCAGTTTGTACCCTGGGAAGTTCTTAGTTCATGTTCTGCTGAATCCTAGCTTGAAAAATGTTGAGCATTACTTTGCTAGTATGTGAAATGAGCACAACTGTACGGTAGTTCGAGCACTCTTTGGCATTGTCCTTCTTTAGGATTGAAATGAAAACTGACCTTTTCCAATCCTATGGCCATTGCTGAGTTTTTTAAAATTTGCTGACCTACTGAGTGCAGTATTTTAACAGCATCATCTTTTAGGATTTGAAATAGCTCAGCTGGAATTTTATCACCTCCACTAGCTTTGTTCATAGTAATGCCTTATAAGGCTCCCTTGACTTCACACTCCAAGATGTCTGGCTCTAGGTGTGTGTATGTTTTTGGTTTGGTTTTAAATTGGAGGGTAGTTGCTTTACAATGTTGTGTTGGTTTCACTGTACAACAACGTGAATCAACCGTAAGTACACATATATCCCCTCCCTCTTGAGCCACCTTCTCATTCCACCATCCTTTGCCATCCCGTCCCTCTAGTTATTTTAAACCACTAAGTTTGTGGCACTTTGTTTCAGCAGTGATAGGAAACTAATATAACAATTTTAGATCATGTGATGGAAGTTATTTACTAAAGATCACAAAGCAACAAAATAGAAAGAACCTGGATCCCCAGTATTGTTATTCCCTGCAAGTCTTTGGGCCCTCCCTGGAATTTTATGTAGGAAATAAACAAACTGTACTTTTAGTCATCTTTGTTGTTTCAGCAGCTTAAGCTATATCCTAATTATATGCATCTCTACTATGTGTCTGGAAATGACATGGGTCCTGACGAAATAAACTGTATAAAGCACATGGTAAGTGTGGTGGCTGAGACACATCCAGGAAACTATGCAGGCATAAACAAAGGAGACAAGAAATCTTTGCTGGACTGAATTGCTGCTTTTTCTCCAAGAAAAAGAAATCCATAAAGGCAAAATAGTTGTCTTAGGAGGCTTTACAAATAGCTGAGAAAGGAAGAGAAGTGAAAGGTAAAGGAGAAAAGGAAAGATATACCCATCTGAATGCAGAGTTCCAAAGAACAGCAAGGTGAGATAAGAAAGCCTTCCTCAGGCATCAATGCAAAGAAATAGAGTAAAACAACAGAATAGGAAAGACTAGAGATCTCTTCAAATAAATTAGATATACCAAGGGAACGTTTCATGAAAAGATGGGCTCTATAAAGGACAGAAATGGTATGGACCTAACAGAAGCAGAAGACACTAAGAAGAGGTGGCAAGAATACACAGAAGAACTATATTTATCTATCTTTTTAAAAAGATCTTAATGACCTAGATAACCACAGTGGTGTGATCACTTACCTAGAGCCAAACATCCTGGAATGTGAAGTCAAGTGGGCCTTGGGAAGTATCACTGTGAACAGAGGTAGGGGAGGTGATGGAATTCCAGCTGAGTTATTTAAAATCCTAAAAGATGATGCTGTGAAAGTGCTGCACTCAATATATCAGCAAATTTGCAAAACAGCTGCTGCTGCTGCTGCTAAGTCACTTCAGTCGTGTCTGACTCTGTGCGACCTCATAGATGGCAGCCCACCAGGCTCCCCCGTCCCTGTGATTCTCCAGGCAAGAACACTGGAGTGAGTTGCCATTTCCTTCTCTAATGCATGAAAGTGAAAAGTGAAAGTGAAGTCGCTCAGTCATGTCTGACTCTTCATGGCCCCATTGACTGCAGCCCACCAGGCTCCTCTGTTCATGGGATTTTCCAGGCAAGAGTACTGGAGTGGGGTGCCATTGCCTTCTCTGGGAAAACTCAGCAGAGTTATTTAAAATCCTAAAAGGTGATGCTGTGAAAGTGCTGCACTCAGTATGCCAGCAAATTTGGAAAACTCACAGGACTGGAAAAGGTCAGTTTTCATTCCAATCACAAAGAAAGGCAATGCCAAAGAATGTTCAAACTACTGCACAATTGCACTCGTCTCACACACTAGCAAAGTAATGCTCAAAATTCTCCAAACTAGGCTTCAACAGTATGTGAACAGAGAAATTCCAGATGTCCAAGCTGGATTGAGAAAAGGCGGAGGAACCAGAAATCAAATTGCCAACATCCATTGGATCATAGAAGCAAAAGAATTCCAGAAGAATATGTACTTCTGCTTCATTGACTATGCTAAAGCCTTTGACTGTGTAGATCACAACAAACCATGGAAAATTCTTAAAGAGATGGGAATACCAGACCACCTTACCTGTCTCCTGAGAAACCTGTTTGCGGGTCAAGAAGCAACAATTAGAACCAGCCATGGAACAATGGACTGGTTCAAAATTGGGAAAGGAGTACATCAAGGCTGTATATTGTCACCCTGTTTATTTAATTTATATGCAGAGTACGCCATGTGAAATGCCGGGCTGGATGAAGCTCAAGCTGGAATCAAGATTGCCAGGAGAAATATCAATAACCTCAGATATGCAGATGACACCACCCTTATGGCAGAAAGTGAAGAGGAATTAAAGAAGCTCTTGATGAAGGTGAAAGAGGAGAGTGAAAAAGCGGGCTTAAATCTCAACATTCAGAAAACTAAGATCACGGCTTCCAATCCGATCACTTCATGGCAAATAGATGGGGGAAACAATGGAAACAGTGACAGACTTTATTTTCTTGAGCTCCAAAATCACTGCAGTTGGTGACTGCAGCCATGACATTAAAAGATGCCTGCTCCTTGGGAGAAATCTATGACAAACCTAGACAGTATACTAAAAAGCAGAGACATCACTTTGCCATCAAAGGCCCATAAAGTCAAATCTATGGTTTTTCCAGTAGTCACATATGGATGTGAGAGTTGGATACAAAGAAAGCCCAGTGTTGAAGAACTGATGCTTTTGGAATACTGTGGTTTTGAAGAAGGCTCTTGAGAGTCCCTTGGACTGCAAGGAGATCATGCTGGTCAGTCCTAAAGGAAATCAATCCTGAATATTCATTGGAGAGACTGATGCTGAAGCTGAAGCTCCAATACTTTGTCCACCTGATGCGAAGAGCCAACTCATTAGAAAAGACCCTGGTGCTGAGACATACTGAAGGCAGGAGGAGAAGGGGATGACAGGATGAGATGGTTGGATGGCATCACTGACTCAATGGGCATGAGTTTAAGCAAGCTCCAGGAGATGGGGAAGGACAGGGAAGGCTGGTGTGCTGCAGTTTATGGGGTTGCAAAGAGTTGGACATGACTGAGGGATTGAACAACAACAACAAACTCCTGCTAGGTAAGCAAGGATAGTTTTCTTCATTTTGCAGAGATGGCCAAGAGGTTCCCCAGGCTAGTAGATGGTGTGCCCCTGAGATGGAAGCAGAGATTCTGGAGTAACCTTTAAGGAAGATGAAAAATAAGAGCCACAGGAAGGGAAGTAATGTCAATAGCATGGTTAAGACTGTGGGCTCTGGGAGTCAAGCTGCCTGTGACGATTCTGCTACTGACTATGTGACTTTGGCAAGCTCCTTAATCTCTCTGAGCCTCTCTCTCCACATATGTAAATTTACATTTGTCAAAGTGCTGTTGTGGATATTAAATAAGAGCTTTATGAAAAGTGGATCCAAAGCACAGAGCTGGGAACATAGTAAGGAATCAATAAACTGCTATGTTTAAGATTGCACCTGTCCACAACTCAGTGGTGGGGTCCACCTATTGAATGTTTAGAGAGATCCTACACCCCTCAGTTTGTGATTTCTGGAATGAAACCTAAATTTGCATCCCAGACCTGCCACTTATGGCTATGTACTACTTAACCACTTTGTGCTTCCGTTTCCTCACCTAAAAATGGCATATCAAAACTAGAAAGCAACCAAGATGTCCTTCAGCAGGGCAATGCATAAATAAACTGGTACATCCAACAATGAATTATTATTCAGTACTAGAAAGAAATGATCTATCTAGCCATGAAAAGACATGAAGAAAACTTAAGTGCATATTGCTAAGTGGAAGAAAACATTACATACTGTATGATTCCAACTATATGATATCCTAAAAAAAACCAAAAAAACAATGGTTGCCAAGGGTCAGGCAGGAGGAACACATGAATAGGCAGAGCACAGGGGTTTCAAGGCAGTAAGACTATTCTCTTTGAAACTATAATGGTAGATACATATCACAATAAATTTGTCTAAACTTATAGGATGTAAGGGGCTTCCTTGATGGTTCAGATGGTAAAGAATCCACTGCAAATGTGAGAGACCTGGGTTCAGTCCCTGGGTTGGGAAGATCTCCTGGAGAAGGGCATGGCAACCCACTCCAGTATTCTTGCCTGGGGAATTCCCATGGACAGAGAAGCCTGGTGGGCTACAGTCCATGCGGGTTGCAAAGAGTTGACTAATAGACTAAGGAGCACAGCATGGCATGTAAAACACCAAGAGTGAACCCTGATAAAAACTATGGCCGTTGGGTGATTATGATGTGTCAATGAAGGTTGATTGATGGTGACAAATAATGTATCAGGATGCTGATAGCTGGGGAGATTGTGTGTGTTAAGGGGGATGGTGGATAGATGGGAATCCTCTCTACTTTCCACTCAATTCTTCTGTGAATCTGGAAAGGGTCAGTTTTCATTCTAATACCAAAGAAAGGCAATGCCAAATAATGCTCAAACTACCGCACAATTGCACTCATTTCACATGCTAGTAAAGTAATGCTCAAAATTCTCCAAACCAGGCTTCAGCAATACGTGAACCATGAACTTCCAGATGTTCAAGCTAGTTTTAGAAAAGGCAGAGGGACAAGAGATCAAATTGCCAATATTCGCTGGATCATTGAAAAAGCAAGAGAGTTCCAGAAAAACATTTATTTCTGCTTTATTGACTATTCCAAAGCCTTTGACTGTGTGGATCACAATAAACTGTGAAAAATTCTGAAAGAGATGGAAATACCAGAACACCTGACCTGCCTCTTGAGAAACCTGTATGCAGGTCAGGAAGCAACAGTTAGAACTGGACATGGAATAACAGACTGGTTCCAAATAGGAAAAGCTAAGGCTGTATATTATCACCCTGCTTATTTAACTTATATACAGAGTACATCATGAGAAATGCTGGGCTGGAAGAAGCACAAGCTAGAATCAAGATTGCCGGAAGAAATATTAATAACCTCAGACATGCAGATGACACCACCCTTATGGCAGAAAGTGAAGAGGAACTCAAAAGCCCCTTGATGAAAGCGAAAGAGGAGAGTGAAAAAGTTGGTTTAAAACTCAACATTCAGAAAACGAAGATCATGGCATCTGGTCCCATCACTTCATGGGAAATGGATGGGGAAACAGCGGAAGCAGTGTCAGACTTTATTTTGGGGGGACCCCAAATCACTGCAGATGGTGATTGCAGCCATGAAATTAAAAGACGCTTACTCCTTGAAAGGAAAGTTATGACCAACCTAGATAGCATATTCAAAAGCAGAGACATTCCTTTGCTAACAAAGGTCTGTTTAGTCAAGGCTATGGTTTTTCCAGTAGTCATGTATGGATGTGAGAGTTGGACTGTGAAGAAAGCTGAGTGCTGAAGAATTGATGCTTTTGAACTGCGGTGTTGGAGAAGACTCTTGAGAGTCCCTTGGACTGCAAGGAGATCCAACCAATCCATCGTAAAGGAGATCAGTCCTGGGTGTTCTTTGGAAGGACTGATGCTAAAGCTGAAGCTCCAGTACTTTGGCCACGTCATGTGAAGAGTTGACTCATTGGAAAAGACCCTGATGCTGGGAGGGATTGGGGGCAGGAGGAGAAGGGGACGACAGAGGATGAGATGGCTGGATGGCATCACCGACTCTATGGGCATGAGTTTGAGTGGACTCCGGGGGTTGGTGATGAACAGGGAGGCCTGGCATGCTGCGATTCATGGGGTCGCAAAGAGTCGGACACTACTGAGCGACTGAACTGAAATGAACTGAAAACTACTCTAAAAAATAAAGTCTATTTTTTGAAAAAGGTTTGTGTCTATTATCTATTCCTATGATAACGCTTATATGTCATGTTCCATTCCACAACTCAGTGGCTTCAAACAATAAGCATTTAGTTTATGAATCTGCAGGTGGGCTATGCGGATAGGGCTGCTGTGGGCTCAACTGGGCTCCTCACCTGTTGTGGCTGCTCCATGCTGGTCTTGACTGGGGTGACTCAGTTCTTCTCTGCAGGTCTCTCATCATCCAGCAGGCTGGCTGGGCATGTTTTCATGGTGACAGAAGTGGTGCAAAAGTGCAAGCCAAAGCATGTAGCATGTTTCCAAACCTCTGCTCAAGCCCCTTGGGAGCCACAACAAGTTACCTGATTGAACTGAGAACCGAGGGATGAAGATATAGGCCCCTTGATGTGAAGAGCTGCAGAGTCTCACGACAGTGGGGACAATGAGCGTTAGGCGTGAGGAACTAGGTCTCCTAATGTGATTAGTTTACCCTCTGGGGACAATGGTGTGTCTTCCCCACGAACATCAGATGTGGTCAGATAGGTGAGTTTAACAGAGGCCTGCCTGGCCCATGAAGGGAACTGTTAAGTGGTTAGTTCCTCCTCACACAGGAATCTTAGGCTGCTTCCAGGACCGTTGGGATAGAGTAGAAGATACTGAGAATTGCTAGGGACACAGCAGCAAAGGGTGACAAAGATGTATGCTTTACTTGGTAGAGCCCTTCCCTCAGGTACCTGCCATGGCTCTTTCTTGAGTTTGGTCTTCAGCCTCGATGAGCACAGTGTCACTGGTTGACAGACATTCGCTGATCATTTGCAGTGTCCTGCTCATCTACATAGATTCCTGTCAGATGAGAAGAGTCACTGAAAGACTTTCAAACCATTAGCCTCCCTACAACTACAGACACAAGTCCTTGACAAATAAAAATGTGCCTTTTGCCTTCTGAGCAATGATGATGATGATGATGATATCGGTAATAATATTCATAGCTCCCACCTACTAAGTAGGCAAAACTGAGTCTCATCTGATTCTCACATTAACTCACCGAAGTTAGTACTATTACTCAGCCCATTTTACAGATGAAGAAACTGAGGCTCAGAGAAGTCATTCAACTAACAAGTGGCGGAGTTGGGACTTGAACCCAAGTCTCTACAATTCCAAGGCCATTTCACTTTTTTCCCTTAAAGCTCTTGTATTTTATTCTGCCCACATCAGGCTACTTGACATTTGTGTTACTTTTTGCAAGCCTGCTTCAGCCATTACTCATGGGCTTCAAGTCACACACTGACAAAGCAACAGCAGCTCTGAAGCGAGGGGGTCATAGTTGAAGGGAATTTTTTCAGGTACGTACAGGTAAGGGTCCCCCAGCTGTAGGGCTTCCTCTGCTCACTCCCAGAGTTACACTTGAAATCTCACCCTTCCCTTGAAGGCCACTGCCTGCTGGTCATTCCTGGGGACAGCCTGAGGTCTTGGCCAAAGCCAAGGCATGGAGCTGGCCCTCCTCCCAGGGCCCCAGCATCTCATGGCTCGAATCTAGGGGTCAGTGAGGAGCAGGACTCTGGGAAGGGAGGCAGAGCCCCGAATATCAGACCTGAGTTGGAGAAACTCGAGAAGGCCCCCAGAACAGCTGACTCTGGGCGCCACGTTTTGGAGGCGGCTGCCCCCTCCCCCACACTGGCTGTGCTGTGAGTCACGGGTTTTAGGCTGAGCACTCTGGGAGATTAACCAGCTTTGTGACCAGCTGCTGGAGGAGAATACTTGGCCGAAAGAAGCAGGATAAAGTTACCCTCTCAGAAGTTTATAGGAAGGCCCATAAATGCCCCCAACTGCTGTGGGGCCCATGATGCGGGGCGCTTCTGGATCCCCCCCTTGCCGAGGCCCTCGTTGGCTGTACCCATCCCCCTACTCCTCACCCACCCTAACCTGGAACCCACTGGGAATGCCTGCCACTTAGGGTTCCAAGAAGGGTCTTGGGCCATGGGCCTTCCTTCGCCAGATGACACACATTAGGAACAGAGCCCGGACTGGAGTCAGTTGGGAAGGGCCTGGCTCCCTCCTGGCTCCAGCCTGGGGCAGAGGCTGGTGGGAAATGTCTGGAACAGGATGGTGGGCCGCTGGCACCCAGGGCGAAATGATCAGGAAGGACCACATTGCATCATGGCTCCAGAATGCATCATGCTGAGGGTTTGAGAGGATGAAAGGGAACCCTGGGACAGGAAGCAGGAGGCCTGGGTTCAGCCCAGCTTTGCTGCTGACCCTCTGTCCTCATTCACTAAAAGGAGAGCTGGACAAGTTGTTTTCAAATTATGCTTGGTGGAGTCCTGGGCCGTTCAGAAGTGCCTCGGGGCTACCACAAAGGCTGGATGAGCATTTCAGCCCAGTAGGATTCTCCAATTATCTTAGTGACCCCATCTCCCATATTCGTATTTATCGAAATAACCTCATTTCCCCCCTACCAATTGACTATCCATTCCGTCAACAATTATTTATTGAGGGCCTAGCCTGTGCCAGGCTCAGTTGTAGCTGATAGAGACAAACAGTGTTCCTTACAAGAAATAAGAACTATACATTTGAACTGGTAAAATTAACTTGTAACAACAAAATGGCATGCCCACATCTGCTTTATGGATCTGAAGGTAGGATTCTGTTTCTAAAGAAGTTTGGCTTGGGATATCTCCTGGGTGACTTCTGGTCCACTTGACACCATTCCCAAAGCCTAAGCTGCCAGTTACTCAGGGAAGACCCAGAAAAGGGTGAGAAGGAGGCATCTTGGTCCCAGGGTGTGTGTGGGGGGCGGTTTCCCACACAGTGGAGGAGGCTCTGTCTGCCTTCTGCCCTGGGACCTGAAGGGTATGTGGGCCAGCGTACTGTGCTGCTTGTAGCCCCTACCCTGGATCCAAAGATGGGGTGTCCACACTACTTTATACAAAATAAACAACAAGGTCCTATTGTATAGCACAGGAAACTATATTCAATAGCATATAATAACTTATGGGCTTCTCAGGTGGCTCCAGTGGTAAAAAAAAAAAATTCATCTGCCAGTGCAGGAGACGCAAGAGACGTGGGTTCGATCCCTGGGTCAGGAAGATCCCCTAGAAGAGGACATGGCAACCCACAACAGTATTCCTGCCTGGAGAATCCCATGGACAGAGGAGCCTGGCAGGCTACAGTCCATGTGGCTGCAGAGAGTTGGATGTGACTGAGCAACTAAGCAGCTATAACCCATAGCAGAAAAGAATCTGGAAAAGATTTAAAATGTTGTGTTGGTTACCAGGGTAAAGTGACTTCTAGGCTAGTGGGAGACAATACCAACAATAATATCTAACACATATACTGCCTACTGTATGACAAGAATTACTTCTGAGTCAACTCCACTCCTAACACTAGAGGACGGTTATCTCTTCCATTTTATAGATGAGGAAACAGGGATGGAGGATTAGTGTCCCAAGGTCATAGAGCAGGTAAGATAGAGCTGGGACTTGAAGGCTACCACTTGCCATGCTGGCAACCCACTCCAGTACTCTTGCCTGGAAAATCCCATGGACAGAGGAGCCTGGTAGGCTGCAGTCCATGGGGTCGCAGAGAGTTGGACACAACTAAGTGACTTCACTTCACTCACTTGCCATACTAACAGCCAAGGTAACACCGTCCATTAGCATTTCCAATGCCTCCACTGGGGCAATTGAGAGGGAGCCTTGCCCGCACCCACAGCTCCCACCTAATATGGAAGGCAGAGGTCTGCCGAAGTCACCATTCATGGGGATGAGAGCAGCACCCAAGGGTCAGCACGGGGGACAAGGGCATAGACAGATCTGAGTGGGAATCCTCACTCTGCCTCTGGCTAGTGAGGTGACCTTGGACAAGGTATCTGAACTCTCTGAATCATTACTGTGTCATTGGAAAGTTGGGGATGGTAACACCCACATTTTGGGATTGCTTTAGGATTAAATAGTGTACCTACAGCGTCAAGCACTGTGTAAGGCAGACAATAAGCACGCAGAAAAGGGCACTAGTGGTAAAGAACCCACCTGCCAAGTCAAGAGACATAAGAGACACAGGTTCGATCCCTGGGTCGGAAAGATCCCCTGGAGGAGGGCCTGGCAACCCACTCCAGTATTCTTGCCTGAGAAATCCCATGGACAGAGGAGCCTGGTGGGCTTCATGGGGTCGCCAAGAGTTGGACACAACTGAAGCAACTTAGCACACAAGGAGGGGGCAGGGAGAAGGAGGAAGAGGAGGATTTGGGAACTTGTTTCTCTACGAGTCTTGTTCTTGGCTAGAGGCTGGCCCACTGCGCCCAGGCCTGCTCTCCAAGTCTGTCCAGGCACCTGCTGTGGGGCCTGGCTTCTGCAGACAGTACCGGGGAAGGGCCAGGGTGAGGCCGGAGGGCGGGTGAGGACAGCTCAGCCCAGCTTCTCACTGCTGGGCGCCTAGGGCTGCTCCAGCAGCTTGGAGCCTCCCTGGAAGGACAGAGGACACGAGTGTATGTGGAGGAGTGAGCCAGACTCTGCTGCCTCTTAGAAATGAGGTCCCCAGCAGCCTCTGCTAGTTATCGGTGGGCAGGGGCAGGGTCCATGTCTCTGCCTGCCCAGCGTCTCCGCTCAGAGAGCATTCTCTGTTATCATGTGTCTAGACCTGCCTTTTCTCAGGAAGCTCCTGTCTCCAGGAGATGCAGATGACACTGGAGTGGCCTAAGCCAGGTGTGATCCAAGGTTCTTCAAGGAGAGAAAAGAGCGGGCTGGGCTGGTGCTACAGGAAGGGCTTCCTGGTGGAGGTGGCTCCTGCGTTCTAGGAAAGGGAGGGACCTTCTTCTAGGCAGAAAAGAAAGAAGGTGAAGTCGCTCTGAACTGTCCAACTTTCTGCAACCCTGTGGACTGTAGCCTACCAGACTCCTCTGTCCATGGGATTCTCCAGGCAAGAATACTGGGGTGGATTGCCATTTCCTTCTCCAGGGGAATCTTCTCAACCCAGGGATGGAGCCCAGCTCTCCTGCATTGCAGGCAGATGCTTTACGTCTGAGCCGCCAGGGAAGCCTAGGGAACCGCAGGTGCAAGGGCTCAGAGGCTTATCTGCGACATTAGATAAGAATTTTCAATTCTGACTTTGCCAAGATCTGGTTATTTCGGCCATGTGAAAGCAAGTCTGGGGCCCCTAAGCTAAGGCGCTGGGTTCCAGATGGGTTTGAGGGGGCAGGTCTGAATTTAGAGAGCCCCACTCAGCACCAGGAGGATACATGGCGGAGACACGGCTGTGGGGAAAGAGCTTGAGGGAGGAGACTGCTGCAAAGGCTACGTCTGCACAGGGGATGTGGGCACCCGGCCCAGGGAAGGTGGACGTTCTTCCTGATGCTAAAGACACAGAGACATCCCTGTAGAGTCTGTGGGTCTCACAGTAGCCTTAAGGTCCTGGACAGTGGCACACAGTCAGCACAGGGTGATAACAGAAACTGTCGTGTCGGAGAGACACACTCAGTCAGAGCCCCTGGGAATCGGACCCGAGAGACACCATCACAAGGTGATGGCTGTCCCAGTGGCACACAGTCACGTGGCCCCCACGTGCCCCTCTAAGTCCCCACACACCTTCAAACCACTGCCCCCCGGCAGCTCACTGCTGAGACCCTCTCAGGCCCGCGCAGCCTCCGGCCATCAGCGACAGCCGCAGGGCCCCCGGTGGCACACGTGCGCACGCGCCCGCAGCCGCACACCCCCGCGCACACGCCCTGCTCGGCGGGAGGGAGCCAGTTGTCGGGCGGGGCCGCGCGGTCACACAGCATTAGCCCTGCGGCCGCCCCGCCAGGTGCGGCCACTGCCCCTAATCCCTGGCCCTGGCCCGCTAAGCCGGGCCTGAGCGACGCCACAGCTGGGGGCGGCCGGCCACGCGCCGCCCATCACCGCAGCCCCAGCCCACCGCGGGGCCTTCCCCACCCTCCACACGGCTCCCACCTCCCCAGTCCCGGGCAACCCTCGCGCTTCCTCCGCAGACACTGACCTTGGGCTCCCACCCTATCTAGCCCTTAGCGCCCCACTGCCCCGCCCCCAGCTCCTCCCACTACAGCCGCCATCTGGGTCCTCGGCTGGTTAGAGCTCCCCGCACCTCCCCGACCCCATTCCAGTCTCTCCACTGCAAGACCGGCGGTGCCCTACTCTGCCCCAGAGCCATTCAATGCCAGCTCCGTGCCCGCTCCTCCACCGGATTTGACTTGGGCTCCACCCTCCTCACGCCTCACCCCTCTCATTTACCTGCCCTGCCCCTTCTGCTGGCCAGAGCTGGGGTCCCCCTCCCCTACTTGGATCTGTAAAGTTCCAGGATCCCCTCTTCCCCCACCACACATATTTCCAGCCTCCAACTGCTCATCCTGTTCCCAGGCAGAAGTCATCTCCCCCCAGGGAAGCTGAACTTCAGTTCTAGATTTCCGACTCTTGCTGGACCTTGGGATGGATCCCAGGACCTTCAGAGGTATTCTGTGGCCTCTTTGAATCTCAGTTTTCCTTGTCTGAAAAATAAAGAAGTGTGATTGAGATGACCTCCGAGAAGCTTTTGTCTTTTCCAATCCCATAACGATAGCGAGGTCGTGTACTTCCTGTCACCTGAATGTTGAAGGCAGATGAATGTGGAAGGGCACCCACTGGCTATGTGTCCCCACCCCGTCTCATCCCATTATTTAGCTTTCACTGTCTGAGTCGTCCAAGGCAACTTTTAGCCTCTGGTATGGGGATGAGTCGGAAAAGGCAATGGCACCCCACTCCAGTACTCTTGCCTGGGAGATCCCATGGGCGGAGGAGCCTGGTAGGCTACAGTCCGTAGGGTCGCTAAGAGTCGGACACAACTGAGTGACTTCACTTTCACTTTTCACTTTCATGCATTGGAGAAGGAAATGGCAACCCACTCCAGTGTTCTTGCCTGGAGAATCCCAGGGACGGGTGAGCCTGGTGGGCTGCCGTCTATGGGGTCGCACAGAGTCAGACACGATGCAGAAGCAGCAGCAGCAGCAGCAGCAGCAGCATGGGGATGAGTGGGCTTCCCAGGTGGCTCAGTGGTAAAGAATCTGCCTGCCAGGAGACACAGGAGTCGCAGGTTCAATCCCTGGGTGGGAATGATCCCCTTGAAGAGGAAATGACAACCCACTCCAGTATTCTTGCCTGGGAAATCCCATGGACAGAGGAGCCTGGTACAGTCCATGGGGTCACAAAAGAGTCAGACACGACTGAGCGACTGAGGATGCATGAATGCATGGGGGATGAGTGAGAGAGAACAAGGTGGAATCTGGGTGCCTAGGGCTTGGCCAAGGCTTGGGACTGGCTGTGGGCAGGGGGTCTCTGCCACCTTGGGATGTCCCCTGGAAGGGTGCACATCTGGGACTGGCCTGGCGGGGGTCCTGGCCTCAGGCACTGTCAGCATTGGTGCTGATGGACAGCCCTGGCAGGTGGGAGCCGGCCAGTCACCCCCGACAGCCCTGCCCACCTGTCGCCCTCCTGCTCGGGTGACCGGCTGCCTGACCCACTGACCAACTTCCTGCTGCTTCGCTGCACCCTGGGCACTGTATGATCAGGGCTGCTGTGCCCTGCCTCCTTCCTTTCAGATTTTCCCCGACAACCTGCTGGTTCAGAGCACACAGGCACACAAATATCAGGTTAATATTATGCAGATTCACATAACACAGACAGACACAGGGATTGCAGGCATGCATGCCCATGTCTGAGCCTGCTTCATTCTCATGCAAGCTGAGCCAAGATGCTTCTTCCCAGGTATGACAACATGGGCATTGCCTTCTCTGTGGCCACAGGGCCCCATGATAAAGATGAAGGCAGGCAGTCTGGGTTGCCAGCCCTCACTCTGTGATATCCTAACTGGGTGACTTTGTCAAGTGACTTAATTTCCCTGGACCTCAGATTCTCCATCTGTTCAATAGAACTGATAGTAAATATCCATCTTATAGGACTGTTTTGAGAATCAGATGAAACAATCCATGGAAAGTACTCAGAATGGTTTCTAGTATTAATACAATAGAAATCCATAATACATGCTAACTGTTAATATTATTAACCAGTGGGGGCTGACAGGTTTCTGGGATATTCTCAGTGATAATTTTCCTTTAATTGGTCATTTCTGGTCATAACTGTTTAAATGTTTATAAATATCCCTAAAACTACTTTTATTCCACTTTCCACATTAGGAGATGTCAACTGGCAGATGAAATCAGGATATGCCATTTCCACAGCCTTCCCTGGATCCTGGTCAGGTATGATTGCTCATGCTTTGCTGTTTAAAAACTAAGAAACTGCACAAGGCTAGACCTGAGTTGTTTAGGGGATGCTGGGCTGGGGCCTGGGACTCACCATCTTCTCTTCAGAATCTAGGCTAGACCCTCTCCCCGGGTCAGGACCCCCAGCCCATGTATCTATGGATCCGCCTCCTTCTTTCTGAAAATCAGGACGTCTGCTCCATCCCGTATGACCTCTTCCATCCTCCAGATCTTCCTAAGGGCCACCCATAGCACTTCAACAATCTCACTTCACATGCTCTTGGGATTTCTTGGGGCCTAAAGAGAAGACTGCACTTGGCAGAGGTTTCGGTTCTAGAACAATCTTATTCAGCATCTCCTTCTTCAGTCTGCTGCAACCAAACCAAGTCTGCTCTTGGCAGCCTTTGAGCAATGAATGAATGAGGCTCATGATCCCAGTGGAGGCAGCAGATGCAGGATAAAGTTGGGGAGTTCTCACCACTCTCACCCCCACAGGAAGTCTTCTTTATTCTGCTTCTAAACAAAACTCAAGAAATCCTGTTTTCCACCTTGAGCATTTTCCCAGCTCTCACGCCACATGAGTCCTCTCCCCTCCTGACTCCCTCCTGTCGAGCCCTGTCTTTGTTTTATCCTCAGGTGCATGTCTTGCCTCTGATTTGGGGTATATTCTTCATTTCTATTCTTTATCATAACTGTTGTAAAGTACTGTCACTTCTAGAATAAAGCTTCCTGTACTAGTTATCTATTGTTGCACAACAAAATACAGTCAAATTTACCAGCTGAAAACAATAAACTTTTATTATCCTGCTGTTTCTGTGGGTCAGGAGTCCAGCAGCAGCTAAGCCCAGGGTTTCTCTCAGGCTGTAACTAAGGTGTTGGCTGGGGCTAACGTTATCTTGTGGCAAGACTAGGAGCAGATCCATGTCCAGCTCACTCATGTGGCTGTTGGCAGGCCTCAGTTACGTGCTGGCTGTTGGCTGGAGATGTCAGTTCCTTGCCACGAGGGACTCTCCATGGGGCAAGTTGCAACATGGCAGCTGGCTTCTCTCAGAGTGAGTGATCAGAGAGAGGAAAGAGACAGAGAATGCACCCAAAACAAAGATGTGTCTTTTGATATTGCTGCTGCCAGTGCCTCTGACCCCACAGCAGGCCACTGTCAACCCACGCCTCCACAGGAGACTCCCAAACCCTCACAGGTATAGAAGGATTATTTGCCTCCCATTTTCTTCTTATCTGGGCCAAATCACTTCCAAACTGCCAGTTGGTCTTAATGAGAGTGCTTCTCAACTCCAGGTCTCAAATGCTTGTGGTGGGTGATGGCTACTACACTGGAAAGCACAGCCGTGACCTGACCTGGATACCCGGGGGCCACAGGGGCAGCAACACTGGACTGGATAATGCTGTGAAGACCACTTAGCAGATTCTGGTGCCCCAGACAAAATAGGCAGACAAAGACACCTGGGCTCAAATCCCAACCCCCTCCCAGAAGATGCACCTTTTTATAACCTGATCTTGGAAGTAACTTCCATTACTTCCACTGATATTCATATTCAAAGGGGAGGGATTACATTAAACCAGGAGGCAGAGATCACCTATCACAGTGTGGTTGTCCCTGAATTAGCCCACCTATCACTGTGCTCTCAGGAGATGCTTGTTGAAAGAACGAGTGCAGTCACCAGAAGACACTTGGCAGAGGCCCTATTATCTAGACTGTTCTCCTTGGATATGACCCTTCCCCCCGAACTGCCCCCAATTTTCTTCTTGGGAGTCATTTGAAATTAAACTGAAAAATAATGTTACCGTTGAATAACATATCTGCTCTTGGGAGTTTGTCTGCTCTCCCACTTTCTATAATTTGCCTTTCCAAAACTGGGCACATGCTTGGCATTATCTCATGCAGATAATCTCTGTGGTTATCACAAGTTCTAAGGTGACGTGGTTACTTTCGTTCAGGGTTCCTATCTCTTCTCTTCATCTAAGTCAAGACTAGTTTCAAAGAAATGGCCTCCCATGTGCCCCTAGCATGCATACCCTCCTCTCACAGTGACCAGCACTTGAAGCTTTCCCGTGTGTTTATGGTTCTGTCTTCTCAGCTGAACAGAGACCTACTGTAGGGTAGGGACAGTTCAGCAAATACTTGGTGAGTATTCATGGAGTGCGTATCCTGTGCTGGGGCTGGGCTAGGGACCAGGAAGACAAGAGGGTCATTCATGGAACTCCCAGCATCAAAGTGGAACAGGTGCTCAGGAATGCTTGCTCCTCTGGGAGATCAAACTGTCAGCAAGTCCACCTCAAATATTTATCAGGTGCTGTTGTGACAGAATTTCCAGGAGTGGCTCCCAAGATGCCATACTTTAATCCCTAGAATCTGAGGATGTGATGAGATACAATACACTCCCCTGATTGTATTATGCTGTGTGTTATACAGTTGACCTTAAAAAGGGGTGATTATCTGAGGGGGCCTAACCTACTCACATAAGTCGTTGCCAGCAAGGAACTCTCACACCCTGGTGGCAGAAAGGGAAGTCAGAGAGATCTGAAGCATAAGGAGGACTCGGAGCTCTGATTTGTTAGCTTGGAGGTAGAGGGGGCCATGTGAGAAGGAATGCAGGTGGCGTGCAGGTGCTGAGAGACAGCAGGCAACAGGGACCCCAGCTCTATAATCACAAGGACTGGACTCTGCCAACAAGCAAGTATGTTTGGAAGCAGATTCTTAGAATACGCCTCATGCCACCCTCCGCACCTTCATTTCAGGCTTGTAAGTCCTTGAGATTAGAGCCCAGCCAAGTCTGTCCAGACATCCGATCTACAGAACCATGAACTAATTAATGAATATTTTAAAGTGTATAATTCGATGCTTTTTAGTATATTCACAAAGTGTGCAACCATCATCGCTGTATAATTCCAGAACATTTTACTCACCTCCCCCAAATGAAGCCTGTTAAGTAGTCATTCCCTGATCCTCACTTCCTCCAGCCCCTGGCAAACACTAATCCATTTTCTGTATATATGCATTTGCCTATTCTGAACATTTCATATAAATAGGATCATGTAATATGCAGCCTTTTGCATCTGGCTCCTTTTGCTTAGCATAATATTTCCAAGATTCATCCAAATTGTAGTATGTATCAGTCTTTCACTCCTTTTTATGGATGAGTAATAATCCCTTGTATAGATACAGCACATTATATTTATCCATTCAACAGTTGATAGATATTTGGGTTGTTTCTACTTTTTGGTTATTATGAAGAAAGCACTCTGAACATTCATGAACAGGTTTTTATGTGGACTCACATTTACAATTCTCTTAAGCGTATACCTAGGAGCAGAATTGCTGAGTCACATAATAACCCTATGTTCAACTTTTTGAGGAACTGCCAGACTGCTTCCCAAAGTAACTGCACACTTTTACACTCCCACAAGTTGTGTGTGAGGATTCCAATTTCTCCATCCCCATGAACAACTGTTAATTCTCTCTCTCTCTCTCTTTTTTTTTAAATTAAAACCATCCTAGCAAGGATGAAGTATTTCTTCTTTGTGGCTTTAGCTTGCATTTCCCTAATGACAGTTGATATTGAATAGATATGGTTTAAATCCACTAAGTTTGGGGTGACTTGTTCTACAGCAATAGAAATCTAATAAAGGTGCTTCCTCAAACCCAGATGGCAAAAATGGAAATGGGGAAAAAGTTGACCACAAAAGAAGCCATTTGAGTTGAGTGGCAAAGAATCAATAAATGGCATTGTCATGAGGTAGGTCTGGAACCACCCTGGGTGGGAGGACAGACATCTAATGTTAAGAGGTAGGACTAAATCAAGAACTAGGACAGTTATCCTGTTGTAACAGGGCAGCATACACAGAATAAATCAGGGGAATATTGTGAGTAAGCTACTTCTAGTTTTTGCCCTTTTCGGTTGAATCAGTCATAACTATAGCTGTGCTGAAGGCACCTCAGAGTCTGCAGCATGTTTGACTTTTAGCCATTAAGTCCCTTGTAGCAGGACATCCGGATGGATGGAGACCTCATGTGCTTACATAGGTCTCTGGGTCAGCCCTGGGACATGCTTCAATATGCCAAACTCCATTTCTATAATGTGGCCGGTGAGCTTTAGGCGACTTTCTTCTCCCCTTCCCCACCTTGATTCATTCATGAATGGGCTAGGTTTTGTTCTAGGCACCTGGGATACAACAGTGAACAAAATACAGGTCTTGTGTCACTACCTTTCAGCTGGGAGAGACGGCAACAAGCATAAAGATAGTAAATAGTGAATTATATACTTTGTGTGTATTTGTGTTATATATTAAAAACAGAAGAAAAGTAGATTGTGGTATGGGAGATCAGGCTGCTGGAAGAGGGAAACTGACTGTAGTTGAAGGATAATCAGGGCAGACTTTGGCTTGTTGAAAAGGTGAAATTTGAGCAAAGACCTGAAGGAGTCTTTGGAAGGAGGAGTTAGGAAGGCAGATACCTGGTGGGAGAATATTCCAGGTAGTGAGAAAAATTACAAAGGTGGTTCTAAGGCAGAAGCATGTCTACCAAGTTTGAGAAATAACAAGGTGGTCAATATACCTGGGGCAGAGAAAGAGGAAGAGGAGCAGGAGATGAAGGCCAAGTGTGGATGAAACAAGACCATGTAGAGCTTTGCAGGCATTGCCAGGACTTTGAATTTTAGTCTGAAAGAAATGCGGAGCCTTGAAGAGTTTTGAGCAGAAAAATTATGAAGAACTAACTTGCATTTTCAAAGGATTCCCCTAGCTGTTGTGCTTAGAACAGGTCGGGTGGGGAGATAGGGTGTTGGCCAGGGGAGAGAGGTTAGAAACAAGAGGTCTTGCACAAGACCTCTTCTGCAGTGAGAGATGGCTACAGCTTGGTCTGGATTGGGAGTGGTGGAGAGAGTGAGAAGTAGTCAGCTTTTTGATACAGTTTTTGAAAGTAGAGCCAACAGGATCTCATGACAGACTGGATGTGGGAATGGAGAGGAGAGACAAAGAGAAGATTCAAAGGTAGTGTTTTACCTGAGCAACATGATGGGTGGCATTGCCGCAAGCTCAGATGGAAAAGGTTATATGTAGAGCAAGCTTCGTAGAGCAGATCAGGAGTTCAGTTTTGGATGAGTTAAGGTTGAGAGCTTTATTGTATATCCAAGTGATGATATCAAGCAGGCTAATATAAGTTCGAAGTTTAGTTGAGAAATCTTGGCTGAAGATAGAAATTGGATAGCCATCAGCATATACGTGGTATTTAAAGCAGGGCTGAAACACAAACATTGATGCTTTTGACACACAGGATTGTCTGCTCTTCTCTCTCAACAGATTCATTTTCTTTGTGCACGTGAAATGTTTCCATCTGGTTTCTGAGGGCTGAGTCCTCATCCCACTATGTCTCCATGAAGTCTAAAAGATGATATTGACTTTGCTGACTTAAAATCTCAAGCTCATGCGGTTCATCACCCAACTCTGATCTCTACATCGAAAGCCACTGCAATATTTGCCAGCTCCTCCTCCCAGGGTGCATCTCTGAAAAGCTGGGTGGCTCTTCTTTCTAGGTCAGACCAGTAGGTGCCACATCGTTTTATCTGGCCATCTTTCTCCCTCTTCCTCCAGTTTCAGTTTTTGGTAGATCAGTGTCAGGCCGGGAAGCTCTTGGTGTGAACTTCAATACATCATATGTGTAGACCGTCTTAGATGGTGTTTTAAAGTCAGAGAATGATAGAATTCTAAGGTCGGCCCTATAGATCTTGCTCTTAGGGGCAGGAGATTAGCACAGCTCCTTCCACCACAGCCCCTCAACACAGGGATTTGGGGTGGGTCCTAGAGTGAGGTGTTCCCTATTCTTGTCAGTTGACTATTCTCTGTCCACTTAAGGGATGGAGACATGACAGTTAGGGGTGTGGCATGTGGAAGAGGTGGAGTTAGGCAGGCAGGGCATGACAAAGAAGCTAACGTGCAGGCTCCGTGCCCTATCACACTGGTTTATGGATTTGGGGCCTCACACAGGTGACAGGGAAGGCAGTTGAGCGAGAACACCTCTAGGAGTCCGGCCTGGTTCTTCTGCATAGTCCCCACACCCTTTCCATCCTCTGGGTTCCGGCTTCCCTCTTCCCTTATGCCTGGTTCTCCTTGCCACCTCCTCCCTCACCCCAGGCAGAGAGGGGGCCAGTTCAGGGCCTTATGACTCAGGCACAGGGTGGGGGAGGATGTTTTGGATGCCGCTCTGCTGACGCTGGTGCCCTCTGTTCTTACATCCTCCTTAATTTACTGCCTGAGGAGGGGGCCAGGGCTCTAGAGAGGGGATTAGATGGTCCACACTGATCTGAGGCAACAGCTGCTGGGCTGGCGGCCGAGGAGCGAGGAGTGAGCAGGAGGCGGGGGAGGCTCATGCCTCCGCTAGGGCCGGAAGGGAACTAAGCGGGCATCTGGATGGGGCCCCTAGGTGAGGCTGGCTCTGGAAGAAGCTGCCGTTGGCCTGAGGGGTAGGGCTAGGTCTGCTCAACCAGTAAAGTCAAATCTAGGTGTCACACAGGAAGACCAAGGGGGGCCATCTGGTCAACCATCTTGCCAGTTTTCTAAAGAAAATTAGGAAGTGCTTTCTTTAGCATCCTGCAACCCAGGGAGGGGAAGATTGGCTCTGGGGCCTAAAAGCCCATCTTATCAAGCCCTAAGATGCCACATAATTGTGTGAGAAGCTCCCTAACATCAAGAATGCCCCACATCAGTTGGAACAGTTCCTTACAGAGAAATCTCTTTTCCCTCGCTTACAGTCCACTCACTTGTTTCTTACAAAGCAGAAGGCAAACAGTTAGCAGCATTCCCATTTGACAGATGGGTAAACTGAGACCCACAGAAGTTCAGTGCCTTGCTCCAGGTCACACTTGGGGTCCGTGGTGTGGCTGTGATTAGAGCCCAGTGCTTTTAGTATTTTGAATACCTGGGCACATGTGTTGACATTTTGCACTGGGACTGGCCTCTTTTCTTCCTTCTAATCCATAATTCCAGGTGATAGTCTTGTCTAAAGGAAAATGGCCTAGGCGCGGAAGCCATAAACCTAGAATCTTTGAATCAGTTAATGTCCCCTTTCGGTGACATCAATATAATGGACAATATCTTGAATAGTCCTATGACTATCTTTAAAAGCCTAATAGAGTATTTGTCTTATTCAGCCAAAGGACAGGAAGGGCTTTGGGGACCATTAAAACAGTAAAGATTTGAGCTCTGGAGTTAAAATATCTGGGATCAAATACAATCTCTGCCACTTACCATTATTTTTAGTGAGTTTTCCCTCTCTTTGAATTCAATTATTTCATCTTCTGTAGCCAAGTGATAACAACACCTACCACAAATGGCTATTATGAGGATTAAAAGAAGTCATTCTAAAAGCAAAACATTATTTTTGGTGCCTAGTAAATGTTAAATTAATTACAGAAAGAGCAATAGCTATAGTAGTTGTTGGGTGTTACTTATTGCTTGCTTACAAGTAGCCACTGAGATTGGGCCAAGAGATCCTGGGCTAGTGGCTAGCTTAGGGCAGTGGTTCTCAACCTTGGCTGACCTATCAGGATCACTGTTTTGGAGATGGATGCTTACAAGTTTCCTAGATGACCTTGAGGATCACCCGAGATTGGTAATCACTATCTAGGGGGCCTTCTTTGATGCTTGGATAATTGACATATCAGTTGTTTGTAAGTAAACAGGTGCTTAGTCATTTAATAGTTTAAACACTTTCCCTGATTGGCACTTCTACTCCTAATTAACTCCTAACAAGCCCTTCCTTCCCTGGGTCATGAGCAGGAATTCCCCACTGGGGGTTCCCAATTAATGAGGTTTACCCAGCTTGGGGGCCTCTGGGAAGCAGGCAGGACTAATTATGCTCTTGTCCCCCAACCCCCTGGCCAAATCCTCTCCCTGTCCTTCATCAATCTTGTCCTGGCCTCCAGCTGGCTTGCATTAGCTCTGGTTTTCCAGCCCCCATGGCTGCGGCTGTAGCTGAGAGATTGAGCCAGTCCAGGCTGGATGGATCTGTCACCCGATCCTGGGTCTGTGCTGCAGCCAGTCCTGGAATCTGGGGCAACGTGATCCTGCCCTGCGGGAGCCCCTAGCCAAACCAGGGACGCCATGGCGGAGCTCAGGAAATCCCAGCTATCCAGGGACCTCTGCCTAGGCCCCCAAGGATCATATCCACTTATTCTCAGAGCACCTCTTGTCTAAGTGCCTTACCTTAAAGAACAGGAACTGGGGCCCAGAAGGCGAGTCACCTGCCCAAGGTCACACAACCTGTCCATGGAAGAGCTTACCTAGAGCTCTGATCTCTTTGGTTACAGTCCAGGCTCTTTCCCTTGCTCCTCCCGAAGAAGTGTTTCTGCAGACCATTGTCTGGGTGATGGGGTCTGATATGGGGGCTCCCATCCAACCCCAGACACCAGGCAGAGGAGATCAGGGGAGGGAAGTTTTGAACCAAAGCACATGATCCTTTTAACCCAGATTAAAGAAGTCCAATTTCAGGTCATTGGAATTTGGAAATTTAGGGAGTAGCAGGAATAAAAATATGGAAATAATTGAAATAAGAGCAATATGTTTTAAAAATGTATTTTATAGATGTAACACTTTTCAGCACAATTGAGGAACACAGATGGATGGATCTGACGCATAGGAACACTCATCTCTGGAATCTGAGTTTGCTTATTATCATGGTCACCCAAAGGTTATTACTTCATCCCGAAGTATGGACACCTAGACCATGAAACAGAAAATTTTATAGAGGAAAGTTTGAAGTTTTTCTTTAGTACTCAGTTCAGTTCAGTTCAGTTCAGTCACTCAGTTGTGTCTGACTCTCTGTGACCCCATGAATTGTAGCACGCCAGGCCTCCCTGTCCATCACCAACTCCCGGAGTTCACTCAGGCTCACGTCCATTGAGTCACTGATGCCATCCAGCCATCTCATCCTCGGTCGTCCCCTTCTCCTCCTGCCCCCAATCCCTCCCAGCATCAGAGTCTTTTCCAATGAGTCAACTCTTCGCATGAGGTGGTCAAAGTATTGGAGTTTCAGCTTCAGCATCAGTCCCTCCAAAGAAATCCCAGGGCTGATCTCCTTCAGAATGGACTGGTTGGATCTCCTTGCAGTCCAAGGGACTCTCAAGAGTCTTCTCCAACACCACAGTTCAAAAACATCAATTCTTCAGCACTCAGCCTTCTTCACAGTCCAACTCTCACATCCAAACACGACCACAGGAAAAACCATAGCCTTGACTAGACGGACCTTAGTCGGCAAAGTAATGTCTCTGCTTTTGAATATGCTATCTAGGTTGGCGTGCTGCGATTCATGGGATCGCAAAGAGTCAGATATGACTGAGCGACTGAACTGAACTGAACTGAGTTGAGAAAAAAGACTAGTTTCCTAAAGACTGATCTTTCCCACATAATTTCATTTTGTAAATGCCCAGATTTTACATATCTCACTCACACCTGCTTCCCTTGTTCCTCTTAAATGATTCGAACCTAATATCTAAGACAAGAAGTGGTTTTGTTGAGATTCTGAGGGGGAGGACGGCAGAGACCATAGAGCTATGAGGTCTTGGCCTTCAAAGCCCCAGGATGTCAGGCAGCTCCTGTCTAGAAAAGGTGAAATAGCCTCCTTCCCTCAGAGATGATCTGGGGCTTCGAGGTGGCTGAGGGTGTGGAAAACATGCTGGCCCTTTGGCAAGAGCTGCCATATGTTGAGAAAGGGCGTACTATGTCCGAGGGGCTTTGCACATCACTGTTTTTATAAGGTAAGTATTTTTATACCTATCTTATATTTGGGGAAACTGAGGCTTAAAGCAGTCAGGTAGCATACCTAATGTCACTAATTTACTAAGTAGATTTGAACCCAAATATTTAGAGTTTAAAAGTCATATGTTTTTCTCCAGTGCCTTTTGGGTAGAAGTGTGAAGCCCTCCATACTTCAGTTTGGGTTCACATTTCTTGTTCCTTTTGACTTTATTTCCCTGTTGCTTTCCCTCAGCGTTTGTAACATTGTTCAGGAGGGCTGCAGTCAGGGTGTGTAGCCAGTGTTGTCTGCTCCGCCAGCGCCTGGCCTGCCTCTGATTTCAGTCACAGCCGAAGAGGACAGACCTATGTGAAACTATGTGAGGTCAGACTCATTCTCAGTGTCCTCCCTCAAGCAGAGCCAGAGTCTTTCTGATTCTGATTCAGGGTTATCTCCTACACCACAGAAGCTTTCTCACAGCCTGCAAATGCTACTTGGAAGTGTAAGGGAGTTAACTTCCCCAGGAACAACTTCCCCATCACTGAGGGGGGTAGGGGGAAGACAGAGACTCCAGCTATCATTCATGGGGTGGACCCTTCTGCGAGGCATCTGTCGCCTTCTCAGAGGTTCCAGTGGACTCGAGCCTGCTATGCCTACAGGCCTGAAGGAAACACACCCTCATTTTGGCTTTTCCTATTTCCCTGGTTCGCTCTTCCTACTCCACACTTCTTCCTGGGGTCACCTGAGTAGACCACCTCCATCAAATCCTTGCCTTGCTTGTTCTGCTTTCAGAGTGACCCAAACTAACCTGATGTGATGCCTGGAAGGCTGTGTGAATTGAGAGCAGCACCTTGTTTGTGTGCAAGGGTGAGGTAGGGGATATGGTGGCTAAGGAAGAAAGAACTTTGAACAGAAAATAAACTTAGAGGGACACAGGAGCCAGGATCTCCTTCCATGGAGATTCTCCATATATAAAATTCCAGGAGCTCTTGAAATTTCTGTCCAAATGGGAGGCATGTGATCTCAATTTGGGGCAATGGGTGGGGTCATCACTGAGCAGGGTGTTTCAGGATGTGGCTGTCTCTGTCTCTAGTTAGGGAGCTCCCTCAGTCCTTGGTGGTGGCTCTCCCCAAGCTCTCACCCGTGGAGCTGTCTCAGGTAGATCATTACCTGGCCACAGTTTCGGTGAGCCAGTTTCACTGATCCCAGAGGCTCCCATCTTGCTTGGAGTGGGGGACTGTTTTACCTGGTAACATCTTTGGAGCTGATATCCAGCCATATCCTAAGCCTCTGTATAAAAACAAAGGGGAGAATTTAACCAGCTGTAAAAATCAATTTAAATGCTTACAGAGAAACAGTAAGGCCTGACACTGCCGCCTCATTTTCACGAGGTGAGTCACTGAAACGGTTGACCTCATGGCTAATCTATGAGCAAAGGCGCGCTGGCAGTTGCTGCTGGCGCGGGAATGGCCACCGACCTGTTTCCTGGAACCCTGGCGCCAGTCAGAGCTCAGAGTGGCCTTTAGCCATTTTGAAAGTCAGATTACCTTTCCAAGGAGAACGTTCCCAGCTCAGAGATGCAGGTCTAGCTGTGACTCCTCGATTTGTCAGTTTCACCGACTGGGGCCCTTTTTGAAGTTACTGATTGGTCAGATCTACCACCCACTCCTCATAATGTGCAGCTTTCATTGGTCGAATCCACCATGTGCTCACCAAAGATCGCCTTTTCTGGTTGCTAAGTCCCACCAGCCAGTCAGTGGGAAGAACCCTGCTCTCGCACACCTTTGAAATAATTTCTACTTAAAGGCTAATAATTCCTGCTATGATCTTCTGCATTTATGCAACTCTAATAAACCTACTTTAAAATGCCTGCTCCCCGTCTTGAAGGGTGAGGAAGTAAGGATTGGAGATAGATGAGCTCTGGATTTGAATCCCAGATTAGGCTCGTCTTAGCTTTGTGATTATGAGTCGGACACAACTGAGTGACTTCCCTTTCACTTTTCACTTTCATGCATTGGAGAAGGAAATGGCAACCCTCTCCAGTGTTCTTGCCTCGAGAGTCCCAGGGACGGGGGAGCCTGGTGGGCTGCAGTCTATGGGGTCACACAGAGTCGGACACGACTGAAGCGACTTAGCAGCAGCAGCAGCAGCATAAACCAACTATTTGACTTTTGTATGCCTTAAATTTAATAGCTGAGAGCATTGCAGTTAGATGGGTTCAAATATAATTTGCTGGCTGTGTGATTTCAGATGGGTCACTTAAGTTTTCTGAGCCTCACTTTCCACAGATACAAAATAGGGGTAGTAGTAATACATACTTGGAGAACAGAATGATAACCCACTCCAGTATTCTTGTCTAGAGAATTCCATGGACAGAGGAGCCTGGCGGGCTACAGTCCATGGGGTCCCAAAGAGACTAACACACACACACACACACACACACACACACAGAGTACATAGTATCTACGACTAGGTGTGTGTGTGTGTGTGTATGTGACTAACACACACAGTACATAGTATCCACATGTTATGAGGATTAAAGGAGATAATGAATATAAAATATTTGGCACATAATACATTCTCAACAAGTATTAGCTGTTTATATTGTGCATTTAGAGAGAAGGAAACTGGTAGAGTAATAAAGACCCAGTCCTAAGTGGTTAAGGATACTGTCCAAAGATCAGCCAATGGGAAGACCTGGATGGTGGTCAGTGATTTCATGGATGCAGTTCTTCTCTTTCTGGATGTGGATAACCTGTGGCTGGTCCTACCTGGACCTGTTCTTCATGAGTGGCAGGCAGAGTCTTCATGTGTAGACTAGAGGCTCAAGACAGGGAAGAGGAGGTATTAAGACGTTGCATTAAGACCAGTGCTCTGAGAGAACGATGTGATTCAGGAGTGGCAAGAATATTGGCTGTGGCTGTTAAATACTCTAAAGCGTTTTAAAATGAACATGAAAGCATTAGAAAAGGAAGAAATGCATACTTGCGTAGGATTCAAATATAGGATGAAGACTCTGGTTTCAAACACATGACTACAGTATCATGATGTGCAACAATTAAACAACAGAGGAAGTAAGATCTAAGGTGTATTAAAGTGTATCTTTGCACCATTCCATTAACACAACATTCTGTCAATTGTCCAATAACAATAACTATCCTCCTAGTCCTTACTTTGTTAAGCAGCTACAAAAGCAAAATGCATTGTTCTGATAAAAATAAAAACACCAGTGGGTTTTTTTTAAAGGGTACAGGAAATTGCTCTATTGGTCAAATCCAGCTTTTGGAATTTAGACTTTGTCAAAGAATGTTTCACCTGTATTTATTACTCTAAAATCTTGTGTTGCATTAGTTGCTCAGTCGTGTCTGACTCTGCAATCCCATGGACTGCAGCCCTCCAGGCATCTCTGTCCATGGGATTCTCCAGGCAAGAAAACTGGAGTGGATTGCCATTCCCTTATCCAACTCTAAAATCTTAGGGTTAGGTTGTCCTATGCAATCATTTTCATGTGCAAAAATAATATACATATACCTGGTCAGTATATTGGAAGGTCCTACGTGAACTGGTCATTGCCTGCTCTTTGCAAGAAGAATCTGGAAGCTTGTGTGAACATTGATACAGCTAGACCACTGTGTCAGTGTCTATTGGTCCTTTGGGACTTGGTTGCTTATTAGCTGAAAGTATATGGAAATCTGCAGAATCATGTGTCAGGGATTTTATATATATATGTGTGTGTATACACACACACAGTAATACCAAGTGGTTTGGGCTTGTGCCCTATAGCATTTCCACCATCAACCTTGAGGTTGTAGGGCTGGAGTGGGGAAGGAGGAGAGGATGATGTAAGAGCAGCCCTGACAGACAGGAGGGGGAAGCTGAGAGCCCTTCAGTTGCTAGGAAAAGATAACGTAAGATGAGGGTGCTGCCTTAGCCCCAGGGATATAGAGAAGGAAGATGAAAGATGCCGCAGAGGAAATACTTATCTACCACCAACATCAGGAAATGCTGCAGACATTCATGCCACTGTTGCACTTTCTCCCACTTGCTATGGAAGAGATCCCAAAGCCTCTACAGGTCTCTGGCAAACAGAGAAAGTGGCTGAGAACTGAGGATTGGCGGTCATGGTGTGGAGACGCAAGGACTCCCCCATTGTGAGGAGGCATGATGATCCCACGACAAGACGCTGCAGTTAGCAGGCCAAAACTGGAGGTCCAGGTAGCAGCTGAAGCTGGAGAAAACAATCATCTCCCAGAAAGCAATCACTGAGTTATCTGCCTGTGCTCAGCACAGACTGCAAGGTGTCCAGTCATAGCAATGGATGAGGTTTGTGACCAGAAGCCTGGTGGGTTGAGCTCCCCTTTCCCCAGCAGAAGCCAGGCCAGAGACCTCTCTCCTCCAGGGGTCCCTGTAGCACTCAGGGAGCAGAGACAAAGGAGTGAGTGTGGAGCGTCTTGAAGGACTGAGTAACTACCACATAGAGAACTTACGCACAGCATTTTTTAACTAGAAGAGTTGGAGTACAGTTTTTCTCCTACCTGCATCTGTTAGGGAACTTTGAATTAAGAAAAAAAATGCTTAGAGAGTAATAAACAGAAGTATATTTTCTTGTGTATCTGACCTGTGATGCATAAATCGTAATCCAGTTATTACTAAAGTGTACAGTGGCCAATGGCATTGTCTTAAAGCCTATGCAAAACTCAACTGTTTTAAATCATATTTCCCACATCGTGAAACTCTCTTGGTTGAAAGGGTAATACTTTAAACATTTTTGTGTCATCTGCTGCTGAGCATATGATGGTTCTCTGATCTGCAGATTCTTTAGAGGAAAGGATTATAGTTCATCATTTTTCATCCTGTAATTGATACACTAGCTGCCTATCAAGACCAAATATTTCCAGAGGCAAAGTCCAGCTTCGTTTGCATGTCTTACTCCAAACTCACTAAAACTGGGTGAAAAATCCAGTGTAGCAGGCACACTAACAATGTAAAAGGACTTCTCAAGTGATCCTTCAGAAGTATTAAGAATGCTGCTTTGTGTAAAATCATTAAATGCTAAATGACAAAAAATAAGCCTGAATTTGCTAGGATGGTTACTGTGAAATATTACAGTCTAAGCACCCGATTTTCTGAAATGTAATCTACAGTCTGAACAATTTTTATGCCTTTCGACTTTGGAAGAATATTCTTTCTCCAAATTAGAAAAAATTAAAGTCTTTTGAGGAACTATGGGAAGGAGCATCAGTTGTGAGTGTAACACAGCTTATTAAAAAAGCTCAAATAACTGAACCTTCTCCCACTCAGAGGCATTGCAAGATCAGAGTATACCCTTTGTAATTAGTATAAAATTCTTCACAGCAATAGAATATTGTTTGAATATTATACTGTCAAGATTTGTTTTAGATTTTCAGAGTTTTTTTTTTTCAGGAGGTGTATTTTTGTTTTAACCAATAAACCAATTATTGGTTATTAGTAAAATTATGTGCCTAGTATTTACAATAAGTCTTCTTTATTGTGCTCAGTCCTGAGTGGAGGCACCTGAAACTTTGTACTGCAGTGTATTTGTCCTGCCAGAAGGTCTTGTTATTCCCTAATATCTGCCTGGAATTCCTAGTCTTGGAGTTTATGGGTTAAGGGGGCTTTTTTATAACTGTGCTCACCTGGACATGACCACAGTAGGGACAACACAAGTTAGAACCTGACAGGAGAGTTAGGCAGGAGAAAACCACAGACAGAGAAACACTCTTCCTAGGCTTTATAGTGTGCTGGACCCTGGACCAAGCTCCTATCATTGTTTTTTAAAAATATATATTTAAAAAACCTTTTTATTGAAGTATAGTATACATAGAAAAAAATACACATAAGTGTACAGATTGATGAATTTTCATAAAATGAACGTGTCTGTGTTGTTACCCCCTCATATTAAGAAACAAACCATTACAGTATTGCAGAAGATCCTATGACCCCTCGCAGTCACTCTGACTCCCCAGTGGGAAATTACTCTCCTAACTTTTGCACCCTTGATTTTATCTGTTTAAAAAAATTTTTTTAAACAATCTTAGACTCCTAAGCTGCAAAAGTAGTACAGAGAATTCCTGAATATTTTTTACTCAGCTTCCCCCAATAATATATCACAGAACTATAGTATATTATCAAAACCAGGAAACTGACATCAGTATACAATGATAGAAACTTAGCTACAGATCTATTCAGCTTTCACCAGGTTTATGTATAGCTTTGTTTGGTATATAGTTCTATAAAATTTTATCACATACATGTAAGCACCATCACAATCAGGACACAGAAATGTTCCATCACTACAAACGGTTTCCCCTGGATTTGAAATTTATCTGAATGATACCATACACTATACTTTTATTTCTGGGTTCTTTCACTGAAACTTATGTTTACAAGATTTATTCTTGTTGCTACACAGTAGGTATAATTTGTTTATTCTCATTATTGTATTCTTCGGTGTCTCACAATTTATTTACCCATTGTACTGTTGGTAGACACTTTTGGTGGGTTCCAATTTTTGTCTGCTATGAATGGTGCTATTATGAACATTCTGGTCTATCTTTGGATGAATATATATAAGCATTTCTGCTGGGCATATACTGAAGAGTGCAATTTCTGGACCTTAGGCTGTCCATATGTTTATCTTTGATACATACTGCAAATCAATTTTCCAAAATGATTCTACCAATTTACATTCCCATTAGCAGTTCACAAAGTCCTGGCTTCCACATCCTTACCAAATCTTGGGATTTTCTGTCATTTTCCTTTTAGTCATGTAATGGAATGCATGTGATATTGTGTGACAGGTTTAATTTGCGTTTCCTTAAGAACTAGTGAAGCTGAGCAGCATTTCATACATTTACGGGCCCCTTGAAAATAATTTTTTTTGAGAAGTATCTACTCAAGTTTTGGTGAATTTTTTTTAAATTACTTTGTCTTTATTTCGCTCATTGATTTGTAAGAGTTTGTATATGAGTGCTTTGTTGGCTATTTGCGTTGCAATAGCCTCTTGCAATCTGTGTGTCACCTTTTTTTTAAGGCTTTTTTTTTTTTTTAAGAGCAGTTGTAATTTCTCACCAAAATTGAGTGGCAAGTACAAGAAGTTCCTAAAACCCTCTGCCCCTATACATGTGCACCCTCTCCACTATCAACATCCTGCACCAGAGTGGTCCATCTGTTATAATCAGTAAATCTACATTGACACATAATTATCATCTGAAGCCTATAGTTTACATTAGGGTTCGCTTTTGGTGTTGTAGATTCTATGGCGTAGACAGATGTATGATGACATGTATTTGCCATCATAGTATCATACAGAAGAGTTTCACAGTCCTGAAAATCCACTATGCTCTGCCTATTCATCTCTCCCTCCTCTTCATCCCTGCAAACACTGATCTTCTTATTATCTCTATAGTTTTGCCTTTTCTAGAATGCAGTATTGTATGTAGCCTTTTGAAATTGGCTTCTCTCACTTAGTAATATACCATTAAGTTTCCTCCATGTCTTTTCATGGCTTGATAGCTCATTTGCTTTTTAGTGCTGGATAATACTCCTTTATCTGGATATCCCACAGTTTATCTATCAGCTCACCTATTGAAGAACATCTTGGTTACTTTCAAGTTTCGGTAAATGAATAAAGCTACTTATAAACATCCATGTGCAGTTTTTCTGTGAAGGCATAAATTTTCAACTCTTAGGGGTATATACCAAGTGTGATTGATTGCTAGATCAGTGGTATGGTATGAATACATTTAGTTTTATAAAAAACTACCAGACTGTCTTCCAATGGCACCCCACTCCAGTACTCTTGCCTGGGAAATCCCATGGACGGAGGAGCCTGGTAGGCTGCAGTCCATGAGGTCGCTAAGAGTAGGACACAACTGAGTGACTTCACTTTGACTTTTCACTTTCATGCATCGGAGAAGGAAATGGCAACCCACTCCAGTGTTCTTGCCTGGAGAATCCCAGGGACAGAGGAGCCTGGTAGGAGGCCATCTACGGGGTCACACAGAGTCAGACACGATTGAAGCAAGCAGCAGCAGCAGCAGCAACCAGACTGTCTTCCACACTGTCTGTACCATTTTGTATTCCCACCAGCAATGAATAAAAGTTCCTGTTGCTCCACATTCTTGTAAGCATTTGGTATCATCTGTATTTAGGATTTGGGGCCTTCTGATGCTCATTTTGAACTGTGGTGCTGGAGAAGATTCTTGAGAGTCCCTTGCACTGCAAGGAGATCCAACCAGTCCATCTTAAAGGAGATCAGTCCTGTGTGTTCATTGAAAGAGCTGATGCTGAAGCTGAAACTCCAATACTTTGGCCACTTGATGCGAAGAGTTGACTCACTGGAAAAGACCCTGACACTGGGAGGGATTGGGGGCAGGAGGAGAAGGGGATGACAGAGGATGAAATGGCTGGATGGCATCACCAACTCGATGGACATGAGTTTGGGTAAACTCCGGGAGTTGGTGATGGACAGGGAGGCCTGGCGTGCTGCGATTCATGGGATCGCAAAGAGTCGGACACGACTGAGCCACTGAACTGAACTGAGCTGAACTGAATGGTCTGTAGTGGACTCTTGTCTCATTGTTGTTTTAACCTGCAATTCCCTGGGCTTCCCTAGTAACTCAGTGGCACAGAATCTGCCTGCCAATGCAGGAGATGTGGGTTTGATCCCAGGGTTGTGAAGATTCCCCTGGAGAAAGAAATGGCAATCCACTCCAGTATTCTTGCCTGGGAAATCACTTGCCAAAGTGATTTCCAAAATGTTCCTTTTTCTTTTTTTTTAAGCTTTGGTGTTTGACATTTCACATTTAGATCTGTAATCCAAGCAGAGTTAATTTTGTGTATGGTATGAGGTGGAGGGGTTCAGCATTATGTTTTTCTCTATGGATATCCAACTGACCCAGCACTGTTTACTGAGAATATTATCACGTCCCTATGGCACTGCAGTGGTATCTTTGTCGTCAGTCAGGTGTACATGGATGTATCCTCACATCTATCTATTTTATTCTTCACCACAGCTCTTTCTGAGGTGAGGGGTCTGCACTCAGGACTCCTGCCTCTCCTGCCCAGCAGATATCTGGCTTGAGACTGGCTGTAAGCTGGGAAACTTCTGTCTTGTAGGCTTTGTAATCTGGCAAATTCACATTTCAGTCTCTTGTTCAGTTGCTCAGTCGTGTTCAGCTCTTTGCGACCCCACGGACTGCAGCCACCAGGCTTCCCTATCCTTCACCATCTCCCAGAGTTTGCTCAGGCTCCTGTCTATTGAGTCAGTGATGCCATCCAGCTGTGATGCCCTTCTCTTGCTTTCTAATCTTTCCCAGCTTCGAGGACTTTCCAGTCTTTGTTGTGTGGCTTAAGACAAGTTGGTTGACTTCTTTGAACCTATTTACAAATGTGTAAAATGAAGATAAGAATAACATGATGGCTCGATATTGAGAGGTTTAGACAATTAAATGTTTATTATTACTGTCGTTGTTAATACTATGTATTATCTTAAGAATGATGAAGAGAGGACAGGGTGATTCCACCGCATCCTTTAAGTGCCTCAGTCCCACCTGCTATTCCCGTTTCCTTGGGGAAGCACCTAGTTACTGCCCTGTGAAGACAGGGGAATGGAAGAGGTTGTGAAGGTCTCCTTCCTCGGAGAAGCCAACTGTTTCCTATCCTCAAGGGTTCTGCTTCCCCCAGAGCCTTCACTCTTTCTTGCAACTGTCTTTAGCCTTACCCTCAGGGGATTGTTAATTGCTTGCTATTCCAAAGAAGGCATGAGATGCCGGAAGCAAGAGCAAGGCATGACACTCAGGAAACCCTGGTCCTTAGACTTGGCTTAGTCATGTTCTTGAACAATCTTGGATGAGCTACTCTCCTTCCCTGAGCCATGCATTCTCACCCACAATGGTGTAGAATCATTCCATCATGTCCCCGGGTCTTCTTGGCACCATGTTCTGTAACTGTTTAATAAGATGTGACACCTGTAATCACTGGTTGGTGGTATGATCCAGGGTAGGTACCCAAGTGCATGTGAGTGTGTATGATTGTTTCCTCAGTCCAATCTGGCTCTTTGTGATGCCATGGACCATAGTCTGCCAGGCTCCTCTGTCCATGGAATTCTCCAGGCAAGAATACTGGAGTGGCTTGCCATTTCCTGCTCCAGGAGATCTTCTCAAGCGAGTGATCAAACCTGTTTCTCTTGCATCTCCTGCATTAGCAGGTGGATTCTTTACCACTGCACCACTTGGGAAGCCAAGAGGACCTGCAAAGAAGGCTTATCCCACTCTTGGGGCTTATCCTTTCCCTGAGAAAATCAGATAGTCTGATTGCTGTTCTTTCTTAGTTGTCCCAAGAAAAGAATTCAAAATATAGAAATAGCTTTATGTGCAAAGATGTTCATAGTATTGCTTATGCTAGTAAAGACACCCATTTTGGAAAGAATTGCTCTGCTTATGTTCTTTCTGGGGTCAACTAGACTGGTACTCAGGATCCTCCAATCAGCATAGGGAAATAGGGAAGGCAGCCACAATACTTGATAGAATCAATTAGTTAAACATCAAAGGGTTTTCATCACCCATTAAGCCCTGGGCTACAGAATGAAAACAGTGATAGACTATTTCATGGGCTCCGAAGTCACTGCAGATGGTGACTGCAGCCATGAAATTAAAAGATGCTTGCTCCTTGGAAGAAAAGCTGTGACAAACCTAGACAGAATATTAAAAAGCAGAGACATTACTTTGCCAACAAAGGTCCATGTAGTCAAAGCTATGGTTTTTCCAGTAGTCAAGTATGGATAGGAGAGTTGGACCATAAAGAAGGCTGAGTGCCAAACAACTGATGCTTTTGAACTGTGGTGTGGGAGAAGACTCTTGAGAGTTCCTTGGACAGCAAGGAGATCCAACCAGTCAATCCTAAAGGAGATCAGTCCTGAATATTTATTGGAAGGACTGATGCTGAAGCTGAAACTCCAATGCTTTGGCCACCTGATGCGAAGAGCTGACTCATTTGAAAAAAGCCTGATGCTGGGAAAGACTGAAGGCAGGAGGAGAAGGGAACAAGAGGATGAGATGGTTGGGTGGCATCAATGACTCAGTGGACATGAGTTTGAGTGAGCTTGGGGAGATGGTGAAGGACAGGAAAGCCTGACATGCTGCAGTTCATGGGGTTGCAAAGAGTCAGACACAACTGAGCCACTGAACAACAACAACAGAATGGTTATATGAAGATGATTCAGACATTATTTATACTCTGAAGGAGATCACAATTTAGCCAAGAAAGGAGAACTCCAAGAGTTAAAATAGAAGTCAATATAAATGCTGCATTAGAGGCAAGTGAAAGAGGCCATGAGAACTCAGACAAGACAGTCCTGTTTCTTGGTAAATTGGGAAGACTTCCTGGACAAGGTGGCATCTGGGTTTTCCAGACAAAAAGCTGGAAAATAATTTTAAGCACTTTGAGCCAAGGCATAGAGAGAGCAGTACATCTTTGTGGCTGGATTGTAGGGTGCATGGGAATTGCATAAGGGGTAACATGTAAGAGAAATAACATATAAGAGAAATATTTCTTATTTACTGTCACTCAGGACAGTAGACTAGAGGTAAATATGTAGGACCTTGAACGGCAGGGTAAGCAGTGTCAACTGCATCCAATGAATGGATTGGAGCTGGGGGGTGGGGGGATGTTGTCTAATATGATAGCATTAGAATGATTATCATGTGCTATTTTTGAAAGATGGATTGGAGAAGAGCAAGGATGGAGGCAGCATGATCAGATAGGAGCTGCTATCAATTTTTCAGGAGAGAAAGGAGGAGATGTGGGGACCTGAGGGCATTGAGCATGGAAAGAAGCAGAGTCCAAGTACTATTTAGGAGGTAGAGTCAACAGACCTTGTTGGCGGTGAGGATGTGCGAGGTGTGGTGAGTCTCAGATTTCTGACTCTGGCCACAGTATAGACAGTGGTGTCCTTTCCTGAGATGGGGAACTCAGGAGGAGAAGTTGAGGGAAAGATAAGGACCACAATCTGGGCTGGGTTGAGTTTTAGGTGCCTAGAATGGGCTCTCAGGAGGCAGATGGTTGGATAAACCAGGGGCTCAGAGGGAGACTGAGGCTGGTAATGTTGCTCTGGGATGCATCAGCCTAGAGCTGGTGTTTAAAGACTTTGGGAGAGAAGACCTGTGTCAGGGAGAGTGTCTAGAGAGAAGGGAACTGAGGACAGTGCCAAGAGGAACAAGAAAGAAGGCATTGGAAAGGCAAAAGGAGAAAAGCCAATGAAGAAGACAGACGCAGGACAGCCGGGAGACCAGAAGAGCTCCGCTGGAAGGAGAGGGACGCTCAAGGAGGGAGCTGCCAGTTTGTCTTATAATGCAGAGAGGTCCAGACCATTGAGAACTGAGATGTGACACGTCCCTGCAAGTTAGCAGGGACATGATTGGAACAGAAGAGCTTTCTTGGGATGAAGAGAGTGGAATCCAGATGGCAAGGAGTTGAGTGAGTAGGGATGAGGAAGTGCAGGACTGGGAATAGAGACAGCTCTGGCTAGAGTCAGCCTGGCTAGAAAGAGAAAGAAAGAGATGGAGCAGTGACTGAGCCCACGGGGAGATGGAGGGAGGGCTTCAAGCTGTGATGATGGCTATAACGCTCTTTCCACCAACTTCTGGCTAGTGAGCGAGCCCAGAGTCTGCTTCTTTCTTTTCCAGGCCAGGCTTCCCATGGAAGATGGAGCCTGGGTCACATGTCTGTTCTTTTCCCCTTTCTGTGTGTGTGGGTGCCTATGGGCATGTACGGGCTCATGCTTATGAGCAGTTGGCATAAAGAGCCTATAGTTAGAGTTCTGGTGCCCCAGCTGGTCTGGAGTCAGCCGTGGGACACCCCAAAGTTCCTGAGGGGGTGAGCCTGCATCTCTTTCTCCAAGATGAGGGTGAAAGTAGGAGGCAGGCTGTGGACCATCACGATCTGTCAGCGAGCTCAACAAGTCTGCCCACCATCTGGGCCCTATCAGATGAGTGGAGTGCTTCCTACATTAATCTCTGATGAACTTGGCCTGGTTTTCATTTCAAAAGGCTCTACTTCTTTGCCTTCTTTCACCCAGCTCCTTCTTTACATCCCCTCCCAAAAATAGGACAAAAATTATACCTTCTCCCCTCCTTGGTCTCCCCACCCAGCTGGGGCTGGAGAAAGCTTTGAAATTGGAGCAAGGCTCAGGATAGGGAGGGGTGGGATGCTGATGTAGCTGCTGGGGAGAGGCTGGGGGAGGAAAAGGCCAACTGAGCTCCCAGGTGATGGGGAGAGAACTGAGATCTCATAGACCAACTCTGCCCCCTTGGGATTTCCAATCCACTCCTTCTCATCTCCCAAGTGTCCTTCCATCACCCTAGTCTTCCCTTTCATCATCCCACATCCCACGTGGGATGAGGAAATCATTTCTTGGCATGTTTGTTCATACCCTGGGTGTCTCAATAGACTAGGGACAATCCTCTTGGCCAGTAAGGGAGTGAGTCCTGGCAAAGGCTGCCCTGTTATCAGCTGCCTGAAGTCAGGGACTTCCAGGGCCATGAGCCAGAAGCTTTGGGAACTTGGTCTTCTGTCTTCCTCCCTCCATGCTTATCATACAATATAGTGCAGGAGACCAGTGCTGAAAGGCTCTGTGCCAAATGCAGAATGGAGTGTTGAGTAACCAGAATAGATAGAGTTTATTGTATCTCAGAGCGCAGGAATCCTAGAATGTCAGAACTAAGAGAGACCTTGAGACATATGGTCCAGCCCCATTATCGTACAGCCTTCCCTGGTGGCTCAGACAGTAAAGAATCTGCCTGCAATGCAGGAGATCCTGGTTCAATCCCTGGGTTGGGAAGATCCCCTGGAGAAGGAAATGACTACCCACTCCAGTATTCTTGCCTGGAGAATCCTACAGACAGAGGAGCCTGGCTGGCTACGGTCCATGAGGTTCTGAAGAATCAGACATGACTTAGTAACTAATACTTTTATTTTTGTTTTTCAATGATTGTATGTAGAGGAATATGAGGGCCCTAAGAGAGGAGACTGATCAAACAAGGACAGATGAGAATGGGCAGCAAGGCTCTCAGTTACGAGTCTGACTAGTGTGAAGCCCTGCAACAGGCATCAAAGATGCTTCACCTTTCTAAGTCAGGGGCTGAATTGGCTTCATGGTCAGTGAGAGCCAGAGTTGTCCTGAAGGTGTTTCATGACAGCTCTGAGTTCCACTCATTGGAGATGAGGAGTGGGAGGGAGGCAAAGTTAAGGATCAGTTTGTAAAAGAAGGAGTGAGGGGAGGATAAGTGAGGGGAGTGAGGCTAAGAATAAAAGGCAATGTTAATGGGAGTCTATTCTTTTTTTTAATTGAAGTATAGTTGATTTGTAATGTGTTAATTCCTGGTATACAGCAAAGTGATTCCATTTCACATATATATATATATATATATATATATCCTTTCCATATTCTTTTCATTATAGTTTATTACAGATATTGAATATAGTTCCATGTGCTATACAGTAGGATCTTATTTAATTTACATGTAGTTGTTT
This sequence comes from Ovis aries, assembly GCF_016772045.2. Classification (NCBI taxonomy): domain Eukaryota; kingdom Metazoa; phylum Chordata; class Mammalia; order Artiodactyla; family Bovidae; genus Ovis; species Ovis aries. The sequence continues at coordinate 34,607,898 of NC_056068.1, forward strand.
GTACTGGCTAATCCCAAATTCTTAATTTATCTGCCCATCTTTCCCCTTTGGTAACCATAGGTTTGTTTTCTATGTCTGTGAGTCTGTTTCTGTTTTGTAAATAAATTAATTTATATCATATTTTGGATTCCACATATTAAGTGATATCATATGACATTTGTCTTTTTCTTTCTGACTTGTTTCACTTAGTGTGGTAATCTCTAGATACATCCATGTTGCTGCAAATGGCATTACTTCATTCTTTGGCTAAGTAATATCCCATTATATATGTGTACCACGTCTTCTTTATCCATTCATCTGCTGATGGACATTTAGGTTGCTTCCATGCCTTGACTATTGTGAATAGCACTGCTGTGAACATTGGGGCGTATGTAATTTTTTCAAATTAGAGTTTTTTCTGGATATATGCCCAGGAGTGGGAGTGCTGGGTCATATGGCAACTCTGTCTTACTCCGTACTGTTTTCTATAGTGGTTGTACCAATTTACATTAATGGAAGCCCATTCTTATCAGGTTCCCATCTGTGTGATTCTTTTTCTGTTTGCTTGAAGTAGGGATTCATTCAGTAATGGAAGACTGACTACAGGATCTTGCTACAGGAAAACCCATCTCAAACTGGATCAAACAATGAGAGAATCTAGTAACTCATTTGCAAGAAGTTCAGAGATAAAGTGGGCCTCAGGATTGGTTGATATAGGATCTCAACCATGGCATCCAAGCCTCAAAATCTTTTTCAGCTTTGCTTTAATCCATGTCATAAGGTGGTTGTCTCCTAGTCATGAAGTAACTGCAAGCAGAAAAGAGGAATTTTTACCTGTTTACTCAATTTAATGGGGAAGAGGAAAATAATCTCCCTTCAACCATAGAATATAAGTATTTTTCTTGAGTCTACTTGAGCAACTTTGAGTCATATCACCATCCCTGGACCAACAGCAGTTATCAAACACTTGCATAATTAATCCCATATAATACATTATAATAGATTTAAAAAAAACACTCAAGTTTTCTTGGAAGTAAAAACCTCACTGGTAGGGGAAAAAATAATGGAAAGCCTGATGAACATAATCAAGATAGCATCAGTGAACTAAAAAATAGTGCCAAGGAATTCTCTCAAAATACAGAGCAAGAAAACAAAGAAGTGAGAAGTGTAAGACAGGAGTTTAAATACAGAGTTTCAAGGCTTCGGCTTATGCCTGGGGTGTGGAAAACTGGAGAGTCCCTCATTGTTCCTGCACTCACAAAAAGAAAAAGTTTGATAAACTACAAAACTACTACATTTCTTGAAACTGTCTGTAGTGACCACCTTCCAAGATGGTCCCCAGTGACCCCTACTTCCTGGTATTTACACCCTTGTGTACTTATACCCTTCCAGGGTCAGCCTGCGTACGCCATAAAATATTACAGCAGTGATGCTTTGTCGTGTCCAAGATTAAGTTATAAAAGAAGGTGGTATTCTGTCTTGAGTTCTCCCTCTCCCTTGCTATCTCTCCTTCTTCCCTCTCTTTCTCTCTCTCATCATTTGCTTTGCAGGAGCAAGCTGCCATGCTATTAGCAGACCCACGGAAAGATCCATATAGCAAGGAATTGAAATCTCAACAACAGCCAGCAATGCACTGAGGCCTGCTGACAGCTGCAGGCATGAGCTGGGGAGAGTTCTTCAGCCCTATTCAAGTCCTGAGCTGTCTATAGCCCTGGCTGACAGCTAGACAGCAACCTTATAAGAGACTCTGAACCAGAACCACCCCATCAAGCCACTCTCATATTTCTGAGACATGGAAATGGTGAGATAATATTTCTCCTATACTGCTTTAAGCTGGTACCTTTGGGGGATGATTTGTTATGTAGCAGGAAATAACTAATAACCTATCCAGAGTGGAGGATTCAGGGTAACCAAGCAGGTTGAAATTTCAGGGAAGACAAGGCCCTTCAGGCAGAGACAGACAGTGAGCATTTGCTTACCTCTGGTAGAGCAGGAGACCTAGGTATGTGTGCTCAACCGCTTTGGTTGTGTCTGTTGACTCTTTGCGACTGCATGGACTATAGCCCGCCAGACTCATCTGTCCATGGAATTCTCCAGGCAAGAATACTGGAATGGGTAGCCATTCCCTTCTCCAGGGGATTTACCCGACCCAGGGAACAAAGCTGGGTCTCCTAAATTGCAGGCAGATTCTTTACCATCTGAGCCACCAGGGTGCCGTAGAGAAAGGTAAAAAGAAAAGAGAGAAAATTTTTATTTTTGATTCATCAAATGAATTTATTTTTTATTGAGGTATAATAATGTATAACATTATTTTTGTTTCAGGTGTACAACCTGATGATTCAATACTTGTATATATTGTGAAATGATCACCACAGTGTCTTGTTAGTATCTGTCACCATACATAGCTGCAAACTATTTTTTTTTTCCTTGTGAGAAGAACTTTTAAGATTTGCGCTCTTAGCCACTTCCAAATATCCAGCACACTATTATTAACTATAGTTCCCATGACTTTATTTTATAACTGAAAAGCTTGTACCTTTTGACCTCTGTGACTCATTTCCCCCATCCCCAACCCCCTACTCCTGGAAATCACCAATCAGTTCTCTATATCTGTATGCCTAAGTAAGATTATATAGTATTTGTCCTTCTCTGACTTATTTCGGGAGATAAACGTTTTAGATTGCTAAAGGCTACATGTGGATGATTACAGAAGTACAGAGATTGTGGGAGCAACAGACAAAAGGGTGGTTCATGTTCACATACAGGCTCTTCTTCCTGAACCTTCAGTGGCTGCTCATGACAAAGACCAGTAGCAATGTAGGAGAATGGAGAGTCAAAGACCTCTACATCTTGATCTTGGGCTTCCCAACTTTCATAACTATGAGAAAATAAACGTGTTATTTATGCCGCTCAGTCTATGGTAGCCCTGGCAGACGCAGGGCTTATTTTAAAGTGTGATTTCAAATTCCTTATTGACGATATGTTGACCTTATATCCTACCACTTTGCTAAACTCACTTTGTTCTGTTGCTTCTTGGTGGACCCTTTGGGATTTTCTGCGGAAACAATTATGTCATCTGTAAACAGAGACACTTTTATTTTTTCCTCTCCACTCTTTATACCTTGTATTTCTTTAAAAGTGTTTTAAATTACTTTATTTTTTAACCTTAAAAACTTTTTATTGAAACTAAGATTCTTTAAATCCTATAATGCTTTACAATTTTCGAAAGTCTGTACACATGATTTCCTAAAATCCCATAATAATTTTTTTTCTCTTGTATCCCCAGCCTTGTATGGCCTCTCCCATCTGTCTCTCTCCCCACTGGTATCTGCTAGCTTGTTCTCTGTATCTGTGACTCTGCTGCTACCTCTTATTTCTTTTTCTTGCCTAACTTCACTGGATAGAATTTCCAGTGCAATGCTGAATAGAAGTTATAAGAACAGATATCCTTCCTTTGTTCTCAGATGTAGGGAGAAAGCCTTTAGTCTTTTATTATCAAGTATAATGCAGTTTATACAGCTCTGTAACCATCACTGCAATCAGTAATTGCTCACCATCTGTTATCGTGCTGTTTGTGTGTTCAACTGAATTCCCAGAGCAGCCTTAGAATGGAAGATAGTACAATGGGTGGAAGGGAGAATAGTTAATATGTTGAACCATATCCTCCCTTAAAAGTCATAACATGCCCTGGCTCTGTTTACCCTCATATCCAGACTGCTCTCTGCACTTCTAGTTTGCATTACTTAACCTTTATGCTGGTTTTAGAAAAGGCAGAGGAACAAGAGATCAAATTGCCAACATCTGCTGGATCATTGAAAAAGCAAGAGAGTTCCAGAAAAACATCTATTTCTGCTTTATTGATTATACCAAAGCCTTTGACTGTGTGGATCACAATAAACTGTGGAAAATTCTGAAAGAGATGGGAATACAGACCACCTGACCTGCCTCTTGAGAAACCTATATGCAGGTCAGGAAGCAACAGTTAGAGAACTGGACCTGGAACAACAGACTGGTTCCAAATAGGAAAAGGAGTACATCAGGGCTGTATAGTGTCACCCTGCTTATTTAACTTATATGCAGAGTACATCATGAGAAACGCTGGGCGGGAGGAAGCACAAGCTAGAATCAAGATTGCTGGGAGAAATATCAATAACCTCAGATATGCAGATGACACCACCCTTATGGCAGAAAGAGAAATGGAGCTAAAAAGCCTCTTGATGAAAGTGAAAGAGGAGAGTGAAAAAGTTGGCTTAAAGCTCAACATTCAGAAAACTAAGATCATGGCATCCGGTCCTATCACTTCATGGCAAATAGATGGGGAAACAGTGGCTGCCTTTATTTTTCTGGGCTCCAATGTTACTGCAGATGGTGATTGCAGCCATGAAATTAAAAGATGCTTACTCCCTGGAAGGAAAGTTATGAACAACCTAGACAGCATATTAAAAAGCAGAGACATTACTTTGTCAACAAAGGTCCGTCTAGTCAAGGCTATGGTTTTCCAGTGGTCATGTATGGATGTGAGAGTTGGACCATAAAAAAGGCTGAGCGCCAAACAATTGATGCTTTTGAACTGTGGTGTTGGAGAAGACTCTTGAGAGTCCCTTGGACTGCAAGAAGATCCAACCAGTCCATCCTAAAGGAAATCAGTCCTGGGTGTTCATTGGAAGGACTAATGTTGAAGCTGAAACTCCAATACTTTGGCCACCTGATGCAAAGAGCTGACTCATTTGAAAAGACCCTGATGCTGGGAAGGATTGCGTTCGAGAGGAGAGGGGGATGACAGAGGATGAGATGGTTGGATGGCATCACTGATTCAATGGACATGGGTTTGGGTGGACTCCGGGAGCTGGTGAAGGACAGGGAGGCCTGGTGTGCTGTGGTTCATGGGGTCGCAAAGAGTTGGACATGACTGAGCGACTGAACTGAATTGAACTGAATCTTTATGCTCGGCCCCTTCTCTTGCTTCATCTGGTGCATTATCTCATATGGAGGTTTGTACTCAGCCATCCCTTCTTCCACTCACAGAATTGTTGCTATTGTTTCCTGTTGTTTACGGTTGTAGTCAGGTACACACCCTTCCTTTTCCTTGTGGTGACGGTGGTTTAGTCACTTAGTGACTAAACCCTATGGACTGTTGACTGCCAGGCTCCTCTGTCTATGGGATTCTCCAGGCAAGAATACTGGAGCTGGTTGCCATTTCCTTCTCCAAGAGATCTTCCTGACCCAGGATTTGAACCCGGGTCTCCTGCATTACAGAAAGACTTTTTGCTGACTGAGCTATGGGTACTCTACCCTAAACTATGTCTACAACCAAGTCCTGCAGGAAGGTAACTTTCAGTGAATTTGATCTCCCTGGAGTGAATTATTTTTTAATCAGACACATGGTTGACTTTGAAATCAGAACTCAGGAGCTGCTAAAAACATCCATGGATGGCTCCATGTTCCGGTCCTGAACCACAGGCCTCCGACAGTGATGGGAATCTATCAATCCACTCTAAGTGGTTAGTGCTTCCTTTTTTCAACCTATGTATGTTTGTCTAAAACATTATCCTCTGAGTATGTAAAGCAACTTGAAGATCAAGGTCAGTCCGTACAGGATAACTTGAACTTTAGAAAGTCAGTGTAGGTAAACTGATGTGCCTTTATCCTGACTTTGGAGGTGTTTTTCAAACTACAGTTTACTACTAGTTAGAAGTCAGTTGAGTGAATACAATAAGAATTTTTCAAAACCCAGTGGATTTTGACATGCCAGAAAGTGTTGCCTACAAGCAGTGTAGTATTGTGTGAGGAAGTTTCTGTTGCACGTGTACGTGGGTGGACACACACACATGCTGGCTAGTGATGTAGACTGTATGTCAGGGTTGTGGGAATATCAGAGCCCATGAAGCTGAACTATTGAAAAGTGCAGGAACTATGGGTTGGGCAGCATGAACGAAGGCAGAACACAAATATTTTTGATCGAGCAAACTGATCAAAGAATGTGCTTAACTTTTTAAAGAACATTTGTTTATTTATGGCTGTGCTGGATTTTCATTGCTGCCATTGGTTTTTCTCTAGTTACAGCAAGCGGGGGCTGCTCTCTAGTTGTGGTGCATGGGCTTCTAATTGAAGTGGCTTCTTTTGTTGTGGAGCATGGATTCTAGAGCTCGTGGGCATGTGGGCTCAGTAGTTGAGGTTCCTGGGCTCTAGAGCACAGGCTTAATAGTTGTGGCATATAGGCTTAGTTCCTCCCTGGCATGTGGGATCTTCTGAGACCAGGAATTGAACCTGTGTCTCCTGTATCAGCAGGCGGATTCTCTACCATTGAGCCACCAGGGAAGCCCTGTGCTTAACTTTTAAAGCAACTCACACACCGGTTACTAAAGTGGCTATACGATTTTCCATTTTCACTAGCAAAGTGAAACGAGGATTCCATTTATCCACATTCTTGCCAAAACTTGATGGGTCAGTCTTTCAGTATGTGGACGTTCTAGAGGGTATGTAGTATAATCTCATTATGGTTTTAATTTGGATTTCACTAATAACAAATGATGTTGAGACTCTTTACTTGTGTTTGTTTGCCATCATATATATTTAAATGTCAAATGAGATTTTGTTCATGGTAGAATTGCTTTTTTAGACTTCTTATTGTTATGTGGGTGTATTTCTGAACTTTCTGTTGTAGTTCATTGGTATATATATATATATATATACACACACACACATACCCTTAGGACCATACCGCATTATCTGGATTATGGTCACTTTATAGTAAGTTTTGAATAAAGACAGTGTAAGTTTTCCAGCTTTTATCTTTACCAAGTTGCCTTGTCTGATCTGGGTCTTTACATTCCCATATGTGTTTTAGGATCAGCTTGTCACATTCTACAAAACAAGCTTGCTGGGATTTTGATGAGAATTTCTCTTTTTTTAAATTAATTAATTTATTTTAATTGGATGCTAATTACTTTATAATATTGCAGTGGCTTTTGCCGTACATCAACATGAATCAGCCATGGATGTACAGGTGCCCCACCGTCTTGGACCCCCCTCCCACTTCCCTGCCCAATCCATTGCTCTGGGTTGTCCCAGAGCACCAGCTTTGGGTGCCTGCTTCATGCATCAAATTTGCACTGGTCATCTATTTTACATGTGGTAATATACATGTTTCAGTGCTATTCTCTCATATTGTCCCACCCTTGCCTTCTCCCTCATTGTCCAGAAGTCTGTTCTTTACATCTGTGTCTCTTTGGTATATTGTATATAGGGTCATCGTTACTGTCTTTCTCAATTCCATATATATGCGTTAATATATTCTATTAGTGTTTCTCATTCTAGCTTACTTCACTCTGTATAATAGGCTCCAGTTTCATCCACTTCATTGGAACTGACTCAAATGCATTCCTTTTTTATAGCTGAGTAATATTCTCTTGTGTGGATCACAATAAACTGTGGAAGAATCTGAAAGAGGTGGGAATATCAGACCACCTGACCTGCCTCTAGAGAAACCTATATGCAGGTCAGGAAGCAACAGTTAGAACTGGACATGGAGCAACAGACTGGTTCCAAATAGGAAAAGGAGTACATCAAGGCTGTATATTGTCACCCTGCTTATTTAACTTATATGCAGAGTACATCATGAGAAACGCTGGGCTGGAGGAAGCACAAGCCGAAATCAAGATTGCCAGGAGAAATATCAATAACCTCAGATATGCAGATGATACCACCCTTATGGCAGAAAGTGAAGAGGAACTAAAGAGCCTCTTGATGAAAGTGAAAGAGGAGAGTGAAAATGTTGGCTTAAAGCTCAACATTCAGAAAACTAAGATCATGGCATCCGGTCCTATCACTTCATGGCAAATAGATGGGGAAACAGTGGAAACAGTGGCTGTCTTTATTTTTCTGGGCTCCAATGTTACTGCAGCTGGTGATTGCAGCCATAAAATTAAAAGATGCTTACTCCCTGGAAGGAAAGTTATGAACAACCTAGACAGCATATTAAAAAGCAGAGACATTACTTTGTCAACAAAGGTCCGTCTAGTCAAGGCTATGGTTTTCCAGTGGTCATGTATGGATGTGAGAGTTGGACCATAAAAAAGGCTGAGTGCCAAACAATTGATGCTTTTGAACTGTGGTGTTGGAGAAGACTCTTGAGAGTCCCTTGGACTGCAAGGAGGTCCAACCAGTCCATCCTAAAGGAGATTAGTCCTGGGTGTTCATTGGAAAGACTGGTGTTGAAGCTGAAACTCTAATACTTTGGCCACCTGATGCAAAGAGCTGACTCGTTTGAAAAGACCCTGATGCTGGGAAGGATTGAGTTCGAGAGGAGACGGGGATGATAGAGGATGAGATGGTTGGATGGCATCACCAGCTCAGTGGACATGAGTTTGAGTGAACTCCGGGAGTTGGTGAAGGACAGGGAGGCCTGGTGTGCTACAATTCATGGGGTAGCAAAGAGTTGGACACGACTGAGTGACTGAACTGAACTGAATAATCCCTTGTGTATATGTACCTAACTTCCTTATCTATTTGTCTGCCAATGGACATCTAGGCTGCTTCTATGTCCTAGCTATGTAAACAGTTCTGCGATGAACATTGGGGTACATGTGTCTCTTTCAATTCTGGTTTCCTTGGTGTGTATGCCCAGCAGTGGGATTGCTGGGTCATATGGCAGTTCTATTTCCAGTTTTTTAAGGAATCTCCACACTGTTCTCCATAGTGGCTGTACTAGTTTGCATTCCCACCAACAGTGTAACAGGATCCCCTTTTCTCCATACCCTCTCCAGCATTTATTGTTTGTAGACGTTTTGATGGTAGCTATTCTGACCTGCTTGAGATGGTACCTCATTGTGGTTTTGATTTGCATTTCTCTGATAATGAGTGATGTTGAGCATCTTTTCATGTGTTTGTTAGCCATCTGTATGTCTTTTCTGGAGAAATGTCTGTTTAGCTCTTTGGCCCATTTTTTGATTGAATCATTTATTTTTCTGGTATTGAGCTGCAAGAGTTGCTTGTATATTTTGGAGATTAATTCTTTGTCAGTTGCTTCATTTGCTATTATTTTCTCCCATTCTGAAGCCTGCCTTTTCACCTTGCTTATAGTTTTCTTCGTTGTGCAAAAGCTTTTAAGTTTAATTAGGTCCCATTTGTTTACTTTTGTTTTTATTTCTGTTACTTTGGGAGGTTGATCAATAATAGTAAAGATGATCGAAAATCTTGAAAACAAAATGGAGCTACAGATAAATAGACTAGAGACAAGAATTGATGAGAATTTCAATTGGAGTGAAATTGCCACTTTAACAATATCAAGTCTTCCAATACATGAAGAAGATATAGCTCTCCATTCATTCACATCTTTAAATTCTCTCAGTAATGTTTTTTACTTTTCAGTATCTAGGTCTTGCAGGTTTCTTAAATGTACTCCAAACTCTTTTATTCTTTTTTATATTATTGTGATTAGCATTGTTTTCATAATTTTATTTTCAGATTGTTGCTATTATATAGCAATATAATTGAGTTTCACATATTGAGTTTGAATTGTGTTAATAGTTCTAGTAGCTTGTTTTTGTAGTTCCTTAAGATTCTATACATAGATGATTATATAATTTATGAATAAAGACAATATTATTTTTGCCTTTCCACTTTGTATGCTTTTAATTTCTTTTTTTACTTTATTGCACTGGTAGAATCTCTTAGTGGAAAATATTCTGCCTCTGGTCATTAAGTGTGACATTAGTTGAGAAATTTTGAGATGCCTTTATCTGGTTTAAGAAGCTTCCTTCTGTTCCTACTTTTCTGAGAGTATTTTCTTTTAATGGATGGCTGTTGGATTTTGTCAGATGCTTTTTCTGTGCCTATTGAGATAATCTTGGAACTAGTTCTTCACTTTATTAATATTATTACTTGATTTGGGGATGTTAAACCAACTTGTATCCCTGAAATACTCCACTTGGTCATAGTATACAATCCCTTTTACAAGTTGCTGGATTTTGTTTGCCAATATTCTTTTTAAGGAGTTCTGCAGCCATGTTTGGGCTTCCCAGGTGGCTAAGTGTTAAAGAACCTGTCTGCCAATGCAGGAGACACAGGAGACATGGGTTTGATTCCTGGGTTGAGAGGATCCTCTGAAGGAGAAAATGGCAACCCCCTCCAGTATTTTTGCCTGGGAAATCCCATGGACAGAGGAGCTTGGCGGGTTGTAGCCCACAGGGCTGCAAAATGTCAGACACGACTGAGCATGCATAAATGCACGCACACACCCATGTTCATGTGAGACATTAGGATGTTCATGTCTCTGCTGGCTTTGGTATCAAGGTAATACCAGCCTTGTAAAATAATTTGGGAAGTTTTCCCTCCTTCTCTTTTTTCTGAAAGAGTTTGTGTAGGAATTTGTGTTATTTATTTCTTAAATGTTTGATAGAATTCAACAGTGAAGATATCTGGGCCTAGGGTTTTCTTTGTGGGACAAATTTTGCTTATCAAGTCAGATTATTCACTTGATATAGGTCCTACATATTTTTTGTTCCTTTTTGAGTGAGTTTTGGTAATTAATCTTTCTCAGAATTTTTTCTGTGTGACATATATCTTCATTTCACTTGGGTTTATACCTAGGAGTGGAATTGCAGGATCATATGAAAACCACTGAAAACTGACCCATTGGAAAAGGCCCTGATGCTGGGAAAGATTGAGGACAAAAGGAGAAGAGGGCAGCAGGGGATGAGATGGCAGATAGCATCACTGACTCAATGGACATGAATCTGAGCAAACTCCAGGAGATGGTGAAGGACAGGAAAGCCTGGCATGCTTCAGTCCATGAGGTCACAAATAGTCAGACACGACTTAATGACTGGACAACAACAACAATGAAAAATATTTGATTAAAATTTTGAGAAACAACTAGGCCATTTGCAAAGTAACTGCATCATTTTACACTCCTGATAGCAATGTATACAGATTTCAATTTGTTCATATCTTCTCCAATACCTATTATTATCTGACTTTTTGATTATAGCCATTCTAGTGGATGCAAGAATGTGCATTTTATTTGCATTTCCTCGATGACTAATGATCATGTTTTCATGTGCTTTTTGAACATTGATATACATTCTTTGGAGAAAGCCTATTCAGATTTTTTGCCCATTTTAAAAACTGGTTTATCTGAGTTTTGTTGCTGTGGTTATTTAATATTGATGTGTAGGAATTCTTTGTTATGGATAGTTCATTATGGATACAAGTCCCTTATCAGAAATAAAGTTTGCAAATATTTTTTCCCATCTGTGGAGTGGGTTTTTTGTTTGTTTATTTTTTGTTTTACTTTTCTGATGTCTTTTGAAGAACAAAAGTTTTCATTTTGGTGAAGTTCAAGGTATCTATTTTTCTTTTGTCTCTTGAGCTTTTAATATCACATCTAAGATGACTTTGCTTAACCCAATGTCATGGAAATTTACTTGTATTTTTTTCTTAGAGTTTTTTTATTGTCTTACCTCTTACATTTAGGTTTATAATCCATTTGGAGTCAATCTTTGTATATAGTGTAAGGAATGGGTTCAACTTCACTTTTTTCACATGGCCATCTTGTTGTTCCAGCACTATTTGCTGAAAAGACTATTCTCCATTGAATTGTAATGGCATGCGTGTCAAAAAATTAATTCACCATAAATGTTTGGGTTTACTCCTTGGCTTTCAATTCTACTCTATTGATCTATATGTTATTCTTATGTCAATTTGTTATTTTTGTTTTTGTTGTTCAGTTGCTAAGTTGAGTCTGACTCTTTGTGATCCCATAGACTGAAGCACACCAGGCTCCTCTGTCCTCCACTATCTCCCAGAATTTGCTCAAGTTCATGTCCATTGAGTCGGTGATGCTATCTAACCATCTCATCTGCTGCTGCCCTCTTCTTTTGCCCTCAATCTTTCCCAGCATTGGGGTCTTTTCCAATAAGTCAGCTCTTCAATTCAGGTGGCCAAAGTATTGGAGCTTCAGCTTCAGCATCAGTCCTTCCAATGAATATTCAGGATTGATTTCCTTTAGGATTGACTGGTTTGATCTCCTTGCAGTCCAAGGGACTCTCAAGTGTCTTCTTCAGCACCACAATTCAAAAGCATCAATCTTCAGTGCTCATCCTTCTTTATGGCCCAACTCTCACATCTGTACCTGATTAGTAGAAAAACCATAGCTTTGCCTTTATTGGCCTTTGTCGGCAAAGTGATGTCTTTGCTTTTTAATATGCTGTCTAGGTTTGTCACAGTTTTTCTTCCAAGGAGCAAGGGTATTTTAATTTCATGGCTGCAGTCACCATCCGCAGTAATTTTGGAGCCCAGAAAAATAAACTGTCACTATGTCAATTCCATGACTGCAAGTTTGAGTGCACTTGTCAGCCTACATAGAGGCCAGCAGGCAGAGTATGGACCTTGTGGATTTTGAAGTGTTTAAGCATAACTTACATCCAATTCATTGGCTAACCACAAAGCTAAGCTATTCTAAGTACCATGTAAGTGTAATCATACACTATTTTTCCTTTTGTAACTGGCTATGTTCGTTTAGCATGATGTTCATCCTTAGCAACTGTTAGACTTTTCTTCCTGTTTGAAGTTGAATAATATTCCATTGTATGCATAAGCATTGAGTGTTTATCCATTCATCCATCAGTGGAGATGTGGGCTGCTTCTGTGTTTTGATTATTGTGAATAAAGCTGCTATAAATGTAAGTGTACAAATATCTGTTGTATCCCTACTATGAAATCTTTAAAATATATGCCCAGAAGTAGATTTCTGGATCATATGCTAATTTTATTTTAATTTTAAGAGAAAGCCTTCCTTTCCATAGTGGCTGTACAACTATGGAATCCCCAAGGCAAGGGCCACAAATGAAGTGAATCTTACTAGAAAGCTCCATCTTTCTTCCTGGAGGGATTTTCATTTTATATGCTGGAGCATTTTATATGTTCACCAACCGTGTGCAAATAAATGTTCAGGTTTCTCTGCATCCTCACCAATACTTGTTACTTCTTTTTTGAATAGTAGCTATACTTATGAGTATGGTATCTCATTGTGTTTTGAGTCTCATTTCCCTAATGATTATTGATGGTGAGCATCTTTTCTTGTGCTTATTGTCCATTTGGATATATACATTTCTTTGGAGAAATGCCTGTTCAAGTTCTTTGCCTTTAAAAAAAATTGTGGTTTTTGTTGTTGTTGTTGTTGAGTTACAGAAGTTCTATATATATCCTGGATTCAGCCATTATTTCTTTTCTTTCCCTTCTTCTCTCCTTCAGGGCCTTAAATTACATGGATTTTAAAGTCCCTTCATCAGGCCACTGAGACACTATTCATTTTTTCAGCCCATGATTTATTTTAGGTATTTTCTCTTATTATGTCTTCAAGTTCACTGATCTTTTCTTCTGAAATCTCTAATCTATTCTTAATCTCATTTAACATTTTGTGTTTTCACCTCTGAAAGTTCCACTTTCTTTATTTATATCTTTCTTTTTTTTTCCTTAGTAGTTTCATATTTTTCTCTGCTTTTTGAGCATATTTGTAATAGCTATTTTAGAGTGCTTGTCGGCTTTTATCATCACCTTTGTTGCTTCATGTCTGTTTCCATTGAACTGATTACTGTCACTGTTGTGAGTCACATTTTCCAGCCTCTTTGCATGCCTAGTAATTTTTAATTGAATTCTAGACATTATTATGTTGTCACATGTCTGGATTTTTTTTTCTAAAGAATATTTAGACTTTGTTGGGTCTTATAGTTGCTTGTGTAACAACAGGATCAGTTTGAGGTGTGTTTCTGTGCTTGGTTAGGGTAGGCTTAGAGTAGGATTTACTCTAGGGTTAGTGTTTACTCATTCCTATTTCTATTTATCCAGTCCTATTTCTAAGGGATGACCCTTTCTGGAGAGTCAGTTAAGCACACTGATGTTCAGTGAGGTCTCTTCACTCTGGTCAGCACTTGAATTTCTCCCAGCCCTATATAAGCTCCAGGAACTGCTCAGTTGACAATTAATTTATAGTTCTCTGCTCAGCCTTATGAATGTGCACCCTACATGTGTACACTTAGTATTCAGCAGCAGACTTAATCTATGCAGGTTTCTGGAGCTTTCTCTACACAGCAACCTCTGCTCTGATAGTCTGCCACACAAATTCCAGCTGCCTCAGACTTTCTGAATTTGATCTCTGTCTCCTCAGCTCCGTGGGACCGCCATACTCTTCCGGGGCTTCCCCCTCTTTGTTCCAGAAAACACCTCCAGGAAGAAAGATGGAGCTTTCTAGTAAGATTCACTTCATTTGTTGCCCTTGCCTTGGGGATCCCAGCCCTGCACTGCTTGTTGTCCGATGTCTGAAGACACAAATTTCTTGTATTTTGTCCAATTTTTCTAGTTGCTTATAATTGCCAGGCAAGTCAGCAGTTGCAGAGTATTCTGTTGTGAGGTCATGAATGTTTTCAATTGCTAAAACACACATTTTTTTTTTTACTGCATTTTTACATATAAGCCTCCTATTTTATGGATACATAAATATCCTGGGAATGTTAATAAGAATACTATTCATGTCCTTCTTGTTTCTTGAATTAGTGGTATTTCATTGAGGGAAATTTCCCCTGCTATCTCAACTTGGACACTATTTTTGTCCAAATAGCCAGTGAGCTTTAATTGATTGATAATATTTATAGTAAAAGTCAAGATTAATTAGAATTGGCACCCTGTGGGGTTCCCCAGCAACTATGTAGGTGGAAAGTGGGGAGAAACATACCATACCATTCATTCGTTGGGTGATGCTGGTTCCTCTTATGAAAGGATCACAAGGATGTTTCCCACATAGGAACTTTTAAAGTCTTTGCATAATCCTCATAACTATTATAATTATTATTCCAATTTTACAGTTCAAGAAACTGAAGTTCAGAGAAGTTCAGTAACTTCCCAAGGTCACAAAACTAGTAAATGAAGCAACCATAACTGGAAAACAATCAGTCTGTCCAACCTGTACACTGTGCTTCACAGTTTTCAGAAATGTCATATATCTGACCTATTGATGGAATTATTTCATATTTTTCATTACAGGTACTAATTTTCTAGTTTAAAATTTTTCTTTGTCATTTCATATGGCTTTTTTGAGTAATCTGAGCATAGTCAGGCCATTAATGTTTTTAATCTTGAAACTATACCCCAGAATATGTTTCCATATTATAAACTGCTTAAGTTACATTTTTCTTTAAGTGAAAGTCCATGGTGGAACTACTGAGACAAAGGAATAGACAGTTTTTGAAGGACTCCATACTTTAATAAATATTTCCTGAATTTTATCAAGACAGTTCCATCAAGCAGTGCATAAGCATGCCAGCTACTCCATGGAGTGTAGCTTTAATTGGAATCTTTGAAGACCCAAAGTTTCTAAAATGTCTAATGGTGGCATTTGAGGCACAGTGACATATGGGCAGAGGAGATATTTTTGGGAGCAGTCCCTTCCCTGTACCTCCCAAATCCCTTGCAGACCCCCTTTCTCCTCAGGCAGCCCCTCCTGCACATGTTGGGGGCAGGGCCTGGGCTAGGGGCACCTCTGCCAGGATCCTGCTGATCTATGTTCTTGTCTGACACTCAGCAGCTGTCGCAGAGGCGTGGGCTGCAGGCGCTGTTCCCCATGGGCCGTGTGCAGGCTGCAGGCCGGGGATCCTTTCCCGCCTAATCCAAGGGGCACTGGCGGTGGGGAGGGAGACAGCTGGGTGTAACTGATCTGCAAAGGAATGGAATGGTGCAGGCCTCCCAGTGCTGGGCTGGGCGTCTGCAGGCTGCCCTCCCCAGCTGCCAAGCCTTTAACCCTTCCCTCTCTTACTCCTCGCTCCCCTCCATCCTGGGAGTGGATGTCGTCCAGTTCGACCAAATCCCAGGAACATCCCCGGGTTGGGTCTGAACACCTTGCAGAGGAGCCAGCCTTGTGTTAGTTACTGTTGGAGAGGCTAGAGCAAGAGCAAGAGGCTCAGGCCCTGTCTCAGAAGGAGACAAAGCCCCAGCAGATGTCTCAGACAGCAGCAGAGACAGAGACAGTGAGGTGGAAGCCGGGAGGCCCGGCTTGGGTTGGAGCTCAGGGAAGACTCCCTGGAGGAGGAAGTGAAGCGAGCACTGGGTTTGGAGTCATTTGATTCTTCCTCCACCTTGGCTCACTTTGCAGTGAGAGCTTGTATAAGTCACTGTCTCTCTAGGATCTATTTGCTGCTCCTGAAAATGTGGAATTTGAAGCTGATCTTTAAGGTTCTGTCCACAGTGGTAATAGTAGTTCTATTCAACAGCTACCATAGGCCAGAGGCTTTATCCAGAAACATTCTCACCATCACTTTGCCACATTCTCCCATTTTAGTGACAAGGAAACTGAGAATTTGGAGAGAAGGAATCACATAGCTGCTCAGAGACAGAGCCTGGCCCCATAGTCCAGGCTCTTCCAAGGCCTCCTGTTCTGTCTTCATCTCCAATAGTCTGTAAATGGTGGCCGACTTCAGGTAGAGCGGAGGCCGGGTGCGCCGCAGGCTGGGGCCCAGAAGAGGCAAAGTCTAGCAATGAGCCTTGGAGCTCCTGGATGAAGGGTGGGCTGTGGCTGGGTGGGACTCCCAGCCCCTTTTATTCTCCTGTTCTGGGCGCAGCTGGGCCGAGATCTCCTGGCTCAGCCAGGCAGCCTCACACAGAGTCACGGCCTCTGCAGTTGTCCAGCCCGTTCCCATCCATGAGCTCACTTGACCCTCATGCCAAGCTTAGGATGCAGAACCTGTCAGCCCCCTTCACAATGAGGGATGGAGGCTTGAAATTTTCCAGCATTCCTATAACTGGTAACTAACCGAAGAGAGACTAGAGCCCTCTTTCCACTGTCCCCTCTGGCCTCCTAGAGAAGGGGCTGGGACACTAGCTACCAGGCACCCCACGACCCTCTTCATGCTCCTGTTCCTCTAGAGTTAAGAAGGAAAGTATGAGTGTGGGCTCTGGAGTTAAGCAAGCATGGGCTCAAGTTCTGCCTCCCTCACTCTAGAGCTGTGCAGTTGCTTAACCTCTCTGAGCCTTAGCTTCCTCCTGTGTTGTAAATGAGATATGGGTGAATAATAAATACATGCTGGAGGCTGGACTGCCTCCCTCTTCCCTGAGCAGAGCACAGACACAGGCTGGCATGGGACACCCAAGGGAATCAGAATGTAGGGCTGGGGGTACGGGGTGGTGCTAACGGCCACAGAAGGATCCTGTGGGCTGGAGTTTTGCAGTGAGGTAGGAGTCTAGGCTAGTCTGAAGGGTGAGAGGAGCTGCCTAGAGGGAAGGAGGACAAGGACATTCCGGGTGAGGCACAGGCCACAGGCAGAGGCGGGAACAGACATGGTGTGGGAGGAACAGAGACAGAGTTTGGATTTAGCTGCCTGGGGAGGACACTCAGCCCAGAGGGAGGTGGGTCTTCACGGAGAATGAGAGCTGAGAAACAAGCCCAGAGGATGCTCAGCTCTGGAGAACAAGTTCTCCAAGGGTGCAGGGGCTATTCCAGCACCCATCGTGTTGCCCACCTATCACCCCCGCCCCTACCCCCATCCACAGGTTGCCCAGACCTCTGGGCAAATGGCCGGGTAGGGTATGGTTCCAGCTTGGGAAAGACAGCTGTGCAGGCCTCCTGCCTGCTGCAGGGGATTAACTGGCACTGCCACGGTATGTGGGGGGCACCTGGCTCCCAGCTCAGCCCACCCCATACCCTTTAACTTCTTGCTGCCCGGGTCCTTTGCTTTCACATTTAAAGGCATGTTATTTCTCTTTTTTCAGTGCCCTGTGTTAGACACTGGGGGCACAGAGATAAACAGAGATCCAGGGCAGGGCCTACCCAGCCAGAGGCAGCTTTGTCGATCACTGTCTCTCCTGGTGCCACCCACGGGACCTCTAAGAGCCTAGATCTCTTTCCCAGCGAAACCTTCTCTCTGCACTGGCTCCTTCCAGGATACATGGTCAAATTGCTGCCCTCCTCAAACCAGCAAACAAGCAAACTTTGCTTTGACCTTACGCCCTATCTCTTTTCTGTTTCCTCAGCCAGACTCCCTAGCATTGTCCACACTATCTCTACCTCCTCACTGAGGAGACACCGCCCACCAGACCCACCTCCACTTCTTCCTGAGCGTACAGCTGGACCACGTCTCCCAGCCTCCCTTGCAGTTAGGTGTGGCCATGTACCTGAGTTCTGGCCAGTGGGATGTGAGTGGAAGAGAGCCAGACACATTCAGTCCTGCTCCCTCAAACCTGCAGTTCATGCTCCCTGCGCTCCTCCTGGGGTGCAGACAAGCACAGCACTTTTTAAAGGCTCGTGCTGAAGATGGCAGACCCTCAAGACAGAGGAGCTGGGGTCTCTGCATCATTTTGGATGCGAGGTTCTAGCTACACAGGAACATCTACTTTTCATTTTCCATAGTAAGAAAGAGATAAACTTCTATCATGTTTCAGCCCAAGAAAAGATCTGAGTTGCTATTCATTAAAAAAAAAAAAAAAAAAGGAGTTGGGTCCTCCTGCTTCTCCATCTTCCCATGTTGGAAAACCCAAGCAAGCAAGGAAGAGGGGAGCTGGAATTCTGAAAAGAAGGTTGGAAGAAGGAAACACTCTGCTCTGAGATTTCCTGAGGAAAGATATGGCCAGTGAGCTTACTCAGGCAGCATTTAACCTTCACCTTGAAGTTGTTCCTTTTTGGTTGGGGCTATGTTTGCAATTGGCTTCCCTTAAATCACCACAAGTGTGTGAGGCTTCAAGGCTCGTGTGGTCAGAGGTTTAGGGAGATGTAAAAGCCAGGGCCACAGGTGGGAGAACAGGCCCGGGATCTAGGCCTGGGGGAGAAGCCTGAAGCTGGGGCAGGTGCTGACACAGCGGATGGGAGAGGCAAGGAAAGGGTTAAGGAGTCTGAGAGCAGGATTGGCTCCCCTCTAAGTGAGGGCAGTAAAATCAGCATGTCGCCTCCAATTTGCTCCGGCCTGACCTTGAACGTGAATCATTCCATCACAATGTCCTTATTGATTTCCACAGGAAGAGGATTAAGCCCAGAAAATCAGGGCGGGAACTTGAGCCTGAAGCACGGAAAATGGGATAGTTCTGGAGCTCAAAACCCCTCGTGTTGGCAAATACGTCACAGGGGGCTGCAGGCTGGACGGCCGCCCAGCTCGGCTACCAGCTTTCTGATGGCCGGGTCCTGGGCTTCTGTTTCCTTACCTGTCTGGTGTGTGGCCTCCAGGGTTCCCTCAAGCTTTAAGTCATGTGCAGAGAGTGGGGAGGAAACCAAGGATGGGGGAGATGCTATAGATATGCCTTGAGGCTCTTCAGGGGTGGTCACTTCAACCTTCTGTATGCAATGGCAGTCTCTGGGACCCTCAGAACCCAACAGGCTATTCCAGAACCAATGCTGACATGGAACCAGCCAGCCCAAACAGCCAGGAAGGGCCTCCTTAGTCCTAAAATCCCTTCAAGGGAATGAGAGGGATATGGTGGGTAGGTGGGGTGTGTGTGTGTGTGCGTGTGTGTGTGTGTGTCCCTGCATAGGTGCATAAAGGAAGCAGGTCATTCTCTGGGAACTGACCCACAATTTCCGTCTTTCATTGGACATATCCTGAAAAGCCAACCATACCAGTTTATTAAAAGGCTATATAGTATTCTGTGATGGAGAAGGAAATGGCAACCCACTCCAGTACTCTTGCCTGGAAAATCCCATGGGCGGAGGAGCCTGGTTGGCTACAGTCCATGGGGTCTTGAAGAGTCAGACACGACTGAGCGACTTCACTTTCACTTTTCATTTTCACTCATTGGAGAAGGAAATGGCAACCCACTCCAGTGTTCTCACCTGGAGAATCCCAGGAATGGGGGAGCCTGGTGGGCAGCCATCTATAGGGTCGCACAGAGTCAGACACAACTGATGTGACTTAGCAGCAGCAGCAGCAGCAGCAGTATTCTATGGTGTGACTGTACTAGGTTATTTTAATCATTCCCTAATGATAGGCATTTAAAGTTATCAATTTTTTTTAACTTAAGACAATGTGCCATAAACATCTTGGCACATGCCTCTTTTTAGGAATTTCTTCTTTAGATGCTGTGTTCATTTCCTGATGCTGTAACAAATTACCATAAACTCCAGCCTCAGCTTCTATCATTGCATCTCTTCTGACACTTATCCTGCTGTGATTCCGTTGGGCCCACCTGAATAATCTAGGATCATCTCCCCACCACAAGATCCTGAACTTAATCACATCTGCAAAGCCCCTTTACCATGTAAGGGACACATTCAGAAGCTCCTGGCACTGATATGTGGATGTTTCTGGAGGACCGCTGCTCACCACAGCTTCCTAGAAATAAGATGACTGAGTCAAAGGGTATGTGCATTTTTAATGTAAATCAACATCTCATAATTGTGTCAATGAACACTCATATCAGCACTATGGGTACTGGCTTCTTGAATGCCATTGAGCAGTGTTGATTGAGGTTTGACATCCTCACCTTTCGCTATCTTCCCCCAGTGCAGAGCAGGAAGCATGCTGGTTGGTGATTTGCTTCTTGTTAATCTTTCACTCATGTCTTAGCCTAAAAGAGTTGGTTCCCCAGGGAGAAGCTAGGGGAACAGGACTGGGAGTTTTAGCCACAGAGTTGGGGTGTGAGGTGGGTTTCTAGGAGAAGCAGGCAGGAGGGGGTACCTGGGTGGGGATGGAAACCCAGGAACACTGTGATTCCAGAGACCAGTGTGATCATCATAACATGTGGCAATCTGTAAGTGTATAGTGAGGGTGGAGCAGGAGAAGTCAGGGTGACCTCCAGGGTCCTAAAATAGGGTCTTGTCTTCAGAGTTGAAATTCCTTCAGATTCAAAGCAAACCTGACACCTTCAGAGATGCTCAGAGGCCTGATGGGTTCCTGTGGTTTACTGGATGTACAAACAGAGTACAGAAATAGGAACAAAGAGGTGCAGGAACAGCTGGGCACCATCCTGGCACAGGGCCCCGATCCCAAGGGCGCCAGGGCAGCCACATGTCTCCAGACATACAGGGCAGTGCTGGGTCAGAACACCCTCATGTTCATACCCTTAGGACCCAGCAGCACAAAGTGGCACGTGGTGGGTTGTGGAGGGAGCCCCAGGCTGGCTTTAGGAAGGACGCTGTGGTTCAGAGACCAGGCTCTGACAGGCTCAGAGACGGCTGCACACGTGTCAGGCCTCACTTCCCACTGACCATTGCTCTCCTACTGGACAGTCTCATGAAGCAGAGAGCTGGGCACTGGCAGAGCTGGGAAACCCACACTTGGGCCGCTCCAGAGACCATGTACTTGGGAAAAAGGCACACAGCAGAGCCAGGTTCTGCCCTTGCAGGCTGAAGGTATCATTAAACACCCTAAGGCCCTTGGAGGGATGGACTGTGCAGCCACATGGGGCTGAGTGGAGCTGGACCCTCACGGATGGTCCTCCCATCACACTTCACCAGAGCCACTTGCCAGGGAGGCTGGTTCTGAGGGGTGAGAGTGGAGTTGAGTATGGCCCTGTTCTTCTAAATCCTTTCCTGAATTACAAGATCAATGACAGAATACCAGGGCTCCCCTCTCTGGGCTATGGGAAACTTGAAGGTCACTGAACACACTCCCCAGTCTCTGGACCTGACCTTACAGATACTGGTGAGAGCACATGGACTTGGGAACCCACCCGCTTTGCTTCTGGGAAGCCCTCCTGGACAGCACTGCACAGATACAGGTGTTGCAATTAAAGCCCTCTTTCCTTTTACTGAGTTTGTGGTTCTTCGGTGGTCCAGAGGGCCAAGGAGGAGGATGGGTCATCAGATCCAGGCTCTCTGCTGGGTCTTGGGTACAGCCTTGGTCCCAGCTTCTCAGGAAAGCTGTCTCCTCCTCCACCAACATTGCAGCCAGAGTCTCCAGTGACAGAGGGCCCTTCCCAGACCTCAAGCCAGGGACAGAGTTGAACTCCCTGAGCCCCAAGCTGTGGCACTCTCCCACAGAAGGGAGAGGCAGGATGGGCCAGTGCGGCTGGTTCTGGTCGCTCTCTGTGCTCTGCCCACCATTCCACCCTCAGCACTTACCAGCTCTCCATACTTTCAGTGCCCCACCCCCCGCCCACCCTACACTAGGCCAGCCAGAGCAGACAGTGGTCCGGCCAGCCCCTGTCCCCAGGCCTCAGGACCACTGGCAGGCACAGTCGGTGGGCTCCTGCAAGGTGTAGGGCACCCAGGTGGCATTGGTGGCGCAGAAGAGCTGTACGGAGCGCCGCTGCAGGCCCACCTCGCGGCAGCACTTGCAGAAGCGGGCGTAGGTATTGATGTTATAGTTGTAGATGCTGGCGGACGGGCACCTCCCGTCACAGGACACTAGGTTCACCTGGAGATAGGCAGGCCAGTGAGGCAGCCTGTGTGGCTTCCTTCCCCGCAAAGCTCCCTCCATTCCCATATTTGGTTCGCCCCCACCCCACCCCACCCCCACCCCACCCCCACCGTCTCGCCAGGGCCACGCACAGGGGTGTTGCTCCTGCATTCATTCTTGCGGATGGTCATGCGGATTGTCACCTTCTTGCAGGAGCGCCCGTCCTCTTTACCTGGGGGGACAGGGTGAGTGAGGCAGCTACGGTTAAGGAGGGCTCCCGGGGCTGCAGGGTGGGCCAGACTTGGGGGGTTAGTGTCATGCTGGAGGGCCCCTCCACCAGCGTTAGTGCCCCACATTACAGCCCCTCCCAATCAGAGGAAAAGCTCGTGACCCAGTGCCCCGGAAGGAGTTGGGGGCGGCAAGGCAGGGGAGATGGTGAGACAGAGAAGGATGCCTGAGATGGCCTGGGGGCTCTGGGCTAGGGGAGAGGAGGATCTGGGGACAAAGCAAGCTGCCCCTCTACCCAAGCCCCAACGCCTATCTCTAACCCATTGGTGACCCTGGGTGTGTATTCTCCACTCTCTGAGCTTTTGATTAGGCATTGAGATTTTGCAGTTTCTGGAGTGAATGGAAGCCCCAGTCCCTAGCATAGTCAATGCTTGCACATAGCAGGATCACTCGGCTTCCATAGCTATCAAACAAGACAGGCCCACCTCACACGGCCATTGCAGAGATAGAAACTGATAAGCATGGACCATGCTTATCACGGTCCATGACACACCCTCTTCCTGGACCATGCTTCCCACAACCAATCACATGGCCCATGCACACCCTCACCTGCTCAAATATTCCCTCACTGAGGCCTTTCCTGATCCTCTTCTTAAACGACAGCATCCTCCCTCCACCCAACCTCCTTCCTTGATCCCTCCCTTCCCTATTTCTACCCAGGGCACTGTCACCATCCTGAGAGACAGATTTGAAATGATGCTCTTGACACATAAGCTTTAGGGTCTTCTTTTGCACAGGCTCCTTCCACAATTTGTTATGAGTTCTCATTCTAAGTAAATCTTCACTCTTGTAAGTTTAGGATCCTTTTCTTAATGAAGCCCACCCCCAAGTGCATAAATTTTAACCCCCATAAAACCAGTTACATCCATCTTACAGTAATTTTACTTGCCATTCTGTCTCTCCCACTAAGCAATATGGCTTCCCTTGTGGTTCAGCAGGTAAAAAGAATCTGCCTGCAATGCAGGAGACCTGGGTTCAATCCCTTGGTTGGGAAGATCCCCTGGAGAAGGGAGAGGCTACCCACTCCAGTATTCTGGCCTGGAGAATTCCATGGACTATATAGTCCATGGGATCGCACAAAGTCGGACACGACTAAGTGACTTTCACTTTCTTTCACTCTCCCACTAAAACGTCAACTCCATGAGACTGTGTCATTTTTGCTCTATCTACAGGGCCTAGAACAAGGCCTGGTGTATTGGTGCTAAACAAACATTTGCCAGATGCATAGACTCCCTCTGTGACCCCAGTGTGCCCACAGGAAATGGGGTGAAATCCTCTCTTCCGGCCTCTGGGCTTCACCACAGTGGGTTTCTGACTACACCTGCTGGAGGTCTCCTAGCCAGAGCTAAGTTCACTTTTTCCTCCTTCTCTGCTCCCAGGAAGCACAAGAACCAAGGGCTGTCCTGGCCGTGGCGTCAGGGTCCTGGACTGAGACCAGCTGAGTGACCAGCGGGAGCAAACCACTGGGCCTTGGTGGGCATGCGGTGCCAGGAGAGCGGGCACTGCTGAAGCATCCCCATGCAAGCCCAGGGTGCAGCCTGCTACCCAGCATGCACTGCGGGCCTTATGGCCTTTGCCAGAGGCAGGGAGCTGGGGCACCGTGCCCCCCTCCCCCACCCCCAGGGCTTGGGGCTACCTAGCAATAGGGACACTGTCGGAAATAGCAATGCAGCTACATGCCTCCAGTCCCATGGGCTTCCGAGAGGAGTACCTGGGTGGCAGTGGACAATAACACGTGGAGGAGAGGCGGGGCTAATGGGGACCACGGGAAGCAGGGTCCCCGGGAAACCTGGGGAGAGGGACATGGGTCACAGGTCACATGGAGCACCTGGGACATTCAGAGAACATGAGCTGTGCCAGGAAACAGACGCACAGGGATCACAACAGAGTTGTGATCTCAGGGAACAGAGATCAGCCAATGAGGCACTAAGCTCAGTGTCCTTGGAATATGTGAGTTGGACATACAAGGGTCCCATATCCTACATTCCTTCATGGGAGGGCCGAGGGCCCTGGGGGATGGGAGGCATGGGGTCAAAGGTCCTCAGGCTGATGGGAACACGCACACACATTCAGCTGGAGCTGTGGGTTCCTGGGGTAAGGGTGAGGACAGATGCTCAGAGCTCTCACTCAGACCTGGTTAGGAAGCCCGTGCGCCTGAGGCCCACACAGGAGGCACCTCCAAGACAGGGCTCTGGAGCATAGGGAGAATTCACGTAGGGGCATCTGGGCTGGAAGTCATGGCATGCCCGGAGGAGGCAGAGTAGCTGGGGAGTTACTGACCTCCTGGATCCAACATCCCAATGCCCCCCATGTCCAACAAGAAGCAGAGGCCTTTTATTGGGAAAGGGATGTGAGAATGGCCCCTGCCCACCTGCAGCCTTACATCAGCTCTGTGAACGCCACGGTGGGGGTGTTATCTCTTCATGTACTCCCCCAGAAAGAGCCACCACCAGAGGTGCCAGGCTAGGAACCTGGCCCTCTGAGCCCCAACATGATACCCTGTACCCCTGACCAGAGCCCCCTCCCCACCCCCAACAGCCTACATTTGCTCACTCACATGTCCTGCAGCATCCTTCCAAGGAAGGTACCACTGAGCCCCCAACCTAGAGGGAGAGGAGAAGAGGTGCGTGGCAGACTCTATCCAGGCCAGGAGCCAAGATGCCAGCAAGAGGCACAAAGATTGCAAGAGTCTTGACTTGTTTCCTCCCATGATGCTCAGGGCAGGAGTTCCAGGAGTTCCAGTGGTCCAGCAGGCCCAGGCCAGAGCGGGAAGGGCCCCTGGGCTGGCCATCACTGAGAGTCACAAAGCCTAGCCTGACTGGTTGGGACACTGGATCTAAGACTACCTTAGCCTCCAGCGAGGCTGGAGGCTGGGTAGAGATGGGGCAGGGTGCCAGGGCCTCCTGTCTGTGTGGTGGTAGCTCTCCTTACATACCCTGCCCCCAGCACTGTCGGCCTGCTTAGTGTTTCCTGCACAGAGGGTCAGGGAAGGAGGAGGGAAGGGACTGGCCCACGTGGAGCAGTGGTCTGGGCTCTCTCTCAGTCTTGGATAAGATACTTCTTTCCTCTGGACTTAGTTTTGCCATCTCTTGCGCTTGTGCTTCTGCTCAGTCACTAAGTCGAATCCATGGACTGTGGCCCATATCTGTCCATAGGATTCTCCAGGCAAGAATATTGGAGTGGGTTGCCATTTCCTACTCCAGGGGATCTTCCCAACCCAGGGATCGAACTCACATCTCCTACTTGGCAGGAAGATTCTTTACCACTGACCTATCAGGGAAGCCCATTCTCCCACCTCTAAAATGGGACAATGGTCCCTGATAGCCCTTCTCCTCTACAGTGAAATGGATAAAAGAATGGACGTGACAGTTCTTTGTAAATAAGTATGTGTGTGTCTGTGTGGGTCTCAGTATATGTGTGTGATTTTTGTGATTTTTGTGTGATTTTGCATATGTGTCTGTATGAATGAGAAAGAATGATTGGATGTGTATAACTGTATTCTAGGTGAGACCAGAAATCTTTAAAAGCTCAATATTAAGGTCAATGTCCAGGAGTCTCTGGCAGAGGCGTGGGTTGACGGCGGCCTGCATCAGGCTACATCAGGGGCACTGAGTGCAGCGGTGCGTGCATGGAACCTCTTGTGGGATGTCCCCATTATCTTCATTACCTCCACTATAGCTTGGCTTCAGGTCAAACAACAGGGAGGGAACACAGCCCTGGCCATCAACAGAAAATTGGATTAAAGATTTACTGAGCATGGCCCTGCCCATCAGAACAAGACCCAGTTTCCCCCTCAGTCAGTCTCTCCCATCAGGAAGCTTCCATAAGCCTCTTATCCTTCTCCATCAGAGGGCAGATAGAATGAAATCAGTCTGATCACATGGGCCACAGCCTTGTCTAACTCAATGAAACTATGAGCCATGCCGTGTAGGGCCACCCAAGATGGACGGGTCAGGGTGGAGAGTTCTGACAAAATGTAGTTCACTGGAGAAGGGAATGGCAAACCACTTTAGTATTCTTGCCTTGAGAACCCCATGAACAGTATGAAAAAGCAAAAAGATAGGACACTGAAAAATGAACTCCCCAGGTTGGTAGGTGCCCAATATGCTACTGGAGGTCAGTGGAGAAATAACAAAACCCAGTTGTGGATGTGACTGGTGATGGGAGTAAAGTCCGATGCTATAAAGAGCAATATTGCATCTGAACCTGGAACGTTAGGTCCATGAAAAGTGAAAGAAAGTGAAGTCACTCAGTTGTGTCCAACTCTTTGCGACCCCATGGACTATAACCTACCAGGTTCCTCTGTCCATGGGATTTTCCAGGAAAGAGCACTGGAGTGGGTTGCCATTTTAGTTCCATGAATCAAGGCAAATTGGAAGTGGTCAAACAAGAGATGGCAAGGATGAAGGTCGACATTCTAGGAATCAGCAAACTAAAATGGACTGGAATGGGTGAATTTAACTCAGATGACCATTATATCTACTACTGTGGGCAAGAATCCCTTAGAAGAAATGGAGTAGCCATCATGGTCAACAAAAGAGTCCGAAATGCAGTACTTGGATGCAATCTCAAAATGACTGAATGACATCTGTTCATTTCCAAGGCAAACCATTCAATATCACAGTAATCCAAGTCTATGCCCTGACCAGTAATGCTGAAGAAGCTGAAGTTGAACGGTTCTATGAAGACCTGGAACACCGTCTAGAACTAACACCCAGAAAAAGATGTCCTTTTCATTATAGGGGACTGGAATGCAAAAGTAGGAAGTCAAGAGATAGGTGGAGTAACAGGCAAATTTGGCCTTGGAGTAACGAGTGAAGCTGGGCAAAGGCTATTAATAGAGTTTTGCCAAGAGAACACACTGCTCATAGCAAACACCCTCTTCCAACAACACAAGAGAAGACTCTACACATGGATATCACCAGATGGTCAACACCAAAATCAGACTGATTATATTCTTTGCAGCCAAAGATGGAGAAGCTCTATACAGTCAGCAAAAACAAGACTGGGAGCTGACTGTGGCAGATCATGAACTCCTTATTGCCAAATTCAGACTTAAGTTGAAGAAAGTAGGGAAAACCACTAGACCATTCAAGTATGACCTAAATAAAATCCCTAACAATTATACAGTGAAAGTGAGAAATAGATTTAAGGGACTAGATGTGATAGACAGGGTGCCTGAAGAACTATGGACAGAGGTTTGTGACATTGTACAGGAGGCAGTGATCAAGACCATCCCCAAGAAAAAAAAGTGCAAAAAGGCAAAACGGCTGTCTGAGGAGGCCTTACAAATAGCTGACAAGAGTAGCTAAAGGCAAAGGAGAAAAGGAAAGATGTACCTATCTGAATGCAGAGTTCCAAAAAACAGCAAGGAGAGATACGAAAGCCTTCCTTAGTGATCAGTGCAAAGAAATAGAGAGGAAAAAAAAAAAAAAAGAATGGGAAAGACTAGAGATCTCTTCAAGAAAATTAGAGATACCAAGGGAATATTTCATGCAAAGATGTGCACAATAAAGGACAGAAAGGGTATGGACCTAACAGAAGCAGAAAATATTAAGAAGAGGTGGCAAGAATACACAGAAGAACTGTACAAAAAAGATCTTCATGACCCAGATAAGCACAATGGTGTGATCACTCACCTAGAGCCAGACATCCTGGAATGCAAAGTCAACTGGGCCTTAGGAAGCATCACTACGAACAAAGCTAGTGGAGGTGATGGAATTCCAGTAGAGCTATTTCAAATCCTGAAAGATGATGCTGCTAAAGTGCTGCACTCAATACATCAGCAAATTTGGAAAACTGAGCAGTGGCCACAGGACTGGAACAGGTCAGTTTTTGTTCCAAACCCAAAGAAAGGCAATGATAGAGAATGCTCAAACTACCACACAATTGCACTCTTCTCATACACGAGCAAAGTAATGCTCAAAATTCTCCAAGCCAGGCTTCAACAGTACATGAACCAAGAACTTCCAGGTGTTCAAACTGGATTTAGAAAAGGCAGAGGAACCAGAGATCAAATTGCCAACATCCACTGGATCACTGAAAAAGCAAGAAAGTTCCAGAAAAACATCTATTTCTGCTTTATTGACTATGCCAAAGCCTTTGACTGTGTGGATCACAATAAACTATGGAAAATTCTGAAAGAGATGGGAATACCAGACCACCTGACCTGCTTCCTGAGAAATCTGTATGCAGGTCAGGAAGCAACAGTTAGAACTGGACATGGAACAACAGACTGATTCCAAATTGAGAAAGGAGTATGTCAAGGCTGTGTATTGTCACCCTGTTTATTTAACTTATATGCAGAGTACATCATGAGAAATGCTGGGCTGGAAGAAGCACAAGCTGGAATCAAGATTGGTGGGAGAAATATCAATAACCTCAGATATGGAGATGACATCACCCTCATGGCAGAAAGTGAAGAAGAACTAAAGAGCCTCTTGATGACAATGAAAGAGGAGCGTGAAAAAGTTGGCTTAAAACTCAACATTCAGAAAACGAAGATCATGGCATCTGGTCCCATCACTTCATGGCAAATAAATGTGGAAACTGAGACTATTTCTGGGGCTCCAAAATCACTGCAGATGGTGACTGCAGTCATGAAATTAAAAGATGCTTGCTCCTTGGAAGAAAAGCTATGACCAACTTAGATAGCATATTAAAAAGCAGAGACATTACTTTGCCAACAAAGATCTGTCTAGTCAAAACTATGGTTTTTTCAGTAGTCATGTATAGATGTGAGAGTTGGACCATAAAGAAAGCTGAGTGCCGAAGAATTGATTCTTTTGAACTGTGGTGTTGGAGAAGACTCTTGAGAGTTCCTTGGACTGCAAGGAGATCCTACCAGTCCATACTATAAGAAATCGGTCCTGAATATTCATTGGAAGGACTGATGTTGAAGCTGAGACTCCAATACTTTGGCCACCTGATGTGAAGAACTGACTCATTGGAAAAGACCCTGATGCTGGGAACGATTGAAGGCAGGAGGAAAAGGGGATGACAGAGGATGAGATGGTTGGATGGCATCACAGACTCTATGGACATGAGTTTGAGTAAGCTCTGGGAGTTGGTGATGGACAGGGAAGCCTGGCGTGCTGCAGTCCATGGGGTCACAAAGAGTCGGACACGACTGAGTGACTGAAATGAACCGAATGTCAGAAACTCTAATACTTCAACTATAGCCCTAAACCCTCCAGGCAATCCTTTTCCTTTAGGTGTGTACAGAATGACAGCTCCCCATGCTAGTACTGGACACCCATTAGCTCACTGCCGGACTCAACAATACATCTGTGTGATGCATGTGTGCAAGTGTGCCTTGGTGTGTGGCCTGTGCACTGGCCTGATGAGGTGTTAACGGCCCTGTGGAGTGTGTGGTGCCTGTGAGTGGCTGACTGCCCATGTTGGTGTGTTTGTGAGTGTGCTGAGAATGTGTGACAGTATATGTCTGTGTGCACCTGGACACACTTGTGTGATGTGTGCGGATGCAGTATGATGGGTTCAGAGCAAAGATACATGGAGAGATGTGGAGATAGGGTGGAGTCAAGGTGGCTGGACACGTCCAGGTTCCAGGGAAGCCCTCCTTCCACACATCTCCACACCAAAAGACACCCCTGCCCCTACCTGCCACCACCACTAAGACAGCCAGTACCCCTGGCCTCCAGCCGTGCTGTAGGGAGAGGTGGCTTGCACTGACCTTGGCACACTCGGTCTCGTTGAGCGGTGGGCAGCTGATGGGCGAGCGGACGAGCACGGCGCCCAGGGGAGTGCTGCTGCAGTGGAGGCGGGTGCAGTCTGCGATCCAGGACGCCCCGGGCTGGGGGGACAGAGGCGGGTGATGGGGACTTGGGGACGATGGCCCGAGTGAACCAACAGGGCACAGCTCTGAGGACAGGTGCCGCCCAGAACTTGGCACTGCCCAGGACCCCATGTGGACCCAGTCCTGGGAGCTGGTCCCAGGTGTCTCTGCCTGGGACACCTTCCCTGTAGTGCAGTTGAGGGCTGCATACCAAGAACAGGGAGGTGGTGCCATTGGGGAAGGTGAAGAGGCAGGACACGTTCCTGCAGGAGCCGCAGCAGGCTGCCAGGTCCCTCGGGTGCTCATACTCCTGGTTCTGTAGGACGGGGTGGGACGCGATGGGCTCAGCCCTGGGGCCCACCTCCACCCTGCTGCACTCCCATTCTCTGCTTGTCCCGGAGCCCAGGAACCAGAGGAAGGGCCCTGGAGACGGTTGGGAAGGAAACTCCCAGCCTCTTTCAATGTCGAGTAGGAAGGCCGTCCTTATGTACCCTGAACCTCCCTTATAACCCTTCCTTGATCCGGCCCCAGTGGACCAAGAGACAGCATTGCTGCTAATTAAGGGTTCCAGTATTCATTCCAGATAGACTTTCGTTTGGGTCCCAGTTCCTGGGGAAATTTTGACAAACAGCTGGACCTCCCTAAACTTCAGTTTTCTCATCTGACAAATGGGAATAATTTCATCATCTTTTACTCGACTAATACCGATCCAGGCCTTACTAGAAGCGAGTTGCTGTCCTAGGTACCTGGGCATATAGAAGCACTCAACAAATGGTAGCAACACAAAGACACAAACCAAGATGATAGGGAATGTGCCAGGCATGAGTAGGTGCTTAATAAATGTGTATTTTCTCTGTCAAATGTCCACCCTTGCCAGGCCTGCACTCTTACTATTCCCCTCTGGCCTCGGCACTTTGCACAGAGGGTCTTGAAGGTCTCCCACCATGCCCATTCTCTAGACTTGTCCAAAGAGCTTGGGCGAGCTTGAAGTGCCCCACTGACACCCAGCTCCCCGGGGCCCCAGCCCTCTCCCCCTACCGCCTCACAGTGGACGTCACACAGCACGGAGGTGGTGTTGATCTGGTAGAAGCTGGTCAGAGGGTCGAGCACGTCAGTGCAGCGGGAGGTGTGGCACACGCCGTCTGCTGAGAGCTCCACCACCATCTGGCCCGGCTGCATCACCCCCAGCTCGCGACTCAGACACACGGGGGCCTTCACTGGATGGGCGAGCAGGGTGGTGACAGTCGGCAAAAGCCCAGCACCCCTTCCAGCCCCAGGCTGGCTGGCCCAGCCCTGGGTCGCCCAACCTGCTCTACCTCCCTGGCTTCCCCTCCCCACTCACCGCACTCATATTTGGCGCAGCCACACACGTTCTCCGCGCTGCGCATGAACACCTCGTCCAGCTGGGACTTCTCCCACTGGGTGGGCAGAGGAGGTCAGCACCCGAGGGCTGGGGAGGCCCAGCCCCACCGTCCGGAGCAACCTGCCACCTGGGGCCCTCTCTCTGTCAGTAGTTTCCTTGCAGTGGGTAGGGAGGGGTCTGGCAGGCCTGTTGGCCAGGGGGGCCCTTGGCACCCTGTGAGTTCAGTCATCCTCTTATAAGGATGCCCAGGTGGCTCCTCCCTGCTGAGGAGTTGCTCCCCAAATGTCCTCTTCTGGGCCTCAGGCCTCTCCTGTTATCCTGAGGACCCACTGGCCATATCAGTGGGGCCCCTGCATGGCTGGTGGCCCAGAGCCCTGCTCTGCTCATACACTTTCCTTCCTCCTAACCCAGTTAAAAGGAGAAGAGGCTGGGATGAGGGAAAACATGAGAAGAGATGAGGGCTGGGTGGGAGGGAGGGAATACTTCTGATCCAGAAAATCATGTAAACAATATAACTTTAAACACAACTTTCCATTTCTTAAAGTATTTTCAACTTTTCCCAGTGGCCATGCAGCCTGATAGTTAAGGGTATGTTTTCTGAAGCCAGATTTCCTGGGTTTCAATCCTGGCTCTGAGATTTACTAGCTACATTGCATTAACCTTAGTTTCCTTTTTGTACTGAGATAATCATAGACTTCACCTCGTTTGGGTTATCATGAGAATTAATATGATAATGTATATAAAGTCTAGTCAAAGCTATGGTTTTTCCAGTAGTCATGTACGGATGTGAAAGTTGGACTATAAAGAAAGCTGAGCACTGAAGAATTGATGCTTTTGAACTGTGGTGTTGGAGAAGGCTCTTGAGAGACACTTGGACTGCAAGGAGATCCAACCAGTCTATCCTATAGGAAATCAGTCCTGAATATTCATTGGAAGGACTGATGCTGAAGCTGAAACTCCAATACTTTGGCCAACTGATGCGAAAAACTGACTCATTAGAAAAGACCCTGGTGCCGGGAAAGATTGAAGGTGGGAGGAGAAGGGGATGACAGAGGATGAGATGGTTGGATGGCATCACTGACTCAATGGACATGAGTTTGAGTAAGCTCCAGGAGTTAGTGACGGAAAGGGTAGCCTGGCGTGCTGCAGTCCATGGGGTCGCAGAGTCAGACACGACTGAGCGACTGAACTGAACTGAACTGAACTGAAACATTAGCTACTGTCATGAGCATCACCATCATGTCCACCATCCCCACCATCATCCCCGCCACCACCACCACCATCAATGTCTTCCTTGTAGTACTGAATCCTCACCACAACTCTGAACTATGATCAGACCCACTTTACAAGCGAGGGTACTATGCCCAGAGAGCAGAACTTGATACAAGAATGCTGACTTGCAGTTCAAGGCTCATGGACCAGATGGAAGGAGTGGAGAAGGGAAAGGGAGGAAAGAAAGGTGGGGGAGGGACCAGGGGGAGTGGGGAGGGGCAGGGTCTTCATACCAGATGGCACCGGGGCACTGGGATTGTGTCACAGTCACATTCTGAAAAACAGGAGAGGCCAGGACCCACCTCACCAGCAATGCCCAGGCGGGAGCCCCCTGGGCCTCCCAGATTCCTCACCATAGGTGCGGTCTCTCTTCTAGCCTCCCTCCATCCCCACATGGGGGCTGCAGCTCCCCTGGTTGGGCAGGTGGGGTGTGACGGGCCCATGATTGAATGTGCAGGGAGGATAAGCAGGTGGATGGGTCAACCCCAGGTTCCCTTCCATCATCTGGGCTTCATCCCTCCCAGTGCTTCAGAACCCACTGAGCAAAGCAGAGTGGGGCCTCTTCAAGAAGGAACATGGCAAGGGTGGAATTTCTGATCACTTGTATTTCCCAAAGTATACACTCAGCAAGCTGAGCTCTACCCTGAACCTTTGCCCAGGAGCAGGTCCAGTTCTAAGCTGCGAAGGAGCTGACTTTGGAGGCACTGCTGCCTGTGACATAGGGCTCCACCAGCTCTAGCTTCAGGGGGAGGAGAAGTCAGGGTCACAGTGGCTGTGAAACACGCTTTGGAGTCACCCCCTCATGCATCAAATAGTTTTAAGCACCTATACGCTGAGATTTTTCTGTGCTTTGGGGACAAATCCGTGGATAAGACAAACTAAAATCCCTGTCTTCATGAAGTTTACATTTTAGTAAACGCAAGCAAAATACCCGGATGCAAAACAGAGTTTTGAACTCTTTTGAAAACCATTTTTATATAAAGTTCACTGGTATTCATTACTGATCACTGCCACTCTCCACCTACTTCCCAAAAGGACTTCAGGTGAATTTGAGCGAAATCATGATTACTATCCGATGGCTGCAATAAAGACTTTTTTTTTAGGTGAAAAAGTTCCTTTTTGCAACAGGGAAGTTGCTTATTTTCTCCCTTTAT
This sequence comes from Ovis aries, assembly GCF_016772045.2. Classification (NCBI taxonomy): domain Eukaryota; kingdom Metazoa; phylum Chordata; class Mammalia; order Artiodactyla; family Bovidae; genus Ovis; species Ovis aries. The sequence continues at coordinate 34,642,059 of NC_056068.1, forward strand.
TCTGGGGAGACAAAAAACTGTCCAGCACTCAGGGAGCGGATGAAGCCAAGAGGAAGGCCACTTGAAGGCTTCCGTCCGGTGACTCTGGAGGAGGAGCACCTGAGCCAGGTGGACAGCAGTGGCCCCGCGCCCGCCTCCCCCGGGCCCTGGGTCTCCGCCTTGGGGGAGGGGCCTGGGTCGCGCCCGCCTCCCCGGGCCTGGGTCTCCGCCTTTGGGGAGGCTCCTGGGTCGCGCCTGCCTCTCCGGGCCTGGGTCTCCGCCTTTGGGGAGGGGCCTGGTCCATGCCCGCCCCCCCCACCCCACCCCCGGGCCTGGGTCTCCGCCTTTGGGGAGGGGCGTCTCCGTGCAGGGACTTACCGCAGGACTTGTAGGGGCAGCAGCGCTCCGGGCTCCACACCTCCACCAGGGCCGTGCCCATGCCGCACTGCACGTGGGGGCAGCGGAAGCTCTCACACACTGTGCAGGAGGGGGCAGGGGACGCGTCAGACACAGACACCTTGGAGCTGGGGTCCTCAGAAACACATTGGCTAAGGAGGGGTTACCTCCCAGCTCCCCCAGAGGCCCCTCAGCGTCCTCAGGCACCCTCTGGAGTCCAGGGGCGAAGTATGGGCTCCTGAAGTCTCCCCATAGATCCATGTCAGGACACCCTAGCTCTGCTCCAGGAGGTATTAGCAACATGACAACGTCAGAAGCTTCAGCTCGTTCAGCTGGGCCTCCCTCTTGGGATTCTGTGTCACCCTGAGACTAGTGCTCCAAGGGTGGTCAAGGACCAAGGGAAGCTCTCCTGATGGACAGTTCCTCTCTAAGAAGAACACACCTCCTCCCATGCCGTGGAGACTTCCTCCTCTGGTAGCATCTCAGCCCCAGTCTGCTCTGCTTCAGCAGATGCTACACACACTCCAGGACTCACACTTCCCCTCATCCTGCTCTTCAGCAGGTCCCCTCTTGGTTTAGGATTCCCCAGCCGTTCATTGAGAGACCAAGACAAGGAGGAGGGGATCCCTGGACACAACTTTCTGGTGGGGAGGGAAGGTGCCAGGGACAATGCAGAAGGTGAAAGACTGTAAAACTTACTTTATCTACTAAAAAAAAATATTGGCACAGGTAAGAATTATTAATCAATTTTCATTCATGTTGATGTATGGCAAAACCAATACAATATTGTAAAGTAATTAACCTCCAATTAAAATAAATAAATTTATATAAAAAACAAAATAAAATGATCACTGGCAAAAAAAAAAAAGAATTATTAATCAATTTTCAAAAACCTAACAGGCAAAAGGTGAGAAGGACATTTGTATAATGTCTAAGTGATAGGTTACTTTCTGTTTGAAAGAGGAAATTTGTAAATGTAAAATGGACAGGTCACCCTAATCCAGGGCCAGCAACCACAGAGTATGTACCTCCTGGTGTGATGAAGCTGAAGAATAGTGTAGATTTTTAGCCTGAATCCATGAAGTCTTGCTTCTAATTTCCAGTTTATGGAAGCACAGAAGACAGAGGAGCAATGTAAAACTTTCAAGAAGAGGCAGCCAGGTAAATCCAGAGGGTGGGACTTCCTGCTGGACCGTAACCCAAACTCTACAATTTAGCATCGCATGGAAGAAAGGGCACTTACTAGATTCAAAGACACTTATGAGACATAATGTTCATGTGTGAGTCTGGCTGGGATCCCGGATTGGACAGACCAGGCAAATCATAGACTGGGTGTGATAGGACTTGAAAATGTATTAGCAAGAAAAGTAAAGGTCATTCACTGAAAATCTGGCTTAAAAAGAGCATGTACGGTATAAACTCAACTTGGTAAAACACATTCATATTGTATAAAGGCATGGAAAATATCTGGAAGAATATGTACTGAATTGGAGGATATTGACAATGGAATACCTGGGAGGTAGGAAAATTGCGTTTTCATTTTCTTGTCTTTACTTGGATTCAGTGCTTTCTACAGACTAAGTGCTTTTGCAAGAAAAGTGTAGTGAAGACTGGGACAAGGTAGTATCAGTGGCCTCTGTTTATTGAGGGTGCTCGTGGTACAGAACTCATCTGCCAGTGCAGGAGACAGAAGAGACACGGGTTCGATCCCTGGTTCGGGAGGGTCCCCTGGAGGAGGGCATGGCAAGCTACTCCAGTATTCTTGCCTGGAGAATCCCATGGACAGAGGAGCCTGGTGGGCCATATAGTCCACAGGGTTGCAAAGAGTCAGAAACGGCTAAAGCAATAGCATGCACTATATGCTGAGCACCATTATATTAAGGTAGTATGTACATAGCACACACTTCATGTATATTATCTCTAATCTTCACAGTATCCCCTTGAGGCACATGCTATTATCAGCATTTTGCAAATGAGAAACCTTGGCTCAGAGAAGTCGTACATTGCCCCAGGCCACGCAGCTAGGAAGTGATTGGCACTCAACACAGTGACTGACTCCATGCCACTGTACTCACTCCACATTATTCGAGTCCTTCCCAAGAAACACGAGAGGGAAGCTGAGAAGGAGAGATGTGGGGAGAGGCTGAAGAAGACGGAGGAGAGGAAAGATGCTGACCCTCTGCTCAGATGAGCTTTGTAAACACTTCATGACAAGTGGCCTCTGAGCCCAGGTGCAGCTGCTTGGTCAGGTACAGCTGGGCCTTTGGGGGAACTCTCCTCCATGGGAACCTGCATTGCTTCAAAGGTGGTTCTAGAAATTGATCCCACTGGGGCTGCCCTTGGGGTATTCTGGAAGAGACCCCTCCCCTACAATGCTCTGAATTGGAGGATATTGACAATGGAATACCTGGGAGGTAGGAAAATTGCGTTGGTGTGGTCCACCTCACATTTCTCCTACAGTTGGTATGGAAAGTAATTTTTGTAAATTAAGTCATATTTAAATTTAACCCTTTTGTTAATGTTCATCCAATAGATTTGCTTAAAGTCGATGATGCTGGCTGTATTATGACTATGCTTATTAGGTATTGTATACAGTAATATGTTACTGTAATTGTATACAGTAATATGTTAAGGTACATCCTATATACATACAGATGCTATGTCTTGTAAAAATATCAGAAAGGGCCCACTTTGATTTATCATTGCAAAATAACAGGGCTTCAGAGGCTTCAGAATGCAGCTTTGTGTAGGGACTACGGTAACAGTGGTAGAGACCCTGAGACAGGGGCCTTGGGTCAGAGAATGAGGACTGTGGATCCAGGCTGGGTGGGTGGCAGTGGCCTAAGCATTTGTGCCTCAACCCAGGCTCTTGGGGGCCTCCATGGAGGAGGACAGGGACCTTCTTTAGGAAGCCTCAGAGCCATCTATGCGACAGCCAGACCCTCACCATTCAGCCCAGCTTCCTCAGGTGGGGCCTCCTTCCAGGGCTTCCCCAGAGCCCACCACTTGGGGGCTCCTTGCTGCCCCCTGTTGAATGCCCATGGATCCCAGAGTAAGGACTTTGTGACGGTCCCCAGAGCCCCTTCCAGCCCTGGCCCCCATGTCCTGCAGGGCTCACCGCACTGGTACAGAGGACAGCAGAGCTCCGTGGTGTTCCTGTCCACAGTGAGCGCCTCCCCTTCCTGACACTCGGGGATGGGATCCGGACAGTCTCCACAAGCTGAGGGGAGAGACGGGCCACCCCTGTCACAGGCAGTCCCCGAGCTGGGAAGGGCGGTCCAGAGCAGGTGGTTGTGGGAAGCCCCTAAACCACAGGTGTGATAGGAGCCAGACTCATAGCATTACCAAACCAAACTTGGGTCTGCTCGCCTGCCCGCAGGAAAGCCAGTCTGCTGACACCCAGTTGTGGTGAAGGGAAGTGCCGCGGTTATTGCAGGCCCCAAGCAAGGAATTCGAGTTTGAGCATTAACTGCCTGTTCTCCTTACGGGCTTCCCTGGTGGCTCAGATGGTAAAGAATCTGCCTGCAATGTGGAAGACTTGGGGTTCGGTCCCCGGGTTGGGAAGATCCCCTGGAGAAGGAAAGGGCAACCCACTCCAGTATTCTTGCCTGGGAAATCCCGTGGACAGAGAAGCCTGGAGTCACACACAGCTGAGCAACTAACTCTCCTTGCCTGGCGCCTGCAATAAAGGCTGCACTTTCCTTCGCCACAACCTGGAGTCAGTAAGCGGGCTTTACTGCGGGCAGGTGAGCAGACCCAAGTTTGGCTTGGTAACACTTGCAGCGTGCACAGTCCCACGCGACCCATCCTGCAGTCAGAGCCGGGGGGACTCTCCCTCACCTCCACCTAAGTTCTTTTACTGAACAAGCACCCATCTTCCTGTGCTCAGTAATGTACGGCTTGAAGCAGTGGTAGTTTCCTCCTACACTTCTTCCTGGTCAGGGGTCTCACCCTTCGCCCTGTGTCCCTTCCACCCGAAGATCCCCCACCCTTGCCTCCCAGCCACCCAGGGAAGCAGGGGTGAGGGAGGTGGTGGCAGTGATCCGGGTGGGCCTGCTGCCATCGGAGGGCACGTTCACCCACCACAGAGGTAGGAGGTGCAACACGAGTCCCCCAGGCGGCCCGCGATCAGGATCTGGTCCTGGCGGCAGCTGGGGGCCTGCACTGCCTCGCACAGGTCCGGGTCACATTCTGGGGGAAACAGAATTTCAGGATTGGGAGCAGACTCTGCGTGGCCATGCCTGGGCCCCCACCCTCGCCCTGCTTTCATTTCCAGCCAGAACCCAGTCATTCCCAGAGCTAGCCATGCTCCCCATCCCTGGGTAACAGGCGCCCCACCACCCCACCCCCAGCCGCACCCTGGGCCTCTCACCACAGCTGTAGCTGGGGCAGCAAGAGTCCTCCTGGAAGTGGGTGAGGAGCCGGTGGCCGGGGCTGCAGGTGGGGGCGAGGCCCTCACACAGACTCTGGTTACACACTGCCCAGGGGGCCACAGGGCCTGTCACCTGGAGGCCGGGACTCCTCCCAGCCTCCAGCACTGCCCAGCCCGTGGACACCTGGCCCCCAGCACTTCTCTCAGGACCCATGTTCCTGGAGAAGGCTTCTGAGAATCACATAGGGTTCAGAACTGAGACAGACGAGCCATCAGCGCTAACATTCACCCAGCGGGCCACGTGCCGCTTGCAGTTCTGCTAGACCAGCATCAACTGCTACAATTCTCCTAACAACCCAGAAAGTGGGCACTATTATCAGCCTCATGTTACAGGAGAATGGACCTCACGTTAAATGATCTGCTGGGGCCACAAGGATGCAAGGTGGTAGAAGAAGCGTCCACCAGGCTGCCTGGCTCCAAGCGCACATCATTAAGTCCTGCCCCACCCTGACTCAGAGGGCACAGCTCCCCTCAACCCCGGTGGTCCTCCACTCTCCCCAACACACCCCCACAAGACACTCTCATTTCCCGAGGCCTTATCCTATCCATCAAGGTCAAGGAGCAGAGCTGGAGTCTTTTAACCATCTAACAGTGTAGGTCTAAGGGTGGGACTCACCGCAAACTGTCCCCAGGCAGCAGGGGTCCTCGGTGGGCTGCAGCAGGGCCACCTCCCCGAAGCGTGGGCAACTTTCAGGGCGGGGACCTGGGCAGCCCAGGTCCACTGGGACGATTGTATCTGGAGCTTGGCACTGGTGCTGGCAGCAGCCACTGAGGGAGCTGTTCCAAGTCTCCCCCAGGGCCCGCGGCACGCCTGTGCTGTCTGTGCAGGCTGCAATGGGCATGGTGAGGTGCCAGGGGCTGACGGGGGTGGGGAGACCCAGACCATCCCAGGCCAGGCCCTCCCTGGGAAACTGACCACCCCCAGAGCGGACCTGGAGGGATGCAGGGGGGCTCAGTCATGGGCATAGGAGGGCGAAGGAGACTCCGGGGTCTACCAGATTCTAGGGCAGACTCTAGGGCAGACTCCCTCTGCCCGGGGAGGGGAGGGACTTACCACACTTCTCCTTGGGGATGCAGAGCCCCGAGTGGCGCCGGTGCAAGATGGTGCCCTCAGAGCAGACGCAGCCCTCGCCCAGCACCTGGCACTGCTCTGGGTCCAGCGGGCCCAGCATCCCATCCTGGCATGTCTCAGGGGGCTCACAGGCTGACACACATGCCTGGTATGTAGAATCGCTGGAGCACAGGAAGGCTGCAGGGGCACAGCAGCGGGCACCAGGCCCAGCTCAGACCCCAGGAGGGTGAGCAGGGCGCTCATCTGTGCCTCAGCAGACAGTATTAATTCAAAAGGGTTTAGTGCATTGCTGCCTTCCTCTAGATCAGGAGCCAGCAAAGCACAGCCCACAGCCCAAATCCAGCCTCTGCCTGGTTTTGCAAATAAAGTTTTATTGAAACACAGGTATGCCCATGCCCTTACTATTATATTGGCTGCTTCTGTACTATAAGAGGAGAGTTGATTAATTGTGACAGAGACAATTAAAAGCCTCAACTATTTACTAGCTAGCCCTTTACAGAAAACACTTGCCAACATCTTGCTGTAGATCAGCGCTTCCAAACTTCCTTGACTGTAAAAACTAGATCTTACACTGTGTTCCAATATACACTCGCACATAAACAGTGGTCCTTAAGCCTGACTGCAAAAGGGAGCTTTGGCAACATCATGGCTGGGACCCCATCCCAGACCAACTGAATTAGCATTTCTCACTGTGGGGCCCAGGCATGAATACTTTTTGAAGGTCCCTGAGTGATTTCAAAGGGTAGCTGGGATTAAGAATCACTGATGCGTTATAACAAAAACCTTTTTTCACAAAACAATACTTAACCTTTCTAGGTGTAGTACACACTAGGGTTTTGGTTTTTTTTTAAATTCCATTCCATTTTTAAATGCTGATGCCAACCCCCAAATCAGTAGGTATGCTGATTTCATACCCACTGACTTGGGGTCCACAGTCTGAAAAACAGCGTGCGTGTATGCTCAGCCTCTCAGTCGCGTCCGACTCGTGTGACCCCATGTACCGTGTAGCCCACTATACTCCTCAGGCCATGGGATTTCCCAGGCAAGAATACGGGCGTGGACCACCCTTTCCTCCACCAGGGATCTCCCCAACCCAGGGATCAAAGCCACGTATTCTGCAGCTCCAGCACTGGCAAGCAAATTCTTTACCACTGAGCCACCTGGGAAGTCCCTGGAAAACACTGACCTAGATAAGCTTGTCTTTTCATCTTTTGCCTGTCATATTATAGATGTGGTCTTCCTTTGAGCTGTCTCCAGCCTTTCTGGATGTGTTCACATTTACAAATCAAACTATTCTAGGCTGGTCCACCCCGCCTACCCCACCAGTGCAAACATAATGGCGGGTGGGGAGGAATGGCTCTCACATCCATCCTCAACGAAGCAGAGGAAAGATTGAAAGAGAAAGACGACCAAAAACTAAGAGAGAAGGGCTAATATTTACTGGATGGAAACACGTGATGGGCCTGTGAAAGGCACTTGGAACACACTATCTCATGTCACCTTTAAAACAACACTCAAGGGACTGCCCCCATTTTATAGATGAGGCAAGGAAACAAAGAAACTAAATAAAAAATGTATTTATTTGATGTGTTCATATAAATTATAACAAAGGTAAAATTTTAAATTTGTTAGTAGTTTATAGATTTATTTAGAGAATATTTGTAAATGTATTAATTGATATTCATTAGTGAATGAATGAATAACTGAACCTGGGAAAGCCCAGACCTGGACTCAGGTCTGTGAGCCTTTCTCCCACTCTAACAAGGGTGAGGGGTGAGAGCAATAGAAGCCATGGAGGAGACCCTGGGGTGCCCCACTTCCGCCGCCGCGCTCCCCTCTCCCTTCCCCGACAACTCACGGCAGTAGTCGGAGCGCCGCCACTCGATGCACACGTGGAACTTGTGGCACATGGCCACGTACACGGTCAGTGCCACACACGGCTGCTGCACGTACTTGGTGTCCCGGATCCACAGGTCACAGAACGACTCCGGGGGGACCTGGGCCGTGCGTCAGATGGTGCTGCTACTCTGACCCCCCAAGTGCCAGGGCTCAACTCCTCCCAGCCCAGCCCAGAAGCAGCAAGGAGCTTCTGCAGGCTCCCAACCCATCCCAAGATCAACACCTCTGGGGAGTTCGCCTTCTGCACACAGGAGCAGAGGAGCTGCCGTTCTCAGCCCGGGAGGTCCCCCCTGCTGGGGCCCAGTGACACCTACAAAGCGGTGGCAGGCACTGAACGTGCGGTTGGACACCATGCGAAGGCAGGGCGAGCAGTCGGCCGTGGCACAGCTGTCTGGACGGAAGCGGGTCTGGCCAGCTGAGGTCAGGGAGCTGGGCACCTGCCAGCTGTCCAGAAAGGGAGCAGGGTCTTCGGCCTCACCCACCACAGAACCGTCCTTCAGGGTGAGGTCATTGGCCACATCCCCATCACAGATACCTGAAAGGGGCAGAATTACCCCCGCGGCCACAGCAATCTCTACCACTCCCAGCTCCCCAGCTGTCACACTGAACATTCCTCGCAATAACTCTTTGAGGCTGGTATTACTGCTATCCCCATTTTATAGATGAGAGAAATACGACACAGAGAAGCCAAGAAACTCCCTGTGGAAGAAACTGTCTTCGTTTAGGAACCACACATCAAAGTACCTAAGGATAAAGGGACCCATGTCTCAAACATATTTTCAAACAGTTCAGAAAGAAATGCATTTATATAAACAGCATATGCATACAGAACTGAACATATAAAATGCACATATACATATATAAATGAACAGATACATATACACATGCATATATACACACACAGACAGGTACAAGGAGAGAGAAAGAAAGAGAAGCAAATGGACAAAATGTGAACACTTGGTAAATCTGGGTAAAAAGTACATGAGAGTTTCTTACACTAGTTTTGCACCTTCTAAGTTTAACATTATATCAAAATTAAAAGTTACTCCAAAAAATCTGCTTTAGTAGAGATTGCTAGCTAATTATAGCACCTGTCTCCTCTTCCTCCTGGAAGGTCCCCTAGCCTGCTTCTCCCAGGCTCTCTGTGGCTAGCGAGACCACATGATGAGTCCCCCACCAAGGGAACGTGAGTGAGGGTGATGGGTGCCACTTCCAGGCTGGATGCATAAAATTTGCCCAATTCTTTGCCCTACTGTGCAGTTGGAAGCTTGTGTTGAAAATGGCAGGGCCACGGGATGGAAAGAATCTCCATTTAGGAATTTACGTGTGCAAGAAAAAAACCCTCTATTAAGGCATTGAGATGGGACTCAAGTTCATCTGTCACGGCTTCTAACATGACCTTAACCTCCAGCTTCATCTCTCACAACCTAGGCTCTGAACACACACTTCCCTGCCCTTGTTTTCCGTCTGAAATTCTGAAACATGTTCTCTTTAAGTCCTTCCTTTACATGCCCTTCAGATGCATGGTCCCTGACCTTCCCAATTCTGTGTGACAGGTTCAGTTTGCAGGTCTGTCTTGCTTTCTGAGTACAAAGATTCATTTTCCTTTATAGTTTCACTCTTTCAATATTTCCCCAAGTTGTCTAGCAGGTGCCCAAGACACCAAGTGTTAGTTTGGATAACATAGAGATAAACTAGCTGACTTCTGCTCTGATGCCTCTAGCCACTAATTTCATGAATATAAAGCATAATTTAACACAAAATCCTCAGATTTTTATCAACAGTCCCAATGGTCAGATTTTTGGTGTCTTGGCATTGAGTGATGGAAGGGTGTCAAAAAGGCATCACAGGGAGTAGCTGACCCACCAGAGGTTGACCACAACACCCTTCACCAGTCATAAACAGTGGAAGGAAGAAATGGTGAGAAAGGATGGCAGAGGAGGTGCTGATGGTGGTGGAAGGGTGTGTGCCTGGGCGTGTGTGTGTGTGTGTGTCTGTGTAAGAAGAGATGGTTATATCAGTAGGAGTGGAAGCTTCATAAGACACCTTTTGCCTGTTTTGCCTACTCCATAGTGGCTGATACTCGGTACATATGTGGTGCACTAATGAGAGAATGAGCAGGGTGCAGACTGACATGTGTTAGCGCATATGTAGAAGGCATTTGGACGGAGTGTGAATGAATAAAATGGGTGCAGATTTACGGATGGAGGGCATGCAAGTATGTGTGTTTAAGTATTCCTGTGTCATCCATCATTATAACCACGGCAGTCTGTCATGAAGTGTCTTGTGGGGGTCCTTCTGCTTCTGCAAGAAGCAGCAGTTCACGCTCAGACTCCTGTCCCCCTTTTTCTTATCAAAATGCATCCAGGCTCTTAGGGAAAGCGCTCTGTAATCATGCTATGGTCTGAAGAGCACCGGTCTGTGTTGTGGCAGCTCTGCTGTGTGATCTTAGGCAAGCCACTTAACTCCTTTGAGTCCCCTTTCTTCCTTAGTTCAATGGCTATCCTTCAGGGCTATTGTGTGAATAACCTGGAATAAGTGAGATCAGTGTGGAAGTGCTTTGTGAAGTGCCCAGGCATATGCAGACAGGGGGGATTATCTGGTATTAGGAGGCTATCAGGGAAGCTGACAGACCATCTCGGCTGAAGCGACAACTGGCCGAGGCCAGAGCCCTGCACCATCTCCCAGCTGGCAACTTCAGCCCCAGGACACAAGACATTAGGTCTCTGCTCCAGTAGCTCCGCTGGTCCCACCTCTGGCACGGCACTCCGTCCCAGCTTTCCCTGTTCCAGGAGAACTGGTGTCTGGGGACAGAGGTGGACCAAGGAGTCACCTCCCTCCCCTAGCTGGGTCCCCTCTCACCGCACAGGCCACGGCCCTGGGCCTCGCTGGCTCTGCTGGCCTCCAGGATCATGAGTCCTGAGCTGTGGAGCCACTGGATCTGGATGTGTGACGGCGTCCGGATCACGTACATGTGGCCTGTATCCTCAATTCTGAACTCGTGCCAGCTCACAGGGGGCCACACAGGCTGCGAGTCCACAGACACCTTGTGAGGAGGCGGGTGTTCAACGTGAGCTCAGCTTGTTTGTTCATTCATCCCTCCACCCATCTATCCAACTAGCAGTTATTAAAAATCTGCTCTGTGACAGGCTCTGTTTCAGGTACATGCAGGCAAGACACAGTCTAAGGCGGCGTAGAAAAATCCTGAAATCATTTTTATGAGCACAAAACAATGAAACAAATGCAATAGCCAGAGGCAGGCAATTTCTATATGCCCAAATATGCACAAATCCTGAGCCCTTCCACTCACTCTCTTCTTTCCTGATTCTGCTCAGGTCATTTCTTCTGGGACAAAGCTCATATGTTTAGCTGCTCAGTCGTGTCTGACTCTTTGTGATCCCATCGACTGTAGCCCGCCAGGCTCCTCTGTTCATGGGAATTTTTTCCCAGGCAAGAATACTGGAGTGGGTTGCCATTTCCTTCTCCAGGGAATCTTCTTGAGCCAGGGATCAAACCCGCATCTCCTATGTCTCCTTCATTGCAGGCATATTCTTTACAAACACTGAACCATGGGGGAAGTCCTTTTATTCTGGGAGATTTTCCCTAAATCTCCAGCCCCTAGGTTGGGTACTCCTTCTCTGGGGTCTTCCCAGATCTGTGCTGGCCTTTAAGACAGATTTGTTCCTTCATCATGACTTTCAGTGGACCGTGAGCTTCTTAAAGGCAGAAACTATGTCTAGTTACTCACCTCTGAATCCCCAGCACCTGCCCTGAGGCCTGACATAAACTGGGGGCTCAGTTCATGTTTGTTAAATATGCAACACTTTAAACTCAAAGCTACAACCCCTGCTACATACAGACAAGGTTAAATTTGTATGTATTATGGATTCTCAGTTTTACTCTGTAAAAATGTGAGATGAAAAGATTAGGATTTTAAAATATTTATAATGACTTTATACCCTCCCACCCAAGCATCACTGTTTTATTAATCACTTGGCAAATTATCCAGTGCATAAACTGCTGTGCTGAATAGAGGGAGTCCCAGCCCAGCAGTCAGAAAACTTTAACCTTGGGCAAGTCCCTGGCTGTCTCTTATCCTGAGCCTTTTGAGCTGTACCAGACAGTGCCGTGGGCTCCATGATCCTGAAGCATGTGGTACAAAACCCAGGGAGTATTATGCTGAAGTCTAAGCAGTGGGTTTTTCTGAGAGCCTCAGAAGGCGTGGACCTTGTAATGTTCATGAGCAGGTTCTAATAAGAGGGCAGCAGGTCTTACCTCAGGAAGAGGTGGGAAGAGCAGGGACTCCGGGACCTGAGGAGGAGTAAGCCCAGCTCACTCTCCCACTGGGAGAAGCAAAGGCGGGGTCCTTGGGGCGGGTACCCCACACAGCGGGGGGCTGTGCTCAGGTACCGGCCTCCTTGACAGAGGTGGGCTTAATGGGAAGCCGATGCACCTTAAATTCAGGGCTCCTTGCTTAGACAGTCCCCTTCTTGGAAGAGCCCCTAGTAGTATGTTCACATGGCCTTCTATTTTTGTAAAAATCGCAAAAGTGAGATATTGGGTTGGCCAAAAAGTTTGTTTGGGTCTTTCCATCACATCATCTTACGGAAAAACCTGAATGAACTTTTTGGCCAATCCAATATTTTAACCACAATCATTTAAGGCTACTTTCTCTTGCCATTTAGCTTCTTTTCAGTCACAGTATTCCTCTTGGCACACTTCCTCCCCTGACATTAGAGTGGTCACAAATATCCTAATGAAAATCACCTCCAAGTATATCTAATTTTGTACTACTTTATTCTAGAGGGTCCCTCACCAACTTTACCCCAAGTTATGAATAAGCTTCAAAGCCCCTCCTGCCCCTCACCTGATTGCTGCCCTGACCTGTGGGCCGGCTCCCTGATGCACTCACCTTGCGGTTGAGGCGGTCAATGGTGACCTCGTGGGTCTTGTGAGTCACATTCAGCATCACTAGACAGAACGGGGGCCAGTTCAGGTGCCCCTACAGAGAGAACCCCGCCGTCATCAACCCAGAGGCCAGTGCTGCTGGCTCCTCCTCCTGGGGAGCAGCTCTCCCCATCCCCCTAAGCCAACACTCCTACAATATGCTAAGAGCACCCACTGCAGCTGTGCAGATGGTGCACAGAATCCCACAGAACGCTCTGGTTCCACCTGACCTCCTGCAAGCCCCCCAAAAAGCTGTCTCCTTCCACCTGGCTCATGGGAGCATCCCGGTAGGTGGTTCACTGCAGCCAGCATCCTTGACCACAGACCACATCCTAGTGATGGCATTCTAGCGCCTCTGCATTTCAGAGTATTTCAGTACCTTTCACAGGGGCCTAGGCTGCTAAGATGAGCAGTGAATGGTGCAAGCCCTAGGAAGGGCCAGGAGGTGGCGCTCCACTCACTCTTTCCAGAAAACATCCACCCCGCCCTTGCCTGAGGAGCTGTGGGCAGGGGCCTCTGATAACCCTCAACAAAGGGTTGCTCAGTCTCCCCTCCAAACCTAGTCAAGTCCCGAGGTCCCAGCAGGAAGGGAAGCAGGGGACAGTCACCAGGTTGGCACTTTTGCAGTCGAGGACGTGGACAGTGACCATTTCTTCCGGTCTCTGGCTGAGGATGTAGATGGCCTCTTTAAACAGGGCCACATGGCTCCCATCAAAGGTGACAAAGCTCAGATCAGGGAAAATTGAGCACCGGCCTGGGGAGGGGAGAGATGAGAAGAATAAACAGATGCCCCCAGGGCCAAGGCCACTCAGGAGCACCAGGCCTTTTCTGGGGTGATCCAGAGGGCCTGGGGGCTGGCTGGAGGGTCCCACAGAGATCAAAGGTCACAGGAGTAGGGAATCTGCCAGGTCAGGGGTCCTACTGCGGGTTCATGTCAAAGTTACCCTGAGAGCCGAGAGCACACAGGTGAGGGGCAGAGGTCGGGCTAGGGTAAGGGTATGAGGAAGACACGGGAGGTGCCGGCAGACCCCACGACTCACAGGCGCACTCCCAGATGGGGCAGCAGCGGTCGCCTCCCACCCTCACTGCGAGGCCCAGGACCCCACAGCGCGGGGGTGCGGCGCCCCGGGGACAGTGCTGAGACTGGTTCACACGGATCAGCTCGCCCTGCAGGCAAATGTGGCGGACGCAGTCACGCTCGGCGATCGGCTGAGGCACAGGGTGGAGGAACAGCCTGAGTGACCCCTTTGGGGCCCCAGCCACTCACGCCCCCTGCCCTGGCCCACCCCCAGCCGTGAGGGCACAGATCCTTACCCTTGCAGGTTCTGGCAGGCGGGGGACCCTGAGGCACAATGACGAGGAAACGGTGCCTTCACCCTCCCTCCACCCACCCAACACAACATCGAGGGCCTGGGGCTGGGCTGAGCGTGAGACTGGAGTCAGGGACTGAGTCCCAGAGTCTACATAACTGCCTGGCCCTGCAGAGAGCTCTAGGCACAGAGGCGTGCGGACCACTAGCTCAGACTCAGAGAAACCCAAAACACGCACTCATACACACTTTATCTTTTCCTACAAACACACAGACATATACCATCTTGCAACAACATACATCACATGCACAAGAGCACACGTGCAGATGGATGAGGGTTCACATGGGAGTCCCACACATGTAAACACAAGAGTTCACACAGAGTCCCGCGTGGGCACACAGACATAAACACGCTATGCGCACACCAGCACACCATGCTGTCATACTGGCTGTCCCACCAAGCCATCCAACAGGCCCCTGGGCCCCAGGTGGGGTATGCGGGACCTGCTACGTCATCAGGGGCCCGAGGCGCCTGGGCAGGGGCCAGGATGGTCGCTAAATGGTCATCTGGGAGTCTGGAAGCTGGCTAAGCAGCTGCAGTCAGCCGTGAGGACGTGAGAGCATGATGGTGTCCAGTCCCCGGGGCACAGGAGGAGGGAAGGCACGGACGGTCCACAAATGGGGGCAGACCCTGACAAGTCACTCACGACACAGGCAGCAGATGTATTGGCCTCAGCGGTGGTCACCAAGGCCTCGGCTGAACCCACTGAGACGCTCTGGACTGCAGGCACCGAGCGCCCGGACTGCTGAGTGGTGGCCTCTCCCTCCGGCACCGCTGGGGGCTGAGGTCCTGCCGAGGTGCTGTGGGCCTCAGCCAGCTGGGGGTGCAGAACGAGTGGGCTCTCTCGGGAGGCTGTCCTGGCCGAGACTCGGCTCAGCGGGTAGGATGTGGGCACCAGGGGCACCGTGCCGGCCCAGGGGCCCTCAGCCCCCGTCATCAAGGTAGCAGCAGCATGGGCCACCACAGGCATGAGCTCCGTGGGGCCTCCCTGGGTAGAGCTGGATACCCGGGTGGGCAGAGACACCTGCTTGGACAGGATGGCAGTCTTCTCCGTGGTGCTCTTTCGTGGGGCAGCAGATACTGTGGAGGCTGCCCCTTCAGCCACGGCCACGACCCCAGGGGTTGGCAGTGTGGCTCCCAGGAGCGGGCTTGGAGCCGTGCCTGTTGCCTGAGGGACCACGTGACTGGGCGGGTGACCCTGGGCCACAACAGCCGGGGTTAGAGGCGGTGCAGGACCGAGGGTCCCAGCAGGCAGAGTCGTGGCCGCGGTGAGAGACGCGGCCTGTTGCTGGAGTGGAGGGGTTAGACTAGAGCCTTCGGCGCCAGGCGTGGCCACTGGGGCGGACGTTCCCACCTTGGCCAGGGGCAGACTGGTGTCAGGAGGCAGGCCAGAGAGGAGCTGGGCTGGCCGGGTGGACTCCAGAGTGGTGAAGGGTGTGGCCCCCAGCGCGTGAGCAACTGTAGACAGGCTGGCGGCAGCTGCAGTCCCCGAGGGCCGAGCTGGGGGCCTGGCGGCTGTGGTGGTGTGCTGGGAGGGGCGGGCTGGGGCCATGGGGAACGGGCTTGGAAGTGGGGCTGCTGGCAGGCCTGTGGGCTGGCTGGGCCCGGGTTGGACCTTCTCTGGGGAAGGCACAGTCTCCATGCTCTCAGTCACCAGGGGATGGGCAGGAATCTGTTCTGCAGCTGTTCTGGCCTCAGCTGGGGGGCTGCTGGGACTGGAAGGGCCCTGGGCCTGTATGGACTGTGGGACCCCTGTCCCAGTCGTGACCTTCGTCATTGCAGGTGTCAGCGAAGCCTCGCGGGCTGCTGAGGAAGTGGGGGGCCTGGAGGTCACTGCCAGCGAAGCCACAGGCCTGGAGGAAGGACTTGCAGGCAACTCCAGGCTGGGGAAGGGCTGGAGGGGTGTCGTCTTAACGGGCAAGGAGCCAAGGCCTAGGACCGTCACAGCTTTGGTCACGAGGGGAAAGCGAGGAGCAGGGGGTGACAGAGAGGAGACTGTGATGTTGGGGCTCTCAGCCAGGATCACGGTCACCCTGGTCGTCTCCATGGCACCTGACCCCATGCCAGATGTGGGCACGTGCTGTGAAACGGGGAGGGATGAGGGCTCTGGGGCTCCGGGGCTAGCAGGGTGGCCAGTGGTCACTCCCTTGCTGGCCGGGGCCTCTGTGGGGTGCTCGGGGAGGTTAGAGGCTGCGACTCCCAGGAGCTGTTGCTGAGTGGCCTGGGCGGGGCCTGGAGACAACGCTCGCCCCACCGTGGCTGCTGTGGGCGGGCTCAGGTCTGTGGTGAGTGGGGCAGTCGGTGTGAGCGTTGGCCTGTGGGATGAGGCCCTGGTAGCTTCCTGTGGAAACTGCGGCTCCCTGTCACTGGGAGTGGGCAGCGCTTGACCGGGAGGCAGGGTCTCATTGCCAAGGGCCTCTGTGGGAGCCAAATCCACAGGCTCCACACCTGGGGCAGACGAGAGAAGAGGCTCAGCCAATGGGGTGACTCCTGTGTGCAGGGGTCATCACTGGACAGGGCTGTGACGGGAGGCTCCTAGGCTAGCATCCTCGGCGAGGGGGACAGGCAGCTGCTGACCCACCCAGGGCCTCTGTTATGTGGTGTCAGATGACTCAAGACATCAGCAGGTCCCTGCCCCACACCTCAAACCCTGAGTCCAGAGCCCAGTGACCTCAGGTCTGAATCTGGCCACATTCTCAGCACAGGACCCCAAGCCAGACTCTTCCCCACATGGGCCTTATTTTTTCTCTCTGTGAAGAGTGGGGTAATGGACTGGATGAGTCCCTGCCCGCTCTAGAGGATCGTCACCTTCCAGAGGCCCCTCTGCTGACTTTGCTTCTCCAGGGACCAGGGGGCTCTGGTGAGCATGACTGGTCAGTGAGATTGGGGGATTTACAAGACTTTGGAGGAGGGGTGAGAAGTCCAGGCCACTCACAGTCCTCCAAGTGGACGCATCTCTGTGTGACTTCATCCAGGACCTTGGGGGTGGCACACGCGGGCACACAGCCCTCCACCCTGAGGACAGAGCAGGGCGCTAGTTAATGGTCTGGAGCACAAGGGCTGGTTATGCACACCTGGTGCCCACACTCACACATGGCACATGTGTCTCCATTTAGGCACATTTTCATGTTTCTTCTCCACACCTGCAGGACTCAAAAACATTCACACAGACACTTATATGTCCACAGTCTGCCAAAACATCAGTGTACACACTCTCATGCACACACACCCAGCTACACCAACACCCATGTACTTGCAGCTCATATACAAGTACATACACACAGCTGTGTACACCTGTGCACCCACAGCCACCCTTTACACCCACATGAACACACACAGGGCTCAGCTATATGCACACATGCACAAATCCATATTCACATATGCCCATATCAGTCAGGTTCACCCTGGGTCACACGCATCCCTGTACCCAGTAAACAAAACATATATATATAAGTACATCTGTAAACACACACACGTCAGTACAAGCTCGTGCCTAAACTCACGGACGGCATACAAACCCACTCACACAGATGAATGCTCAAACACTGATGTACGCACCTTGAATCCCACGACCCCTCACCTGGGCACATCCCGGCAGCCGGCTGCCCGTGGGTCCCGGCAGGTTTGGAAGCAGGGGCTGGCACAGGCATCATAGTGCCACTCACAAGTGGGGTAGGCAGCCCCCGAGGGCTTGGCATCTGGAAAGGCACCCAAACCCAGGGCCCCGAGACTGAGCGACATCAGGCACCAACTCCTGACCAGGTACCCGAGCACAGAGGCCATCCCAGCTCAGCCCATGCCCACCCTGCCCCAGAGAAGAGATGAATGGACTCATGGAAAAAAACTGAAGACTGAAAAGAAATTTTAAAATAAAATGAAAAGCCAACCTAAGGAGACACTGTATTCTTGAGAGTTGAGGTCAGTGTCTGGGGGATCCTTGGGTTGGGACCCTGGGACCTTGGTTTTGTGGGGGCTGAAGTCTCAGCAGGGTGAGACTATGGAGCAGGCAGTTGGGGCTGGACTTTGAGAAGTGGCCAAAGAGGCTGGGACCCCTGACCTTTCCGTGAGGCTGCCCTGTCACCCTGCTCCTCTGAGACCCTGCTGGCCAGAATTGCCCCCTCTGACCTTGGTGGCTAATGATAACAACAGCCAACTCTTAACAGCAAGCACTACCCTCAACATTTCACAGGTATTTACTCACTCATCCTCACAGGTAGCACTATTTTAAAGATGAGGAAACAGCACAGAAGATGCTGGGAATATTAAACTTTCCCAGAAGTGATTTCCTCCAAAAAGGCCTTGTAGCCAGTGCCTTGACAAATGAAGGATCTTCAGGGAAAGTCTGGAGACCATGGGGGGTTTCGAGGTAGTATATTAGTCACTCAGTTGTGTCCAACTCTTTGAGACTCCATGGACTGTAGCCCAACAGACTCCTCTGTCCATGGGATTCTTCAAGCAAGAATACTGGAGTGGGTTGCCATTCCCTTCTCCAGGGGATCTTCCTGACCCAGGGATCGAACCCAGGTCTCCTGCACTGCAGGCAGATTCTTCACTGTCTGAGCCACAAGACCCCAGACCACACTGGCACAAGTGACCAGTCTCTGAAACCGTGGCCTGAGCTGGGACGTGTGGGCAAGCTCCCCAGGCTGCAGGGAACAGCCCCATCCTGACTCCCCAGTCCCCAACACTGCTGCTGACTGTAAAGAAGCCTGCTTTTCTAAGATCCCTGAGACCAGAACTAGGAATTTACATCTGAGGAGCACCTTCTGTGAGCCAGGCCCAGAGCAAAGCCCAGGAGACAGTCAATCCTCACAACAGCCTTCTGAGGCAAATGTCCCCACTGTACAGGTGAAGAAACAGGGAGAGGGGTTCCGGGGCTCTTCCAAGTGCCAAGGACCGGGGTCAGGATTCAAACCCAAGGCTGTCTGGTGTCATAGCCTGGGCTTTTTTCACTCTGCCCTGGTGACTTCCAGCAAGGGACACAGTCCAGGCATCATAGCCAGTGATGAATCCATGCTGGGTGGGGTCCCTAGTGGACTTGACAGGTGACCGCTGAGTACAAGAATGAGCTGGCCCTGCCCTGGGCTGGGAGGGGCAGGGGATGGTAAAGGAAAGGCTGACTGGGGACACTTTTACATGCGTGTGCATGGAAACGCATCAATTCATACAGCACTGGCGCCCACACAAGCACAAACATGCATGTCCACATACAAGACAGGCCAGCCTGGAGTGGTAAGGACACTATAATCACTGTCGCCATGGTGTAGGCAGAGAACAACTACCCTGGGGGCAGACCCACCTGGCAGGGGTATGGCAAAGCCTTGGAAGCCATTGGTCTCGGCTAGAAAGGGCACGAAGCTGCCCCATTACCATCCAGGGTCCGGGGCCTCTCAGCGGGATGAGGGGTCTGCGGGCTCCTTGTCTGTGCCCCAGTGGGCAGTCTTTGAGCTCACAGGGCAGGCATGTGCCCCCATCAGCAGGAAACCTGAGCCAGCAGGCTACGCAAGCTGTGGCCAGGATGATCACTTTCCTCCTCGCTTCCACAAAGGCCGCCCTATTTTTAGACCATGTAAATGGCCTGTGGGAGTAGGCAGACCCAGGAGGCTGGCTGGGCACCAAGCTGCACTGCCCAAGGCTCCCTGGGCCACCAACACAGAGGCCAGGCCCCCTCCCATCTCAGAGGTGGCACCCTGTGGCCTCCCTGCAACAGGAGAGTGAGGGTCTTGTCTCTCAGGGGCAATGGGAAGGGTGAGGTGGGGAGAGGGCAGGGAGGGTGAGGCAGGGTAGACACCTACCCAGAAGGCGGAATAGCATGCCCCGGCGGAAGGCCTCCGTGTGCTCGTACGGCCGCAGGGCCAGCACTGGGCCCGACACGCAAAGGAAGGCCCCGGGCTCTGCCAGGGACTCCAGGGCCACCAGGCCTGCCTGCCACGTCCCCTGGTGCAGCGAGAAGGAGGCATGGTGGCGGAAGGCATCGCCGGCCTGCCACTTAGCCAGTTCCAGAGATCCATTGGCTGTGACGTGGAGGAAGAAGTTAGGTCTGTCTGCTGCCTCCAGGGACACCACATCTGGGTCTGCAAAGAGCCACGGGGTGGGGGTTAAAGTTGGCCGAGAGGGATCCAGATGGGCGGGGGTGGGGCAGACACCCAGGCACCGTCTGCAGTCTCAGCGACCCAGGACTGGGCCCTGCTCCTCCAAGCCTGAGCCACCTCCCCTCGGCCCACCCGTGGCCACCCCTCCGCACACACCACCTCTGCCTGGGGGCTGGCAATGGGGGGAGTTACAGTCCCAACTGCAGAGCCTTGTGCAAGTAACCGAACCACCCCCTCCCTCCCTTTCTTCCCTTCCCCCTTTCCCTTCTTCCGCCCTCTTTCCCTCCCCCACTTTCCCCTTCCCCCTTCCCTCCTGCAAGCATCTCTGAGGCCCCTCCGTGTGCCAGGTGCTATTCTAGATGCTGAGAAAACGACGGGGAGCAGGACAGAAAGAAATGGCCGTCCCGGCGGAGTTCTGTTCCCTGGGGCGTACTGGACAAGCTGGGCTTTGCTGATTTGTCAGGCTTCAGTCTCCGTGATCCTGCCCCTCACAGAAACCCAGAGGGCCAGAGCTGGGGGACCTGGGGACTTGACTCCAACTCATGGAGGGGAAACTGCTCCAGACCTGGGCCCCTCTGTCCTCCCTCCTGTCTCCACAAAGGCCTATTTCTAGTGAGTGCATTGTTGCTGGGTGGATCCTCCCCCCACCCACAAACATGTGCGTGCGCGCACACACACACACACACACACACACACACACACACACACACACACACAGGGCCCTGCAGGGTCAGGACCCAAATCCACAAGCAGGTGTCCGGAGTCCCTGCCCGCCACGGCTGGCATGTTGTGGGCAAGTGAATTAACGCCTCCAGGTTGTGAAGGATGAACAATGTGGGAAAGCCCAGCACCCGACCTTGTGCGTCTCCCCCATCACCACCTCTCCCCTCGTGGCCCCAGGAGTTCCTGTTAGACCTCCCTGGGCAGCTGTGAGAAGACCTGAGATAACTTGAGGAAGAATTCATTATTAATGTCAACAACAACTGCAACTGATCAAGGACTTACTCCATGCCAGGCGCAATGCTAAGCAAGTAAGCCCTCTGCTTGCTGCTTGTATTAAATTCCAAGACAGCCCTGTGAGGTAGTGAATTCACTCATTCAGCAGCTAATATTACTGAGGGCCCATCATGTGCCAGCCGCTGTTCTAGGCACTGGGGACACAAAAGAGAACAAAAGGACAAAACCCCTGTCCTCATGGAGCTGACATTCAAGTGGCGGCTATGGAGGGGCATGGGGAGTAAACTTAGAGAAGAAGCAAATTCTGTATAATAGCTTAGACGGTGATGACACTGTTATTCCCATTTTACAGATGAGAGAAGCGAGGCCTAGAGTCACACTGATGTGGACGAGGGAGGCAGGATTGGAGTCCAGACTCTTAACCACCATGCAGTCAGCCCTAGGGATGGGATCCAGGAGTGGGCATGGGGCACCCCAGAGGTGTGGAGCATGAAGTCCCTTGCTGTGTGATCTCAGGCAACTGAGAGTTGTCCCCATCTCTGAGTCTTGGCTTTCTCCTTTGTGAAGACTGGGGTTGGCCTAAATCAAGTTTCTCAATCATTTGTCCTTAAGTCCTCCTAATAGTGGAGAGGCTGAAACCCAAACCTTGAGGTACAGTCATCCCTCAGTACAAAAATCTGCAGATGCCCAAGTCTGTTATGTTAAATGTCCTAGCAGTCATCCATCCTGATCTGTAGGTTTCACATCTGAAATTCTGCCTGCAGTTGGTTTTAATTTGTGGATGTAGGACCATGGATACAGAGGACTGACTGTACAGTCTTGTGTTTCACCTTAATGAATCAAGTGATTTTCACCTTCCACATTCTAAATTTTATTTTTCTTTTAATTTCTCTGTTTGGGAGGCAGCCTATCAAAAAGTGGGCTGCTGTCACTTCCAAGTGATGTGCCCTTGGGTAAGTTACTTAACCTCTCTGGGCCTCAGTTCTCACATCCGTAAACTGGAAAAATAATTTAAATGATAGCACCTACTTCCTAAGACTGTTGTGAGGATTAAATGAGTTATTACAGGTGAAACACTTAGAACAGTGCCCAGCACATGGTAGGTACTACAAAAGAGTGAGATATTATTAATAATAAATCTATTATTAATAATAAATAATAGAATCAATAATAGATAACCTCCTCTAAAAATCTTGAATGAAAACTGATACTCCAGGGAGATGTGCTGCCGGGATGTGGCCATGTGTTCCTTCAGTACATTCCACAGGCGCTCAAGACTGCCAGCGAGAGGCTTAGGCCTAAATGACCGCTGAGTCCTCCTCTTTGTGACCTTTTCACATCTGTGACATTTCTTTCCATCACAGTCTTTCACATTCCTCAACGCCAAGTTCAAAGGACACCTCCTCCATGTAGCCACCCCAGAGCTTACCTGGAAGGGACGTTCTCTTCTGCTACCCAGTACTCTGGGCTCAGCACAGGGAAGGAGCACAGGATGGGGTAGGAGGGGAAGCGGGGTCCTCACTAGGTCCTGCCCCCAGCTGCTCAGGAAACCCAGGTCTGATGGAAATGGAGGCTGGCTTTCACAGCCTCGGGGCATCCCATCCACAATGACATTCTCCAGGGTCAGGCTGCTCTAGGTTCTGCTTAACATGCCATAAAACCACTGGAAAATCAACACCCCCTCTCCACTAGGCCTTACTTACTGGACTAAAATACTGACTGGGGAATAGAAAGTTCCCACTAAGCAGATGGTGCATTACATCTGGAAGGTTGTAAGACACCCTTAATTCTTCAAGCAGGACCACACAGATCTGAAGGTCAGGAATGTCTAGAGAGGAAGCGTTCTCTTTGGGGGATACTGGAGGTGCTTCTGGCCCTCCCATAGCCTAGTCCCTGGCTCCTCATGCCCATGTTTCGCCTTGCACTGATGGGATTCCCCCCGGCACCTACTTCTGTACCCCTGACTCACTCCACCATGGACATCACCCGAGCTGTGCTGGGGTGTCCCTCCTCTCCTTAAAGCCCTTCCATGGCCCCCCACTGCTCTCAGGATAAAGACCCACTTGGATTACAGGTCCCTCCCTGGCTCCTTCCAACCCCTCGAGGAACATATTCTAAGAAGCCTCTCTTGACTCCCCAAGACTGAGTTAGGGGCTTCACCCTCCCACAGGCACTGTAACTGCCTTTGTGTCCCCTGAGTGGGACGGTGGGTTTCTGGTGGGCAGGGATGATGTCTCGGACACCGCTGGTTCCCTGGTGCCCAACTCTGTGCCTGGCATGGGAACAGGGCTCAATGAAAGGGAGGGAGGCAAGGGAAGCTACAGAGGAGAGAGAGGAAGGAGGGAGGAGGGGAGAGAAATAGAGAGGGGGGAGGATGATCCTCATAGCTAGACAAACCACAGACCCTAAGAATGTGAGAACTTAAATTCTCAGGCTAGATTGAACTCTCTGAGACGTGTCTTGGTTCAAGACTCCAGTCCACGCTGGAATTGGCTGTGTGAACCACCCTTGTGATTAGGAGATACTGACTAGATGGGACCAACAGGATTTGGGGAAGAAACTGATCACAGTGACCACAAGCTGGGTCATGCAGAAATGGTCACAGAGGAGAAGGTTTCCCAGCACCGGTGAACTGAGGCTTTGGCTGGCCCAGGACCCAACACAAATCCCACCCGGGGGTCACTCCCCACCAGGCAAGGTCCTGCCAACCCTCAGGCACTATTGCATTCTGAAGAGAAGACGGTGCCCACTATAGCTAAGCCTTCGGGTCTGCTGATGGTCTGAGACTCAGGAGATGCGCTGTGTGCTTCAGTCTGTGTTAA
This sequence comes from Ovis aries, assembly GCF_016772045.2. NCBI lineage: Eukaryota > Metazoa > Chordata > Mammalia > Artiodactyla > Bovidae > Ovis > Ovis aries. Next base: position 34,666,025 of record NC_056068.1, read on the forward strand.
CCCCAAATCCAGAATTCCGAACCGCAACCTGAGCAAATCAAGAACCCGCTCCTCCATTCACAGGAGAAGTTCCGCTGGAGTCGAGACATTAGCCAGCTCCCCCCCTGGCATTTGAAGTCTGTCTAATCTTAAAAATAGAGGGAGCAGAGGAGGAGGAAGAGAGAGACAGAGGGGAGGGGAGGGGAAGTCGTAATTATTGCCACTCGGGTTTTCTGGACCATAGCTGTTGTGTGAAGCAGGGTGCACAGGTTCATCGGGACCCTGGCCTCCCTGATCTCTCAGGAAGAAGATGGACAGTGTCTCTTGAAAGAGGCTGAGAGGCTGACCCAGAACCCTGTCTCAAGTAGGAAAGGGGCGCCTGTTGGAATCCCACATTTCTCCAGCTACCAGAGCTGGCTTAGGGCCACAGCATCTGCCCCTCCTTCCACCAAGGGCCACAGGGCGGGCCTTACCGTGGGCCTTGGCCTTGTACAGCGCAGCCGTCAACAGGAAGTTCACAATGTCCCCCGGCGCCACGTCCTCTGCCCTCACTAGGACCAGGGCACCACCTGCCAGCTTCAGGGCCACCAAGGCGCCGCCGGCCACCAAGCTGGCCATCTGGTAAGGGCCTTTCCCTAGTGCTGGAGAAAGTGGGCCCAGTCATAAGCCCTGCCTCCCTGGGCCTCTGCTCGCCTCCTATCTATCCCTACCTGCCCAGACTTGCTGGAGAGCAGGGAGAAGAGAGGCCCAAGAGCCCACTGGGTCAGGTCCCTCGCCCCAGGCCCTGGGGACCTTGATTTCCAGAAGGAAGGGACAGGAGGCCCAAGCTGCCAGCCACTGAGGAACTGACCCCCTTCATAGCCCCTGAATCACTCTGCGGGAAGCCTGGAAACAAGGCCACCCCTACAGGGGTGGGGGTGGGCATCTGGGTCCCCCTGCCTGAGGCTCTACCATCCCAGCTGCTGTGCTGGTCAAAGTTGCCCCTGGGAGAAGACATCTGCCTAGTCTCTGCCCACCAAGGTCTGGAGAGTAAAGGCCAGAAAGGCCTGGGATCAGCATTAGCGTCTATCCACTTCTTTCAAACATGTGTCACTTCTGGGTCTCTTGGGTTCCTGGGGTTGTTGGCACAGGCAGGACAGGGGCATGGGTTTCCCAGACAATCACAACAGCCCTGTAATCAACCTCACAGGCTCTGGTGTGCCCTGCCTTCCAGAGTCATCTTTCCAGTCCCTGCTGCAACTCCTCAACAGCTCCCCTCTGCCCTCGGATAGAGTCCAAGAGCCCGGCCTGAATTCAGGGACCCCTCAAGCCCCAACCCCTGCCCCTGCCACACCAAACTTCTCCCGCTCTTCCCTGTAAGAACCCTACGGCGCTCCACCTTCTGTCTCCACCCGTGCTGTCCCACCCACTCAGCACAGTCCTCCCTGTCTGTGCCCGCGACCAACGCCTCCTCCATCTCTGGGGCCCAGCTCAAATGCCGCTGCTGTGGTGCAGCTCTCCCTGCACCCTCTCACACGTGAGCACCCTTCCTCCCCTGTGCTCCAGCAGCGCCGGTGCATGGCACACGCTGATCACAGCTCTTACGTGGAGGGTCTCGACCGGGGAGTCCACCTCTGTCTCCCCTACCAGATGGGACACAGGCAGTGCTGTGCTGGGAAATGGTGAACAGTCAGCACTCAAAAAATGAATACACGAACCCCCATTTGGTAATGTTTACTGATCTCCATGGTGTGAATACTCCCACCAGTGGTCAGCTTCAAACACCAACTGAATGTGGAGTGAAGAAGACACAGTGGGCTCTAGAGAGTCGGGGTGGGCTGGCTCCAGAGCTCCCCTGGGACAGGTGTCGTTAACCATTGCATCCTCAGCACCCGGCAAGGGCCTGGACCAGAGAAAATGTTGGCAGAAAAGCCGAGCAAGGAATGGATGGGTGGGTGGGTAGGTGGGTGGAGGATGCTAGAAGCAGCTTGTCCTTTGTCAGTTACTGCCACCCAAAATGCCACAGAAGGGAGAAAACTCTGCTCAGAGCTGTCTTGCTGAAATGTCTTGCCTGGTGTCAGACAGACCCTGCCTGTGAGGGGACTGCAGTCCTCCCAGTACAGATTCAGGCCTCCAGGAGTTAAAGGTCAGGGGCTATCAGGAGCCCCTTGAGGCTAATATTTTCAGTCACAGCAGGGACTGCAGCTGGAAAGAAGACCCTGGAAGGCAGGGCACACCAGAGCCTGTGAGGTCAGCTACAGGGCTGCTGTGATTGTCTGGGAAACCCGTGCCCCTTGAGCTGCCACTGCAGCTATTGTGAATGATCATGCTGTACCTGGTCCACCTCTCATCTCATGGACCCCCTACCTGGTATCCTTGTCCCTCTAGTCAGGCCCCCACTGTTTTACCTGCTATACTCCCTCCAGGGGACGTTTTGCAAACCAAAATCTGATCATGTGGGTAACAAAGGAAAAATCTTGGGCTTGTACCCATATAGACTTGTTCCTGGCAGGATGGTGCCTGGAAGCAGGGGCAGAGGGGACCTCAGAAGTCAAAGGTGAATGGCACCAAGGACTTGATGAGCTTTTAATTCAGCCAACCTGGCCCCACCGCACAAAGATCGGTGCTGAAAACTATTCCTGGGCAGCCCTCCAATCCCATCCAACCCCAGTGATTAAACTGACTAATTGGTTCTAACACTGGACATTAACCTTCCTGGAGTCTTTAGTCATGACCTAGTTAATGAGAAGTTGGAGCGTATCCCGTTACCCTGCGACCTTGGTTGAAACTGAAGATAAATCTGACAGACCACGCTGGACCACAGGTTTTGCCCCAACAAAGGCAGAGCAGTTTGCATCTGCCTTTGCCAACTCAAAACTTCAGGAAACCCAAGACAAGAATCCATGGGCCTGATAAGCCAGATGATAAAGGCTATGGAGCAGCACGTTGGTGCAAAAGGGGTTTCCATTTCCTGGTGAAGCTGCCATGTGAGCAGGAAGCTAGCCTGGGAAGCTAGCCTGCCCTGGGCTCTGGACAGAGGCAGCAGAAGCTGCTGGGCAGAGTCCCAGGGCATCTCTGGGCCCTGCACTGTCAGGGCCCTCTCTGCCTGACGGAGTCTTCCTGCCCCACATCACTCAGGGCCAGCAGGGCCTCAGGAGGGCTGAGCTGTGGCACCAGGGCACAGATGGCAATGCCTCGGCTTTCAAGGCTGAGCTTACCTTTGTTAAAGAAGTCACAGTCGTAGGCTGAAAGACAGAGAACAGAGACCTCTTGAGAAGCCTGGGACAGATGGACAAGGCTAAGGGCCCTAGCACCCCAACTCTCCCTCCTTCCCCAAGGGCTGGACCTGGCCTGCCTCCCAAACTCCAGGATTCAGACATGGTGGTTGATCCAGATGTCTTAAAGTATAAGAAATACAACGGCTCCTCTCTTTGCCCCCAGCATAAAGCTCAAAGGCTGGCCGAGAGTAGGCATTCAGCATGAACTGAATGAATGATGACTGCTAGGACAGAAGGGTGTATTCTGTGTGATCCCAAAGGGCAAGAATAGAATCAAGAAATGGAAGCTCGGTTCAAGAGAGAGGTGACATATGTAAGCCTGTGGCTGATGTCTGGCAGAAACCAACACAATTCTGTAAAGCAATTATCCTTCAATTAAAAAAATAACAATGAAAATTTTTTTAAAAGAAAGAAATGGAAGCTCCAGTTGAAAATGTGGAAGGTAATAGAGAAATGCAAGCACAAGACAGAAGCTGGTCTTTCAACAGCATGGAAAGGGACCCAAAGGCCTCCAGGATCCAGGGCCCTGAGTGCAGTTTCCATCAGGCTTTGATGAGCTCCGCCAAGTATGTGCTCCATACGCCCTCTAGTGGCTTAGCACAGCACCACAGCCTGTTCCCTTGGCAAGTCAGCCATGGATCAGTCCATGGGGATAAGCTGGGGACTTTGCAGGGGGCTTCCCTGGTGGCTCAGAAGGTAAAGAATCTGCCTGCAATGCAGGAGACCTGGGTTCGATCCCTGGATAAGGGAATGGCCACTCATTCCAGTATTCTTGCTTGGAGAACTCCATGGACAGAGGAGCCTGGTGGGCTACACAGTACATGGGGTCTTGCCCTTTGGCATCTTGCCCCATGGGTCACAAAGGTCACAACTGCGCAACTATCACTAACACTTTGCAGGGGGCACCTAAACCCAGGAGCAAGACCATGAGAAGTCAGCTGACCCAGTAGATTTGGGATAAAGGCCTCCCTCACTCACAGACCACCAACTCCACCCCACACCCTCCACACCCCATGATGAACATTATTCCTCTGCATTTGGCACTGCCCTCTGGAAAGAGCACTAGGAATAAGTAGACTGACCCTCCATGCGGTTATGGGCAAGTTTGTGCTTTTCCTCACTTGTGGATTCAGAAGACTGAACTTAAAACTCAGATCTCCAAGTCTCTGTTTTCAAGCGTGTACCAGGCTGCCCCAAAAGCCAGCTATCTAGAGACCCACAGACCTGGGTTCAAATCCCAGCTCTCACTCATCAGCTGTGCATACTGGGGACAAGTTTCTCAACCTATCTGAAATTTAGTGTCTTCCTCTGTAGGATGGGAACCACAAGTATTGCCCCACAGACCAGTAAGGTCTGAACTGGAGTAAAGCAAGTGGTCCTCTCAGGTGCAAAATTTAAGGGAACCTCAAAAAACACTCAGTAATCAGGATATGTCATACTTTAATACAACTTTTTAAAATTCAGAATTAATGAAAAATATCCATGATGAACAACATATCAAAATTTTAAAACAAAGACAAAAATCAGTGACAGCACCTTGCTGAGCCATATTGGAGCCTGAGGCAAAAAGAAAAATCAATAATATTGAGCCTGTTATTACTAAAATTGTGGTATTTTATTCATCGAAGATGTTCTTGCATTAGTTTTGATTTTTAAAAAGTATTGCCTGAAAATGTGATTTATCTTGATTACTGAGTCTTTCGGTACTCCTTTAAATCTTAGGCTCCAGGCACTGGCCTCACTTGCATTTCCCTCATCCTGAATATTAAATGATTTAATGCACAGAAGGCACAGAGCCTGACACACAGTGGATCCTCAATAGACATGTTCCCTTCTCCTTCCAGAAGAGCACGCGCAGTCGCTTCAGTCCTGTCTGATACTTTGTGACCCCATGGACTGTAGCCCACCAGGCTCCTCTGTCCATGAGATTCTCCAGGCAAGCATACTGGAGTGGGTTGCCATTTCCTTCTCCATATATGTATATATATGTATACATGTGCATGTACACGCATGTGTGTGTATGTGTATGTACGTATATATATATATATATATACATGTATACATGTACATGTACAAAGAGATATTACTTTGTCAACAAAGGTCCATCTAGTCAAGGCTATGGTTTTCCAGTGGTCATGTATGGATGTGAGAGTTGGACTATAAAGAAATCTGAGAGCAGAAGAATTGATGCTTTTGAACTGTGGTGTTGGAGAAGGCTCTTGAGAGTCCCTTGGGCTGCAAGGAGATCCTACCAGTTCATCCTAAAGGAAGTAAGTCCTGGGTGTTCATTGGAAGGACTTATTTGGAGCCAAAACTCCAATATGTTGGCCACCTGATGTGAAGAGCTGACTCATTTGAAAAGACCCCGATGTTTGGAAAGATTGAGGGCAGGAGGAGAAAGGGACAACAGAGGATGAGATGGTTAGATGGCATCACCGACTCAATGGACATGAGTTTGGGTGGACTCTGGGAGTTGGTGATGGAAAGGGAGGCCTGGCATGCTGCAGTTCATGGGGTTGCAAAGAGTCAGACACAACCGAGCGACTGAACTGAACTGAACCTATGTATATATATGTATGTGTGTGTGTGTGAATGTGCATATGTTTTTACTTGATAGGAGTGTGCAACCAAAAGCATTTTGTAGACCACCAATGGTCAAAAAACCCTACTATCTTGTGGTGTCTCTGATAGGCCTTCATGTGTCTCAGCTGACAGGGGCTTTCATACTCACTGTCTCCTTTGACCCCTGCAATAAACCTTGTGGGACAGGTCTATTCCTATTTTTCAGATAAAAAAATTGAGCCCCAGAGAGGTTGGAGATCTAGTTTGAGGTCACACAGCTTGCAAATGCAGCTCTGAGTCTGGAACCCAGGGCTCCTGACTTATCGGGTGAACTGGTCAGGAGCACAGTCCTGGGTTTGCACCCAGACCACATGGAGATGAGCCCTGGCTCCTCCACCAACCTCTGTGACCTTGAGCATGTTACTGAATCTCTCTCTAACCCATTTCTCCAACTGTAAAACAGGAATGAACAGTCCTGTTTCACAGGGTACACGCGTGCTAAGTTGTGTCAGTCATGTCTGACCCCTTTGCCACCCTTTGGACTATAACCCACCAGGCTCCTCTGTCCATGGGATTCTCCAGGCGAGGATGCTGGAGTGAGTAGCCATTCCCTTCTCCAGGGGATCTTCTGGACCCAGAATTGAACTTGCATCTCTTATGTCTCCTGCATTGGTAGGCGGGTTCTTTACCACTAGAGCCACCTGGGTACTTGATAACTTGAGGAATTATATAAACAAGCCATGCTGATGCCTGGCACATGGTAAGTACTCCACAGATGCTCACCAGAGTGATGGGACCCCTCAGGCCTGCCCAGAGAGGGGGCCCCACTGTCCCCCTCAGGTGATGGGTCTGGACACTCACGGCAGAGGCGCGGGGTCCTCCAGTCGACGGCCACCCCATGCTGGCAGCACTGGTGGGCATAGGCGGACACACTGGCACAGAAGCACTCACAGTCGCCGCCCCGGCTGCACCCACACGTGTCTGTCAGGCAGTTTGAGTAAAACCAACTGACGTCGACCTGGAGGAGGTCAGAAGTCAGAGGTCAGAGGACAGGCCCTAAATGTTAGCCCTTTAGCTTCTGGGCTGATGCCACTCAGCCCCAGGGAGCAGCACAAGTGTGAAGGATGGTGTGCGCTGCCCATGTTGGGTGAGGGCAGAAGGCAGGCAGCTCAGAGGGAAACGCTAACTCCGTGGCCTGGGCAGACCCCGCTTTTGAGAACTAAGCTCTCTCCTTTCTGGGCCTAGGCTATAGGATCCAGAGCCTCAGGGTGCGGCTAAGAAACAGATGTGGGGGGTGAACCCCCATCCAGGGCCAGACACAGTCAAGACGGGTCTGACAGCAGCCTTCGAGGCCCCAGAGGGGCCCGTGCAGAGCTGAGCACCAGCTCTCCTCTGTCTCCTCTGAGGGCTGCTGCTGCAGCATGAGGGATCTGTGTTCACCATTCAGAAGAACAGCCTGCTTGGGAGGAAGAGACATAAGGAGATAGGCTTGAAAAGGGCACAGAAGCTGTGACTGTCTGTCTGTCCTGGGTTGTCCGGGGAAACAGGACAGAGTCATCTGAAAAGGCCAGAGGCAGGGGATGGCAGAGGTGAGTCTCCCCTCTAGACCAAGGCACGGCAGAGGGTCTGAGGGCAGAAGGGACTCCAGGGAGGTGACGGGGCGAGGGGGTGGGTCTCAGGAGCAGCAAAGCCCGGCATCCACTCACCACAGGGTGGCAGGTCTCAAACACCTCGCTGAGCAGGATGCTGCATTCCTTCTTGGCAAAGGGTTCTCGGAGAGGATTCAGGACACAAGTGTCTCGGGGGTCAAGAGTGTCTGGGCACTGAGGGGGCAAAGGCAGCACAGTTGACCTCCTGACCCCTCACACGCCCACTGCCTGATGTGGTGGAGGGACTCCTAGAGCATCTCCCTTGATGCTGGCCTCCTGTGTTCATGTCCTTGGATAATCCCCTGCCCTTGAATGTGGGAGGGACCAAACTGACAGCCAACAAGAGATGGGAAAGGTGATGCGTGGATGTGGGTGTGTGTCAGTGACTGCATATGATCATGTTACGTAAGCCTGCAGGGCCCATCTGGCTCGAGGCCCTCTCTCGCTGACTGTGAATGGCACATGGCAGGAATTGTGGGTGGTCTCTAGGAGCTGAGGGTCAACCCGGGCCAACAGCGTGCAAAAAAATGAAAGTTCTCTCAGATGCTGTCAACAGCCACATGAGTGGTTGGGAAAGGAGAGCCCTCTCCAGGGACACCTTCAGACGAGAGCCCAGCCCTGGCTGGCACCTTGACTTGCAGCCTGTGATACTGTATGCAGAGAACCGAGTCGGAACCCTGACTCCTGAGCCACAGAAACTGTGAGATAATCCGTGTGTGTGACTGGATGCTGTTAAGTCTATAGGTATGTTGCGACAGTGAATGAATACAGATCACCCTGACATCTGCTGAGCCTCCACCCTTGGGCCTACATTGTCACTTGAGCATCCTAGAGTGTGCCCATAGGAATTATTGAGAGAGAAACAACATTAGGGGGTGGGTAAGAGGAGGGAAGTAATGAAAGTTAATCACCCATTCAGCTTTTCTGTTAAGAGCACACTTTTTTGAGGCTTTGAGAAAACATTAGTCCCATCTCAGGATTTCCCTGAGCTCCATGCCATGACTAACTGCTCCCCTGACTCCAGTCTATACAGGCTTCTCTCCGTCTACTCTCCAACAGAGAATCAGGAACGGAAGACCACTCAGTCCAGGAAAGGCAAATATGTAACATTCCCATCACCACTCTCTAATGCAGCATCCATGGCAGACATAACTAATCAATTGCAGTTCTTCCAGATGATCCTGACACAAGGGCTGGCATTTCTCAGCCTGGCTTCCCAGGCAGCCTCATCTGACTGATCAGATTTGTCACAGGAGGTAAAATCTATCCACCATTCCTCTTCCAGCTCCTTCACTTCACAGATCACAGAGAAGCTGGGGCTTATGCAAGATCACCAAGCAAGTCCCTGGATGGTCTAAGACAAGAACCCAGGCCTTCTGCTCTCAGTTCAGTGCTGTCCCCTTGCCCCTCACAGCTTGGCAGCCTCAGTCAGACATCTTCCAAACCTCAGAGACATCTCCTATAATTTCTGCCTCAGATAATATTGTCCACCCTCTCAGAGGTCTTCTCTCTGATACATTCAGCCATCCAAATATGGTCTATCTTTTAAGTACCACACTAGTCCTGCCACCTTCAGGAAGTCTTCTCTGATTGCCTCAACCCATGTAGCTCTCACTTGGTCTCTCCTCTGTGCTAGACCTCACAGAGATGGATAGAATGGTCCTGCTTCAACAAGCCTCATCTTCCCTACTAGGTGGTCACCTCTCCTAGGGCAGAGACTCTGCCTGCTTCCCTGCCCCAGCTCTCCCACCACGTCTCGGTCCAGGGACTGACTTGAGAGATGGGATGATGGTGCCTGTCCTCAGACCACAGGGCTGAGGACGCCAGCTCAGAGGCTGACAGTGGGCTGCGGGAGCAGCCTTGCACCGATGTCCTTCTGCCCTGACCTGTGGCCAGGCTCTCTCAGTGCTGACTAGGGTCCATCTGCAGCGGGGGGAGTGGGCCAGCCTGGAGAGGCTTTACCTCGACTGCAGCCCAGCTGCCACCAAACTCCTGCGGGTTAGTCAACTCTAAGTTCTCTGGGGTCCGCATCTCGTTGACCGTCTTTAAGTCAAAATTCCCACAGAGTCCTGCCAGCTGGCCCTGAAAGAAGAGAGAATGATCAGTTTCAGGCATTCCCAGGGTGAACCATAGGTGGCAGGGGCGTGGCGGGGGGGTCGCTATGAGCCCAGGAGTCTGTCATGGGCCTAGAAACAGCTACTGGGGTCACAGAGTGCAGAGAGATAGGAGAGTCAGACAGAAGGGGCCCAGGGCAAGGCAGGGCAGAAAGGACAGAGGTATGATGCACCTGGCTCTTTGGCGAGGGTACAGCTCATGCAAGGACACCCACGGGCTCTTGGCTCTGGGAGGAGCACAGCACCGATAAGGGTCACTGCTCACGTGACTACCTGCCACTGTGGCCCGGCCTGGACGTGCACCGTGGTTCTCTGGTCCCATAAGAGGGTGATGTGCTCCCGTGGGAAATGCACCAGCGTGAAAAACCCTGCCCGCCATGTGTGGACCTCCTGCTTCTCATCCAGAAAGCTCTCGGGGCTCTAGGGGGACAGAGATGGACATTCTTGAGGCCAGAACATCCCCCAGTAGCTGGGTCAGCTGGGCCTGGCAACAAGTCACTGCCCAGCCCCAGGAGTTCACCAGTTCCTCTGCCTCCCTCATGTCCTGACAGTGACCTCGGGGTTCTTGGTCATGACCAAGGAACTCAATCTGGGCTGATCACTCAGTGGCTCCAAGAGAAAGTGCTGTGATAAGGAAGCCAGTCCTTAACCCCCTTCTGCCCCCTATCAACGGGCAAACTGTTGATACAACCTTCACCTGCACCAGGCCTTACGGGATTTCCTGAGTCGTCATCGAAGATAATGAGTGAGTTCCCCACGTTGATGGAAATAAATTTCCTGCAGATGATGCCAGAGCTGTAGCAGTTTACATTTTCTACAATCACAGAGAAGCTGAAATCCGATGTGCTCTGGGGAGAAATAAGTTAGCGCAATAAACCAGGGCGAGAAGAGATTCTGTTGAGAGGCACAGGGTAGAGGGATGCAGACTCTGACGTGGTTTTCAACCCACTCCTGCTTCATATGAGTGGTGTGACGTTGGGCAACTTACTTCAGTTCTCTGAAGCTTAGTTTTGTTTTGGGTGCCTGGTGCATGTAGGGGTTCTCCAAAAAGTGTTTGATGAGTGAATGAATATATAATAGGGATGACTGGTGCTGACGGGAATGTGATGGAAGGAGCACTGTCTTACAGACACTGATGATGGTAGTGTAAGCCTTTTTGGAGGGCAATCTGCAGGCACCAGACAACATTCTAAAGGGATAACTTTTATAGAAATTCTACTTCTAAGAGTCTAGGGACACATCCACACAAATATTCATTGAGTATTTAAATACTGGTGGATAATAAAACAAACTAGAGCACATCCTTTCTGTGGAATTCTACAGAAAGATGAGAAATTTACCAACCATGAGATAATGCCCAAAGTATACTATCAAGTGATGAAAGCAAATTGCGTAATCCTACTCATGTTCCTTCAGGATTCACTCCTGTCTGTTATGAGTGCTTATTCAGCAGGCAACAGGAACAGAAGAGATGTGAAGAGGGATATTCGTTTTTAACACATGCCTTTCCATTGTTTTAAATGTTAGCGAAGAGCATGCAAAGCCTTTAAGATTTAACAAATAAAATAAAACAGGGTCTATCATCTTAGTCTCGCGGAATCATTTAAATTATATGAAAAACCCCAGCACAGTGTCTGCGCCATAGATAGGGCTTATTCCATAAAAAGTATTGAAAGTGAAAGTCGCTCAGTCATGTCTGACTCTTTCTGACCCCATGGACTATAGAGTCCATAGAATTCTCTAGGCCAGAATATTGGAGTAGGTAGCCTTACCCTTCTCCAGGGGATCTTCCCAAACCAGGGATCAAACCCAGGTCTCCCCACATTGCAGGCGGATTCTTTACCAGATGAGCCACAAGGGGAGCCCGTAAAAGGTATTACTATTACTATTATTTGATGGGATGGGCAGGGCTTTAGCCAAAGGGCCTGAGGCCTCTCCCACCTGCCCTGTTGGTACCCTCTTCTCCTCCTGGAGGGGATCCTGCCTCTAAGATGCTCTCCTACATCACCATTCCTTTTCCTCTGAGTGAGCTGGTGGCTTTAACACATGACTCCTTTACACACCAACTCTCCAGTCAGATTTCTTGGTTCCAGCTTGACCCCAATTCTGTCACTGACTAGTGTGTGAACCGGGTGAGATACCAACTTTCCTCAGCCCAATTTGCTCCATCTCTAACACGGGCTCAATAAACTCTCTCATTTAGGGTTGCTGTAAGAATCAAGTGAAATAATGCTCTAAAATGGCTTGGTAGACCACCAGGCATCTAATGAGGGCCCAGAAGGTATTCATTTTTACTATAACAGACAGAAAAACCATTGACACCCAAGAAGGGCAAGGTTATAATGTTGAGTGGACAGGGATTGGGGTATTTATAACTGGTGGGCTCTGTCCAGCCCTGATCTTGCTCCTCAGCACCTCTTTGAGTCTCTGAACTGCCGAACGCCAGGGCTTAGATCCTCCAGCCCCAACCATCCAATTATGCATGAGTCGCTCTGGGGACCCATGGAGCCAACTGTGCAGACACACGCAGGCGCTCACCTTGACCAGGTGCACTTTGCACGCCCCCACGAAGTCAAATGGGAGCCCATCAAACGTGCGGTAATGCCGGTCACCATAGGCCGTGCAGGTGGAGGCGCAGGGGTGGAGGGTGCACTGGAACGAGCCGCGCTGGCACACACTGAAATACACGTGCCCAGACCCCTCACAGGGCTTGCCCCCCCCCGACCCTGAGCACCCACGGTGGGGCCACTGCCCATCAAGTGCCCACTGGGTACCCCTGGGCTGAGTGCCAACAAACATCATCGACCTCCAACAAAGGCCCAAAGGATGCGAGGGTGGGTCCCCATTTTATGCAAGAGACACTGGGGTTCAGAAGGTTAAATCAATCAACAACAGAGCCAAGACTGACCTGAGATCAATTCAACTCCAATATCCACACTCTCTTTGCCACTCCAATCATTCATTCATTCAACAAGTAATAAGCATCTACCATATGCCAGGCATTATTCTAGGAGTCTGAGCTACATCAGTGAACAAAACAGCAAAAACTCTGCCTTTGTGAAGCTTGTATTCTAAAGGAGGAAGACACACACTAAATGATTAAAAATAATAAGTAAGCATGAGTAGGTAATGTGTGTGTGCTCAGTGGTTCAGTTGTGTCCGACTCTTCGTGGCCCCATGCACTGTAGCCCACCAGGCTTCTCTGTCCATGAACTTTTCCAGGCAAGAATGCTGGAGTGGGATACCATTTCCTCCTCCAAAGGATTATCCCAACCCACGGATCAAGCCTGCATCTCCTGCATTGCAAATGGATTCTTTCACGGCTGAGCTACCTGGGAAGCCCCGAGTGGGTGATAGTTAGAAGGTAATGAGTGCTATGTGGGGAAAGGAACAAGATAAAAAGGACTGGGAATGTGTGTGGGGGTGGGTTGCAATTTTAAATAAGATGGACAGAAGGACAGGAGAGCAGAGATTTAATGGTGTGAGAAAATTAAGTATATGGACATTTGGAAAAACAGTGTCCTGGGCAGAGGGTACAGCCTTTGCAAAGGTCCTGAAGAACACTCCGGAAGACAACATGGCTAGAATAGAGACAGGAGGAGGAGAAGAGGAACTCAGGGAGGTAACAGAGGTTCCGATCCCGTAGGTCCTAGAAGGCCACGGTAAGAATGGTAGCTGTGCCAGCAGTGAGACAGGGAGCGTTCAGAGGATTTCATCATGGGAATAACACGATCTGAATGTCCATCTTTTTCACGCACATGAATGTGCATATACACTCATAAGTGCAGTCTCTGCATTTTGAACATGTACTGACACACACCCTATAAATATGCAAACACATCATCACGGTTACAAACACACATGCACACACGTTCAAATACACGTATGAACAAACTCACATTGATATTTATAGTTACAAAAACATCCCCTCAAATTCTTTCTGTCCATATATTTGTATATATACACAAAGCCCTACAGAGCACACAATCACACAAGATAAATATGAACGTGGTTGAAGGGGGAATGCTAGACTGTACTCACAATCACACATCCCATATCCACCCGCAGCCCCAACAAAAAGTAGAGCCTGGACGGGGCCCTCACTTACCAGGAATGGCAGGGAGACATGACCTGGTCCCCAGGGTAGTACTCCTTCCCTTTCCAAGTGCATGGGCACTCCTCTGGCAGAAAGCATGCATCCCCGTGTCTGAGCAGGCTGTAAGGACACAGCAGGCAGACGGTCAGGAGAGCACCCTTCCATCTCTGCCACCTGTGGACAACCTTGTAGCCGCATGGATGCCCTGGGATGGCTCTCAGCATTTACCCTGGAAGACAGTGACCATGTACCTACCACCATCCTGCTCCTGCCCAGTGAGGTTCAGAGCTGCCTCAGCAACTGGAAAATGAGAGGCAGGCTTGGCCCAGCTCAGAAGTCTCTGCCATCCATCGGGAAGCAAGGCTCAGCTCTACCAGCCACACCTCCCCGGCCAGGCTGGTTGCCAGCTGTCCCGTGGACACTAGCTGTACACTAATGAACATAGCATGGGCATGGGCATGGACCCTTCTACCCAGGTGGCTCATGGAGTAACTAGTAGACTTGCATTGTAAAGAAATGCGAAAGGGAATTTTTCAGGAAGATGGAAATTCAGAGCCACATGAAGGAATGAAGAACTCCCAAAGTGGAAAATATGGTGGTAAATATTTTTTTAAAATTATTTCTTAATTTCTTTAAGAGATAACTGAGCATTGAGAGCAAGATTAATGTCAACTGGACCTGAATTGGGCTTCCCTTGTGGCTCAGCTGGTAAAGAATCTGCCTGCAATGCGGGAGACCTGGCTTTGATCCCTGGGTTGGGAAGATCTCCTGGAGAAGGGAAAGCTACACCACAGTATTCTGGCCTGGAGAGTTCCAGGGACTATATAGTCCATGAGGTCACAAAGAGTCAGATACGACTGAGTGACTTCCACTTTCACTTAATGTCAATTAATTGTGGGGTTCTAACACACGTAGAAGTAAACTGTATGATAATAATAATAAAAAGGACAAGAAGGAAGTAAAGGAAAGCAGACTGTTGCAAGTAGTCTACATAAAGTGGGAAAACATTAATTCATGGTAGATGGTGATAAATGAAAGATACATATCGTAATCTTTAGAGAACTACAAAAATAAAACAAAAAATATCAGGATATAGGAACGTCCCTGGCAGTCCAATACTTAAGACTGCACTTTCAATGCAGGAGGCGTAGGTTTGATCCCTGGTTGAGGAACTAAAATTCCACATATCATGCAGTGCAGCCAAAACAATAATAAATTTAAAAATATACAGATTTAAAATACTAATATAGATATATTTTAAATGAAATAAAGGAGAAAAAATAGAAGACTAAATTTACTTAACCCAAAAGAAGAAAGAAAAGAAGAAAAAACAAAGACAAATAACAAATAAGATTGTAGTGTTAAATTCAATCTGATTATTAAAGGCAAATGCATAAACTGTCTAATTACAAGGGGAAAACTGTAACACTGGCTAAGAAAGCAAGACTCAACTGTACTCTGTTTCCCAAAGATATAGTTGAAATATTAATATAATAGCACAAATAAATGAAAAGCAAAATGATGGGAAAAGACACCATGTAAACACTAGTTACAAGAAAGACAGAGTGGCTATATTAAACTTACAGAAAGTATGCTGCTAAGTCACCTCAGTTGTGTCCGACTCTGTGCAACCGCATAGATGGCAGCCCACCAGGCTTCCCCGTCCCTGGGATTCTCCAGGCAAGAATACTGGAGTGGGTTGCCATTTCGTTCTCCAATGCATGAAAGTGAAAAGTGAAAGTGAAGTCGCTCAGTTGTGTCTGACCTTCAGCGACCCCATGGACTGCAGCCTTCCAGGCTCCTCCGTCCATGGGATTTTCCAGGCAAGAATACTGGAGTGGGGTGCCATTGCCTTCTCCAACACAAAGTATACTTCAAGACAAATAACATTAACTCTAATAACAAGGGATATTTCATAATAATAAGAGTCAGAGATTTCCCTGGTGGTGTCCTGTGGCTAAGACTGTGCACTTTTATATTGTAAAGTAATTAGCCTCCAGTTAAAATTAATAAATTAATTTTTTTAAAAAATCAGTTTATCAGCAGAACATAGGAATCTTAAATGGGCATGCACCAAGTATCAGAGCTTCAAAATCAGAAGCAAAAACTCACAGAACTAAAGGAGAAAAAAGATGAAAGCACAATTATAATTGGAGATTTTAACATTCTTCTCCATTAATGATAGAACAAACAGGCAAAAAAAAATTATTATTGATGTCCCTATAAATTTGACAACTTCTATGGGATGAACAGCAAAAACACTAAATATCTATAAATAATTCAATGACAAATGTGTAAACCTCTGGGTGAAAACTAGGAAACACTGCTGAGAGAAATTAAAGAAGGCCCAGGAAGTGGAACAATAGTGACCCACTTGCAGATTAGAGGATACACTAGTATGAAGATGTCAGTTCTCCCAAACTGATCTATAGGTTCAGCACAATCCCAATCAAAATCCCAATGGCCATTTTGTATAAACTGACAAGTTTATCATAAATTTACATGGAAATTCAAAAACCTAGGAGTGTCCAAAAAACTTTGAAAAGGAACAAAGTCAGGGCACTATCAACTTCTGATTTCAGGACTTACTATAAACCTTCAGAAATCAAGACAGAGTGATATTGGCCTAAGGATAGACAAATAGATCGATGAAACAGAAGAAAGAGTCCTGAAATAGACCCACATTTATACAGTCAATTGATTTTTTTTAAGATGCCAAAACAATTCAACAAGAAAAGTCCTTCTGAAATGGGGCTAGAACCACTGGATATCCATCAGAAAAAAATACAATGAAGTGACTCCATTTTACAGCAGATGCCAAAATACAATAATTTTAGATAGACTATAGACCCAAATGTAAAAGCCAAATTTATAAAGCTCCTAGAGGGTATATAGAAGAATATTTTTGGAATTGTGGCAAAGATGTCTTAGGACACAGACAGCATCATAAGGAAAAAAGTGCCAAGGTAAATATCACCAAAATTTTAAACCTCTGCTCATCAGAACTGTTTGGACATATTAAGACATTTTAAATAAATGAACAGACAAACCACAGACTAGGAGAAAATATTCGCTATACATATATCCGACAAAGGACTTGCATCCAGAATATATAAAGAACTTCTGCAACTCAATTTTTTAAAAAATCAGCTAAATAAAAGTGAGCAAAAGACTTAACTGGACACTTTACAAATGAAGATATGCAAATGACCAACCAACACGTGAAAAAGTACTCATCACTAGTCATTAGGGAAATACAAATTAAAACCATAATGTTATTTGACTATGTTCTCACTAAAATGACAAAAATGAGAAAGACTGAAAACATTGAGTGTTAGTGAGGATATAGAGCAGCCAGAACTCTCACACAATGAGAGTGTGAAATGGTACAAATTCTCTGGAAAATAGTTTGGCAATTTCTTACACAGTGAACTGTACATCTACCCTACCACTCAATTCCACACTGAAGTGCTCTTCCAAGAGAAAGCAGCCTTATTTAAAATAGCCCAAACTGCAAATAACCTAAATATGTATCAACATTTGAGTGGATGATTTAATTATAATACATTCATACAATGGAATACTACTGAGCAATAAAAATAAACAAATGGCTGGGAAATGTAACAATGGATCAGTAGATACTGTATGACCATTTTCATGACGTTCTGGAACAGATAGAGCCTATTTATGCCAAAAATAAAAAACTACAGTGAAGGGGTACAGGGAGATACCAACTGGGAAAAGACACAGGGCACAAGAAATTTTTTTGAGGGGGAACAAGTTTTCTATATCTTGATGGAGGTATGGGTTACAAGAGGGTATAAATTTGTCAAAGGTCAGCAAACTGTATGGGGCTTCCCAGGGGGCGCTGGTGGTAAAGAACCTGGACTCTGTGGGAGAGGGAGAGGGTGAGATGAATTGGGAGAATGGCATTGAAACATGTATAATATCATATAAGAAACGAATCACCAGTCCAGGTTGGATGCATGATACAGGATGCTCGGGGCTGGTGCACTGGGATGACCCAGAGGGATGGTATGGGGAGGGGAGGTGGGAGGGGGGTTCAGGATGGGGAACACGTGTACACCCGTGGCAGATTCATGTTGATGTATGGCAAAACCAATACAATATTGTAAAGTAATTAGCCTCCAATTAAAATAAATAAATTTATATTAAAAAGAAAAAAAGAACCTGCCTGCCAATGCAAAGAAACACAAGAGATGCAGCGGCATTAGATCCCTGGGTTGGGAGGATCCCCTGGAGAAGGCAATGGAAACCCACTCAGGTATTCTTGCCTGGAGAATCCGATGGGTGGAGGAGCCTGGAGGGCTGCAGTCCATAGGGTCGCAAAGTCGGACACTACTGAAGCGACCAAGCTCCCATGCACAGCAAACTGTATACTTACGATCTGTGTGTTTTACGTACATATTGATTGGAAGCTGCATATTTAAGGGGGGCCCACCATTTTGTTGAGGATGCCCCAAAATGTCAGTTTCTGGAGAAATTTTTTTTTTTTTTTGCCCAGCCAATTTTCAGGATTAGAATCCTCTTCCATTTCTGACCTGAGAGGCAAAAACTTTGATGCCACCATCCCAAGAACTAAGCTGGGGAAGCGGGCTGGGCCGCAGTTGGCTTTCACTCATCTCCCTGTCGTCACTCTGCGTCTCATACCTGCCTCTGTCCCCAAGAGCAAAATCTCTGATTTGACTTTTCTAGAAACTCCTCCTCTCTTTCTCCTGCTGGATGGGGTAAGGGAATCTGGACATTTAACTGCTGCTTACACAGACTTGCCACATATCCCACTGTCTTGCTCCCACCACTGCCTCTTCTGAGATGTCTGGAGCATCCTGTTCCTGAAGCTGTCTACACCATGTAGCCTGTTTCTCCTTGGCCTTCCCCTCTACAAGCATCAGCGTCAACCTCTGTTCTGCAGGGTGAGTTTCTACACAGCCACCCTGGTTCCTTCTTCAAAAACTATTGGCCCATCTCATCCCACTGTCATCCCATTCTCGTTCCCTTTGTCCCTGGTGAGTTATACATTTCTTTTTACTCCATTACCAACATTTCATTGTGGTTGTGACAGGAAAAAATAAAAAAGCATGTGGTTAATCCACAATGTTCTACCTGAGGCCACTTAACCTTTCTAAGTCTCTGTTTTTTTCATAGGTAAAATGGGGATGATGACACCTTCTTCCAAAGGTCATTAAGAGAATTTAATTATAGACCTGGGCACACTGCCTAGCACTTAGTAGATACACAATAAATATTGGTTTCTTGTCCTTCCTTTCCTCATAATTGAATCAGACACCAGTGATGGACTGGCTCATCACCTTCCATCCTCACCCTCAGGCCTTTCCTTGCCACCCACCATCCACCACTCCCTCTTGGCCTTTTGCAGACCTGTGTGTTTCCTCAGCACCTTCTGTGTGCCCACCACAGACAGGAATATGCAGGGAGGAGCTCTGGGCCTCAGTTTGCTCTTTCTCCTTAACTGCTAAGGGAGTCTCTCCTCAGGGGCATTTGCAAATGCATAGGATCCAAGTAAAGGACGACAGTGCTATCACTCATAGAGAGTGCTTACTCTGTGCCATTTTCCAGATGAGGAAACTGAACCTCAGGGAAGTTAATTGGCCCATCCAGTAAGAGGTGGAATCAGGACACAAGCCTGACCCCAGAGTCCATTCTCCTAACCACTATGGTACATTGCCTTGTGATCCCAGAGCCCTTGGCTCAGCACCAAGATTCCAAAAAAATTGGGAGCAGCACAGACAGCACCAGATGCCTGCAGGGGCCCAGGAGCAATACACACACCCAGAGATTCTACGAAACACTAAGGAGGGTGGCAGGGGGACCAGGGACCCAGAAGGCCCCAGGCAGGGGTTGTTACTTATCACGGGCAGCCCTATCCCAGCTCCCAGGAGAATGTTCCATGATGCCAGGAAGTGCCTGTCCTTCCTTTACAGTTGCGACTGTAACAATTTCCCTTTGACAAGCCCCTGTGGAGTGCGGAAACTCCTCAGAGGGCATTTAACGCAGAGCATGAGTCACTACAGCAAAGATGCCAGGAGCTGATAGGGGTTCAGCACTAACAAGGGGAAGAAGACAAGCTTCTCTGGAGAATTTAGTGTGCCCAGCTCCTCACAGCTGCTGTCTTCATCAGATCTCACTAGAGTCCTGCACGGTGGGTGTTACTGCCCTCAAGTCACAGAATGAGCAAACTCAGGCTCATAAACATTAAGCAACTCGTCCAAGATCACATAGCTAGTGACAAACACTAAGCCCTCTGGACTGTGGATGCTCTTGGCACAGCACCAGGGCATGGGTTGAACCTTGAGAGGCTTGGAGCAGAGGAAGAAGATTCAGGTACTGTCCACTCAGACTAGTCTTGCAAACAGCAGCAGGGCCTCACAGGCAAGAAGACTGTCGCCCAAGTGGTCATGTCACTCGTCAAAGGACACCCAGCCCTGGGAAACCTTCACATCCTAGCCTACCCTTCACAGCCTGGGGATTGAAAAGGGAACCCCTCTCTGGTTTCAGGATCTTTTGAGTTAAACTAATCCCTAATGTCAGGCATTGCTTTACAGGCTTGTTCCTCAATGTATGGCCCCCAGACCTGCAACATCAGCACCTCGTGGGAGCTTGTTATTTATAGAAATGCAGAGTCTCAGGTCTAGGATCCTGTGCGAGTTCTCCAGACCTCACAGGGGTCCCTTGCGGATGCCCTTGTGTGGGAAACGGCAGGCTCATGACCTATATCGTGACCTCTGTGAAGGGGACTAGACCCAGGCCTCCCAGAGCCAGCATGCCCTTTCCGAAGGGTAGGGTTTGGACTAAGCAGAGTCGGATTCGGGTCATGGATCTTTGGGCAGACCACTTCCCTCCATCCAACCCTTGGCCTCAATTTCCTCATCTGCAAAATTGGAATAATGATCCTCCCCCTCCTTTCTCCCAAGGATGCTCTGCGATTGAAAGACATCACTATACCAAAGTGTTTTATAAATAGCAAAACTCCAGCTGAACGTTCCCTGCCCTCTGCACCCTAGAAGCCCTGACCCTCTTCTCACTTTCTCTGGCCACCAGGCCTGGCCTGGGACTCCCAGCTGAGCACTGAGTTCTGCACAGGTGGAAGGACACAGCCCCATGCTGCCAAGTCATGAGACGAGGCACCCAGCTGTCTTCTCAGCCTAGACCTGAAGTAAGACCAGCATCAGGAGTGGGCAGAGTGAGGCGCTGGGCCCTTGCAGTCACCTTGGCAAGCAGAAGACCCATGGGCCAACCCATAAAGTCAGTGCAGGCAGATCACACAGCTGTGGTGTCAGCATCTCAGACACCCAGGAGGGAGACAGCTTCCACTGGGTGAGGCTTGAGCCTGGTCAGAAATTTGCAGGGAGGAAGGCTGAGAGCTAAACATGGGTTTCCTCTCTCATGGTCTTCAGCCCATGAGACCTCTAGGGCAGGTTTGGCACCCACCCAGTGCGTCCCCTTCAGCACCTCATTTAATTCTCACAACCATTTCTTGAGGCAGCAGGTATTATTACTCTTCCCATTTTACAGATGAAAAGCTGAGCCTCAGAGGAGCGAGGCCCCTTCCTTGTCTAAGATCACACATTGGTGAAAAGCAGAGGGAGGCAGACACCACTCCGGCTTGGCTCCCCGCCCTCCTGTTCTTTCTCAGATTCCTCACTGGTTATGACGCTGTACCTGGGCAGCCCTGGGTTGGCGCCTCCCTGCAAGACTGTGTGAGGTTTTCTCTGCCCCTCACTCCACCCTGTGGTCCCTGGTTCTGCCAGCCTTTCGGGGATGGAAACCCAGGGCAACACGGAGACATACCCCTGAGGACAGGCGCATCCTGAGAGGCAGGGCCCACGGGCTGGCACACTCAGGTTCAGCAGCTGCTGCTCACACGTCCTCTCTCTGCTCAGCTCAGGGTCGGCATGCAGGTCGCTGCAGTTCACAAAGACCTGGCCCGCTGGGCAGGCAGCAGCTGGAAAAGGAGAGGGTGGTGCTGGCCAGAGCCTGGACCCTCAGAAGGATGCTTGCGACACGTGGGCCTGGGGTGGGTTCCTGGGAGGCAGGGGGTGGGGCGGGCAGGGAGACCTGGGGACGAGCCTTTGGGGGATGCAGGCAGAGATGGGGCTCTGAGGCTTTCTGCTGCCCAGGCTGCCCCTGAGACATCCCTCAGGTTCCCAGGAGCACACGACTGTGGTTCCCAGGACAACCACCACTGGTACCAATCACCGGGTATATCCTTTCATGGGTACTGCTCCCAGCTCTTCACCTGCATTTTCTTATTTATCCTGCCACAACTCTGCGAGGTGTTACTATCTCCCGCTTTCCCATATGACAGAGAGAAGCCACTTCTGCTTTCAAAAGACATGATAAAGAAAGAAGAAGCATCCCAGAGGGACCAGAAGCGGAGCCAGGAAGCGGACAGCCACGCAGTGTGACAAAGTGGCCGGGAACGTTTAACAACAGAAAGTCAACTTCCCGTTCACCTGTATTTCTGTGACATAAACCCACTCTCTCTCCCAGAGCCTTCAGACAAGTTGGCCTTGTACACTTATACCATGCAAGCGATCTTTCTTAAGGAAATCAATAAAACAGGGCTGAGTTCTATGCCAAGCCTGGGATGGAACAGAGAGAAAGGGACAGACACAGGAGATGAGATAAAAGTCCCAAAGAGAAGAAATCTGAGGACAGGAACTACAAAAAGAGGCACACTTTCAGGGATACCCAGGAAACGTGGGAAGAAGGCAGGCATCCAGGTTATACAGCAAGAGAGGAAGGGAAGGCTCAGAGCGGTGAAGGGAGTTCCTCAGGGCTGCACAGGTGGGGAGGGCTGGGCAGGATGTGGAGCCAGGGCTATCTGAGTCTGGGGGCCCTGCTCTTAGCCCCCTGCCATGTGATTACTCTCTGATCTTCTCTGTGCTTGTCTCCATACTTAGCAGCATCCTCTGCCCTCCAAGGCCCTCCCTAAGGGTTCCAGCTCCCTGCCCATCCAAGACACTCACCGGCCAATCCACTACTGTGTCATCCAGCACTCCCACCCCAACTTCCACTGCCTGTGAGGGTCCCAAAGACCCAGCCTATCCTTCCCACTGCTGTGGGCCCCACATCCCACATGGGCTGGATACAGTCAGCCTCAGCAGACACGTGATGGTTCAGATGGAGGAAATCCAGGGGAGGTCAGGACTGCCCAGATATCCCAGCTGGTCACCCCTGAGGGAGACAGAGTCTCGGCATCTCCTTGACAAGCAGGAGGGACAGCCTCTAGAGTGGAGCTGAGGTTGGGACAGGATCTCACGACGCCATGCTCTAAGCTGCAGCCTTTCCCGAGAGGACAAGGACTACAGAAAGCTTGGTTTGGCACGAGACCTGGGGCAGGCTCTCCTCGTCCTGGCCTGTCCTCAAGCTCCCAACCTTCCTCTCCCCCATCCCACCACCATGAAGGAGCCCCTTCCCTCCCGATCCCCCTTACCCGGGGCTCCGCTATCACAGCTCATGACTCCATCTTTGCAGTGGCTGCAGAGAGAGAGAAGCACTGGGGTCAGCCCACCAGTCACTGCAGGGCCCAGAGACCCCGAGTCACTGCACTCAGCTCATTGCGGAGTTCAGACAGACACCCCACTGCTGTCTCTGGCTCCCTGTAGAGAGGGAGGCTGTCACTTCATGGAAAGTTCCACACAGCTGCATTTTCTTTAGTCAGCAACTTCCATTTAAAGACAGGAATAATAACGCTGCTGTCTAGAAAGCTCACCAGTGGCCCAGAGTTGGGATGTCGCTGTCTCCAGGGGGATAATCCATTCCTTGGAAGTGGCAGGAGCACTGGTTCCTAGAAAAGCCGGGAACGGAGAAAGGTGAGGTGACTCCGGAGTCAGGGCAGGGACCACCAAGGACAGGGACCCCGCCCTGCAGCCAGCCAGGGGCATTCACACCCAACATCTGCTCTGATAGCTCGGTGCCTATACCACACCCAGGTATAGGCCCCCCCAACATCAGGCTAGGCACCCCCTTTCTCTTCTTTACAGGGGGTCTGTTAAGTGGGGATCCTTATGCGACCCTCTTCATAGGTTCCTCTTTGTAGGTCATTTGAGGGCAAAGACTGTGTTTCCTCCTCCCATACCTCAAACAGTTGGTTACAGCCAAGTGCAGGCCTTGGAACAGAGCAGTTGAGGGCTGGATGGGTTGTCTGTACTCATCCAACCCCAGTGTTCCCCATCTTCTCCCTCCCTAACTCCTCCTCCATCCCACATAACCCTCACAGGCTCCCCTCACTCACAACACTCAACCTCAAGGGGTGGGGCCACGGCGCACATCTGGATCTCAAGTGAGGACTCCAGCTCAAAAGGGGCTCTGAGTGAATCAGATATGTCCCCCATCATTCATGTTGATGTCCCCCACATTCAGCTGAATGTGATACCATTTTACAAATTAAAAAAAAAAAAAAAAACACAGGCCTGGAGGGGACCTGGGGTCTTGCCAGTCAACCCCAAGATCTTGTGAGGTCACCACCTCCCACCTGCCCCTTCCACTCTGCCCTCCAGCTGCAAGGAGAACGCCCGCAGCCAGGTCTCAGGGTGCTCCCCGAGTCCCCTTCGTCTGGAGCACTCCTTCCTCAAATCTCCGCTCACGTGCCGCTCCTCAGAAAGGCCTTTCTCCCAGGTTCACCTCATGTGACATAAGAGCAACCCCTCCCTCCCCAGGACTCCCCGGGCTCGCTCGGCTGTATTTGGCGCTGTAGCTCTTGTTACCACCAGATCCATTAAGTTTCGTTTATTTGCTTATTTTATCTGTCTCACCACCTAGAATGTGAGTTCTTATGAAGGCAGGATTCCGTTTTGCTTGTTGCTGAATTGTCTAGAAATGTCTGGAACATACCAGATCAATCGAGATGTGTGGAAGGAGAGGGGAGATGAGGGTAGAGACCCCCTCGGCTCTGTGGGGTTGTCCTGTCTTGTGGCAAAGTCAGACTGGACCCAAGAGCCAGAGTTGGGGAGAGAGGCCTGGGTGGAAAGTGGGGAGGGCGTCCGACAAGCCCAGCTTATCCTCCAAGGCCTGCCCTGCGACTGAGATGAAGTAGGCACAGGAGAGGCCCAGGCAGGTACCCAGTTTCATATGCTCTGGAGACCCCCAGCTTCACTGCCCCCTGACACAGAGCTCAAGTCAGCCTCCTCACCTCGGGACACAGAGGTCAGCCTGGGTGTCCAGATAGGTGTCTGGTGGGCAGGCACAGCCCTCCACACACTCGTCCCCGCTGAGGTCACTGCCACCATGAACCCCACAGGCCTCAGGGCCAGCCAGGTCCTGGCAGGTCTGTCCACACGGAGCCACACACGGGCTGTACTCCTTGGTGGCCTCACAGGACAGCGCTGTAGGGAGAAATGTGACCGTGCTTTGCCTCCCTCACACACCCATAAGTTTGTGGAGTGGGGTCACCATCATAAAGAAGAGAACCCAGAGCCAGAGAAGTTAAGACATTCGCCCAAGGTCACACAGCAGGTCAAGGTTACAGCTGGGATTTGAACCCAGTCTGCCTCCCACTGCCCCGGAATGGCAGAGATGCAGAGGTAGATCCCATCTCCCAAGTTCAGCCTGGACCCTATCACTGGCATTTCCTTCTCTCTGCAGGGCGTTCCTCTTAGGTAGTGATTTTGTGGGGGGAGCGGAGGTCGTCCCGATAGTCCTGCACTCACCCCACACATAGACACACATACACAGGTGTGTAAACACACACACACACTCTGCCTCTCTCACTTCTATGGGCTGTGAAGATCAACCGCAGCCTCTCAGGGGACTTGACTTGGGGCTGCCCTCTCTTTATCTGGCCACCAGCCCACTCCCTGGGGTCTCCCACAGCCAGTCAGGGGGCGGGGGCAGGTGGACACTCAGATCTGGAGCTCCAGCTCCTCCAGTGCCGTCCCAGGGCCACACTAGTGTGGGGCGCTCACCGCAGCTTGGCAGGCGGGCACGGAAGTCAATGGGGAGCCCGTGGCGCTGGCACAGGTGGGCGTAGTGAGCCAGTGTGGCACACAGGCAGGGCTGCCCACAACGGCAGGCATCTCGGCGGCACTGCTCAAAGTAGGGCACGGGGCTCAGGTACGCGGAGCAGGGCGCAAACAGCTCCCCCGTGAGCACACTGCAGGCTTGCAGGGCAAAGGAGGCTGGAGACAGATGAACGGGCGAGGGTCAGGGGTCTGATTTGCCTGGTGCTCTGGGCCCCAGCTTCTCCCTGCCTCCCCACAGCAGCAGGGACTGTACACAGGAGTGTGTGCGCATGCGTGTATGTGTATATATTTGCGGTATATACGTGCGTGAGCATGTGCAGGCACTCACGCAATGCATTCCTCATGTCAGGAGTCACAGGCGAGGACAAAACCAGAAACAGGCAAAAGTCCCTGCTCTTGTGTAGGAGACATTCTGGGTTGGGGAGACCGTCCCTAAACAACTTAAACAGTAACTTCAAAGTAAAGAATCCAAGGAGAGAAAGTTGAGAAGGAAAATGGGGGTTGCAAGGTGGGGATGGAGGGGAATTGTGATTTTAAACCCAGTGGTTCGGAAGGCCTCAGTGGAAAGACGTTGTTAGACTAAAACCTTGAAAGAGATAGAGAGTCAGGCATGTGTCTATGAGGAAAGAACATTCCAGGAGAATGGAACAGCAAGTGCAAAGACCTGGAGAGGAGACAGACCAGGCTGGGTCAGAAGAAAGCAAGGAGGCCAGTGCTGCTGAGCTAGGTGAAGGGTGGGTGCATGGAGAAGGTGAGATAATGGGGATGGGAGGAGAGTGCAGGGCCTGGCGGGGCCACTGTGAGGACCTGGACTTTTGCCCTGAGATGGGGGAGCCAGTACAAGTGTGCGTGTAGGTGACAGGGGCAGAACGTGAAGTTGGCTTCTGCCTGATCCTCACCAGAAAGGAAGGCCCGTCCCCTCCCGACAGCTCCTCCTTTCTGATCACTCCTACCCAACGTGGTCAACCTCCTCACGCCCAGGTTCCCAGCTCATCTCTCTCAAACCAATCCTACCCACCGCCCCCCAACCACCTCACCGGCTTGCGGATGCACGTCGCAGGGGTCCAGCGGGGAGCCAGAGACCAGAGGGGAGCAGGCGGACAGTGTTTTCCAAGAATTGCCAAAGAGCTGTGGCGTGCTCTCAGGCACACCCACTGGGGACCTGCAGGCACGGTAGAGCCACATTCACACACTGGCCCATGTGCACCCAAGTAAACACACAGCGTACACCCAGGTAAGCGTGCACCTGCCCACGTACACAAGCATGTTCACACACACACAGGCAAACATAAAGCGTGAGCACCCACATTCCGATGCATACGTATCCTCCCACATATATAACATTCATAGGTTCACATATACCACCAGCACACACACGCACACGCACACACACACACACACACCACAAATATATACAGACATGCAAACAAAAAGGAGATCTACGCAGACACGTTCAAACACATACAATTACAAACGTGCAGGCATACATATATACATCACATTTAACAGGCTCCATATGGGTTTGGGGCCATACACTAGCTCACACTCCCTACCCACCCTTGGGTCTTCATGTCAGAAGGAGATAAACAGGGAGACCATGAACCAAACTTCATCGAGTAAGGATTTCTTTCACCCTCCTCCATGGACAGTTCCCCCAAACTCCTTTCCCCCCCCCTCCAAGTGGGAAATAGTCACACGAGGGGCAACAAAAGGTGGGAGATACTCAAGTTTCCTAGATATCATCAGTCTCCAAGGGTTACTGAACTGGTGTAGATGGTACAATGGCCAGAGGTCATAGGTCCATGAGGGGCAAATTCCGCCTGGCGCCCACCACATGCACATTCCTGCTCCAGAACAGTGAGAATACAAGTTACACAGAGCACTATTTCCACCCAGGAGTCACAGCTAGGCGTACGGCAAGCAGCACGCACACTAAATAAACACGGTCTGCTCCCCTCATTCTGACCAGGTGCCCTGACACCAGGCAAGGCGCTGTCCACCAGGCAAGGCGCTGTCCACCAGGCAAGGCAGAGTAGGATGCTACATTTTAAAATGTACCTGCATGGAAAAGCTCTCAAGTTTTTTGTATTCTTGATTTTCCAAACAAATTCTCATTTCTGGCCGAAGAACGCCTCTCACGTTTCTTTCTATATCACCCAATGCATGTAACTTGAAGGACTGACCAGAACCTCCAGCCGTCAATATCAATCATTTGTTTTCCTTTCTGGAAAGTCTGACTTTGTCCCCTCCCAAGTTCCCAAACTGTGTAATGCCGAGGAGTCAGCATTTTCACAAGCTCTTGGGATGACTCTTTGGCACAAGAAAGACTGTGAACTCCTGCCTTAAAGAAACACGTGCAGTGCTTAACCGCTCAGTCCTGTACGGCTCTTTGCCCACTGTCCATGGGGATTCTCCAGGCAAGAATACTGGAGTGGGTTGCCATGCCCTTCTCCAGAGGATCTTCCCAACCCACGGATCAAACCCAGGTGTCCCACGTTGCAGGCAGATTCTTAACTGACTGTGTCTCCAGGGAAGCCCAAGAATACTGGAGGGAGTAGCCTATTCCTTCTCCAGAGGATCTTCCAGACCCAGGAATCGAACCAGAGTCTCCTGCATTGCAGGTGGATTCTTTACCAGCTGAGCTACCAGGGACGCCCTAAAGAAACATACTTAAATTTAAATGTAGAGGAATAAACAACCAACGATGCACGTTTTACACAGTGAGAACCCATGGGGGTTCTGGAGAAATATTAGACAGTGTCCAGAGGCACATAGTCTTTAGGGCCCCGCCTCCCCCTCTCCTTCCGGTTCCGGGACAGGGCACATACAGGAAATCGTCCTGCGTGTTGCCGTTGAAGGTGCCGCAGAGGCCCACGGTGTCCTCCACCCATCGCTGGTCCACCTGCAGGTAGAGCCGCAGTCCTTCACGGTCATAGAGCACCCGCACACCCACGTTGGTCCTCACGCGCAGGAACACCGAGGACAGCCTCCGGATCTCAAAGGCGTCTAGGCACAGAAGGAGAAGGGATGTAGGAAGTTCGGACAAGATCACCCCATCCACCGCCATCACCTGCATAGCCCACGCTCACCCCATACCCAGCCCAGTCTTCACACACAGTAAAGCTCTGCCACAAAGAAGTGAAGCTCTGGGTTGGTTTGGGGAGCCCTGAAGAAATCCCGGTCAATGATGAAATCAGGACCCAGGGAGAAGCTACCGCAGCAGCCCCAAATGAGAAATTTCTTCTGGCATTCAGTGCCAATTGAAGACTTGCCTCCCTAAGCAACTGGTATGTTTCCTTCTCTAGCAAAAAAGAATTCTGTAACTACCCGTTTTGCGGTTTTTGTTTTTTTTTTTCACAGTGGCCACTAGGAAGGTGAAAATATGATTTCAGATTCAATTGTAGCCATTTTAAAATTTAGATTTAGTTGTAGTGAATTGTACATCTTTTGTGACTTGCTTTTTTTTAAACCCCTTTACACCCCTTGCATCTTCACTCTTCTCAGCCTTGAGTCCTTATTCTTTTTAGTTCTTTTGATGCTGTTTTATTTCTTAATCGTTCTGCCATTTTTGTTAGATTTTGTGCTTCCTACAAGCTATCACAAAGCCCTTGTGAAATCAGAAAGGATAATAGTAGAGTGGAGATGGAAGAGAGCTCCATTAATATCCCTAAGTTAGGAGAAGCCATCATACTGCCATGAAACCCACTGCAGGGGGGGCAGAGACAATTCTACAAGGCCAGAGTCCATGTTCCTGGGACCAAGGTGTCCCCTGGCCTGATTCACCCAGTACTAGAATGTGGGCTCTTGCCCATATAGCAATGCTTTTGCCAGAAGAGCCTGGGCTGCTAACTTTCAGCTAGCTCTTGTCCACCAGGGCCGTACCGTCTGTGTAGGGTGGGGTGACCTTGTACTGGTCAAACAGAAGAACATCCCCTGCTTGGGTCAAGGTCACCTGCCTCCGAGGGTCCTGATGCAGAATCACGGACACTGACTGGACACAGACTCCATCCTGGTTCTAGTGAGAGAGGAAGGCCAGATGGGGAGGGTTAGTCTGTCTCCCTGCTGAGCCCAACAGAGCCCTCCAAAGGCAGGGATTTCAGCACGGTTTGAGGCCAGGGGCAAGCTCCTCACAGTGTCAGAGACCCAAGGGACATTAGGGGGTCCTCTAACCAAATGCTCTGATCTGGGGAATGAGAAGGCAGAGGCCCAGGCTGGAGAAGGTTAGTGGCAGAACTAGGCTAATACAAATAAAAGTGGTAGTCAACCCTCAGGCTATGGCACAGAGCAGAGTTGGGCCCCAGATGGCTCAGAGTCCAGTCTCGGAAACACTGGCCTCCCCACTTGACTGCAACGCAGGACTTTAATTTCATCCTTTTATCAGTGTTTGTGTAGCTCTTTCCATGTGTCACACCCTGTGGAATATCAAGCTCCACTCATAAGCAGGCAGGAAATGAGCTAATATTCTCTGGGCCTCGGGGTCTCATCCCCGAAATGGGCAGTACACATTGGGTCCATTTATACTTCCCTTCCACACAATCATACCTGATGAAAGTGATAGATATACTCCCTGACCTCATGAAGAATACATACTCGTGAGGGATACAGATTTTAAATAAGAGATTACAAAGTTGGTTAATTGTGATCAGTGCTGAAAACAGGTGTAGGGTGCTAACGAGACTTAGCCTGCAGAAATAGGAAGGGGCATCCTGGGGAATGATAATAATAATGCAAAAATAATCACAACAATAATATAACACGTAGTAATACTATCGATACAATACGATTATAGGGCTTCCCCAGTGGCTCAATGGTAAAGAATCCGTCTGCCAATGCAGGAGACAGGGTTTGATCCTCGGTCCGGGAAGACCCCACGTGCATAGAGCAACTGAGCCCCACAACTATTGCACCTGTGCTCTAGAGCCGGGGAACTGCCACTCTTGAAGCCCATGTGTCCTAGGGCCTGTGCACAGCAACAAGAGAAGCCCCTGCAATGAGAAGCCGGTGCACCACAACCAGAGAGCAGCCCCTGCTCGCCCCAACTAGAGAAAAAGCCTGTGCATGCAGCAACGAAGACCCAGCACAGCCACACATTAAAAAATATGCTCTAAGTCTACAAACAGTAAACGCTGGAGAGGGTGTGAGAAAAGGGAGCCCTCCTACACTGTTAGTGGGAACGTAAAATGATACAACCACTCTGGAGAACAGTATGAAGCTTCCTTACAAAAACTAAAAATAGAACTACCATATGATCCAGCCATCCCACTCATGGACACAGCCCAGGAGAAAACCATAATTTGAAAAGATACAAGCCTGTCAATGTTCATTGCAGCACTATTTACAATAGCCAGGACATGGAAGCGATATAAGTGTCCACTGACAGAGGAATGGATAAAGAAGATGTAATACGTATATACAAGGAATATTACTCAGTCATAAAAAAGAATGAAATAATGCAAGTTGCAGCAATGCTGGATGGACCTAGAGATTATCGTTCTAAGTGAAGTCAGTGAAAGACAAATACGATATCACTTATATGTGGAATCTAATTTTTAAAAAATTATATAAATGAACTTAATTACAAAACAGAAACAGATTTTGAAAACAAGCTTATGGTTAGCCAAGAAGAAACGTGGCATAGAAGGAGGGATATATTAGGAGCTTGGGATTAATATACACACACTACTGCATATAAAATAGTTAACCGACAAGGACCTACTGCATAGCACAGGGGACTCTACTCAATAATCTGTAATAACCTATATGGGAAAGGAATCTGAAAAAGAGTGAATATATGTATACGTATAACTGGATCACGATGCTGTACATCTGAACCTATCATAACATTGTGTATCAACTATACTCCAGTAAAATTTAGAAAACAAAACCAGAAAGAATGACTCACTTTGCTGTACATCAGAAATTAACACAACATTGTAAATCAAATGTATTTCAATAAATTAAAAAAACAACAACAACAACAACAATGGCCAGGACAGGGAAGTGACTCAGCCAACAGATGCTCTGGAGCCAGAACCCAGTCTGCTGTCCCCTGGCTCTGCCCAGAAACAACAGACAGCAGGGTGGGGCTGTGGGAGGACCTGAGCCCTTGCCCTAAAGCCCCAGCCTCTCTAGGAGGCGGCAGTCAGGGGCAGCTGGCTGGCTGGAGCCTGGGGTCCCAGCCCTTACCAGGCCACATGGAGCGTTCTGCAGCGTCACTGTGAAGGTGCCCGAGGAGCGGCTCTTGGCCAGGATGTACTGACACGTGGCGGGGAATGTGTAGCGGCGGCCATCGAAGGTCGTGAAGTGGATGTCACCAGTCACTGAACACTCAGCTGAGCGGCAGAGAGAGGCAGCTGACCTGGGAGGCTGCCCCACAGGGTGTGCCTCTGCCCCTGCAGCTCTGAGCACCCAGAGAAGACGGCACCCATCCTCAGGAATCAGGGGGTGCCTGGAGCCCTGGCCCTCCCTTTGAGAGCCCCGGTTACTGGGGAGAAGTCCCCCAGGTCTGTCTGAAGAGAGACGCAGCTCTCCCCTCCTCTTCCTCTGATGGGAGACCAGGCCCTGAGCATGGAGGCCAGTCTCGGTCCAAGCCCGCTACACTCAGGATGGACCCCATGAAAAACCCTCCCTGCCAGGGCAGAACAAAACCCTTCATCAGTCTGAGCAGTTCTGAGAACACAAAGAGGGGCAGGCGGAGCCAATGGGACTGAGTGAGCGCCCCACTCCAGCAGCAGGCCCGGCCCTCTGAGCTCCCCGGCCCTAAAAGCTGAGGGGTTGAGAAAAGGGGTGGAGTCCAAGTGGGGCCAGACGTACCTGGGCAGACAGACGTGCTGCACATCCACTTGCCCGCAGTGCATGTGCTGAAACACAGAGACCAAGGGAGTAGGGACTCAGCCCTTCAGGGCTAGGATAGATGCTAGAGGGTTGCAGAGCTCCTTCGCAGCCCTCAGTCTTCCCAGCTCTAAAATGGGTGGAGATTCCACCCACAGAGTGGATCTGATGAGATCTGTGACTCAGAGGTGCTGAGTGAGTGCCCCATGTGGTCAGGCTCCTAGACTGTGGAGGGGTAGCCCTGATGGAAAGCCCCAGAGGTCACCATTCCCCTCCCCAGCAATGGACACGGACCAGGAATTGCAGTCTTCTTTCACCACAGAGCCAGTCGGGTACAGGGTCCCATGGAACTCACAGGGACACTCAGCCAGTGCCACACAGCCCCCATCCTCGAAGATCAGCCCTAGGGTGACAGCAAAGGCCCACTTAACTCACCTCCTCCTGTTCACAAACCTATCATGGCTCTCCAGGGCCTGTGATAAAAATCAACGCATCCACACTCTCTCACCACCCAGCTCACTTTCAAACTTTCTCCAGTGTAAATGCATGGCTCAGGCCAGATCTGAATCCCCTTTGAGCAAATAATCCCACCTCCAGACCTTTGCTCTGAGAATGACTCACCCCACACAAAGTGTGTACTGACTAGCTTCTCCTTTCCATCTCTCAGAAGCCTGTCACCGTATCTAGAATCAGCTAAGGGGCCACCTCCTCCAGGAAGCCTTCCCTGATAATCTCTCCCTACAAATGAATTCCTGTATCTTTTCTTGTCTGAACTCCTGAGCTGGTCCTCACCATATTATGCCTCAGACTGGAGTTATATGTGTAAGTGTCATCACTGCAACCAGACTCAGATTCCTAAAGTCAACAACTGTATCTTTGTATTTTTTTATCTCATCCTCACCAAGCAAGTTCTGCACCATTAGATGTGCTGCAGATTTATACACCATGAAAAGCAGTACACGGATGAAAGTTTAAACAAATATACGTGTGATAAATGAATAAGTGAATGACTGAATAACTTGTCCCCATCTACACACCTTAAAAAGCTCAGTCTCAATGAAATTAAATATCCTGATGAATCTTCAAGAGCTACGGCTCTGCCCCTACCCTTACCTCCCTTAAGCCATTCATTCACTCGCTCATGTATTGTTTGTTCCTTCCTTCCTTCATTCTACAAACAGACATGCTCTGACCCCTGGCTTCACGCTCCTCTATGCCAGGCCAGAGAAATGCTGCCGGGCATCCACTGAACCACTAGCATACCGTCAGGGCAGTAGCAGCCGTCCACACAGGCTATCTCGCTGTCCACACAGGATGTCCGCGGCTGGCAGGAGGCCGGGCAGCAGGCGACACACTCATTGTAGACAAAGGCCTTCTCCTTGCAGAGCACCACTTGGAAAGAAGGCAGCATCGTATGGCCTGCCCGCTCCCTTCTGGCCCCAGCTCTGCCAGGACACAACCAGGGCCTACCCAAGCCCTAGGGTGGGGGTAAGAGGGCTTTCTTGGTCCCAGTGGGAGCGCTGGGTGGCCAGGAAATAAGTGAGAACCTGGGAGACCCTGAGAGTCACTTTCATCACACTCGGTGGCCCCAGGTCAGTCCCTCCCTCTCTGAGCCTCAGTTTTCCCATCTGTCTCATGGGGATAGAACCTCAGGGATTAATACTCTTGATCACTGTGGTTCTCAGCAGGACAGGACATTGACTTGAGGCCTGGGAATGCCACCCACAGCCTCAGAACAGAGCTTGTCTGTATCCCTCCCTGCCCACAATCAGGCTGCACCTACTGCATGACCGGAGCTGGTTCCTCCACCCCTGCAGTGGCCGACCTGCCTGGGCACACGCCCGTGCATACTCTGCCAGTGCCCGGCACCAGGTGGCTTCATCGCCTGCTGACCTGTGCACGGAAGCCGAGGATATAAGATTCAACCTGCAGCCAGCCCCCAGCACCCAATAGAGTCTGCCAGGGCTCAGACTCGACAGCTGGGAAAGGGAGCCAGGGGAGGCAGCTAGGTATACAGACCCCTAGACCGGAGGTCAGAAAATTTGGGCTCTCGTCTCAGCATTGCCCCTGACTGATGAGACCCAGGGGTGGTCAGGCCCCATTTCTGGGCCTCGATTGAATGAAGATGGTCTGTCCCACCCGTGCAGATATGTAAGCATTTCAGAACTCTGGGAAGCATATCTGTTACTGCCTGGGATCGTCAAGCTCAGTGGCCCACGTGCTGAGCCCTCACCCACTACTGGGAGAGGTCTCCCCACAGCCCAGTACCACCCTTGCTCCTGGGTCCCCACTCACTGGCAGAGATCGCTGGTACAGCTGGCCATGAAGGGCAGAGGGCTGACGTAGGCATGGCAGGTGTCAAAGGGGGGTCTCAGCAGTGCCTCACAGCGGTCATACACACCCTGGGGCG
The DNA here is from genome assembly GCF_016772045.2 of Ovis aries. Classification (NCBI taxonomy): domain Eukaryota; kingdom Metazoa; phylum Chordata; class Mammalia; order Artiodactyla; family Bovidae; genus Ovis; species Ovis aries. Next base: position 34,700,928 of record NC_056068.1, read on the forward strand.
TGGGCCAGGAGCCAGAGCTGGAGGCTGGCAGGGCCACACGCAGCCCTTTGACTTCACCAGTCCCATGAAGCACCCCACTTGGGCCCGAGGGAGAGAAGGAGGAGGATGGAGAGGAGACGGAAGGGGTGTGGACACCCCTTGGGTCCACAACCTTGGTCCCCTGCAGCCAGTGACTATCCAAGAAGTAGACAGGGAACCAACCTAAGCCAGACACTAGGGTTGGGGTTAGGGGGCCGGAGTAGGGGGGTCAGACCAGGAGCCACACCTGCATGGTTCCCGGGCTCTGCTGCAGGCATGGGGGGCGGGGCAGGGAGGAGGTCGTGGGACCTGGAGGCTGGTTGGGAGCCTGCTCCTGCCAGCTATGCACGAACTCCGCCACATCGTCCGTCAGCTTCCCTGTAGGGCAGAAGAAGCATGACCGCAGGTGGGGGCCAGAGGGGAAGCAGGTGGAGCCGAAGAGATGCCAAGAGAAAGGCAAGGCATTGAAAAATCAGCCTCCTGAGCTACCATCTCAGTCTGCATTTCCCTACAGAGCCATTCTCCTGAAAGAGTTGTTTGGTAAGCATAGTCAAGAATGCTCAAGACCCTCAAGGTTCCAGGGAGCGGCTCCCTGCCGCTCTAAACTCAGAAAAGCAGCACCATGCCATCGAGAGGGAATGAACGTGTGAGTCTGAACAAGCTCTCATGCCTCTCTGAGCATGAGGTTCCCACGTGTGAATAGGGCAAACCATCCCCTTGTGAATTTATTGCAAGGACTACACGAGACGCTACGGGTAAAGTGTTCAGTGTGCTGCGGCTGCTCACAGGTCACTTTCTCTCTGGCCAGAGCTGCTATGATTTGGTCTAAACTCTTCACTTTAACTTCCTGCCTCTCTAGCTGGAACTTTTTTCTCCCTGGCTCCCTCTGGCCCCTGCACCCTGCAGTCCCCTCAGCCCCTCCATCCCCAAGACACCTTGCAGGGCCAGCATCACCTGGCAAAGTGTCCATTAGATCCTCACACAACCTAAGTAGAAATTCTCATTACAGCTATTTTACAAATGAGGAAACTGAGGTCCAGAGGAAAATGCGGAAACCAGGTTAAAACAGACTTGGAAGAGGCCTCTGACCTCCCCCCAGTCTTATACCATGACCCCAGGGTTCTGTGCCAAGTCCCTTCCCACTCCTCCCAGCCCAGCCTATCCCCCACCCTGACCAAAACCCCTTTGGAGGCCACCTGGCCTGCGCCTCACCATAGCTGGTCACCAGGTCATCCTGGGGGTCGGCATTGTTGTTCCCACACAGCCCATGGGTCCAGCCTAGGAACTCTGGACTCATTTTAATGTAAACAGCTGAGGTGCCATCCCAGGCAAGCGTGAAGGCCGACTGATGCCGCACGAGGACATAGCCAGCAAGCTGTTGTAGACGCAGGTTCCCCATCACTTGAGGCAGCTGGAGCCTGCAGGATACAGCCCAGAGCTTCAGGGCATCCATCACCTCCACCAGCCCAGGCCCTTCACCAGGGGACCACCAGCCTCTACCCGCAGGGCCCACCATGTGCACAGGATCAGCCTCAGCCCCTGGCCACCGACACCACAGGGTCTCAGGCCCCTATTTTCCTTTCCCCTGACTTCTTGGGTGCTTGGAAGTCCATAGTTAGAAAGGGGTTCCTTGGTTTTCAGAGTTTTAAAGTTGCTTTTCAAAACTATAATTTCCCTTGATATCTGGTATCACAGTGAGGACAATCATGGGATTTTGAGCACTAATAGTGGTGACCTTTTATACAAAAATTATTAACATATATTTTATTGATGGTATTTCAATAAATAAAGGGCAGTTAGTTAAGCAGAAAATAATACTTAAAAAATAAAACTGCAATTTCTCTGGCAGGAATAAATCTTAGAGTGACTGAAATTGCCAGTTCCTTTTCCTAGACAGGAGTGATGGTATAAACAGACATCCACTTTGCTTATATTTTTGGTGGGAAGCCAGAAAGGAGTTGGAAGAGAAAAAGGAAAAGCCAAGAGAGAAGACAAACGGGACATGAAGGAAAGAGTTCAGGGCTCCAGCAATCTTGATATCCTCCCCTGTTTTACTGGCACAGACTCTCTTAGCCAATCTGGAATTTGGCAACATTAACACAGCTGAAAATCAGGAAGAAAGCAAAAGGAGTGTCTAACCAGTCAAAGCTGGAACCAAAAGAGCCATCTACCAAGGCTTCATTCACAGGGAAACACTTTGGATCTTCAATTCTACACTCAGCACGAGAAAGTTTGCTTACCCAGTTTCCAGGTCTGAAGCAGGAAATGAGAAAGGGATAAGGGTCAGTGCAGGAGGGCCCCCCTGACAGCAAGATGAAGTGGCAGTGGACAGCCAAGGAAGGAGAGGCCAGTGAAGAAGAGATGCAAGAAAGATTTCCGAAAGGACCACAGTCTGGGGACTTTTGATGTAGGAAGCTGGGACTTCACCCCTTAAATAGTCCCTCAGTCATCCCTGAGGTCCCAACAAGGTAAATGACATTCAAATGACCCCATGCCATCAGAAAAGGGTGAAAGTGTACTCAAAGTCTGCTCTGATGAGGCTTGAACTATGTAGGATACATTCAGGAAGATTTCCTTCAACTTGTGAAAGCAAAAACCCGTTAATAATGCATATACAGCTCTGGGAAACTTCGCTTATTGCCTGAGAATGCATTGTCTGGAAACCCACAGGGCCTGAGAGTTCCAGAAAATCATGAGGGACTCGTCTTTCTGCATCCCAGCTGACCTGCCAGTATGTTTCTGCCATAGTGGTGGAGATTTTGTTTGCCCCTAGAAAACAACTCGAGAAGGGCAGATGCTCAGCCTTCTCCCGCCACCCATGCCAGGGAGTAGGGGAGCTCAGGGCAGAAGGTGTTGGAGTTACCTCACGCCTCCATGGGTGACCTCCTTGGCCAGCTGGATCTCCTGCTCACCCGCAAAGAAGAGGCTGACCGACCTGGAGCAGGTGTAGGGGAAGGAACCGCACTGCGGGTCGTTGTGCACCTGGGGGGGATTTCAGAGGCCACTGTGCAACCTCCTGCCACTCACCTGGCCCCTAGCTTCGGCTATGGGCCCAGAGGCACCCTGTTGAGCTCCCACCAATGCTGGACTGCCTGCCCGCTGCATGCCAAGCACCTGTCCTCTGTCATCTCTCCCAGGCCCCACAGCACCACAGGGAGGTCAGAGCTATCTTTACCTGCACCTCAGAGAGGAGGTGGCTCGTGCTCAGAGAGGTGAAGTGACACGGGTAACACACGCACAGCCAGGGTTCCAATCCAACCGTGCTGTCTCCCTATTTCTGGACTTTTTTGTTTATCCCCCCCAGCTTATCCCATCAGATTGAAAGCCCAGTTAGACACTCACACCATCTCACACTCATAACGAACACAACACACATCTCAAATAGGTACATCACAGGGCACTCACTCACAGGGCACACACTTTCAATGCTCACACTATAAACACACACTCCCACCACCACCCTGGTAGAGGCGGCTTAGCTGCCCCCCACACGTATCACTCCTGAGTTGCCTGACACATGCGCGTCTCCTCTGCCCCGGCTCAGACAGAACCTACACCTCCAAAGCCACAGGACCCAAGGAAGGCAGGCAGGGGCTCGCAGAGTTTAGGGAAAAGTCTGAAATGTATCTCTGCCAAATGTGAACATCCATCCCATGAGTGAACAAACCTTCCACTAGATTATTGTTAAACATGGTTAGGCAGGCTGGAGCCATTTCAACTAAAAGTAGGACCTGTGAAAGCCATCCCATAGCCTAAATATTTTTCAAACTTTTGCAACCATGACCCATAGTGAGAAATATATACACATATAAATAAAACAAAAAGTTTTACAAAATAATATTCACCACTATTGATGTGCAAAGCACTCCTATAATATTTTCTATTTATATTCTATTTTGTCTTTTTTTTAATGCTGGTTATGACTTATTACTTACACATTTCATAACTCATGAGTGTGTGGCACCCCACTGGTCTAGGTAATCATAACGCCTGTGTGTTAGTCACTCATTCATGTCCAACTCTTTTTGACCCCATGAACCATAGCCCACCAGGTTCCTCTGTCCATGGAATTCTCCAGGCAAGAATACTGGAGTGGGTTGCCATTCCCTTCTCCAGGGAGTCTTTCCAACCTAGGAATCAAACCTGGGTCTCGTGCATTGCAGGCAGATTTTTTTTTTTTTTTTTTTTTTTTTTTTACCATCTGAGCCACCATGAAATGATACAGTCATGATGTGTGATACCCATGATACTCTGAGGTGAAGAGGGTCAGGGTTCCCGGTCCATCCAGGGCCTGGCCCCCAGACAGTCCCTTGGCAGGGCTATGCCTGAGACAGAAGGGGCACACCCAGCTGGCAGAGGGGTGACACTGAGCACCATGCTCTCCCCCATCTCCCAACCTCTCAGCCTAACTCCACGGTGGCCAAGGTGCCCTCCAGCAGAGCAGCCCCCCCGGCTAGACTCTTCTCCAGGTAGAGACTATACCTTCAGGCGACTGCCCACTTGACACACAGGGTAAATGTGAAATCTGTCTGACCATGAGACTGTGACTCTCAAATGTGTTCATACACAAGACAAGCTTCTACTGAGCATTAATCCAGGTACTGGGAACAGCAATGGAAAAGACACGATCCCTGCCTAGAAAACTTACATCTGAAGAGGAGACCAACCCAGAAACAGATTTTTGTAAAAGAAACACAATGATAGGGTAATGGTGTGGGACTCTGGTTCCACAGAAAGGAGCCCCTGAGCCCACTCAGGAGGTCAGAGCATACAAAAAGTCTTCTTAGAAGAGGTCACCCTAAGCTGAGTCACTCAGGACCTCTACCATTTCCTCTGTGGCACCACACTCTTTCTTATCTAAGGTTCATACCACAGCATCCAATGTTCCTTTGACCTAGAGTGTTCTCCTGTCTGTCCCTACCCCTTCACTTGTCTAGCTCTAATTCATTCTTCAAATACCAACGTAAATATCACTTCCTGCAGCAGGAAGCCCTCCCTGATCACCATCTTTCCCAACAGGCAAGGTTAGGTTTCCATCACATGCTCTTCTAACCATTTGACATTCTCCTCTATTGCACTCAGTGACACTTGACATGATTCATTTGACTTGATGTCTGTTTTCCCATTAGACTGTAAGTTACATGAGGACAGAGACCACATCTGCGGTGCTGTCCACAGGGCCAGCACCAGGCTTTGTGCCAGGAAATGAGTATAACTATGCACTTAATAAACACTTGGTGAATGAGAGACTAAGTGAATGAGTGGCCAGGGGCAACCAGAAGTGAGAGGTTGAGTGAGAGCCAGGGAGCCTTCAGCTGCCTCCAGGTGCAGAAGCCCTGGGCAGGAGCTGGGAGGGTGAAGGAAAGTGCCAGCCTCTTTAACTCTGCCGAGCAGAGCCCAGGCCAGCCAAGCCTTCAGGGCCTAGAGGAACCCTCCCAGACAGGCAGGGGGCAGTGAACACCTCACCTGGACTGAGAAGATCTGCCCCTCAGGTTCATGGCGCCCCACCAGAGTGTAGCTGCCCTTCCCAGACAGGTAGTAGTAGAGGCCGTCAAACGTCTCCACGTGGTGCTGTCCCCACGCCCGGCAGATGCTGTCTCTCTCAGGGCCGGCATTGTACACTGAGCCAGGGACAAAAACGGCATCTCTGTGCAGCAGCAGTGGACACTGAGCCCAAGGCTAGTGGGTTCCATGCCCACTCCCTCTAGCCCAGACCCCTGAGTCTCAGGTCCACAGATTTTCTTAAACCCGTGGCCCCTCCCAGAGGGGAGTCCAGACTCACCCATCTGGCAGCGCGGCCCGGTAGCATTGAAGCGCCTGCAGTCACAGAAGGCCGGGTGCACACATTCGCCCCCATTAAAGCAGGAGAACAAGTCTGCAAGAGGGACGCAAGGCATCGCCCATCAAGCTGAGAATGGCAGAATCCATTGACGCAGCACCTCCGTCACGATGGGACCCCAGGCCCCCGCCCTCCCAGAGCGACATGGAACTCAGATCCCCATCACAGCGAGCCCCAACTTTCCTCAGGAGCTGGCTTTGATGCGGGCAGGAGCAGGGTGCCTCGGACAGCTGCCCCACCCTCTCCCTAATAGGCCGTGAAGTCTGAGTACTGACCTTTGGTATGTATCCATGGCCCCAGGCCAGCCCCACCTAGGCCTTCAGTTTCCTAAGCTAAAAGTTCCTGGCCACCAGGCATCAAAGCTGTGAACACGGAGCGTGAGGGGTGAGCAGGAGCCTGCCCAGAGCTTTTCATGGACTGCTCTTCCTCATCGCTCCATAAGCTTAGGCGAAGAGTCCATAGCGTAAACCAAGGGAAGCGGAGGGGCCTCGCCCTTGGAATGTAGTAGAAAGGAAGGCCGCCGAGGATGAGAGGACAAAGCAGGGTGGCGTGTGGCGAGGGAGGGAGCCACAGTGTGAGAAGAGGGACCACAGACAGAGACCAGGTGAGGGGAGAGGCCACAAAATAGTAGAGAGAGGCTACAGACACAGAGTGAGATCCAGGGGGAGAACCACCACTAAACAAGAAGCTCAGCCTCACTGGAGTCAGACAGTGTGAGGGGGAACAGCCGCAGGGGCGTGGTCGTGAGAACAGGACACTCCTCAGGCAGGAAGGAGAAAGCAGAGTAGAGCTGGATGCTGGGGCTGGGGACGGTGGAAAGAGAACCCCTGCAGGGAAAAGAGGTCCCAGGAGGCCCCAAGACAAGCCCCGGGCTTCCCTCACAGGCCTTTCTGCAGGCAAGGGCCTCCCACGAGCCCCAGGAAAGGAGGGGCACTTACAAGACGGTGCACATTTGGCCCGATGGAGCCGCCTTTCCCAGGAAGACATAGCCAAGGAGTCCAGGACTTCAGCTTCCTCCTTTTACAGAGAGGAGACGGAAAAGAATTCAATCAAGGGCTGACCTCAGGGATGGCAGGCTTCCTGGAGGTCACAGCCCTTCCTGTTCACTACCTGGAGGGAGGCAGGCCCTCTGCTGCTGGGTGCCCCAGTTACGCAGCCCAACTCTGAGAAGCCTGGAGGCAGGATTTTCAGGTGGCGTGAGGCCTCCTTTACACCCTCCCGAGTGGCATCTCACTGGCAGGCTGGGGAGGCCTATAGCCTGAACACAACCCCCTCCCCTCCCCCCTCCGCAGTGTCCCCTGGCCTCCAACTCCCTCCCTAGTAAACCTGTGTATGCTCCACAGCCCAGCACAAAACCCTCTTGTCTGGAGAACAAACACAACACCTCCTCACCACAGAAACCATAAGGGGCAGAGCTGGGAAACAAAGGCAGCCCCTCAATCCAGGGCAGGGGAACATCCCCCACCCCAACTCAATCTTTGGGCTCTATCCACAAAAAAAATGCCTCTAGGATCACAACCCGCCATTCTCAGAACTCATCCGAGTCAGAACTCTCCCTGATACCACACGTCTGAGGACAAAGGCAAAGCCCCGCTGAGATCCTGTTTTCCAGACCAGAAACCCCATCCCATGGTCTCTTGAGATATGAACATCTGAAATCAGGACTTTCCCGAACATCATTTCACTGTGTTCAGTCCCTCTCAGCACTCCAGCCTGAGGGTCTAATGTCACCTAGGACTGGGACCCTTGGCACAGTAGGATCCTCACTCTCAGGGCCTAAGTCCTCTCATTTGTACAACTTCTGGGACTCAGGGCCCAGCCTGGCCCAAGTACAGGGAACAGGTGCACGTGATCTTGCTCACAGGGCTGACAAGGCACTAACCACACTGAGGGTGTTTGTCTCATGTATTTTCTCCCTCACTGTCACCTCCTCACCCCTGAGCTAAGTCCCCAGCATCTAAAAAAGACTAGAAACACAGAAGTATCCAGAACCCTTGGTCCCCGGAGCCCAACCCCAGCTCTTTGTCCTTCCTGTGGGTTGTATCTCTCCACCTCCTGCCTGGCCTGTGCTGCAACGAATTGAGGCCATTTCTGGAGAAGAATTTAAATCCTTTCCAAATGATTCATCTTCAGTATAGATGGGGAGTTCTTAATCATTTTTATGCCATGAATCCCTCTAACAATCTCGTGACAATTATGGGCCCCTTCTTGCAACAGATGTTTCTAAATACATAAAATAAAACATAAGATTATAAAGGAAATCAAACATATTGCAATGCAGTGATCAGATATTTTATAAAAATGAGTAATGGTAATATTTGTGCTTCTTTATTAATACACTAAATCACAGGACCAAGTGACAGGCCACTTTTTAAGTAGCCTTATTCCTGCCCAGCCTCCTCCAACTCCAGTGGCCTTCAAGGATGGCCATTCTAGCCCCATGTTTGTTCTAAGGAGTAATGTGAGAAACCTACTGGGGTTTCCTGGCCTGGATGCTTCCCCAAGGAAAAGAAGGGGAGGCCTACCCTGGAATCCAGCAAGGCAAGAAGCCCTCTAGGGGAATGAAGTGCTTGGGTAGGAGGATCACTACCCCATTAAAATACAGGGATCCCTGGAGTCCAGTGGGGGCATTTATGATGCGGTAGAACATGCTAGCTAGAAGACCTTGATCTGCCTGTGCCCTAAAGGCCCGGCAAACCATCCACCTGCCTCAGTGTCCCCATCCATAAAAAGAATGATGAAAACATTTTAAAAATAAAACAAAAACTAAATAAAAAGAATGACGACATTATCTTTCAGTTCAATCTGGGGCCTGGAGAAATGGGAAAAAAAGATACAAAACCCCCACATAATCCAGACATTCGAAAGTAAGCATGCCTCCTCCTTCCTTGGGATCTTCATATCTATTTCAAAAGGGCAGGTATTTGGGACACACTGTTTTCTTTTATAAAAGATGCTTCCATCCTGCTGGCACAAGGAGCTCCCCAGAGCAGATCCCAAGGGCCAAGGTGTGTGAACTGAGGCTCAAGATTCTCTGGGGGACCTGCTATCGGATGGGCTGTGTTTGTATCATGTTTGTGGTTGTAGAAAGGAGACAGACGCAAGCCAGGACTAGAAAAGGAACCTGAGTCACTTGATCCAGGGACCGACCGAAGTTTGGCAAATAGAGGAAAGCACCACCTCTTCCTAAAGTACAGAGGATCTGATGTATGACAGAAAATCATCCTTCAATCAAAAAAAAAAAAAAAAGTAATAAAGCACAGAGGACCTGGGGAGGGTGGGCAACAGGGAATGGTCAGGACTTAGAGGATGGCTCTGCTTCTCAACCAGCCCTTCCTTGCAGGCCCCACCAGGTGACCCAGTTTTGTCACTGCCCTCAAAGCATCATTGCTGGGGCACTGCTCAGGGGATAAAGAGGGACCTCTGACAGGGTTTAGGCCAGGCAGGGAATAGAGAACTCCACTCTCCCAAACCCTCATCTTCCCACTTTCACCCAGGAAAGGAAAGAGCTCAGCTGTCTCCCAATGGCGACTCTGTGCCCTCTTCCTCTAAAACACAATTTATAAATAAACAAAAGTTGGCTATAGCGCCCCAAGAGATTAGGAAAGTGGAAGTAGAAATATCCTATGAATTTGCATTCTTCAGACACATACTAAGAATCTTGTTGGTTACCTTTTGAATAACTGTAGAAACATACTTCCTGCCACCTACAAAGCTCCCAGACAGCCTCAAACCAGACAGAAATAAGCCCCTGCCCAGTGAAGCGCCCTGTTCCCCAGACCTCCCCTTACCTGGCCTTCCATCACCGTGGCAGCATCCTCTATGGCAAGGACTGCCTCCTGATGGCTGTGGCTAGGTGGGAAACAAGCCTGGTGTGGGTGAAGGGAGAGGAGTGGGCCATGCCCCCCTACCACCCCCAGGCCCATCCCATCCCCTGTGCTAACCCCTGAGGTCACCCATGCCAGGAATGAAGATGGAACCAGTGAGCAGGGTAGCTACCAGTTTTTGCCTACTCACCTGGGATCCTGGGCTGACTCAGGCTGCAGCTCTGCATTGCCCCGGGGTGTGGGTGCTGCGGCTAGGGGGTGAGGGGATTACTCTCCACTCAAGTTATGCCTCCCACCCCTTCTCACCCCGTTCCCCACCTGCTGGGAAACCTCTCTCATACCTGGCGTCACCCCCATTCTCTCTCCCTGCAGCCTTCTCAAATCCTTTCTCCCCCTCCCTGGGGACTCTTTTCCAACAAGGGTCTCCCTCCTCCTTCTTACTCTGCGCCCCAGTTCTCTCTGGCTCCCCCTCCTTGGATCTCTTCCACGCTGCCCAGGTTGAGAGCCATTCCCCTGACTGCGGCTGGCCTTTCCTTCCTTCTGCGGTCCCGCTCCCTGGACCCACTCCCTAGCTGTCCCCCTGCCTTCCCTCAAACCTTCTTTCTTTCCCCTCTCTCCAGCTGGCCCAAGTCTGTCCCTCTAAACGTTCTCCCAGGTTCCGGGCCTCCCCTAGTCCACACCTTTCTCACCGAGAGACTGCAGGGGCAGAAACTCCCCCGCTGGCTCACCCCGGGGCAGCCAGACGCAAGCTAGGAGCAGGCAGAACACTGGCGCCGGGGCCCCCATAGGGGCGCGCGGGGACTGGGAAGCCTGAGCGCAGGACCGGGTCCGAGTCCCTCTCCGGCGAAGGTAGAGTCACACTTCCACTGGTTGGAAGCTGCCGGGCCTCTTGCTCTCTTGCCCCAGGATACCCTTGGCTCCGCTTCCCAGGCACTTGGCTCCGCCCAGAGCTAGAGAGACAGGACCGCCCAACTTATTACCCTAATTTAGGAGCCAGACGGGTGTTGGGGGGGTGGGGCGTGGCCGCCTTTGTTCTCCTTGGCCTGTGGCTGCCCTTGCCCGAGGGAGGTTGGATTCAGATCACACTTAGCGCTAAGTCCCTTGGGGGAGCAAGGAGGCAGGCATCTGTGCAGCTTCCAACATCCCTTGCTCCTCAGAGATCCCTGGCTCAGGAACCTGGGTTCTGGAAGCCCCTTACTGGGTTCTTGGAGACCCAAGAGGCTGGTATAAGTCTGGTCCTATGCACTCCTTTTACGCAGGTCCCAGGAGGTGCAACCCATGGCTCAGGCCTGCAGAGTCCTAGCCTGTGCTTACACCATTTCCCACTACAGCCTCCTGGGTCCCCAAGACCACACTCTACCCCTTGTTTTGAGCTAGGGATGCAACCTCTAGGAGCTGAATCATGCCTTAGTCCTCTGTGTGTCCAGCACTAGCTCAGGCCCCAGTTCAGGATATGTTGACTAACAGAAATGCCTTACACTGAGATATTATTGGTCCCATTGAGGCCTGACTTTGACAAAAACAACTTTAGTTTTGTGAATAAGATACACTTTGCCCAGGAAAAATTTTGGAATGGTAGATATGCGGGCCTGAGAGCCTTGGGAAACTTTGCATCTTTCACTTGGCCAACTAAGTGTTAGAACACCAACTAGACGCCAGGCCTTGTAGATGGTGATGATGATAGTGTCAGCCTGGGCAGAGGTGTATATCTGGGATGCCCTTATTCATTCATCCTGTCAACAAGTCTATTGAGCATCTACTCCTCGCCACACACTGTTCTGGAAATACAGTGGTAAATAAAGCATGGATAGCTATCTCCACACAGCGTATTTGAAGCCATGGGCTTAGGAAAAAGCCTATGAAGAGGAAAAAGCCAAGGACGGAACCTTAAAGAACACCAGTTAAGGAATGGGTGAAAGCGAGATTGTCTTAGAGAAAGCTTGAAAAGGAACATTCATGGTGTAGTAGGGAAGGACAAATCTGACTCCATATTGAATCTGTTTCCTTTATTTTAACCTTTGTATTCACTCATCTCACATGCTAGTAAAGTAATGCTCAAAATTCTCCAAGCCAGACTTCAGCAATACGTGAACCGTGAACTCCCTGATGTTCAAGCTGGTTTTAGAAAAGGCAGAGGGACAAGAAATCAAATTGCCAACATCCGCTGGATCATGGAAAAAGCAAGAGAGTTCCAGAAAAACATCTATTTCGGCTTTGTTGACTATGCCAAAGCCTTTGACTGTGTGGATCACAATAAACTGTGGAAAATTCTGAAAGAGATGGGAATACCAGACCACCTGACCTGCCTCTTGAGAAATCTGTATGCAGGTCAGGAAACAACAGTTAGAACTGGACAGGGAACAACAGACTGGTTCCAAACAGGAAAAGGAGTACGTCAAGGCTGTGTAGTGTCACCCTGCTTATTTAACTTCTATGCAGAGTACATCATGAGAAACGCTGGACTGGAAGAAACACAAGCTGGAATCAAGATTGCCGGGAGAAATATCAATAACCTGAGATATGCAGATGACACCACCCTTATGGCAGAAAGTGAAGAGGGGCTAAAAGCCTCTTGATGAAAGTGAAAGAGGAGAGTGAAAAAGTTGGCTTAAAACTCAACATTCAGAAAACGAAGATCATGGCATCTAGTCCCATCACTTCATGGGAAATAGATGGGGAAACAGTGGAAACACTGTCAGACTTTATTTTCGGGGGGCTCCAAAATCACTGCAGATGGTGACTGCAGCCATGAAATTAAAAGACGCTTACTTCTTGGAAGAAAAGTTATGACCAACCTAGACAGTATATTCAGAAGCAGAGACATTACTTTGCCAACTAAGGTCTGTCTAGTCAAGGCTATGGTTTTCCTGTGGTCATGTATGAATGTGAGAGTTGGACTGTGAAGAAGGCTGAGTGCTGAAGAATTGATGCTTTTGAACTGTGGTGTTGGAGAAGACTCTTGAGGGTCCCTTGGACTGCAAGGAGATCCAACCAGTCCATTCTGAAGGAGATCAACCCTGGGATTTCTTTGGAAGGAATGATGCTAAAGCTGAAGCTCCAGTACTTTGGCCACCTCATGAAAAGAGTTGACTCATTGGAAAAGACTCTGATGCTGGGAAAGATTGGGGGCAGGAGGAGAACGGGACGACAGAGGATGAGATGGCTGGATGGCATCACTGACTCGATGGACATGAGTCTGAGTGAACTCCGGGAGATGGTAATGGACAGGGAGGCCTGGCGTGCTGCGATTCATGGGGTCGCAAAGAGTCGGACACGACTGAGCGACTGAACTGAACTGAACTGAACTGATTCTGCTTTTGCTCTAAGTCAAAAATGTAGCCAATAGCGTGAAATATACATGATAACCCATTTTCAGGGCTCTGACCATTAAAGGTCTAATACTTTCCCACTTATATAGAGATAAAAGTTTTAGAACAGAGAATAACATTTGTCTTGTTTGATGCTTACAGGAACGTTGAGACCCAAGCTATGTGAACAGCTATAAGAACAAAGGGTTCCAGCATTAAGAAGTTTGCAACATCCAACCACACTCCCTCCCTCTTTAGTATAAAAGATGCCTGCTTCTTCTTTCAGTATAAAAGAAGCCTGAATTCTAACTCAGGGAAGATGGTTCTTTGGAACTCTAGTCCACCATCTTCTTGGTCTGCTGGCTTTACAAATAAAGTCCCCAACAAGTCATCTCTCAATTTATTGGTCTGTTGTACAGCAAGCAGTATGAGCTTGGGCCCGGTATCAATGGGAAAGGAGAACCAGGACTCAGTTTTGTCCCTAAAACCAAGAGGGAAGCATTTAGAGAACAGCACTGTGTGGGCAGTGTTCAGGTAAAAGAAGGATTGGGGTGTCAACGGATGTCATTCACCGTCATAAGGGCATTTGCTGCTCTGCCTGAAGTCTATACATGAAATAAATAGCCATATGACATAGTTATGAAATGCAGAAAGTCAGAAGAGTCAGTTGGAGGGGAATTTATTTTGTGCACATTTCCTAGACCTTTGAAAATCCCAGAAGTCTTTTTATCTCTGACGTAACTAATTAATACTAAGGGGAGAATATGGATGCTATTTTAAGGTTCTTTTCCAGAAAGGATTTACATCTCAAATTAGGTCATAATTTAGACAAATAAAAACAGTCTGCTGGCAAAACTTCAGCTATTGTGGGTGGGCTGCAGAGGACGGGGTCTCTAGGTGCCTCTGAAATTACAGTAATTTGCTGATTTGGGCTGCAGTCCATCTCCTGTCCCCTCCCCTTTGACATGGTGCAAACAGGGCAGGCCCTCGCCCTGGGTGGAATGCAGAAACAAGTAAACAAATTTGTAATTAAAGGCGCCCACTCTTTCCATTCACAACTGTCTTTATCACCCTCACCCCCTCTGTGCTCTCAGTCTGTCTCAGGCATAGTACATCACTATCTTTGCACCCCAGCACTAGACCTGATTTGGGTGGGGCAGCAGAGACTGGTGGCCTGAAACGAGAGCTTCATTCCCTGCCCAGGAACTGAATCTGGGTAGCCTGGGTGAAAACCAGGAATCCTAGCCACCAGACCAGCAAGGGCTAGAGGCTAGAAGTTTTCCCTGGATCTTTGCCCCCGTGAAAAGTGCATTCATCACAGAGGCAGAAACTGTCAATGCAGGTACAAAGTTTGTTTCAGAGACATAGCACAACAAGTGGGAGAGCGCATAGAGAAACAGTTTGTTTAGTTGAGATAGAAGCAAGGCTGAGATGCACACCCAGAGAGAAAGGGTGTGGGTGTCCCCCTAATGAGGAGGAGTACAGTACAGAGGCAGTTAAATCATTTATATAGGTCAGTATTTCCGGGCCTTTGTCTTCTTTCAGGCCAATTGCCTGATTTCTTTTCCCATACCTGGCCTACCCTGGGACCCTCCCCTGGGGTGTGCACACACCCCATCAGCCAAGATGGATCTCGAAGTGAAGGCCTCTGGGAGGAGCAAGACTCATGTGGCCTGGAGTTATCCCCTGACTTTTAACTCCAAGGAGCCTTTCTGCACATGTGCAGTGTCTCCTTTATCCTCCACTCAGACTGGACTTTTGCCTTATTCCCTTGAGATGTTTACAGGAGACAAAGACTTTCTATTTACCCTGTTTCTGATGTTGCTTCCATTTTTGAGAGCAAACAGGGGGCTGGTGGTCTGTTCCTCAACTGCAGCCCACCTATCTCTTGCCTCAGGAAATGCAAAGAGGAGGCAGGCTGGTTGATTGTAAATGTCCAACCTGGAGCCCATCTATCTCCTACCTCAGATCTTAGTTGAATTGAATCTAATGAACCAGACGTGGCCTCATCCCCGGGTAAAGGTCGGCTATAAATCAGGATGTCATTTCCAGGCCCTTTCATGCTTGTGCGTTTGTGTGTGTGTGTGTGTGTGTGTGTGTAGGGGAGCTAGGGAACTGTGGGAGAGGAAGTCAGTAGAGAAGGGGCCCTCCTACCCACTGTTCAGGTTCCTGTGGGCTACAGTAAGACCCAGCCCCAAGGAGTTCACAAACAGGTTTCTTCCAAGTTGGAAAAGTCCAGGGAAGCGACTACTATAGAATGTATACCGAAGGTGAGATGCTTGGCAAGGAGTGACAGACAGCTTCCTGAGATCCTTTCCGTTAACCGCGTGTGTTTGGGAACCACTCCAAGGGCAGGGCCAGTCACACGTCCAACCATCGCTGCCGCCACCATAGACACCATGCCGCCACCACGGCCCTCCTGGTCAGAGGCTCTCAGGCTTCAGCGAGAGGCGGCGAGATTCAGGACAGGTGCCTCCCGCCGCCCCGCCCCGTCCGGCCCAGGCCCCACCCTCTCCTTCCCAGGCTCCGCCTGTCACGGGCGCCGCCTCTGCGGGCTGGGGCAGCCCGTCACCCAGCAGCCGGCACCCGAAGGAGCGGAACTGTGTAGCAAGCGGCTCGATCCCACCCAGCCATGGATCGGAAGGTGGCCCGAGAGTTCCGGCACAAGGTCAGAGTCACTAGCGGCCCCTCCAGCGCCCCCGCGGAGTCCGGGGGCGGAGTGGGTGGGCGGCGGATACCCACGGCCCCACCCCTCCCTTTGCCAGCTGGTTCTGGGGCTCTGGGTGGGTGGGTCCCTGAGGGTCCTTTGGTTGCCAGCAGGAATCCCCAGTAAAATGAGGGAGGAGCATTGGGACTCTAGGTGTAGAAGCCACTAAACCGATTTCCTTCCTGAAAGTGTCCTTTTTCTTAATACGCTGCGGGGGTGGGGGTGGGGGTTAGAATTCCTTCCGATCTTTTGGCTTGAGATGGGATATTTCTCTGAGATGCCTCATAGTGGGCAACGCCCACCCGCCCTGCCCGCTCCCTCCAAGCGCCCCCAGCTCTGGGGTGTTGGAGCGTGTGGAGAGGCTCTGGGATAGTGTCTGAGAAGTGAGGACTGGGAGGGAGGGCAAGCGGATGCCTCCATCTGTCTTCTGACCTGAAAATTCGAGTTGGAGGCATGTCAGGCAGCCCACTCCCCGCCTAAGGGCTTTTCTCAGGACCTGAGAATTAGTGGAGGGACTGCCCAGGGGGCCGTGGGAGTCAGCCAGACCCTTTAGGCTCTCCACCGGTGAGGGGCCTCATTGGTGGCCCAGGACTGTCAGAGACCATTGCTGGAGACCGCTGGGTTTGACCCAGGCTTCCCAGAACTGTTTCCAGAGCTGTGCAGGAGTTGCTGAGGCCCTGAGGTCAGAGAGGACCCTTTGAAGAGATCCAGTGGACCTCCCCACTAGGCCTGAGGATGCCTCAGAGCCCAAGGGTGCAGCCAGCGGTGTCTGGAGCTACCCACAGGCCCTGCCTGAGGGAAGGGTGACTGAGCCTTGAGACCCACCCAGAGAGGCAGTGTCTTTAGACCCAGCCAACCCACTTCCCAAGCCTGAGCAGGCAGAGCTCAGGTAGACAAGGTCCGCGGGCTTGGCCCCTCTCTCACCACAGAGAGGCCCAGGGGAGCTCAAGGGGCTAACCAGTATGGAGGCCACAGGGACTAAGGGTTGTGGCCTGGGACTAAGGACCAAAGGTCAGTTGTTCATTTAAGAAACATGTTTTGAGCACCCAGTGTGTGCCTTCAAGTTGCTGGTCATGTGGGTGGGAGACAGACCCTACACTAATAACTACCCACACCTGGGTGCTGAGTGTTGGAAGCAAGGTTTGATGGGGGCACAAAGGGGACAGCTCCTGCTGGCCGGAGTCTTCTAAAAATGAGGCCTTGGGACCCCAGGGATGAGAGATAACCGGAAGTTCACGCAGGAGTATGGGGGCTGGGAAATAACAAGGGGAGTGTGAGACAGTGTTCACCAGCGCATCCTGTTGCAAAGGGACCCGAGGGGAGAAATTTCAGCCGCCGGGGACATTTGGTGAGTGTAGATTTCAGGCAACCCACTTGCCCGTCCCCTACCCCAAGATGACTCATGCTTGAATTTCACTTTCCTGCCCTGGGGTTGAAAGTAATGTCGGGTCCTCTTTTGTCTTCTCCTCATGAGGTACTTTTCTTTTCCTCTTTGAGAGAGTTGTTTCTGGGGTCCCTGGTGTCTGACTCAACCCCTGGGTTAGCCCCTGTTTCTCTTCCCCAGGCCCCATGGGCCCCAAAGGGCCCCAGGCCTCTGTGTTTCCACCGCCCTGTTCTTCCTCATCACAAGAGTCATTACCTATTAATGCCCTGAGCGTGCAGGCGGGGCGTGCTGGGCAAGGCGGGGGCTGGACTTTGTGCCCTGTTGCTTCGGAAGCCACAGCAGCCTTCCCCTCCCAGGTTGGAGATCATCTGGGAACTGGGGAGAGAGGATGAAGCAGCCGAGGAGAGACCTTGCTGTTGATTGCTTTCTAGATGCCCCTTCCTTATTGTTTCAGAGCAAATTTACCCCCTTGAGAATGATTTGTAATCTAAATAAATCCTTAGTCGTTGGAGGTAGCATTAAAGGTAGTGTGTTGTCATGGAAAGTGCTGTGTGACCTGGAGAAAGTTATTAACTTCTCTGTGCCTCCGTTCTCCAATTTGGTTAATGAGGATCACAGTAATACTTAACTAGTAAGTTTATTGTGAGAGATAGATGAGACCTACACATGTGTAGAGAGTTTAAATAGAGCCTGTTACTTAGTGAAGCCTCAGTAAACGTCTACTGTTGTCCGTCGTCTGGAGTTAGGTAGTTCTTGTTTGGTCGCTAAGTTGTGTCCGACTCTTTTCGACCCCATGTAGCCCGGCAGGGTCCTCTATCCTTCACTATCTCCCGGAGTTTGCTCAAGTTCATGTCCATTGAGTCAGTTATGCTATCTAACTAAACGTCTCATCCTTGGCTGTCCCCTTCTCCTTTAGCCTTCAGTCTTTCCCAGCATCAGGGTCTTTTCCAGTGAGGCAGTCAGTGTGTGTGTGTTAGTTGCTCAGTCGTGTCTGACTATTTGCAACCCCGTGGACTGCAGCCCACCAGGCTCCTCTGTCTGTGGGATTTTCCAGTCAAGAATCCTGGAGTGGTTTGCCATTCCCTTCTCCAGGGGATCTTCCCCACCCAGGGATGGAACCTGGGTCTCCTGCACTGCAGGCAGACTCTTCGCCAACTGAGCCACCAGCTGTTCTACACAATGAGGTAGAAATCAGCTCAAATCTCAGTCCTGTCCCTCACTGCAGTGAGACCTTGGGCAAGCCGCTTAACCTCACTGAGCTTTAGTTTCCTTCACTGTGAGATGGAATTCGTTGTGCTCACCTCACAGGATGGTTAGGATGAAATAGGTGTTCAAATACTGGCTGCTCTGTTTGTGCAGCAACCATTTGGTAAATGGCCTCACTATTCCCCACTGATGCCTACAGAGCATCCTAATGGATGACCAAACAGTCTCCAGACCACTGAGCGGGGACTGTTGGGCTTGTACAGTTTCCCCAAGGCCATGAGCAGCACTTGCATGCCCTTCCTGGTCACAGCCTTCAGCCAGGACACCAAGGCAAGGGGAGGAGGTTATCAGAGACTAAGGCTTCCCCCCAAGAGAACCAGCTTTTCAAAAGAAACCTGCTCTTGCACACTGCACCCGCAGGTTGCAGGAACTTGGTTACTCATTTGCTCAAAAAGCATTTATTGACTGTTCAGCAATCACATATTCATGGGCATCTGTAGTGTACCCTGCCCAAAGCTAGGCATCTGGCTTGGGGGTTTGGGGGGATAAATAAGGTCAGGAAGAGCCTCTACCTTCTAGGGATTTGCTAATCTTTCATTCATTCCTGCACACATGCAATAAATATTGACTCAGTTGCTGATACATGCTCAGCAGTACTCTAACCATTGAATAATAAAACAAAGTCTCTCCCCTCTTAGAGAGTACGTTCTAGTAGGGAAGATAGATGGTTAACAAGCAAACCAATGGAAGTGTCATAAAATGCCAAGTAGTAATGAACGCTATGAAAAAAATTAACTGAGTGAGGTGAAGGGATAAAGAGTGACGAGATAGTACTTTTTCTAGGATAGTCAGGAAAACCTCTCTGAAAAAAGTGATATTTCAGCAAAGACATAAAGATATAAAAGAAATGAGGGAAGGAGTCGTGCAGATATATCAGCATGCAATCATTTCTACCTCATGAGCCAAATTTCTACGTCATTGGGTAGAACACCTGGTGTCTCAGGTGGTAAGAAGAACATTCCAGGAAGAGGGAACAGCAAAGGCAAAGGCCCTGAGGCAAGCATCTGGTTGCCTTCTTTAGGAACAGCAAGTAGGATGGTGTTTCTGAGAAGACTTATGGAATGAAGAGTGGTGGGAGATGGATCAGACGGGTGGTGGAGTCCTAATGGGCCCTACTCAGGATTTGGGGTTTTGTTCTAAGTGAAAGAAGCCAGCAGGGGAGTGATATGATTGGCTTACATTCTAAGAGGATTGCTCTGACTGCTGGTAGAGAACAGACTGAGAGGGCAAAGGGGAGAAGCGGGAACCTCCCTTAGGAGGCTCCTGCAGTGGACTAGATGGAGTACCAGACCCAGGATACATGTTCAAGGTAGATCTGACAGGCTTTGCTGATGGGATGGTTGCAGGTGTGGAGAGAAAGGTATCAAGGGTGAGACTGTGTTGGGAGGAGGAGGAGTAGGTTGGTGGAGACAGAGCCAGAGGTGGTGGAAACCAAGAGTTCCCTTTTGAATGTTTCATCTTTGAAATACCTTTTAGATCTCCAAGTACAAAAGCAACTGAGATCAGTAGAGGTAGGAGTGTGAAAATCAGAAAAGTTCTCTGCTGGGGATAAGCCTCAGTGAATTCTTATGGTATAAATAGTATTTAAACCCCAGAGACTGGTGAAGTCACTTAGGGAGACGGTGCTGATGGAGAGAAGACTCAGGACAGAGCCAGGGGCACCCCAACCTGTAGAGGAGACAAGGAAGAGAAGGAATCTCAAGCAAGGCAAGAGAACCAGCAGAAGGAGGGTGTGATCTGCTGAGCCCAGCACTGGGTCAAATGCTACCGACTAGTAAGCATGACACAAGTCTCTTGGAAAGACAAAGGATAATAAAACATGAGTCAGATAAACCCAGTGCTCTCTGGGATGCCCACAGTGGTTATGTTTGGATGTGACAGTTGGACTGTAAAGAAAGCTGGGAACCAAAGAATTGATGCTTTTGAACTGTGGTGTTGGAGAAGACTCTTAGTCCCTTGGACTGCAAGGAGATCCAACCAGTCAATCCTAAAGGAAGTCAGTCCTGAATATTCATTGGAAGGACTGATGCTGAAGCTGAAACTCCAATACTTTGGCCACCTGATAGAAAGAACTGACTCATTGGAAAAGGCCCTGATGCTGGGAAAGACTGAAGGCGGGAGGAGAAGGGGACGACAGAGGACAAGATGGTTGGATGGCATCACCGGCTTGATGGACATGAGTTTGAGTGAGCTCCAGGAATTGGTGATGGACAGGGAAGCCTGGCGTGCTGCAGTCCATGGGGTCCTGGCGTGCTGCAGTCCAGAGTCTGACACAACTGAGCGACTGAGCTGAAGGCAGGGATACACACTGTGCAGGCCTGGGTGGAAGTGGAACTAGATCCCAACATCCCAACAACACTTATGGAGGTCCACTCACTGCCAGCTGCTGAGAACACGGATCTTATATTTATTTATTCCTAGTTTAACTAACAAACACTTAGAACCTGCTGTTTTCTAGGCACTGTTCAAAGTAACAACTATTCATTCAAGGAAGAATTTTTTAAAAAGCCATTTTTAATCTCTCACACAGGGATGGAATCCTATAAGATACTTTTATTCCCATTTTACGAAGGAGGAGACTGAAAGCGCGGAGACTGCAGACCCACGTGGGGAAGGGGGCGTGGCCTCACTGCCCGCCTTCCTTCCGCCGGGCCTGTGTTGGGACCACGAACGGATTAGTGAGGAGACAGGCAGGTGAAGAAACTCACACAGCTTGGTGAGTCCCACGGCAGTGGTGGGGACAAAGTGTCAGCCTGTGCAGAGAGAATGACGGGCAGGCTTTGTGGGGGAGCCTGAGGAAAGGCTTGCCCAAGGGGAGCTGGCATTTGAGGAGACTTGGGCTTCCTTGGTGGTTCAGATGGTAAAGAATCTGCCTGCCACGCGGGAGACCCGGGTTTGATCCCTGGGTCGGGAAGATCCCCTGGAGGAGGGAAATGGCTCCCCAGTCCAGTATTCTTGCCTGGAGAATTCTACTGACAGAGGAGCCTGGTGGGCTACAGTCCTTGGGGTCACAAACAGACACGACTGAGTGACTTTTATAGGTAGAGGAAGAGCTCACAGGGAAGAAATACTGCTGGTACCACCAGTGCTTATAGCTAAGATTTCACACCAGCCAGGGCTTCAGCAGGAAGCAGGTGGCTCACTCAAATGGGAGACTGAAGAGTTTTATGTAGGGACTGCTTACAGAAAGGGCGGGGATGGCTGAGCTGCCAAGGTGGGGGCAAGGGAAGGGTGTTCCAGAACAAAGGAGAGAGTGGCTGCAGAGAGACGCCCAGTCAGACGCTGCAGCCTCAGGTGGGGGCACCTGCCTCGTGGTGGTCTGGCACGGAGAGAGCCGGGGAATCAGAACCCCACTCCCTTTCTCCCCAGGTGTCTTACCGCCCTCCTTGGCTGAACCCAGAAGGAAGTAGAGGGCAGCGAGCCCAGCGAAGATTCCTGGGACACTCCTCTAGATGGAGGAGGCTGGGTTGTGGGTCTGGAGGCAAAAGGGAGGTGACACAGCACACATTTTAGAGCCCTTGAAGTTTCGGAGCCCTGGGCACTGTCTTAAGCACTTTACAGATATTCACTCATTTAATCCCAACACAGCCCTAGGAGGGCAAATGTCACCCAGTGGAACAACATGCATTATTTAATCTGCTTCTTGCTCTCTTTTTCCGTCTTCGGCTGAGTGCATACATGAATTTTCATGAGCGGAAGGTTGTGTGCTTCCTCTGTGAGGCCAATATGAACGGGCAGTCCGTATGGAGGAAGGCAGGGAGGTGAAGCTGGAGACACCTAAGGCCAAACCCAGAGTCAACTTCCAGTGCCCTAGACAAGGGCTTGCACCTTGTGAGGAGGGAGAGATCCCTTACCACGCAGGCCGATAGCACTGAGCCAGCTGAACATGGGCCAGAGAAGGCCCATGCTGGACACAAGATGAGTGGGCACAAGATGAGTGGCCATAGAGTATTGATATGATAAAGAGACCCCCACACAGTTACTTATACATGGTGGTCTCCTTAGGGCTTCTGTGTCCATCATCAGGAGGGATCCAAGAAAGGGAAAGGTTTTTTATATCTAGTTAGAGAAAGAAGACATGGTGTCTTGCACACAGTAGGTGCTCAATTAATGTGTGTTAGACAAATGCAAATAAGGAGGTTCTACCTGGTAAGTGGATACCATGTGGTAGTTTGGAAAAAAGCAAAGGTTTTGGAGCCAGCAGTCATCTCATCTCTACTACTTCTGAGCCTTGATTTCCTCATCTGTCAAATGGGGGTAATATCCATCCACCTCAGAGGGTTGTTAAAGACAATACAAGTAAAGAACTTCAGACGTGGTGGCCTGTCTGTGAGCAGAGTCTGGCTCAAATTAGGGAGCCAGTCAAGGGCCTCAGGCTGGGAGGCTGGTAAGGAGGTTCTGGGCTGGGCATGGTCAGGAAAGACTCTAGAGGAGGGGGCTTGGACTCCCCTTAAATGAAAACAGAGGTCAGTGGGAAGAGGGAGGGCAAGTCATCTTGTGTGGGTCTGAGACTGGAACTGAGCTAAGAGGAGACAGATCCAGGAGTTTGTGTACTGAGGAGTGATGGGAAGGTGACTCCGGACTGGCGGAGAGGATAGAAGGAAGGCTCTAGACTAAGGCCGCTGGAGTTCATTCATCATTCAGCAGATACCACTGAGCGCTGAGCGCCTGTTTGCATGGCATGGCACTTTAAGACCTACTGTGTACTAGGTATATTACAGGTAGCTGAGCACAAGCTTTTGGGAGAACGGCACACAGCCATTCTGACACATATCCCATTCAGGGACAGGATCCATGAAGCTTCCCCTTGGACTGGTACGGGGGAGACTCTCCTGGGGAGTTTGCTTGAACCTAGATTCCAGGAGGAAGAGACATCATATATGTTTTTAAAATACAAGCAAAATTTGAACTACAGTGGTGATGTTTCTGCACATTCAGATTTCCAGAGAAAGTCCCATCCTTCTCAGCGGTCTTTCTTGGCGTGTGTGTTTTCACTCAGGTGTGGTCAGAGGACAAAGTGATGCTGTTATCTCTGAGTCTTTTTGGAGACATTCCTGGGTGGGGAATGGTCACGAGACTCCAACCATTTTTATTTATCCCTTACACTGGGGTTTAAAAAATATTCTACATAAGCCAGATATGATTTCCCAGATATTATGGTAAATGGATAATTTTTTTAATGGACAAGTTGAATTGCTGGGGATAGATGGGACAATTTTGAATGAGGTTGAGGCGGTTCCAGTGTGTTAGGGGAAGGTCTGTTTGGCTGCAGCCTGAGTCACACTTGGGAGGTGATAGAGATGACCCTGGAGGGATAGGGAAGGGCAGAACTGAAAGTCAGGGTTGGAGTGACCTAGGCTCTGAGAATGAATGGAGCTAAAGAGCTGAACTTTACGGGCTGCCTCAGAAGGAGACTGATAGGATATAGTTTCTGGGTGGGGACCTCTGGATGCAGGGGTCAGCATTGGAGGGCTGCCCGCAAGGACCAGGAGCCTGGGACCCCCAGAAATAGGCTCTTTCCTCGAAGAGCATCTCCAGGTGATCTGTGCTTGGGATGCAGAAAAGCAGAACCTTAGACTCTAATACTGGGAATTGCCTTTGTCTTCCATTTTACTTTCCACCCAGTGCATAAACGCTGTCTGCCGAGGACAGTGCCTCATTTCTTACATTAATGATGCAGCAGGAGGCGTTTCTGCAAGGAGGGGTTGCAGAGAGCTTCAGTCATAAGGCCTCAGTCAAGAAGAGATTTCCCTCTCCTCTACTTTGTCTTATGTCACCGCCCATGGCTGGAATTGAGCTAGAAGCCCTTTGGTTGGGCTCTCCTCACTGCAATCAGAGGAGATAGGCTTTTTGTGCTTTCATAGAAAGCAGAACATCCGCAGTTCCAGGAGTCATCCACAAGAGGTATTTTCTTGCTTGTTATAGACCAAACCCAAAGGGATTTCTTAAGAGTGTAAAGGAGAGAGATGGGGATTCGAGATAAGGGGAACCTGCTTGAGAGCAAAAGTTTTGAAATTCTGGCCTGAAGAGGCCCTGAAGTTTTTGCCCTGGAAGTCCTGACTCACACAGGCAGTGGTGTAGCAGGGAGAGCACAGGCTCTGGAATCAGAGAGCATGTGTGCATGCTCAGTCACTTCAGTGACTCCGACTCTTTGTGACCCCATGGACTGAAGCCCGCCAGGTTTCTCTGTCCATGGGATTCTCCAGGCAAGAATACTGAAGTGGGTTGCCATTTCCTACTCCAGGGGACCTTTCTGACTCAGGGATCGAACCCATGTCTCCTGTGTCTCCTTCCTTGCAGACAGATTCTTGACCACTGAGCCACTGGAGAAGCCCCAGAATCAAATGTTAGCTCTGTCTCTGATCAGCTGTGGGACCTTGTGTGACATGTTGTAACCTCTCTGGTCTTCAGTTTCCTCATCTGCAAAATTGGCCTTGTAGGGCGGGTGAGATAAACAAGTGGAGTAAAGCCCAGAGAAGCTCCTGATGCCATCCCGTGATGCAAATGTTATTTCCCTTCCCCTTCTGTTCCCATGATTCCCTTCCTCCCATCAGACCAGGAGGCAGGGGGATGGAGAAACCCCTCTGATACTTCTTTACTGACCACATTTTATGCATTAGGCTCGAGAGACTTAGAAAAAACAGACTTCATCTTTCCTTTGTGGGGTTTTTCTGTCTGATGAAGGAAACAAACCAGTTCACAAAAAAGCAAGCCTTTAAGTAATTGCAAATTGTGACTGTTGTAATGAAGGAATTGAAGCATATTTGGGGTGATGGAGTAGGTTCTGTTTAGGTTGGTGAGCAGGAAGGCCTTCCTGGGGCAGAGGCCAGCCATGCAGGGAAGGAGGGAAACCATCCAGGCAGAGGGAACAGCGTATGTGATGGCCCTGAGGCTAGTGTAGCCTGTGAGAAACACTGAAAAGAGGCTCGTGTAGCTAGGAAGAGTGGCAGGAGCTAAAGCTGGGCCTCGATAAGGTAAGGAATTTGGCTGTGCCGGGTCTTAGTTGCCACATGCAGGATCTCGTTCCCGGATCAGGGATTGAACCAGGGCCCCTGCACTGGGAACCTGGAATCACCAGGTTAATCACCAGACCACCAGGGAAGTTCTTGAATTTTGTTTTAAGTATAATGAGAAGCTATTAAGCACGAAAGTGATATGATCCAGTTTATTTAAATATTTCTGAACCTGATCCTAGAGAAATTCAGAATTTTTCTATGCTCAGACTCCTGCACGGCAGCCACATGTGAGCAGTCCAGGTCTGTCTTGGTGTGGCTCCCCACCCCTCTCACGCAAGCCCAGCCAGAGTGCGGAGAGAGTCCAGACTGGGTCCTCACAGATGTGGGCTTTTCGAGGTGCCCACTTCTATGGTGTGTGGAAAAGCCAAGGCTACCACCTGAGATTCAGTGCTGCCCACTCTAGCACGTGCTTCTGTCCCCCATCTTCTACTGGCCTGGAGGAAAGGGGGGCTGAAGCAGGAGGAAGTAGGAATGCCCTCCTTGGAGCGGGTAGGATAAATTTCTGAAGCCCAACTGTGAGTCAGTGCAGGGCAAGCCTCCTAGCTTATTCTCATCTCTAATCAAATGTTCAGCTTAATTCTAAGAGGGAAGAAGGTACTGCTAGGTGAAGACCTGAAGTCTGCATTCTGTACCCATCTGCTCAGGCCAGAAATCCCAAGGGCTGGGGCTCGTATGTCCTCTCTGGGTTGGAACAGACGGATTTCCCCCCAACTTCCCAGAATCCTTAAGAGACCCACAGAAAAGGCAAAGGTGCTCCGATTTTCCTCTGAGGACCAATCAGGTGGGAGCTTGCAGCTTCCAGCAGCATCTTCTCCCTTATGTGGGCTGAGGCCCTGGACCATGCTGCTGGGCCTGGAGAAGGGAGGGATCCAAGCACCCTTCAAGCCCCCACCATGTTCTCTCACTCAGTCCTGGGCTGAAGAGAGAGCTCAGGACGTAGTGCAGAGATACACAATGAGCTGTCCCAGGGAGTGGAATCTGGGGCTCCTGCTCTTGACCCTGACCCTGGGCTCCCAGCCATTGACGTCAGGGAAGCTGAAAAAACGTAACCTGATTCTCCCCCTCCGGTGGCAGGGGAGGCACACAGGGACGTGGGAAGGGGAAAGCATGACCAGAAGTCAGGACCGACCTAGCTTAGGCCAGGACTGGACAAGGGAGAATTCAGTGCTAGGGGGCTCCAGCGAGGGGCGGGGAATGTGCTATCTGAGTGCGTGGCCCAAATCCTTTCTGAAAGCAGTCATCCAGCACTACAGCCACCATCAGGTAAGACAGTGGGCTTCTTCCAGACCGGGAAGCTGACACTCGAGTTGCCAGCCTGGACACAGGTGACATAGCCGTGGAGGTGATCGGCAGTACAGCTGCCGCGGGGGAGCATCACCGTCACGAGGGGTTCACAAGTATGATGCGCGTATGCATCTCTCTGTGCATCACCACCCTGGGGACGAAGCTCAGCCCGACCACATACAGACGCGAGGCAGAGGGACTCCTGTGGCCACGTCAGGGTGGTCTGCACTTCTGATGTGTTGCAGTCAGGTGCCAGCCTGGCCTCTGGCTTCCCTCCTCTTCTCACAGCCCTGAAGAGATGCGGAGGAGGGTCACCCCCTGCCGCTGCCGTCAGCGACCTCCCTGTCCTGGGGTCTGCTGTGGGGGTGCTGGGCCTAGAGACATAACTCTGCCTTGGGGTTTTCCAGGTGGATTTTCTGATTGAAAATGATGCAGAAAAGGACTATCTCTATGATGTGCTGCGGATGTACCACCAGTAAGTGTGCGGGGTCCAGGTTCCATGGACCAGCCCAGGTACCTCTATCTTCAGGAAGCCCTGCGATGGGTCATTCTGAGACAGGACAACTTTCCTCTTGAATCCTGGGGGTGCTCAGGGAGGCCAATGCTCAGTGTTCCTGGGAATCAGATAGACATGCCATTCACTTGTGTCAGCAAATATTTACACAGCCCAGGCAGGTCCACAGTGACAGGTCACGGAGACCCTGAACCTGCCAAAGAGGATGGACTGCACCCTTTGGGCAGTGGGGAACCGTCAAAGGGTTTTGAGAAGGGAGCAACTTACATTTTTAAAAGTAGGTGATGGACTGAGAATAAGCAAGCTGGTAGCCAGAAAAATGTCGGCCCTAGACGCTGAGGGTCTGAACGGTATGAGGTAGAGGCTCGTGCGATATACTGTGATTTCAGGATTTACAGAGCTCAGCTGCAGCTTGCAGGTGAGAAGCAGGGGTATGAGAGGGCTGGCCACCACCTCACAGACGTTTCCTGTCTGGAAGGACCCTGGGCTTTGGAACTAGGCAGAGATGAGTGAGAACCCTGGCTTGATACCATCTGCCTGATGGCTTAGCAACCCCTACCTGGACAGTTTCCTTGGGATACTTAGATGGGAGAACAAACTCTTCTGAGGCACCTGGCCCAGGGTTAGGGGCTCTAAGCTTTTATCCACCCAAGGTCTGGGCCCAGGGCTGTGGACCCAACCCAGGACTGCTTCCTCTGGGAATCCCTGGGTCTCAGAGGCCATGGCTGTGGATGAGGCTGCAGGGCCCCCGCGTCACTGCAGGACCATGGACGTGGCCGTGCTTGTGGGGGACCTGAAGCTGGTCATCAACGAGCCCAGCCGTCTGCCCCTGTTCGATGCCATCAGACCTCTGATCCCACTGAAACACCAGGTGGAGTATGACCAGCTGACCCCCCGGCGCTCCAGGTGTGGAACAGAGGGAGCTGCGGGCTGGAGGCAGGGGTGGGAGAGGTTACCCTGGGATGGACAGGGTCGCTGACAAGTGGATGGGGCAGTGCTGGCCATCGGACCAGAGCTGGGCTGTCACCGGCCCCTCCTCCCATGGCAGGAAGCTGAAGGAGGTACGTCTGGACCGGCTGCACCCCGAAGGCCTCGGCCTCAGTGTGCGTGGCGGCCTCGAGTTTGGCTGTGGACTCTTCATCTCCCACCTCATCAAAGGTGGCCAGGCCGACAGCGTCGGGCTCCAGGTGAGTGACCAGGGCCCAGGGGTCGTGGCACCAGGCCTCAGGCTTCCTGTCTCCCCACACTAGGCTGTGTGGTGTAACATGGTCACCTCACCCTTCTGAGCCTTTGGGAGAGGAAAAAGCCTCTGTATCCTGACAGATTGTCCTCAGGCCCATAGAAATCTGGCTGCAGGCACTTGTCTGTTTTCAATTTTTAATTTTTATTGGAGCATAGTTGATTTACAACATTGTGTTAGGTGTACAGCAAGTGAATCGGTTATACATATAGATATATCCACTCTTTTTTAGATTCCTTTCCCATATAGACCATTACAGAGTATTGAGTAGCATTCCCTGTGCTATGCACTAAGTCCTTATTATCCACTTTATATCTAATAGTGTGTTGCCTGTTTTCTTGAGGGGAGTGGAGAACCTGGCTTCCAGCTGCTGCTGCCTCTGCTGCTCTGCACCCACCTCCCTTACGTCTGAAGGAAAAGCATAGTTATGCCCTGACACCTGAAGTTCTGGATACATAGCCTTCTCCCTGGAAGGGAGAAGGAAATCCTGGCATAGTGCAGTGCTTCAAGTATAGACTCTGGAGCCAGAATCTCCTGGCTTTGCTATTAATTAGCTGGATGCCTTTGGTGAAATTACTGCCTCAGTTTCCTCATCTGTAAAATGGGATGACAAACAGCCTACCTCATGAGGTTGTTCTGACGGAGTAAATGAATTCATATTACAAAGTACTTGTGTCAGTACCTGGCACATAAATGCTATGTGCATGTATTTTATGCTCCTAGAATAGCATGACTTCTATTTGTATTTGTGTGCAGGAACACTCACACACACACCAGTGAAAGGCCGTTACTTGTTGGAGGAGGAACGAGTGGATAGGGAATAAAGTGAGAGTGAGTTTTTTACGGCTACGCCTTTTAGATTGTTTGGCTTTTGAATCATATGAATGTATTATTTTTCTCTAAATGGATGTTTTATTGAAGTTTAGTTGATTTACAGTGCTGTACTAATTCCTGCTGTACAGCAAAGTGACTCAGTTATAAACGTTATACATTCTTTTTCATATTCTTTTCCATTACCGCTTATCACTGGATGTTGAATATAGTTCCCTGTGCTATACAGAAGAATCTTGTTTATCCATTCTTTCTATACCGTGTGCTTATTAAACATGCAGAGAGGGAGATTTAATAAGCACCTGTAATGTGCCAGATAACGTGCTGACAATCAGTTCTTTTTATATGCCTCGGCTGGATCATCCCCATTTTACAGAGTTGATAGATCAGGGACTTGACTAGAATCACACAGCCATTAAGTGACAGAGCCAGGATTTAAACCTGGGTCTCCTTATTGCCAAGCCCAGGGATTTCTGTCCAACATCCCAGGGTCCCTCCCTTGGGGTCTCCACACCTCAGTGTCCGAGCAGAGACGGGAAGACTTTCAGGTCTCGCTGCTGCCAGAGCCCAGAGCTGTGTTTTCGTATGTCCAGCTTAAAGAGGCCCTCCCACGCCCTCCCCAGAGCTTCCAGCATGTTTCTCATCAGCACCCCAATCTGGGCTGCCAAGCCAGGGGCTTCAGGGGGCCAGAAGGCTGGTATAAGACTCTGTGGAGCGGGAGGTAGAAACTGGGCGCTGACAGGCAGTGCTTTGTTCTAAATCCCTGTCTCACGGCTCGCCGGGAGCATCTGAAATTTCAGCCCCTTCATTATCCCTCTCCTGTGCCGCACATTTTCCAGCCCAGAAACACAGCCAGAGAAAAAGCATAATGAGCCCCTCTCTTGGCGTCAGCTGAGCCCTTTCTTTTCTCCCAGGGTGAGCTCTCCTCCTAGGACAGGCCATTTCTCAACGACACTTCTGTGCCTGGGGACTTCGGGGCATTTTAATGAATCTTAGAGTTGTACCTCCCTGCCGTTTCTCAGGCTTATGAATTATTGACCCTTTCTCAGGTTGATGGGCTCATCTCTCCTTTGTGCCGCTCTCCCTCAGATCGTCATTTCACCGTGGCCCTCGCACAAAGGGCCTTTTGCAGGGCTTCATGCAGGGGCGGGAAGGAGAGGAAAGCTGATCCTGCAAATTGAGCTGGGGATTGTGTGGGAATCATCCGGCTGGGGTCCCACAAGTTCCCTTTAGGAACAAGACAGGAAGCTTCATCAGAGGAGCTTGGGGAAAAAGGTCTGCCTCCACTCACCTGTCTGGAGTTCATGTTTCTGGAGAGATCCCATGCCTCAGGATGGCTGGGGGAAGATTCCAGAAGGCAGGGGAGGGGCATGTTCAGACAAGCCTGGCTGAACCAGAGGCTCTGCTGATTTGACCTGTGAGTCTGAACTCCAGATGGGGTCCTGGACCCTGCCCTGGAACTCCGTCTCCGCTCTAGTCTCCCAACTGCTGCTGCTACTGCTAAGTTGCGTCAGTCATGTCCTACTCTGTGTGACCCCATAGACGGCACCCAACAGGCTCCTCTGTCCCTGGGATTCTCCAGGCAAGAACACTGGAGTGGGTTGCCATTTCTTTCTCCAATGCATGAAATTGAAAAGTGTAAGTGAAGTCGCTCAATCGTGTCCAACTCTTAGTGACCCCATGGACTGTAGCCTACCAGGCTCCTCCGTCCATGGGATTCTCCAGGCAAGAGTACCGGAGTGGGTTGCCATTGCCTTCTCCAGTCTCCCTACTGGAGGTATTTTATGTTTTTATCCACATGTATCCTGTCTGAACCTGCATCCTCTGCCCTGCACAGCTTACTGTATAGTCCAGGGCTGGAGAATGATCCCGTGTGCCTTGGCTGTCCCGGCTGTAAAATGGACGGAGTAATCCCTGCCTTTCCTGTGGTCCTCAGGGGCTCTGTCAGGCGGCAAAGATCCAGAGACGACAGGATGCAGGGAACTGCAGCCCAGCTTGGCCAGACGCCCTTCTTTCCTGCTTCCAGACAACCAGCATTTGCTGTCTGTCAGGGAGACCTGACTTCAAATCTCAGCAACACTTTTTACTAGCTGGATGACATTGAGCAAGTCTCCTTACCTCTCTGAGCCTCAGTTCCCTCACCTTATTAGCAGAAATGCAGGTTGTTGTGAAGAATGGGTGCAGGTAGGTCATCCAGCTGTTCTCCTTCCTTGAGACATCCCCAGAAACACAGCGAGTTCTTTAGCAAGCCCCTCCCCTGCCCCGTGTCACCTTTTTGAGCTGCTTGCCACTCCTCCCAGGCCGCTGAGAAGACTGGGGTCTATGTTCAGGTTGGAAGTGTTTGGGTGACAATAGGAAGAAGGTGACTCTGGGGCAGGGATGTTGTAGAGGGTAGGAGTTGGCCTAAGGGACCCCTGAGAGGCTGGATGCCTGCCCAGTCCTTGACCCTCCAAGGAGTCAAGCTGAGTCCCCCGCATGCACCGACAAGCCTCCAAAAGGTCAGCAAATGTGGTGTGAGTTAAGCCTTCAGCTGACCCGTGCTGGTCTCAGACTGGGGAGGGCCTCCACCAACCAGTCCCTCTTCTGTAGCTCAGAACCGTGACCCTGCACAAACCATCACCTCCTGGGCCTCTGTTTCAACTGATGTCTGGGCATCCTTCCAGCCTGTGGTTGTTAAATGAGGAACTTCAGGACTGACCCCCAGAGCCAAGGTGCTTGGGGGAGCCCACAGCTGTGTCCAGCTTGGAACCGACTGATGTCACCAGGGCTGGCCCTGCAGGTCCCTCAGCCCCATCTCTCCCAGTTAATGAGACTAAAGTCCTGAGAAGAGGGATCTGAGCAGAGAGCTTACAGTTGAAGCCCAATTAATGGTAACAGCAACTATTTATTGGTTATTTACAGTGTGCTGGGCACTAGCTGGCTTTACACACTCTCTTAATTCTCATGGCAGCCACAGTATTTCCCCATTTTACAGATGAGGGAAACAGGTTCAAAAAGCTCAAGAGACTTGCCTAAGGTCACACAGCTAATAAAAATAAAAGCAGGGGGTTGAACCCAGGACATCTGATGCTAGAGCCTTGTGTTCATTCAGTGTTCACTGCTTTCTTCCAGAAGAGGAATTCAGAGGTCAGGGCCAGGGCCAGGGCAGAGTTAAAATGTTCAGTGAGTTTCCGTCAAATGGAACAGAAGAGACTGTGTGTGTCCGTGATGTGAGCTTGAGTCAGGAGCCATGGAAGTTCCTACCCCAACTCAATTGTGGTGTTGTGGTGCAAGCCTGCTTCTTGGGGTTGGGGGGACAAAGGCCAGGGAAGAAGCGCTTGAATCTGGGTGAAAGGTCGCCCTTTGCATGGGTTCCAGAACCTGATGGTGCCCCCTGGATGGAAGTGACATGGGGTGAGGGCAGCGAGTTCTGACTTTCACCCCCAGTTCTGCTTCCTGCTCTCTGTGACGCTCACCTCCATCTTGGTCCCCCCATCTGCGAAATGGGCAGAAAGACTGCTGGGAAGTGCTGCCTGCCCTGGGGGTCCTGCAGCCGATGGAGGGGGTGTGGCTGGTGACAAGGCGCTGGCCGTGAGCCTGCCCAGCCGCCCGATGCGTGTTCTCTCTGTCTCTGGCCAAGGTAGGGGATGAGGTCGTCCGGATCAACGGGTATTCCATCTCCTCCTGCACCCATGAGGAGGTCATCAACCTCATCCGCACCAAGAAGACTGTGTCCATCAAAGTGAGGCGTGAGTGAGGCCAGGACAAAGGGCTGCTGACAGTGGGGTGGGGGCTGGCAGCTGGTGGTACCCAGCTGCGATGGGAGGAAGGAAGGGCAGAGAAGCCATCATAACCCACCTCCCCTTTCTCCCACAGACATCGGCCTGATCCCTGTGAAGAGGTGAGCAGGACCCTCCTCCACAGGCAGACTCTCCCCTGTGCACTCAGGGTCCTGGGGTCGGCCTGGGGTCTGGCCAGCTCTGCCCCTGGGCCAGTGACAGTGGAGGCTTCAGAGAGGGCAGACTTGGATTCTGGGCTGGTGCCTTAACCTTCTCTCCCTAAGGACCCCTATTCTACATTCCCATCCTATCAGCTCTCCCGATGAGCCCCTCAAATGGCAGTACGTGGACCAGTTCGTGTCAGAATCTGGGGTAAGGTCAGGACCACAGCGGTGGGTCTGGATGGGGCGGTCTTCCAGGAGGGGCAGCCTGCCCGAAGGAGGGCTTGCTCTAGGGAGGTGCTCTCGGGGGCTTCACACAGGCTGCCAGCGCACCCAGAATGGCCCTGTGGGCGGTGGCCCAGCCAGTGCAGACACACACCCTGAGGGCCAGAACGGCAGTCAGGCTTGCGTGGGCACAGCAGTGCTCCCCCGGGAGGCCTTGAGCACAGGAGGCCACTTGCAGTGCGGACACCTGGTGACCTCAGCCTCTCCCTCCGCCAGGGCGGGCGGAGCAGCCTGGGCTCCCCAGGCAGCCAGGAGAACAAGGAGAAGAAGGTCTTCATCAGCCTGGTGGGCTCCCGGGGCCTTGGCTGCAGGTGGGTGGCAGGCGCACCCTGGGGCTCACTCGTGGCCAGCTGGCCTCTCTCACTGCTCCCCTTTCTCACTGCTGCTGCTGAGATTTTTGTCCACTAGTAATGTTACTTCTTGGTGCTTGATTTCCCCTCTGAGCATCACAACAGTCCTGTAGGGCCAGAGGGACAGCTCTATCAGGCTCATTTTACAGAGGAGGAAACTGAGGCCCAAAAGCAGAGCCATGTTCTGTTGGTGGGCCCTCAAGTCACGCAAAAGGAGCCTGTCCAGCTGGCCAACTCTGACACAGTTTTCTTGTCGCTTATTACTTTGTGACTTCCTTAAGAGGCAGCCGGGGAATTGCTAACAGACAGAGGGGCTCATGGCACCGTCTTGTTAAGCACATAAGTGCAACGGTTGGAGATCTAGGCTCTGGGCCCTGCTCTGCCACCTATGAGCTCTAGAACCCTGGACTAACTCCTTAAGCACTCCAAGCCTCAGCTTTCCCTATAAATCAGAGGTCACAGTCCTCACCTCACAAGGTTGTTGTGAGTAAGAATGAAATGACAGAGTGAAGCACCAAGCTTAGTGCGTGGCAGGTGGTAAGCATTTTGCAAATATTAGCTATTATTATTTAAGGTATTCTTTACTTTTTCGTTTTTTGGCCATGCCCCACTGCTTTTGGGATCCTAGTTCCCTGACCTCAGGCCCTTGATAGTGAAAGTGCAGAGTCCTCACCACTGGACTTCCAGGGAATTCCCTAAGTGATTCTCCTTACTTCCTTTCTGTCACATTTATTTAACACTTTTCTGCCAAGCATAAGTGATAAAAAGAAAGTCCCTCCTTTCTGAGAAATTATAGCTTCATATAGAAGCCAACCACATAAATAGTTACAGTACTGAGGGGCTCTCATGCAAGCATGGCAAACAGATTGTCTACTCTGTGCTATCTCTAATCAATTAGTGGTAGCTGCCACCAGGGCAGCCCACTCCAGTGTTCTTGCCTGGAGAATCCCAGGGACAGCGGAGCCTGGTGGGCTGCCATCTACAGGGTCGCACAGAGTCGGACACAACTGAAGCGACTTAGCAGCAGCAGCGGCCACCCTGGAGTACTCTTTTGAAAAGAACGTTAAGGCTGTATCTAGGCTCAGGTAGAAAAGAGTGTTTGATTGATTAGTGATGTCTGCCACAGCCCTGGGAGGAGAGGATAACAGTGCAAATGCCATCCTAGCTGTAGGTGTTTTAGGCACACTGGGAAGGGGGCAACCAGCTTTATCTTGAGAGAGAATAAGGAGTTCGGTTAAAACCATGAAGAGAAGATAGCATTTGAGTTTTAAAGAAAACATTGGCAAATGCTAGCAAAAGAGAAGGAACAGCACCTGCATGTGTTGGATGAGAGGTTGGGTGTGGGGAGTTAGAAGTAGCTTCCTGTGGTTATTGCCCCAGGGGAATGAATCTGGACTGGTAGACAGAGGCTGAGGAGGTACATGGCAGAGGACTTGGGTGCTGAGCTCACAGGTGGCCTGGACACACAGGCAGATGGGGCAGGACATTGAATGAGCAAGCACTTTGGAGCCGAGGCTCACCTACACCTCCCATCTCTCCCACAGCATTTCCAGTGGCCCTGTCCAGAAACCCGGCATCTTCATCAGCCATGTGAAGCCTGGCTCCCTGTCTGCTGAGGTGGGGTTGGAGGTGAGTGACCCTGGGCCTGCTCCAGGGGGACCCCATGGGATGCCAGATCAGACTGTGACCTCCTAGGGATACAGCACATGCTTTCTCAGAGTGCTCTCTCAGCACTCACTGGCTGAGGATTCCTGTTAATCCCTCGAAGGGAAGGCTTCACAGAGTGGGTGACATTTGACCCTTTCTACAGCTCTTCTCCAGCTCTGGGATCCTTTGGTCCTGAGCTTGGGAATGTAGTAACAATAATCTGAATTGACATTCATTGAGTGATTACTGGATTGGACATTGTTTTAAGCCCTTTAAAACGTATGAGAACTCTGAGAATTAGGTACTATCATTAGCCTCATTTTGCAGATGAGGAAACTGAGCCCCAGAGAAAGTATGTGATTTTTCCCAAGATCATGTACTTGGTAAGGCCGGGCTGGGATTCAACTCTCAGTGGTCTGATGCTAAAACAAGAACTTTTAACCTCTACTTTTGACAAATTACTTCCTTTTTCTGTGCTTCAGTTCCCTATCCTGTAAAATGGAGGTAATAGTCTTCCTTCTAGGGTCATTGTGTAGATTAAATGAACTAACACATGTACTTCAAACTGTGTCTGATACGTAGGGAGGGACCAATTAATATTAGCTATTATACTAATTATGATTCCACACAGAATCTTCTGTATGAGAATCTTAAAGGCTCCTATGTCTACAAACTGAGATTTTTAAGCAAATGCATAAATTCAACCAAAGGAATGAACCCCTATTGGTGTAATATTTGAAAGAGATACAGAATGGAGGGGCCCTGGAAGGACCCCTTTGGAACACTGCTCATTGGAAAGAGTTGAGGCTCTGCTACTTGAAGAGCCAGTGTCCGATACTGGCCTCCAGGGGGAGCCCTTCCAACAGAGAAAGTGTCCAGATAGAACAAGTATGCTGATGCCTCTCCGCTTCTCCCCCAGACAGGGGACCAGATTGTTGAAGTCAATGGCATCGACTTCTCCAACCTGGACCACAAGGAGGTGAGATGTGGGGTTTTCACCTGCCGGCCATGAGCCTCTCTGCTCTCCTCTTTCCACCCTCCTCTCCCTTGCCACAGAGTCTGAACCCTTCTGTGCTCCCCAGAGGCCTCGGTTGCTCTGGTCTGTCAGGCCTCTGCTGACTGTCTGTCTGCCCCCTGTAGGCCGTGAACGTGCTGAAGAGTAGCCGCAGCCTGACCATCTCCATCGTAGCTGGAGCTGTAAGTCCAGAATGAGCTGGTGGGGGCCCCACGACCCCTACCTGCAGCCCAGCTACTCAGACCCCTGGCTTCCGCCACACTCTCCTGGCCCAGGGGTCTCCGTCCCTAAAGCTCTGGTAGCTGATGGGAAGACCCCTGCCCAGCCAGAAATTAGGGTCACAGAGAGCAGGAGCCACATGCCTGACATGGGGGGCGATGGTGACGAGAAGACAACCCACATCTTGGCCACCCCCAAAACTCTGGCTCTGTACTTCTAGGCTCCCCGAGGACTGAGCAAGAGGCCTATTTTCTCTCCACAAGGGCCGGGAGCTGTTCATGACAGACCGGGAGCGGCTGGCGGAGGTTCGGCAGCACGAGCTGCAGCGGCAGGAGCTCCTGATGCAGAAGCGGCTGGCGATGGAATCCAACAAGATCCTCCAGGAGCAGCAGGAGATGGAGAGGCAGTGAGTGTGGCCAGCCAGGGAGCCCCCGCCCAGCCCTTCCAGGCCCCGTACCATCCCACCTGCTTTGCTTTCTGTCGGCTGGGTCCTGAGCTGACTTCACTCTCTCCCCCGAGGCCTGTCCTCACACCAGAGGGGTTCAGTGATGCTCAGCGCAAGTATCCCCTGCCTCCAGACCACTGGGCTCCACCCTCTTTAACAAGGAAACCCCCTGATTTCCAAGACTCAGAAATATGGAAAATGAGGATTCTACTAGCAGTAGCTAACGTTTGTCAACTACCAACCATGCGGCTGGCATTGCATGAGGGCCTTGATTATGTTCCTTAACTGAATTCCCATAATAACTGTGAAAGATACGTGGTTATTAACCCATTTTACAGGTGAGGACACTGAGACTCAGAGAGGTTACACCACTCGTGCACCAAGTCAGATATGGCCAAGCTGTGGAATTCACACCCCGGCAGTTTGGCCACCCCAACTGTGGTGATTAAGAACTGTCCCCCACCAACCCCAGAGTGACTGAGAATGGGATGATGACTGAGAGTAAATGGAGCTAGCAATTCATAACTCAAAACCCATTGTCAAAATTCCAATCTAGCTGCATTCTACAAGCATAGTAAGAATTTGGGAAAGGAAGGTGGACAGGATCTTTCCATCTTTCCCATCACAGAATTAGCCTGGAGAACCACCCTGGCCTTGGTTAGCAGCCCCAGGATTGCTTCTGGGGTCTGGGGCCCTCCTCTGGGAGGACCTCACTCAGTCAGTTCCTCTTGGTGTTTAGCGGTGGCTGCATGGCATGTGGCCTACCCTGAATGGCCTTCAGTCCCCTGCAGAGGAGCATCTCTGCTCAACAGTGCCAAGCGAAACCACACAGACTTTTTTGGGACCCAGACTTTTTTGGACCCACTTCCCCAGCATCCAAATTTGGTCCAGGCATCCTTGGAAAGGAGCCTGGAAGAAATATTTAAAGCTTTTTCTCAAATCAGAGATTAGCTGCAAGGAAGATTTAACTTCTCTTATGTCGACTCCAGCATGTCAACCTGAATTTGTGTTTCAGAAGGAAAAAGGAAATTGCCCAGAAGGCAGCAGAGGAGAATGAGAGATACCGGAAGGAGATGGAACAGTGAGTGCCTTGGCCCCACATGTCTGCACGCACACATCTGTGTGTGGACTTGGGTGTGCTTGCAGGAGTGTGGCCCCAGAGGCCACTTCCAGGCCCAGTTTACCTGGCCCTGGACAGAAGAGCCTGGCAGGCTGCAGTACATGGGGTCGTGAAGAGTCAGACACGACTGAGCAACTTCACTTTCACTTTTCACTTTCATGCATCCGAGAAGGAAATGGCAGCCCACTCCAGTGTCCTTGCCTGGAGAACCCCAGGGACGGGGGAGCCTGGTGGGCTGCTGTCAGTGGGGTCGCACAGAGTCGGACACAACTGAAGCGACTTAGCAGCAGCAGCTTGTCCCCTGGTGGATTGTCCTTTATTTGCAGCCATTCCATAATCCTAGTAATGGGTCTTCCTAGGTTGGGGTGACTGGAACATGGTTTTGTTTGCCAGGGTGGCCTTCCCACCTGATTTAGAATACAAGTGCCAGGGACTTGGTTCCTTCACCACAACTGGAACCACATGGCTACTCCCCAGGGTGGTTGGGGTTCTCCAATAGGCAGAAGGCTGGCCTGTGGAGGTTGTGACTCCAGTCACAGGCATGGGAATCGTATTTCAGGATTGTGGAGGAGGAAGAGAAGTTCAGGAAGCAATGGGAAGAAGACTGGGGCTCAAAGGAACAGCTGCGGTCACCTAAAACCATCACCGCCGAGGTGCACCCAATACCGCTTCGCAAGCCAAAGTGTATGTATCATGTGCTGGCGGGGAGAGGGCTTCCTCCAGGGCCCTGGGGGTGTCTTGACAAAAGTACAGGTATCCCTACACCTACCACCAGCTGCCCAGGCCAGTCGGCCATGGCTGTCTTCACGGAGGGGCAGCCATGTGCAGGGGCTGTCTGCCAGGGTGTTGGGATGGGTGGAGTCTGCCTGCCCACCTTGTCCTGGGGCCTGCTGCCAGGCTCTGCCCCATGACACAGACTCCAGTATGTGCCCTTGGACCTCTGAAGAGGGACTGGAGAGCGGTGGCAAAAGCAGGAACTGCTCAGGGATGATCATCTTCGTATGTCGGGTGTCACGTCCTCTTTTTGCCGGGTTCTAAACTGGGGCTGTGGTGAAAGAGCGGTAAGAAAGAGGGGAAGGGATTCACGTGAGAGAAGGACTCTGTGATCCACGGCTGATGGGTAGCCG
Source organism: Ovis aries (assembly GCF_016772045.2). Lineage (NCBI taxonomy): Eukaryota > Metazoa > Chordata > Mammalia > Artiodactyla > Bovidae > Ovis > Ovis aries. The sequence goes on from NC_056068.1 coordinate 34,740,289, forward strand.
TGGGAGGAGCTCCCTGGGAACACCCCTAACTCCTGCACCCCTGTGCGTGGACCGCAGTCACTCCCCTCCGAGAGTGGAGTTGGGTAGAGAACTGTGCAACCCTCCGAAGCACCAAGCTTCAGCCATCCTGGGGCGTCAGCAACCTCTACCCTTCCCATCTTTCCTCATCTGTCTTCTGATCCCACGTCCACTTTGAGTCCAGGCCCCCACCAACTGCTCGCCTGTCCACCTGCTGTCCACCTCAGCTCCCAGGATGTCATGTCTCTTCAAGGGGCAGAGGAGGGGGTTCAGTCTCAGCGCTTCACCTGTGGGCTAGTGGTGGGGAGTCAGGAGCAAAGCAGTGTGGGGGCGAGGCAGTCACAGGTCCAGGATTCCCGGTTGGGCCTTTACTCTGACTTTCCAGCTGTTTGGATTTGTACCTGACATGGGACAGAATCTATTCCAGCTGACTGTGCTCAGCTGACCTGGGATCCTCCAGATATGGAGTTGAGTCTGCATCAAAGAACTGAGGTTCCCCCACTTCTGCTGTGCAACAGCCATGTGGGATCCTGTGATGGGGTCTGGACAGATGTGGCCCCAACTGTGGGTCACACTGAGCCCTGGAGGGACATCAACTTGCCAGCACAGGCCACTTGGGTCAACAAGAGGTACAGGGCCTCTGGAGAGTTCCACGTCACCCTTCCCTAGAGCAGGGCAGACAGCCCCCAGCACATTCCTTGCGGGCACCAGGGCGGTGTCATCTCGGGTCCTCTCCCAAGGACAAAGCACGCTGTCATCAGTCACCCTATGACATTTGGTGTTAGTTGAGCCAAATTCTCAGTGAATAATCAGTGTTTTAGACAGGGAGCTAATTTGCTCTTAGGAGTGAAATAGGAGCTTCCAAAGGAGAGGAATCAATTTTAATTGCTTCTTATGAAAGTAATCCTAGTCAATTTAGTACCTTCCTAGAAACTGGATCTGGGCTTCAGAGCAAACACACCCTTTCAGGAACTGTAGAAAATAAAAACCCTTTCTCTAGCTATTTATTTACTGCTTTTAACCCAAATCAATCTTCTTGAATAAAAGGAGCAGGAACTTTCCCTTTGCTCGAGATATAAGTGTTTTCTCAGAGGACCCCGGGAAGCACGTGACTGATGACCAGGGCCTGCCAGCTGAGCTGAAGTGGCTACACCTTCATCCACCTCTGTTTGCGTCGGCAGTTTAATTCTGCTTTGCAGATTGGTCAGGAAATATACTAAGGCCTCTGAGCCAGCCCAATTCCTGCCTCTTGCGCATTGCTGGGAGGCTGGAATGCTCTCTTCTTGAGCTGATGGAACTAGGCTGCAGCCTGCCTCTCCCTGACCACTCTTCAGTTTGGGGGACCAGTCAGCTGACAGGTTATTTATCTGACTCAAGTGTCTGCCTATGTGGACCCTGCATTTCTGAACAGAGAGGAAAGAGCAAGGAACATCTCTTGCCTGGTCATCCTAATGACCCACCCTGATCTTCTCCCTACTCCCTGTCCCAGGGATCTGGCTGCCTACCCATGACTGACCCAGCAGAACCCCAACACCATATGGAGTCCTCAAAGCCAGGACATGCCATCACAGAGGCCCCAAAATAGCTTTCCTTAGCAAAAGCAACAGAGAGCAGAGGGGTATTTAAGGATCCCAGAGCTGGAAGAAGGCTTGAGAGATAAAGAAGTTTAAATAAGAGCTTTCTAGCCATTTCTCCCTATCAAGGACCCCATCTGGTAGCCCCCACCCCATTAGACCCCATGGTTTAGAAGCTGAGTTTTATTTCCTACCAAACAATTAAGTCATCCTTTTGTGTTCATTGTTTCATTAAGTAATCCCTCTCATTAGCAAGAAAGCAAGTATTTCACTGTGGAGTAAATATAAACAGACCCAAAAGCAAAGGTACTTATTAATACTTATAACCTTTTCCTTTGATAATGGGAAAGTTCTTCTCACTAATATTTTGAGTATTAATAAGCAGCTCATAACAGACTCAAATATTCCAGGGCCCCAGGGAGGCCAGAGTCTGGGTTAGAAACCACTGGAACAGATGGTTTGGTGTTCTCCACATTAGGTCAAAATCCATGTCTTCCTAACTGCTTTTACTCCTTGGTATCTCCTCACCTCCTTAAGATCCCAACTTCCATCTGCTGCCCATCCACACAGTTCTGACATCCCCTGGGGACCCAGAGCTCCCAGGGTGATCAGAAGAAGCAGGGAGGACCTGTTCTCCCATTGCAGGCCCTTGGTGAATACTCAGCTGTTCCCGTCATCAGCACCACCCCTCCCGTGTCAACCAAATACCTTGCAAAATCCTTCTCATGCTGCTGTCAGATCAGATTAGCCCAATACAGATAGAGAAATGAGAGCTTCTAAGGCTGAAAGTGGTGCCTGCACCATCCCACAGCAAGAAACCTTTCCTCTGGATTCCTGAGCCCTGTTCCTGCCCCTGACCTCCCAGCTCTCCCATGGAATAAGCTGGTCACAGGCCCCCAGGCTCCCCCAGCCACCTCTGGCCCCTTGGTCTCTCTTGGTTCACCAGCTTCCTCCTCTTTTCCTGGGTAGACGATCTGGGCGTGGACCCCGAGTTTGACCCAGCAGATGACTTGGATGGAGGCACGGACAAGCGGGGAGAGCAGGTTTGCGGCCCCTGCTTCGCTCCCTGGCTTTGCTGCTCTGCTTGCCCTGCCTGCTTCTTCCTGCCAAACCTGCACACTCTCAGCTCTGTGGGGCCAGTACATGGTGGGGACTCCTGAAGTCTGGGAAGCTCCTCCAAGCCCCCGACTTGGTCCAAGCACTGCCCACAAAACCTTGAGGGAAAGACTTGTGCCTGGGCTGAAATGTTAGCTGGAACCGCTGATTCAAATATTTAATACTCCACAGGCCCAGGTTCCTCCTCTGGTGCCCTGGCCTCTCCCCTAGGGCTCTCTAAACCTCCCCAACATCCAGCAACTAAGAGGGAAGTGCTGGCTCCAGCAGGGGGCTTTCTAGATCCTCTTCCAGAATTCAAGCTGATCAAGGGTGGGTCGTTAAGCCATCACCACTGGCCAGGGAGCTTTAGCCTTGCGATATTAGCCCATCCTTCATGCTGTTGTTGGGGAAGGCAGGGGCTGCGGATCTGGCCTGGCTGGGGATATGCTTTTCTGGGGGCAGTTCTTCTGCCCACTGCTGCCTGAGCATCCTTCCCAGGGCTGACACCCTCCCCCCACCCTGCAGAGTCTCCTCTTTCGACATTAAAACCTGAGGACATGGACCACACTGTGAGGCAAGACCATTTTGTCCTGTCTGACAGTCGTTCTAGGCAGAGACCCAGGCTCCCTTTTGTTTTAGGTTGTTTCTTGGATGGAGGGACCCGACACCGGTTAGGAGAGGCCTCACTCAATGGGGCTTTGTGTTTGCAGACTGTGGCTGTGATGGGGAAAAGCTCATCCTTCTACAAGGGGCTTTGTCTTGGACTTTCTGGCACTGACTTCTGAAGCCAGTGTCCAGGGGGAGGCAGTTGACAGCGGCCCAGGGCCTGGGAATCGGGCCGTTTCTCGGGTTGTCTTGGGCCTGCTTTACAACCTGGGTGAGGCCAGGTAAGTGGAGAGTCAGGCAGAGGGTGTGGTTCGGCTGTTGGATTTGCCAGGGCTGCTTTCAGCTCACAAAGCCGCACGTTCCTTGGGAACCCAGCTCCCGGCTGCTGCCTGTGGATGCCCTGGTTAAGCTGATCTGCATCTCATCACTTTGTTCTCTGTGTTCTTATAGCCTTTGGCTGGTTTTATCGATACGATGGCAAATTCCCAACCATCCGGAAGGTAGGCCAGGACTGAGTGCTGTTGGCAGCTGAGTTTGCTGCGGGTTTTGACCTTTCCCATTGTTTCTTTTCCTGTTGCCTCTCAACAGTGTGGCCACCTGTTTACTGGGGGGGCTAACCCCCTCTGTGCCTCTCTGATGCCTGATGTCACAGGACAGGACGCTCTCACAGGGGCACCGTGGGGGAAGTACTCACAGGTGGAGACCTTCCCAGGTACCATCAGGCTCTGCTAGGTCGGCACAAGGCCCACTGGGCACAGGGCAGGGCAGAGCCATGGCAGGAATCTTCTCCTTTGTTTCTCTGTCAAGTAGAACCAGAGGCTAAGAGCAGAAGCCAAGGTCAGAGAGAGTGAAAAATCCAATTGGGTGCATGCAGGACAGGTTATGAGGCTGACTGCACCAGACACAGACTGGCTCCAGGGTGGGGATTTTTCTGCCTTAGGCTGGATTCAAAGGTGCACCAATCCTAGCTCTATCCTAGAAATTTCCCTGCATGTGCCCAGGATAATGCATTTTTCTGGCCTCTGGGGCCTTGAGTTTTCTCTCTAAATCTTATTCCTATATCTCCAGACCCCATAAAGCTCCCTCTTTTTTTTTTTTTCCTAAGCCACTTTGGCATTTGATTATGAAAATGCTGCTGTTAATATCTGTAGATTGGACATTCAGAATGACTTGGTATTTGGAAATCAGGCATCAGCATAAATCTGGGTGAACTAATTTAGGTGTTATCATTAGACTGGCTCTTTCTGGCAGGATGTCAGTTCCCCAGAAACTAAAGCACTGGCAGCTGGGTGACCTTGATGATATGTAACATCTCCCTGTCTGGAAAATGGGAATATCTGGTATGCTGGAAACAACCACCCCCTTCCTGTAACATGGTACTGTTAAGATAATAGATGGCAGTATTACTCTTGACAGGGGTAAATGTCTTTACCTTAGGAGCACAGATAATGATGTATATGGCACTGAATAAGCACAACAGAGCATCTCAGGGGATCCCTTTCTACACTGCCCCTCTCTCAGAAAGGTCTTGGTCTCATGGGCTGTCCTTTTCATCTTACAGGCTGACTCTATGGCTTATGATATTTCACTGGGTTCAATTTCTAATTCTTCTCTATATACCTATTGTCTCTACTAGACAGATAACACACACACGTGCACACACACATACACACATGCCCCCTCCACAGAGGATCTTACTTGAAAAAATAATAAGAGGAGATGTACAGGTAAATTCTTTTCCAAGCACTAATAACTAGGTAAATCTAAAAGAACTACTGTCTCCTTCACACACACCTCCCATCAGAAATCGCAGCACTTGAGGATCGCTGCTGGTAAAGAGGAAAGCCTGTTCTCCTCTACTCATTAGTCTAGTCACTCCAGAAATCACTTGTGTTTTGGTTTTCATTTCCAAAAGAGAGAAAAATTATGTGAAGGTAGAAGCAAGAGCATCCCCCACCCCCATCTGCCTGTCCTCTCAGTCTGGACCAGAAGGAACATTTGCAGTGAATTTAACTGACCGCTAAAGGACAACAGAATTATGTCCCTCATGCTGACTCTGAAAATCCACTGACATTTTTTTTCTAGAGTTATATAAGATGCTTTGTCTCCAAGCAGCTGGAACCAAGTCCCCAGGTATTACAGGTGGCCTTTGATGGCCGTGATCAGCAATGCACAAAATTCCCCTTATTTGAAAAGATTCAGAGTCTTCCTGGGCCCTCTGGGGCTCAAGAAGCCCAGGCATGTGGCCTCACAAAGTCTATTCTGGTGCCTGAAGGCTTTGTGGTCCTGACTGAGTCCTTTCCCCAGGACTGCTTGAGTAAATTATGCAGACCAACCCTCCTGGTAGGAGCCTGCCATCTGGCAAGAGAGGCAGATTCACACACAGCTAAGTAACCCATACGGAGAAGGCTGCTATGAGATCACTATGCAACGCTATGGGGCAGCTTGCCTTTCTGCATCAGTAAGCAGGTGCTCTTTTCTTGGAGATGGGACAGAAACTCACAGCTCCCTTCCCATCCAGGAGCCCTAGCTCTAAAATCTTAACACTGGTGGTTTTTTTTGTTTGTTTTTGGTTTTATTTTTTAAGCAGTAGAATGGCCATGCCTATTATGATGGTCCCTGTGGGGGGTCATGCCCTTCGTCTAGCAAGCTGCCATTGGGCAGAATGGTTCTGACTCCTCCTGAGGAGGTGTCTGAATCCATAATGCGAGGGTAGAGAGTCATCTGTCAACTGAGCCAAGAGTCTAGTGAACAAGGTGAGAAGGAACCAAGCAGGGCTCTGAAGCAGTGAAAACCGTTTTCTCAAGTGGCTCATAGACTGCTCTGAGAGTGGGGCCCCCGTCTGCTAGATGGGGACTATCTCCAAAGCACCTGTGCACAGAGGTGGTTGTTGTCTTTAGGAAGGGAGGCAGAATGACTCGGTCACAGGTCCATAATGATCCATCAGGCCCCTCTAGCTGTGAACAAAGTTATGTGTCCATTGCTGGCAAACTCAATTTCTCATTCCTGGCCTTGAATGATGGGATGATTCAGGAGTTCTGAGAGCAGGCCCCACCCAGGAAGGCCTGGGAGGGTGAGGGCGAGTTCAGTGAACGTGCGGGTTTCCTCCTTCCCCGTTTCCTGGCCCCTGTCCTCCATGCTGTACGAGGGGCCGACACGCCCTCCTGCCATGCTCCCCTTGCCCCAGCTCATCAGGTTGCAGTGGGGAAACTGGGGGACCTGGAAGACTCTAGTCCAAATTCTGGCACCACCACTTGCTAGATGTTTGACACCAGGCAAGGGACTTCACCTTCATCAAGAGAAGGGAGATTGAACCTGGGTCTTCTGCATTGCAGGCAGATTCTTTACCATCTGAGCCACCAGGGAAGCCCCATGGATGGGATAAGCAGTGTAAACCTCTTGGCACACAGGCAGTCCATAAGTCTTAATTCTCTTCCTTCTTTACTCCTTGGCTTCCCTGCAAGCCCATGGGAGAAGCAGCCAGGAAAGCAGACTTTGTGGGCTAATTCAAACAGGAAAAAGAAGTCCATTTGCCCTCCATCTCCGCACCCCCCCGACCCCCCACCGCCTGCCCTGAGTCCTCTGGAACCCTGAGGGCCATCCTTCCTACCTGCCCCTCCACACCAACTCCCAGTCCTGTAGTTTCTCCCTAGTCCACCTAGTTCAGAGGAAACAGTGGGTTTGGACTCTGCAGGAGGAAAAGGTCTGGAGTTAAAGCAGCAGGACAAAATTGATGTCCTTGGCTCTGGGCTTCCAGGTCTGAGGCTGCCCCCTTCTCCTTTAGCTCAGGACAGAGAATCTCTGTAAATGAGGCTTAGCCAGCTGTCTCAGACTTTCTCTAGAATCTACCAGGATGCATCTGTGGTGTCTGAACATCCAGATAATGGAGAAGGCCTATGCCCAGACACTGGGAAATAAATACAGTGCCTTTTTAAAATACAGCACTTGGAAGCTTACAAAGTGCTTTCATAGATGTTTCATTGGCTCTAGATGGCAAACCTGTGTTTCCCCCATTTTGCAGGTGAGATAAACCAGGCCCAGAGAGGTTAAGGAGCTTAACCAAGGTCACACAGCCTGTTAGTGAACCAGTAAGCTAGTTCCTCTGACTGGCACAGGAAGTGTATCTTGCTCTGTGATGGGTAGCAGCATCCTGCCTGTTCTAAACCCGAAGCCCAGTGCCGAGTGTGACTGAGCAGACCGAGGAGAGGGACTCATGGCGGGGAGGTGCCTGCTGTTGTCTGAATGCCCTGTTTGCTGTGCCGTGCCAGTGTCAACACTGCCTTGTAACCCTTGTATAAACAATGCCACATCTGCTCAGAAAGGAAAGGATAAGAAGAAAGCCAAGTATGATAGCTTTCAGGAGTTAAGAAAGAATAAGAAGGAACTGGAGTTTGAGCAGAAGCTTTACAAAGAGAAAGAGGAAATGCTGGAGAAGGAAAAGCAACTGAAGATCAACCGGCTGGCCCAGGAGGTATGATGTGTCCTGCTCCCAGGCCAGGGAGCATCCCTGGGACAGTTTGGTTGGTCCCCACCATGCTTTGGGGGAACCAGCTAGAGTAGCTGTTCCCAGATGGAGTCTGAGGATGGAGTGAGCCCAGCCCCCTCCCCAGGCTGGAGGGTGAAATCTTCCCACCTCCCCAGCGCGAGACTAGCTTCTGGCTAAGGTGTGTATGTTTGGGATCGAGACTCACCTCCTTGCTCAGGAGTTGGCCTCTCTGCCCAGACTGTGGGTCTCAGGTTGATCTCCATGCACATGCTTAAAGGTCTGTGTCTGTCCTCAATCCCCACCCCCACAGACTGAGCACAAGGCTAGGCCTCTCCTCCTTGGTATGGCCGTAAGGCTGGCCTCCCTGCTCAGGGTTTGAGTCTGAGGCTAACCCTTCTGCCCAGACTGTAGATCTGATGTTAGCCTTGTACTTACCTGTCATTAGATCTGGGTCAGTTTGAGCTCCCTGCCCACCCCGCCCCCGCCATCACCAACTCAGGTTATGCTTCACTTTAAGGCTTCTGAGAATCAGAATGCCAAGCTGATTAGATTACAAAACCAGAGAAATCCTGGAAAATGTGAGATGCATTAGATTTGACATTAGAACAAATTAGCTACAGAATTAAAGATAACATTGAGCTTGTGCTCCTGAGGACAAGGCAGCCTGGAATGAGGGGATCAAGAAACAAACAGTAAAGCTGGACTCTTGGAATGTGCCTACAAAAGGACCATTTTTGGAAAATCCTAAGAGCCTCAGAGTTTGTGGGAATCCTAAAGACAGCTAATCCCATGAAAGGCATATGCCCCTTCTCGAATTCTGCCTACACCTGCTGTAAGCTAACACCCCAACCCCTCTCTCTCTTATTTCCCCTCCACTGGGGCCAGGTGGAATAAGCCTGGGGCTTTTTCTAGGTAGTTGACACATTCAGCAGTACTCTGGGTTTTTTAAGAAGTGCTTTGAACTGTTGACTTGAGTGTGCCACCCATGTGTGACTCAGTGTGCCCTCTGTCCTCTCCATTTTGCTCTGGCCTTGGGTCGCAGGTATCTGAGACAGAGCGGGAAGACCTTGAGGAGTCGGAAAAGATTCAGTATTGGGTGGAAAGGCTCTGTCAGACACGCCTTGAGCAGATTTCCTCTGCTGATAATGAGATTTCAGAGGTAACAGAGCCCTTCCCAGAGCCCTTCTGTCTCTTAGACCCTCCTGCTGCCTTTGGAACCACCCACCCTGGGGACAGCGGGAGGCAGCCTGGCCACTGACAAGCTTCACCCTCCAGGGCCGCTGACCAGCCCGCTCCATGCTCCCCTCTTGAGGAGGGAGGTGTGTCTGTATTTCTGGGCTTATTTCCAGAGTGACCTCTAAGTCCCAGCCCAGCAGAAATGATCCGTGAGGCCTGCTGTCCTGGCGTAGTTATTAGGGGTGTATGTCTCCCTGTCATGTGCATTCCAGTTTAGATGGTGAACTATACGGTTGCCTTTTCATCACTCCCATGGGTTTGGGTACCCCCTACTGGCCGCCTGGTATGGGGTCAGCTGGGCACCCAAGTGGCAGAGAATTGACTGCCCCTCCGCTTCCAAGGTTTGGGTTTGAGGGTGGTGGGTCTCCAGCAGCAAGAGAAACAGATGAGCATTAGACTCGGTGTATTGTGAAGTGGGGCGCTCCTCAGTGACAGAGCTTCCTTGCCACCCCCAGATGACCACAGGGCCCCCTCCTCCCCCGCCCTCTGTGTCTCCCCTGGCCCCGCCCCTGAGACGCTTCGCAGGCGGCCTGCACCTGCACACCACTGACCTGGATGACATCCCCTTGGACATGTTCTACTATCCCCCCAAGAGTGCCTCTGCCTTGCCTGTGATGCCTCATCCTCCACCCTCCAACCCACCCTCCAAGGTCCCCGCGCCCCCTGTCCTGCCCTCATCGGGCCACGTGAGTGCCTCTTCCTCACCCTGGGTGCAGCGCACTCCACCCCCCATTCCCATCCCTCCCCCGCCCTCCATTCCCACCCAAGACCTCACTCCCACTCGCCCACTGCCCTCGGCACTGGAAGAAGCGCTGGGCAACCACCCCTTCCGCGCTGGGGAGACAGGCAATCCAGCAGAGGACTGGGAGGCCAAGAACCACAGTGGGAAGCCTGCCAACTCTCCTGTCCCCGATCGGAGCTTCCCACCCACCCAGAAGGTACTGCCTCTGTTCCGCATGCGATGCAGGGAAGCAGGAAGAGTGGGCCGGGCTGCTGTTTCCTACGCCTTCTGCTCCTGCGAGTGCAGACGGGAGGAAACATCACCCCAGCCCCTTTTCCAGGCACTGGCTCCCCAGCCTGCAGTTGTGGACTTCCTGCATGTCTGTGGCTTCTGCTGATTCTGAAGTGCTGCATGGTATGGTGAATTGCCTGTGATACTTGGGGTGAGCAACAGTGTATCAGTGATGATTGTTCTCTCTGCTCCTCTTGGCTAGTATCGCTGGTAACCTTCACTGTAGCACTTGCAAGTTTGTGTTAATGAAGAGCCAGAGCTCTATTTATATGCCAGGTAGTCCTTTCTTGTTATTAGCTCAGGAAGCCTTGAATGTGGTGAATGAATCCTCTGTTTAACAGGGGAGCGGTATTAGACTCTGTAAATGAGGTGATAACACCGTCGGTCCACTGAAGTATTAAGACATTACCAAACCTTTTTCTATGACACTAGCCAACTATATTAGCTTGAAGCATAATACCCAGAAATTTCTGGCCAACTGCCAGCTACGGAAAAAAAATGAAAATGGATAGCTCGTAGAAAGCTCCAAATTTGCAGCTAAAAGATTAGGGCCCTTTTTCTTGGATGTCAGCAGGCAGAACAGTGATCTTTCTCAAAAAGACATATTCCTCATTAATTGTTCTTTAGCCAAAGACTAAGAGGCAATCCACAGTGAAGACACAGAGCTTTGATCCCTGAGAGGGAAAAACGAAATATTTCTCTGCTCCAGTAGCTGTAAGGGAAGAATTGAGTCAGAACTACAGCAACTCATGTCGACTAAGAGTGGGGTTTGAGGGCAGGGTAGTCAGTAGTACCTGATCAGCTATTTTTATTAACCTTTGCTGCATGGGTTTGGGTTCCTGCAGACTAAGCATCTCAGAGCATTCGGGAGTGCCTGGAGAAGGAATTTGGGAACGAAGAAAGTGCCAGATGCTGACAAGGCTGCAACTGCCAGCAGGGGGCTCTCAGAGGCACTCCCAGTGGGGTCCTGAACCCTGACAGAAGTCTGGCATTCCCAGGATGTCTTGCCCCCAGGCCCAGCCAGAGCAGGTTTGCAGGGGGCTGAGTGCGTCTGGCACAGAAGCCAACATCCTTCTTGAGGGGGCCATCCACCCAGATGGGCAGCAGCTTCTCCTCCATGTATTCAGCTCAGTAATCAGCTGAGCACCTTCCCTGTGCTTCTGTGTTGGGGCCGTGGTGGCAGTGTGCAGGGAGCAGAGCTGAAGACTGCACAGAGACAGTTGGCGCAGTTGTGCTCTCCAGGACTCAGCTGAAGGATTAACTGCTGACCAGGCAGGAATCAGCTATAGCAGCAGCACAGGCTAGATGCTATGGGAGGGATTCATTCTAATGGAAGGTTGACGGCACCTCTTTAGAGCTAAGCCTTGGGGGATAGTGATACATGTAGGATGGGAGAAGGCTATTGCAGGTGCCATGGACATAGCAATGGTGAGAAGGAGCTACCCAGGTTTGGATCCTGGCTCAGTTGCTGGCTCTATGACTTGGGGCATGCACTGCCTCATCTGTCTGAGCCTGAGTTTTCTCATCTGTAAAATGGGAATGCTAACAGCACCTACTTATTACGAGGATCAAGTGAATTAACACATGAACTCATTCTAAGTTAATACTTGGAGCACACAGAAGGCGCTCAATAGACAGTACCTGTGATCAGTGACAGATCAGGATACAAGAAAACTTGGGTGAAGCTGCGAACAGGAGGTCAGAGGTAAACTGCAGCCTTCTGAGTTAGGGTCAAGATTCAAAGCCAGGTCCCACTTTCTTGGATTCCTCCAGTCATCATGAAGTTTCCCACTGTTAGTTCCTGATCAGAGCAGAGAGAAAATTAAAAGCTCCCCCCACACAAGGAGCCTCTGAAGAACTGGACCCTAAATGCCTTAAGGGACATAAAAGCCGCAAAGGTTGGGGGTGAGCTGTCTCGGTGAGCTTCATCTCTCCTGCATCAGCACTTGGGTCCACGCACCACTGACCCTGCCCATCCTCCTCCTCCCTGCATGCTCGGGCGAGGGTCATCAGTGCTTCAGTAGGACGTGTGGCATCACACGTCTGCACAGTCAGCCCTGCCCCCAGCAGGTCTCAGGTGGTGGAAACAAACACCCGTGTCCGCCGCACAGGCACCTGCCAGGGGAAGGTTTCCAGGGCACTGTCCGCCCCCAGCCCCATGCGTCCACTTACCTACTAAGTCCTTCATTTACTCATGTAACTTGTTTAGTGACTCCTACTCTATGCCAGACGCTGTGCTGGGCACTGAGAGCCAGCACAAGATGGACAGCCCAGTCCTGAGTCTGGTGGGAGGACAGCCGAGTCAGCAGGAAATGCCCGCACACCATGACAGATGAGGGAAACGCAGGAGGGGTGGGGAGGAAAAGCTCAAGGAATGGTCCCCAAAGGTGGTGACACCCAAGCCGACACCTGGGCAGGTAAAGCAGGAGGCAAGAGCATGTGCAAAAGCCTCGAGGCAAGGAAGCCGAGCGCTGTGGAGGCTCAACCTAGTCAGCGTGAGGAGGACAAGGAGTGAGGGATGAGATTGCCAAGGAAGGTAGAGAAGCCCCTGGGCGCTGATCCAAGGAGCTTGGTAGTCAGTGAGGACCCGTGAAGGGTTCGAGGCAGGGCTGTGACCCGATTTGTCTTGCCCAAGATGATCAAGTGGGCCAGAGCCAAGAAGACATGCTGCATCAGCTCTCCTGATGCTGTGCTTACTGGTCCGCCCTCCCAGCCCCCGCCTCCAGGGCCTCTGTGCCCACCCACCAGGAGCAGCAGACGCTGCGTGTGCAGTCCGGGGACTGCAGCTGCCTCCTTAGAAAGAGAAGGGGATGGGTGGCACCCGTGGCCACTGAGGGGGAGCCTTGAAAGTATCCTGTAAGTGACAGTGCCCACTGGCGCCCCCACAACAGGCTCCAGCTCAAGTCCCTGATTCCTCGGAACCACCCAAACGTTTCTGTAGCCTCAGGACACACTGCGGCCGATGGACTTCTTGTCCCTCTGCTGAAGGTCACACACCTAGCACATCCCGCAGGGCGAGTGGGCCAGCCTGGCTCAGTGCATGGTGTGAATTTGCCTTTGTGTCAAAGTGCCGTGGTTGGCTTGGGTCACCCACCTCATGACCTCACGTGGGCCTCTCTTTAAATTAACCCCTGTAGACATTCTGCCCAAGCCCACAGCCTCCACGAGGCCCTGGCGTGTCCACCATCTCCAAGCCTGTCATGGTCCACCAGGAGTCCAACTATGTCTACAGGCCACCTGTGAAATCCGAGGTCCTGGTAAGCCCCTCAGGTCCCCTGCAAGGCTGCTTCAGAGGAGTGGACATGGGCTGTCCCTCCTGGCTGCTGCTGCTGCCTCTAGAGGAAAAGCGAGGTGGGATTCAAACTCACATCAGAGTCTGTAATAACTCTTTGTAAGGCTAATAACCTTCTCGTTAGCCAGGCGGTGAATCCATGTGGGTATAGGTGGGTGTTGCCACAACCAGTGAAATTCCTGTTCCTCACTTGATCAAACGGCCTAGAGCACCATCTCAAAGTAAAAATAATAACAGGACTGATTATTATCAGCCTCCATGTGTCAGGCTCTGTAAGGCCCCATTTAATCCTCTCAATAATCCAGTGAGATGGTTCCTTTGCTACCCCTGTTCAACACTTGAGGAAACTGAGGCTTAGAGAGGTTAAGTAGGTTGTCCAAGGCAGAGCCAAGTCTGACTATTTACTCCAGTCTTTCAGACTCCAAAGCCCAAGTTCTTATCTCCATGCCATTTTGTCAAAACCTACAGCAATTCCAGTTGCCCTGGCCTGAGCCCCTAAGGCCTGTGGTGGGTCACCCTCAGATGGGGCAGTGAGCAAAGCTGACCCATTTCCCTTCTCCATTTCTCGCCTCACTCCTCACTGGGGCCGGGAGTGTGGGGTGTGGTCCTGGGGGGCGGGGCATGGTCTACCCTCCCACTCCCGTCACCTATGACTGAGCAAACGGGGGTCAGGTGCACCCCCTCCAGGGGTGCCAGCCACTGACAGGCCGCCCACCCATGGTGGGAAGAGCCGTGCTAGAGTTCATATTCCCCTCTCAAGGAAAGCCTATCCAAATGTCAGGGTGGGGCCACTCGGATACTTACTTTGAGTTTTAGCTGTCCTCTCAGCGCCCCAAAGAGCGAAAGTTCACTCTCCCATGACAGCCTGCAGACGCCTCCGCATTGCGTTTTCAGGCTGATGACAAGGGGTGGTGTCTGCTTGCCTGGGACTGGTAGCTGCTGTGTCTGGGGGTGTTGAGGCCCCCTCCACCATAAACCAGGCTGCGTCTGTCTGGGGAAGGATGTTGGCCAGGCAGCCTCAGGCTGGCAGGCCCAAGGCCTGGCACCAGGGGGCAGATGAGACCTATTGGGAGAGTCCAGCATAGATTTTCTTTTTTTCCCCTCTGGCAGCCACAGGAGATGTTGAAGAGGATGGTGGTTTATCAGACAGCGTTCCGACAAGTAAAGGATCCCCGTCGTGTGTCTGTGGACCTTTGCGCCTCCTTCTGCCCCTCCCGCTCTGGCCTCTCTGGGGGCGCCTGTCAGCTCCAAGGGGGCCCCAGGCACCATCTGCTGGCAGCCTCAGGCCAAAACTGTGTCCCCCATTCCCTGTGGCTCTGGGCTGGGGGTTCTCATATAAGGTGGGAACCCTGGGGTGAGACTCCATGCCCAAGCTGAGAAGGCTGCAGGTCCCTGGGCACTCACCTCTTTTGCTGCCGTTTGTTCATAGAGGAGCAGGAAGAGGGAACGCTCAGAGTGTCACAGAGGCCAAGATGGCTGCTTGCTGCAGCCTAGAGAGAAAGCACTGCCTGAGGCATTTCCCTGCCCCTGCCCCTCCTTTCCTTCTCAAGGCAGATCACAGCTTCAACAAACCCCACTTGGCCCCAAACCAGCATCAGGAAGAAAGTGGGGCCCAAGGACCTCTATCTGCAGGGGCACACCTGTGCACGGGGCCCGCAGAAGTCCTTGCTGGTCCCTGAGTGGGTTCAGGCAGGCAACCATTTGTCATCCCACCTCCTGGGGCTTATACCGTCAGAGCCGGCCGTTGGTTTAGCCATTGCTGATGAAAGAGCCCAAGATGGAGATCTTGCAGCCAACATCCTCGTGTGTGCATGCTCAGACATGCCCGACTCTGCCACGCCATGCACTGTAGTAGCCTGCCAGGCTCTGTCCATGGGATTCTGCAGGCGAGAATATTGGAGTGGGTTGCCATTTCCTCCTCCAGGGGATCTTCCCAACCCAGGGTCTGAACCCATGTCTTCTGTGTCTCCTGCATTGACAGGCAAATTCTTTACCACTGAGCTACTCAGGAAGCCCACCAACATGCTCACCAATAGCCTAATATCTGACTACAGGCTGAAACAGACTGCAGGCAGGGAAGGAAGGGGAGGTATCAGCTGTACAGTGAGACAGGAGGGCCTTCTAAGGAGGCTGTCCCCAACCCACTGGGCAGTGACAGGTACCCAAGGTGTCCTGTGCCAAGCACTGTTTATAACTACTTTATGTATTTTAACTCTTTTAATCTTTACCAGAACCTAGAAAGTAACCGCTTATATCATCCCCATTTTATAGATGCAGAGAGATTGGGAATCATGCCCTTGGTGGCACAGCCAGTGTCAGACCTTGGGTTGGAATTTAACCTAAGAGGTCGGGCTCCACAGTCAGGCTCCTAAATTCTCTACCTCCCTCTTGGGCATGAATGTCACCTCTCTGGGTCCCAGTGTCTCCAGTCTGTTGGATGAAGGGCTAACTCCCTCTTCAAAGGCTGACCAGCGCTAGTTGGTTATAGATCTCTCATCTGAATTCATGCAAGGCACAAGTCCTTGCAATCTGGCCTGTGGCTGAGAGCAGATTCTCAGAGGGAAGGAAAGAGGGAGACCCCTGGCCAGCACAGCTCAGTTTTCCAGAAGAAACAGCCATGGGTAGGCAGAGACCTCTTGGTAGAAGAGAATTGACTCCACGTCCTGCCATTACCCTTCTTGCCCGTGGATTTGCTGCACCCCTTTCTCTCTCTGCTGCCCTGACACCCACATGCCAGCCTGGGAGTGGCCTCAGAGCTGGGCCGGGCTAGAGACCCCCAGGCTCTTTGGGGGTGAGCCTGAGTGATGAAGGCTCATGAGGAGGCAGGGGAGGCAGATGCCCAGGGACCTGTCTGCTGTTCTCTGGCCCCTGTCTTGTGCCCTGAGCTTGGTTGTTCCGTGCTGGGCATGGAGGAGGCTGTGGCCACCCATGATGCCAACCACAGGCCCCAGGGGACTCAGTATGGCCCAGGTGACTGTGTGCTGGGGGATGGCTCCACTCAACAAAGCATGTATGGGCATCGGTCACAGGGCTTCTCCTTTGCACCCACCTTGCCAAGGGGACTGACTGAGGCTTGGGGTGCCCAGCCCCTCAGTCTGTGGACCCTGGGCTCCCACTGCCTGTGCGTGACTCCTGGAAAGACTGTGCTTTCTGACTTTGCTTCCCCTTCTCCCTTCTCATCACTTTATTTCTACTTCTTGGGGATGTTGTCCCCACAGCGCCCACTAAGCCAGGTCCTCTGAACTGAGGGCCTCCCTCCTCCTCCCTCGGCTAGAGTTCTGGGGGAGCCTTGCCTTCTAGATAAGCATGACATGAAGAATGGTACTGGGTACTGGGCAGGCACAGACACCCCCTTTTCCTCTGGGTGCCTTACATCCCTTCCCCATGCCCATCATGCTGTAGCTGGTTTCCACAGGAAGACCCCTAAGCTGTATTGTCCTTATTTAGGGGCTAGAGCAGTGGGTGGAGAAAAGCTTGGCTTCACCCCCCAGAACCTCGACCTGGATTCCGGTGGGCTTGGAGGGACTGAGAAAGGGCTTGAAAGACCTAAAGCTGTGGGCAACCTTCAGCAAGGCTGCCCAGACCACCTTGACATCAGCAGGTGCCCCTGCCAGCCACAGATGCCCGCCCCTCCAGAACAGCGCAGGGTCCAGGGCTGGGGTCCTTCAAATGCTTCCCAAGCTTCCTGCTTCTCCCAGACATAGATGCTCTGGCTGTTGGGGTGACCAGCCTCCTCCCCACATCCCCCATGCTGGCCACAGCTGCCCCCTTACCCCGCCGCTCTCTCCCTGCCTCCTGCTATTCACTGTCCTCCTTCACCCTAAGATTATTTCCTGTAGTGCCCCTGGAGGAGCCCGAAGCCCTTACACTCTCTCTTTGCTTCCAGGATTTCCGGAAATATGAGGAAGGCTTCGACCCCTACTCCATGGTGAGAGATGACTCTCCTCCCCTGGGGAGTAAGCCCAGGAGCAGGGGGCCGGGGGTTGTGGTCTATTTGGTGGCGATGCCTTCTGGGCTCTGAGGGTCCTGGGGATGAGTTAGGGGCTGTGAAGAGCCCCAAGGAGGCTCTTGCCTGTGAAGGCTTCTTTCAAACAGCATTCCACTGTGAAGTGTGTGTGCGTGTGCTTTATAACAATAGTTACACTTGCTGAGCACTAACTGCGTACCAGGCACTGTGCTGGTGACACCTGGCATGCTGTCCCCCAGTCCTCGCAACAATCCCAGGGACAAACCATCTCTGTGTATGGGTGTCCATGGGGCCCCCAGTTGATGACTGATAGGAGTGGGGTGGGCAGGGCCCCCTTGTCCATCCCTTCTCCAGGGCCCAAACTCCCACAGGTGCCTGGCTTTCGCTCCCATCCCTGCCCCCACCTGCATCCTTCACCCTGTCTTCTTCCTCTAGTTCACCCCAGAGCAGATCATGGGGAAGGATGTCCGGCTCCTGCGCATTAAGAAGGTATGGGGCACACGGAGGTTGGGCGGGGACCACGCTTCTCTGTCCCTGCCCCCTCCTGTCTTGGTCCCTTGTTTCTCCTACTCTCAAAGTGACTCCTGGGTGACTTCTCAGATCCCCACTCTCCTCCGCCCCCCTGGGGACACCCCTTCCTCTGGTGGGACCACGTGCCCAGGACCCACTTGGTGCCCACGTCCCATTTTCTTGCTGACGGCACTGCCCGTCATTGCCCCCCATGACTTCTCCTGCCCTCTCTGTGGCCCCGACAAGCGGGTCCTGGGTGCCCAGGTGCCCACAGTCTGTTGTCTGCTTGGCTCCAAAGGCCTGTTTCCCTCTCATTAGGAGGGAGCTTTAGACCTGGCCCTGGAAGGCGGCGTGGACTCCCCGATCGGGAAGGTGGTTGTCTCCGCTGTTTATGAGGGTGGAGCTGCTGAGCGGCATGGTGAGTGGGGACCAGCCGTGCTCAGGTTTGGGGATGGTGTGATGGTTTTACCAGCTCCTCCAGGAAAGCAAACAGCAGCCTGCTGGGAGCGGGCTGACAGCTCTCAGGAATGCTCTCCCCGCTAGATCCAACCACCAGTCCCACATGTTGCCTGCAGGCACATGATGGTGTTGGGATCTGCGAGCAAAGAGCCACGCAGACACCACTCTGCCCTCCAAGGGCTCCCTGTTTAGGGGTGGAAACATCCTCAGAATCACCGAATGCTGACTGTACCAGTGTGGTGTGCTGCAGGCTGGCCAAGGACTGAGAGGGTAGAGGAAAGCTATGGGAACCCTGAGGGCCTAACCCACTGAGGGAAAGGGGGCAGCCTGGAGGGCTCCCTGCGACGGTGATACCTGAGCTGAGCCTTTAAAGGTAAGTAAATGTTTGCCTTGAGAAGGAGAGAAGAAGCTTTCCAGACAGAGAGGACCACACAAGTAAAGGCAAGAAAGAAACCGCTGAAACTTTACCTGTGCTTTTAACAACGATAAGAGCTAACATCTGTCCAGAACTAGCCGTGCACCAGATGTTATTCTAAGTACCTGCATATAGCCTATGTCTAAGTATTTCATGTGCATTAACCTGTTTAATCCGTATACAACCCTGAGAGTAGATCCGGTTATCACTCTCATTTCACATCTCAGGAAACTGAGGCACAGGAAGGGTTCAGGGCCTGCAGCCAGTAGCAGTGGAGGCAGCACTTGGACACAACTGTTTGGTCCTTTGCTTTACTGGCCAGCACAAGTGCCACCCAGCTTGGGACCTTCTGCAGCAGATCTTCTTGCTTTGCCTTGATCCTCTTACCAACAAAAAAACACCCCCTGCTAATGAGTGTAGCCTCTGTGGACCCAGCACAGACTCATGCTTCAAATGACCAGCCCATTCATGTGTCAGTGTCCAAAATGCCACCACTAATGAATTCTTCTTCCAGTCCGGCAGCTTTTCAGTACTCCTGACTCCTCGTGGAGGAATAGATGTCCTTGAAGGAGGAGTCCCTTTACAGGCCAAAGAGGGCTTCCCTGGTAGCTCAGATGGTAAAGAATTTGCCTGCAATGCAGGAGACCAAGGTTTGATCCCTGAGTAGAGAAGATCCTCTGGAGGAGGGCATGGCAACCCACTCCAGTATTCTTGCCTAAGAAATCCAATGAACAGGGGAGCCTGGTGGGCTACAGTCCATGGGGTCACAAAGAGTCATACATGACTGAGCGATGAACACACCACACACTCTTACAGGGAATCCCGGGGTCAGATCCCTTCTCGACAGTGCTAGGCTGGAGTCTCTCCCACAAGCTGAGGTGAGAACAGAGGGCGGTGCGGGCCTGAGGAAGGGGGTGGAGTGATGGCAAGGGGACCTGGCCACGGTGGCAGCCAGGCTTCTGTGAGTTACTAGGGTGAGTCCAGCTCAGCCTCCCATGGCCTTCATGAGCTCGCCCCTCACAGCCACACTCTGAGCCTTCATTTCTGCCATAGGCGGGGGTCCTGCTCAACCAGGCAGCTGCCAGGGCCCACCTCTGCCCACCCGGCTCACAGCCTCCTCCTCTGCCCTCCTTTCCTGCACCAGCTGAGGGAAGGGTCGGTGCTCAGCCCCACCTGTCTGCCATGTCTAGCAGGGAAAGAGCACCAGGATGGCTGGGTGACTTCCTGGGCCCTCCCCTCCTTATGAAGCCCCAGCCCAAGCACTGTCTTATTGGCCCTGCGGCTCCATCTTGGGTTTGTACAAAATGAAAATGTGAAAGCTGCCTCTGCCCGGGCCCACTGTCCAGAAGAAGCTGCTGTCTACAGTTTGGTCCCGCACTGCTTGGACATACAAGCAGCTGGTGAAATTCCCCCAGGAGCACATGTGTTTTAAGCCACCACAGTTGCCATCTTCAGTAGCACACACCACAGTCTGGTAGGCCTTCGTGTCCACGAGGCTCCTGGGTAAGCTGTGTCAACATAACACAGAATGTTCCGTGGACACCAGGACTGGGAGAAAGTCCTCAAAAAAATAAGAAGAGGCTCTGAAGTTGAAGATGTGTGGGGAAACCACGCATAATCAACTTCTTGGAGAGGCACAATGCATATCAGGATACTCAAGCATACTGTATTAGTATATTCAAGGCTCTGACAAGTCCTGCAGCGAGTACTTCCATTTAGTTTATAACTTCAGCCTTTCTCAAACTTATCAGATCATAGGTCCGCTTATCCAGGAACACCTTCAACCACATTCATTCAAGATCTGTTGAATTCCTATTTTGTTTTAGGTATTTCATTAAGCACTGGATACGTGGTGGTGAATCAAAAATACAATCCCTGCCCTTATGGAGCTGACGGTCTGATAGGGGAGAGCACCAGTCAACAAATAGATATATGATTACAAATTGTGAAAATGCTGTACAGGAAAAGACCAGGAGAATACTATGTTATGAGAGAATAATAGGAAAGATCCACTTGAGATTGAGTGTGGGGAGTGAGTCAGAGACGACCTCTCAAGGGTTTTATCTCAGACTTGGAACAAATGAGGAAAGAGTGAAGGCAAGTGCTCCAGGTGAAACAGCATGTGAAGGCTCTGAGGCAGGAAAGGACTCGGGCTCGGGGACCTAAAACCAGCCAGAACGGCTGAAGCACAGAGAGGGAGGGCTCACAGAAGTAGCTTGTGTTTCTGGTTAACCTCACCGGAAATGCAGGTCAGCCTTCCTCTGCAGTCAGAGGGACAAAAGTTGGGTTGGCAGTAATTCATCACTGGTGTCCTGATTCTGCTGAGCTCAGGGGAGGGCGTGTGGATGGGGTGGGAAGGAAGTGCTGCCTTTGAATAACCTGGTCAATTGTTTCCCCTCATGCTTTCTGAACCTATATGAGCTTTCTGAATCCAAGAGTCAGGCCTTTCTGTGGCCCTACAGTGACGCCCTGTTTTCCGCGTACAGCCCAGTTGCATGTCAGCCTTCCTTTCCTGCAGGTGGCATTGTGAAAGGGGATGAGATCATGGCCATCAATGGCAAGATCGTGACAGACTACACCTTGGCTGAGGCTGAGGCCGCCTTGCAGAAAGCCTGGAATCAAGGGGTAAGAACAAACCCCCTCCCTTCTTCCCTCCTTGGTCTGCCTGCCTCAAACCCTGGCCTCTTCAGCCAGACCTTACAGTCAGGGTGCCCCATCCCAGGGCAGATATCCAAGGTCCAGGTAACTCTTGGGTGACACCCGCATATCCTATCTGGCCAGTGATCTTAATCTGACAAAACAGAATTCACAAAGTCAGTTTCTGACCTTGAGTCCAAAAACCAAGTAGCATAAATAGACTTCACCAGACCAGCTGTGGCAACCCACTCAAGGAGACTTAAGTCTTCATTAAGTACATGCCAAACAGGAATCAAAGAGTGCTTGGGGCTACCAGAAAGCATTAACAGAAGTAGAGGGCCCAGAATGGAGGAGGGGCTGGTGGCAGTCTGCTCTGGCTCATTAGACACCCACCTGGGTCAGGACTGCCATGTGAGGTCTCCCAGGCTGTGCACTGCACAATCAGAGCGGGTGCCCTCCTACAGACTACAGTGTGAATGGTGCCCGCTCATGTTGTGCAGTGCACAACCTGTGCAACTATATGCAGGCAGCCGAGCCTGAGCTATTAAGTTCAGTGCCGAGGATGCTGACCAGATGGGCCTGGGACCCCCATGAAGGGATGTGGAGAAGACAAGACTTACGGGTAACATGATGACTGTCTCTGATTATCTGAAGTGCTGCGTTAGGGTGGAGGGAACAGAGTGTTTTCTGTGATTTTGAGGGCAGAACCGGATTGGATGGAGGGAGGTCCCGGGGAGAGATTTCAGTTCAATATCAGGAATGATTACATGGTAGAGGGGCCTAATGATATTCCACAGAATTTGTGTTGGATATACCCAAGCCAAGGATGGACAATGAGGAACAAGATAAGGATGGAGGTGGTTCCATTGAGGGGATTTAAATGTTAGGAGCAGAAAGAGCCTGAAGTTCCCTGATTGGCTGTGCATCAGAATGACCTAGGGAGTTTGTTGAAAAATGCTGTTTCCCAGGACCTAACCTCAGATTTCTGGGGACCAAGTCCATGAATCTAGAATTTGGAGAAATTTCCTGAGTGATTCTGTGGTTTTTGCCTGACTGTGGTCCACAGATCACCATTTGGGAATCTGGTGTCATTTAAGGACCTGGCAACTCTGGTCTCAGTGGTTCTGAAACCTCAGAGACTGGAAGCTTCCCCAGACCAAAGGATTGCACCGTGAGAGTCCTCCCCACCAGGAGGACCTCCAGCCCCACCTGGGCCCACCTTCCCATGGGGAGAAGATCCCAGCTGGCTGGTCCTGGGCCATAGTGCCCAGGCATGGGAACGGAGTGTCAGGGGCAGATACACCGCGACCACTGAGCATGCCCCAGAGTCACACAGCTTCTCCCCACAGGACTGGATGGACCTTGTCGTCGCCGTCTGTCCCCCCAAGGAGTATGACGATGAGCTGTAAGTGTGTGTGGGCGCCTGGCCCACTCTGCCGTCTTCCTCCTCGTCCGGAATCTTGGCCACTTTCTCTCACCCCAGCCCCACCCCTCTTCCAGCTTGAAGGAATGACCCAAGCACACAACATCTAGTAATAATTGATCCTAGAAAGCTCTCCGTCTAGAACAAGCCTAGAACAAAGTCACAGTCCTCAAGTATTGCCAGAGCTGTCTGCAAGTCCATCTTGTTCAAATTCTTCTTTCCATCTGGAAAACAGGACAAGTAAACAATGAAGTAGGGACAAAGCCTCAGATTTCTGATTCTCCAAGCAACCCTTCGTCTCCAGCCCTATCACCAGCTAGTTTAAAGACTTCTGTGTCTTTTGTTCTCCAGAAGGTCTTCCTGATCCTTAGTTCCTTTACCTCGTGTAGCCAGGGCCATAGGTTTCAGCCCCACCCTGCAGGTTTTCCTTGGTCCAGGGCCTGTCTTTATGTGTGTTTCATTCCTGTCTCAGTGTATATCTCTCTGTCTCATTCTGTCTCTCTTGCCCCTCCCTCCCACTCCCCCATCCTTCCTGTCCCTCTCTCTCCCATTCACTCCTCTCCCCTGCATCCTTCTCGCCTTCATCACTCTCCCCCTTCTCTTGGCCTTCATCCTCACTTCATTACAGCACCTCCCCCACCTCCCTGCTTGCCTGTCACAGCTGTGCCTGCTCGCTCCCCATCCCAGCAGAGGCTGAGTCCTATATGTCCTAGAGAGAAATCAAGGTCTTGTAGCAACTAATTCTGGAACCCAGGGTCCAGGCAGGACCCAAAGCAGGAGCCCAGTGAAGGGAGAAGTCCAGAGGCTCTCTGCCTGGAGTAACCAAGCCCTGTTTTGTGTTTCCTGCTCCGCTCTGCATATGTAGCCCCTCTCTTCCCTCTTCTGCAGCCAAAAGCCCCCAGCCAGTCTGAAAGCTCCTTGAAGACCATGCTCCCGTGCTTAGACATGGGTTCCTCCTGCAACCAGAGCCCGGCAGCCCCCACGGTGAATAGGCAGGGGGGCTGCATGTCGTGGCCATCTGCTGCCCACGCTGTCAGCACGTTCTTTGGACTGGTATCTGGGGGATGTGCCATCCCTGAAGTGTCACCTGGGCCTGCTGGTGATGACGCTGCAATTCTGTGGGACTCAGAGGCCCTCCTGCTCAGCAAAGCCGAGCAGAGCCCAGTTTGTAGCGTGCTTGAGATCTGGGTGTCCTCCCTCACCACAGGCCTGGGGATCTGCCCTGGGTCCCCACCGTACCCCCTGAGCAGGATGGAGCAGTGAGCACCATTCTCTGCTGGGCACAGGCAGTGCCTCAAACCAGGTATGATGGGCTGAGAGAGCCCAAAGGAAGCACAGCCTGGATTTCCCCTTCCCTGTGAGCCCACCCCTCGGAGCTCTACCAGGACACTGTCCTGGAGTAGAGCCGGGGCAGTTTAGAAGCTACTGAGGCTGGTCCAGAGAACCAGGGCTGGCCTATCTGACTGGTCCATGTCCTGTTGTGACCTGTGGCCTGAGCCCGGCTCAGGCCAGACTGTCCTTGGTGCCTTCCCTCCCCCTTGACTCTGGACTCTACCTGTGGGACACTGTGGAGCCCAGCTTGGGGATATATTTCCTGCCCTGTGACAGGACGGTGCCCATGGAGAGAGCTGGTAGGTGGCCGTGAACCTGGGGTTTGGTGTGGCCTAAAGCCCACAGCTGGCAGCTTCGGGGGCAGACCGAAGCCTGGATGTGCTGACTTTTTGGTTACAAGTTTCTTAGAACATTAGAACCTCATGCTCCCAAGTCAGTTGACCTCAACTGTGCCTGTGGCTGGCGGGGTGGCCTCAGTGGCCCTGTGTTTTCCGTCACTTGCCATCTGCTGTTTTCAAGGGACCTCAGCCCCTTTGCCTTCTGGTCCCCTCTTACCTCATCCCTGGTGTCCCTCCTGCTCCCTCCCTGGCTCCTGTGTGCCGCGGCTATGGCTGGGGTGTGGCTGCTTGGGGCCTGCACTGAGAGGGGCATCCGGAAACCGGCAGTGCTTTGTGCCTCTGGGGGTGCAGTGTGCGCTCCCTGCCATTGGCCTTGCCCTCGGCTGAGTGCCTGCCTGCAGGCCTGCACCCGCCTGGTTTGTTCCTCTTCCCCACAGGACCTTCTTCTGAAGTTCAGAGGAGAAAACAAATTCACCCCTAGAAGCCAGGGAGCTGCGGCTCCACCCTCCTGATCGTCACGCCGGGAACCATCTGAGACACAGCCGCCTGCAGGCTCCCTGGAAACCCGCAGCCACCCCCCAGGGATGGCAGACTTCCTCTGACCTGGAAGCAGGGCTGCGTAAGGAGCACCTGGGCCACCCTTCTGAAGGCCAGCATGGAGGGAGGGAGCAGCCAGCCGCTCTGAAGAGGCCCTGTGATCCAGACTCTTCTGCCATTCCCCGGGCCCAGTGAATCTGGGAGACTCCTCCCTTGAGCTCTGCTAGGACCTGACTCTTGGGTCTCTCTCTCTCTCTCCCCCCATCCCTCTCCTTCTCCTGATCTCCTTGCTGCTATGATTGATGCCACACCTTACTCTGAACTCATTAATAAAATAAGCAGACTTCTTTTCTAGCTTATAGGACTGAGTGTGGCTTTGGACAGCAGGTTCAAGGCTGTCAAATTAAAATTCATATAGTTTTGCCTCCTATTCAAGAATGAGAAACAGATCTGGGTGCCGGGATCTGGGACGGACTTGAAGGATGTGATCCAATGGCTAGGGGCTGGCTTGGAGCAGCGGGCTGGGGAAGCTGGAGACAGGCTGGGCTCTTCAGTGTCTTCTCAGCAGAAGGATGGCAGGAAATGAAGCTCTTGTGGCAGGGACTTTGCTCAATTCCAGAAAGTATAGCTGAAGCCTGCAGCTCCAGAGGGTCACCTCAAGGTGTGAGGTGTCCCAGTTTCTCTCACAGCATGGTCACAGCTATTTCTCTTGAAGTCACCAAGACAGGATGTGAGCAAGGCAGCTTCAGGCAGTCCACTCCATCCATGAAATTACATCTAGCAAATCCTCATGGAAGGAGGCAAGATGTGAGGCAGAAGGGAGATAGCTTGAAGGGGCTGGAGGGGGTGAGTGGAAGCCCTCCTGGTTCAGGGTCCAAGGATGAGCTCCCAGGCTGGCTCCAAGGAAAAGAGTGGTCGGCATATCATGGGGATCCAAGATGAGGAGCCGAGGGTCCCCAGGCCTTCTGAGAAGTCGAAGGTGATTCTGATTTAAGGTGCCTCAGAGGAGCAGCTCTCTCTGGCTAGGCTTCCTGTCTCTGCCACCAGCTTCTTCTGCATCCTTGGAGCTCACTTTGAACACAGCCATCACCATCTTCTACCTAATTCTAGATGGCCTTGAAGCTGTAGCTCCACCACCATTTTCCAATTCTCAATTCCAGAGGCAGAATCTGACTGGGCCAACTCACCTGAATGGGCGGTCTTGGGGGAAGGGGCCAATCTCATGTCCAGTCAGCTGTGGCTGGGGCAGAGTCACATACCACCCAACAAGGCAGCTGAGGCAAGGGCAGACTTGTGGGCAGCAAGTCATGATCAATGAGAGGAGCAGAGAGAGAAGGAAGGAGAGAGGGAGAAACTGCTGGATTTTCCGATCACACAAGAGACAAAGCCACAAGGATCTCCTGACAGCTGGCTCCCAGAGACAGCAACCATGCTGAGGAATTCTATGTTTCCTTATCTGGTTCCTAACCTGGCTCTGGCAACAATTCCAAAGTGAAGGTTGAAGGAAGGGCTCCCTCCTTAGAGGGAAACCTCCTATGTGCCATCCCTGAGCTGGACCCTGGTATCTGCCACCTCAAACTGCAATGAGCAAGATTCCTGCAGCTCCCCCCCTGCCCCACCCTACTGCCACCCCCCACCACCACCAAGGAGCCCAGGGCTAACAGGCAGCACTTAGCATCAGCTGTCTGCTAGGTACTGGTCTTTCTATGGTAAGCTCATCTACTCCCCTCAACAACTCCACCAGGTAGGGACTGCCATCATCAACCCCATCTTATTAAGAGAAGATTGAGGTAGAAAGAGGTGAAATGACTTTCACCAAGTCCCACAGTCAAGAAGTTGTGGAGCTGGCATTCAAAACCCAGGTGCTCTGTCTCAGGAGCCCATACCTTTCTCCACTCTGAGCTGTAGGGGGCAGGGCAACCCTCATTGGTATGTCTCAGTGTTTAGGCTGTTAGCAGGACAATTCTTCCCACAGTTGAAGAGCAATGAATGTTCAGTTCTTCAAGGATGGTTACTACCTCATATGACCTACAATTACTGCTGCTGAGGCCTTCAGCTCCTTCATGCCTGGAATCTCACCCTTTGAAATTCATCTCCAGCTATTCTTAGTTATTGGCACCTCAGGGTCAATGAGTTTATCAGTGCTTATCAAGACTGGATGAGTGAGGCAAAGAGGGCTTTGAGCCCCTGGTTAGTGAAAGAAGAGCCGGGAGAGTGTGCTATTGGACAGGGCCAGAAGAGGGGATAAAGTAAAGGGAAGCTGCAGACAGGGGGAACGTAAGTCCTGAGCTTCAGCTTCCTTTTCTATGACGCCTGACTCTCATGATTCAAGGAAATAAATTCTCGTGTATTGCAAAGCTATTCCAGGTTGAGCCCAAAGTACCCAGCAGACATTGGCATCAACCACTTAAAAACTGGGAAACTTCAGAGAATATGTATAGAAGGGAGGCTTAAAAGTAGTATTTGGCCTGCTGTGGGGGAGGGGCGGGTGATGCATGAGGCACAACTGAGGCTCAGAGCCCACCTGGGAGACTGGGCCAGACATGGGAATCCACTTCAGAGCCAAGACTGAGTACTCAGGACGAAAAACCCATCCAGGCCAAAGACTGCCGACACACCACCCGTTGCCTCCCACATGCAGGGCGGACATCACTCCTTCAATCCTAGCACTCTTTCTAATCAGCCAACCAGGCAACCGTTAAAACGGATCAAACGTCTGGCCCCTAAGTAGAACACTATTTAACCACCTTTGAATCTAACCCCCATTAGTGGGTATTCAAGAAAATTAGGGCCACAAAGAGGGTGTCTTGTCCAGAGTCCCCCTAAGGTGGAGTTAGACCTGCCATTTCCACTGCACTGCGCAGTGAGGGGACAGGATGAAACGGCCGGGAATTCAAAGCTACCCTTTGACTCTGAACTTTTAGCCTTGTGTCCATGTCATTGAAGTTTCTTCCCACAGCCAGTCCCTGGGGTGGAGCGGCTTTGAGCCTCTCACCTCTGCATCTGGAAGACGGAGTGAAAGGGCTGAGTTGACAGACTCTGTGATCCCAGGACACCCTCTTTGGGCTTGTGCAGGGCTGGGAAACTGGTTTTTACCAAATTCCAGCCTAATTCCCAAGATTGAGACGTAGAGGAGAATCTGTTTCTAGAACTGAAAGCCCTTTTCTCCTCCTGTCCCTGCAGTGACCCTTCCCAACTCCCCAAGGCCTGGGCTGGCCGTGCCTCTGTGAGAACTGGAGAGGCAGACTAGGTCTCCAGGGAAGGCAGGTGGGGCTGGCACAGGGAGAGAACAGAGGGCAGGGGCCTGCCTCTGCTGGTGCCCTGGGGCCTGGGATTTGCACCCTAGGAGGCTGCCCGCTGGCCTTGGTGGGAGTGAGATTGCTACTAACTACTAGGCGTGTGTGTGTGTGTGTGTCTGTGTGTGTGTGTTCAGTCACTCAGTGGCGTCCTACTCTTTGCAATCCCATGGACTGTAGCCTGCCAGGCTCCTCTGTTCATGGGATTCTCCAGGCAAGAATACTGGAGCAGGTTGACATTTCCTATTCTAAGAGATCTTCCTGACGCAGAGATCCAACCCATGTCTCTTGCATCTCCTGCCTTGGCAGGCGGGCTCTTACCACTGTGCCACTTTCAGTTCAGTTCAGTCGCTCAGTCGTGTCCGACTCTTTGTGACTCCATCAATCGCAGCACGCCAGGCCTCCCTGTCCATCACCAACTCCTGGAGTTCACTCAGACTCACGTCCATCGAGTCAGTGATGCCATCCAGCCACCTCATCCTCTGTCGTCCCCTTCCCCTCCTGCCCTCAATCCCTCCCAGCTGTGCCACTTTACCACGCGTCAAATACTGTGCTGAGCCTAAGTATGTGATGACACGTAATCATTACAAGACTTTAGTAAGAGGTGGACAAAGATGTTACTTTCACTAAAGAAACAGGCACTAGGACTTAAGCGACCCTCCTGGGGTTAAACAGACAGTAAGTGACAGAGCCAGGATGGGGAGCCAGGCAGGGTGGCTCCAGCAGGCCACATCATTAACCACTGTGCTTTACTGCTTCCAGTAGATGAGAGGGAAGTGATGTCTAGGATATTATTTCAAGAGCACCAGGAAAAGCACCAGCCATAAAATGATTTCTCTCTGCTTCTGTTATCTCTGCATCCTGTGTGCTTCACACTGCTCAGTGAACCAACCAAAGCCTGAGTCAGTTCATTTAACTGCTCTGCTTAACGCTCTTCAGTGGTTCCCTTGCTGTCCTCGGGACAAAGTCCAAACTCCTCAGCCTGGCATTCAAATCCTGCGTCACGTAGCCCCTGACAACGTCTCCAACCCAGTCTCTAGCCCGTCACTTTTTCTGCATCCGCCACACGTGGATTTCCTGGGCTTGCTGTGCTCTATCACTTCCCCGTGTCTCTGCACATGTTCACTCTACCCTGTCCACTTCATGTCCATGCAAATGTCTCTGCATCCTTCAACGCCAGGGGACTGTGCAAGGGGAGCGGTGGGCCTGGCATAGAGCTCAGTCAGTGTGAGCTCCTGATCCCTCCTGAGATGGACCCTTTAGGAGATAAGTGACAGAAATTCAATTCAAGACGACTACTATAGTGAAAAATCCAGGCGTATTTAATGCCAGATCTGGTCGGATCCAAGTGTTAAAACAATGATATCAGGAATCTGTTCTGGCCATCTGTGAGTGTCAAGGCAGGGAAAAAGATTTTAAGGAATTGGCTCAAGTGATATGGGGCTTGGGAAGTCCAAAATCTGCAGGGCAGGCCAGCAAGCTGGAGACCTAGCAAAGAACTGATATTGCAGCTTGAGTCTGAAGGTAATCTGTCCCCCTCTTCCTCAGGGGATATTAGTACCCTAATGTCCTAAAGTAGGGTTTCTTTATTATGGATTTCAGCTGATTGAATGAGACCCACCCACATCATGGAGGATGATCTTCTTTAAGTCTACTAATTTAAAGGCTAATTTCATCTAAAGAAAATACCTTCATAGTAGCATTCGGCCAAGTTGGCATAAAATCATCCATCACACCATCTCTTGGCTCCACCCTCCTCTGGTTGGCTTCATTCTCAGATAGGTTCTTCCATCTGATGCCAAGATGGCCTCCAGTATTTAAAACATATTCTACCAGATAGTGCTATCTCAGTGGGAAGAGCACTCCTCTAACCTAGGAGTTCCAATAATCTTGTCCTGGGGGTAGGCTTTTCCTAACTGTCCAGGCCTGGATCACATGTCCATCCATGTAACCCTACCAGCACCTTATTGGACTCAGTAAAGGGGAAGACTGGGTTCCAAGAGGAAAATTGGGGTGCTCTCACGGAGGACAAAAAAATAGATCTGGGCAGTCCCAAAGTGGTGTCCATAAGGACCTTGGTTCTCCAAAGCTCCCTTCTTTCCTCCCTTCCTTCTGGTCTCCCTTTTCCTCTGTTGGTGATCTACTCTGGGAGGAGGCTCAGGAGGCCAGGGGATAACTCCCTTGGTGTGTGGAACTCTCACCTACTCCAGGGCAGGCTGCTTGGTCACCACCTAGGGACAAGAAATGTAGATGTGAAAGATTTGCTATGACCATAGAACTCTCGGGCTGAGATACGGGGTTCCAACACTTGATTCCAGATGTCCAGAGATGTGAGAACTGAAATCTGACCTTGGGCATGTTACTTAATCGCTGCCTCCGTTTCTTCAACTATAAAAGTGTTATATAAACAATACCTGGGGCCTCCCAGGTGGCGCAGTTGTAAAGAACCCACCTGCTAACGCAGGAGACACAGATTCAATCTCTGAGTTAGGAAGATCTCCTAACTGGAGAAGGTAACGTATTCCAATACTCTTGTCTGGGAAATCCCATGGACAGAGGAGCCTGGCGGGCTACAGTCCGTAGGGTTGCAATGGATTCAGACGTGACAGCAACTGAACAACAACAACAAAATAGTACCTACTTCATAGAATTGTAAGAATCAAAAGGAACAGAGGTAAAGTGCTTAGAGATAGTTCTTGGATCTCAAATTAACATTATTATTTTTATTTTGATCTACAATGGATAGAAAGAGGAGCTTGGGACCCATTCCAGAATGGGGCTTCCCCAAGGTGGACTCTGAGGTCGAGGTGTTGCTCAGCCAGCCTCTGTGCTCCACACACACAACTACAGCAGCTGGTGGGGGGGGGGGTCTATCTCCCCGTCCACATGTTCTGTGCACAAAGTCCTCCTGCACCTTCGCTTGCTACGGAAGCTGCACCTGTTCCCCAATAGGCCACCAGCTGAGTGTGTGTGTTGGTGTGCGCGCATGCACACACATGTGCTGGTTAATATTCATCCTCATGGATTGTGTCCTGAATGTGTGCATGAGTTATTCTAGATCAGAGGCAGATTTCCTCTCAATTATCTTATAGGCAATGATAAGGGAGTCAGCCCCTCCTTCCCACTCCTCCCATTGTCCCCGATCTTACCCCTGAGGTGATGAGATGAAAACCAGATGGGAGAGTCTCCTACATGAGTAATGGGACAATCCATAGGCCAGGGATGGTAAACTGAGTTTTCTCCATTTATCTGGAGGAGGCAGATAGCCATTTCCCTCCCCTCTTGAAAGGGACACTGAATAAGTCTTTTCTTCTTTGAGAAGGAATGGAAAGGATTCTCAATCTAAGGGGAGCTAGTGCTCGAATCTTCCTGGTACCTCAGGGGCTTAGCCTGGGGACCTGGCCCTGGCTATAACCTTCTGGCTCTCTTGGAGAGATAGAAGCTTTGTTATCATTTTCTAAATTGTGACATGATACACGTAACCTGCAATTTGCTGTCTTAATCTTTTCAAGTACACAGTTCAGTGATACTCAGCATATTCCCATTACTGTGCACCCATCACCACGATCCATCTCTAAAACTCTTTTATCTTGCCCAACTGAGACTCTGTCCTCAGTAAATTTAAAATAACTCTCCATAACCCCTGTCCCCTCAGCCCTGGCAACCACCATTCTGTTTTCTATCTCTATGAATACGAGGTACTACTCCAAGTACCTCATATAAGTGGAATCATACAGTGTTTATCTTTTCTCAACTCCCCTTGTGGCTCAGATGGTAAAGAATTCGCCTGCAATGTGGGAGACCTGGGTTCAGTCCCTGGGTTGGGAAGATCCCCTGGAGGAGGGCATTGCAACCCACTCCAGTATTCTTGTCTAGAGAATCCCCATGGAAGAGGAGCCTGGCAGGCTACAGTCCATGGGGTCGCAAAGAGTCGGATGCAGCTGAGTGACTAAGCACACATATTTCACTTAGCATAATTTCCTCAAGGTTCTTCCATGTTGTAGCATGTGATTTTAAGGCTGAATAATGTTCCATTGTGTGGAAATAGCACATTTTTCTAATCCATTCAGTTCTTGGTGTACACTTAGGTTGCTTCTACTCTTTAGCTATTGTGAATAATGTTGCTATGAACATGGGTGTACAAATATCTCTTCCAGACTCTGCTTTCAATAATTTTGAGCATCCATCCACAGGTGGAATTGCTGGGTATGTTTTGTTATCTTTTTGGGTAAAAGCAATTATCTAAACAAGTGGCTACAGATCTAATTCTCATGGGGTGTGTGTGTGTGTGTGTGTGTGTGTGTGTGTGTGTGTGTATGCGCGCGCGCGCACGCACACGCTTAGTTGTTCAGTCATATCTGACTCTTTGTAACCCTTTGGACTATAGCCCGCCAGGATCCTCAGTCCATGGGATTCTCCAGGCAAGAATACTGGAGTGGGTTGACATGCCCTCCTCCAGGGGATCTTCCCGACCCAGGAACCAAGCCATGTCTCCTGTGTCTCTTGAATTGCAGGCAGATTCTTTACTCGCTGAGCCATCAGGGAAGACCCTCTCATGGTGTACAAAGGGCAAAATGCTTCTAGGGAAAGTGAAAGCAAAAATTTCTTCTTTACATCATATATATTTCCAAATCTCAGGAGGCTAGGGCTCCTTTTTTTTTTTTTTTAAATAGACACCCCTGATACTGACACTTCGTAGATGTAGTATGACTTTTCCTCTATGTTTCCATCTATTGATGAGGTTCATGTCCTTTTAGTATTAATCAGTACGACTGACTTCCAATCAGTTAGTTTCGGTCTAGCCCGAAAAAGAACAATAAACCTTATAATAACTCTCCTGACTAATTTTACGCTAGCTACGTTACTCGTAACCATCGCATTCTGACTTCCTCAACTAGGAATCTAAGGGAGTTGTATTTCCCCACAGTCCACATGCTGGTCACAGGTGGACAGACAAGGGAGGTTCTCAGCGAGCATCACAGGCAAGCGATGAAGGCTGTCACCTCAGAGGAAGCAGAATTTCTTCCTCTCTGCCTGTGTGCTGCACAGCTGGCCACTCTGACCACAGACTCTTCATCAGTTTATGGTGATCCTGAGACCACGGAGTCGGCTCAGACTCTACTGTTCAGGCCCCCTTACTCACTTGACAGATACCGAGGGGCAAAATTCTGCTTGGTATGGCTCTATACCTTCTGCACAGTTTGACCAACACCCACCGGGCAGCCACCTCAGGCCTGCAGGTCCTAACTCAGGGTCCACAGATAGATTTAGGGAGAGCTTATGAACCTCAGAACGTAAATCTCCTTTTGGAGAAGTGGTCTAAATCATACCAGATTTTCAAAAGTATCTCTGATTTAAAAGAGGTTAAATCCACTCTATGATAGGGTGATGATTAAAACAAAAAACCTTAATAATGAGATGTTGGGAACTCCCAGAAGATTAAAGAATAAGTTCACTCAAAGCAAGCCCTGTATTCACCACTGGGTCTCTGCATTTCGTAAGGGGCTGGTCATATAATATGCGTTCAATAGAGATATGCCAACAAATGAATGAGGAGGAATCTGTTAAAGACAAAGAAAGTGCACCTGCATGATACGATGTAAGTCAATGAAAAAGCTGAATCAATTCATAGACATCAATTTTCCACTTAGCTGAGCAAGCACACAGCTGTTGTGCCCATGGGGAAACATTATCATTGATCAATTTATTCATTCATTCATCCACTCACTCACTCATTTAACAAATACTGAGATTTGAGCACCCACCACGTGCCAGAACCAGAGTTACATGAGACTCAGTGTTGGCCCACAGTGGGTCAGGCAGACCAGCAAATGGCCCATCACTGGGTTGCAAGGGCAGCGACAGGGACTGTACAAAGTGCTGAGAGACCAAAAGGAGGGAACTTTAAGTAGTCTACCATGAGGGAGGGTCAGGGAAGGCTTCACATGATAAAGTAACATTTGAGCCCAAGGCTGAAAGCCTAGAAGCAGGCAGTCAGTGGGTCAGGGAGCCTATTATTAGCTCCCATTGCTCCCTGCCGGGCACACCCAGCCGATGCTTCCTAAATGTGGACTGTCAAATGAACAGTGGGGCAGAATCTCTGGGGGGAGCTCCACAGCTGGAAACTCCAAAGCACGAGTCATCAGCCTCCCATTGTCCTTCCTCATGGAGCCTCATCCCTGCCAGACTTACTGGTTCCCTCACTGCATTTGGAAAAGTCTGACCCCAGCTTTCCCACCTTTACACGCAGTGATATCCCCTCTAACCAGCCAGTCTCCCCCTTCTTCCCCTGTATAGGCTGGGCCATCCCCAAGGCCACTGTTTCCCCTAAAACTTCAAGAAAGCTAACTCTGCAAGCCCAGTCACCTTAAAAAAAAACAAAAACAAAACAAAACAGATGTATGTTTATTTTGTTTTTCCAAGCAGATTGTACACCCCTGAGGGCAGGGACATCTGTTATTCCTAATGAGAAGGCAATGAGGTAGAGAGCAATGGTTCTCAAACTCTGCAGGGGTTAGAGTCACCCGGAGGACTTGTTAAAACAGATTTCTCAGGACTTCCCTGGGAGTCCGATGGCTGAGACTCCAAGCTCCCAGGTTCAATTCTTAGTCAGGGGACTAGATTCCATATACCCCAACTAAGAGTTCGCATGCTGCCACTAAAGACCTCAAACTCCGAAACAAAGATGGAAGATCCCTCAGGCCTCAACTAAGATTCTGCGCAGACAAACAAATAAATACTTTTAAAAATAAAAATAAGACAGATTTCTCAACTCCATCCCCAGAATTTCAGATTCCGTAAGTTTAGGGTGGACCAAAGAATCTGCATTTCTAACAAATTCCTTAGCAATGCTATTGGCCCGGAGATCTCACTCTGAGAACCACTGGCATGGGAAACATAGTGGTTCCAAATCCAGATGAACCTGGGTTTCAGTGCAGGCTATGCATCTCACTGGCTTGTGAGTTACGGCAGTCCCTTAGCCTCTCTGGGCTTTAGCTTCCTAAGGACACAATAATACTCAGTTTGCAGGGTTGCAGGGAACAATGTAATCTGGGAAACCCAGTCTGCACCCAGCAGATACGCAATAAAGCCTATAATGGATTGACTAACTGCCTCAGATACAGACTGGAGCGGCCATGGCCTGAGCCAAGTTATTTCTCCCAAATAGGAGAGCAAGCAAATTTCAATGTCTTCCTCCCGCCACCCTCTCCCACCAGGAGGCTGGACCAGCAGAGGAGTTTGATTAGATTTCTCCAGCTCCAGTGGAAAAGGTGACACTTCTCTCCAAACCACTGGGCTCTTTGCTCTTCACAACACAACTTCTCCAGGCTCTGTCCTTTGCCCAAGCCCCAGAACACTCACATCATTAAATGACTGTCTTCTCAAGGACACCCTGGCTACTCAAAAAGCTTCAACTTAAATATATTCACGAATATGAATGCTTAATACACTAATTTTTAGCTGAAAATAAATTTTGAGTCTGTACAGCAAATAACAGGGGAGTGCTTCAGGAATGTCTCTTTCGAGTAAGTAGGTAAATGTTAGGTAGTGGCTGTGAGTCTGTCTCGACGCCTCTGTCTCTCTCATCCCTAGCTCTCCTTCCCTCCCTCCCTTTCAGGTCTCTGTTTGTCTGAGTGAAGAGATCTTTCTTTGCCCAAGCACCAGAGGGAAGGGTCTTCTTTCTTCCTCCCCAACAGAATCACTGTGGCAGGCATGCCCACATGTACCTTAATTTATACACCAGGTTTTCATCAGTGCGCCAAGAAGTTGGCTGTATATATACTTACATATAGGCACAGCCTCAAGCGGCCAAGTCTAAATAAGGACTGTGGGCTTGCTTTGCAGAGACAACTTCCAGACAGCCCCACCATACCTCTTCGCACCTCCTTCCAACTGGAAAGCTCCCATACCCCATTTGGCCTTCCTCATTTATCCCACCCCTACGCCAACCCACCCCTGTTTCTCAGCAGGATGCTCCAGGTAGGGACCTGCGTTCTGCTACCTACATGGCTGGGGGTCCCTGGGTCAGTGACTTTTCCACTCTGCTTCATGCTCACCTCTGTAATGATGATTATATCACCTGCTTTAAAGGGAGATGATGATCAAGCTAGAGAATGTTATAAAGGCCTTGGCATTTTATTCTTTCCCAGTCAAGTTTTAGGTATGAACTCAATCAACTATTAAAAATCAGTAAGTAAGTGTTGCAGCATTACTTATAATAGCCAATACATGGAAAGCAACCTAAGTGTCCATCAATGCATAAATGGATAAAGAAAATATGGTCTCTATATGAAATGGAATATTAGCCATAAAAAGAAGGAAATTCTGCCCTTTGCAACAAAATGGATGAAACTTATGGGCACTATGCTAAGTTAATAAGTCAGAGAAAGACAGATAACTGTAGAACTCACTTATGTGCAGAATCTAAAAAAACTGAACTCACAGAAATGAATTGGTAGTTACCAGAGATGGAGGGTGGAGGAGCAGGATAGGAAAAATGGATGAAGGTGGTCAAAAGGTACAAACTTCCAGTTATAAGATAAGTTCTGAGCATGTAATGTATGGCATGGTGACCACAGTGAACAGTACTGTATGGTATATTTTAAATTTGCTAAGAGAGCAACTTTAAAAAAATTCTCATCACAAGAAAAAAATATAACTCTGTAAAAAGATGGATGTTAACTAAACACAGTGATAATCATATCCATATATTTGGCCATTATGTTATACATCTTAAACTTATGCATTGTTATATGTATTGTTATATGTCAGTTACACTTAATAAAACTAGGAGGGGGATCAGTGTCTTGTCCTTGGATAAGAAGCTGATTTGAAAACTGGAAAGCTTGATACGTGGTCTCCAGTTTGCCAGGCTTTCTTACACAATTGAATCCCAAGAGAAGACTTATTCGTCCACTTTTACAGATGAAGACCAGGGAGGCTGACTTGCCCAAGGTCACATGGCTGGTCAGGGGCTGAACTGGAACCTGAACATTCCCAGCACTGAGTTGGGTCCAGGAGCCTTGGTTCAGGGGAACAGGAGCTGAGGTCCCCCTGGGTGGGTGGGAGGTGGAAGAAAGCTAAAAGGAAGACAGGTGGCCCAGCAGCATCCCCCACCTCACCTGCCTCCAGCCCTGGCTCTGGTGGGGCCCCTCAGGCCCGGAGAGCTGCGGCTGTGCTATACCTGCCAGAGGCACCTGTCTAGGGCCAGGCTGTGCCAGAGAGAGGAGCCCAGATGGGGATTCTGCTGCAGGGCGACCTCGGGTGGGGAAAGAGGCAGCCCAGCGCACCTAATGGGATCCCCGCGCATCTCACGCGCAATCGTTCCCTCTGTCGCTGGAATTCATCTCCGAAACAAATCACTGCAAGGTCACCTGAGAGCCTGCTTCACCCACAGGTGAGGCCCCACTCCACAGGACCCCCTCACACTCAGGTCCTCCCACCTGGCCCCCCGACTGATGCCAGTGACTGATGTCATGACTGGGTGTTTCCTTTGGCTTCTAACACAGAGAAAAGGCAGAGTACACAGCTCTGTAGGTTTCCCCAAAGGTCTGTCCTTCGGGGCCTGCATTCATTCCCTCCTCCGGAGATGAAGTCTCAGAGGCAGTAAAATGCTCAGGACCCTCAGCATCGCTTTAAGGAGTGACTGACGGAGCAGGCTCTGAAGCTGGCCCCAACTGGGTTTTGATCTTTTCTCTACCAATCTCCAGCTGTGTGACCCTGGGAAAAGAGCTTAACTCCTCTGAGTCTCAGTTTTCTCTGATAATAGTAACTTCTAGGCAGTTCCTCTGAGATTTAAATCAGGCAAAGTGTGATATACACTAAGAACTCAACAGTTGCTGGGGAAACAAAAGAGAGAAAAATCTTATTATCTCTCCCAATAATCTGTCCAGGAAGAGAGCAGGCTTGAGGCCAGTCAGCAGCTGGGGAAGGGAC
Source organism: Ovis aries (assembly GCF_016772045.2). Taxonomy (NCBI): domain Eukaryota; kingdom Metazoa; phylum Chordata; class Mammalia; order Artiodactyla; family Bovidae; genus Ovis; species Ovis aries. The sequence goes on from NC_056068.1 coordinate 34,778,458, forward strand.
ACAGGGCATGCTTGAAAAACCCTGAGTGGGTGTAGAAGCTGAAGGCAAATGCTGAATTGCCCTGGGGACTGAGGGGCATGTTTTGAAGAGAGGCTGTGTGGGAAAAAAGGAAGAGGAGATGTAAGAAACACAAATCAGAGAAGACTGCTGGGGCTGGAGGAGAAATAGGAGATTCTACTAAGTCTCTGTTGTGAGGTGTGAAAATTACATCTTCCCACCTCCCCATGAAGGCTTTCGGTAAAGCCTCCATTTTAAATTAAGGTAGTGGGGAGCCGGATCTTTTGGGAATACAGTGAGAGGATAGGCTTGTCCTCAAGCGTGTAGAGAAACCAGGCCACGCATGCAGTCGTCCTCTGGCTTGTGTTACTATGGTGAGGGTGATCCTGGACCAGAGCTTAAGTGGGCAAGAACAAGAACTTATTTATTTTTATTTCAGACCTCCATCCCTTCCAGGCTGGCAGGAAATGTTAACCCTGGGTTTTCTTGGAGTTCCTTCCCCACCTCCCCATTTACACGGTGCCGAGACACTGGGGAGGGTTCATCTTGTTTCTGCAGCATCCACCCAGGCAAGGATGGCAGAGGGTCCCCCGCCGCTAATGGCCCTTGTGTGGATTTTTCTGGCACAACTGACACCTAGCCTTTCCCTTGCTGGGTGGCTATCCACCCCTCCACCCCACCCTGCAGACACACACAGACACACACACACACACGTGCAGCAGGCAGGCAGGGAGGTTGAGTGCAGGTTCCTGGTCTCAAGAACTTCTCTCTCTTTGATATATCAGTTGTCTGTTCTCTGTTTGCAATTTCCTTCACAATCATCTGCCTGAAGGGAGAGTTGGGGGCGGGGGAAAATATCTTTCCAAGTCGGTTTGGATAGCCCTGGGGCTTCCCAGGTGGCGCTAGAGGTAAAGAACTCGCCTGCTAATGCAGGAGACTTAAGATAAAGGTCTGCCCTGGTGGCTCAGAGGTTAAAGCGTCTGCCTGCAATTCGGGAGACCTGGGTTCGATCCCTGGGTCTGGAAGATTCCCTGGAGAAGGAAATGGCAACCCATTTCAGTATTCTTGCCATGGACAGAGGAGACAGTCCATGGAGTCACAAAGAGTCGGACACGACTGAGCAACTTCTCCTTAAGAGAAGGAGGTTGGATCCTTGAGCCGAGAAGATGCCTCGCAGGAGAGCGTGGCAACCCACTCCAGTGTTCTTGCCTGGAGAATTCTGTGGACAGAGGAGCCTGGTGGGCTACAGTCCATGGGGTCACAAAGTGTCGGACACAACTGAGTGACCTAGCATGCATGCACGGATAGCCCTACTTTACTCTCTCTACTTACTGCAAAGCATGGATAAAACCATTTTTGGTTTTGTTTTTAACCATCGCACTATTGATTGGGGTTACTGAAAGGGCTAATTTCTTGAAATATCCTCCTTCTCTACTCTGTCACCATTATCATCTTGATGACCTCATCTGTCGTGGTTACTGACACGCCTGAGACAGGGCACTAAAGGATGAACGACATCACAGCTAGAAGGAAGTTTTTTGAAGCCTTGTACCCAGGTTTCCTTTCGCTGTACACAAAGCGAGGGATGATCTCTGCCTGCAACTACGTTCACCTGGTGAGCCCTTTGAGCTCAAGAATCCAGGTCGTGAAATCCTTCCCAGGTTTTCCATTCTACTCTGAGGAAGGCTGAGAATTCTCAAAGGGGAATACCCTTGCTTCAAGCCTGCTATTGATGTAATCCAGCCAGCATCTTTGGAGGTGGAAAAGCTTGAGATCCAGTGCCTCCCCACAGAGACATTGCAGCTCCCTGTCTGTTTCTGTTGCAAAAATAAAATGGTTTCATGTCACACACACAGACTGCTCTATATCTATGCCTTGGACATCTTTCCACATCTCTGTACATAACCCTACTTCATTCTCTGTGTTTGCCTCGCAGTATCCCACAGCATGGAATTATGATATTGTTCGTTTGTTTTTTGGTTTTGCTTTCACTAGCCCTCTATTGATGAACATTTGGGTGTTTTCTAGATCACAATCCATGTTACACCAGAAGTCCTTTCATGCCTCTTTACGCACCCAGTTCCATACTTCTTTAAAAAATTTATTTATTTGGCTATGCTGGGTCTTAGGGAGAAGGCAATGGCACCCCACTCACTCCAGTACTCTTGCCTGGGAAATCCCATGGATGGTCCACACTTTTCAAGATAATACAGTCACATGACGGGCAGTGGGATGGGTATCCTCACTAGAAAGCTAGGTGTAGGGAAGGGTGGAATTTGCCCACAGTCATGCAGTAGCTTTGCATTAGAGATAGCAAATGTGGTACCCCTTCCAGCCTCTAGACCCAACACTCTCTTAGTCCCAGTGAGTGATCCCTTAATTGTCCTATATATTTGGGTCCAGCTTGGGTTGTGTGCTAAGTCACTTCAGTTGTGTCCAACTCTTTGAGACCCTTTGAACTGTAGCCTGCCCGGTTCCTCTTTCCATGGGATTAACAAGCAAGAACACTGGAGTGGGTTGCCATGTCCTCTTCCAGGAGATCTTCCTGACCCAGGGATCAAACCCATGTCTCCTGCATTTCAGGCAGATTCTTTACTATTAATGTCACCTGGGAAGCCCCCCAGTTTGGGTTAGAGCAGGCTTTTTATTTATTTCAAATGATCTAGAAGAAACAAGTATGTGGGTTATGCTGGGCACTGTGTACTGAGTGCAAGAAAGGGAAAGAACACTAGATAACCTTCATTGATTGATGGGGTCCCATGTGTGAGCCCCCAGAGGATGAAGTCGCCAGGATCATCTTCCAGGCTAGCACAACACAGGTACACCTGTGACCTCATTTTAATCCTCTAGGGTCTGTATTATTATCTTCCCCATTTAGAAAAGAGGAAAGTTAAGCACAGAATGGTGACTATGTGACATAACTCATAGTGGTAGAGCCAGGACTGGGGACTTGTCTTTCAAACACACCTATATTACTACTGGAATACACATATATATTCTCTGGTGAAGGACAAGGAAGCCTGGAGAGCCGCAGTCCATGGGGTCGAAAAGAGTCGGACGTGATGGAGTGGCTCAACAACAACAACAAAATATTACTACTACTGAAAGGTAAAATAGCATTGCTGAAAGTGTGAAAAATGGAAATTATAACTACAAAAACAAAATGGCAACAAAAAGTTGCTGGGTTTTTTTTAAGATTTTTTTTTTAACGTGGACCATTTTTAAAGTCTTTATTGAATTTGTTACTTCAATAATATTGCCTCCGTTTTATGTTTTGGTTTGTTTGGCAACAAGGCAGGTGAGATCTTAGCTCCCCAGCCAGGGATCGAATCTGCACCCTCTGCACTGAAATGTGAAGACTTAACCACTGGACCACTAAGGAAGTCCCCAATATGGCACCAGAAAGTGTGAAAAGAAAAACTTGGGTGTCAAAAATAAAATCCTAAAAACAATCTTGTTAGGTGACCAAGGGCACATCATATCTCTCTGAAACTTAGTTGTTTCATTCTTACAGAAAGAGAATTGTAATAACAATAAGAATCAGCACAGCAACAGCAGCTAATGTATACTATACACCACCCTAACCTAACAACCATTTCCAAGTCTGAGCTTCCCCTGTGGGCTTGCATTCAAATATACATATTTAATATGACTATAATCAAAGGAAACATACAATTTTATTTCTTGATTTTTCACCTGACATTGTCTCATAAGCTTTTCCCACGTGGTTACATACATGCACTCAGCAATCACTTTTTCTGTGACTGCCTTCACCCATGTTAATTAACTCCTTTCACGGGTACTGGACATTTACTGCCACCAACTTTTCACTATTTTGGTTAAAAGGCAGGCCTCTTTCAGCTTCATGGAGATTCCCCAAAGTCAGAGACTGTCCAAGGACTTCAGACTCTGATCTCCTACCCTTCTAAGCTCTTCACTCAGCCCCCCTGCCTTCTGTTCTGGTGCCTGGCTCTGCCCTGGCCTCTCTCAAGGCCTGAGGCAGAGCTGAGGCCCTGCTCAACAATGTTCTGTAAAGGCTCTGAGCCTCTAAGTGGCCTCAGAACAGGCTCAGAGAGGCTCAGAGGAAAAGGGACTGAAGAGTGCTTCCTTGATGACACCCCAGCTCTCCCTGAGAATACATGCATTTATATTGCAAACCTCTAACTCAGAAAATTCTTCTAAAATCTAAGCCAAAGTCCCCTTTGTCTTCTTTCTTCATAGGACATAAACTGTTTTTGACCACAGACCTATGAGAATTTTTCCAAAAAGCCAAAAAGACATAACACTGTCTTTACAATTTCACAAGCTTAAGGGTTCTTGAACTCCTTAAGCTTGTGTGTGTCAGGTTAAGGCTACAGCTTGTGTGCACACTCACTCAGTCATGCCCAGCTCTTTGTGAGTCCATGGACTACAGCCCGCCTACAGCTCCTCTGTCCATAGGATTTCCCAGGCAAGAATACTGGAGTGGGTTGCCATTTGCTATTCCAGGGGATCATCCCCACCTGAGGATTGAACCCAAGTCTCCTGTGTCTCTTGCATTGGCAGGCAGATTCTCTACCACTGAGGCACCAAGGATACAGCTTAGGGTGACATTGTCTTTCCACCTCTCTTGGCTGCCTTCCATTGCCTTCACTGGATACAGTGAGACCTTGGGTCAGTCATGTAAACTCCCTGAGCCTCAGTTTCCTCATCAGAAAAATGGGAGAGATTATAACCTGTACTTAGCAGGAGTATTGGGAGATGCCCTTTGTGAAAGAGTGGCATAGGCTATAAGGCACCTGTGAACGTCCAGCCCCTGGAAGGACTTTCGAAAACAATCGAATTGTCCCCCTGGATTCCGATTTTCAATGCTTTTCCTATTCATGTGGGGTGGGATTTGTCCCACTCTGCCTCCATCAGGACCCTCAGATCTAACTTCATCCACCAGCACCAGGCCAGGTGAGACTCCTACGGCACTCACTGCGGACACACGAGGCCCCTCCTCTCTTCTGCACCCCTCAGCCTCCCACTCAGATCAAGGGCGCCCACCCACCCAGCCAGCCTGCCTTCTCCCATGCCCCAGCGTGCGCGCGCAGCGGGGCACCCACCAGGCGGCCCCCCCGCACAGCACCTCGCGCGGGCGCCGCAGCTGGAACTCCCGGTCCCAGCGCAGCCGGGAGGGTCTGGCCTCCCGCCGCCCCCCGGGGGCCGCAGGTAGCGGAGCAGGGAGGTGGGGGTGGGGGCGCGGGAGCGCCGGCGGGGCGGGGCCCGCGGGGTGGGGGCGGGGGCCTGGCTACAGGGGACAGAGCGCGCGAGGCGCGTGGAGCCAGCTGCAGCCGCAGCCGGAGCCGGAGCCCGAGCCGGCGCCGCCATGCCCCTGGCCTTCTGCGGCAGCGAGAACCACTCGGCCGCCTACCGGGTGGACCAGGGCGTCCTCAACAACGGTTGCTTCGTGGACGCGCTCAACGTGGTGCCGCACGTCTTCCTGCTCTTCATCACCTTCCCCATCCTGTTCATCGGTGAGCGCTCTGGGCGAGCGGCGGAGGAGGGGAGGGCGGAGGCCGGGAGGGAGGCGGAGGCGCTGCGTCCTGCCGCTCTCGGTGTCCCCTTGCGGGCGGGCGATCGCCACTCGCCTCCCTCCGGGGTGCTCTGTACGATGCCCCTCGGTCCCTGCGCTCGCATACCCGCGCAGCCCTCACTACTGGGATGTCCCTGAAACCGCGCCAACCACAACGGACGCTCCTGACCCAGGGGACCCCCAAGTTTTGCCACCGCGGGGCTAGAGCCGGAATGGAGAAAGGGGAAGGCAGGGGGTCTCTTTCCGTGCTGGAAAGGTCGGGAGGGGGTCGGGCTATACTCTCAGAGGAGCTATGTAGGGAGCCGGGTCACCCCTCCCCCAGGGCACCCTCCTCGTCAGCCGCCACTGGGGCCAGGGAGGAGAGCAGCCTGCGCCTCGGAGGCTGGGATGGAGGCCCTGCGAGCCCTCGGGCTGAGCCGGACAGTGGTGGTCAGCAGCCTCCGGAGATCCTGGGATCCCACTCGCCCTGAGCGAGAAGAGGCTCTGCTTCCCCAGCCAACCCCATCCGGGCGCGCATGTGCCTAGAGTGCAACTTCTCAGGCTCCGTGCAGAGCCCATCCGACTTAGCAGCGACCCGGGAGGCCCCCGGCGGCCTGTTTGAAAACCCCCTGCAGAGCTGGGTGGAACCTCCCGGGAGGTTTTCAGTGCCTCTTTCCTGAGGTTCCTTAATGTCTCTCCAAGACCTCGAGTTTCTCAAGCTGGCTAGCTCTGTCAACTCACTCTGTCAACCCTGCTTCCCCCCTAAACCTGTTAATTCCTTCTAATTAAGAAAAAAATAAAGCAAATCTTAACATTCATACACAACTTTTGGGAAGAAAGGAATAATTGTCACAGAATTAAAAAGAGGATGCTGCAGAAGCAAAAAGTTGTTAGTTACTGACAAAGACAATTAGGAAGGAAGCTATGCTCACAGATACATCAACAATTGTACCAGCATTTACACTGTTGCTCTCATCCAGATGGTTTATTTACGCTGTAGTTTGTCACATGAAAAGCCAGATATAAAATGGGTACCTACACATGTGGGCCTCCATGGGTCTGGGCTTCATGCAAAGACATTTAGTTCAAGTGAACAGACTAGGGCATTGTCCTGGGTACACCCCTCATCCCCACCATGGGCCCAGTGCCTAAGCACCTTCCTGGGGTTCCTGAAACCTCCTCCAGGTGAGCCAGGCTTCCCGCCTCTTCTTGTGTCTCCTTGCAGGATGGGGCAGTCAGAGTTCCAAGGTGCACATTCACCACAGCACATGGCTCCACTTCCCTGGGCACAACCTGCGCTGGATCCTGACCTTCATGCTGCTCTTTGTCCTGGTGTGTGAGATCGCGGAGGGCATCCTGTCTGATGGGTGAGTGACTTGCAGAGAACCGAAGAGAGCGGGTCTCTTCCAGGGTGCCTCCCGAAAGGCCCAAGGAGACCCCAGCTCACCTGTATTCCATGAGCTGATACGGTTTCATTTGCTAATAAATTCAACAACTGTTTACCTAACATATGTGTGCCGGGCTCTCTGTGCCAGGCACTGGGCACTGAGAGTCATGCCCTACCCATATCTGCACACCAAGACCCAGTGAAATAATCCTAGAATTTATTAGAGTACCGTAGCTCCTGTAGTTATACTCAGCCTCTCCCACAGACTGCTGGAGTTACCTTCTCAGGGCAAAAAATCACTCTTGCTTGAGATCTTTCCTTGGCTCCCAGTTGTTTTCAAGGTCCCAAGTGCTTAGCCTGGCACCCAGGTTCCTCACAGTTGGCCCTCCCTGTCTCGAGCCTCATTCCCAAAGGCCTTCTCCCCATGCCCAGCTTTCCCAGGGCCTCACAGCATACTCTCCACACCTCTGCCACTGCACAGGTCATACTCTATGTTCTCATCTGTATCTATTTGCAAACTCTTTCCCCCTTAGCTAGAAAGGCCTCAGAGTTGGAAGCTGCGTTTTACTCATCTTTGTATTCACCGTGCAAGGCACATGAGAAAGTTCCATAGACTCTTAGTGACTCCTTAAGAGAATAAATGAAATAATCTTGCAAGTACTCTGGGAGGATAAAGGAAGGCAGATTGGGCAAGCTTCATGGTTGACGGGCCTTCTGAGCCGAATCTGGAAGGATGACTAGGGTTCTGAGGAGCAGAGGAATTCCAGAGAGGGTGGGAACAGTGAGGCAGTGCAGCGGGGCTAGTGTGAAACACACCAGAGCTGTGAAGGCTGAGGCTTGGACACTGAGGGCATCTCCAGGAAGGTTTCCAATGCCAGGCTGAGTGTTTGAGCTGAATTTTGCAGGCAGTTTAGAAGCGATGTAATCAGCACAGCACTTGGAGGTGAGAACTTGAGGGCAGGGTGGCAGCAGTGAGTAGCTGGAGGTAGAAACAGCACCTAGGAGGTGACGGCGGTAGTCTAGGTGAGAGATGACTGCAGCTGAAAGTGGTGTGTCAGCAGTGGGGGGTGCAGACAAGGAGGAGGTGAGCAGCCATTGCATTAAGGAAGAAAGACTCCCTGGGTGAAGTGGTGGTGGAAGGTGGTGAGCATTTGGCTTAAATAGCTGAGGTCCAACCCTTCTGAGCTGGGGTTAGACTATGCCCAGATTCCGCTCCTGCCAACCCTGGCTCCTGGAGTTGGATGGCAGGGGGAGGGGATCGGGGATCCCCACCTTCATCGATACACATACTCCCTCACCCTCTGTTCCCACTGCATCCTGGCTTCAGAGATAATCTCTGTGATAACTGCTTGCCTTGGGCTTCCTCCGAAGCCCAAGGGATGAGCAGGACAAGAATGCATACTGCCACATAACTAGCAGGTGAAAAGTCTGCCTCCTGCCTTCCATCCCAGCACCCTTTCAAAAACAGTGCAAATGCCAGAGAGGGGAGGGCTGCCTTGTGAGCCTTGGGGCCAGAAGATACTCACTGGGCTATAATGAACAAAGCAATGGAAAGGAAAACATCATTTCTGTAGAGAAGGTAGACCTCGGTCTTCACCAGCATATCTGCTATGCCATGTACCAACTGTGGGGCTTTGGACAAGCCACTCAGCCTTCCTGGGCCTCACTTTCTCTACCTGTGAAATGAGCTTCATGATCCTTGCCTGACCTGCTTCATAGGAGAGTCCAGGATGATATTAGAGCATGGAGAGGGTGCAGAGTGCAGAGTGGCAGAGCCCTGGGCAGAGAGCACACTCCCAGGATGTGGGAGACTGGAAAGAATCAGGCTGGGGACTCCTTCCTGCTGGCTGTTCAGCAGTCCCTCCTGTGTGGGCAGCACCTGTATCCCAAACCTCTCTATGCTCAGTGCAAATCGCCATCAGCTCCCCAGAGGGTGGGTCAGCTCCTCAGATGGGCACTTGTCGCCTGGTGTCTGCTGGCTTCCATCTGTAGCCTCCACCCCTGGGCAGGCAAGCATGAAAGAGGGACATGGGAAGGGAGTCAGACTGGAGGAGAAGCCACAGTCCCTGCCTTCTGACACCCCCAATCCACCCACCCTGGGTTTACAGACTTGCTGGGAAGTCTACAGGGCAGATAAGAGAGGGGGTGTTAAAGCAGTGGTCTTCAAGTATAAGCCTCTTTTGGGCTTCCCAGGTGGTGTTAGTGGTAAAGAACCTGCCTGCTAATGCAGGAGACACAAGAAACATGGGTTCGATCCCTGGGTAGGGAAGATCCCTTGAAGGAGGGCATGGCAACCCATTCCAGTATGCTTGCCTGGAAAATCTCATGGACGAGAAGCCTGGCAGACCACAGTCCATGGGGATACAAAGAGCCAGACATGAATGAAGTGGCTTAGCACATATGCAAGGCCTCTTATACTGATGAATTAAGGTATAGGGCTAACCTATAGGGCTTCTTGTCTTCCTTTAAGGATTATTTCTCTGTGGTGCTCTGAATTTAGAACAGCCAAAGGTTTTTAGGTTATTTAGAAAAATTTTTTCTTAACATAGAATGTTTTCCCAGACCAGCATAAACTGGAAAAAGCCCTGTAGAAACTTTTACCTAATTTGTTACCTAAGTCAGTATGTATTATTCAATAAAGCAGCCAAAAATCTGTTTAAGTCATGTCATAAAATACTTATTTCAATTATGGTTATTCATTCTCATTTTATCTTATAAAATATTTATTATTTCTACCTTCTGAAAATAGAAGACTGTATTTAAACTTATGAAATAACATTTTAGATGTCACTTAAAATCTATGCAGGAGTACAGAGTTTTTAAAAATTCTTTCTTTTTAAAAAATGTTCTATGTATTTCTTTTAAAAATATTTATTTGATATATATTTGTCTGTGCTGGGTCTTAGTTGCAGCATGGGGTCTCTAGTTTCCTGACCAGGGATCAAGCCCAGGCTCCCTGCACTGGGAGTGTGGTGTTTAGCCACTGAGCTGCCAAGGAAGTCACTTCAGAGTTATTTCAAGGAGTACAGAGGCAAGAGTTTTGAAGGCCCCCTGGGCAGAGTGTTGGCTATTCCCAGCGTCCCCACTAGTGACTGCCTTGTACCTCCTATAACAGTGTGAGGACCTTGTGCTGAGACTATCCACTAATCAAGGCTTGAAGAATCTCAACATTTACAGTCTCATTTACCAAGAAATCCAGAGGCCACTTTTTTTAGTTGGTGTGGTGGCTTAGTGGTGGCATCAGGACCCCAGCTTCTCTGCATTCTGGTTTCAGGGTAGACGCTTTGCAGCTGTGACTGCCAAGGCCAGCTTCCCTCTGCCAGATTCTGTAAGCGTGAACCCAGGGAGAGAAGACCATGAATTTCAGAGCCTGGACACCAAACCCTCGTAGCATCTCCGTGTGATCGCCTGGGCCCCTTATTTGATAGACGTGTTTGGGGTACTGCCACCATATAGTGGCCAACATATAGCGGCCACGCATGTGTTCTGGAGGCCACACTGCATGCTGCGCCCTAAACACGAGACCTGGGCTGCTCTGTCGGGGTATGGCGCAGCTCACCCGCATCTCCTCTCTCCTTCTCTCTTGCCCTCCCCTCAGGGTGACCGAGTCCCGCCATCTCCACCTGTACATGCCGGCCGGGATGGCGTTCATGGCCGCCGTTACCTCTGTGGTCTACTATCACAACATCGAGACCTCCAACTTCCCCAAGCTGCTGATCGGTAGGGGAGTGGGAGGGGTGAGAGGGGGAGGGAATAGGGACTTCCATTTGTTCCTGAGCCAGGCGCTGTTCTAGGCGCTAGAAGTGGAGAAAAATCCCTGCCATTGTGGAGCCTCCAGTCTGGTGGAGGAGACCTACAAAGACAGTAGACAGACAAGTAGTGATGATGCTAAGAAGAACACAAAGTATGCTAAGGGGCAGAGAGGGAAGGCCATGCTGCTGTCTGTATAGGATGCTTGGAGGAGGCCTCTGGAAAGAGTGGGCACGTAGACTTTGGGGGGTAGATGTTTGCCGAGGTCCAGCCCTGGTGGATCCAGGGAAATCGAAGCAGAGACGTCAGTGTCTGAGGAATTAATTGCTTAATTAAAGATATGGAGGGAGATTAGAAAGAAATAGTGTAGTAGGAAAATAAGTAGAGAAAAGAGGCTGAATAACTTGGTTTATGCGGAGAACAAATAAAACTCCGAGACAGGAGTTTGCACCACCTATGTAGGCCACCGGCATCCACTTGAATAGCGGAGGGTGCCCCACCTTGGGCTCCCTCTCGCGTGGGTCTTAGAAGCCAGGGCAAGTAAGTAGACATGGCGAGCCTCCACGCTCCAGATGGGAATTCAGCCAGAAAAGAAGAGAACAAGAAAGAACAACACGGGGGAAACCAGTCTTTCCAGGAACTGGTCCGTTTCTTTATTTTCCAGGTCCACTTTTATACTTTTAGTTATACATAGAGATAAATGCAAGAAACAGAGTCACGCAGGGTCAGCTGCTCTGACCCTTATCAGCATATCTTTGTTCTTACAAGGGTCTTACATTTGTTCACGATATCTTCTGGTCTGGAGACTAATCAACATTTTATGGCCCCACCTGTCTTTCTATTGATAAAGGTTAATCGATCAGAAAACTTGTTTCCCCTTAAGATCTATTTAGTCTTGAGATAGTGATAAAGTTACATTTTTACAAAGCAAGGACGTAGTGATTTATAACAAAGAAAGAGGAGTACAGTGATCTGTAACAAAAGAGAAAATTCATTAATTCAAAAAGTCTAGTATTGCTAACATCAAAACTACTATATTTCTTTTTCTACATTCCAATTACATTGATTAACATACTCCCAGGTGCCTAAGGATATGGAGGCCTGGCGGCAATCATTAACTCAGCAATGAAACCCCTCACCAACATAATTTCTAACTAACTCGCTAATACTATACTAATAATTTTCTAACTTCTCAAAAGAATCTGTTTTTAGAAAGTTTAAAGCATCTCGTGCCTCCCACGGTTGGGAGGCTGTAAACAATCACATGTGGCCGGATAATCCTGTCAGGCAGGCTAGAGAGCCATCAGAGGAGTTTTTGGACCATGCCCAGGAGATTTAATAACTGGAGTCCTAAGTTAACTCCTTTACAGAGAGAGGTGGTGGGGGATAGCCCCCCATAACGTCAGAAGTATAGGTGAAAGGCACAATGCAGCAAGGCAGGCAAACTCTGGTTTTTGGGGCAGACGCATGAGCAGATTTAGCGAGGCTCCCTTGAGGCCCGACTCACCTTTGCCTGTTGGGCCCCTTAACCTCATGACCTTTGCCACAGGAGGGACTCCTCATGCCGGCTCCCGGCAGATGTTGCATACAAATGGTAAAGCAAGTTCAAAGCCCTTCTGATGGGAGCACACTTGGCAAAGAAGCTGGTGTGGGCCAAGGCAAATGCGGGGAGAATGGTTGAAGGTTAGGTCGGGGGCCAGGAGAGGAACAGAAGACTCCAGGCTCTGGGCCCGGGCACCTGCGTGAGCAGTGTGTTAGTGACCACCGTGGCAAAGGAGCCGGAGTTGGGGTGTGTAAACCACACTGAGTTGAAACAGCCAGCTCAGGTATCAGACAGGCAGATAAACAAGTTGGGCACTCAGGGGAGGTCCAGGGCAGTCATGGCTTTGTAGGTGGTGTGTAAAACTTGAGCCCAGATGTGGTAAGCTTTAGCAAAGAGAAGGGCCCCAGGACCAGAGCCTGCAGTTTGCCAACGCTTAGGAGTGCCCGCTTAGACCTTCTGACACCATGTGGCCGGGGTCCCAGGCAGAAACAACAGTGATGACTGTTGACCTTTACTGAGGCTGCACTGTGTGCCAGGCTCAATGCTGGGCTTCCTCCATGCATCATCTCACTTAACCCTCACTTCACTCTCCCTCTTGTACTGTTGCTATCCCCATTTTACAGACCTGAACACTGAACTCAGAGAGGTTACACATAATGACAGCGAACACTCATTTAGCACCTTCTATGTGTCAGGCACAATCCTATCCATTTTACATGTGTTAAGGCCATTTAATCCTTACAACAACTCTATGAGGGAGGTACCATTATTACTCTTTTGCAGATCAGGAGACCAAGACTCAGAATAATTTAAGTGGTTTGCTCTAGTCTCCCCAGCTAGTCAAGCAGTAAAACCCAGGTTAGAACCCAGGAGTCTGGGACCCAAGCAGGCTGTTAAAAAGAATGAAGCTGTGTGTCTAAAAGTCCTCAGACTGTGTTGGACCCGAGGTATAAATCCACAGATCTTCCTCTGTGTGGGGCTCCATCTGCATGTCTAAGGCCGGGCTGTACATCTTACTGTTAAGCTGTGGTCAGACTGTGTGTCATTAAGTCAGACCATGAGTTTCAGAAGTCACAGCATTAATTGACATCTAGAGTCTGGAACCCGCTATGATAAGCCAGAGACAGCCTGGTGTCATGAGTGGGAAGGGGGTGCTTCCCAAGCCTGGCTCAGGCCTACCTTCCTGGTAAGGTGGGAGCTGCACTCCCATCAGGATCGTCCAAGAGACGTCCTCACCCCAGTGGCCCCCGTGTGAGTGTGGCTGGGGGACTGAGGGGCAGCAGGTGGAGAGATGTTAAACACAGGCTTCAGAGAGCCTCCCACACCAGTGTCTGAAGCAGCTTCTCATGCACAGAGACCCCTCCTTAATCGCCAGGCCTGGCTGACCAGTGCCCTGGAAACACCCTATCTGGGCATCTGGCAAGTTCATTTTGTCATTCTGCAGAAAGTATATAATATTCTCTCCCTAAAGCACAAATTGGGCTTCCCCTGGCTCAGCAGTAAAGAATCTGCCTGCCAGTGCAGGAGACACAGTTTCAATCCCTGGGTTGAGAAGATCCCCTGGAGAAGGGACTGGCAACCCACTCCAGTATTCTCCCCTGGGAAATTCCATGGACAGAAGGGCCTGGCAGGCTACAGTCCATGGGGTCGAAAGAGTCGAATACAACTTAGTGTCTCAACAACAACAGTGAAGCACAAATTACCACCCTTGGACGGACCAGTCCTTCTCCAAGGAACAAGGACTAACTCCCTCCATTCCCCTTAGGTAGAGTTTTGCTGGAAACTCTTAGGTAGAGCTGGAAGTTCTAGAACAGGGGAAAGTGAAGAGGATGCACCCATGGGCTGCAGGGCAGTGAGTATTAGAGAAAGAACTGTCCTTCTGTGGAGGCTACTGTCTGGTCACAGGTCTGGAGTCCTGCAGAAAGTGAACCGTGATGCAGCTTACAGTGTCCCGAGAAGTAACCTTGTTCATGGACCTGGGTGAGATCAGGAGGTGTTCTATGAGAAAGTCATGTTTGAGTTGAAAACCGAAGGATAGGTAGGACCTAGTTGGGGAAAGGGACAGGGAAATGCTTCAGACAGAAGGCGTGGCATGTGCAAAGGCCCAGAGGCAGAAGAAAGAAAGCACATTAGGAAATCTGGGGTGGGGGAGGGAAGGAGTGCCGGAGTGCAGAGGGCGGAAGGAAGCTGAGCTGTGAAGGCTAGAGTGGCAGGTGGGGCAGGACCTTGAAGGCCACAGCACAGGCGTTAGTCTTTATCTCAAGGTCAATGGGAAGCCGTTGAGGATATGTATCATAAAACTTACCTTAATCACTTTTCAATGTATACTTCAGTGGCAATCAATACATTCACCTTGTTGGGTAACCATCACCACCATCCATCTCCAAAACTCTTTCATTTTCCCATTAAGCAATAACTGTGCACATTAAACAATAACTACCCTCAACCCTTCAAAGCTGGCATTCTACTTTCTGTCTCTGTGAATCTGACTACTTTAAGCTCCTCATTTAAGTTAAATCGTACACTATTTTGTCCATTCGTGACTGGTTCATTTAACTTTGTTTTATATTCTCAAGATTCACTCATTTGTAGCACATGTCAGAAAGTTCTTCCTTTTTAAGGCTGAATGACATTCCATTGTGTGTGTGTGTGTGTGTGTGTGTGTGTGTGTGTGTGTGTGTGTGTATATATATATGTTCCATTGTGTATATATACATCCTGTTGTATATATATATTATATATATACCATATTTTGTTAATACATTCATCCATAAGCAGTTGGGTTGCTTCCACCTTTTGGCTACTACAAATTATGCTGTTATGAGCATGGGTGGGTTGAGATCATATTTCATTAAATGTATCGGTCTGTGGAGGGCGAGAGGGGAAGTGGGGAAGCCCTGAGAAAGCTCTAAAGGTAGTCCAGGGGAGACACGATGGTGGCAACTCAGGTGGCCACCCGGATGGACAGAAGTGGATGGATTCAAGACAATTAGAAAGTAAAATAGAGTTTGGTAATAGGTAGGATGTGGGGGAGAGGGAGCGGAGAGAGAAGGAAGGAGCGGAGGTAATGAGAATTCAGAGAATTTCTTTTATTATTTTACTTTTTAAACTTTTTATTTTCTATTGGAGTATAGTTGATTAACAGTGTTGTGGTAGGTTCCGGGGAATTCAGAATTTAAAGCTCAGCAGCAGCCCCCATGCTGTTTTTTCCCCTCTCCCGTTCTCTCAGACAAGCCCTAAGCTTTCACCGAGCGCTGCTGTATCTGGCCACAGGCTGAGGGCTCAGCACTGTAGGGTAGGGTTGTGAGCTTAGTCCTGGGTCCACCACTAACTCCCTGTGTGACCTTGGACAAGACCCTCAGGCTCTCTGAGCCTCAGTCTCCCCATCTGGACAGGAATAGTAAGTCCCTGGCTAAGTCCTAGGGTTCTTATAAAGATCAAATCAGTTCATATCTGTTAAGCATTAGAGGCTAGACCAATCTGAGACGTATTTACAAGTCTGGTCCCAGTAGGAAACCCTCACGAAGGCCTCCAGAGCTTCTGGTGCCTGGGATAGAGCTGTTGGGAGAGTATGGGTGTGGAGGCAGAGGTATGGCATCCAGCTAGGGGATTCCTTGTGACCCAGAGACCAGACTAAGCTGAGAGACACCATCCAGACTTGAGAGCTGGGACCAGAAGCAGACGCTCCTGCCCCCTATCCTGATGTTCTCACTCCGGGACCTGAGACAGGTGGCATTCGCCCCTTCCCAATTCAGTGTCTTAACCTAGTTCCCAGCACAGAGCCAGGCTGAGACAGACTGCAGCTTTTGTCCCCAAGAGATGCCCTGGCATTCATGTCCAGGCCCACCCAGGGATGAAAGGCAGGGTGATGGTCTTCTTCCCTCTCTGTGATTCCTCTAGAGAAGAGCTCTAGGTATTCAGGCTGACCTTATATCATATGTAAGATCCCATATGTCATATATTGTAAACCATATGACTCTAGGGACTAAGGGGGAAGGACTTCCTGTGCTAAAGCACTCCCTAAAGGGGGACTTAATTACTGCTCTCTTTTGTCATCACCAGTAAGCCAAAACTGGCTGGTTTATTGGTGGATTTGAATGGGGTAGATAGGAATTTAGAGGATAGACTCCACCGATGGCTTCTGATTATTTGTGGTCCCAGGTCTGAAGTCTGGAGATAATAAATATATTAACACCTGATATCCAAAGAGCACCCAGTGTGTGCCAGGCTCACTGTGCTAAATGCTTTCCATACATTGCTCACAACAGCCTTTGAGGTAGTAATATTATTATTCCCATTTGTGGATGAGGAAACTGAAGCCTAGATGAGTTAAATGAGTTTCCCAGGATCATGTAGCTATTAAGTCACAGAATCTGAGCCCAAGCGTATCTGGCTGCAGGCCCAGCTCTAACCACAATACGCACTGCCTCACAGGACTGTGACTCACTTTTTTGTATCCCCCACTCCCCAGGCTCCCTGAGGAGCATCACTGTGCCCTACTGGGCTCTGGGCAAGGTGGGCCAGGGACCTCAGCCTCCACCTTCCCTCTGTCATTAGCTTACAGTGAGCTTGGGCAGGTCCCCTCCTCTCTCTGGGCCTCAGCTTTCTCATCTGTAAAATTAAAGGACTAGATTGAAGGACCTTTAAGATATTCCCAGACTGGGGATTCCACAAGGAAGCCATTATAAGGTGGAGCCTACATGTATTAGGCATTAGGCTAGCCCAGTTATGCCACTTAATGTCTGTGTGACCTTAGATGAGTTACTAAACCTTTCTGATTCCTATATCTGTTTAATTGAGGGTGATGGCAGGACTTTGCTCACAAGGCTTTTGTGAGAAATAAATGAGATAAATATGTTTAAAGTGCTTATTTGACACAGTGCCTATAACTTAGCTAAATTCAAGAAATAGTTTCACTATTTTTCTTCTTCTTTATTATAAAGGAAAATTTGGCTGACCACCTTGACTTGTAGGATTATAATTATTTCTGAACATGCCTGTCATGAATGTTTTAATGTAGGCACATTGCTTCTCTGGTAGCTCAGAAAGTAAATAATCTACCTGCCATGCAAGAGACCTGGGTTCAATCCCTGGGTGAGGATGATCCCCTGGAGCAGGGCATGGCAACCCGCTCCAGTGTTCTTGCCTGGAGAATTCCATGGACAGAGGAGCCTGGTGGGCCACAGTCCATAGGGTCACAAAGAGTCAGACATGAATGAGTGACTAACACCTTCACTTTCGCTGTCTCAAAATTGTATACTCTTATATTCATGCACACAGACATCTCTCACACTGAGTGTGCTTGGCCACAGGCACACCTCCTCCCTGACACACTTTTCTGTCCTCTTGCACACACTTGTGCACACGTGAGTGCACACGCATGCACGTACGTGCACACACACCCTCCGTGCTCTCTCGCCTCTCCCTGGCAGCCCTGCTAGTCTACTGGACGCTGGCCTTCATCACCAAGACCATCAAGTTTGCCAAGTTCTACGACCATGACATCGGCTTCTCGCAGCTGCGCTTCTGCCTCACGGGGCTGCTGGTGATCCTCTACGGGATGCTTCTCCTCGTGGAGATCAACGTCATCAGGGTGAGGGTAAGCAGGCCCCCCTGGGCTGCCACCCACCTGCCAACACACCTGGGCCAGGGCGGTGCTGCTGACCAGGGTCCTGCCCCTGGATGTGGGCCACCACCTTGCTTCTTAGACAGGTCCTAGAAGGAGTCAGCTTCTTTTACCTGTCCTCAAAAGGAGAGTTGAGGCCAGTGAGGGATGTTTCAGGAGGAACGTTCCATCCAGCCCAGCAGCCCTCCACCCCAGGCTCTCAGGGGGAGAGGAGGTGACAGCCAAGGCTATAGGGTTCTGGGTTTAACAGAGAGGAAATGAAACTTCAGGTTCTGGCTTCTCTGAGTTTGATTTTTTTTTCTTTTTGAGGTGGCGGGGGGGGGGCTTGTTTTATTTTAATGTATTCATATAATTACACATGAATTAGTAAATGTGGTAAGTGTGGCTGTATACATATCTTTTGAGTTTTGGGGTTTTTGTTTTTGTTTTTTTATCATTTCGGCTTGCTCCCTTTCCCCCTCTGTGATTCACACCTTCCCCTCTCTCAACCCGTCCCTCCCCAGGTAACCCAGATTAACATTCTAGTATGTGTCCTTCCATTCTTTTTATTAATATATTGTGCTACATACTTGCATCTGTTAAGGATATCTCCTTAACATAAAGAGGTATTGTTTCTTTCGATGTTTGTTTTATAAAAATGGGATCATATTATATATAGTTTTTACATCTTGCTTTTCTCATCTATCAGGTATCTCTTAGGACTCCCTCCAAGTCTAGTACAGTTAATTTAGTTTTCTTAATGGCTGCCTAATATTCCATCATGTAACTGAGCCATTACCTATTGATGAGCATTCACTTTGTTGCCAAATTTTTGCCATCGCAAATAATGGCATATTAAACATACTTGTATCTATGTAAAGCTGCTTCTGTTTCTATGGGAGGGAATCCAGGGAGCAGAGTTGCTGGCTCCGAGGGCCTGAGTATTTGAAATTGTAATTGATGTTGCAGATTGCCTTTCAGGAATGCTGTGATCTACCAGCAATGAATTAGGAAGCCCTGTCCCTTCCTCCAACCAGCAATGGGCTACAGCCATGTCTAACTTGGGCCAGTCTGAAGAGTGTAAAGTGCTACTTTAATTCGCATTTCTCTGACTCCTCTGCTTTTAGTTGGTGATTTGCAGGGTACACAGGCTTTCATATTCTCTGCCTTCACTGACCCTCGCAGCATTGCCATGGTACAAGTAAAATCCCCTTTTAAGATGAGACGTTAGATGAGGTTTGTCCAAAGATACCTTGCTAGTAAGTGGGGGGGGGGGGGTGCAGAATTCGAACCCAGGTCTGCATGGCTCCACATTCTGCAAACCCTAATGAACATGGTGGTTTCTTCAGGTTTGTAGGAGAGAGAAGATGGCATGTGGCAGACTCCTGCTCTTGCCCAACCCAACCCAGCCCAGGGGATTCAAAGTAGGACCTCGGCAAAGAGTTATGAGTCAGGAGGCCCTGGCACTGGTGGTCAAGAGGGGTTTGGGGGGTCTTTTTCCCTGGAAGAGGCAAATGATGGCCCGGCCTGTTAGAAGTCAAGGTGGGACGACACAACCCCAGGTCTCTGCTGGGACAAAGTAGAGGTGATGAGAAGTTGCACTTACCCTTCCCTGGTGTCCCGTGTGCCCACAGAGGTACATCTTCTTCAAGACACCAAGGGAGGTGAAGCCCCCAGAGGACCTGCAGGACCTGGGGGTGCGCTTCCTACAGCCCTTTGTGAACCTGCTGTCCAAAGGCACCTACTGGTGGATGAACGCCTTCATCAAGACTGCCCACAAGAAGCCCATCGATCTCCGAGCCATTGGGAAGCTGCCCATCGCCATGCGGGCCCTCACTAACTACCAGCGGCTCTGCGAGGCCTTTGATGCCCAGGCGGTCAGTGGGGGCATGGTTACACTGTCCGTTCCCTGCCCTCTGGTTTAGCGTCACAGACAGGGAGCTCAGAAAGCATCAGGTCAAACCCCTGATGGGACAGTGGGGAAACTGAGTACCGTGAGGGAAAGAGGCTTGCCCTAAGTCACACAGGGAACCAGGGAGAAGTCCAAGACCAAAGACCCATAGGACAGTTGCAGCTGGAATGGTCCTCATGGTTTAGATCACCCAGTCTAACACTTTCATTTTTCATGTGGGGAAATTGAGGCTCTAAAGGGAGGTAACCCTACTGGATTTCTCATGTCTTGTGGTCTTTCTTTTGGAGTTCGGTGACTATACAGCTGGGGATGGTCACCCATTTGGAAAGCAAGGGCATCAGTGACCTAATCCTTGCAGTAACTCTGTGTTAGGCCAGAAGGCATCTCCTCAAACCACTGATGAGGAAACTGAGGCCCTGAGAAAGGCCATGACCTCCCCAGAGCTAGCCTACCTCTGGCCAGTGGCAGAGCTGGTCGCCTGACTCCCAGTCCGGTGCTTGTTCACTGCCTCTGCCCTAGCATTTCAGAGGAAAACACCAGGACAGACACGGTGGCATTGGACTGACATATGCCATGCCCTCGTCAGAGCACTATGCTCACCGCACAGTCCCTGCCCAGCCACGTGACCTTGATCCATCACCTGGCCTCAGATTCCCTATCTGGACCACGTTAGGTCTCTATTTGGACCCACACAACCATGCACTTGGTGGCTCCATAATTTCTTCCCTGAGTCCACCTTTTTGCAGCAGATGTGTCCACTGGGTTTCTCTAGGCAGCAGGAGCCAGGGGTTCCCTGGGAGGCTGGGCCCTGCTGTGAATGGGCCCTCAGCCACTCTGACTCTGTCTCTCTGGGCAGCGGAAGGACATGCAAAGCACACAAGGTGCCCGGGCCATCTGGCAGGCCCTCTGTTGTGCCTTCGGGAGGCGCCTGGTCCTCAGCAGCACGTTCCGCATCTTGGCTGACCTGCTGGGCTTCGCTGGGCCACTGTGCATCTTTGGAATCGTGGACCACCTTGGGAAGGAGAATGGTGTCTTCCAGCCCAAGGTAGGCTCCCAGGGGGAGAGCAGGGCGCCCTCGGCAAGGTTTTCACTCACTAGTGAGAACAGGCAAGAGGTTGATGAGTGTGAGAGTGGCTGCACAGGGCAGTTCCTCACCATGCAGAGCGCTTAGCAATATCTGTCTCTAGGAGATGTCTGCACCTGGTCAGCAGAAATGCTAGAAGGTAAGCTTGTGCCTCTAGAGAATGTATGGTGCCCTACGCTTTTGACTTAGCAACTAAACAGCAGCATACCGTAATCACCATAATACTTCTCTCAGTTATGTCATCATTCAGAAAGTTGCAGGAGGTATCTAAAGCTTTTAATTTGTTAGTTTTTAATTCATGCTGTCTTAAGACTCTCGATGACTTTAATAGGATCTCTCTTCTCCGGTTTTATATGCGCACAGAACTTGAGGCTCTGCAGGACCACTTTGGTGGCTGCTGTTGTGGGGAGAATAGGAAACCTCCATCTGTGGGGCTTTTTCTCCCTCCACTCCAAATTTTGTTAAAAGCTGCCCCAGTTTTATTAACATGTTAGAACTTCCCATTAAAATTTCTTTTAAAAAAAAGAATCCCGTGTCTTAAAAGTAATTGAAACCCACTGGACTAGATGATACCCAATGGCCTTTCCGGCTCTAAAGATGCTACAAACTGAAATTTGTCAGGCAACAGAGACAGAAAATGTTTCTGGGGTTTGCTTCCCTTCCTTGGGGCAATAGCACTCACTCTGGGGGTAAGGGTGGAGGGCCTAACTCTTTCATGTTTCTTTGCGGCTGCTGAGCTTTGTTGTTGTTCAGTTGCTCAGTCACGTCCAACTCTTTGGGACCCCCACAGACTGCAGCACGCTGGTACTTCCCTGTCCTTCACTATCTCCCAGAGTCTGCTCAAACTCATGTCCATTGAGTCGATGATGCCAGGTTTAGATGGCCACAAAATGGAAAACTTTTCGCCTCTAATAAGATTCAGAGTCTTATTTCCCCAGCAGGAACATCATTATAACCTTTTAACCACAAATAGACAGTCCAAAAATGATGCAGGTAATTACTGGTTAGGGATCTGATTACTAATTTACGACTTCCCCTTGTGTAGTATTATCCATCTCGTGGCTTCCAAAACTGCAGATACCATTTAATTCCCAGGAGGTGCATATGAATTTTTTTCCAGAGACATAATTAATCAGCTGAGCACTTTTGGCCAGGAATATGAGACACTCTTAAGTCTGTCTGATTTACTCAGCAAACAATTATTGAGCCGTACCATGTGCCAGACCTGGGTAAGACTGTGAGAGTATAGAGACAATGGTTATGATGAGGAAGATTAATAATAACAACCACTGACTGAGTGCTTAATACATATCCATGTGTTATCTCTTTGAATCCCTAAAACAGCCTTTAAGGGTAAGTTTTTTTTTTTTTTTGTAACAGCATTTTGAGATATAATTGACAAACCATACAACTTATAAGGTAGGTATCTTTAATCCCCATTTTATAGATGAAGAACTTGGGGCTCAAAGAGGTTAAGTAACTTTCCCTAGGGTCTCTCAGCTAGTTAGTGACAGAGTTAGGATTTGAAATCAAGTGTCTTTTACTCCGTAGTCTGGGCACTTACAATCATGATGTTAAATTGTTATCAAGTCTTCATCTCTGGCCTCAAGGAATAAGGAACCAAATGGAAGAGAGAGAAATCTAAATAAAATATTTTAAGTGTGCTGAGTCACTTCAGTCATATCCAACTCTTTGCGACCCTATGGACTGTAGACCACCAGGCTCCTCTGTCCATGGGATTCTCCGGGCCAAGAATACTGGAGTGGGTTGCCATGCCCTCCTCCAGGGGATCTTCCCAACCCAGGATCTAACCTGTGTCTCTTTTGTCTCCTGCACTGGCAGGCAAGTTCTTTACCACTAGTGCCACTTATGTGTTAAATACTGCTACTTGGAAGTAGACACAAGGAACTATGGGAAAAGGAGTAATTAACTCAGCCAGTGATCATGACAGCTTCGAAAAGGAGAAGATATTTGAATGGGGCCTTGACAGATGAGTAGGAGTTACCTAGGCTGAGATGGGTAGATTTCTTATTCATTTAAGGATGTGAGAACTATTAACTTGGAAATAAATTTCATGAAAACTTTACAGTACTTCACAATTTTTTCACTTTTAAAAATGTTTATATAATGCATCAATTTCTTTAAAAGACTAACATGAGAAAGCCTTAAAAAAAAAGAAAAAAGATTATTAGGACTCTTTTTGCTTATATAGACTTCAGGGGCTCTTGAGACCTTCTCTGGCTTTTGAGCTGCTGAACTTTATTTGGCCCAAACGGCGGGGAAGAGACTGTTTCTTTCGTAAAAAAAAAAAAAAAAAGTGTCACCTTCAGCTTCAGTCTAACCATAAATGAAAAAAAAAAAAAAATGAAATGTTACTTACTCAGTCGTGTCTGACTCTTTGTAATCCCATGGATTGTAGCCCGCCAGGCTCCTCTGTCCATGGGATTCTCCAGGCAAGAATACTGGAGTGGGTAGCCATGTCCTTCTCCAGGAGATCTTCCTGACCCAGGGATCAAACCCAGGTCTCCTGCACTGCAGGCAGATTCTTTATATCTGAGCCACCAGGGAAGCCCATGGGGGATTCCCAGATACTCCACCCTGATAAGCGTGCAGCAGTATGGAGCCGGTTGTTAGCACTAGGGGACAGTGACACCAGCCAGAGCCCTTATCAGCTTGCCCACATCTTCTTCATCCTATGTTTCCCTGAACTCTTACACCAGTCCCCTAAGAACTCTGGGGCCAGATGTATCAGAGAAATGATAAGAACAACACTTAGAATACTAGTTCATTTGAGCGTTAGCTTTGCCTTCTCTCTCTGTTTGTACACAATCCCTGGGATTTGCTGCCCTCTCATTGGAATGCTCTTGTCTCAGTTACTTGCCAGCACATAAATCGCCGAGACAGATGGCCCTGCCTCAGTGGCAGCAGATCTTATCAAATTTAATGTTTGTTCCCGGCAGCCCAAATGCAATCAGCAAATTACAGACTTAGAAACGAGAGTTGAAAGTAAATATCGTCTCCAGTGTCAGCAACAGAGAGTCCTCAGTCGTGTGGTTGCCTGGGATATGCCTTAACTCTCATGTAGTGGGGGAAAGTGAAGTGAAATTGCTCAGTCGTGTCCAGCTCTTTGCGACCCCATGGACTGTAGCCTACCAGGTTCCTCCGTCCATGGGATTTTCCAGGCAAGAATACTGGAGTGGGTTGCCATTTCCTTCTTCAGGAGGTCTTCCCGACCCAGGGATGGAACTCGGGTCTCCCGCATTGTAGGCAGACGCTTTACTGTCTGAGCCACCAGGGAAGGTATAGTGGGGGAAAGGGGTCATTTATTGAAGTTATTTGGTTCACCACCACCCCCTGCCTCCCAGTGGCTCTCACCCAGAGAGACAGGTGCTATCCTGGTCTTCATGAACAGAGGAGGAAGCTCCCTAGCTGTGTTTAACAACCCTCTCCCTGAGAGAGCCCTTCTTCCCGTTCAGCCTGGATCCATCCTGCTGCAGTCGGCGCAGCCGGGCACTCACTGTTTACTCTGTTATCAGTGGCTGGCCTGTCGTCTCTTCCCTTGCCAGGATACTCACAGTTGGCAACAAATCTTGCCGCCCTTGGCATCCTCAAGGACAGGCATTTCTTATTTCTTCTTTTATTACTGGAAGTGTCATATGGCCTGCTAGGTCCTCAACACTCCTGTCCCCACTGTCACTCCCCAGGGAGCGCTGAGACCTAGGCCCTGCAAAACCCCTGATGGATCTCTTTCCAGCCCCCTCTCTCACCCAGCCCCCACCCACAATCTGTCACCTGCCATGGATGCCTCTGATCTGGCTGGAGGGCAAGGGAATTGGATTCATAAAGCACTGCTGGCATCTGAAACCAGCCAGCACTGCTCTAGGCCGTCAGCTGAGCAGAGGAAGAAAGAACAGTTTGGGTTTGATCTCAGGGCCAAAGCTCCACACGGCCTCTAAACCTCCACACGGCCTCTAAACCTCCGTGGGGATAGTGTGTAGGTTAGCGTGTGTTTGTTTCTGAATGAGTTCTCTTGGGACCTGCTTATGAGTCTTTGTGTGTGTCTTTCTGTTGTCCCGGTGTCTCTTGGTATGCCTGCTTCTGTGTGTATCTGGGTCCCCATCTGGACACCCATATTTGTGGCTGTCACTCTGGGTACTTTGAGAACTTATACACATTTCTGTGACTGTGATGGGCTGGTCTCTTTATGACAGTGTCCATGTGGCTGCTCTGGTCTGACATGCCTCACTAACTCCCTCTGAACTGCGAAGACATGTCTTTGATGTCACCTCCTCCAGGAAGCCTTCCTCTGATTGAATTAGATGCTCCTCTTCTGTGCTCCTGTAATATCCTATGTTTGCACCATCAAAACACCCATTTTCTTTTTCTTCAACTTGACCCTGAGTCCCCTAAGACAAGATCTGCATTGGCTGACCTCTGTGTGCCCAGCCCCATGCCTGATACCCCAGAAGCACAAGAGAAATTATTTTTCAATGAAAAATGCAGACATTACCATATACTGAGTGCTTATAGTTACTACAACCCACTCCAGCGTTCTTGCGTGGAGAATCCCAGGGATGGGGGAACCTGGTGGGCTGCCGTCTATGGGGTCGCACAGAGTCAGACACGACTAGAGTGACTTAGCAGCAGCAGCAGCGTACTTACTACAAATCTTTATTTTTCCACACCATGTAACATATGGGATCTTAGTTCCCCAGCCAAGGATCAAGGCAATGCTCCCTGCGTTGGGAGTGTAGAGTGTTAATACTGGACCGCTGGGGGAAGTCCTAAGAAAAATTTTTTACTTACATTGTTACACTGAATTGTCATAACATCTCTCTGAAGTAGAAACCCTTAATAGCTTCATCTTACATGTAAATAAACTGAAGCTCCGAGAGGTTGAGGAACTTACTAAAAACACAGTCACTAACATAATGAGTCAGAACTTGAACTCAGATATGGGCTAACGTCAAACTCTAAACCACCATGTCAAATGGTTGTGGATGGATGGGTGGGTGTCTTGGTCTATAAGGGGTCAAAGACAGTTATCAACATTTTCACCAGGGCCTTCCAGAGCTGGAACCTGACATTCTGCATGCCTTGATTGGCTCAACTGTAAAATAGGGAAATGGATAGCTTCTATAAAAATTAGATGGGAGATGAAGATCATATGCATCGATTACTTTAAAATATATTTATTGAGTGCTACTATGAAAACCCCTGGAAACAAACACAATTTCTTCCCTGAGAGCGTGTGAAAATGTGAGACAAGGGCATCTGATCTTCCAAAGCATTTTCCACTCATCAAATGTCAAGCTGTAAGTCCTCGGCCTTTCTCTCCAGCTGTCAAGGTGCTGGGCAATGCCAGTGCCCTGACAGCCATCTGAAGCTTCCCCAGGCTTGCCGTCCACGAGCAGTATCCCTGGCCTCTTTGGCTAGTCTAGTACCTACTTCTTAATCAAAAGGTAGCTACTCTGGCCTCTATCTCTTTTATTCTGTCTCTTTGAAGAGAGATAAAAAAAATGACCCAATGACTTACACCTGCAGGCAGATTTTCATTTTAACAGGTCACAAAACTCTTGACCCAAATAAATATGATTTCTGACCCTAGGGGGTGTGCATTTTGGGGAAAGGGAGCAAGGCTTTAGCTTTAGACCAAAAATTCCAACAAATTGTAAAAAGAGAATTTGTTGCTTTGTGGAAAATGTACAGATATTGATGAGTGCATTTAACAAAGAACACACACGCATCAGTAACCTGAACAATGAAATCGGTTGATTTTTCTAGCCCTCATTCTGCAGCCTATGTGCTTTCTGATCATTGTGATATGGTGAATGTGAGCCGTTCCATGCTGCTTAAGAGCTTTCATATTGATTGGTGTTCTTGGGTACATAGTGTTTCCCATGAGTATCGTTATATACTTACCCATCCCTTGTGGTTACACATTTACATGGATTTTTGCCTGTTCTAACCCAGAGACAGTACATCTTTGCACATACAGCTATTTCATTATGTTAAATTATTTCCTTTGGGATAAATCCCCACCATGTCCTTTGTGGCTTTAAAATAATGGACTCCATTCTCCAGAGCTGGGTCTCTACAGAGGCTGGTAGAACAGAAGAATTCCAAGGCATGTTAAACAGGACCAGGTTTTCCCCTAGAGCAGATGCCTTCATTTTGGACCCAGAACGAGCCAAGTGGCCAGGTTTCAGTCCCTGCAAGGCCACAAGCTTGCAGCTGACAGTAGGAGACTCAGAGTTAACAGGTTGGATGGTGCTCAGGCAGTGGGTCTATGGGAGTGTTTTTGGCATCACGTGGTTTCATGTTCACATCTTTTCCTTTATCAGCATGTGACCCTGGGCCAGCCACTTAACCATGATGACGCTTCATTTCCTCATGCATAAAACTGGTCTAATAATGGTGTGCTTCTCACTGGGTGTTGTGAGCATTGCACCTGGTGAACCAGGGCGCTGCCCCTTGCTTCCCTGTAAGATCAGGTCTCAAACTCCGCAGCCCAATTTTAAGGTCCATTTTGCTGCTCCCAACAACCCCCTTCCTTCTCCCTCCCCCTCTGCCTTTCCCCCTTGTGCTTTAACAAGTGAGCCAGAATCAGGGCTTCAGGTTTCAGCAGGACCCTCTTTCTAAGAGGCCTCCATTTTCTCTATGATTGTTTCCTGCTGACCCCACAAGGGAGCAACCCTGTCCCGCAGAGGAAGGGCAATATAGTTGTAACCAGAACTAGCTCCATGGGCCTGTGAGAGCTGGTGGAAGGGCGCTGTTGAACCAAGACACACAATCTTTCCTACTGCCAGAAAGGTCTGTGTCCAGGATGCCGGGATTTCTGACTCTAGAAAAGGCCTCCGCTTAGAATCCTGACCCTTTCAGCCTGATCCTTGAGGGTGTGGACACGCCCTCAAGCTCCTTCTCATCATTTTGTTCCCACCGCTCTTTACCCTGCAGCAGCAGCTCCCACAACCTTCCAAATCACTTGCAGAGTTCAGGGCAGAGTCTCAGAAAGGGGTGAGCTGTGTCTTCATGGAAACATTGATGTGGAGCGATGGACTTAATCAAGATCAAAGTTTTCCTGGGAGCTGTTGATGCTGAATTTAGAAACAGACATGCTGTTGTTCTCTGGTATCTTTAGCAACAAAATCAAACCATTTGGTTTTTTTCCCCCCGCTGCTTATCATCTGAGATCTTGCTGGAGGTTCAGAAAGCCTTCCATTTGAAAGGAGGTCCCAGGAGCCCACAAGACTGGGGTGCTTGGGTCTGAAATGGTCCATTACAGGCGATGTGGTCCCATTCCTCCCTGGGAGCACTCCTCCCATGTTTTCTGCTGGTCTTTCTGCCCAGAAATTTCTACAGTGCAGGCTGTTGGTGAGTGTGAGACAAAACCTCAGCTGATTCCACTTTTGTAGCAGAGCATACATCTTGTGCGATCTGTTTTAGTGGTTCTAGTTTTGACTGCTTTATGA
Organism: Ovis aries; assembly: GCF_016772045.2. Lineage (NCBI taxonomy): Eukaryota > Metazoa > Chordata > Mammalia > Artiodactyla > Bovidae > Ovis > Ovis aries. The sequence goes on from NC_056068.1 coordinate 34,806,744, forward strand.
TTTGCTCTATTTATTCTTGCCCCCATTCAGAGTGAAATCCCCTGGCCTCATGTCCACAAAGCTGAGAATCATATTTATGGACATAAGGTTAGAACTGGGTCACATTCTGTTTACCTAAATGGGTTGATGGAGAGAGTATAGGCAACCCTCCCTATAGTTACAAGAATGTTTAGCCTGATTTTTCCACTCATAAACAGTTGCACAAGGCTCCCAAGCATGGAGAGTCCTGTCACAATGGCCTCTGTGGCCCATAACAGGTATTAATGGCAGTCATTTTGCTGGCAATGACAGCTACCTCTGAATTTCTCTTTCCAACAGACACGGTTTCTTGGAGTTTACTTTGTCTCATCCCAAGAGTTCCTTGCGAATGCCTATGTCTTAGCTGTGCTCCTGTTCCTTGCCCTCCTACTGCAAAGGACATTTCTGCAAGCATCTTACTATGTCGCCATTGAAACTGGAATTAACTTGAGAGGAGCAATACAGGTACTTGAATGTTTATCTTTTCACTATGCAATAAGGACCACATTATGTGTCCTCATGAACACTCAAGAATGATTTTGCTGTGAATGTGTTGTTTTGTTGCCTTTTGACAGTGTTTTGAAACTAACCATTGACAAGGCAGTGTGACATGGTGGAAAAGTGCCTTGGGCTGGCCGTGGAACTGTTGTAGTTCCAGCCCTTGTTCTGCCTTGGACTAGATCTGAGATGTCAGCTGCCTAGCCTCGAAGTGGGACAGACATCACTAATCAATCACAGAACTTTTTCCTGCTGAATGCAAGTGAGGCCTCATAATCCTTCTATAAATACTGTTTCAGGGCTCTGCTACTGGACAGTCTTCTTTGGCTACAAAAAAAGCGTCTTTGACATACCAGGATTAGACAGACTGAGTAGCCCTGATGGTAAGGAATCTGCTTGCAATGCAGGAGACCCAGGTTTCAATCCCTGGATTGGGAAGATCCCCTGGAGAAGGGAGTGACAATCCACTCCAGTATTCTTGCCTGGAGAATTCCATGGACAGAAGAGCCTGGTGGGCTACAGTCCATGGGGTCACAAAGAGCTGGACACAACTGAGCGATTTCAGACCAGACCAAGATCAATTTGAGCTCTTAAGTCTCAGGCCATGATGAGAGGGACATATCTGGCCTGGTAGATCCCTGGGTCTAGGTTCTTGCTACTGCCTGCTGTGACTTCCTCCTCAGAGTCTGTTGGAAGGCTGATCAAGGTCAGGAAGGATTCAGGGACCCTTTAGGCAAGGTAGTGATGAGCCCCAGTGTTTTCGTTAGAATTTTAGTTCCACTGTTAGAATGGAGAGACCCAGTGTGATAGTTGCTTAAACAGGATGGAAGTTTGTCTTTCCCGTTTGGTCAGGACTGATACAGTCATCAGAGATCTTGGCTCCTTCTGTACTGGTGTGCTGCCAGCCTTCTCACATGACTTTGTCCCATGGTTTAATGTGACTATGGATATCGCCACTATTGTGTCTACATTTAAACCAACAATAATAAAGGTGGGACAATAGGAGGGAAGGCTGCCTTCTTTTCAAATCATGATGCAGAGATCTTCACCCATCCCGTTGGGGAGCAATTGGCCCCATGGCTATACCTAGAGAGGCTAGAAACTGTGGCTGTATTCTTGACAGGCTTTTATACCCTGCTACAAATTCTTATAAAAGAAGAGAATGGATAATGAGGGACAGCTAGCAGATTCTGCCATACCCAGCAATTCCTATGAAGTCAGTAGAACACCAAGAGGTTGTGGCTAAATCCCAAAGCTGCCTCATTCTTCAGAAATGTTCCTCAAAGTCATTTACATCGACTGGTCCTCTGGGAGCCAGGATAAGAAGCACTGCCGAAAAGGCACTAAGGAGAAGGGTATAGCCTCGGCTGGGGACAGTGTCAAGGTCCAAACTCTGGTTATCGTGGTATAGTCCATGTGGATGGCGCCCCCTGGAGTTGTGCAGTACACAACTTGTGAAGCTATTCATGACGACACTCCATCTCCAATGCTTTTTTGTTGAAAAGCAGAGCCATTTCCTCATGAAGGTCTCCATGTGAAAATAATGGAAAGATCCCAGAAAAATCCAAGACCCCTAAGACTCATAGGGGTTCAGATCTAGGAGAACCAAGCTATTGCAAGTTCAGAAAACCTTTCTAAAATCCCAACCTCTGTTCAGAGCCTTCCAGTGATAAGCAGGCACATACCACTACAAACAACAGCCAGTTTTGTAGCCAAGCAGTTTTGTAATTAAATCTACTTTCTATTTCTTTCATAAATCACACTCTAACCTAATATTTTCCAATTATGCTAAAAGAGCCAAATATGGCTTTTTAATGTATTAGCATGTAATTGTTTTTATTATACTGTCTGAATATTTTGCATGAATAAGAAAGATTAATTCATTATGTCCCCCAAAGAAAATGCTGGCATTAATTATGGGAACAGATCAGAAAAAAATTCTTCCTTTGAAAGATTTACAGAAATCTATAGATAAAGATTTATGTCTTCGTGAGTTTGAGAACAACCACAGTTCTTGCACAGAAGGTTATAAAGCAAAATTCCTGTATTGTATATAATTTTTGACATATATCAGGTTTTCATTGTGTAATTCTGTGGATGCTTGTCTTTACTTAATAATGCTTTCTTTGTTAGTTTGCTTATGTTCCTACTTCACTGAAACTAGATTTATTATCATTCTTTAAAAATCGATTGCATATAACTTAAGATAAGCCTAGATCTGCCAAAAAATGTCATCGCCATTATTTTAACCCTCAACCATGGTGTACATAAACTCAAAAAAGACAGAAGAAGTTCATGCTTTAAGCAGACCTGTCCCATGAAAAAGCCTGGCTTTACACAAAAGATGAATTAAGGGCTGGGAATCCACCTTACAACAGAATGCACAATAGAATTTCCTTCAAGAGCGGACATCCCCAGGTCATGAAGACAGAAATGCATTTTTCCTTGTTTCAGGACACATAGCCTGAAAATTGCCATCTTTCTGGGAGGCACAATTGCTCTGCACATAGAGCTTTTAGGTTCAGAGCTCATGGGAAGCCATTACCGTGGCTGTTCCTCATGTGCCCTGGAGAGACAGAACAAGGTCCTCGGGCGTGGCTGGACTCTAGATAGTGCTGGGCTGATCGACATACACATTTGTCTCACATAAGACCTTCCCAGGCTGAACCCTTGTGTTTATTTTAAGGCTCAATTAAGACAGGATTTAGCTCCAGAGCAAACCCCTTTCCCCATTGGAGAAACCACATTAAAACAGATGGCTGCCACCTTTCATCATTTTTATGGCTCTCAAGTATGTTCTCCACTGGCCTCCAGTAAATCAAGAATACAACTGGGCATGAAAATCTGCTTTTAAGATTTAAAAGCCAATTAAGTCCTGTCTCCAAGGGAAAGGTCTTGCTTGCTGGGGATTCCTCATGGGAATGCTGCCTCTCTGACTTGCTTGGACTGTAGTCAAAGCCCTTTACCTCTCTGAGCCTTAGCTTCTCCACTTATAAAACTGGAACAGTCTCACGGTGCCCTTTACAGGGCTGCTCTGGGGCTCCATGGGGGGATGCCTGAAAAGCCCCTGGCACTTTAGAGACACCTGGCATCTGGAGAGGTGATTAGGGGGTTGATGATGACAAATGTGAAACACCCTACTCTCATTTCCAGACCAAGATTTACAATAAAATTATGCACCTGTCCACCTCCAACCTATCCATGGGGGAAATGACAGCCGGGCAGATCTGTAACCTGGTAGCCATCGACACCAACCAGCTCATGTGGTTTTTCTTCTTGTGCCCAAACCTCTGGGCCATGCCAGTACAGGTAAGCAATATGTGCTTTGTTGGGAGTTGGGAGACACAAAATTGGAGTCTGCTGGTGCATGCCCGGTGGCTAAGAGCCTGCCATTCCATTCCATGTTTGCCTATACCTTTCACCTCCTTGGGATCTGCATGGGTGTATCCATGTATCCTGGGTGTCTACACTGCCTCACACTCTCCAAGGGGTCTAGGTGTCTCTCTTGATAATCAAAGAAGGCAATGGTTACTAAGACTTTAAGAGTGCAGCCAACCTTAAAAAAAAAAAAAAAACTGAAGGATAATCATGTGTAGAGCACTTTCACATTAAAGTTGTGTTATAGCAAAGTACTTACTTACATTGAAAAGTGTTCATGATGTGTTTTTAAGTGTGTTTTAGTCATGTATCTAAAAGCATGATGTGTTTTTAGTATTCACAGTGTGCTTCCTGCTAAATTGGAATACACTTATGTATGCATTTGCACAGATCCACACAGGAAAAAAAGAACTAAAGGGCCTCGTGGGGGCTTACAAATGATTTTTTAAAGAAATGAATTCTTTTTATTTTTTCACTTAAATTTATTTATTTTTTATTTTGCAATATTGTATTGGTTTTGCCATACATCAACATGAATCCGCCACAGGTATACATGTGTTCCCCATCCTGAACCCCCCTTCCACCTCCCTCCCCGTACCATCCCTCTGGGTCATCTCAGTGCACCAGCCCCAAGCATCCAGTATCATGCATCGAACCTGGACTGGCGATTCGTTTCATATATGATATTATACGTGTTTCAATGCCATTCTCCCAAATTCTTTGTAAAATCTTATTTATTTTTAGCTGTGCTGAGTCTTTGTTGCTGAGCAGGCTTTTCTCTAGTTGCGGTGAGTGAGGCCTACTGTTCACTGCATTGCACAGGCTTCTTATTCTCATGGCTTCTCTTGTGGGCTATCGTAGTTGTGGCGTGAGGGTTTGGTGGTTGCAGCTCCCTGGGCCTAGAGCACAGGCTCAATAGTTGTGGTGCACGGGCTTAGTTGCTCCACAGCACGTGGGATCTTCCCAGATCAGCGATTGAACCCATGTCTCCTACATTGGCAGGTGTGTTCTTTATCACTGAGACACCAGGGAAGCCCTGCAAATTTTTAATTTATTCATTTATAAATTCTCCAATAAGCCTGTTTTAATTTTGGAAATCTTAAACATGGCATTTTCTAAAGCGAGACAACTTTTGAGATTGGCTCTGCAGGAGGCGCACTCTCCTCCAATAGAATGAGAGTCCTTGGCGTGATTTACTGATTCCTGGCCTCATCTGCTCCTTCTCCCATCCTGAGCTCTTCCACCACAGAGTCTGTGACCCCTGTCCTGTGCCTGGGGGTGAATCTTCATTCTGGCGCTCAGGTCAAAAGCCAAAATCCCAGATCCATTCCCAGAGAGTCTGCAGGCCCCCTGGGTTCAAGACACATAACCTATCCTGAACCTTAGTTTCTTCATCTGCGAAAAAGGGGACAATTCCTACTCTCTGGAGTTGCTCTGATGATTCAGTTAGATAATGTAAGCAAAGCAGCAAGCAGGGAGCCCGACATAGAGTGTTGTTTAGTCGCTCACTCATGTCCAGCTCCTTTGCAACCCCATGGACTGTAGCTCGCCAGGCTCCTATCTGTGGAATTTCCCAGGCAAGAATATTAGCATGGGTTGCTGTTTCTTTCTCCAGGGAATCTTCCTGACCCAGGGATCGAACCCACGTCTCCTGCTTAGCAGGTGGATTCTTTATCACTGAGCCACCTGGGAAACTCAAAGTTTTCATTTAAGAGACACTAAAGGAAAATAGAAGATGCTTGTATAGGGAGGCAGCTAGACAAGACTGGAAGAAGTGTGTTAGTCACTCAGTCATGTGACCCCATGGACTCTATCCCACCAGGCTCCTCTGTCCATGGAATTCTCCAGGCAAGAATACTGGAGTGGGTTGCCATTTCCTTCTAGACAAGATTGGATGTAGGGCAGAAAATCTGATGGTCCTTTTTATGGAAACAGGCTTATATGCTATCCCCCACTTACTCACTCCCAGACCCCTGTGCCCCCTCTGCTCTGCTAAGATTTACAATTTTGTCTCTTCTCATTTTACTTGTTTTCCCTTGAACAGCTCATTTCAGGAGATTTTGTCCACTGCTACAAACTGCTACAAACTGCTACAAACCTGTTACTATTAGTAATAGTTTTTATTGCATATGGACCATTGCTAACAATACTAATACTAACTAACAGCTAATAACCCCTGTGCCTGGCCTGTCCAGCCTCTCTCACTTGTGTAACTAACCCTCACAACATAGTGGGAGGAAAGTTAGGTAGGAATCTTTACCTCCACTGATTACTTGCTGCTGCTGCTGCTGTTTAGTCGCATCAGGCGTGTCCGACTCTGTGTGACCCTATGGACTGTAGCCTGGCAGGCTTCACTATCCATGGAGGAGTGGGTTGCCATGTCCTTCCTCCTCCAGGGGATCGTCCCAATCCAGGGATTGAACCCAAGTCTCCTGCATTGCAGGCAGAGTCTTTACTGTTGAGCCACCAAGGAAGGCCCCACTGATTACTTATCTATACTTATTTATCATGAAGTATCATTTGATTTTCTAGGTTTTTTACATTTATTTTCTAACATTTATTTATTCATTTGGCTGCACTGGGTCTTAATTGCGGCACATGGGATCTTCAGTATTCATTGTAGCATGCAAACCCTTAGTTACAACCTATGGGCTGTAGTCCCCAAACCAGAGATAAAACCGAGGCCCCCTGCATTTATCTTAGCCACCAGACCACCAAGGAAGACCTTGATTTTTTTGTTTTTAATTCCTCAAAGACTGTACCTTTGCACTTAGAGCTTTGACCAGCCCTCCAGACCCAGTATTACCACCAGAACTAATATAATCCCTTCAACCAGCTCAGGATTCCATATGCAGCCTGGTTATCCACAGGGCACACGAGGCTTTTGATGGTGTTGAAGAGAGCTCAGGAGCCCCATTCCTTCATCCCCAAAGGCTCTCCCTGATTGGAATCTTTTTTTGATTACATATGCCTTTTAAATAACACTTTCATTGAGATATCATTCACCCATTTAAAGTGCACAGTTCAGTGGGTTTTAGCATGTTCACAGAATTATGCAACATCATCATAATTTTAGAACACTTTCATTACCCCAAAAAAGAAACCCATACCCATTGGATGAGTCACTCTTCATGCTTGCCCCCAGCTCTACACCGTCACTGATCTACATATACTTCTTTTATATAATTTTTATTGGTGTATAGTTGATGTACAATGTTGTGTTAGTTTCAAGCATACAGCAAAGTGAATCAGTTATATATACACCTATATCCACGCTTTTTTAGATTCTTTTCCCATATAGGTCATTACTTTTGAAAACGTAATGAACCTTCTCCTCAGAAAAACAGAAGTCTATTCACATGTTTTGCCTACAATTTCGGGGGCTTTGTGGGCCCCCTGAAGATTATGGACAACTATGTTAAGGAACTTGCCCATAGTGGGGACCTCTGTGCCACCTCATCCCATGAGCATTGGAAACCCGGAGAGGGCAAGGGCCTTACCTTGGGCAACCCAGCAAGCTGGTAGCAACACCATACCCAGGTATATCCTTTCTATGGTTCCCTAGTGACAGGGTTTCCATGAGGCTTGTTTGTTTATTTTAATAAGGAGGATCAGCCACCTTGTCTCCAGCTGTATGCCAGGTATTATATATGTGCTTATCATATATGCTCATTTAATCTTCACAACCTGGAGAAGGGCATGGTAACCCACTCCAGAATTCTTGTCTGGAGAATCCCGTGGACAGAGCAGCCTGGAGGGCTTCAGTCCATAGGGTTACAAAGAGTCGGACGTGACTAAAGTGACTTAGCATGCAATCTTCCCAACAGTTCTGCTAAGTGGGCAGTTAAAATCACCACTTTAAAAATGAAGAAGCTGAGACTCAAGATTTCACAGCCAGTAAGTGCTGGGACTGCATTCAAACTCAGGACTCCCGACTCTTGGACTGTGATCGCCCCACTACTATACGAGATTGCTCTCCTGGCCTGTGACTAGGAGATAAAATAGTCTTTTTATTCCCCACACTCGCTTTGCGCACTCCAAATCCCTGTTTTCTGGTGTGTTCTTCCACGTGGTCCATTCAGACCCCTGCAGAAGAACAGAGCAGACAGAGGGTCTGGGGAGCATGACATGGGGTGGGCGAAGTGTGAGGATGAGCCCGGCGGCAGCAGTGGTCACATCCCCAGCAGCTGCCAGCCTTGGAGGTGGTGGTGGGTACAGATACCTACACCCAGCTGGGGCCCTGGGAGTGCTCTGGGAGTGCCCTAAGAGCTTTTGTGGTGTCCATCTTTAATCCAAGCTGCTGAACGACACCCTGATTGCCTCCAAATGAGGATGCCAAGGATAATTTTCCAGAATGATGTTGGGAGTGGGTTCTAGCAAGAGTAGGAATGTTCCCTAATGTGCTCCTCTGCCCGCCCGTGCCAGCACTTAACATCAGTTAAACACTGGGAGGTAGGTGGTGAAGGGGTCATTTACCAGCCCCTAAGAACATGCTAATGGAGGAGGCTTTCTGTAATTAATAGATATTACAGGGTCAGCCACCCACTCCTCTGTCCTTGAGATGGTACAGGAGCTTTGTGCCAATTTGATGAGGGCTCAGGCAGTGCAGGGCCAACCTAACCTTTTTTTTTCTTTTTAATTAAGGAAGACAGCACATCTGTTCTTCTAGAATAAGCCCTGAATTTAGAAGTGTCTGCCTTTGAAGGCAACCTGCGAAATTGTCATCTTGAGGCTTTGGGGGCTGGCAAGAGTAATTTACACTTCTCATCCATATTCAGAAGCCGGCTGTCACTTACATAAAGCGAGAAGCAGAATGAATTCTCTTTTTAGAGAATACCTACCAGATTCATTAAAGATTAAAGACAGCAGGAACATTAGACTAAAAAGTAAACTCTCAGACCCTGGACTGGTCTTGTCGGGCACAGATGCAGTTCTTTTCCCCTTTCCTCAGGTATCACTTTTTTCCAATAGCGTGAAATATCAACTTGATAAGCAGCAAACTGCACAAAAGGTACCGTCACTCTTTGTGCAGCCTCAGCTCTGAGACGGACTTGCATCTGGAAGGTAGACCTGGAGAGAGTGAACGCCTCAGTCAAGCTTATAGATAAATGTAGTTAGTTGCCAGTCCAGAGACTCTCTGATTGTGTGCGAACCCATCATATTAATCCCTCCTTCTGAAATCACACTGTCGCACCTCCTCTTCTTTCTCCCAGGAAACTTTGGAAGGCTGGACACCAAGGCATGTCCCACTTTAGGGTAGTGGGGTTGGGGAGGGTGGAGTGCAGACTTTGTCAGTACCCCCTGGCAGGGGCTTCCCTGGTGACTCAGTGATAAAGAATCTGCCTGTCAGTGTAGGAGATGCAGGTTCCATCCCTGGGTTGGGAAGAGTCTCTAGAGAAGGAAATGGCACCCCACTCCAGTATTCTTGCCTGGAAAATTCCATGGACAGGGGAGCTTGGCGGGCTACGGTCCACGGGGTCGCAAAGAGTCAGACATGACTTAGTGACTGAACAACATCAACACGACCTGGCAGGGCAGCCCTCAGGTCAAAGGGAACTCATCTCCATGACCCTCCCTCAGATCATCGTGGGTGTGATTCTCCTTTACTATATCCTCGGGATCAGTGCCTTAATTGGAGCGGCTGTCATCATCGTGCTGGCCCCTGTCCAGTACTTCGTGGCCACCAAGCTCTCCCAGGCCCAGCGGAGCACGCTGGTAAGTATCCACAGTGTGCATGTGGCCGCCTCCCCATCCTTCCCCCACTCGTCTCCCCTCGTGTTGGTGGGTCTCCTCACTCTTCCCCCGCGTGCTGCCAAACAGCCCCTCACACATCCACACTGTGACTGGCCTTAAGCAGGTCACGTCAGCTGTCCAGACTTCAGTTTCTTTGTGAAATAGGGTTCATGCAGGGACATTCCTGTGGGGACAGAAGCGGGGCATCATCTGTAAGACGGCGAGGGCATTGACTCAGCTCCTTCCTCTTGGGTGGGATGGGGGCAAAGGAAACCCTCCTCTGACTTGGGGACTTCTGGCAGGAGTACTCCAATGAGAGGCTGAAGCAGACCAACGAGATGCTCCGTGGCATCAAGCTGCTCAAGCTGTATGCCTGGGAGAACATCTTCCGCACGCGGGTCGAGATGACCCGCAAGAAGGAGATGACCAGCCTCAGGGCCTTTGCCGTCTGCACCTCCATCTCCAGTGAGTACCCTCCGCCTCTGCCAACCAGCCAGCACTGTGTGCTGCTGCCTACATGCCAGGATAGGGTGTCAGGGCTGGAAGAGGAAGTAGGGGTGCAGAAGCAGGAGACTTTGGGACCATCCCATCCAGGGATGATCAAACTGTCTCTTAGAGCTGCCAGAAAGCAGTGTTCTCAGCCATTGATCCAGCAACTGTATTGATAGCCTGCCACATGCAGGACACTGGGCTGGCCCTCAAGATACAGTGATGAGAAAGACAGATGTGGTCTTTGATGTCTTACTAAGCTGATATGTTATTGAGAGGCATCAATAAGTGAATAAATAACAGCAGTTTTGAATTCTCTCAAGTGTGAGGACTTTTTTTCAATAAGTCAGGCTGAACTGCCACTGCCCTAAGGGAGCTACAAGGAAGCTTTTGTCTCCCTGGAGCCATAGGAGTGAGAAGTTTTCTCTTTAAAGAACAAAAGCTCAAACTTGAGGTACTTACAGGTATAGGGACTGAATTTACATTAGCCAAGTGGTTTGGGAAGCCCAAATCCAGAAAATAGAGAAAAAAACCCAAAACGCATAAAACTCTTATGGTCCCAGAAGATAGACATATTAAAACCATTTTCCAGAGAACATAGGACTCCAGTGGCAAACATTCCTGTTAAATAATGAGTTAATAATAAAGAAATTAAAATCCACCAGAAAAGATGTACCATCAGAGTGAAAGTCAGCAAATGCAAAAAATAGAATTAGTTCTTCAGTGCTTAGAGATGATAGAATAGTTTGAAAGAGATAATAAAATATATGTGTTAAAATAACTAAAGAGCTAAAGGAGGGCACAAGGCAAAACAGTGACAAGAAAGACAAAAGAACTTCTCAAAATTAGAAATTCACTTATTGAATTCAGATGGTCCCTTGTCAGAGTGAGCATATAGAGGTCAGTTTAAGTTTATCTCCACAGTTGGTCTGGTAGCTCCAAGGACTCACCTCCTTGCAGTTACTGCCCAAGTACATAATCAGGATGTAGATACTTAGCAGCTAGAAGACCCCATACTGATTCCCTGATCTGCCCAGTTTAAGAGCCATTTTGGTAGGAAGGGCTGAGGGGAAGCCCCCAAAGAAAAAATTATAAGGGCAAGAACTCAGTGTACAGGTTAAATGAATTCACATAACTGAAGAGGGGATTTGTGAATAAAGATATATCTGTGGAAATTACACAGAATGTGGCAGGGATAAGTAAATGGGAAATGTTTTTGCAAGTTGGGAGAACCATTTTACAGATGGGAAATTGAGGCCCAGAGTGGGTATCTCCCTGAGGTAACTTCTGAGGTTAATAGCATGGCTCAGACTAGATTCTCTGGAATCTCTGAGACTCTCAGAGCTGAGCACCTAAATGAGGTGAAGAAAACTTAGGACACAATGGAACACCGTTTTCAGGCTGTGGTCTCTGAATGGAAGAGAAGCAACCTAGAATGGGCTTTGATGGGAATGGGAAACAAAGAAGGAAATTAGGAGAGAGAGACACTACCACCCCCTCCGCCAGCTGAAGCTGGTTCTTTTGGTGTGCCAGGAAGAGACATATGTGTGGGCATGCCAGCAGTGGGCAGCAGTGGAGGGTGCACTGTGTTTCCCGGAGAGGCACGGGGGAATGAGATGGGATTCGGGTCATCTGTGTGTTCCTGGCAGTCCACTGCCTAGAGAGAGGGTCTGGCGGGGCAAAGTGGCCTGCATTCAACCTGAAGGTTCTCACAGGGCAGGGCTTGCACTGACACCTCCTTGTGTCCGCCCAGACAGCACAGGACAGATGGTACCCTGGTCCATGCAGCAGTGACCAGGCCATCCACCATCATGGCACCAGCCATGGCATCTTTCTGCAGGAAATCCTAAGAGCTGATTTTCACAGAATGGAGAGATGAGCATGACAGGCTTCCTGGACTCCTCACCGAGACACTCCAGGTTCCTCTGCCATGACCCCGTGGCCTCCTCCTGGACTGAGCGCTTGATCAGTTCAGTTCATTTGCTCAGTCATGTCCAACTCTTTGTGACCCCATGGACTGCAGCCCTCTAGGCTTCCCTGTCCATCACCAGCTCCCGGAGCTTACTCAAACTCATGTCCATCGAGTCAGTGATGCCATCTAGCCATCTCATCCTCTGTCGTCCCCTTCTCTTCCTGCCTTCAATCTTTCCCAACATCAGGGTCTTTTCAAATGAGTCAGTTCTTCTCATCAGGTGGCCGGAGTATTGGAGTTTCAGCTTCATCATCAGTCCTTCCAATGAATATTCAGGACTGATTTCCTTTAGGATGGACTGGTTGGATCTCCTTGCAGTCCAAGGGACTCTTGTGAGCACTTGATAGAACAGGAGAAATTGGGAAGAAGCCTCTGGGGAGCTCAGGGAAACCAGTGTCCACAACCCCAGGCCTTCTTCACCTGTCTATCAGCTCTGCCTACCCCTGGGCCTGGCCATGGTAACAGTAACCCACACTGTTTTCTGCTCCATGAGTTACAGACACCTGGCTTCCAGACACCCCATCGGGAGGAACAGCTGTTGAGGCAGAGGAGGGCTTCTCCCTCCAACAAGAATGTGGCAGGGTGGAGTGGGGCAGGCTCACTGTTGCTACAGTGGGAGAGAGAGAAGGGAAGCAGTAAGGAAACTGGGGGCACCAAGTCCCCAAGATTCCCGGCAGCAAGGTAGAGGCAGCCTCGTACTGTATAGACAGGGGCATGTGGGAGCTCCTTTGCATCTAGGAAATGTATGCTAATTTCCTGTGATCGGAACTGCATCCCGCTGGGACATGGCTTCCTATGTAAACAGCATTATAAGATGCCTAGGTTTCCGGGCTAGCCCAATGAAGCCTGTCTAATAAATGCTTTTTGTCCTATGGGCCCCCTCAGGGCTTGGGGCAGGAGGACCTAGGGCAAGGAGACTGCTTATTGTCCAGAGCTGAGATGACTCTGGAAGGAATCAGGGGCTCTGGAGCTATGCAGGGGTCTGCCCAGGGCCCCTAGCCTGTCCAGTACTTGGTGACTTAGAAAGATAAACAGAGCAGCCGAGGCTGGTCCATGGGAGAAGGCGGAGAGGGGGACAGGAAAAGCCCTCGGAGAGAGAGAGCTTGGAAAGCCAAGTGCTGCTCGCTGGGTGCTCATCCTTCCTGGGATGGGTTTCTCTGTGTTGGTTGATGGTGGGATGGGGAGAGACAGGTTAGGGGCCCTGCCAGCCTGCAGTTATTGGCTTTGAGTGTGTTTTCATTTACGTCCTCCTGGACTTCCTGCCTTCTGCTCTCTGTCACCTGGAATTAGGACACAGGTGATTAGGCTTGAGGTAATGGGGCATCTTTCATTCTTGCTTCTGGCACCAACCATGGGGTCCTGGTGCCGCAACGAAGCCCTGGAGTCACATTTCCTGATGGGGCCCATCGGTGGTGCTGCCTGCTGGGTTTTCAGTCTGGTCATCGTACACCAGGCAGTCAGACTGTCAGGCAGACAAGGTTACCTCTGACACTCTATCTGATGGTCTCAATGTCAGCATCACTGAGATCTTCTGTGTGTGGAGCCCTGAGCTGGTGCAGGGCAGGTCAGCACAGGGGGGTGACAAGGAAATGAGTACCGTTTCCCTGCTATCAAAATCCAGAATGGGTATTTCCTCTTGAAGAAAAACAGGTGTGAGTTACTCAGATGGCACTGAGCGAGCCCTGCCCTGTGTTAAGCACCCAAGAAGCCAAAAGATGTGCTCTTCTCACGGAGTTTATACTCTGCTGAGAAGTCAGGGCTCACGTACATGAGACAGTGTGGCTGGGAGTTCTCAACCACAGGAGCTGCTCTGCACTGGCTGCTCAGCGAGCCTGACTGCACTAACTCTCACAACTCCGTGAGTTGTGTGCCCCTGTTGTCCCATTTTACAGCAGGAAAGACTGAGGCTCAGGAAAGTGAAAGGACTCTCTGAGGTCCTCAGCCAATAAATGGCAGAGAATAGAGAAGAAGGAAGCCCATGTGGACAGGGAGTGCACACAAAGCTTCATGCAGGAGGAGGTTTGGCTGCAGCTGGCAAGGCCAGTTTTTAGTAAGTAGAAGACCAAGTGAGGAAAAGCGGGGGTGAGTGCTGTGCCCACTCCTCTTAGAAGTCAGTCCCACCCTTGTTTTCTTGCAGTACCCACGTAGCTCTAGGTGTCCAGTCCACCCATGAATTGGAGAACAAGCTCTGCAGAGGTGACAGAGGGTCCCAGGCCCTAACCATCATCCAGCTGACATGCTGCTCATTCATTCTGTCCTTTGTGCAGCGCTCATTCCAGAGCCTTCTCTCTCTTCCAGACTCTACTGAGGCCCTGGGCATTAGAGAGGAGCTGCCTGGCCTTTGCCCTCCGCGTCTTGTGGGAGACCATGACGTGAACAGGGGCCATGCCTGTGGTCAGTTCTAAATCCCCCGGGTTTGCTTTCATGGTGCACTCCTGGCCCTGGCCTCGTTTATTTCGTTCCCATATCTAATAGATACTGACTGAGTACCTACTATGTGTCAGGGCCTGGAGGATGCCAGGTGGTGAGAAGGAGTACCAGTCCCTGCTGCAGGCTGCTAACAGTGTAGCAGGGAAGCCAGATGTGCAGCTGTGCCAGGAGTGACAGGAGCAGAAAGGGGAATCCATCGGAATGGCACCCAACCTAGTCTTAGGGGTGGTGCGTGTCAAGGAAGGCTTGCGGTAGGTGAAACCCACTGCTGATGCCCAAAGAATCGTATGTCAGCCGAGTAAGGGAAGAATGTTCCAGGCCCAAAGGCTGAAAAGTGAAAAGGATGACGGTGTGTTCAAGACTGAAATACACTGCCGTGAGCAAAGATCACAGGGCCAGATAGGGCTGCATCTTGTGCGCCGGGTTTCCTCCTGAGGCAGGGAGGCGTTGAAGGAGCTTAAACGAAAGGGGTTTGCTGTCTTTTCCAGTGTCTGTGGTCAGGGGCCTTCCCTCTTCCCACACTCAGGTGGTTCACGTTGGATAAATGTGACTGGCCTCATACTGTGTGCTGAAAAACAAAAAACAACCGCCCCCGCCAAACCCAGCTCTGCCATTCACGG
Organism: Ovis aries; assembly: GCF_016772045.2. Classification (NCBI taxonomy): domain Eukaryota; kingdom Metazoa; phylum Chordata; class Mammalia; order Artiodactyla; family Bovidae; genus Ovis; species Ovis aries. The sequence continues at coordinate 34,821,882 of NC_056068.1, forward strand.
AGCACCCAGCACCTGCCCCTCCTGGAAACCCAGGGCCTGGCTATTCTTGGCAAGCCGTAAGCTCCCTCTTTCCCCCTGGGTGGAGGCCCCAGACAGCCCGTGTCTGGAGACAAGGTGACCTCCAGACTTCCCCAGCTTCTCAGGACTTCTTCAGCATCTGCTTTTCCTCCGCCAGCTGGTGCAGCCCCAGTGGGCTGCTGATGCATATCCTGGCCTGCCTGGGGAGGGGGGTGCTGGGTGGCCGGCGGGGAGAGCGGTGTCCGGGGAGCTGGAGGCAGGACTCAGCTGGCTGTGAGCCTCCCGCCTCCCTTCCACCACCTCCAGCGCCGGACACACCGTGAACCTGCTTTCCTTCCCTCTCTTGACTTCAGACTGGCTATCAGACTGAATAGCGCTCTTCCAGGTGCAGCCTGCTTCACTGTGAGCCGGCAGCTTCTCCCCTGGCCCTGGGGAGGGGGAGGGGGTGAACTTAACCAGAGGCACAAATGGCTCACTGTGACTCCCCGACGCGTGGCTTCTGAAATATTTATCAGTGCTTTGGAGATGAAAAGCTCCTGTTGTTACATTGTGGGGGCTGGCACCCGCGGGCCGGGCAGCATTCCTTGGCCAAAGCCAGCGGGGAGCGGGCTGTCCGAGCCCTGCTTTGTGTTCAGCGGATGTGTTATTTTGTTTTGTTTGAGGGTCGACACCGTTGTTCACTACTGTGCCCCTCAGTAGTGAGGGGTTGTGTTGGTTGCCTGGAACACAATGCCTGGAACAGAGGAGACCCTCAATTTCTGAATGAATATTTCTTAAAGGAGGAGGGGGTTATTAAAACAATATCTGTCCTTAACTCTGTGCTGTTACAGAAAGGCTTTCCCTTTTGAAGGTGGCCTTTCAGGCCTGCCTACACTCAACTAAACTTTTCCATAACAGCATCACACTCACACCTCGTTTCGTAATCTTCTGCTTTCACTTCGTGTTATTTAACAGTATTTCCTACTCCCCAACATTCAAGGTTTGAGCACTGTCATGTTTTTCTTCTTTAAATTTTTTCCTAGATCACATCAAAGTGAGTCAGCCCACCCCATGCCAAAGTCAGAGAGAAATCTATTGTTGGTCTTATTTCCCACTCCTCCTATAGGCCCTTATGTGGTTCAGGGAAATGGAGGCAAGGCCTCAGGTCTTCTAGCCATGACAGCTTGAAGGGATGCCCAGCTCCCTTCCCGCCCCACCCCATCATACCTTCATCCCAGGCCCAGGGGCTCTGCTGAGTGCAGAGAGATGCCAGACCTTGTAGCATGCCTGCAGCTAACACCTCCCAGTCTCTAGCACCGACACCCCCGGTTCCAGCTGTGTTCACCCCAGGTCCTAATGGGCTGATCTTGCAGCTGGTGAGTCTATTCACCCAACCCCCACCCCTGAGAGTGACCCAGAGCTCCCTGTAAGAAGACCATCCTTCCAAAAGAGAGTGAGGACAATGGGAAATGACATTTTCATTCTTAGCGTCTCTATACAATAGCCAGAACGGGACAGAAGCTAATTATATATCACTTGTGTTCTCTGTGTTGCTGCATCAGCTTTGGAATGCTGCTTTTCAGATTTATGTATAGCTGATCTCATTCCCGAAAGGAGTTCAGGCAGCTACAAGAATGAGGACAATAAAGTAGAAATATATATATATAAATTAAAAAATCACGACCAAGGAAAACACGGAGTAGAACAAAATGTCAATCATCACACATTTCCTGACTGTAAAGTCTGCCTGGAGTTGCTGTCCCTTGTTTACTAAAACAGCCGCTCCTGTTAGATGTTTCCAGTTTACTTCGTTTCAGGGTTCTTTGCTGTGGTTGCGGTTTTCATTTTGCTGTGACAGATAGTGCTGCGGCTAACACCGTCTTACTGAGAGCTTTGTGCTTCTCTTGAGTGATTATTCGGGATAAATTCCCAGGAGAGAAATTACAGGATCAGAAGGTCTGAACTTCTGTGCAGCTCTAGCTACGAAGCACCAGAATGCTTTCTGAGCGAGCCATACCGGTTTATAATCTAACTTCCTGGCCTGTTCTTCAGCTGGGAGTTGGGCCCCCGCATGTGTGGGCGGGGTCTTGGCCTGGGACAGGGTGGGGTGCACAAGTTCCTGTTGACAGGATGGGCAGGAGAGGAACAGAAGGTGCCATCTGCCCTGAGGGAGCTCCGAGGGCAAGGCTACCTGTCTTTCGAGCTGTATGGTGATGGTCCAGGGCCCAGGCCCGATGGGCATCGTCCTCTCCCTCCCTCTCCCCAGCCAGTGATGACCGTGCTGTGTCCTGAGTGCCAGATCTGGGTTCCCTGTGCTGTGGGGAAACCAACACTGCTTATATCCTGCCCCCTGCAGTGTAAGAGGGCCATGGGGGAGGGCTGTGGCATTGTGGTGGGCACCAGGAGCCTTCATCCGGGAAAAGCAGTCAAAGCACCGTTATGTATGATATTAGTGTTGATACAAAGCCCTGTGGTCAAAGAGATGGGCAGTGCACCAAGGGCTCCAGTCTTATCTTCTCCATGAGACAGGGAGCCCTCCAATGGGCCCATAGGTCAGGAATTCCCCAAAGATGGGAACAGTGTCTTTCCTATTTGCTTGAGAGCCCCACAGGGGCATGTTCCCTGTCTCCCACCGTATAAGGTGCCTCCTGGGAGCATAGTTCCTTACCTCCTTCCTCAGACCGGGAGCCCCGTGACGGCAGGGGCCACATTCTGCCTCTCCCTTGGGGTGCCACATCTCCAACACACACAGAGGATGTTCTCGCTGGTGCTGGACTCTTGGAGTAAGTAGACAGTCAGCTTGGAATGGTGTTGAACATCTGGAATTCTTCAGAGTGTCAGACGCGTTGCCATTCATTGAACAGGGGCCATGTGCATAGGCTTAGCCCTTGGCCTCTGGCTCCTGGCCCCTTCTGCTTTCATCTGGCTAATTGCAGCACCAGACTCTTGGCTGGTCTGGAAGAGGCTCCAGGAAGGAAGGGGGAGGAGGTGGGAAGATGGCAGGTAGAATGGGCATCTCTTACTCCAAGAGGGGTGCTCTCTCCGGAAGTTTGGGCCAGGGGTCAGGGATGCCTTGGGCATCTCACAGATTGGGCCAGAGGAGCAGGGCTAAGCTAGCCGCCTGGGGGGTGCAGTACTTAGGTAGCACTAAGGCTTCATGAAGCCTATTCCCTACATTACATGCTATCACCTTGGAGAATGCCTGAGTGTGGGAACAAGTCGGTACAAGTTAACAAACTCAGGGGAAAGAAACTGAGGTCCAGGGAGGTAAACGATCAGCCCAGGATTACACAGATTAGAAGAAAATGAGGACTCCACCCTTCTCTGACTTTAAGTCCAGACCTCTTTGCTCTTTGGGGTCCCTGTGAAGAGTCTGAGGACTGCTCTATAAACAGAACAACAAAGGGGCCTCCGTTGCAGGAAACCTACTGCCCCACCTAGGCATGGACTCTCAGCCTTAGAGCTAAGGCAGTCCCTGCTTCGAGCTGGGAAAAGTCAAAGTGAAAGTGAAGTCACTCAGTCGTGTCCGACTCTTTGCGACCCCATGGACTGTAGCCTATCAGGCTCCTCCGTCCATGGGATTTTCCAGGCAAGAGTGCTGGAGTGGAGTGCCATTTCCTTCTCCAGGGGATCTTCCCGACCCAGGAATCGAACCCGGGTCTCCTGCATTGCAGGCATACGCTTTACCATCTGAGCCTCCAGGGAAGCTTTGAGCTGTCCTCAGTCACTAATACCTCAGTGTGAACGAGTTTGAAATCCTTCCTAAGAGCTATGCGAGAGTGAAAGTGTTAGTTGCTCAGTCGTGTCCGACACTTTGCGACCCCATGGACGGTAGCCCATCAGGTTCCTCTGTCCATGAGGATTCTCCAAGCAAGAATATTGGCATGGGTTGCCATTTCCTCCTCCGGGGGATCTTCCTGACCCTGCGATTGTACCCAGGTCTCTCACATTGCAGGCAGATTCCTTACCATCTGAGCCACCAGGGAAGTTCTAAGAGCCGTGGGAAACTGGGAATCCTCTAAGCCTCAGTCCAAGGAGGTTCAGGGACCAGAGACAGAGGAAGGAGAAGCAACTCGGTGCCCCCAGAAATGCATGCTGCTGACCTCACGTTTGACCACAGGCCGCCAACTCTCCAATCCTTCCCCTGCCATTTTCTCGTAAGGCTTTCTTTACACTGTCCACATGGAGCAAAGTAAGAGCATTTCATGCTTTCTTTAGAGGCTTATATGACTCAAGGACAGGGGATAAGCATCTTGAGGGCACATGGTAAGGAGCTAGAGGTGCCACAGGGCTAAGATTTCTGCCCTTCCCATGCCCCAGCTCCATCCTACTGACTGGGTAAGGACCTCCGGTCCAACCTGGGCAGCTTCACCTCCAGCTGCCTTCTTCATCCTGCTAAACTCCTTCTGTGCTTCTTTCGCAGTTTTCATGAACACGGCCATCCCCATTGCAGCTGTCCTCATCGTAAGTGGATCCTTTCTCCATCTCCCATTGTTGAGGGGAGGGCAGTGGAGATTTCTGGAGTGAGAGATTCCCAGGGTTTTGCCTTTCTGCACAGGGGCTTCAGAAGCTAGGTTCAGCAGGGGCACTGAGAATAGGGTCATGGATGGCAAGTCTGTCTGTATATGGAGCTGGTCCCTTCTCCACACCCCATCTAGGCAGACAAGACCTCTGCCTCCCAGCCTGGAAGACCTGATGCTTAGTCTCGAGAGCAATTAAACTTTCTTTAAAAAATTGCCACCAAACTTCTTCATTATAAAAGTGAGACACGTTTTTGTAGAAATGTTGGGGAACTCAAAAGGGAAAAGGCAAAGAGAACTTAAATCACCCATAATCCCACTGGCAACAACTTCAATGTGTTTCTTTCCAGTCTTTTCTTGAGTCACTGAATACAGCATTTTTACAAAAATAGGATTGTGCTTCACATGCAGTTTTGCAGCCTTTTTAAAATTTAAGCCTACGAACAATTCTCCATGTCATTAAATATCACAGTGGTGGTTTTCTAAAGCAATTTTGGCCAAAGCTGTGTGGGAGCTGAGTAGTGGGGGCCAGCAGCACGCCCCTCCAAAAAGGCCACACGCCCACAGCACCTTCTCTCAGGACTCCCATCCTTGGCTTCTGTGACCGCTGCAGTTCTTTAAAAAGATGCATTTCTTTCCCCCGGGGCCGGAGTCCCTGAACTATGTCAAGTTCACAGCCTGTCAGTCACGCTTGGGAATTCACTTTCAACATGATTTATTGGGCTGGTTCCCAGCCTGGCTCTTGAGGAACTCTGGGTAACAGAGGCTGCTGAGCCAAGCCAGGTAGCCAGAGACTGGGGGGCACAGCTGAGGAGGTGGTTTTGTAATCAGCATGTTTACATTTTCCGGCTGAGGACTGTTGTCTGAGAGTGGGCAGAGCTGACCTAACCTGAGGGCTCCTGGTGTTCCTGGAATGAAGGAGGCAGGGCCAGGAGGGACGGTTCCATGAGATGACTCTGAGGATGACAGCATCTCCAGCCAGAAGTTCCTCTGGATCCCTTGCTCCCCGCTTCTGGTTTCCTTCCCTGGGGACTGAGGGCCGCCAGTGTGGGAGGGGCCCGTGCCCTGAACCCCACTCTGCTCCGTCTCATTTGTGCCTCTGTCCACAGACCTTCGTGGGCCACGTCAGCTTCTTCAGAGAGGCCGACTTCTCCCCGTCGGTGGCCTTCGCCTCCCTCTCGCTCTTCCACATCCTGGTCACGCCGCTGTTCCTGCTGTCCAGCGTGGTCCGGTCCACAGTCAAGGCTCTGGTCAGGTGAGAGGAGGGGCCCGGCCAGGGCGACAGGCTGCTCACGTGTCGGGCCCAGGCTCGCTCTGGCGACCACGGCAACCACAGCTGTTTGGTCCCGGGACACACCTGCCCATTGCTGTGGGCTTCGCTGAAGCTGGTTGTGGTTGCTCAGGGGGACATTGTCCATGTGTAGCTCCCCTCTACACCATCCCCAAGGAGGACTAGCCAAATTTCTTATGTCCTCCAAGGAGAGGGAACTCAAGGTCACCTTCAAGACAACTCCATAAAGAAAAATCGACATTGAGCTGAACTTGGTATATCCTCATAAATCCTAAGCATTGCTCCAAGTTCTGCCTTCCAGAGCCACTCAGAATGAACGTCATCCCTCTCCCACGTGATGACAGCCCCGCAGAAGTTAGAAGGCATCCCTGAAATCTTTGTCTTCCCCAAGCTGAACACCTGAGGTCTCTCCATGGGACTCAGCACCTTCACAGTCCCAGTCAGTGAAGAGGCTTTCCCCAAGCACCTGCACCCCCTGTCTCCAACTGGCCTGCACGCTGGGAGGCCCCACTTCAGGCTCAAGAGCCCAGTGGTGACTCTACCACTCTCCCAGAGGCATCACCTTCTTGGAAGTGAAAGCCTGGAGGTAGAAGGCTGAGGCTCTGGCTGGGGAATGCCACAGCTGGAGTATGAAGATCTCCCGAGGCCTCTGAACTAGCTTTGTAAAAGCAAGGGCCAGGCGTGCCTCTGGGGGGAGCTGGCTATGTCCTTCCTTATCACCAGTGGGACCAGACAGGAACAAACGTCCTCTGTACTCAAACCCCTCCAGCCTTGAGGGAAGTGACATCCCTCTCATGGCAGGTCCGAGGCAGCTGGCAGGAGGGGTGGCTGTTGGAATGAAGTAGCTGATGGAAAGAGGGTTGAGGATGGAGGGGCATAAGACAGCAGAGCTGTGGTCATAGGAGAATCTCACTAGGGAGTAGCTGGCTGGAAAGGGATTAGCTCCCATTTCCAGGGTCAACTGTGTTGACTCACTTTTAGTGACGTTGTGAAACTACTAACGGTCAACCCTCCTCCCCCACCCTTACCCCAGCCAATGATTCTGTGTAGAACCCATATATTCAAAGGTGTTATAGCTATGGGGAATCTCTTGCCTGACCCAGAAGCATTTCTATATAAATACTCCTCATCTCACCTTAGGATAGCTACAACCTTTTTAAAGAAGGAGACCAGACTCTGGGCTGAAAGTGGGAACATGACACAGCCTGAAGCTTTACCCTAAGTCAGCTCCATCTCCCACTCCTTGCCCCCGCACCACCCCACCAAGCTGTGTTGGAATGGGGACAGAAGGAGAAGCAGGCAGAGGCTGGCATTCTGCTCCTTGTATGGGGAGGGAGTGCATGCTCAGAACAGAAATAGGGGTGGGGTGGCCCCAGGCTATAGCAAATTTAAGCAAAAGTTGGGATTGTTTGAACAGTTCTCAAGATTCCCCAGACACCTTGCCCATCCCTAGGGATAAGAGAGAATGAATCAAGTGAAGCTTCTGGAACCTCCTCTGAGTTCATAAGGAAATCCTTGGAGTGGAGAATAACATTTTCTTCCTTGAGTTGGGAATAATACCTCTTCTACACCTCCCCCAGCAAGATCAAATTATTTAATGGGGATTCAATTATGTGCTTATAAAGCATTTAACAGTGTCCGCTGTGTAGCCTGCCAGGCTCCTCTGTCCATGGAATTCTCCAGGAAAGCGTACTGGAGTGGTTAGCCATTCCCTTCTCCAGTGGATCTTCCTGATCCCAGGATTGAACATGGGTCTCTTGCATTGCAAGCAGGTTCTCTACTGTCTGAGCCACCAGGGAAGCCCCAACTCAATGGTTAATAGCCAATCCTAATCCTAACTAACCTGTCAGAACTCTAATAGTAATCAATAAAGCCCAACACCAACTATCCTTCAGTCTAATAACCAGACTAACCAACTAATGTTAAACTAACCCTAAAACTAGTCTGCTGCTGCTGCTAAGTCGCTTCAGTCGTGTCCGACTCTGTGCGACCCCATAGACGGCAGTCCATGAGGCTCCCCTGTCCCTGGGATTCTCCAGGCAAGAACACTGGAGTGGGTTGCCATTTCCCTCTCCAATGCATGAAAGTGAAAAGTGAAAGTGAAGTTGCTCAGTCATGTCCGATTCTTAGCGACCCCATGGACTGCGGCCCACCAGGCTCCTCCATCCATGGGATTTTCCAGGCAAGAGTGCTGGAGTGGGGTGCCATTGCCTTCTCCGTAAAACTAGTCAGTCCCTCCTAATCCACGCCCTAACCTACTCCAGCTGACTAGTCAACACTAATAACCCTAGTAACTCCTATTGCCCCCACGGAATGGCCCTGGTCTGTCCCCTCCCGTGTGGGCTTTGTGGGGCCACAGCTGAAACCTGAAGTCTTCTCAGAACTGCCCTCTCAGGCCTCGCCCTCCTCCCTCTCCCCTCCCCTCTGCCCCCTCGGGCAGGGTGAGGGGTGTCTGCGCTTCCTCTGCAGCGTGCAAAAGCTGAGCGAGTTCCTGTCCAGTGCAGAGATCCGTGAGGAGCAGTGTGCTCCGCGAGAACCTGCGCCCCAGGGCCAGGTCAGCAAGTACCAGGCGGTGGTGAGTGCCCCCCTGCCCTGCACCCCCATCCCAGTGTATTTCTCCAACGCTTGCAGCTCGAGCCCTACTGTTGTCCTGCCTCAGCTTCCTTGCACAGCTCCCAGCCCCTGGGCGCTCACCTCCTCTAATCAACTCCAGCCCCTCAAGGTTGTGAACCGCAAGCGTCCAGCCCGGGAGGATTGTAGGGGCCTCACGAACCCACTGCAGAGCCTGGCCCCTGGCACAGATGGGGATGCTGACAACTGCTGTGTCCAGGTGAGTCCTAGACCCTGCACCTCCATGCCCAGCCACCCAGCACCATCTCCGCAAGGAAGCACAACATCTGAAGGACCAGACCCCAGTGTCCTGAGCCCTCTGCCCTGAATGGAGGTCACCCTGCAAGCCTGTAGTGTCCATGGGAGTCCTGAGACCGGGGCCAGTGCTTCAGTCTCCACCAGCTGGGGGGACCTGTGGCCATCCTCTGGGGAGGGTGCCTCAGGTAGAGGTCTGCATGAGAAGGCCATGCCCCCACTCCCCTGCCTTGGAGGTGGACTGGAATCAGTGTGGTTTTCTTAATCTTTGCTTTCATGGGGGAGGGGAGGCAAGACTATTCACACCAAACTCAGCTGCCTTTCTGCTCTCTTCTGGTTGGTGGGGTGCCCCTCATGAAGATCATTGGAGGCTTCTTCACGTGGACCCCTGATGGAATCCCCACACTGTCCAACATCACCATCCGCATCCCCCGAGGTATGGCCCGGCTCACCCTTCCATCATGATCTAGGCGTGTCCCCCTCGGAATCATGTCTGAAGTGCCCCCTCCCCATGTTCCACTGAATGACAAGGAGAGAAAAAGAAAAATCAGGACCAATTGAGCAGCTGCTGTGTGTGTACTCTTGGTGGGTGCTCTGGGTATGAAGGCTAGAGAGGAGCTGGGCTCCTTCTTCGGGGAGTCCAGGTGCTTGGTGGGAGAGCAGCAAGGACAGGGCAAGACAGCGGGGCCTTGAGGTCAAACCATCTGTTGCAGACAGAGTGGGTGCTTCACAAAAGGAAAGGTGGTCCCCCGTAGCCAGGGAAGGCGTTGTGAAAGAGCTGGGGACTCCAAGAATGAGCAGGGTCCTTCAGGCTGTGGGCAGGGTGGACAGTCCGGCAGAAGCAGCAGCTTGAGCAAAGCATGGGAAGGGGAAGGATAGGGTGGCCTCTGTGGGGACCAGGAGGCACTGAGCTCACATTGGAGAGCACTGGAGAGAGACATAGGCCCTCAGGAAAGGGCAGGGAACTAGCAGTAGGAGGACGTGGGGAGCCAGAGATAGGGTGTGGGTTTCCAGAAGGAAAGGCTCAAAGGAGGAAAGGACTCCCTGGCGATTCTAGGTAGGAGAAGAGCAAGTGGGGGCCCCGGAGTTGGGTGTGTCTGTCTGTCTTTCTGGGTGGTAGTTGTTCAGACTCCCTCTGGCCTCTGCTCCCCCTGCTGCCCTCCCTCCCTGCAGGCCAGCTGACCATGATCGTGGGCCAGGTGGGCTGCGGCAAGTCCTCGCTCCTCCTCGCCACCCTGGGGGAGATGCAGAAGCTCTCGGGGGCCGTCTTCTGGAACAGGTACTGTGTGCACCTTCCGGGCTCAGACCGTGGAAAGACAGTGGGCAGGTGGGCAGCCGTGGAAAGACAGCGGGCAGGTGGGCAGCCCTCCTTGCAGCCGTTCTCAGTGCGGGCTGCGTCATGCCTGTGTTGAGTGGGTTCCACAAGCACTCAGTGAAACCAGTTACTTTCTACTCTTGTTACCATCATTAGCATTAGCCTTCACATTGTGCCAAGGACTTCCCTGGTGGCTCAGATGGCAACGAATCTGCCTGCAAAGCAGGCACCTGGGTTCGATCCCTGGGTCGGGAAGATCCCCTGGAGAAGGAAATGGCAACCCACTCCAGTGTTCTTGCCTGGGAAATACCATGGACAGAAGAGCTTGGCGGGCTACAGTCCCTGGGGTCTGAGTGATTAACACTTTCACTATGTGCCAGGTACTTTGCTAAGTCCTCTGCACACACTATTTATTTCATTTAATTCTTAACAAAAACCACAAAGGTGAGTACTGTTAACAGATCTCATTTTGGACAGAAGGGCCAAACTATTTGCCCTAATTCACCTACCCAATTAGTGGCAAAGCTGGAATTCAAACTCAGTTCTGTTTGACTCCAAACTCCATGTTCACTCAGCTGCACTGCCTCCCAGCGTGGGGATCCGTAACACGAACGTTGGTTTCTGGCTTGGTCATCAGCAAAGCCGATACAGACCAGTCAGTGCGTATTTCAAAGAACCAGAGATAAATCAGGCAAATGTGGGATTCTGGGCAAAGATTACTATCTCAATTAAGGAGCTGAACCCCAGCCTGAGTCAATCGTGAATCTATTATTTATGGCTATCTATTTCCCAAAAGCACTTGAAACTAGTTGATTAAAGATACATATATGATAAAAGCTTTTTTGAAAGTAAGAAAAGAAGAGCCAAGAAATGAAGAGGGTGGGAAAGCTGTTCAGAAACCTGGGCAGAACATGGCTACGGCAGTCAACAGGTAACCTGGGGTGGAGTCTACCACCCTCTGCCCCCCAACATCTCCCTGCCCCTAAGTATCCAAGAGAAAGAGGGATCTGATCAAGGTTTCAGAAATAAAAGTCGAGACCAATTCAACAGAGGACAAACTTTCCCTAGCAATCATTTCTAGGGGCAAATTAGCATTCAAGATGTCAGGGTTTTTCACCAACTTGAGAGCAGGCTGAGCAGAGAGAAAGGCCTTGGAACAGGCACCCCCATTTCCTGCTTTTCCAAAATGCCCCTGAACAGTGCACCCAACAAATGGCAAGTTTCCTTCCTCAACAGGTCTATGGGCTGGCAATGAGCTCCTTGGGTTTCCTATAACTTCAGTCTCAGGAACCTTAATTCCACTGGGAATGTGGTGTGTCTGGGGGCGCAGGGTCTCTGCCTCCATTTCCCATCTTATTCAGGTGTTTCTCAACACAGCCTGACTGGAAAGGTCCAGGCATTGGATTGCCAGACCCTGGTGCCAACTGCCTCTCAGGACTTTGGAGGGAGGAGCCCTGCCATTGGCTGCCTGTGTATATCTGTGACAGGAAGACAGGAAACCCCAGTGAACTGTGAGCCAAACAAAACTACTGATGTCACTGCGCACCCGCCATGCGGAGGCCCTTTTCTAGGTGCACTGCACACACGAGCTCATTGGATCCTCCGGCTGGGTGCTATTGCCCCATTTCACAGAAGTAAGAACTGAGGACAGCGAGGTGGGGTGACATGCTCAGCGTGTGGACCAGAGTCCCAAGCCTGGACTCTTTCCCTCAAGCCTGCCTGCTGCCTTGGGCTGGGGTCCCTTGGGTTTTAGCTCCAGAGATTATTCTCCAATTTCCATGTAGAGGGCAAGCTGGATCTAGGCCCTCTCTCAGGGCAGGGTGGGATTTCCTGGATGGGATTACACTGCTCAGAGACTGGGGTCACTCCTGGATTCCCATTTCTGCATCCGGCTCAGCCTCTGTGATCCTGTCCCCTTTGTCCCACTTTCTTCATCTCCTCCCCACCCACCTCACCCTCGCGTGCCCTTTTACACGAGCATCAGACCTCTCTCTCCTCTGCAGAGGCCTCAGCCTCAGCTCCCACCTCCTCTCCAAGCTCTCAGGGTCTGACTGCTCCTCCTTTCTCTTTGGAAGCCTCTGCCCCAGCCCTAGGGGGTCTCTCCAGGGAGTTGGAGCAGCTCTTTTGTGCAAGATTACTGCGTAAGGCACTTTATTTCCTTCATTGTCTTGGTCAGTCTTCACCAAACTCTATGAGGCAGGCATTCTCAATATCCCGATCTAACAGATGAGAACACTGAGGAGAAGCAGGTTGCCCTGGGCCACCCAGCTCTTAAATGGCAGAAGTGGAATGCACACTTCAGTGCTCAAGTGCATGGGCTTTCCACTGTGTGCTGAGAGAGAAGGGGCTGGAGAGCAACATGAAGAAGCAGCCAGCCTGACGGTCAAGGCCAGCGGCTGCTCGGGCTGTGATGCCCTGCCCCCCAACCCCCGCAGAACCACCACATCTCTGCTCACAGCTCTGTCTGCATGGACACTCACTCTCCCCAGCAGGCAGCTTGGGCCCCACCTCCTGGTTCTGTTTGAGGCTCAGGGAGGATCTCGTGTCTCCAGAAGCTCCTTTGCCCTCTGCCATGGCTCGGTTTCCCTCCCAAGCACAGCGAGCACGTCAGGGTAGCCTGCAGCCCACCCTGAGAAGCTGTGAGAATTCGTTCATGACTCAGCTTGTGCTCTGGTTTCTCTGCGTTGGTCTATTTACTCGCCCCATACTTATCGAGCGCCTGCTGTACGCCAGACCCCAGGCACAGCAATAGGAATGCAAGGATCGTGAAGATGTGGCCCTGCTTCCAAAGGAGGGGAACAGATATCCAGTGCCATGGTGCCACCTCGTGCCACCATCAAGCACAGAGGAAGAGGTCAAGGAGAAAAGACTCATGTGGACATGGTGTCTGAGTTTTGAGGGACCCTTGTGGCTTCATCAGATGTAAGAGACAGGGTGGGAGGGGAAGGTGTTCCAGGCAGGGGTATCGGGGTGGGCAAAGGCATGCTGATGTGAGAGGATGTGGTTCTGGTGCCCAGAGCAGTGGGTGTGGGGGGCGCTGGTGAAGGTCAGAGCTGAAAATGTAGGCTGAGCTGAGGTCAGACACCCTGTGTACCAGGCCCAGGAAATAAGATTTAGTCTGAAGGCTGTAGAGGAAAGGTACTGATGATACAGGATGAGGGATGGGAGAGAGAGAGGCCACAGGAAGGGAGACCAGCCCCAAGCTCATTATAACTGGAAGGAGTAGGCTGGCCAGACATGGCTCATTGGCTTCATATGCTCTCAGAATCCTGGCTTGTACACAGCTCTGCCTGGCCCACCTACCCTGGGCAGGGAGTTAAGTGTAGGGGCTGTATGCTGAGGGCCCTTCTCCATTACTTGCAGGAGCTCCATGCCTCAGACCTTGGGCCCTAGGTCTGCAGGGAGATGACACACTTGCAAAATGAACCTTGAGCAAAATAGTGTTTGATCCAGCAGCCCCTCCCAAGGGCCTGCATGTTTGCAGCCAGAGGTGAGGGCAATGCCAGGTTGCTCCCATATTTTTTTTTAATCCATACCAGGGCTGAGACCTGGTAACCAGGCAGCCAGAAAGAGTCCCAGGAGGCCCAAGGCAGGGATTTGGGGGAGTAGGAGGCACACAACAGAGAATGCTCTGGGAGAAGGGTTTGTGTGTGCACCATTCATTTATTCCTTCCTTGAAAACGATGAGCAGCATGGCTGAGCGCATAGGATCAAAAGTTCAGGAGGCAGGCTGCCCGAGTTCAAATCTGGACTCCATCCTCTGGGGAATTCTGTGACCTTTCTGCACCAGTTTCCCCTTATTACCCACGGAGTTAATGTGAGGCTTAACCTGGCACATACCAAGTGCCCTATAAATATTAGTGTAAATATTATTCTTTGACAATGTACTTCTATGCCAGGAAAAAAATTCCCCTATTGCTCTTTAATTATACCCCAGCCTGTCTCCCAGGAGAGACTGCAGTGAGCTCCCTGGGGACAAAGATCATATCTTATTTGTCTCTCTGTATTTACAGTGCCTTTGCTAAATGAATTCATTTGCTAAATGAATGAACTGGGAACAGTTTATGACCTTTAGGAGACTGCCATTAAATACGTCTTTATGTCTCTCTCCTTCCCACACACCTTGGCCCAGGCTGTTTCCCTCACCCATAATTCTACCACCCAACTTCTCCACCAACATTTAGAATGTACAAATCCTCTTTGTGTGGCCTCATATCGCATGCTTGTGTGTCTGCCTCCTCCAGGACACTGAGCTCCTTGGAGGTGGGGCTGGAGGGTTAGCCCAATGCGGTGCCCACATGGGATGTGTATTTTGTGAGCCACTCTGTGTAAGCTACAAAGGAGAAGACCTGGCCCCACCCTCAGGGGCCTCACCAGTCTTAGGTGGACAGAAGCCTGTGGGGCTTCTGTCAGGAGTTCAGGGGTAACTCCCTGAATTCCAGGCTGAAGAATTACTGTGGCCACCCTGAGCAGATCCCATACATCAGCTGTTGGGCTCCAGGTCTCTGGGAAAACTGTGCAGCTTTCAAAATTCTCTCTGATGATACTCACCTGCCCCAGCCCAGCTCTGTGCTCTGATGCACCATTAACCTGGAATTTGCAAACTCTCTCCTTGATCATTAAGAGGAAAACATTCTTTTTTTTTTTTTTTTAAGAGGAAAACATTCTGATAAGCGGTCGAAATTAGCAGATAGAGTCTAGTGAAGTTCTTTCCTTGGAAATACAGAAGAGGGCCATTAATGTCCACAGTAGATTGATTTTAGATGTCCCCTGGGAGCCAGCAGGAAGCAGGGATCCGAGAAAAACTTAGGGGTGGGAGAAAAATCCCAGCTCCCCACCAGGAACTGGCCTCACTGGAACTCCCCGCTGCTCCTGCCACCCGCTAGGGTGTGGGCCCAGGCCCTGCTTGCTCTCAGACACTCTCAGAACATTGCTGCCTTGTGGTTGGGTGTGAAGGCTGCTTCCTGAGAAGCCTGATTCCCCAGGGGTGAAAAACAACTCCTCTTAGATTTCCCTGGTGGTCCAATGGTTAAGACTCTGTCTTCCAGTACAGAGGGTGTGGGTTCAATCCCTGGTCAGGGAGCTTAAGATCCCACATGCTGCAGGGTATGGCCAAAGTGCAAAAAAAAAAAAAAAAAAAAAGGCTCCTCTCAGCATAGCCTTGTGATCCATCTGTTCATACAGTCCCTGGAGACTTTGGGGAGTTGGGTCAGGAGCTCAAGGACACCCCAAGTTTCCTGGAGAAGGCAGTTGTGGAGAGATGGTGGGCAGACAGAAGGGGCGCTGTGTGAGCGTGACAAGCCTGCCTTGAGAACGGGATGATCTCTGGTTGTGGTTCTCCCTCTGCCACTCGATAGCTGTGTGACGTTGAGCAGGTTATTTCTCTGGTCTGAGCCTTAGTTTCCTCATCTGAACAATAGCAAAAAACCCTTTCCTCCCTGAGATTTGGCATTAGGACCCAATGACCTCAATTGGAAAGGGCACTGTGGGTGAAAGGTTACATTTCAGAGCAGCAATAAGTTTCTCTGAGGCAGGATGTATGGACCGTGGAGACCTGTAAGTCCTACTTGCCCTTCCAACCTCAGTCCCCACAGTTTTCCTCTTTGTTTATTGTTGGGGTCTTAAATGAGTGTTGGGGCCTTTGGATTCCACCTCTGCCTGCACCTTTGAAACCAAGCACTGAGCTGAAAGGATGGTCTCCCCACACCCCTACTCCATCCCTCATTCTCAGACCCCATCCTCATCTTCCCCTCCAACCAACTCTGAGCTGTGTCCTTAATACATTCTGCCGGTGTCACAGTGAGGTTCCGACCATGACCTCAATTTTATAGATAAGGAAACAAGGCTACCTTAGTAAAGGGACTTGCCTAAGATTTCACAACCGGTGGGTAGAGAAGCCCCTCGGATACAGACTTTATAGCCCGTGTTCCTTCCACTTCTCCCACGGCCTGCACTCATGCCAGCTCCTCCTCCAGCCTGGGATTCCCTTCTTCCACTCCCAGTCCCAATCCTTCTCTCTTTGAGGTTCCCTTCACCTGTAACTTCTATGAGCCCTTCCTCACTTTCTCAGATTTCTTCCTCCTCCAAACTACTTGCAAAATATGCATTTGGACTTACCTGGTGGTCCAGTGGTTAACACTTTGCCTTCCAATGCAGGGGGTCCTTGGTCCTTTGACCCTTGGTCAGGAAGCTAAGATCTCACGTGCCTCGCAGCCAAAAAACCGAAACAGAAGCAATATTGTAACAAATTCAAAAAAAGACTTTAAAATAGCCCACATCAAAAAATAATCTTTTAAAAAATATATTTTTTTCTGATTCTAAAAGAAGGTACATTAAATATGAGAAGAAGCAAGTGTAAAGAGGGCAAAAACCACCTAATATGAACACATACAATATCCCACCTCCCAGAAGTTTCCAGTCTTTTTTCTGCATATTTGCATATGTGTTTGTATACTTTTCTCCCAAAGCTCTATAGCACCTTCCTGCTCCTACTTTCCTTTTGGCCTCTATAGCTTTCTGACTTCTGTACGTGTCGGATTCACTCTGCCAGTCCATGAGCCATTTGAGGGCAGGCTCTGTGCCATGATTCAGGTTGGTGCGCACACAGGGACCCAGCTCACAGCTCGTTGCAGAGAAGGAGGTGGGTCAGAGAACTGGAGAGATTATCTTCTTAGCTCAGTGTTTGGTCCTGAAATTGCAGGCAGAGGAGGAACACTCCTTTAAGAGCCCAGCGATCAATGGGAGGAAGTGCATGCCATGTGTATCCTTCTTTACTTTTCAGATTAAGACATACATATACAATGAGGAGGCTCATTCTAGGAAGGCTGGAACTATGCTGGAAAGAGGAGACGATGAACCTGGATTCACACCACAGCCTCCCTTCTCCCTAGCTCTGAACTTTGGGTACATTAGGCAAACTCTAAGCCCTGGTTTTTTTCTAAGATGGAAAACCTCTTTATAGAATTGTTGTGAGGATGAAACCATGGATACAAACAACTGTATACAATGCCTCATGTTGAGTGCCAGCCCCCCTCCCTTCCTTCCTCCCAAATAATTAAAGATGTCTGTTATCAACCTCCATTTATAACAGATCTCCCATATGCTAAGCCCTGTGGGGGCTAAAAAAGATGCTCTTCCTGCCTTAAAATCCCACTGGGGATAAAGGACTTACACAGGAACTTATTAGAGGGGAAAGTAGTCCATTATAAGGGCTAATTGAGCAGCCCAGATAATGATGGCAAATTGAGTTAGAGCCGAAGGAGCTCCCTGTGTTCCCGGGGTCCTTGGGGAGGCCACAGATGTGCTTCCCTCTGGATAAATAACAGCGTTTGCAACTCTGGAAGCAGTCAAGGTGGAAGACTGCAGAGACAAGCTTCTCTGGGCTGTGGACGCAGAGTTGGAATTTGGAAGCTTGAGTTTTTTATCTGTTTCATGTTACCAGCTTGTCCATAAATCACAGCAATCTGATGATTAAGCAATACGAGTTAGGTTGAATTGAGAGAATGAAGTGAAACTAATAAAGATCAAAGAATAAGATCATAGGGAGTTGGTGATTATATATCCATCAAGGTCTCAATTAAGTTCTGCCTGCTGCTGCTGCTGCTGCTGCTGCTGCTAAGTTGCTTCAGTCGTGTCTGACTGTGCGACCCCATAGACGGCAGCCCACCAGGCTCCACCGTCCCTGGGACTCTCCAGGCAAGAACACTGGAGTGGGTTGCCATTTCCTTCTCCAATGCATGAAAAGAAAAGTGAAAGTGAAGTCGCTCAGTCGTGTCCGACTCTTAGCGACGCCATGGACTGCAGCCTACCAGGCTCCTCCGTCCATGGGATTTTCCAGGCAAGAGTACTGGAATGGGGTGCCCCAGAGGACAAAAGAGAATTTCATCTGTCTTCTTCCCATCCCTGTTTCTATCCATCCTGATTTTCCTTGCAACAAATTTATCAGAGCTATAGCCTGGGTAGTCATAGTGAGGCAATATAACATAGACATTAACAGCATGGAGCTTTGGAATCAGACAGGTCTATTTCCTCTGCTATTTGCTGGATGTGTGACTTTGGACAAGTTACCCAGACTCTCAAAAGTCACCTTGCCTTTAAAGAGACATTCCTTGTCTATAAAGAGACCTCTTCCATATGGTTTTTTTGAACTTTAAAATAGATGATAGTATTGCAGTGCTAAATTCCAGTAGATGGTGAAGGCCAGGGAAGCCTGGTGTCTTGCAGTCCATGGGGTCACAAAGAGTCGGACATGACCGAGCAACTGAACTGAATTGATTTCAGGGTTTATCACTGTGCTTGTCAAGATTATAATAAATGTTAGCTGATCTTATTAAAGTAAGATCTGCATGAAAACAAGACAGATTGATTTTCCCCAAATGTGCATGTCAGATGTACACACTCCGTTGGCAGAAGGCTGCTTCTGGAAGGTTGAAAGGTGGCCTGGGGCAAGAGAAAGAGCACTAGTAAAGCTGGCACCAAAATTCAGGTCACTTCACACAGTGTTTTTCAAAAAAATTTTTTTACTATAATTCACAGTATGAAATGCATTTTATATCACAGTCTGCTACATTTATGCATTGATATGCAAGAAAAAATTTTACACAAAGAATATACAACTTGACCACATATGGTACAAACTGGTTTTGGGGTGGGGGAGTTGTATGTTTGTCTGTTTTAGCGCAGTTGCAGATTACTTATTTCAGACCCTATATTGGGTCCCAATCCACAGTTTGAAAACACTGTATGAAATGATTATGACCTTGGGAAAGTCACTTTCCCTCTCTGAGCTTTAGTTTTCCCAACTAAAAGCCCATCCTGACACCAAGCCAGCCTCGCTGCTGCTGGGAGTGGTGCCAGGAGCACTGATGAAGCCCTTGCTGCTTGGAGGAAGCCCATCCAGGGGCTGTGGGAGGGACAGAAATTGAGAAGCCACTTGGGGACACTGGGGATGGGTGGGAGGGGTGGGGATTGTGGAGGCTGCTTCTCCCCAAAGACACAATGTGATCTAAATAAAGGTAGTGGGCAGGGGAGAAGTAACTGGTGGTGTTCTTTCCCATTTGTGCCCCAGCAGCCTTCCTGACAGCGAGACGGGAGAAGACCCCAGGTACAGCCTTGGGACTGGGTTGGAAGTGGGTCCCCAATAAAGGGAAGGGGCTTGGGGGGATTCCCTGGTGGTTCAGTGCCTAAGACTCCACGCTTCTACTGCAAGCGACACAGGTTCAACCCCTGATCAGGGAACGAAGATCCCAAATGCCATGCCATGTGACCAGTTTTACAAAAGGAAGAAGAGGGAATACAGGGGAGGAAAACCGTTTTTTAAAAAATGGGGAGGGGAAGGGCTAGGCAGGGTGTGTGGGGCAGGGAGGGGTGCTGAGTATAGATTCCGGGCTGTATAGTCCACATACACTTAGAGGCATGAAGCCCTATAATCTGTGAGGCATGCATTCTCAAAGAGGGGGAAATCTGGTGCTGGAGAGGAAAAACTTAGATATTCCAGTGTTTTGTGCCTCTCCAAAGGGCCACAGTATATAAGCAGACATACACTAGATCTGTGGTTTTAAAACTTCATAGTGGATAGAGTCAGAAAGTGGATTAGTGGGAAGGGAGGAAGGCGATGACTGCTAATGGGTATGGCTTCTTCTAGGGGTAATGGAGATGTTGTCAATTTAGACAGCAGTGGTGGTTGCACAGACTTGTGAATGTAATTATTTTTTAAAATCCACTGAATTGGGAAATAAATGTGGCAGGGAAAGGACAATTAGAAAAAAATATGTCTAAAATGGCCCTGGGGTGATCAAGAAAAAAAAAGTTGAGAAACAAAGCTATAAGGAGAGGAGGTGGTTATCCCCCAGGCCAGACAGAAGCTTCAGCCTTGTTGCTTTATGTTCTGTGTGCTTTGTGTTCTGGTTGTCTGAAACATCCAAGTAAAAATAGATTAATGTGGCCCTAAGACCTTCAGAGCCCTCCCTAAGCACACTTCTTTCAAGACAGTCGAGACACACTGGAGGAGGTGGGAAGTCAGGACTGGGAAGGTTGACTTGACCTTTTAAGTCAGTGTAAGCGTCTGGCCTTCACTCTCCAACTCCACAGAGGTCTCACGTCCCCACTTTTTCTCCGCCGTGTCTCCTGCCTTGGTGAGTGCCAGGGACTGATGGCAGCCCAGCCTCTCTAGCCATAGTGACCGTAACTGTTGGGCCAAAAAGCCGACCTCACGGTATGTGGCAAGTGAGAACATGTGGACGAGAGCAACAGGACAGAATATTTGACCCGGAGCAGCTGGGGCCCGTCCAGGCCACATGGCCACCGCAGCTGACCCTGTCCCTCTGGGGGAATCTCCTAGGCCCCACGGCTGTCTTCTGGGAATCACACTTGGAGCCCTTCTGAGCCCTGCAGGTGCCACCCTGAGTTGCATCAGCTGTGGGTTCCGGCCCCCGGACTCGCAGGCACCCGTGGTGGCCTGTCCCACCCGGGCTGGCCGCTGTCAGAGTGCACGCCCTGCGCCAGCTGTCTGTGCAGCCCTGTCAGCCCACGAGCTCGGCCAGTGCATCCGAGCCCTGACTCAGAGGCTGGGTCTGCAGGAGCCACGAGTTGGGCCTCAGACTCCCCTGACGTAGGAAGACCCCCACCACCGTGAGCCTACACCCAAGGTGCCTTCCCTCCACTCTCCCTTGTAATTTCACACACCCCAATTGTATTCAGGCAGTGGAGGCTCCCCAGGAGGACCTGTGGCATTTGTGGCTGCAGACTCCGTCTCAGGGGTTATCAAGGCCCTCGCGCTGGGTCTGAAGGAGCTGAGAATGTCTATAGAGTGCTCGGTCCATGCAGGTGAACCCTGAATGTATGTTTTTCCCTCCCTGCTGCAGCCCTGAGCGGGAGACGGTGGCCGACGCGGACGTCAGGTACTGTGACCCCGAGCACTGCCCCCTGGGGCAGACTTCCTCAGAGGGGCTGTGAGGCCTGAGGAGCCACAGAGCTCAGGCAGGCAGCCCCCCAGGTCCAACCCAGCCACAGAGGAGGCCAGGGAGGGGGCTGTGCTTCACAGGGTGGCTGGGAGAGCACTGTTGCTTCCGGGCATCAAGCCCTTCACACCAGATCATTTTTATCCCTGTGGTCATCTTTTCCTTTTCCTTTTTTTCTTTCTTTGTCTTCAGAAACCATACCACGCTAAACATGATTTCCTTAACAGTGCTCTTTTTAAAATTTCCATTTGGAGAGTTAGCTGCTGACATCAAAGTTGAGTGGTTTGAGAGCTACCCAAGGAAGGAGATCAGGGTTCAAGTGTTCACTTAGTTGGCTTCTCCCAGGCTCTGAGTAAACCTGGGAAAGGGAGCAAACTGCAGAGGTGGGACAGGGAGGGGTGGAGAGCAGGGAGGGGTGGAGGGCCCTTATCCCCCAGTCAGCTAAGGCCCAGCACCCAAGCCTGCCTCAGGCCTTGGGGGATGGAGAGGCCACCAGAAGCCACACACAGAGCAGATTTCAGCCAGCTGCACCTCCTCATCTTCGCGGCGCCCTCACCCCCTAGCCCCAGTTTTATCCATCAGCTTGATAACCACCTCTGACAGTGGCCCCCTGAGAATGCCTCCCCTCCTCCTGCCCTGCTTTTTCCAGGAAGAGAGGCCCAGTGGCCTATGCTTCTCAGAAGCCGTGGCTGCTAAATGCCACCGTGGAGGAGAACATCACCTTTGAGAGTCCCTTCAACAAGCAACGGTAAAAGCCTCCCAGAGGGAGTCAGGCTGAGGGAGGGGAGAAACTGGTGACGCTTTAGTCTCCCTCCCCAGCCCCTAAGCACAGCCAGCTGCCTGCTCCTCCGTCCATCTCCCTCACCCCGCCGTCCTGTTCTCCAGCCTGCTGATCGAGATTCCAGCCTGTCCCATATGGTCCATCTGGAAATGATCCGGATGTTCTGGACTTCGGGGCAGTCCACCTCCCATGGTTGAGAGGGTAGGAGGGGAGGGAGGTGCGGGCACACTGGTGCCCCCTCTTGAGGTTGGTGAAAAGGCTCCCCCAGTGCTCTGCCCTCTCCATTCTCGTGATTCCCCGCCCCCAGCTCTGCAGCTCACACACAAATCCCTCCAGGGCTAATGACCGCTGACATCCATGGACCTCTTTCCAGAGGCTCTCGGTATTCATGATTTCTTCTAATGCTCACACCAGTCCCAGTAGGCAGGTACTATTATTATCCCCATTTTATAGATGAGGAAACCAAGACTCAGGAAGGCTAGGTAACTTGCCCAAGACTACCCAGCCAGGAAGTGACAGAAATGGGTTTCAAATCCATCTTCTAACGCCCAAGTGCCTGTCACCAAGACACTCTGATGCCTCCACGCACCCTGGCTGGCACCCACCCAGACTGAGAGCTGACCAGGGGAGTGTGAGGGGAGCAGGCTGGGCAAATATTTGAGTAGCCATCATCATTTGCTGCCTCAACAAAGCAGCAATGATTTTTCCCTGGCAGTGCCCCAAGTGTGGGCTCTGGCTCTAGCTTTTCCCACTGCACAGGGGCCACAGGCCCTCTCTTGTCACTTACATGGCTATTTGCTCCCATCCAATTTCATCCTTCAAATATTTAACTTGCCCCAAGATGGTGTCAGGTGCTGCCCTCAGCTCTTTTTGAGCTCACGTGGTGTTTGCTCACACCCATCAGGAGGCCCATTAAAGCCATCGCTCATCCTGGCACAGCTGCCCGGAGGGTAATGACCCTCTACAAAAGCTCAGGCCCACCTCCGGCCAGGCTGCTCAGCTGTGTCCCCACCCCGACCCACTGCAGGTACAAGATGGTCATTGAAGCCTGCTCCCTACAGCCAGACATCGACATCTTGCCCCATGGAGACCAGACCCAGATTGGGGAACGGGTTAGTAGCAACCTCCAGGGGAGTTACTCAAAGCTGGGGCTCTTGGCCTCCCCTGCTCCTCACCCATCACCATCACCACGCCCCGAGATCATTCTCAGGGAGAACAGGGAATGCGAAATGAAAGAGGGGTAAGGCTGCAGAGTGCCTGCCATGGGATCAAAATGACCTCCTTGAGCCCTAGACTGGTGGCTGTCGTGGACAAGTTTCCAGTCTTGCTGGGTGCAGAGGTCAGCTTAGTACTTTCTCAGGCTGGGGAGGACTTGACCTCTCTACAGACACCCCGAGTATGTACTGAGAGCCCACCCAGCACTGCACCGGGCTCAGGGTTATTCTTCCTGTTTCATCCTCAGATGGGGTCCCTCCTCCATAAGCTTAGATGAATAGGATTCTCCCATGGCTTTCCTCCTGCTGTGTGATTTAAATCCCCCCTTCCTACGGCTTCCCTGATAGCTCAGTTGGTAAAGAGTCCACCTACAGTGCAGGAAACCCTGGTTCAATTCCTGGGTCAGGAAGATCCACTGGAGAAGGGATAGGCAACCCATACCATTTATTCTTGGGCTTCCCTTGTGGCTCAGCTGGTAAAGAATCCACCTGCAATGCAGGAGACCTGGTTTTGATCTCTGGGTTGGGAAGATCACTACCCACTCCAGTATTCTGGCCTGGAGAATTCCATGGTCTGTATAGTCGATGGGGTAGCAAAGAGTCGGGCATGACTGAGAGACTCACTTTCCTCTGTCCTGGTTTTCATGGGTCAGATGGTCCCTAGCACCTACATGGTGAATTGTCAAAGGCTGGGGATCATTCTCCCCACTTCTGAATGAATTCAGTGAACGTGCACAAGTTCCTCCTCTCTACCAGATGAGGAGGGTGCAAAGAGGTGATTGAAGCCAAACGCTCACATCAAGTAGGGGCCTGGACAGTCTCTGCTGAAGGGCTGTGCAGGCCTGACCTTTCCTCCCTTTTGGCGGCAGGGCATTAACCTGTCCGGTGGTCAGCGCCAGCGAATCAGCGTGGCCCGAGCCCTCTACCAGCACACCAATGTTGTCTTCTTGGTGAGTTCATCAGCCCGCAACTTCCTTGAGGTACTTGTGTCTGGCTGCCCCCTTGGCTCAGACAGACAGACAGACAGGCAGACACACACACACACACCCCATCACCAAACAACATCCCTCTCCAGGAGCAAACTTCTTCTGCCATAGATATTACCTACTGATCTTTTAAAAATTTTTTATTTATTTATTTTAATTGAAGGCTAATTACTTTACAATACTGTAGTGGTTTTTGCCATACATTGACATGAATCAGCCATGGGTGTACATGTGTTCCCCATCCTGAACCCCCTCCCACCTCCCTCCCTCCCTACTGATCTTATTCATGGAAAAACTGAGACAAGATTAGTCCAACTGATCAATATGGACTTCACACAGCTCTGCAGTAGCCACGAGGGGAAATGAGGAGTAATTATAGGCCCCTGCTTTGTAGAACATCCCCAACCTATTAATACTTATTTAGCCCAAATATAAGAATCACAAATACGTGGAAAGTGAGTTTCCATTTCCTGTTTCAAGCCCAGAGCAGACATTGCTAATTGATCTCAGTTTTCTCTCCCATGATAACTTAACTTGGCCTCAGAATCCTTCTTAACACAGCACTCCAGGTAACCTCTAATAATCAAACTTGGCTGTACCCACCCTCCTTCATGCCAAGTTCTGTGTAGTGTGCCTTAGTTGATACTGAAGAATTTCAAGACATAGCCATTGGCTTCAGAGGTTTAGAATCTAATTAGGGAAACAGAGCTCGCCAGTACTCAAGAGCCTCAGCCCACTGGAAAGCCAAGCTGTGTGACGGACTGTGAAGGGCCTTGTCCAGGGAGACAACTGTGAGGACAAGAGTAATCAGGGAGGGCTTCATAGAAGAGAGCATTAAAGAGTGAGTCAGTCAAACGGAAGGAAAGAGGGAGCCATTTGGACAGACCGCTGGCAGAAGGACTCTCACTTCTCTGATCCTGGCTTTATTCTCCACCCCGCCACCTCCCCACTAAACTCACTGCATAATGGAAAGGTTCACACCGTTTGTTACCGTCTGACACAAGCATAGCATTTCACAAAGTACCAGCTTATTCATGATCCCTTGTGAGCTTTAAACATCCTTGTTAGAGATAAATAAAGTGGATACTTTAATTTATTTCAGCTAACTTTTAAGCTCCTACTCTGTACTAGGCACGGGCACAGGGGATATCAGTTCTTTAGGGCCCCACGGTCCAGGGTAGACAAATAGCTATCAGATCTGACTTCCTGCAGGGTATCACTGGAACAGAGGGAGGGAAGACTAGGCTCAGGCATCAGGAAAGGACACAGGAAGAGCTGGTGCTTAGGGGAAGTGCTGAAGGATGAAAGATAGTTCACCTGACAGACAAAAGGCAGATTAGCACTCCAGGCAGAGGGAAAAGCTTGGGCAAAGGCCTGGAATGGCAGACTCCCCGGAAATCAGAGCGTAGGGAGCTTTTACAAGACAGATAGGAAGTGAGGCTGGAAAGGAAGACTGAGCAGGTGGGAGAGGGTCTGGATTAGGGTGCTAAGGAATTCGGACCTAACAGACTATGGGGAGTCACTGGAGGTTCAGGAGTCAGGAAGTGCTTGTATTTAGACCTGTTTGAGAGTGATGACTGATGGCTGAAGTCCAGAGAGGTTAGGTATGCTGTCCAAGGCCACACAGTGAAGTGGTGTCAGTCACTAAACCAGAGCAGGTACATCCACAGTTTTACATCCACTGCTACCCACCCCCATGCTCGCCCCTGTTTTCTCCCATCTACCCAGGACGACCCCTTCTCAGCTCTCGATGTCCATCTGAGTGACCATCTGATGCAGGCCGGGATCCTTGAGCTGCTCCGAGATGATAGGAGGACAGTGGTCCTAGTGACCCACAAGCTACAGTACCTACCGCATGCAGACTGGGTGAGGGGCCAGCAGCGGTCAAACTGTGGAGGGCTATGGTGGGAGAGGCAGTTGGGTGTCTCCAAAGGACTCCATCAGCTGTCTGAGCAGCAATTGCTGAGGGCCGCAGAGCAGAAGAGAGCAGCACTGGGTGGCTTCACTCAGGCTGGGCCCATCAGGGAGGCCTGGCATAGTCCACGTGTTGGGCGTCACCTAGAGTTGCATCCTGACTGGGGGCCCCGTGGGTGCACACAAGGTCAGCACCAAGAAGTCTCAGAAAGAAGTAGACACTCAGTTCCTACTTCCATTTCCTACCCAGTTTGATGACTCATTCCCCTGTCCTTGGGGAGTGCCCATGTGGACAGGAGAGCCATCTTCCTACCCACTAGTGCGTCAGATTCAAGTTAGGATCAAATGGGAAATATGGAAACAAACCTTGACAGTAGTAATAGAAACGTCACTGTTATCAGTAAAATGAAATATCACATCAGTTAAATCCCCATATTCCTCAACATGAAGACAGTAGTTATTTTTCAAATAATTGGAAAGCATTTAATTCTTAAAATGGAAATCATGTGACTTTTGAAACTGAGGCCTTGCCTGACTTGTACATAAAGTTGCCTGTGGAAATGAGGCCCTTCCTAAGCTTCAGGTCTGTGTTAAATGCCCCTGATAATTCCCCTCAAATAATTCTTCCTTCTTCATGTAGTAAGGTCTTCCCCTCTACTATGAATAAAAAGGAAAAAGATCCAGACTTTTCAGAAAAGCTATTAAAGCAGAAAAAATGCAGGGGGCAGGGGGTGAGGGGGAAGATCCAGATTTTAAAAATGGCTATTAGAGGAGGTACAAGTTTGTGTCTGAGTTTCTGCAGTGACCCTGGTGAGACAATTCAGGACAATCCTTAGTCCAAAGAAGGCAAACACAGGAGTGCCTGGTTCCTTAAGTGAACAGGACTTCGGGGCATCGGCCCTTGAACCCCAGCATGGGGTGAGTGGGAGTGAGAAGAGAAGGTTGGGTTTCTGAATTAATGATGGGTCTACGTGAGTATAAAGCATTGAAGGTTTCAAATACATTTTATTGATCTCAAAGAGGCTTCACACATTTAGACCAACAGGTGCTTTGCCAAACACTGGTGGAACCTGTCAGGCCTGATGTGAGGAGGAGTTGAGGGTAATGAGCTGTTAGCCCATTAAGTGCATGCAAACAGCTGTCATTGCTGGAGTCCTTGGGGACAAGCAGACAACTTGACCAGGATGCATTAATTTGCTCTGCAAACCCTACTATCAACCACGGGGCAACCATTGAGAACTACCCCTGAGATGTACCAGATTCTAAATCCTGGAGTGTCCTGCTGAGGGCAGTGGGTGAGCTGGAGCCATCTGTGGTGGGGAAGGGGTGTGTGCACATCTGTTGTGAGCACATCTGTTGTGAGCACATCCGTCTCCAACCCCTCGGTCAGGCAGGGGTATGACCTCTACTCCCCCACCTCAGCCAGCCCCCCACTGAGTTTGTTTCTGTCTTTTTAGATCATCGCAATGAAGGATGGCACCATCCAGAGGGAGGGCACCCTCAAGGACTTCCAGAGGTCTGAGTGCCAGCTCTTTGAGCACTGGAAGACCCTGATGAATCGGCAGGACCAAGAGCTGGAGAAGGTGGGTGTAGCCTGGGGGTCAGGCAGCCTGGCCCCTGAGGATAAAGTTCTGCTAGAACCTGAATTCATAAAGGCCTTCCTGCCCTCATTGGCCCTTGGAAGCCCCCCACAAACACACACAAAGGACAGATGTGGGAGCTGGGCATGAAATTGCTCCGACTAGACAGCCACTACCTGTGCCAGCTACCCAAGGCAGAGTCAGGCCAATGCCTTCCCCATGTCCTGAAATGTCAGATACCATCTAGTTACAAAGCTTCAGATAACCAACTCAGACCAGCTAAACAAAGAGAAAAAGGGGGGGAGGAGTTAAGGATTTACTGGCTCAGGAAACTAGAACGTCCAGTGATGCTATAGCTTCAGGTGGAGCTGGATCCAGGTGATCAAGCCATATCATCGGGAATCTAATTCTCCCCACCCCTTGGCTCTGCTTCTCTCACACCGGCTTCATTCTCGTGGAGGCAGTGAGATGGCCATCGGCATCCCAGGCTTCCATTCTTCCAGGTCAGCAGCTCTGCCAGAAAGACAGTGCCTGTTTTATGATAGTTCAGCAAAAGTCCCAGGGCTGACTCCTGTTGGTCCCATCCTGAGCAAATCACTGTGGTCAGGGATGTGGAATGTGAAGACTGACCAATCCTGGGTCACATACCCACTCTGGGAGTCAGAGAGAATGATTAGCCCACCTGAATCACAGAGGCAGAATAAGGGAGAGGTGGTCTCCCACAGGGATACGGGGATGCTAGTAGCTGATAAAGGGGAAGGAGTAAATTCTGGCAGGCAAACATGTGTCCATCTGGACCACCTTCCAGGCAGGGGCAGCTCGATAACTGCCAGTGGTCATTACCAGGGGCAGTTCCCCCCTACCCTCCTCCCTTTTCCCCTCTGCACAGCCTGAGGACATTAGCCAGGCCCCATCTATCTTTCAGGAAACCGTCATGGAGAGAAAAGCTACGGAGCCACCCCAGGGCCTGCCCCGGGCCATGTCCTCAAGAGATGGGCTCCTGCAGGATGAGGAAGAGGAGGAAGGTACAGGCCACGGGACTGGAGTGGAATCATGGCCTGAGGTCTGCTCCACCATGAGGAGACTAAGGGTTGGGGTTCCGGGAGTGGGGAGATGGTGTGCCTCTGATGCACACCTTCCCCCCTGTGCACCTCAGTCTCCCCATCTGTAAGCGGGGCTGATCCAACCCCTGTTCTCTTCAGAGGGGTGTGCAAGGTGACTCCATAAGGGGGTTCTTCCACCTGCAGAGGAGGCGGCCGAGAGCGAGGAGGAGGACAACCTGTCGTCGGTGCTGCACCAGCGCGCCAAGATCCCGTGGCGGGCCTGTGCCAACTACCTGTCCTCAGCTGGCACCCTGCTGCTCTCGCTGCTCATCTTCTCCCAGCTGCTCAAGCACATGGTCCTGGTGGCCATCGACTACTGGCTGGCCAAGTGGACTGACAGTGCCCTGACCCTGAGCCCCACGGCCAGGAACTGCTCCCTCAGCCAGGTGGGTCCCGCAGCCCCCGTGCTGGGGCCAGGGGCTGGGGAGGGCTGAGCAGGGGCCACCCCCACAGGATGCCAGCCTCGTTCTCTGCCAGGCCCAGGAGTGTCCCCTCAACCAGACCGGCTACGCCATGGTGTTCACGGTGCTCTGCAGCCTGGGCATCGTGCTGTGCCTCATCACGTCTGTCACAGTGGAATGGACGGGGCTGAAGGTGGCCAAGAGGTTGCACCGCAGCCTGCTGAACCAGATCATCCTGGCTCCCATGAGGTAGCCCTCTCCCCTGGCTGTGCCTGGCTGTGGGCGAGTCATTGTTCTCTGGGCCTTAGCTCTCCCATCTGTAAAATGGGCACATATCAATACATCTGATCTCTATTAATAGCAGGTCGCTAGATGTGACTCAAGGACATGGGGTGGGAAAAGCCCCCTCCTTGGTGCAGAAAACAGGGAAACTGTTATCTACTCAGCTAGACAGGGTGCTAGAAATGTCACACAGCTCATCTAATTCTCACAACAGCCCTTCAAAGGGTCTGCAGGCGCTACATGAATGCTTTCCCCTTCTAGGCAGGTACCACCCCCGGTTCAGCTCTCCCCTTCCCTGCCTCTCCTTCCTCATTCAGCCATCCTGCACGTTCTGACCCCAGGGACACACAGGGTAGTTATTCTAATCCTCTGTAATGGGATCAATCAAAACCCCAAAGGCTGCTTGGTGTGAAAGACAGTTAAAGCTGTCACAGCCCGATTGGCTGCCAACTCAGTTTACAAACCCAGCAGGCAAACCGGCTATCTGATCCCTCCTCATCATCCAGTCACAATCTCCTCTCTTCAGTTTCATGATCAGTCTGTGGCCCACAGACGCAGCCTCCAAGTTTACTAATCCTCTGTTTGTCCCAGGTCTATGGTTCTGAAATTCTCTGGCTGGGGTTGGGCCGGTTCCGGGTCGCAGGCAGAGTGCTGACAGCTGGCGTGGCCTCGCAGGGTCAGCCAGCTGACAGGCTGTCCCCAGGGCCCGTCCTCTGCCCTCCCTGCCCCATCCCCTCCCCCAGGAGAGTCTCTGGAGAGAACTCTACGTCCCCAGGAGGACAGCTGCTGAGTGAGGCGGGCCCAGTGAGAAGCAGAGAAGGGTGGCAGTGGTCACACATGGGCTGGAGGGTCAGCGAGGCTGTGAAGGGGCCAGCACCCTTTTGGGCGGCCGCGGGAATTCTCAGGGACACAGGCCAGACACAGGCAATCGCCCTGGGAAGGCAGACCTGGGGATGACTCCAGAGATGTGGAAACAAAAAAATAACTACCCTCTTTCAGTAAACAGGAAGGAAATCAATACACAGATGAGTAACTGCCCTCTGATCTCCTCTTAGGTTTTTCGAGACCACTCCCCTTGGAAGCATCCTGAACAGATTTTCGTCTGATTGTAACACCATCGACCAGGTACACAAGATTGCGATGATGTATGTCCCCAGTCCAAAGAGAAGCCAGGTCCCCAGGAGCTTCTTCTGTCTGACACTGGCTTCCCCAGATCAGCTGATCAGAGCCTTGGGCTAAGAACCTAGTGGGCTCCATCTGATTACAATGCTGCCTCAGGACCTGGGGCCTCCCCTGGGAGACTCTCCTAATGAGGCTGAAAGAAACCACATCCCTTTGGCTTCTGGCCAAGCCCACTCTGGCTCACAGGAAGGTTCCAGCATACTCTGCACCAAGGTGACTGATTTTCTGGAGAACAAACATTTTGATTCTGCCTATGTCCTTTATTCTTCATCGTACTAAATGGTGAAAAAGCAAAGTCCTAATGCCTGGCCTCAGGGAGCCCACAGTGTAGCTGCAGGGATAAGACATGGACCAGTAGTAAAGGAAGAGCAAAACCTGGCAGCAGGTAAACGCTGAAGATAACCAAATACCAAAACGCACCTCCCAGAACTTCCCTGGTCCAGTGGAAGAATTCGTTTTCCAATGCAGCAGCAGCTGCTGCTGCTGCTAAGTCGCTTCAGTCGCGTCTGATTCTGTGTGACCCCATAAACGGCAGCCCATCAGGCTCCGCCATCCCTGGGATTCTTCAGGCAAGAACACTGGAGTGGGTTGCCATTTACTTCTCCAATGCATGAAAGTGAAAAGTGAAAGTGAAGTTGCTGAGTCGCGACCCCATGGACTGCAGCCCACCAGGCTCCTCCATCCATGGGATTTTCCAGGCAAGAGGGTTCAATTCCTGGTGGGGGAGCTAAGATCCCACATGCTGCAACGGCTAAGCCCAGAGGGCCTCAGCTAGAGAGCCTGTGTGCCACAAACTACAGAGTGCAAGAGCTCTGGAACCCGCGGGCTGCTCCCACATACCACAACCAAGATCCCACGTGCCACAACTAAGACTCAGTGCAGACATACATAAATAAATATATTTTTTAAAAAAGCTTAAAAAAAAAATTTACCTCCCTTTCTCACCCTGCCTTCCCGCAGCACATCCCGTCCACGCTGGAGTGCCTGAGCCGCTCCACCCTGCTCTGTGTCTCAGCTCTGGCCGTCATCTCCTATGTCACCCCGGTGTTCCTCGTGGCCCTCCTGCCCCTGGCTGTCGTGTGCTACTTCATCCAGAAGTACTTCCGAGTGGCATCCAGGTGATGGCAGCACTTGCCAGTGGGGGTGAGGGATAGGAGTTGCTTTGTAGTAGTCACTTCAGCTCTGTTATCAGAATCATCATAGAAGTGGTAGAGTCATGTCCCCTTCCCCAAAACGAAAATAGAAATATTCATATTCCACTATCCTAATATAAGCATCTGGTAGCACACACACTGCAGTTACTATCTGCACTATTTCCTGGGGTGATATGCTCAGGAATGGGATTGCTAGCTCAGGGTGTATACATGCAACTATGCCCTTCATTCATTTTGCCAAAATGCTGCCCAGAAGGATTGTATGATTCTAGTGTCCAGGCTGATTGCTGATGCATAAAATCAGAGGGCACCTGATGTGACGGGTCTGATGGCAATCAGATCTCCCAGCTCACATGGGTCCAGAGGAAGGATAGAAAAATCCTTGACTGGAGGGAGCCTCTCACCGCCTTTCTCATTGATCACATTTGCCTTCATGGGCCGTGGAACCATGCATGGCTCTTTCCTACTCAAAATTTTCTAAGAACATTTTCTAAGAAGTTCTTTCTGGGAGCAATTCTATTAAGCTCACAGATTCAAAGATTTGTAGGGTCAGTTTTTAAGAGCCTCTAGGCCAGTGTTTCTCAAACTGCCAACCACAACCTATCAGTGGGTCATGATATCAGTATCATAGATGATAACCAGTTTTTCAATGAAATAGAAAATATATAGAAAATATCAGACTGTATTCACATATAGTAACAGTAAGTTTTGCTTGATGAAACCTTTGTTTTGGCTGTGTATGGGTGTGTGGGGGGGTGTGCGTGTGTGTGTACTGATTTGTAATATAAAATGTGTTTGTTACTGGGGTTGTGGTCAGAAAGGTTAAGGATGTCTCTCAAGTACACAGAGTTTGTTAGAAATGAGTCAAAATACTGATTGGATATAATAATAATAGTTAAATTTAGATACATTTTGGCTAAAATTACCTTGCCCGCAAGGATCAAGATCTTGATAAATAAATAAATGGCTTTTTGCCTGGTTGATCTGGAATCCCTTGGTACCCACGAAGAACAAAGTGCATTGATATCCACAAAATTGCAGAGGCTTTTTAAACACTATACAAGCTGTTCTACAAAGTTCATTTCTTCTGCCAGAGACACCACCCTATTCCCTTGGCATCCACTCTGGCCGTGGGTGTGGTTTGTCCAGGAAAGCTGCTTCCTGCATTCCAACCTCGCCTCCAGGGCACTAATACACTTGTCAAGGTGCAGCTGTGGGGAGCAGGAGCAAATTCTGTTGCCATGGAAACCACTGGCCTTTCCCTCTCAAGGAGCTCTTTAGCTCCTGGCCTGTGATGTGCCAGCACCTGTGGTGGTTATTGGGGAGTTTGGTCCTCCTGTTCCCTTGCCTGGCTGTTAAGGTTGTTCACCTCTGAAAGGGAACCAACACTGCCTGCAGAGCCTCACCACAGAGTGAGGCGCTGCAGCAAAGCCAGCAGACAGATGCAGACATGAGGTGGATGACATGCAGGCTAATGGTAACCCTTCAACATGCTCTGCTTAAGCATCTGCATGAACGAGATGGGGTGGTACCCTCCTCTTCCCTCTTCACAGGTGAGAAACTGAGGCCCGGAGGGGTGAAGCCATTTGGCCCCACAATAGTAGGGGTGGAGCTACGATTCAGACCCAGGCTGAGCCCCGAGCTACCCTCTTAACCATTTGGCTCTGCTCCCCACTTCCCCCACAGGGACCTGCAGCAGCTGGACGACACCACCCAGCTCCCGCTGCTCTCTCACTTCGCTGAAACTGTGGAAGGCCTCACTACCATCCGGGCCTTCAGGTACCAGATTCACCCTGGAGGGTAGGGGGGTGGGGATGGAGCCAGAGTCACGGGTCATGGGATTTGATTCTCAGGGCTCTGCTTAGGAAAGCCCAGAACACATGTCTGCCAGCCCCTCATCAGGCCCTGAGGCCGGTTCACACGAGGGGTCAGGTCCACTGGGCTCCAGCTGCATGATCCAGAGGGGAGACTCTCAGACCTGGAGCCAAGCCCAGGGCCTCTGTGAACTAAGGTAAAACGTGAAAAGAGACAAGGCCAAGACAGTTCCTCATAAATCTATGCTGGAAAGGCCCTCACAGGGTGTGGGCCAGCCCTGAGGCCATCTTTCATTGAGACACTACTGTGAGCCAAACACAGGTAGGCTGAGTACTTTCCATGCCAGTACTCATTCATTCTGCCCTGCAATCTGACATGGAAAGCTTGATGATTCCCATTTCTCAGGTTAGAAAATTGAGGTTCTCTGTAAGGTTCCACAAAGTCCAGATTTGAAGCTGGCTTGTTCATTCAACAAACATTTACTGAGTGTTCACCCAGCCCCTTGCCAGGCACTGAAAAGATGGAAATAATTCAGATGAGCCCATACCCTGGAGGCATTTACAGTCTAAGCTTTGAGCAGGCCAGGACAAACCCCTGTGCCAAGTACTCTGAAAGAAAGGCTATGGTAGCATAGCAGGGAGGCAGTCATGGAAGCCTTCACTGAGGAGGTGGCATTAGTGCTGGGACTCAAAGAGTAAATAAGAGTTCACCAGGCTACAGAAACTCCCCTCAAACATCAGTGCCCTGCCATCCTCTTGATACTCTGAGTTGTGATGTTCAGCTTGACAGGGGCACCTGAGGCTGCCTTGGGAGTGGGGGTTAGGGCTGTTGCTCCCCACCTTAGTCTCTGTCTGAAAAATTAGAGCATCTCTCCTCTGGAGAGACATCTGACCCAGATTCTGGGCCCTGGTCTCTAAGCCTCAGAGAGTGACTCTAGGTTATTTTTAGAATGACACAGCTGCATGGGGCATGACAATAACCATGCGACACGGGCCTTGTGTCCAGGAATCCTAGGGCTCAAGGAGTGGGTCTGAGAAGGCTTGTATCTCCTCCCTCCAACCCCCAAAGTCCAGCTGCCCGGACTCCTGGTGCCACACCACAGCCCCAGTTCACTCCTTGGGGATCTGGGGCCAATGGGAAGTGCTCTTTGGGGTCTCATCCAAGTAAAGCAAAGCTAAACTCTGCCCTGGCCTTGGCCCTTCTCCCTGGACTTCCCCTGCCTCTGTGTGAGCCTGTGCTGTCTTCCCCACGGATATTCCCTGGAACCTGGCCTGACTCCAGGGTTTCCTCCCAGCTTTGTCCTCTTCTCCAGTCTGAACTCCCCAGTTCTTCCACCCTTTGGATCCCTCAACACTGCCAGGACAGCCTCTACTCTAACTTTTGGTGATGCTCCTCTTAGAATTGGTATCCTGGAGGCCTTCAGGCTGGGCCTGGGGCAGAGAGATTGTGACTTTCCTTGAGTGGACCAGACCCCCTCGACAGGATCTGCGTGGATGCCAGCATCCTGCAACTCACCTCAACCAAGCCTGTGGTCCGCTAGAGAAACTGCTCCCCCAGAGTCCTACTCCACCCTGCACTGACACAGTGGATGGTTTTTAAATTTGAATGAAGGACTTTTTAAAATCATCCCTGAAGGTGTTGAATTCATTGGCTTTTGCCCAGCAGCCTGCCCTGCCAAGAGCAAACTAGTGTTTATTTATTGATTGTGCACTTCCTGTGTGCCAGGCATGTGTGTGGATTATAACATTTAATCCTCACAAGAACCTTGTGGCATAGGTCGGAGAAGCCCCGTTCTACAGATGAGGCTGAGTAACCAGCCCGAGGTCACACAGACAGTGAGAGCTGCTTCCGGGCTTGGGACCCAGGTCTGGCTGACCCTCTGGTTTTCCTAGAAGCCCTACTTTTTCTCCCCTCAAAAGTTTCAAGGATGCCCAACACTGAGTGATTGTTTCAGCTCACGAAGGAACTATTACTAGCCCCATGAGAAAAACTTAGTTTCAGTCCTGAAACATAGCCAGTAATAGTAATACTCAGACTCTAGCCTGGTTCTGCATGACCCCAAATCTGGGGCTCTTTCCACATTCCTTACATCATCACACACCTATCACAGAAGCCCCATCTCACTTGCACCTTCATGCACACCCACCCCTCAGGCCAGTCACACACGCTTCAGACTCTCCAGTTACACAAGCACTCACACGTACACATCTCCAACATGCACTCACTCACTCAAGCCCTCAGACATGTGGTTTCACAGTCCCGAAGGACACATCACCCCGCCACACACACATCTACCCTGTGGTTGGGCAATCACACCCTCTCACACCCCAGATATTCACTTTGCTCTCCTCTGACACATGGTTCTGATGCAGACCCTTCACCCAGAAATAATCAAAGCAGAACAAACATCTTCTGGGAGTGAAAAGCAAATGCCCACCAAGATCCATCTTGAGTCCCTCTGAGTCCCCTCAGTTGTTTCCCTGAGACCATGTTGAGATGGTTTTCCTTTATTCACCATCAAACAAGCACAGCTGGCCCCTCCTGTAGGCCCGGCCCAAGGTCTGAAGAGGTGGCCAAGGAGAGTGATACCAGGAGCCCAGGCTGGTCAGAGAGAAGAGGCAGGTCCATACAGAGTAACACAAGGGAGAATATGAGGAGGGCACGAGAACAGGAAAGAAGCCTCCAGAGTTCCTTGCACAGAAAGATCCCATCTGTCTTAGAGGGATAGGAGAAGGTTCGTTCATTCAACAAATATTTATTGACAGTGCCAGGTGCTGGGGATAGGGTTTCCCAGGTGGCTCTTGTGGAAAAGAACCTGCCTGCCAATGCAGGAGGCATAAGAGATGTGGGTTTGATCCCTGGGTTGGGAAGATCCCTGGAGGAGGAAATGGCAACCCACTCCAGTATCTTTGCCTGGAGAATCCCACGGACAGGGGAGCCTTGAGGGCTACAGTTCATAGGGTCACGAAGAGTTAGACACGACTCAGCCACTGAGCACACATAAGTGCTGGAGATACATTTGTGACCAAAACAGACAAGGTCTCTATCCTCATGGAGTTTACAGTCTAGTGAGGGAGGTCGATGATAAACAGCTAGAGAAATTAATGAGCAGAGATTATGAAACAAACAGGCTGCAGAGATGGAGAACAATAGGCCAGGAAAAGCCACTCTGAAGAGATGTCATTTAAGGTAAAGCCTGAAGGTTGAGAGGAATCAGCCTTGGGTAGACCAGAGGAGAAAGCATTCCAGGCAAAAGGAACAGCATGATAAAAGGCCTTGGGTGGGGAGGAACTTGGCATTGTCACAAAACTGAAAAAAAGGCAAGCAATGTAATAAATTACTTTGCTGTCATTTCTGTGGCTGCAACGCAGTGAGCAAGGGGATTTATGGCATGGAAGGAGGCTGGTGAGGTTGGCAGGGGCTGGTTCCCACAGGCAAGGAGGAGGTTCTTTATCCTAAAAAGTCTTTCATATTCTTAGCATCGGAGAGGTAGGATGCGATTCATGATTTGGGAAGCTTATGCTGGCTGCTGTGTGGAGAGTGGACTGTAGAGAGATGGCAGGTAGACCTGTTAGGAAGCTGATGCTATAGTCCAGGTGAGTTTGTGGTGGGCAGGAAGCAGGCGAGAGGCAAGGGCAGGTAGTCAGAAGAGGACTGAGGGATTGGATGTGAATCAAGTTTCTGGCCTGAGCAACGGGCTGGGTGGAGGAGCCCTTTAGTGTAAGAGGGAAGCCCTACAGAGGAGAACTGGTCTTGGAGTGAAAACAAGAGTCTGAAGGAGGTGGCGCTCTTGACAGGTATGAATAAGAAGGGAGCGGGGAAGGCATTCCAGAGAGGAGTGGCGTACATCAGGTGGCAGAGGTGGTATGTTTCACGGCTGCAGGCAAGGAGGGCCCCAGGGGCTACATGGACCAAGATGATTCCCCCTCACCCTCCTGATGCTCCCTCCAGGTACGAGACCCGGTTCCAGCAGAAGCTCCTTGAATATACAGACTCCAACAACATCGCCTCCCTCTTCCTCACGGCCGCCAACAGGTGGCTAGAAGTCCGCATGGCAAGTGCCTCCCCCTACCCCCCAGCCCAGGACAGGGGGCTCTGATAGCGCTGTGCTGCCAGAGCAAGGGCCAGACAGGGGCCAGAGGGCAGGAAGGAAGGATGGATGCCGACTCAGGAGCACACCCGGGGGTGGGTGTCGAGCCTCCTGCGTCTCCCAACCCTGGGGGTCCTCCCTGTGTCTGCCGTTAGCCTCCTCTTCCCTCTCTCACTGCCTGGAGGCTTGTGTGTCTGAGAAAGAACAGTTGTGCATTGAGCTGTGACAGGTGTGTGTGTCTGCAGTGGGCCATATGGCACGTGGGGCCAGCTGGTGAGCTGTGCGTGTTGGGCATGGGGGTGGGGGAGCACTGCTGCGTGCACACGATGTCTCCCGGGGCTCCAGCCCTCACGCCCTCCTGCGTGTCTGACTGTGTATGTGCAGTGTGGGGCTGGGGTTGAGTCTCAGCTGAGCTGCTCTCTGTCCTAAGGGAGCGAGTGTGGGTTGGGGCGGGGCATGCTGTGGCCGAAGCGC
This sequence comes from Ovis aries, assembly GCF_016772045.2. Classification (NCBI taxonomy): domain Eukaryota; kingdom Metazoa; phylum Chordata; class Mammalia; order Artiodactyla; family Bovidae; genus Ovis; species Ovis aries. The sequence continues at coordinate 34,859,804 of NC_056068.1, forward strand.
CCACCGAGGGCCCAGGCCAGCCCCGCTCCCTCTGCAGGAGTACATTGGTGCGTGTGTGGTCCTCATCGCGGCGGTGACCTCCATCTCCAACTCCCTGCACAAGGAGCTCTCTGCCGGCCTGGTGGGCCTGGGCCTCACCTATGCCCTAATGGTGAGTGGTGACAGGCGGGGCAGGAGAGGGAGTAGACAGCAGCAGACATCAGGGCACCCCCTCCCCCCGACTGAGACGCTCCTGGGCTTTCCCCCACCCCCCGGCTACACCGAGTCTGATGCCAGAGGGACCGTGTGGGTAGGAGGGCTCCCTGCAGGTCCCCACCCCTTCATCCAGGCCTAGGCTCCAGATGGGTGTTGGGTGAGGATCCACGTTCACTGTGACCCCCAGGGAAGGTACCCTGGGCTGTAAGAAGAGCCATCCCAGGGCCCAGGGACAGGGCCAGGGGATCACCAATGGGACCAGGTGACTGGCTTACTCCCCGCAGGTGTCCAACTACCTCAACTGGATGGTGAGGAACCTGGCGGACATGGAGCTCCAGCTGGGGGCCGTGAAACGCATCCACGGGCTGCTGAAAACCGAAGCGGAGAGCTACGAGGGACTGCTGGGTGAGGGGCGCAGGAGGACTCCCGGAGAAATGGCCCAGCGTGGATGTGTGTTTGGGTTGAGGAGGCACGAGGAACCTGGGGGTGGGGGGAGGCACTCCCAGATACCAGCTGTGGCCCATGCCTGGCAGCTGAGCCCCCCCACACTGGTCCCCAGCACCATCGCTGATCCCCAAGAACTGGCCGGACCAAGGCAAGATCCAGATCCAGAACCTGAGTGTACGCTATGACAGCTCCCTGAAGCCGGTGCTGAAGCACGTCAACGCCCTCATCTCCCCCGGACAGAAGGTAGGGGTGGGGAGAGCTGGACAACACACCTAGGGTCACCTTCTGACCATCAGGGCCCTCCAGACCTCACACCCATCCAGACCCCCAGTCTCCCAGCCCTGGGCCTCTCCCCTTCTCCTCCTGCTGCCCCCACTCACCCACCATGGAGATGGACACCACAGACTCTGCGGGCTCAGAGGCGCTTTGTCAGGGCCCCCTGAAACGGCCAGGGGCTCTCCCAGGACACTGGTCCCCGAACTTCAGGGCAGAGTCCTGGGGCAGAGAGCGAGGGCCTGTCCTGGGGAGGGAGCCCCCTGTCTGGCACTCTGATCTGACTTTGATTGACCCCCTCCGCCTCTCCTCCTGTCTCTCTCACTCCATCATTGTCGGTGGCTGCCCGTCTTACTCTCCCTGACCTTTCAATATACTCTGTCCCTGCCTCTCGGGTCCTTCTGTATCGCCATCTCTGTCTCTGGGTTGGTCCCTGATGGTGCTTTCTGTAGGGATCCATGGGCAGGAAGCCATGGGGTAAGGGATGAGTCCAGTTTAAGGGGAGGCACACCTTGCACACCACACTCGGCCACCCCTGTGCCCTCCCGGCACACCCTGCTGAGAGTGCCCCCAGTGCCCCCAACTCCCTTGAGGCCCTGTACCCAACACAGCCACAGCCACACGCAGCCAGGCAAGCTGGAGCCCCCTCTGGAGCCACTGCAGGAAACAAGCCCGAACCCGGGACCAGCCCTGGCTGAAGAGACACTCCCATGCCCGCACAGCCCAGAGCCAGCCCTCACGGCTCCCAGCCACCCCAGTGCCCACAGCATGGCCGTTTCTCTCCTTGCAGATTGGCATCTGCGGCCGCACAGGCAGTGGGAAGTCCTCCTTCTCTCTCGCCTTCTTCCGCATGGTGGACATGTTCGAAGGTGAGCCGTGTGACAGGCATCCCACAGCCACCAGACGGGATCTCAGTCCTGGGTTTGCTCAGAAGTCGCAGGAGACCCAGCCATCGCTACCTTCCTCTGCATCCTCATTGGGACCCATGTCCCAGGCGGACCCTGTCCGCAGCGCCATCATCTCCCCGCTCCCTGGGGCCCTGCCTGTGACACTGTCTGCACACAGGGCGAATCATCATCGATGGCATCGACATCGCCAAACTGCCGCTGCACACCCTGCGCTCGCGCCTCTCCATCATCCTGCAGGACCCCGTCCTCTTTAGCGGCACCATCCGGTGAGCCCCTACCCCACTGCCAGGCCCACCCCAGCCCCAGGCCCAGCTCCACTCCTCTAGATCTGGGCAGAGAGAGGAGGGAATGGCAAGGCCAGGGGCAGCCCTGCTCCAGCTCTGGCATGAAGGGTTGGCACTGGTTCTATAGAGCTGCACCTCCATGCCTTTCTCTTTCCTGCTGGGCCCAGGTAGGGGTCTCCCACTCCTCAGGCTTGGGATGCTTTCCTTCCCGCTCCCACAGCCAGCAGCTTGCTGCCCCCTCCCAGCCAAGCCCCCAAGTCAATCGGGTCCCTCACTGCTCCCTTTTCCAGCCTTGCCCACTGCACGTACCCTGGGAATGGAGCCAGGACCCTGCTCCCCTCCCGAAGGGCTTTGTGTGTCACTCTCCAGATTTAACCTGGACCCAGAGCGGAAGTGCTCCGACAGCACGCTGTGGGAGGCCCTGGAGATAGCCCAGCTGAAGCTGGTGGTGAAGGCGCTACCAGGAGGCCTTGGTAACTACTCCTGGCTGAGCACTGGCCAGGCACTCATGGACACCTGTAAGGGCTAGGGACGGACGACTCACACCCACATCTTAACTTCACCCAGAGTTTAGAGTCTAGGGTCTGGCAGGACCCCAGAAACCATTGAGTTCTACCTGTTACCATTCAGAAGCTCAGAGAGGTCATGTGACTTGTCCCAGGTCACACAACTGGTCAGTTCAGGATCTGGCCCCTCCTGCAGGGCACAGGGGGGACAGTAAGGGTCACTGTGACACAAAGCTTGCAAGTCCCTGATACCATGCCCTGCCCTCCCGACCCACCTGTTGGCTCTGTTCCACCCTGAGGAAGGAGAGACCGACTCAGGGATCACAGGCACAGCTTATTCATCAAGGCTACTGAGAAGAGTCTGTCCCCAACCCAGCGGGTGGGTGGAGGTGGGGGTGGGGCGGTCAGCAGAGCCTTGGTGTACCTGCTGCAACCCCTGGGGCAGTGGAGGCCGGCCAAGCCTTGGCTTCAGAAAATTACCCCACCATGGCCCACACATATGCCTGATGTACACACTCTGCTCAGACCTCCTCCCAGTACTGCCCAGGGCCACAGCCACGCATAACTGCAGGGCATGCTCTTCTCTTTGTAACTCCTGGAATTCCCGTGTTGTGTAAAGTGCAGCCACCCTGCACACACCTCTACCCATGATAAACACCTACATGTTAGCCGCTGTACACACGTTCCCACACAAGCCACTCCATCCACTCAACTCACAACGCAGGGTTAACTCAGAGCTCCCTGGGGCTGTTTTCAGATGCCATCATCACGGAAGGCGGGGAGAACTTCAGCCAGGGCCAGAGGCAGCTGTTCTGCCTGGCCCGGGCCTTCGTGAGGAAGACCAGTATCTTCATCATGGACGAAGCCACGGCTTCCATCGACATGGCCACGGTCGGTGCTGGGCACACCCATGGGGCCAGGGCCTTGCAGAGGGTTTCCAGGGGGTGTTAGGGAGAAGTTCAGAAAGTAGTCCTGAAGTTCAGGTTGCCTTTAGCATCAAGGATCATTTGGGGCAGAAAAGGCAAAGACTGAGGGACCCTGATTTCAGCTAGTCTACAGTTCAGTCGCTCAGTCGTGTCCGACTCTTTGCGACCCCATGAATCGCAGCACGCCAGGCCTCCCTGTCCATCACCAACTCCTGGAGTTCACTCAAACTCACGTCCATCGAGTCGGTGATGGCATCCAGCCATCTCATCCTCTGTCGTTCCCTTCTGCTCCTGCCTCCAATCCCTCCCAGCATCAGAGTCTTTTCCAATGAGTCAACTCTTCTCATGAGGTGGCCAAAGTACTGGAGTTTCAGCTTCAGCATCATTCCTTCCAAAGAAATCCCAGGGCTGATCTCCTTCAGAATGGACTGGTTGGATCTCCTTGCAGTTAGTCTTAGGGCATGTTTATAACACACATATTCACAAGCTGCACAGGGACCCACAGACTTCACACCGATCCCCCACCAGACAGCACACCCAGACACACTCATAGCCTGCATGTACGCACACATGCACACACACAGCTGAACTCCCAACAGGCAGAGCCCAGCCCCTGAATGCTGGGAAGCAGGTTGGTCCTGCAGGGACTAGAGCCCCAGGGAGCGGGCACGGCTGGGTTTGGCGTCACATGGGAACTGGGCCAGTAGCCAGGCCAGACCCCACCCCCTGGGCAGGTAAGCCAACAGCTGCTGCTCCCACCCGGCAGGAAAACATCCTCCAGAAAGTGGTGATGACGGCTTTCGCAGACCGCACCGTGGTCACCATCGCGGTAAGGGGCCCACTGATGGGGTGCAGGGGGGACACCCAGAGAGAGGGCTGGCCTCCTGAGGCTATCATCAGCGGGGCAGCCTCTGGGCTCACCTGCACCTGGTAATCAAAAGAGCGCCCTAGGCAGTGCAGGGCAAGCAGTCTGGCAGGCTTGCAAGGAGTCTGGATTGCAGGATTTGAAGTGTAGGAGGGTTTGCACCCACACTTCCCTTAGACTTGCCCTCTTTCTCCAGGTCCCAGGGTCCACCCCTGCCCCAAGGCCCTGTGAGCTAGGCTAGGGTTACTTCTCCAGAGCAAATGGGAGATGCAAGTGTTGGGGATCTCTGAGCAGATCTGAGACCTGGTGAGGGAGAAGGTGGCATTAGTGGATGGAGGGTTTGGAGTCCCACCTTGGGAAAGGGCAGTCACCATGGAGACAGGACATTCTGGCCACATGCCTGCTCCTCCAAGATGCAGGAGGGATGCCTCAGTGGCCCCAGCCCTGCCTGCACCACCCTGACAGCCCCTCTTGCCTCGCCCAGCACCGCGTGCACACCATCCTGAGCGCAGACCTGGTGATTGTCCTGAAGCGCGGTGCCATCCTTGAGTTCGACAAGCCAGAGAAGCTGCTCAGCCGGAAAGACAGTGTCTTTGCCTCTTTTGTCCATGCTGACAAGTGACCTACCACAACCCAAGTGCCATCCCTGCCGCACTCTCCTGCCTGGGTTTTCTAACTGTAAATCACTTGTAAATAAAGAGATTGGTTATTTCCTACTGGAGGCCAGAGGTCGTGGGTCTGGTGGGCAGGGACTGGGGTGGGCCATGGGTCCCATGGATCCAGTCTGACTTTAGCATCAAGTAGACCTGAGGGAGCTGTGTGAGTGTGGCCGAAAGCACTTTCCTCATCTGTGAAATGAGGGCTGTCTTCATCTGCTAGGTTGTGTTCTGCCGTAGTAAAACACCATAGCCCGGGTGGCTTAAACAGCAGAAATTTACTTTGACAGTGCTAGAGAGTGGAGGGTGAAGGCAATGGCACCCCACTCCAGTACTCTTGCCTGGAAAATCCCACGGACAGTGGAGCCTGGTAGACTGCAGCCCATGGGGTCGCTAAGAGTTGGATACGACTGAGCTACTTCACTTTCACTTTTCCTTTCATGCATTGGAGAAGGAAATGGCAACCCACTCCAGTGGTCTTACCTGGAGAATCACAGGGACAGGGGAGCCTGGTGGGCTGCCGTCTATGGAGTCGCACAGAGTTGGACACGACTGAAGCGACTTAGCAGCAGCAGCAGCAGCAGAGAGTGGAAGTCCAAGATCAAAGTGTCACAGGCTTGGTTTCTCCCGAGGGCTCTCTCCTTCTAGCTGCATCTTCACATGGCCTTTCCTCTGTGTGCATACCCCTGGTCTCTCGTTCTCCTTATTAGGATACTAGACATATTGCATGAGGCTGTACTCCTGTGACTTCATTTAATCTGATTACCTCTTCACTGGCCCTACCACACTGGAGGCTCCAACATATGAATTTTGGGGGGATGTAAGTCAGTCCATAACAAGGTTATAGTATTTTTGTGATTATAACATCAGATAAAGTGGCAGATCTCCATACAGTCTGGTCCCTTTTCCTTCTTACTTTAATTCTTGGGTTAAAATTGTGGGTCCCCAGGTACCCTGGATCAGTGCATTTTGATTACAAATGACAAGAACCCAACTCAGAGTGGCTTTTAGAAAACTGGAATTTCTTATCCTATGTGACTGAGAAGACCAGGAGGTGTACTACTTCAAGCATGGCTGGATCCAGGTGTTTGCCACCAGGGCCGATGGATTCCGTCTTCCTGTCTCTCGCCCATGACGGATGGCTACTAGCACCTGCAGCGTACATCCTACCCCCTCTGAAAAGGAGAGGGGCCTGAATCACATGTCCCCCACTCCATCCCACACACAGGGACATTCAGAAGTTGGGGAAGGGTGGCCCATCAGAGGGAAAGCACAGTACCTATACCACAAGTCAGCCAGGTAGTGACTGGGAGATGCTGGGCCCAGACACTGGGGAGACTACAATAGTTGTCCTCAGACTCCACAGGCATCATGAGACAGGAGTGCACACCTGTTCCAGCATGAAGTGCCCATTTCCATATCGCTTTATTATCATTTTATGTTTCCTTTAGTACTAGCTGTACTGAGTCCTGGGGTGCAGACACAGGTGTCTTGGACCTGCAGCCTTGTCAGTTGCCAGGGGGTCAGTGTCAGACAATGTAAGGGAAACCCACCAGTCATTGGAGAGGGGCCCAGGACAGACCCTTCTGGCTGTTGTAGGAGCCAGAGGAGCTCAGAAGGAAGAGCTCTGTCAGGCCCGGCAGGGTGCCTGGGAGAGGCAGGATTGAAGTTGATCATGGGAAGGGTAGGAATTCTATGTAAGCAGAGAGTTAAAGCAAAAGGCCCAAGAGGGGAAGGGAGAACAAGATCAGAGAGCCTTGAATGCCAAGATCAACCCAAGGTCTGGGACAGGCCTATGCACAATAGGAAAATGAAGAAGGTTTCTGAGTGAGAAAGAGACCTGACAAATGCAGTGCTGGGGGGAGATAAGTATGAGGAGGTGAAGGATGGAGCACAGCAGGAGGCTGAGCCCTTCAGGTGGGGAGCAAGCCTTCCTGCAAAGGGAATAGCTGGGGCCTCGGGGCCACCCATGTGAGGCAAGTCCTAGCCTTTCCAGCTCTGAGATGACTCAGAGATACCTCTGGGGGCCCAGCAACTCCCTCCGCTGGGAAGGAGCAGAGTAGAGCCTGAGGAGGGAAAAAAGGGTTCCCAATCCTCGTGTCTATGACCTCCCCACCTCACCGAGGGATTAAAGGAAAGTAGCATAGACACGACTGAAGCGACTTAGCAGCAGCAGCAGCATAGGCACCGGGGCACATCACAGCTCACACTGATGTCTTGCAGAGATGCCCAACGTCATCTTAACCTAAATCTCTCTATAGCACCCCTGATGGTCCACCAACCATGATATGGACACCTCACAGATGAGGGTCATCTCTGGTTATTAGAACTGACTTTTCCATACATGCATGATGATTCCCTGGTGGCTCAGACAGTAAAGAACCCGCCTGCAATGGGTTGGGAAGATCCCCTAGAGAAGGGAATGGCAACCCACTCCAGTATTCTTGCCTGGAAAATCTCATGGACAGAGAAGCCTTGTGGGCTACAGGCTATGGGGTCACAAAAGAGGTGGACATGACTGAGTGACTAACACTTTCTTTCACTTTCTTTTCCATACATGAAATCAAAGCCTGCCTCTGTTCCACTCCATGTCTATACCAATTCTATATTTTGAGCCACACAAAATAACTAGTCCATCCTCCTTGGACACCAGGGTTTTCTGCAATAGAACACAAACTCCCTGGGAAGGCTCTCCAAGTCTTCTTTTCTGATGGCTGAACAGCTGTAGTTGCCCCAGAGGATTCCTGTGTACCCCTGTATCCTTGAGCTCCCCTCTCTGCTCATCCTGTTTTCCCCTCCCCATCCTAACCATTGCATCTCTGGTCAGTTCAGTCACGTCTGACTTTGCAACCCCACGGACTGCAGCACACCAGGCCTCCCTGTCCATCACCAACTCCCGGAGCTTGCTCAAACTCATGTCCATCAAGTTCGTGATGCCATCCAACCATCTTATTCTCTGACGTCCCCTTCTCCTCCTGCCTTCATCTGCATCTCTGGTAACACAGCCCAAATCATGCTTACCATGAGTAGTAGAGGGGGCCCAAGCCACAGAACAACCCGAGGTAGATGCCTGCAGTAGAAACACCATTCCTCTTCAGGCCAAGAGCTTGAGCCCTCCCTACACCCCACACACACAGTGCCCAAAACAGCCCTTTGACACAGCTCCTCAGACCTAGGTGCCTCCCATAACCTAACGCAGACAAAATCATGTACCCCAGGAGGTATAAAGCAAACACCAGTAGCTTAAGCCCGTGCGTGCTCAGCCGTGTCTTTACAACCCCATAACTGTGGCCCGCCAGGCTCCTCTGTCCATGAGATTTTCCAGATAAGGATACTGGAGTGGTTTGCCATTTCCTTCTCCAGGGGATCTTTCCGACTCAGGGATCGAATCTGCGTCTTCTGTATCTCCTGGATTGGCAGGCTGATTCTTTACTGCTGAGCCATCCGGGAAGGCGCTGGTAGCTAAAACTTCCTTTAAAATGCGGGGGTGGTTTTACAAGGATGGGTCATGACTGAAGAAGATGCAACCACCCAGGCTTCTGGGCTTAAGCATCCAGCATTCCCTTTAGTGGGTGTTAAACTGTGTTTCTACACCTACTAAGGTACTTTTTTTTTCTAAGGTACTTTTTTCCGGGGAGGAAATCCGTAGCTTTTATCAGATTCCCAAAGAATTCGTGACTCAGAAAATACTAAAAACATCGCCAAGGAGAAGTGGTCTGTCGAGAAGTCCTCCGGCCGCCTAATCTGCCCCCCGCCCCAGTACCAGGTTGGTGACACAGCTCCTGTATCTCCTATCCCGGGGAAACCACAAAGCCCAGGCAGATACTGGCACAACCGAGGATGGGAAAATTGGAGTATGAGAGCCAGGACAACAGGGCATCTGTCCCCAGAATGGGAGATCGGGTCGCGACTCCCTTCACGCCCCTCACCCGGCCCCGATTTCATAGTGTGAGGGCTGGGAGGAACCTCTTCGGACCATCTGATTGGGCAAAGTCCCCAAGCCAGACCGCGAGCTCCGGAGAAGGCAGGCGGGGGAGGTGAATGGCGAGGGGCGGGGCCTGCGCCGGTGCCCGCCCGCCCTCCAGCCCAGGAATAGGTCGGGCTCCCCCTGGCGGCCCCCGGCCCCTACTCCAGGCCCCGGGCGCCCGGTGTCCTCAATCCTCTACCCCGCCTAGCACTGGTCAGTCTCCGCGGGCCGACTGACGGACAGACGGGCCGCAGAGCGACCCGCCGCGGGCGCCCGGGCAGCAGGAGGGGGCGGGGAGAGGACTGCGGCTTGAGGAGCAGGAGCAGGTGCCGTGGCGACGGGCGGGCGGGGCAGGGACGGAGCGGCGGGCGGGGGCGCGGCGCCGGCGTGCGTGCGGCGGGCGCGGGGCCGGGAGGCCGCGACTCCGAGTCGAGCCCCGCCGGGTCGCGCCGGGGCGAGGGGATCTGGAGTGGGGCCGGGTGGACTGGCGACTCTGGAGGGCGCAGGATCCCAAGGAGACAGAGAGGACGAGAGCTGGAGGGGGATCGCAAATTGGCGAGAGCGCTTCGTCGGGTTGGGTAGGAAAAGAGGGAGCGTACCTGGAGGGGAGACCGTGTGAAACTGGAGCTTGGAGGGGAGCCCAGGGCGGGCATGGGCGAGACGGGAGACACGGTGCACGTTGTGTGAGGTCTGGTCAGTCGGTAAGATCCGGAGGTGTGACTTTCCCAGCTGGGAGAGGTGGGTTGAGAAGGAAGGCTCGGTGAGGAGAAGGGGCCCTAGGAAGACGCCTAGGGGTCGCCAGCGGGTGGAGAAGAGTTGGGATCCAGCGCCAGGTGGCGAACAGGCAGAGCGGAGGTGATTGAGTAGGCAGTGGGGCAGGTGGGCTGAGGTGAGAGGCTGGTATAAGGAAGTGAAGCAGGGGCTAGCTGGAGGTGAGGATGAGTCGAGTCTAGCTGGAGAGGCATCTCAGAAGTAAGACCAGTGCAGACAGAGTGGTCCCAGGGCAGGAACCCCACACTAGGGAGAAGGCTCAGTCAGGGGTTGTCTCCCTCCTCCATGGGGGAGGCCTCTACCTGGTGGTCCCTGGAGCCATGCTGTCCCGCAAAGGCATCATCCCCGAGGAGTATGTGCTCACGCGATTAGCGGAGGACCCCGCAGAGCCCCGGTACCGTGCCCGTGAGCGGAAAGCCCGCTTCGTGTCCAAGAACGGCAACTGCAACGTGGCCCACAAGAACATCCGGGAGCAAGGCCGCTTCCTACAGGACGTGTTCACCACGCTGGTGGATCTCAAGTGGCCATACACGCTGCTCATCTTCACCATGTCCTTCCTGTGCAGCTGGCTGCTCTTTGCCATGGTCTGGTGGCTCATCGCCTTCGCCCACGGTGACCTGGCCCCTGGCGAGGGTGCCACTGTGCCCTGCGTTACCAGCATCCACTCCTTTTCGTCTGCCTTCCTTTTCTCCATTGAGGTCCAGGTGACCATTGGTTTCGGCGGGCGCATGGTGACCGAGGAGTGCCCTCTGGCCATCCTGATCCTCATTGTGCAGAACATCGTGGGGCTCATGATCAACGCCATCATGCTGGGCTGCATCTTCATGAAGACGGCTCAGGCCCACCGGCGGGCCGAGACCCTCATCTTCAGCAAGCATGCAGTCATCGCCCTGCGCCACGGCCGCCTCTGCTTCATGCTGCGTGTGGGCGACCTCCGCAAGAGCATGATCATCAGTGCCACCATCCACATGCAGGTGGTGCGCAAGACCACCAGCCCTGAGGGTGAGGTGGTCCCCCTCCACCAGGTGGACATCCCCATGGAGAATGGTGTGGGGGGCAATAGCATCTTCCTGGTGGCCCCGCTCATCATCTATCACGTCATTGATGCCAACAGCCCGCTCTATGACCTGGCGCCCTGCGACCTGCACCACCACCAGGACCTTGAGATCATCGTCATCCTAGAAGGTGTGGTGGAAACCACGGGCATCACCACCCAGGCCCGCACCTCCTACCTGGCCGATGAGATCCTGTGGGGCCAGCGCTTTGTACCCATTGTGGCCGAGGAGGATGGCCGCTACTCCGTGGACTACTCCAAGTTTGGCAACACTATCAAAGTGCCCACGCCACTCTGCACAGCCCGCCAGCTTGAGGAGGACCCCAGCCTGCTAGATGTCCTGACCCTCGCCCGCGGGCCCTTACGCAAGCGCAGCGTGGCCGTGGCCAAGGCCAAGCCCAAGTTCAGCATCTCTCCAGACTCTCTGTCCTGAGCTTTGCTCCCTTGGGCTCCCTCTTTATGTGTGCGCACGCCAGTGTGGCATGGTATGTAGAGCGGACATGGTGTGGGCCCCTCGGCCAGGCCAGGACCTGGTGTGAGGCCGGGCCCTCCAGCTCAGCCTCCCTGCCTGCTGCTCGCCCAGGGTGTTACAAAGCACTTGTCACTACTCTATTTCTGGCCTCAGCAGGAGCCTGCACTGGGTTATTTTTGTCCCTGCTCCTCCCAGCCCCAACTCAGGACTGGCTTGTCCCCTTCCCCTGCCCCAGACTGACAGCTGTGGAATGGGTCAGGCCCTAAAGTTGGGTCTTCATCTAGTCCTGGGGCGCCACGACTGACTGGCCGCAAGGTGGGCAAGGTGGCTGGGGAGAACAGGTGCCAAATTGGAGGCCTGCTGCCCTGTTTCTGTGGCCCCAAGAGATGCCTGTGGTGAGGCCCCAGCCCCTACTTGGTCCCTGAAAAAGTGATGGCCGAAAGGGTGGGCCTGGTCTGCTAGGGAGGGCAGGTGATGAGGGAGCACAGTCGAGCTGGAGGGTTGGAGATGTGGAGCCCCTGCCCCCCAGGCAGGCTCTGCAGAGAGGAGACGGCACCGAGGGGCTTAGCTTTCTGAGCCCTGCTCAGGCTCGGGGAGGAGCGATAGGCCTCTTGCCTCTGACCTCAAAGCTTCTTTAACGGGGCTCCATGGCCCAGGGCTGCTGCACCTGCCTGTTCCCATTCTGTCCCCCACCCTGGGAGGCTGTGGACTGAAAGAGGCTGAGACAGACGGGGGTCCTGGGCCCACCACAGGCCTGGCTCCCCACCAGTGGCTGCCACTCACTTTGTCAAGAGGGTGGCCTTAGAGAGCCTTTGGATTGCTAGGAAAGGAAATGTTGGAAAGCACAGGATGGTGGGGGTGGGTGAGGTCCCTGAGGCAAAAAGGCCGTTGATTGTGACCGGCTTGACCCCAAGCCAGACTCTTGGAGCAGTGCTACGCGTACTTGCCCAGAACTCTGCCTTCTTTGTCGTCAATAAAGCCTACCCCTTTGTGACCTAAACTCTGGGCTGTTCTTGCTGGTGGGCAGGGAGGGCAGGGGCTGGTCGCTGCCAGCCCACATTTCAGAGGCTCTGCTAGCTGGGAGGCCAGGAAAGGGACCTGGGGTTGGGCATCTTCTGCTGTTCAGGGACACTTCCCTTCTCTGCCTCCGGTAGCCCAGCCCTGCCAGCCCGTCTGACCATCTCGATTGGGGACTCATCAGGCTTACAGCCCTGAGCTCTGCCTCCACTCCCAGGGATCTGCTGGAAGGCTGAGGTGCTCAAGGAAAGAGGCGGGGATGTCATGGGCCTTAGTGGGGCGACTGGAGCATTAGCTCTCAAAACAAGTGCTTTCGTTCACACCCTGACATGAGTCCTCAGGCTTCACCTGACCTAACTTCTCTGTGCTTCAGTTGTTTCATCTATAAAGTGGGGCTACCAATAGTACCCACCTCATAGAATTGCTTTGGGAGTAAATGAAGAGCACATGTCAAATGCTTGAGTGCCTCGTCCATAGTAAGTGAAGTGAAGTGAAGTCGCTCAGTCATGTCCAACTCTTTGCGACCCCACAGACTGTACCCTACCAGGCTCCTCTGTCCGTGGGATTTTCCAGGCAATACTGGAGTGGATTGCCATTTCCTTCTCCAAGGGATCTTCCCAACCCAGGGATCGAACCCAGGTCTCCCGCATTGTAGACAGATGCTTTTACCGTCTGAGCCACCAGGGAAGTTCATAGTAAGTACTCAATAAATGTAAACTGTTGAGACTGCTGGTTAATCAGCTACATGATGAGGCAACTGAGCAAGTGAACGCCATGAGAGAAGGTGCTATTATATGTCCCCTAGTGAGGAGTTTCTCTGCCTGGACTTACCTTCAACACTGTGTCCCCACCCAGCTCAGACCCTGATGACAGGGGCTGTGGCAGCACCTATTACCTGAGCTTCTTTCTCTATCTCAACCCTCTGGAGTCCATCTACCATGTGGTCACCAGAGTGGTCTTATTAAAAGACTTCATTCTCTCCAATGTCAAGTGCCTCCAGTTGTTCCCCATTCCCTTCTGGTCAAGGCTAGACCCATAACCAGTCATTTCAGGCTTTGCCTGACTTCTAGTCATTTCAGCCTACTGTTCTCTGGCCAAGACACTATGTAACCACCTACCACACTGGCAGCCTCAATATCCCCTCCCTGCATACAACATTGATCTTCCTACCTCTGAGCTTTAGATGATGTTATTCCCTTTGCCTGGACTGTCCAGGCCTCATCTCTCCCTGTGGAAATCTATAAAAGTCCAAGCCACCATGATGCCTCCTTGAAGCCTCCTCTGATTCCTCTAGAAAGTAATGGTCCTGTCCCTTCCTCTGTGCTTGTGGGCATTCTACTTTTGCCAGTGTTTGTGGGTCTGTCTCCCCATTCCCAAGTCCATGGCTCCTTGAGATCAGGGACTGTGCCTGATTGAGCACTGTGACTGTCTCTGAGTAAGTGCTGAATGAGTGAATGATGAATAATGTACAGGACAAGTCAAGGTCAATGGTGCAGTGTGAGGCCCGTAGAGGGCTTTGGTTGCATCAGTGAGAGTTTGTCCCAGCTATTCCAGAGACAGGGCTGAAGGACTATGGAGCTGCTGGTTCAGGCTCTAAGATGCCCCATCCCTGCTGCTGCTGCTGCTAAGTCGCTTCAGTCGTGTCCGACTCTGTGGGATCCCATAGACGGCAGCCCACCAAGCTCCCCCGTCCCAGGGATTCTCCAGGCAAGAACACTGGAGTGGGTTGCCATTTCCTTCTCCAAGCCCCATCCCTGTACCCACAGAAACACCTCGCCCCCCATCCGAAAGCTGATTTTTTGCGGTGCTGACTTGTTTCTGGCTTAGAGGAAGGAGATGAGAAAGCTGTTCAAAGTTGGCCCAGGGTTCTGGGGACAGTACCTGGTTCTTAGTCTAAAGACTCAGCTTACCTGTCTTTAAGACCAGAGGAGGAGGTGAGACTCACTAATGAGAAGCGTCCGGGCAGCACCTTCCTTGGGGACCATTCAGAGAAACCTTCCTCCACTCCATACACCTTTAAACAGCTGGCGATAGCGAAATGGCAGAACTGAGGGCTTAGCGCCACCTGCTGGCCACAGACAAGACCTCCTTGATCCCAGAAAATCAGAATCACTGCTGCTGCTAAGTCACTTCAGTCGTGTCCGACTCTGTACGACCCCATAGACGGCAGCCCACCAGGCTCCCTGTCCCTCGGATCCTCCAGGCAAGAACACTGGAGTGGGGTGCCATTGCCTTCTCCTAGTCCTAGGCTCTTCACCCTGTGAGATCCCTAGCATTTAGGCTTAACTCAGGGAAAAGCTAAAAAGCTCCAGGCATGGAAAGAGCAGCTACAGCAGACCTCCTTTGACCACCCCACAGAGGTTCTTGTCCACCAACAGTGCTCCCATTCTTTGGGGCCACCCATCTCTTTAAGGCACTTGTCTAACTACAGACAGAAGAGCTCCCCTAACGTCCCCTCAGCCTAGCAGGAAATTCTGTGAGAATTGTTTCTGAGTTTCTGCCTCCCGGGCATCATGTGGAAACAGATGGAGCAGTCTAAGCTCGTCCACACCCCATGTGCAGATCCCCCAGAAAGGATGCGTCTCATGTCACTGTGGCCCAGGGCTGAGGAAGGCGCTCCTCTCCCAATTTGCAGATGAGGAAATGGGATTGGACTTGGGGGTCACTTGCTAAGATCATACAGCTAGTAAGTAAGACAGGCCCAAGATTTGGGCCTGAGTCTGTCTCACACCAAAGCTCTCTCCCTTCCCACCGCTGCACGATCCCAATGACCTGAGCATCACCTTTTACTAGGGGTGCCACCTTGTTCTCGGTTGTCAAAAACCACCACCGGCAGACAAGTGTCTCTAGACCAAGAACAAGAAGGAAAGCGTAACTCAGGAAGGTCCCAGATTTGAGACTGATGCCGACTCATCTGTGTCAGCCCAGATCATGTCCAAACACCAAAGGAGCCAGAGGGACTGCTACTGAGTCCAAGCTCATATTGCTCGCCACATGAGAGGCCAATAAATCAAGAGACGAGTTGTTGGGGCAAGGAATAGCGACTTTATTTAGAAAATCAGTAGCCCAGGAAGATGGTGGACTCATGCTCCTCAAAACCATCTTGCCTGAGTTAGAATTCAGGCAATGGGAGGAAGTAAAAATCAAACATCTTTACTGGTTCTGGTCATCCTCCAGAGGAGATGTGTTCATTGCTTCCTTTCTGCAGTCATTCACAGGTCATCAGGATGTTTCCTTTGAGCTAAACAAAGGTATTTTAGCTCAATACTTGTTACCTCGAAGGCAGGCTTCCCAGGGATGGGTCATTATGTATAATTCAACCTTATAGGCAACAGCCCTTTATTGGTTAATTTGTAATAGAATACAAAGTTTCTTCCCTATTGGTGGGGAAGAGACTTTTTCCCGCTGATGTCTATGAAGAACACTCCATCTTCTGCCTTCTTCATGTGGACTGGGGTCCCTACCTTGCAGGCTCCCCCAACTCCAGCCAGTCAGGTGGCAGTGCAGACTGACGCTGCACATCTCCCATCCCTGTCTCCAACTCACACAGGTGTGACATGTGTCCTGGGTCTCAGTCCTGAGCTCAGCAGAGAAGGGAAGCCAAGCCACCCTCTTCCAGTAGTGGAACTGAACTGCTAGGCTGGAGAAACTAGCCTGCTTAGACATTCTGAAAAACTGCTCAGGCCTAATGTCTCTGGGTTTGGTATCTCCAGCCAGTCACCACACAGCCCACCTGTGGCCCACCTAGGTGGCCCTCTGGTCTTTCTGCTGGGGAGGACTCAGCCAGTTTCTACGAACCCACTCTCCTCGTGTATCATCCTCTCAGCTCTGTCCTGCTCTTGAGTTCCTCTCCAACATCTTTTCTTAGGGAGAACTTTCCTAGAGTGCTTGCTGTAAAGAGTAGCTCTGGCTCCCCATTCATCTCTGGGTTCACCTCTGAGGTCACCCCAGGGCCAGTGTCAGACACCTTATTGTACAAAGACATGCAGAAGACCTGGAGGAAGAAGACATGATTGCTGCTGACCCCGGATTAGGGTAGGCTTGAATAACAACAGATCTGTTCCAACTTGAAAGGAGTTGGGGAAAGGCCAAACAATGGGGTTAGAGTCAGAACTGGGTTCCAGAGGGTGGGCTTATTGCATTAGAACCCAGAGTATTGGTGTCTCGCTGTATTCTGCTGACTATACCAGCTGTCCTGCTGTAACTCACTGTATGCATTGCTGAACCCAGAGTAGGGGAGGCGTGAACTAAGAGGCTGGAAGAAGATGCAAAGAGCCATAGGAACTGCAGTCACGTTTATTCTCTCCTGACTGGCACAGCACCCATGGCAGCAGCCATAACATAACTTTAGCATAGCTGTAATGTAACCTTAATGCAGCCTCCAGGGCTTTTCAGGCGGAGCTTATATATACTTACAGGACAAAGCAGCCTGTGGCCAAGAAGTACCTCGTGACATGCATGCACAGTGCTATAAGTGATCTCAGTTCTCACATAATCATTTACCAAACGTGGGGCAAGAGCGAGAGGCTGTGGAACAAGACAGAGCCTGACGACAGCCACCGCCAATTGCTCTTTCCCTACAATTGGCATCTTCTCTGCCAGGTACACCTGCCTGGGGCATTGTATATCTTCATCTACCTACACCCTACTCTATTTCTACTCTGGAGTGATGTGAAAGGCAGGCCACCTAAACTGGCCACCTTGGGTACAGGAGTGTAAACTTCTGTCTTTCCCCTGTCTTTAGGTCCTTCCAGGCATTGATGCCAATAATTGAAGCAGTGATACCAAGTGCATATGCAACCGCACAATTCATTACAGAACCCTGCTTCTACGTACTCTTACTTCACTTGACCAATTCCAGTTTTTCTCATTATGCCATTGTTATTGAGGAAGGGAAGATAAATAAATACAGGGAACTCCAGTACTTTGGCCACCTCATGAGAAGAGTTGACTCATTGGAAAAGACTGATGCTGGGAGGGATTGAGGGCAGGAGGAGAATGGGACGACAGAGGATGAGATGGCTGGATGGCATCACTGACTCAATGGACGTGAGTCTGAGTGAATTCCAGGAGTTGGTGATGGACAGGGAAGCCTGGCATGCTGCGATTCATGGGGTTGCAAAGAGTTGGACATGACTGAGTGACTGAACTGAACTGAACTGAAATCAGAGGGAAAGAAGTACAGTTCTGACTGAAACTTTGACACAGATCCGCTATCTGTGAAGGGAGGAAGAAGGGATAAGCGAGGGAGAGCATAGCTTTCAAGTAAGCTTGAAAACTATAGCAGATGCCTGAGATGCCATAGCTGGAACATGGTGGCTAAGTACCCTCTTCATAGCAGGCTCTCTCTTGAAGGGAGTCTCAACAGCACATCTCCATGGCAACTACACTTTTGGGTCAAAATCCAGCTTCCAGAAGAAATGTATCAGTCAGCTTTTGCTGTATAACAAGCCATTCTATTGCTTTATTTTTCAAGTGGCTTTGAAAAGTAAGTCTCATGCACTCAAGAGTCAGTTCTGTTGGCACTGATGATCTTAGCTAGATTTGCTGATGCATTGAGGAAGCGGTCATCTGATCCAGTTCCAGCTTCGAGGGTCTCTTATCCTCCAGAAGTCTCTGATTACAGTGTCTCTCACCCTCCAGCTTCCCCAGTGGCTCAAGCAGTAAAGAATCCACCTGGAATGCAGGAGACTTGGGTTCGATCTCTGAGTTGGGAAGAGCCCCTGGAGAAGAAAATGGCAACCCATTCCAGTGTTCTTGCTTGGAAAATTCCATGGACAGAGGAGCCTGGCAGTCTATAGAGCTGGACAACACGAGCACAGACCCTCTCTCCTCATCGTCCTGGCAGGCACCATTTCCAGCATTTTCCTGACCTAGGTTAAATCAGGAGAGGAAGTCCTATGAATCAGTCGGCCAGCTTTAGACAAACAGCCTTTTTCCTTGATGAATGGATTGGTCTGCTTTTCCAAAAGCGTTTATAATGAGATATACTAGCTATTGCACAGATTCTGCATTGGCAGGCCTGTAAATAATTGGGGGCAGTTTTATTACCCAAAAGCATTTAACTAATGCATTTAAACTGGCCTCAACCACAGTTTGAGTTGTTTTATTTGCTATATTGAGTTGTTTTATTCCCTATTTTGGACCATAGGGAATAACAGGTTTGGAAACATGTTTTAGATTGGAAACATCCTCACTAGGGTTGGAAATTCTTAGTTAAACCAGTATAATTTGGGTAGTAAGTTATCCCATTGAGTTATTAACAAAATATGCGGAAATGGTGGGGAAGGAAATCTCCTCTCTGAGCCAAGGACTCTATATGCGACAGCAATACTGCAGCTCATATATCATTCACGGGCCTGGTGTGAACAACGAGGTCAGGCCTGATTCAGTGAGCCGGTTCATCAGGAGGAGGCAGAGGGGCTTTACAGTGCATCTTCCCAGAGTCCCAGGCCACTACATGGAGACCAGATGAGACAGTTTGTCCCCAACACATCAAAAAGAGCCATACATCATAAACATACTTAGAACACCCCAGCATCAGTCCTGAGGGCTCTCCAACACCATGCGCTGGCCATGAGTTCTGAACTCCCAGAGCCTACTCCAAAACACAGGGCTAAACTTTGCTTTGGAGCCCCTTACCTTTTCTTAAGAAAAAAACATAAAAAAAGTATGCAGTGATCAGTCCAATGATTAATACACCCATTCCGATATAGAACCAGTCAGTTTTCTTCTCAGATTCTGCAGAAAGAAGGAAGAAAACGTTAAGAGGAAGCCTCCTGGCAGGGGCCAAAGAGACCACATGGCTGCTTCTAGGCTCTGCATGGTTGCATGTCATCTTCTGTCAGAGACAGTACCACCAACCTTCTGCCACGTCTTTGCCCTCCTCCATCCTATCACTTACACCTCCAGACGTCAAACAGCCTGTTTAGCACTTATCAGAAATACAGCAATATCAAACACCACATACAGTATGCACATGCTGTGCACGTTTAAAGCTTCCACACCACTATCCCATCCCGTATCACCTGTATACTGCTAGAGACGGGATGTCACTCTCCCCTCAAAATCTGAATGCTGAAATCTTAATGCCCAGTATGACAGCATTAGGAGACAGGGCTTTGGGGAGCTGATTAGGTCATGAGGGTGGGGCACTCAGGAGTGAGATCAGTGCCCTATAAAGGAGGATCCTGAGAGATCCCTCACCCCTTCCACCTTGTGAGGACAGGATGAGAAGTCTGAAACCTGCAAAAGGGCTCTCACCCAACCATGCTGGCCACTAATCTTGGGACTCCAGCCTCCAGAACTGTGAGAAATGAAGTTCTGTTGCTTATAAGCCGCCCGCATGCATGTGTGTGCGTGCTCAGTCATGCTGAGCACTCCAGTCATGGCTGACTCTTTGCAATCCCACGCACTGTAGCCTGTCAGGCTCTTCTTGCCCATGAGATTTCCTAGGGAAAAATACTGAAGTGGGTTGCCATTTCCTTCTCCAGGGGATCTCCCCAACCCAGGGATTGAACCCGCATCTCCTTCTTTGGCAGGTGGATTCTTTACCACTGTACCACCTGAGGAGGCTCTTATAAGCCACCTAGTCTGTGGCAATTTGTTACAGCAGTCCACATGGACTAACAGGGCTTACCTGGTAACTGGTGATAATAAAGAATCTGCCTGCCAATCTACTTCCATATTCTTACCTAGGAAATCCCACGGACAGAAGAGCCTGGAGAGTTACAGTGCATGGGGTCACAAGGAGTTGGATACAACTTAGCGACTAACCAACAGCAACGGGCCAAGATATATATATATATCACCCAGCCCAGACAAATCCCTGATACCAAACACACAAAGCATATTTCAATTCCATAGTCCCCTGTTTCTGAGATACCCTAAACACATCTGTGCACACACTACCCACACAATCCCTGGTCTTTACTTCCAAGAACAATTTTTCTCTCCCTTCAGGATCATCTCAAGCCCCACCTGGCACACCCCGACCACATCCCTCAGGGCCACCAGTCAGCCTCCGCCTTCATTACCTCTCTCAGCTCTATGCAGATGCATTGGACGGTCATCCCCACCTAGGACCAGAGCCATGAGCATAGAGGCCAGGTCGCCTAGTGGACCATCTGTCCACCTAGTGGACCATCTGTCCACCTATTGGACCATCAGTCCACCTATTAGACCATCAGTCCACCTATTAGACCATCTGTCCACCTAGTGGACCATCTGTCCACCTATTAGACCATCTGTCCACCTAGTGGACCATCTGTCCACCTAGCGGACCATCTGTCCACCTATTAGATCATCAGTCTACCTATTAGATCATCAGTCTACCTATTAGACCATCTGTCCACCTATTGGACCATCTGTTCACCTATTAGACCATCTGTCCACCTATTAGACCATCTGTCCACCTATTAGATCATCAGTCTACCTATTAGATCATCAGTCTACCTATTAGACCATCTGTCCACCTATTGGACCATCTGTCCACCTATTAGACCATCTGTCCACCTACTGGACCATCTGTTCACCTATTAGACCATCTGTCCACCTATTAGATCATCAGTCCACTTATTAGACCATCTGTCCACCTATTAGACCATCTGTCCACCTATTGGACCATCTGTTCACCTATTGGACCATCTGTTCACCTATTAAACCATCTGTCCACCTATTAGATCATCAGTCCACTTATTAGACCATCTGTCCACCTATTAGACCATCTGTCCACTTATTGGACCATCTGTCCACCTAGTGGACCATCTGTCCTGGCTTAGGGACCTAATTTGGACTGCCGACTCTGGGGCTGAGCTAAATCAGACCAATCTTTCTCCCCCTCCCTATATAACCAAAGTTTATATGATACTCCCCTCAAGAGGAAGAGTAAGGGAGATGTCCAGGAAGATGCTTACCTGGATGTAGAATCAAGCGGAAGTTGAAACTCTGGATTGTGGGCAAGGATACATGCCACACCACACACTGATAGATGGTCCCATTGTCTTCCAGAGATGGCTTCAGCCTCAGGTGGCTAGTGATATTAAATGTACCATCCTCATTCTTGACCATGTGGTCAGTGGTGATGTTCTTAGAAAATTCCCGGAAGTGGGGATCATTCTGGGTCCACTTTTTCCACGTGATGTTAATATGCTCTGGGTAGAACCCACTTGATGTACATAAAATATGTTTGTCCCCGCTATCTTTCACCATGACTTGTTCAGACAAGTTGCTGACTGGCTGAGCTGCCAGGGGAGAGAAATCATTCTTTGAGGGTAGGTAGAGATTTGCTTATCATCAGCTCAATGTCAGACCCATGGCAAGCCTTCAAGAAAGCGAAGTAAACTGAATGGTATTCTGCTTAGACTAAGTGTTCTGGGTACGTTGGTCCCAGTGCCAGCGGGGGACTGATATGCTGTGACCCTGAATCTCAGGCAGTTTTATAAAGCAGAGTTTCTTAAGCCCCTCTGTGTCATAGATACCTTTGGGAATCTGAAGAATCCCTTGGAATAAACACTGATGTGGGCAGAGACTGCTAATTGCTGCCAGTCTCCATTCTTCCATGACACCTCCAAGTTAAAGCTGCTTCTCCCACCCTCCTCTGCAGCTGGGTATAGTCATGTGACCTAAGGGTCTGAAAGTTTGATTGTAATCAGAAGTGGTGAGAACAACTTCTAAGAAGTATCCTGAAATAACAAGGGTGTCTTAAAGAAAAGAACAGTGTCTCTCCCCCTCCCCTTCCTTCTTTCTACAGAATGGCTGGAATAGCATGTCATGGCTGGGGACAGAGAAGCTGTTTCTAAACACAGGTGGAAATGCAGGTTGAGGACAGCAAAGTGACAAGATAAAAGGATCCTGGGTCCCAGATGATCAGAGCACTGCCATATCTGCCCTGGGTTGGCTACATTTTTGTGAAAGGAAAATAAGCCACCTTCTTAAAAGCACTACTGACCTCTGGCTTCCCCTCTCACATGTAAAGATCTTGAAAGTCATCATTTCTATCCTTGCAACAGGAAAGAAAGCTGAGCTGAACAAACTGAAAATCCACGGCTTTCTTTAGATTCATGGAAGAATTGAGGTGACAAGGCAAACCACCACCCTGTAAACCAGAGACACACACAGGCAGATTGAGAGAATCACAGCCAAGATCATAAAACCTTAGGCAGAATGTACTAGAGCAATAAACTGGTTGACATACATAAGCACTAACTCTGACAAAATGCTAAAGGATACGTGTGGACTAGGTTGAGAGTAAAAATCTCCTAGAGGCCCAGCCTTAGAGGGGGCCATACACTTTCATGAGTTGTACCTCCAAGAATCGCACCAGGCTCTCACTGTGAAGATCCAAGAAAAATCCCCTCCTGTTTTGAGCAGGGAAGAGAAGAAAGGTAACTATTTCAAAATATACCCAGGACTCCCTGCTGGTCCAGGGTTTAAGAATCCACCTGCCAATGTAGGGGACACAGGCTTGATCCCTGGTCTGGGAAGATTCCACATGCTGCAGAGCAACTAAGCCCACGTTCCACAACTACTGCAGCCTGTGCGCCCTGGAGCCTGTGTTCTGCAGCAAGAAAGACCCAGAGCAGTCAGAACTAAGTAATTAAATAAAATTAAATAAATATATATATATATATATACACACATACACACACACACACACACACACACACACACACACACACACACACACCCAGTGCATTCTCCACAATAAAGGATGCTCTCAAGGGAAAAGAATTTGCCAGTCTTATCTGGCTTCCCTGGTGGCTCAGAGGTTAAAGCGTCTGCCTCCAATGCGGGAGACCCGGGTTCAATCCCTGGGTTGGGAAGATCCTCTGGAGAAGCAAATGGCAATCCACTCCAGTATTCTTGCCTAGAGAATCCCATGGGCGGAAGTCCATGGGGTCGCAAAGAGTCGGACACGACTGAGCAACTTCAACTTATCTGACCTGGGATAGTGATGTTTAGCCAGCTCCAGCCCCCTCTAGCCTTCCTGTCTCACCTAGAAACACTTGTGAAGGTGAGACAGTCTAGGGCTCAGGCAACTCAAAGAATGAGATTTAATCAGAAAATTATCAACAGCTTCCCCTCTATGACACCTTACCACTACATCAACAGAGCCCTAGAATGATAACAGCGGATTACAGCTGAGAGAGCTGTTAAACACAGGCTCGATTTCAGAAGGAGTTCATGAGGAAACTCAAAGAAAACAAGGCAAGGGGCGGGAGGAAGACACCAGAAGGAACTGAAGTCTCTGACAGGCACAACATTAACATTAAACAGAGTGCAACTCCTAGCCAAAGAAACCCAGATCCTCATACCAAAAGCCTATTCACCTCAGTTCCTATTATCTGATACGTAAGATCTAGTTTTCAACAAAAAATTACAAGGCATGCCAAAAAGTATGAAAAGACAAAGCAAGCATCAGACCCAAACTCTGGTATGACACAGATTTTGGAATTATCAGATAGGGACTTTTAAATAATGATTAGGCACATGTGCCCTAGAGCCCATGCTCCACACTGAGAGGCCACTGCAATGAGAGGCATCCCCTATTTGCCACAACTAGAGAGAAGTCCGTGGAGCGATGAAAACCAAGCACAGCCAAAAACAAATAATTAAATAAAACTATTTTTGAAAACATAGTAGCCTTCAGAGCAAAGAAAATTATCAGGAGGAAAAAACTAAGGAAATCTGAATAAACTATGTAAGTAAGTGTTAGTCACTCAGTCATGCCCTACTCTTTCCGACCCCATGGACTGCAGCCCACCAGGCTCCTGTGTCCATGAGATATTCCAGGCAAGGATACTGGAGTGGGTTGCCATTTCCTTCTCTAGCGGATCTTCCTGACCCAGGGATCCAACCCAGGTCTCCCACACTGCAGGTAGATTCTTTACCGACTGAGCTACAAGCGAATAAACTATGGACTTTAATAAATAATAATGTATCAATATTGGCTCGTTAATTATAAAAATACAGCATAAATGCAAGATGTTAATAGGGCAAGTGGGGTGCGGAGGCAAGAGTAATATGGGAACTCTGTACTATCTTTGCAATTTCTCCATAAATCTAAACCTCTTCTAAAAAAATAAAGTCTATTTATTTATTTAATTTTTGAAAGACAAAAAAATACTTTTATTTTAGGCTATCAGTTGCAGAGGAATTCTAATATACATCCCTACCTCCAAAATTGATATGTACAAAACATTCCAAGTCTTCAGTGAAATTGTGGAGGGCTCACAGATACTGTCCCCAGTTATACTGAATTGTACCCCCTCCCAAATTCATGTGTTGAAGTTCTAAATCTATTCCCTCAGACTGTGACTATATTTAGAGATAGAGTTTTTTTTTAATTAATTGGAAGCTAATTACTTTACAATATTGTAGTGGTTTTTGCCATACAATAACATGAATCAGCCACGGGTGTACGTGTGTTTCCCATCCTAAACCCCCCTCCAACCTCCCTCCCCATCCCATCCCTCAGGTTCATCCCAGTGCACCGGCCCTGAGCACCTTATCTCATGCATCAAACCTGGACTGGCGATCTATTTCACATGTGGTAATATACCTATTTCAATGCTATTCTCTCAAATCATCCCACCCTCGCCTTCTCCCAGAATCCAAAAGTCTGCTCTTTACATCTCTGACTCTTTTGCTGTCTCGCATATAGGGTCATTGTTACCATCTTTCTAAATTCCATATATATGCGTTAATATACTGTACTGGTGTTTTTCTTTCTGACTTACTTCACTCTGTATAATAGGCTCATTTCATCCATCTCATTAGAACTGGCTGAAATGCATTCTTTTTAACAGCTGAGTAATACTCCATTGTGTATATGTACCACAGCATTCTTATCCATTCGTCTGCTGATGGGCATCTAGGTTGCTTCCATGTCCTGGCTATTGTAAACAGTGCTGCGATGAACACTGGGGCACACGTGTCTCTTTCAGTTCTGGTTTCCTCAGTGTGCATGCCCAGCAGTGGGACTGCTGGGTCATATAAGCACATGCGCCGTGAGCTGGGGCAAACCCAGTGTGGTCCATACACTGCAAGCACTCCCCACACATGCCAGTGACATTTGTTTCCAGTGTTCCTCCCCACAGCACAACTGAACAACTGAGCCTAAATAAGTGACCACCTTCACCCCTGTGTCAGGGCAGAAATTAGACACTAAAGAGACTTGCAAACAGAAGAAGCCAAAATAAACAAAGAAGAGGGAACCGTTTTGGAAGTGACAGGTGTAACAGATTAAAACCCTGTAGTGAGCATTGACTAAGCATTGGAAGGGGCCTATAAACCTTGAGGAGAAGTATAAGCTGGAACAAGGAACTATCTGAAACTGAACTGACCCCACACTGCCCTCAACAGCTCCAGAGAAATTCCTAGATATATTTTACTATTATCATTTTTTAATTTTTTATAAGTTCTTTATTACTCCTTTAATTTTCATTTTTATAATCTATTATTACCTTGCAAAAAAAGGACCCTATTTTAAAGCAAATTTCATATATATTTTTTATAATTTTTGTAATTTTGTTTTATATTTTTAATAATTGTATTTTTGAGAGTCTAACTTCTAGATTTTTAATATTTGCTTTTTGGTATTTGTTATCAATTTTGTACCTTTAAGAATCTAATCTTCAGTTCCCATTTTTACTTAGGCGTGTGATTACTGGCTTGATTGCTCTCTCCCCTTTTGACTCTTTTTTTCCTCCCCAGGTCACCTCTATCTCCTCCCTCCCCCTTCTCTTCTCTAGTTAACACTGTGAATCTCTTTGGGTGTTTCCGGCTGTGGAGAACACTTAGGGAACTGATCAGAGACTAGACTGGTCTCTCTCCTTTTGACTCCCTCTCCTCTCCTCCTGATCACCTCTGTCTCCTTCCTCCCTCTTCTCTTCTCTGTGTAACTCCATGAACCTCTGAGTGTTCCAGACTGTGGAGAGCAAATAGGGACTTGATTACTGGCTAGCTTGCTCTCTCCCCTTTTGATACCCCCTCTTCTCCTCCTGGTCTCCTCTATCTCCCTCCTCCCTCTTCTCTCCTTCATGTAACTCTGTGAACCTCTCTGGGTATCCCCCACGGTGGAGAATCTTCTCACATTAACCTAGATGTTTATCATCGGTGCTGTATGGATGGAGAAGTCTTGAGGCTACTGTAAGAATAAGACTGAAAGCCAGAGGCAGGAGGCTTAAATCCAAAACCTGAGAACACCAGAAAACTCCTGACTCCAGGGAACATTAATCGACAAGAGCTCATCCAAAAGCCTCCATACCTACACTGAAACCAAGCTTCACCCTAGAGCCAACAAGTTTCAGAGCAAGACATACCAAGAAAATTCTCCAACAAAACAAAAAAATAACCCTGAGCACAAAAAAACAGGTGGCCAAAAGTCACACCAAACCCATAGACACCTCAAAACTCACTACTGGACATGTCATTGCACTCCAGAGAGAAGAGATCCATCTCCACCCACCAGAACATCGACGCAAGCTTCCCCAACCAGGAAACCTTGACAAGCCACTCATCCAGCCCCACCCTCAGGGAGGACCCTCCACAATAAAAAGGAACCACAAACTTTCAGCATACAGAAAGGCCACCCCAAACACAGCAATCTAAGCAAGATGAAAAGCCAGAGAAATATTCAGCAGGTAAAGGAACATAATAAATGCTCAGCAAACCAAACAAAAGAGGAGGAGACAGGGGGTCTACCTGAAAAAGAATTCAGAATAATGATAGTAAAGATGATCCAAAATCTCAAAAACAAAAATGGAGGTACAGATAAACAGACTGGAGACAAGGATTGAGAATATGCAAGAAAAGTTTAACAAGGACTTAGAAGATATAAAAAAGAGTTAATCAATAATGAATAATGCAATAACTGAGATCAAAAGCACTCTGGAGGAAACCAACAGTAGAATAACTGAGGCAGAAGATAGGATAAATGAGGTGGAAGATAGAAAGGTGGAAATAAATGAAGCAGAGAGGAAAAAAGAAAAAAGAATTAAAAGAAATGAGGACAACATGAGAGACCTCTGGAACAATGTTAAATGCCCCAACATTCAAATCATAGGAGTCCCAGAAGAAGACAAAAAGAAAAGGCCAAGAGAAAATACTTGAGGAGGTAATAGTTGAAAGCTTCCCTAAACTGGGGAAGGAAATAGCCATCCAAGTCCAAGAAACCAGAGCATCCCAAACAGGATAAAGCCAAGGTGAAACACCCCAAGACATATTAATCAAGTTAACGAAGATCAAACGCAAAGAGCAAATATTAAAAGCAGCAGGGGAAAAGCAACAAATAACACACAAAGGGATTCCCATAAGGATAACAGCTGATCTTTCAATAGAAACTCTTCAGGCTAGAAGGGAATGGCAGGACATCCTTAAAGTGATGAAAGAGAAAAACCTACAACCCAGATTACTGTACCCAGCAAGGATCTCATTCAAATATGAAGGAGAAATCAAAGCTTTACAGACAAGCAAAAGCTGAGAGATAGGGTTTTTACTGAGGTTGTTGGTAAGTTAAAAGAGATCATTAGGTTGACCCCTAATCTGACTCATGTCTTTTTAGAAGATTAGGATGCACAAGCACAGGAAAAAGACAACCAGCTACAAGCCAAAGAAAGAGGCCTCGGAAGAAACCAACCCTGCTGTCGCCTTGACCTCAGACTTCTAGACTCCAGAATTGTGCGAAAATTAATTTCTGCTATATAAGCCACCCAGTCAGTAGTGTTTTGCTATGGCAGCCCCCAGCCCATCCACAGAGAATCCAACCTACTTATAATAGCAGAAAGAGGAGTTCAAAAAGGTGTTTAGGGAAGAATGTTGCTGTTGTTAAGTCTTGACTGAGCAGCTGCCTTAAAACAGCACTGGCCGAGCATTTTCATACATGATCTTATGTAATCCTCGGAACACTGTGAGGCAGGTAAGACTTGTTACCTCATTTTGAGTGGGAAAATTCACAGGCAAAGATATTAAATGGCTGATTAGTCACTCAGTTTGGAAGCAGCAAAGTCAGACAGAATAGGATTCAGACCCATGAAACCAGAGTGCCTTCTCTCTCCTTCCCCAGCTACCTTTCAGAGGTATCTCTTCAGTGAAGGCTAACTCTAGACATACCAGGGAAATTATCTAATTACTGTGAATATCTTTTACTGCTACTTTAAATGGACCAAGCTCTATTCTGAGCATTTTACCTGCATTTAAAAAATTTTTTTAATTGGAGTATAATTGCTTTACAATAATTTCTGCCGTGTAACAGTGTGAATCAGCTCTAAGTACACATCTATTCCCTCCCTCTTGAGCCCCTTCATCCCACACCCCCATTCCACCCTTCTAGGGCATCTCGGAACACTGGGCTGAGCTCCCTGTGCTGCACAACAACTTCTTGCTAGCTATCTTACCTGCATTTTTCCGAGCCACTTCCCTACAGTCAATTCTCTCATAAAAAACACTATTACATGTGTTTATAGAGTTTCAGCATGATTAAAAACTTGCCCAAAGTTGTTAAGAAGTCCATGGAAGTCCTGGACTCAAACCTATGCCTATTTGACTCCTAGGCCCATGCTCTAAATCTCTGCTCCACTCAGCCCACCCACATCTCCACCGCAAGCCCCATCACCATGAGAATCACAGGGCACTGCCCTCAGACACTCACCTACAACCTCCAGCCAGACAGTCCCCTGAGCCTTCTGAGGAGTAACCACCAGCTCACAGCGGTACTCCCCTGCATCCTCCAGCTGGACACCAGGCAGCTGCAATGAGGCATCTCCCTTCTGCAGACTCCGTAGAGACACACAGGCTCCACGTTGGGATGCCTCCCTGTGGTTCCCGAAATACTCAAACAGTTTGGTGTAGGTTTCAGACTTTTGAGTCTTCTGAAACCAGGTGATACCCATACTTTTGATGTCCAGCTGTGCTGAACCAGCGATCTTGCAAAAGATAGTCACATTTTCATTCAAGAAAACCATCTGAGTCCTCCCTGCCATCTCCACTTGCAGTAAACCTGTGGCAACAAGAGAAGGTTATGGAAGACCCTTGAAAGAAACATAGTCCTGGTACTCTAAAACACAATCATGTGACTGGAAACATCTTCCCCTTTTTTTGGAGGGGGCAGGTCCAGGGGGGTGGCAGGTCCAGGGGGGCATCCTCAGATACAAAACCCCTTAGTTCATGGCCCCTCATTAACCCACATAAAATCCTGGAACTTTGTTTTTTCCTTCCCCCAACCAACCCCACCCCCACCCCATCCACCCAGCCAATCCACCAAGATCCAAAATAAAGCAGTTTCCTTTCCACCAACCTGGCCTCTTCACTGGCTTTTGAGGGACCAACAAATGGAGCCCACTTTCAGTTACACCCATGCACTCTCAGTAAAGACTTTAGTGAAGTCAAGACATGCAGATGGAGTCTATTTCCTTTTCTTTTTAAAGGGAATTTAAGGGACTCTCAGCTAGAATGATCCATGGCCCAATTCCTTCTCCCCTGTTGAAGAGGTTTCTGTTGAGTGGTTTTTGTTTTTGGCCACCACGGGTGGCATGCGGGATCTTAGTTCCCTCCCAACAGAAATTGAACCCCTGCCTCCTGCAGTGCAAGTAGAGTCTCAACCACTGGACAACCAGGAAAGTCCCGGAGTAGTCTCATTTCACATTTTTTTATTTTTTCCCTCAGTTCCAGCAACTAGCATGATGCAAGGGAGAAAGAAGTTTACAGAACACCAGAGCACAAATTGAGGAAACACTTCTTCTCGGGCTCCTACACGAGGGGACTCTGCACAAAGCAGAGATTCAGTATGTAACTGTTCAATAAATCAATCAGCATTTTCCGAAAGCTACCTGGGGGTTATTCACGCCCCTATATTGAAAAGCAGAGATACTACTTTGCCAACAAAGGTCCGTCTAGTCAAGGCTATGGTTTTTCCAGTGGTCGTGTATGGATGTGAGAGTTGGACTGTGAAGAAAGCTGAGCGCGAAGAATTGATGCTTTTGAACTGTGGTGTTGGAGAAGACTCTTGAGAGTCCCTTGGACTACAAGGAGATCCAACCAGTCCATCCTAAGGGAGAGCAGTCCCGGGGTGTTCATTGGAGGGACTGATGCTAAAGCTGAAACTCCAATACTTTGGCCACCTGATGCGAAGGGCTGACTCATTGGAAAAGACCCTGATGCTCGGAAAGATTGAGGGCAGGAGGAGAAGGGGACGACAGAGGATGAGATGGCTGGATGGCATCACTGATTCGATGGACATGAGTTTGAGTGAACTCCGGGAGTTGGTGATGGACAGGGAGGCCTGGCGTGCTGCGATTCATAGGATCGCAAAGAGTCAGACACGACTGAGCGACTGAACTGAACTGAACCCAGCCGACTGCGATCTCACGGCCTAGCGACCGCGACCCCTCCTCCCTCCTTCCTTCTCTCCCGCATCCTACCTGCGATGATCTGGAAGCGCTCCAGCACCAACACCGACATCCGAACCCACAGCAGCCACACGGAGCCCCACCGCACGCGTCCAGCAGCCCTCTTCGACATTGCAGTAGCCTAGCTTTACCGGCGGCCTCGAACTTCCTCTTTGTTCCTTTTTCCTCTTAAGAGTGAGCAGTGCCTAAGAAGTGGGTGGAAAGTGTATTCTCTCGCGTCCAGACCGAACTACAGGCGTATTTAACTAAGGGCGCACGTTCACCTCCTTAGGTCTCTGGGCCCCTTCTGCGGAACTCTGCGATGTCGTCTTGGTCACTCCGTTCACGAAGAAGGAAAAGTTTCGCCGAGTGCCTGCTCAGTCGCACCTCTGCCAGCTGCGCGGGGAAATGGGTTCCGCTGGGAGCCGCGGACCGGGGAACAGGCAATCTCCACCTCCCAGGGCGGGGCGGACACGCGGACGGGTTGACGGGCGGTGGGGCGGGAGGTGCGCGCACGCGCGGAGCAGGGATGCGCGCACGCGCGGAGCAGGGATGCGCGCACGCGCGGAGCAGGGATGCGCGCACGCGCGGAGCAGGGATGCGCGCACGCGCGGAGCAGGGATGCGCGCACGCGCGGAGCAGGGATGCGCGCACGCGCGGAGCAGGGATGCGCGCACGCGCGGAGCAGGGATGCGCGCACGCGCGGAGCAGGGATGCGCGAGGAGGGATGCGCGTTCGGGCGGAGGGGCAGACGCGCAGAGGGGCGGAGGGATGGAAGGATGTGCGCATGAGCGGAGGGAAGGACGCGAGGACCGACGGACAGGTGGGCGGACGGGCGAGCTGTCTCTAGGATCGCTTTGTAAACCGGGCAGGATCCGATTGCCCCGGGCGCTGCTCTAAGGAAGATCCACTTAGGGTGGCATGATAAACTTGCTGTTGCTGCTAAGTCACTTCAATTGTGTCCGATTCTGTGCGACCCCATAGAGGGCAGCCCACCAGGCTCCCCCGTCCCTGGGATTCTCCAGGCAAGAACACTGGAGTGGGTTGGTGTCCGACCCTCAGCGACCCCATGGACTGCAGCCTACCAGGCTCCTCCGTCCATGGGACTTTCCAGGCAAGAGTACTGGAGTGGGGTGCCATTGCCTTCTCCCTAGGGGATGCCATCTCTGGGGCCGAGTTCACCCCTTGCCTTCCGGCCCTGGCTGTTGCCCACCTGCCTCTCTGCCTCCGGTGTGGAATGGGCCTGTCAGCAGCCGGCTAGCTCTCCTCTGGTGTTTGCTCAGTCTTTTGTTCTGTGAGCGGGCCTGGCAGTACCTTATGTTAGAGCTTTTCACGGGAAAGTTCTCACTCTCTCTCTTTCCTCTTTTTTTTTCCTCTCTGGCTATCCCATGGTTTGGATTGCTATCTCATGTTAGCTCCCTCAGATTGCCCTCGCATTCAGGCCTGCTCCTTACCCTAAGCAATGCAGCCTGAGCCTCCCTATTCAGCCCCTCTTGCTGGTGGCGCACAGGAGCGTCTGTGCTACTTCTCTGCTGGGAGTTGCAGTTAGGCCTGTAATCTGTGGGTTTTATTTATTTTTTCCTCCTGGTTCTGATGCCCTCTGAGCTTCCAAAACTCCCTACAGACCCACCTGTGAGAGGTTGTCCTTGTGTTTGGAAACTTCTCCTCTTTTATGACGCCCTCCCTGGGAGGGTCTCCATCCCTAACTCTTTTATCTCTGTTTTTATCTTTTATATTTTGTCCTACCTCCTTTTGAAGACAATGGGCTGCCTTTCTGGGTGCCTGGTGTCCTCCGCCAGCGTTCAGAAGTTTTTTGTGGTATTTGCACAGCGTTCAAATGAACTTTCAATGAATTTGTGGGAGAGAAGGTGGTCTCCCCTTCCTATTCCTCCGCCATCTTAGGACCGCTGCCTGCAATGTTGAGTTTTAAGTCAGCTTTTTCACTCTCCTCTTTCACCCTCATCAAGAGGCTCTTAAGTTCCTCTTTACTTCTTGCCATTAGAGTGGTATATCTGCATATCTGAGGTTGCTATTTCTCCCAACAATCTTGATTCTGGTATTACTGACATCATTAAATAACATCCTCTATGGAAATGTATGATAAATCCCTATACCTGCCCCAAATAATGCACACAGTTGTGACATATACATATCACCCTGTAGAAAATTGGAGAAATTGCCTCAAAAAGTAAGCAGAATAAAATTGGCAGCTTTCACCATTTTTATTAGCATTTAAAGATTAATCAAATTTACATTAAATAAGTCTACTTATGTTATCATCTTCTCCAATTTCACATATTTTGAATTCCTGCAAACACACAAGAAAACATATCTTCTGTTTGCTAGTCTTTCATTCAACCTCAAAGCACACAGCAGACGCTTCACAAATGTTTCTAAAACAAATGAGTTTAACATCGTAAAAAAAATTATATTCCAATAAAAATAAAAGAATAAGGCATATTATACTATGCACGGATCCACTGATTATGAAAAGAAAGGGGAGAATGACTTTGTTCAGAGCCCTTTGACAGAGCAGAGGCTGCACATCCTCAACTCCTCTTGACAGCTAGGATTTGCCTCACTCAGCCTTCCTGAAGGGTTTTCTGATGACTGACTCACATAGTCTGGTCCCATTTTCTCCCACTTTCTCTCTCTGAAACCAGGTTTCCACTGGGAGAACTTGCTCTCTCTGCTGCTCCAAGCAGGGCCATTTTTTGCAAAGATTTGTCTCTTATGCGGTAGTCCAGCACAGCTTATAATGGGATGTATAAGGCTGTATATAATTCTGGAGTTTATTGTAAGAAATCTCAGTTTCTCATAAACCTAGCTTTTACTAATAATAAAGTTATTGTTCTATCATAAATAAATAAGTTAGTTTTATCATGAATAAATAAAAGAAATGAGCTTACATTCTTAGACATCTCATGTTGAGACATGGTCCTCAAATGCTGGTTAATATTGAGGCCATTTATATAAGACAATCCTGTCCAATGTGTTTTTGGAAGTCACATACAACTTGGAACCATATTTAAATTCAAGAAAACATCCAACAAGAAATAAAAACACTGAAGAAGAGACATGCATACGAGGACAAAATAACAGAGACTGCTATTTGTCAGTCAACTATTTTCTCCTTCTTCATTAAAAAAGTCACCAATTTTTTCCTGAGTACCGGGATCACCAGAATAAAAGACTACATTTCCAAGCTTCTCTTGGAGCACACTGTGGCCATATGACAAAGTTCTGACCCAAGTAATATAAGTGGAAGTTCAGTTCAGTTCAGTTCATTTCAGTCGCTCAGTCATGTCCGATTCTTTGCGACCCCATGGACTGCAGCATGCCAGGCTTCCCTGTCCATCACCAACTCCTGGAGCTTACTCAAACTCATGCCCATTGAGTCGGTAATGCCATCCAACTATTTTATCCTCTGTCATCCCCTTCTCCTCCTGCCTTCAGTCTTTTCCAGCATCAGGGTCTTTTCCAATGAGTCAGTTCTTCACATCAGGTGGCCAAAGTATTGGAGTTTCAGCTTCAGCATCAGTCCTTCCAGTGAATATCCAGGACTGATTTCCTTTAGGATTGACTTGTTTGGTCTCATTGCAGTCCAAGGGACTCTCAAGAGTCTTCTCTAATACCACAGTTCAAAAGCATCAATTCTTTGGCCCTCAGCTTTCTTTATAGTCCAGCTCTCACAACCGTATATGACTACTGGAAAAACCATAGCTTTGACCAGATGGACCTTTTTCAGCAAAGTAATGTCTCTGCTTTTCAATGTGCTGTCTACGTGGTCATAGCTTTTCTTCCAAGGAGCAAGCGTCTTTTAATTTCATGGCTGCAGTCACCAACTGCAGTGATTTTGGAGCCGCAAAATATAAAGTCTCTTACTGTTTCCATTGGTTCCCCCATCTATTTGCCATGAAGTGATGGGACTGGATGCCATGATCTTAGTTTTCTGATTGTTGAGTTTTAAGCCAACTTTTTCACTCTCCTCTTTCACTTTCATCAAGAGGCTCTTTAGTTCTTCTTTACTTTCTGCCATAAGGGTGGTGTCATCTGCATATCTGAGGTTATTGATATTTTTCCCGGCAATCTTGATTTCAGCTTGTGCTTCATCCAGCCCAGCATTTCTCATGATGTACTCTGCATATAAGTTAAATAAGCAGGGTGACAATATATAGCCTTGACGTACTCCTTTTCCTGTTTGGAACCAGTCTGTTTTTCCATGTCCAGGTCTAACTGTTGCTTCCTGACCTGCATACAGGTTTCTCAAGAGGCAGGTCAGGTGATCTGGTATTCCCATCTCTTTCAGAATTTTCCACAGTTTATTGTGATCCACACAGCCAAAGGCTCTGGCATAGTCAATAAAGCAGAAATAGATGTTTTTCTGGAACTCTCTTGCTTTTTCGATGATCCAGCGGATGATGGCAATTTGATCTCTGGTTCCTCTGCCTTTTCTAAAACCAGCTTGAACATCTGGAAGTTCATGGTTCACATATTGCTGAAGCCTGGCTTGGAGAATTCTGAGTATTATTTTACTAACGTGTGAGATGAGTGCAATAAATCGAAGTGTTTTGTGTTATTTTTGAGAAATGTCCTTAACGGGAGGGATATGCTCTTTACCCTTTCATCCGTCTGCTGGAAGGAATGCAGATGTAATAGCTAGAGCATAAGCAGACATCTTAGACCACAGCATAGAAGTCACTCACTTGGGACAATGCAACAGCAAAACAGAGGGGTGCTGGGTCCCTCATGATTTGTGAAACTTCCCTACCAGACCTAGGATGACACCCCAGAACTTGTGGAACATAAGAAACAAAGTCAGTAAGTCATTCTTTGAGGTGTTCTTATTTTCAGCAGAATTTAATCCTAATCACTACAAATGGTAAAAGAAATGGAGTTGCTTTTGTTTAAAGTAGACTGAGGCTTTAAGACGTGTCTCGGTTTTTTAAAATCTTCGAAAAGCTAACACCTAAGGATATACATAGACATGTTATATGATGTTTTTCCAGGCAGAAGTAAAGTCCCTATGTTGAATTTATGGAGAGACAGATTTGAACTCAGCATAAGAAAAACTTGTCCAATAAAAGAATGGTCATTTTAAGTCACCCCACAGGCAACCGTTCACTGAACTCTGACAGGTATGGTCTGAATGTAATGTATTCAGGTGACTAAAGCACAGTCCTTAGCCTCAAAAGGCTATTCTAGACACTGCTTGTCAAAATAACTGAGACAAAGGACCTTTGTAAAAAAAAAAAATTCAACCTAAAATATTGTATAACATTCCTTATATGCAGAATCTTAAAAAAAAAATGATACAGAAGAACTTATTTACAAAACAGAAACAGACTCACAGACTTAGAGAATGAACTTAATGGTTGCAGGGGTGAAGGATAGGGGAAGAAAGGATAGTTAGGGAATTTGGGATCAAGAAGTACACACTGCTATATTTAAAATGGATAACCAACAAGGACCTACAGTATAGCACAAGGAACTCTGCGCAGTCTTATGTGATAGGCTGAATGGGAAGAGAGTATGTGGGAGAACAGATACATGTATGTGTATAACTGAGTCCCTTTGATGACACATGAAACTATCACAACATTGTTAATTGGCTATACCCCAACGTAAAAGAAAAAGTTAAAAAGAACGAGAATATCCAACCTACTGAGGACTGATATTTTGTAAAATACAATAAAAATGAATTCTTAGAAAAATGAAATCAAAAGACATAAAAATTAAGCCTCCAATTTTTACTATAAAACAAATGTAAAATTATTTTCAAAGGCACAACTAATTTCAGTTTCTATGTTTACCCCTCATTGTTGGGTGACATTGGTGTATAGACAGCATCAGTCACAGAACATACTTTGAAAAATAATGGTCTAGACAAATGCAAGTTGAGGGCCATTCTATAAAAGAACTGGCCTGTACTTTCCAAAAGTGTCAACATCATGAAAGACAAAGAAAGGTTGAAGAGCTATTTTAGATTAAGGGAAATGAAAGAGATGTGAGAAGTAAATGCAACGCTTGATTCTGGATTAAATCCTAGATTACCAAAAAAAAAAAATTGACCATGAAGGACAGTATTGAGACAATTGGTGAAATCTGAATATGGACCAGATGTTAGATCAATACTTTGTAATGTCAACTGAAAAAAATACATAATCAAGAAATTGAGAATTGTGTTTTATTCATTGGTCTTACTGAGGACTAAAGCCCAGGAGAGAGCCTCTTGGAATAGCAAAAGATTCCCATTAACTAAAGAAAACCATACATCTCAAGTAATGAATTTAGAGCTTTTCTATGTATGGAAAGATTCAAGAGTCTGGGCTCTTTGAAATCAAGTCTTTGATAAGCACCTCAACTCGCTAAGGCTGGTATCCTGTTTATCTCCTTCCTGAGTTCCTCGAGGGATACACAGCTGCACAGAGAGCAGCTATGGAGGCTGATGATGGTGGTAATGCAACATTCTTTATTTACAGAAGTGGCAGACCACATTCTTTGTCCACAGGAAATTTCCTGAATTTGAATAAGATGATAATTTGACCACTTTTAAAAGATGGTTATTATAAAAGAATGTCCTTGTTCTTAGGAGATGCTAACTCACAGATTTAGGGTAAAGGATCACAGTGTCTGAAACTTCTGAAATGCTTCAGTAAAAAATCAGAATTGTAGAGAAATAGAGAGCTTGACGGCAAATGTGGCAAGCTACTAACAACTGATATATCTAGGGGAAGGGCATTCTAGAATTAGCTGACCTATTGTTGCAACTTTTTTGGATAGGCTTTTTTTTTTTTTTCAAAGTTAATAAACACACCCATGTATACAACTAACTGCAATGTATGATCCTGAATTGGCTCTTTAGCCTAGCAAAAGTGTATTAGTGGGATAATTGGCAAAATTTAAGATTAGTTAATAAAATATTAATGTTGACTTCCTGATTTTATGAACTCTGTTTAAGGTGTTAACATTTGAAGAAGCTAGGTGAAGGGCATATAATATTTTTGCAAGTTTTTTGCAAACCTGAAATGATTTCAAATGGAAAAGTTGGGAAATTTTAGTAAAATTAGTAAAATCTCATAATCTAAACTTTAGAGGTTTTTCTCAAGACTCTAGGAGGGGGAAAAAAAATCATATAGTTGGAGAATAACAGAGCCAAAGTCCTAACACCCAGACCCCAGAACTTTCCACTACCCCATAATCAGAGATTCTTTGTCACTGTTCTTGAATTTAAGTGGAAATGTTTCCTACATGTTACAAGCACTAGTGTGTGCATGCAGGTAGCTGAAAGTGAAGGTTGCTCTGTCAAGTCCGACTCTTTGAGACCCATGGACTATACAGTCCATGGAATTCTCCAGGCCAGAATACTGGAGTAAGTAGCTGTTCCCTTCTCCAGGAGATCTTCCCAACCCAGGGATCTCCCACATTGCAGGTAGATTCTTTACCAGCTGAACCACCAGGGAAGCTGGTAACTGAAGTGACATTTAAATGCTTATAGAACCTTCATAACATCAGTCAGCCTTCCTCCCCAGCGTAGATTCTCCAATGTTGGTTCATTTCCACATAATTTACCAGCAGTTCCCAAACTGGTCTGCACATTAGAATCACCTGAAGATCTTTCAAAAATTTCAAAGCCCAGATCGCACTCCAGAAGAATGAAATCACAATCTCTGGAGATGAGACCCAGGATCAATCTTTTCTGAAGCTCTTAGGTGATTTCAATATTGAAGACAAGAGCCTAGAAACTACTGTGATTTTCACTTCAGTCCTGTCCCTGGAAGCATATATGTGAGTGGTAAGTCATTTCAGTCGTGTTTGATTCTTTACAATCCTGTGGACTATAGCCCACCAGGCTCCTCTGTCCATGGGATGCTCCAGACAAGAATGCTGGAGAGGGTTACCATGCCTTCCTCCAGGGGACTCTTCCCGACCCAGGAATCAAACCCACATCTCTTATGTCCCCTGCACTGGCAGGCAGACTCTTTACCACTAGTGCCCAGATGATGTCCACTTCCATCCTATCACTGGATAAAATGGCATTCTAACATGTATACTATCATGTAAGAATTGAATCGCCAGTCTATGTCTGATGCAGGGTGCAGCATGCTTGGGGCTGGTGCATGGGGATAACCCAGAGAGATGTTGTGGGGAGGGAGGTGGGAGGGGGGTTCATGTTTGGGAACGCATGTAGGAATTAAAGATTTTAAAATTTAAAAAATAAAAAAATTTTTTGGAAAAAAAAAAAAAAAAGAAATATAGGAGAAAAGGTCCCCTCCAGGGAAACAATTTCTAAGACCCTGAGGTTCCATGACTCTGCAACTTTAATGTTTTGCAAATAATTCATTCTTTCAATGTTGTCAAGTTTCTTTATCCCCAGAAAATTACAACAAATACTACATATTTTTCTGATTTTACATTTAATATAATTAAATATAAACCTATACAAATGATGACAAGAATAATATTTTCTGACAAATATTTCTCTGGAAGAATTCTTACAACATATAGCCAAAAAACAAATTCAAATATAGCAAAGTTTTATAAAGTCTCTGTGTCTTCCTAATTATCAAATTAAAATCCAAGTATTTATTTGTAGTCTTAAAAATAGCCCAAAA
The DNA here is from genome assembly GCF_016772045.2 of Ovis aries. Taxonomy (NCBI): domain Eukaryota; kingdom Metazoa; phylum Chordata; class Mammalia; order Artiodactyla; family Bovidae; genus Ovis; species Ovis aries. The sequence goes on from NC_056068.1 coordinate 34,899,146, forward strand.
TATCTAAATAAGCCAAGAAGAATTACATCTGAAGACACTTCAAACTAATAAAATTTCTTCCCAAAGTTTAAGATCAATAGAACATTTTTGGCCACATACTTATAAAAGGTTATTTTTTTAACATTTAACTTTTGAAAACTTCAAAATCCCCCCAAATTAATTGTAACAAATAAAAGGTCTTTATAATCTTGACCTTAAATAGGATATATAAACCGTTATTATTAAATGGTTTTTAGAATATAATAAATATTGATAAAATATGGGTTGTACAATGTTGGTCTCCTTCATGAGAAGAAAAGGCAACAATGAAAAAAAATGTTTTTTTATGTTTTAATTCCAGAAGACAGTTTTTTCCAAAAGACACAAGGTAACTAATGGTCTTCTCTCCAGACCTGTTTTAGGCACAAGCTTACACATAAACACATATTCCTTCCAAAACTATGAACTTTCAGTTAGAGGCTATATAAATGAGTACACATACAGATACTTTGAAAATTGCAAGGGCTTGGAACTTTCATGTGCTAACAGATCCTGGATTAACCACCTCAGAGAAAGGAATACCTTCAGTGGGAAGGGGGCTCCTTCAGCCTCCAGGACCCATCCATTCTTAGGCCCTTAAACTGGATTGACAGGGGAAAACTGAACTACCTGTAAGTCACCAAAGCCATCACAAATGAATGAAGGTCACTCTGGTCATTAACTGCCTTCAAACTGTTGTCCTTAAAAGATTTAGCCTCTATTTTATCTTTAATATAATTTTTTTGAAAATTAATCCTGTTTTAATAAAATCACCTCCAAATTTTAATTAGTGATACAATAGACTCCCTTAGAGAAAAGATTAATAGTTTGGAATTACACGGGAAGAGGAGAATTTATTTGAAATACTGGATAATAAGTGCCATGCAGATGGTGGCCATGAAACCTTAAGATTTTAACAATGGTACTACAACTTTCTATATCCCTCTAAGCTTTCTCTAATGATTAAGGAGGTGCACTGGAAATACAGTAGTGGAAAAGTCAATAAGCCTTAGTGTTAGTTGCTCAGTCATGCCCGACTCTTTGTGACCCCATGGACTACAGCCCACCAGGCTCCTCTGTCCATGAGATTTTCCAGGCAAGGATACTGGAGTGGGTTGCCATTTCCTTCTCCAGGGGATCTTCCCAACCCAGGGATTGAACCCGGGTCTCCTGCACTGCAGGGAGATTCTTTACTGACTGAGCTACAAGGGAAGCCTGGAAAAGTCAATACAACAGTAGAGAAATGGTAGAGTACTTAGAGAGGAAAGAACTCAATTAAAACTCAGATCATCCAGGCAAAAGTAATAATGAAACAATACACTATGCTACTTCTCATCTAATCAGTGAATGCACGTGCTAAATCACTTCAGTTGTGTCCAACTCTTTGTGACCCTATGGACTGTAGCCCACCAGACTCCTCTGTCCATGGGATTCTCCAGACATGAATACTGGTTGCTGTGCCCTCCTCTAGGGCATCTTCCCGACCCAGGGATCAAACCCACATCTCTTAAGTCTCCTGCACAGGCACGTGGGCTCTACCACTAGCGCCACCTGGGAAGCCCCTCTCTTCATATCAGAGACTGTCAAATTTATGTCCCAGTCTTCCTGTCCCCCAAAATAATTATTTTCCTTTACTAACAATGGTAAGATGGAAAATGTCTGTTGGGATGCACAAAGTATTTTCATAAACACTATTATTATTTAAGGAGGGTATCAAAAAGCTAAGGAACTGGACAAGGGACTTTTACAGTAGTCTGAACAGATGCTTTTGCTCCATAACCTGTTTCACTCTGTTAAAGGGAGGGAGTCAGGACATCTCTACTCGTGAGTCAGAAACTTTCTTCAGAGTTAGAAGCACTCTCTGCAGTGCTCAGAAACCACTCTAGGAAGATTGCCTTGTTGCCTAATGAGCCCTAGAAAACCTGACTTTTCTGCAAACATGGTTTTCTTTTCCCCAAGATCAATTCTTGACTCTGAATGAAACAGAGATGTGTATGTGTTTTCAGAGAATGAAACACATCAAAGGAAACAAGAAATGAATACAGGATTAGGACTGAGTTTTAGTCAGGGAAAAAGTAAAAAATACACATTCTAAGATAACCTTACTCAATGCTAGAGAACAAGAAGGCAAAAAGTGGTTCAATACTACCATTAAAAATGTTTAAAACATCAAGGGACATGGCAAATATGTCTCAAAAAGGAAATAATCAGTAAAATATCACTATTCGAATAAGGAAATATTTATGAAGTAACAACACCAAGAAAAGAAAGGATAAAGTTCAAAAGTAAAGCAAACTTAAATCACTTTAACAAATGTAGTGTAACAATGGACAGCACAATGGGTAAAGTCACATGGAACAAAACAAGTATAGAATGGCAAAGGCTGAACACATGTTTCTTACTCCACACACAGGGAATCTAAAGTAAGGATAAGGATTTAATTAAAAGGCACATATTCTCATATCACTAAAAAAGAGCACTTTAAACGAACTAAAATTTAAAAGTAACATTTTAATACAATGATTCACGGGAGATGGCAAAGAATACTAATAGATGGAATTTTACTTTTTCTCCCTTATTTTTAAAACACTCAGACAAGGAAACTTTAAAATTAGAACTTTAAAATCACATGAAAAATAAATTATTCATTAAAAATTTCAGAGTAGCAAAATTTTAAGAATTGTAAAATGAAATTTTTTTTTTGCAAGCGAATAGGATTTATTAAGAAGGAAAGTACAAAGCTCTCAACATAGATACTGAGAGGGGGTAAACAGTCCCTTAAAATGAAATATCTTAACGATTAATTGCAAGATATATTTTCATAATCCTGGACAGTCTTAGTAAACATACTCATCACTAAGGATAAAACAAAAGTAGGAGGAATTCCCTGATGGTCCAGTGGTTAGGACTCAACACTTTCAAGCTGTGAGCCTGGGTTTCATCCTGGTTGGGGAACTAATATGCCACAAATTGTGTGACATGGCCAAAAAAAAAACAGGAAGGAAGAAGATTTGCACAGCTAAAGTCATTATCTATTGCTTATAGTAGATTGTAAACAAATTATAAACAAAACAAATCTTATTTTTAAAGTTATTTAAAAACAAACAAACAAAAAAACACCTTGTTTAAAGGCAGGCAGAGCTTGGAAGGCAGCTGGAACGGTGAGCCTGTAAGAAAAATACACAGTCAAGGGCTGGCTGACCAAGCTGGTACATGGCATTCATCATCCAGACTACGACTAATATCAATTGAAATACAAAATAAATTTGTGAAAATTATAGACATCTGTAAGCATGAAAAGTTTTATTTGGAGGGGCTCCAAAATCACTGCAGATGGTGATTCCAGCCAAGAAATTAAAAGACGCTAGCTCCTTGGAAGAAAAGTTATGACCAACCTAGACAGCATATTAAAAGCCTCTGCTTTTTACTTTGACAACAAAGGTCTATCTAGTCAAAGCTATGGTTTTTCCAGTAGTCATGTATGGATGTGATAGCTGGACTATAAAGAAAGCTGAGCACCGAAGAATTGATGCTTTTGAACTGTGGTGTTGGAGAAAACTCTTGACAGTCCCTTGGACTGCAAGGAGATCAAGCCAGTCAATCCTAAAGGAAATCAGTCCTGAATATTCACTGGAAGGACTGATGCTAAAGCTGAAGCACCAATACTTTGGCCACCTGATGTGAAGAACTGACTCACTGGAAAAGACCCTAATGCTGGGAAAGACTGAAGGCAGGAGGAGAAGGGAACGACAGAGGATGAGATGGTTGGATGGTATCACTGACTCGATGGACTTGAGTTTGAGCAAGTTCTGGGAGCTGGTGATGAACAGGAAAGCCTGGCATGCTGCAGTCCATGGGGTTGCAAAGAGTCAGACATGACTGAGCAACGGAACTGAACTGAACTGAAACATGAAATGTAAGTTTTTTCTACATAATTCTAATAGGAAATATTCGGGGGGAAATCCTAAATTTCTAAAATGTAATAAAAGGTTTTATTGGTTTTGCTTTGTATTTGTCTCAATAAACAGGTTGGTAGTGCTGGTAACCATAAGTCCAAATTTTCAATTTGGTGTCTTCACCACTTGCTGCTGCTGCTTGCTCTGGCTCAATTCTTGAATTCTTTAAGCATGGTTACTAATTCATAACAACTATACAATCATAAAAAAGAATGAAATAATGCCATTTGTAGCAACATGGAAGGACACGGAGATTGTCATACTGAGTGAAGTTAATCAGATAAAGACAAATGATGTCACTTATATGTGGAATCTAAAATAAACAAATAAACTTATTTATAAAACAGAAACAGACTAACAGACATAGAAAACAAACTTATGGTTACCAGGGGGTGAGTGCATAGGGAGATAAATTGGGAGGCTGAGATTGACATATACCCACTGCTGCTGCTGCTACTGCTGCTAAGTCGCTTCAGTCGTGTCTGACTCTGTGCGACTCCATAGACGGCAGCCCACCAGGGTCCCCCGTCCCTGGGATTCTCCAGGCAAGAACACTGGAGTGGGTTGCCATTGCCTTCTCCGATATACCCACTACTATACATAAAATAGATAACTAATAAGGACCTACTGTACAGTGCAGGGAACTCTACTCAACACTCTGTTATGGCCTATATGGGAAAATAATCTAAAAAAGAGTAGATACATATATAAGTATAACTGATTCACTTTGCTGTACACATGAAATTAACACAATATTATAAATTAATTATACTCCAATAAAAAAATTTTAATGGAAAACAACAAATAAATTATAGCAGCACTATTTATAATAGCCAAGCAATCCAAGTGTCCATTAACAAATGAATGGATAATGAAGATGTGGCATATGGAATGGAATGGAATATTACTCAGTCGTAAAAAAGAATGAAATATTGCCATTGGCAGCAACATGGATGAACCAGGAGATTATCATACTAAGTGAAATAAATCAGAGAAAGATAAATATATAACTCATATTTGGAATCTAAAAAATAATACAAATAAACTTATTTACAAAATAGAAACAGACTTACAGACAGAAAACAAACATGGTTATCAAAGGAGAATAGAGGAATGGAGGGATAAATCAGGAATATGGGTTAACAGATACATAACACTATATATAAAACAAATAAACAACAAGGATTTACTGTATACCACAGGGAATTATATTCAATATCTTGTGAAAACCTATAATGAAAAAGAATCTGAAAAAGCATATGTATATGTATATATATATATATATATACATATATATAAATCAGTTTGCTATATACTTGAAACTAACACAATACTGTAAATCAACTATAGTTCAACATAAAATTTAAAAAAACTAAAAGCTGGAAAAAATTGCCATTTATTAGATCTAAGTTGTTGGATTTTCATTAACTAATTGATTAATTAAAACAGTATGGAAAGACTGAAGTCCTGCTAATGATATTATTTTAAGAAAAAACAAAAAGCAAAGAAAAGATCTGATTTCCTTCAAATCTCATACCTTGAAAACAAGCTGTCCTTACAGTCTTCCATTTTATCATCTACAGGAACTCTGCATTTTACTGAATACACCTTAGTCTCTCAATTCCAACAAAACAAATGCATTAAAGTATCAAGTTGACGTACTTGGTTAAGGGTAAAGATGATCTTCTCTAGCAGCTTTTTCAGGAGACACAAATCTTGCATGAAAATTATAAAAGTCATCATCTAACTCTGCCTCTTTTTCAATTTCTTCTTTATTTACTGTACAGCTATAAAAGAGAAATTAAACTTTAGGCACTAACAAAAACTAGACTTGTCAATGTGCTTAGTCACTCAGTTGTGTCCGACTCTTTACAACCCATGGACTATAGCCCACCAGGCTCCTCTGGTTCATGGAATTCTCCAGGCAAGAATATTGGAGTGGGTTGCCATGGCCTTCTCCAGGGGATCTTCCTGACCCAGAGATTGAACCCATGTGTCCTGCGTTGCAGGCAGCTTCTTTACCATTGAGCCACCAGGACTCAGTGGTAGACTTGTCAATATTTCTCCCTAAAAAAACATTTTGGCCGTCCCTGATGGCTCAGTGGTAAAGAATTCATCTGCCAATGCAGGAGACATGGATTCCATCCCTGCCCAGGAAGATCCCACATGCTGCAGAGCAACTAAGCCCACAAACCACAACTATTGCGCCTGTGCTCCAGAGCCCAGAAACTACTGAGCCCATGTGCTGCCACCAGTGAAGCCCGGGCACCCTAGAGCCCACTGCTCAGCCACAAGAGAAGCCACCACAGTGAGAAGCCCACGGGCAGCGACTAGAGAGTGGCCTCCTTTGCTGCAACTAGAGAAAACCCAACACAGCAATGAGGACCCAAACTGGCCAAAGGATAAATAAATAAATATTTAAACACACACACATTTCTCATCACCTCTTTTATTAGCTTGACTATCTTAAAAAAAAGTCACATCATCACAAATTTTTTCTTTTTCTTTTTCCTCATGTGAAAAACAGACCTGCTCTTAGATTTACGGTAATACAAATATGTCCAATCAGCATGAAAAAATGCTGTTGTAAACAAATCTTGGTTAAACAAACAAACAAAAAAGAGCCATCTCTCAAAAAGATCTTTTACCACTACTTCTAAACTTCTAAATTTCAGTTTCCTTCAGGGAGAGTCAAATATTATAGAGGACTATTGTCTTTGAAAATATAGCTTTAATTATATATAGCTAAGTATGCTATAGGGCTTCCCAGTGGCTCAGTGGTACAGAATCCGTCTGCCAATGCAGGAGGCACAGGTTTGATCCCTGGGTCAGGAAGATTCTCCTAGAGAAGGAAATGGAAACCCACTCCAGTATTCTTGCCTGGTTAATTCCATAGACAGAGGAGAATAGTGGGTCACAGTCCATGGGATCGCAAAAGAGTTGGACATGATTTAACAACTAAATAAAAACAAGTATACTATAAAATGCTTCATGGAAATTCATATGTGAAACAAAATTCCAAATTACTTATACATACTACTAAGTCAACTAAGCCAAAGACTTTTTAATATCTAAAGAATATAAAAATGAATGGGGTAAATCGAACAGAGGACCAATACTTTGTAAGAGAGCTGGAAAGAATAGGATTAGCAACTCTTTAAGAAACAACCCTCAGTAATAAATGCCCAACACTCATATCAACTGGAATTCCTTATGTCCATAAATAATCTTAGGCTAACAATTCTATTTTTAATAAATTATAATTTATTGGAAACTAAGGTATGTCTACATTAACATCTGTCCCTTATCTACTCGTGCCAAAAAAGCATTTTGAAAAAGTTCTCTATGCTCTCCTCCAATTAATTTTATTTGAATATATTTGATATATGACATTGTGTAAATTTAAGATGTAGAACATGTTATTGTTTAGTTGCTAAGTCATGTCCAACTCTTTTGCAACCCCATGGACTGTAGTCCACCAGACTACTCTGTCCATGGGATTCCACCAAAGTGGGTTGCCATTTTTCTTCTTCAGTAAAACGTGTTACTTTGATATATTTAATGTATTGCAATATGACTGCTAGGTTTCCCAGGTGGTGTTAGTGGTAAAGAACCTACATGCCAATGCAACCATAATAGACACGGTCTCCATCCCTGGTTCAGGAAGATCCCCTGGAGAAAGGCATGGCAACCCACTCCAATAGTTCTTGCCTGGAGCATCCTATGGACAGAGGAGCCTGGCAGGCTGCAGTCCATAGGGCTGCACAGAGTTGGACATGACTGAAGCGACTTGGCACATATGCAATACGACTGCTGTTGTATTGATATTTGTCACATAAAAGTACAATATCATTGTCTCCATTACTTTCTGATTTGACCCCAGTCCCCCATCTAAAAAGTTTTATTCTATGTGAATCCCTGTCTTATCACAATACCAGTTACATATAAAGTCATCAACAAAAGGATACCCCAGACCATTTAAAAATATTTCCTATAATTTAAACAATAGAGATAAGAATTCTTCACCATCTCTAGAAAAATAGCATTACTCTGCTGAGTGATTTTTGTGGGGTTTAAGATACATATAAGTAGAACTTTTCTAGATTGCTATAGTCAGTTCTAGGATCCATGATTTAAGGGGAAAAAATCTGAAGTGTTTGGAGGAGTATGCAATGATTATTTTAAAATTTATAAAATGAGAACTGTTTTTAAAATTATTATTGTTAAGAGAAGCAATTAAAATTTTGAAGTATTACTGTGGATTTGTTCACTTAGCAGCTGTAAGCATGCTACAATAGGGGTAGGAAATTAAATATTATTTCGCAACCTCCCTTGCAGCTAGGATTCCATATATGATTGGTTCAAATAATTGGTTGCACTCACTTGAAACTTTTACTCAGAGCTGAGTTCCATGGGGAGAGAAGCAGGACATGAAGTATCCACTTGTGCTGATCTAAAGTGTGTTAGTGGTGGTGTTCTGGAACTGGTAACTTCATGGCTTCCTAATCCAGCGGGTGGCTTCCTGATTTAGCAAACAGCTTCTCAATTGTTCCTAAAGCAGCAGCTTCTTCGGCAGCCTAGTCTTGTGATGCAGTTCCTAGAAGCTCAGCCTAAGTTCCATTCTTTCAGCCCTCCCAAAGATGCTGTGAGCTATCTATACACCCCTCCCACATTAATTCCATTCTGTTTGACAGCTGAAGAGGATTCAATGACCTGCAATGAACAATCTTAACCTATACAGAATTTGGTAACTAGACGTAAGGTATAGCAAGTAAAGAGATATTAAGAATAGAACTTGCTTAGTTGAGGAGGTCAGGTTTGGGGCAGTGATATCTCATGCAAACTCAGGATAAGGTATCAGAGAAAATGGTAATAGAATTTCAGAATGCTAGCACGTGTAGGCTCTTTCAGCAAAGTCCAACAAGACAGATGTGACTTAGGCTAAGGATGGTCAGGTCTAGAGAGATGGAAGGGAATGTAGCTTTGCTGAGAGAACTGCCATCTATCTACCAAATAAATTGATAAAGTCCCAAATCTGGAGCCCTGAAGAACTAAAAAAGGCAACTACTGTACTACCATACTCCAGACTGAAACAATTATAAATAAAGGTTCTGAGGAAGCTGCTAAAGCTTTCACAACCTTTCCAAGAACCTTCCCTTAAGGATTTTCTGCCAAGTAATGGGAACCATCCTAAAGAAAAACATCAGAGTAAGACTGTTATTATCCCACCCCAGCCTACAGTTCAAAACAATACTAAGTAGGTCCCACTCATTTAAGACCCAAAGGGAGAGAAAGAACATAGAGGCCAGCAAGTAAAAGATGAGGTTCTTTGTTAAAAGTAATTGTGATAAGATCTTTGTGCTTTCTCATGGTAATAATTAAAGAAAACTGACCAGAGACCTACTAAGTTTTTAGGGAACTGTTTTGCCAAAAAGCAGAAGAAAACAAAATACAAATAAAAACCCTAAGCCCAAGCTGAAACAGCTGTAACTTTCTAAAACAATTCCCAAGGCCCTAAACCCATAATAACAGGAAGAAAAGTGTGAAAGCTGTCCACTTTTCAAGAAGGGGACACTTTCCAAAGGCCACTTGTGTCCTTGAAGGTTACTGGGCAATAAAAACATCCTAGAGGGCAATGCCAAGGGCCCCTGAGGATATAAGATGAGGGAGTTCCTCCCAGAAAGGTGAAGCAGGGGTTGCCTGATAGAAAAGCCAAAGAATGTATTTATGGACAGAGCAGAGAGCTATTAGCACCTTGCTAGTTTTGCCACAGAGTATTTTTTTTTTAAATTTCCATGGATGTATGACTGCTATGTTTCCTGTTTTCCTCTTTTCTAAAAGGTTGATTTTGCTGCAGTTACCCTGTACCTATTTCATTATGCATATGGGGCTCAGGGGGCAGACACGCTGCTTTTTAGTTTGCAAGTGGTGGGAACGTAAGAAACCACATTCTATCCTCATGAAGGGGACTATACTCAGATATCATACGCTTTGTGTTACAGTTATTAATGGATTCGATTTTGGTGGTTTCCTTTTGTGGTAGGGGAAGTCAGCGTTCTCTGTTTCAGAAGAATGTACACAGATATTTAGGTCACCAAAAGGCTGATTAAGTTTTCAGAGCTGTAGTTGCCCATCAAATATTCCCCTTTCCCTTCTGAAACAGAATTTTTCCCTACCTAAAGAATCCTAATTTTTAGCTGGCCTCACTTACACTGGATTTCTCAGCTTCCCTAGCAGCTAGATGGCAATGTGACACAGCTCTGGCCAACGAGATATAAATTCAAATGCTCTGGGAAAGCTGAATCCAGGACGCTGACTCAGCTGGGGAAATTTCCTTTGGTTGCCCTTTGCCCACTGCTTCCAAAAGCCACTTTGGACAATGAAAATGAAATAACTTGAGAATAAAAACCATGCAACGAGGAGAGCAGAGCAGAAAGATGGGAACCTGGACACTACCTACTTACAGATTTCTTATATATAAAAGGCAAAAACTCTTCTTTAGTTAAACCAGCATTCTCTTTGGCTTTTCTGTTACATGTAGCAAAACCTGATCTTCAATGATAGAGCATAATGCAAAAATATTGTAAATGAAAAATGACCTTAAGGGGTAGGAGAAGCTGTTTGTTAGAAGAATTTCTATCAGTTAGTATTGCTGAAAGTTAAAAGTTTCAGGAAAAAGTTACCAGCAAACACTGGGGAATACTATGGTATTCTCAGGAGAAGAATCATTAATATCAAAGAGACTTTTATTGAGAGAGGGGATGATAAGCACCCATAAGAGTATCTATCTTTATGAATAAGTGAAAGCAATTTATTTTAAAAGCAATGGATGTAACTTTCTCACTTAAATAGTTACTAATAATTTCATTAAATTATGGCATAGGCTGCTTAATTAAATAACTAAAGGAGAACAAGGGGAAAAGAAGGGAGGTATGAAAATGACAGCAGGTATTGAGTTTGTTTCCTTCCTGGTTCTGATAGGCTTCAATCCTTAAATATCTGTGTTAAAAGAAATATGTTCCCATTTAAAAAGTATCTTCCTTTATTCCACATATGCTTTAAAATATTTATTGAGCAGAGAAGAAGGAAGGGAGGCAAAAAGATGACACAGATGATGATTCAACAATTTTCTTCCAAGTTCTGGTGGACTTCAAACTTTAAATGTCTGTACAAAAGAAAAATATATGCCCTTATTTTAAAGGTATCTTCCTTTACTCTAAATATTATTTTATACATAGACATATTGAGTATTTGTTTCTTAACTATGCTTAACCACAGATCACAATCTAAAAACCTGTTCTCTGATAATATCAATAATTGATTAGGAAGAATTATGAGTAATATTGAAAAAAATCATTTTACCATGTATATGGCTATCAAATTACATAGCTTTTGAAATGTACTAGTATATAAAGATTTTAGAGGCATTTTCATTTTTCTATAATACAAATTGCTCTGTTTCTACACATAAAGAGAAAGTAGCACAGATATTAGTGATTTGAATATGTATTTGTAACAAAAGTAAATTTCTATTTATTCCATTTTTTAAAATTTTCTCAAACAAACAAAATTACATACGTGGCTAAATCTTTGATTCTCCACCAGGTGCTGATGGGGAAATCTGTTGTAATTTTTTTTGTTCCATCTGCTGTACAACCTAGTGAATGGAAAAAGAATGTCTTAAAAGTAAGTATTATTTTCTCTGCTATGGATGACCTTTGCCAAAGGACAACAAACTAACTAAAAATTGTTTTCCAAAATGAGATATTCACATTCTAAAATTTAGGGCAACTACTATCAGCAATTATATGCCAATAAAATGAACAACTTGGAAGAAATGGACAAATTCTTAGAAAAGTACAACTTTCCAAAACTGAACCAGGAAGAAATAGAAAATCTTAACAGACCCATCACAAGCACAGAAATTGAAACTGTAATCAGAAATCTTTCAGCAAACAAAAGCCCAGGTCCAGATAGCTTTACAGTTGAATTCTACCAAAAATTTAGAGAAGAGCTAACATCTATCCTACTCAAACTCTTCCAGAAAATTGCAGAGGAAGGTAAACTTCCAAACTCATTCTATGAGACCACCATCACCCTAATACCAAAACCTGACAAAGATGCCACAAAAAAAGAAAACTATAGGCCAATATCACTGATGAACATAGATGCAAAAATCCTTAACAAAATTCTAGCAATCAGAATCCAACAACACATTAAAAAGATCATACACCATGACCAAGTGGGCTTTATCCCAGGGATGCAAAGATTCTTCAATATCTGCAAATCAATCAATGTAATAAACCTCATTAACAAATTGAAAAATAAAAGCCATATGATCATCTCAATAGATACAGAGAAAGCCTTTGACAAAATCCAACATCCACTTATGATAAAAACTCTCCAGAAAGCAGGAATAGAAGGAACATACCTCAACATAATAAAAGCTATATATGACAAACCCACAGCAAATATTATCCTCACTAGTGAAAAACTGAAAGCATTTCCCCTAAAGTCAGGAATAAGACAAAGGTGCCCACTTTCACCACCACAAACAGTTTTAAAAGTTTTGGCCACAGCAATCAGAGCAGAAAAAGAAATAAAAGGAATCCAAATTGGAAAAGAAGAATAAAACTCTCACTGTTTGCAGATGACATGATCCTCTACATAGAAAACCCTGAAGACTCCACCAGAAAATTACTAATCAATGAATATAGTAAAGTTGCAGGATATAAAATCAACACACAGATATCCCTTGCATTCCTATACACTAATAATGAGAAAATAGAAAGAAAAATTAAGGAAAAAATTCCATTCACCATTGCAACGAAAAGAATAAAATACTTAGGAATATATCTACCTAAAGAAACGAAAGACCTATATAACCTATAGTTATATAGAAAACTATAAAACACTGGTGAAAGAAATCAGAGAGGACACTAATAGATGGAGAAATATACCATGTTCATGGATCAGAAGAATCAGTATAGTGAAAATGAGTATACTACCCAAAGCAATCTATAGATTCAATGCAATCCCTATCAAGCTACCAACAGTATTTTTCAGAGAACTAGAACAAATAATTTCACAGTTTGTATGGAAATACAAAAAACCTCGAATAGCCAAAGCAATCCTGAGAAAGAAGAATGGAACTGGAGGAATCAACCTGCCTGACTTCAGGCTCTACTGCAAAGCCAGTCATCAAGACAGTATGGTACTGGCACAAAGACAGACATATAGATCAATGGAACAAAACAGAAAGCCCAGAGATAAATCCACACACCTATGGACACCTTATCTTTGACAAAGGGACAAGAATATACAATGGAGAAAAGACAATCTCTTTAACAAGTGGTACTGGGAAAACTGGTCAACCACTTGTAAAAGAATGAAACTAGAACACTTTCTAACACCATACACAAAAACAAACTCAAAATAGATTAAAGATCTAAACATAAGACCAGAAACTATAAAACTCCTAGAGGAGAACATCGGCAAAACACTCTCCGACGTAAATCACAGCAGGATCCTCCGTGACCCACCTCCAAGAATATTGGAAATAAAAGCAAAAGTAAACAAATGGGACCTAATTAAAATTAAAAGCTTCTGCACAAAAAAGGAAACTATAAGTAAGGTGAAAAGACAGCCTTCAGAATGGGAGAAAATAATAGCAAATGAAGCAACTGACAAACAACTAATCTCAAAAATATGCAAGCAACTCCTGCAGCTCAATTTCAGAAAAATAAACGACCCAATCAAAAAATGGGCCAAAGAACTAAACAGACATTTCTCCAGAGAAGACATACAGATGGCTAACAAACACATGAAAAGATGCTCAACATCACTCATTATCAGAGAAATGCAAATCAAAACCACAATGAGGTACCATTTCACGCCAGTCAGAATGGCTGTTATCTAGAAGTCTACAAGCAATAAATGCTGGAGAGGGTATGGAGAAAAGGGAACCCTCTTACACTGTTGGTGGGAATGCAAACTAGTACAGCCACTATGGAGAACAGTGTGGAGATTCCTTAAAAAACTGGAAATTGCCTTATGACCCAGCAATCCCACTACTGGGCATACACACTGAGGAAACCAGAACTGAAAGAGACACGTGTACCCCAATGTTCATCGCAGCACTGTTTATAATAGCCAGGACATGGAAGCAACCTAGATGTCCATCAGCAGATGAATGGATAAGAAAGCTGTGGTACATATACACAGTGGAGTATTACTCAGCCACTAAAAAGAATACATTTGAATCCATTCTAATGAGGTGGATGAAACTGGAGTCTATTATACAGAGTGAAGTAAGCCAGAAAGAAAAACACCAATACAGTATACTAACGTATATACAGGGAATTTAGAAAGATGGTAACGATAACCCTGTATGTGAGACAGCAAAAGAGATACAGATGTATAGAACAGTCTTTTGTACTCTATGGGAGAGGAAGAGGGTGGGATGATTTAGGAGAATGGCATTGAAACATGTATAATATCATATATGAAAAAAATCACCAGTCCAGGTTCAATGCAGGAGACAGGATGCTTGGGGCTGGTGTACTGGGATGACCCAGAGGGATGGTATGGGGAGGGAGCTGGGAGGGCGGTTCAGGATGGGGAATACGTGTACACCCGTGGCAGATTTGTGTTGCTGTATGGCAAAACCAATACAATATTGTAAAGTAATTAGTCTCCAATTAAAATAAATAAATTTATATTAAAAAAATAATAAAATTTAGGGCAGTCAACAATGCCATTTAAAAAATAATAAAATTTAAAATATAACATCTAATTTAAATATTATAGTACAAAAACAGAGGTATGTAGCAAAGACCCTAGAATCCTTTTTAATGCCACAAGTCTTTTACAAAATACCACCTGATGGTATTCCAGCTTCTGAGCCTCAAGTTGTTCATGCTGACGTTGTAGGTCTTCTTTTTGTTTCTGAAGCTCATCTGCCTTTTCCTTAAGTTTACTTTCTTGTACAGAGATAAGATTTTCATATTCCTTCAGTTCTTCCTCTGTGAAGAACTGTTGCTGGTCCAATGTCTAAAAGACAAAAAAAATGAGAAAAGAATAACCTTAGAAATAAAACAAAAAGCTCTGATTCAGTTTTCAAATTCTGTCGTTAACAAAGTACAAAAGAATATCTATAGTATTATATCTTTGGGGTAAGAAAGAAGGGGAAAAAGAAAATATATACTTATATTTTATCTGGGCAAAAAGTATGACAGGAAGGAAAACTCCAGAAACTACTGAGACTGGTTATTGGTCCATGAATCAAGGTAAATTGGAAGTGGTCAAACAGGAGATGGCCAAAGGAGACATCGACATTTTAGGAATCAGTGAACTAAAATGGACTGGAATGGACAAATTTAATTCAGATGACCATTATATCTACTATTGTGGGCAAGAATCCTTTAGAAGAAACGGAGTATCCTCATTGTCAACAAAAGAGTTTGAAATGCAGTACTTGGGTGCAATCTCAAAAATGACAAGAATGATCTCTGTTCGTTTCCAAGGCAAACCATTCAATATCACAGTAATCTAAGTCTATCCCCCAAGCAGTAATGCTGAAGAAGCTGAAGTTGAATGATTCTATGAAGACCTACAAGACCTTCTAGAACTAACACCCAGAAAAGATGTCCTTCTCATCACAGGAGACTGGAATGCAAAAGTAGGAAGTCAAGAGATACCTGGAATAATAGGAATATTTGGCCTTGGAGTACAAAATGAAGCAGGGCAAAGGCTAACAGAGTTTTGCCAAGAGAATGCACTGGTCATAGCAAATACCCTCTTCCAACAGCATAAGAGAAGACTCTACATATGGACATTACCAGATGATCAATACCAAAATCAGATTGATTATATTCCTCAAAGCCAAAGATGGAGAAGTTCTATACACTCAGCAAAAACAAGACTGGGAGCTGACTGTGGCTCAGATTATGAACTCCTTATTGCCAAATTCAGACTGAAATTGAAGAAAGTAGGGAAAACCACTAGACCATTCAGGTATGACCTAAAGCAAATCCCTTATGATTATACAGTGGAAGTGGCAAATAGATTCAAGGGATTAGATTGCCTGAAAAACTATGGGCAGAGGTTTGTGACATTGTACAGGAGGCAGGGATCAAGACCATCTCCAAAAAAAGAAATGTAAAAAGGCAAAATGATTGTCTGAGGAGGCCTTACAAATAGCTGAGAAAAGAAGAGAACCTAAAGGCAAAGGAGAAAAGGAAAGATATACCCATTGGAATGCAGAGTTCCAAAGAACAGCAAGGACAGGTAAGAAAGCATTCCTCAGTGATCAGTGCAAAGAAATAGATGAAAACAATAGAATGTGAAAGACTAGAGATCTCTTCAAGAAAATTAGAGATACCAAGGGAACACTTCATGCAAAGATGGGCACAATAAAGGACAGAAATGGTATGGACCTAACATAAGGAGAAGATATTAAGACGAGGTGGCAACAATACACAAAACAACTATACAAAAAAGATCTTCATACCCCAGATAAACAAAATGGTGTGATCATTCACCTAGAGCCAGGCATCCTGAAATGCGAAGACAAGTGGGCCTTAAGAAGCATCACTACAAACAAAGCTAGTGGAGGTGATGGAATTCCAATTGAGCTATTTCAAATCCTAAAAGAGGATGCTGTTAAAGAGCCGCACTCAATATGTCAGCAAATTTGGAAAACTCAGCAGTGTCCATAGGACTGGAAAAGATCAGTTTTCATTCCAATCCCAAAGAAAGGCAATGCCAAGGAATGTTCAAATTATCACACAATTGCACTCATCTCACAGGCTAGCAAAGTAATGCTCAAAATTCTCCAAGTGAGGCTTCAACAGTATGTGAACTGTGAACTTCCAGATGTTCAAGCTGGATTTAGAAAAGGCAGAGGAACCAGAGATCAAATTGCCAACATCCACAGGATCATTGAAAAAGCAAGAGAGTTCCAGAAAAACATCTATTTCTGCTTTATTGATCATGCTAAAGCCTTTGACTATGTGGATCACAATAAACTGTGGAAAATTCTGAAAGAGATGGAAATACCAGACCAACTTACCTGCCTCCTGAGAAACCTGTATGCAGGTCAAGAAGCAACAGTTAGAACTGGACAGGGAACAACAGATGGGTTTCAAATTGGGAAAGGATTACATAAAGGCTGTATATTTTCACCCTGCTTATTTAACTTATATGCAGAGTACATTATGTGAAATACCAGGCTGGATGAAGCACAAGCTGGAATCAAGACTGACAGGAGAAATATCAATAACCTCAGATTTGCAGATGACACCAGTTTTATGGCAGAAAGTGAAGAACTAAAGAGCCTCTTGGTGAAAGTGAAAGAGGAGAGTGAGAAAGTTGGCTTAAAGCTCAACATTCAGAAAACTAAGATCATGGCACCCAGTCCTATCACTTCATGGCAAATAGATGGGTAAACAGTGGAAACAGTGGTTAACTTTATTTTGGGGGGGGGCTCCAAAATAACTGCAAATGGTGACTGCAGCCATGAAATTAAATGACGCTTACTCCTTGGAAGGAAAGTTATGATCAACCTAGACAGCATATTAAAAACAGAGACATTACTTTGCCAATAAAGGTCCATCTAGTCAAGGCTATGGTTTTTCCAGTAGTCATGTATGGATGTGAGAGTTGGACTATAAAGAAAGATGAGGGCTGAAGAACTGATGTTTTTGAACTGTGGTGTTGGAGAAGACTCCTGAGAGTCCCTTGGACTGCAAGGAGATCCAACCAGTCAATCCTAAAGAAAATAGGTCCTGAACTTCATTGGAAGGACTGATGCTGAAGTTGAAACTCCAATACTTTGGCCATCTGATGAGAAGAACTGACTCAGTGGAAAAGACTCTGATGCTGGGAAAGACCGAAGGCAGGAGGAGAAGGGGACAACAGAGGACAAGATCGCTGGATGGCATCACCAACTCGATGGACATGAGTTTGAGGAAGCTCCAGAAATTGGTGATGAACAGGGAAGCCTGGCATGCTGCAGTCCATGGGGCTGCAAAGAGTCGGATAGGACTGAGCAACTGAACTGAACTGAATGAGATTGGTCACCTACAGAATAAACAGAGAACTGGGTGGTAAGGACAAAGAAAATGTGAGAAAGAAAATCATACTTCTTTGAATAAATCTTTTTTGCACAGATGTGATTGCTGGTAATATGTCAATGTTTCACATGTTCAATAAATAAATAAAATCCATAAAGACAGAAAACTTCTCCATATTGAATACAAATAGAAACAAATAAATAATACTTTTAAGTGAACAAAATACTTCACAGAATGGGGAGGGGAAAAAAAGAACTAATCCAAGAAACTTGTGATCACAGTATTTGGACTATATGCGCTTAGGCTAAAACCATGACAAAAAATGTAAACAAATATTAAAGTCTGGTTTTTCAGAGATATTGATTAGCAATTCTGAAACTTTTTGTAAATCCTATGATTGAAGAAATAAGTAAATATTATTCCCATCAAAAACCTAACAAATATTCCCTTGGTCCTGGTAATACTACATTGAGGATCTATTTTATAAAATAAACCTGAACAAAGAAAAACTTTATATAAAAATGTGTTAATAGCAGCACTATCTTTTTAAGTAACAATAAGAGACTGGAAATAACCTAAATGTCTAACCCTCAGAAAACCGTTAAGTACCTCCAAAGTTATTAAAACAGTGCTTACCAATACTTTTGAAATGATGTTGAATGATTCTCTTTTAAGGATTCTGGCAGTGGATTAGACAAGTTACTTTTCATATTACCAAAGGTAAAATAGTAATTTTACATTGGTAAACTTGGATGACACCACCTTAACCAAATAATCAAAGTTAACCTAGCCAGTTATAGAAATAATCAGCAGCATATGCTTCTTGATGCACTTAACATCACTTCAGTGATATTCCTACCAAAAGTAGGAATCATAAAGAAACAGCAGACAAATTCAGACTGAGGGTCATTCCACATAATAACTGGTGCGTACTTTTAAAAAATATCAGTTACTTCATGCAAATAGAGGGAGAAAAAGAGGGAGATAGTGACAGATTTCCTCCTCTTGGGCTCTAAAATCACTGCAGATAGTGAATGCAGCCATGAAATTGAAGACGTTTGCTTCTTGGCAGGAAGGTTATAACAAACCTAGATAGTGTGTTGAAAAGGAGAGACATTACTCCTCTGACAAAGGTCTGTATAGTCAAGGCTATGGTCTTCCCGGTGGTCACATACGGCTGTGAGAGCTGGACCGTAAAGAAGGTGGAGCACCAAAGAATTGATACCTTTGAACTGTGGTGCTGGAGGAGACTCCTAAGAATCCCTTGGACAGCAAGGAGATCAAACTAGTCAATCTTAAGAGAAATCAACCCTGAATATTCGTTGGCAGGACTGATGCTGAAGCTGAAACTCCAGTATTTTGGTCATCTGATGGGAACAACTGACTCATTGGAAAAGTCCCTGATGCTTGGAAAGATTGAGGGCAGAAGGATAAGAGGATATTGGAGGACTAGATGGCTGGATGGCATCACCAATGCAATGAACATGAACTTGGGCAAACTTCGGGAGATGGTGAGGGACACAGAGGCCTGGCATGCTGCAGTCCATGGGGTCGCAAAGTCGGACACAACTGGGCGACTGAACAACTTTTTAGAAATATCAATGCTATGAGATACAGAGACTCAGAAACTTTCAGATTCACTAGAAAGACAGTACAACTAAATCCAATGCATGATCTTGGATTTTCCTTTGTAAAGGACAATAAGGGAAAATTGACAAAAATCTCAGTAAAATCTAGAGAGGAGAGAATAGTATTGTGTGTAACATTGATAGTCTTACTGTGATTATATAAGATAAATCTTTGCAGAAAAAACACCCTCAAGTATTTAAGGTTAAAGCAGCATCATGTGTAACTCTCAAAAAAAAAAAAAAAGGTGTTCAGGAATTCCTTGTTTATTCTTGTAGATTTTTTTGTAAATCTGAAATTAAGTCAAAGTGAAAAAGGTATGTAATTATCTATTGATCCAGTTCACCACAAGCACTCAATCCCTTGAGTGCCTGTTGTTCAAATAATCTGAGCATTCTTCTTCTTCACCAATGTCCAGAAATAGCTGAAATGTTAGATAAAAACTTAAAACAAAAAAGAAGCTGATTTATTTAATTTGAAACTAAAATGACCAATTGTCCCAATTTGTCTAAGACCATCCAGGTTAAAACACTGAAAAGTTACACATCCTGGGAAATTCCTCAATCCAACGCAAACCAGGACAGTTGGCCACCTTATTTCAAACTAACCAAAAAGGCAATTTTATTTTATATAGGAAAAGACAGTGTTCTCTTTTCAGTCTACTTTGGCTAGTACCTCTCAACCATTTTTTTCAAGACGTGTCTGCACT
This sequence comes from Ovis aries, assembly GCF_016772045.2. NCBI lineage: Eukaryota > Metazoa > Chordata > Mammalia > Artiodactyla > Bovidae > Ovis > Ovis aries. The sequence continues at coordinate 34,919,530 of NC_056068.1, forward strand.
CACTTATACACAGTAAACTATGATATAAATTCAAATACCTTTGGTGGGGAGCAAATTGGCAGCTATGTTTAGAAACTAAAACCTTCTCATAAAACTTGAGAAAAATTCTATTCCTAGGAATTAATCTTAGGGAAATCATCACAGATGCCCCAAAATGCATGAACAAATGGATAGTTATCACAATTTTATTTATCACAGCAAAAAAAAAAAAAAAAGTCTAAACCTGGAAAAATGGCTATAAAAATTATGCTATCACACAACTGCATACTAAGTTGTCATTTTTTAAATGATGATTTTGAGACATGGCTTTGGAAATTTTTCATGAACTATCACTAAATTTTACAACATAGAATTTCACAAAGTCATTTATATAGTATAAAGCCATTTAAAACATATATAGATATGAATTTTTATATATATGTAAACTAAAAATGGGACAGACACTATTTATACACTGTATGCTATATATATGCATAATACTAAATACACAAAGGATTTCCAAACTTGCATAACACAATGCATAATTTGTGTCTACTTCTGGATGGTACAATTACATGTAACTTCCACTTCACTCTTCATATGTATCCATATTTTTAATTTTCAAGAATGAACATTATTTTACACTTAAGCACAATTTTAAAAAGACTTCTAATTACATGCAATGTGATTACTAGTAGAGATCAGCTGCCACAGCTTTTCAAGAAATCGAGTTCATTATTTTACAGTGACATTTTATGTGAAAAGCCAAGATGGTAAAACTATCCATGCAAACATAATGGCAAATAAAAGCTAAAAGGGAATAAACTGATATAAATTTCTTGAACCATACATCCCATTTCAAGTAGGTTGTCTTACCTCCCAGCTATCTGGCTCTAAGAATTCCTTTTTTTCTGTAGCTTTTAAAAATTCCTCTAGCGTCACCAATCGGTCTTTGTTAGTATCAACCTGATTAAAGGAAAAGGTATATGTAAAGTAAAATAACTCTTTCTCATTATTTAGACACTAGAAATTCTTCTAATAGATGCTGCTATATAAACATACAGCAATTAGCATTAGCCTAACATCCATAGAAGCTGAGGGAAAAAAAACAAAGCAACACTCAATACCATACTAGAATCAGAAAATAGATAACTTTCTCTTCCTTATAATGCAAATTTGAAAATACCTGAAATCCCCAAAGATCACCAAGTTTGAGTCTGCAGATATGACTGATTAGACTAATATTATTTTCCTTCCTCTTTTTTCCTTTTGAAGCTAAGGGCTTGGGCAACAATCTTTCCAGCAAGAGGACTTTTTTAGGCAAGAATAAAGGAGTTTAAGTTAAATACTCACAGCATTTTTTTCCTAAAAACAAACAACTAGCTAAATCAAAGATGAAGTTGACAACCTTTCTAAATCCTTTTCAGTGGCTCTTATAGACTATGGCAAATTCAGTTACAAAATTGAACTCTATGATGGCCAAAGAAATTCATTTGTTATGTAAGATGCCAGCACTCAACAGAAATCCTAGTTTACCATGAAAAGCTCAAATATCAGGTGAAAATCACTGAAGCAATGCAGTGGGCTTGGGGAATTCCCTGGTGGTCTAGCAGTTAGGACTCCACACTTTCACTGCTAAGGGTCTGGGTTCAAGCCATGGTCAGGGAACTAAGATCCCACAAGCTAATCACACAAGCTGTGTAGTACAGACAAAAACAAAAACCGTGGGCTTAAGTTATCCTGTCTATGATGGCTCTTTCAGAGTTTTTAGCTTAATAACATGAACAAGAAATAAATATTTGTTGTTATAAACCATTAAGGCATTGAGTTTTTAATTTCTTAGCAAAAATTAATTTTTTACTTCTAAAGAATGTTTTATAGCATTCTTTTATATGCAGAGCATCTTAATCTTTAAACATTTTAAAGTAGTTACAAAATAATTTTATTTACACTAAGGGAATCTACTGACAATTATGAATCAATAATGCAAAGTACAATTGTATATCTATTCTGTATATTTGTTTTCCATTTAAAAATAAGATTTATTGCAAGAACTTGAATAATCCGCAGAAAGTAACAGGTAAACATTTCAAACATACCTCATTCATTACATGTTCCCTCATTCTAAGCCTTTCTTCCTCCATTTCTACCATATCATCCTCTTCATTTTTGGGGTCATATACTTTCTCCAACTAAAAAGAAAATTTTAAAACCAACATAAAAGAAAGGAAGGTAATAGAAGGAAAAAAGAGAGAGCAAAGCCACTGAATACTTAATGAACTCATTTACCTCTTTAGTAAATAGGGCTTCTAATTCTTGTTCATCTAGGAAGCCATCACTATTGACATCTAAAGTTTAAAAGTTACAAACGCAAAAACTGATTTTAATGCCTTAGAAAATAGACAGTTAAAGTATAACTAATTACAAATGGTTTGCAAAAATATTACTTCGATAAAGCATCAACATGCTACAGAAAAAGGTTTCTTTCTTTTTGTGAAGCCTCCGATCAGTCCAACTGATAACAATTCACTACTTACTCATAATTCACCATAGTTATTGAGAAAAATATATGTTAACCAATTTTTGCCAAAATATAAAGCAATGTACTTTAAGACTATATTTTAATATTACAGCCTAATGTCTGTTAGATGCCACCTAGCTAGTCACAGAAATACCTTCACTTTACAGAGAAACTTGCAGTAAGTCATATGATGATTCAAAAATAAAAGCAAGTATAAAGACAGCTACTGCTATTTTATACTGCAGACCAGTAATAAAGACTATAATACTACCCTTGAGAAAAACTCTAAATATTTACTACCAATAGGACTCAATTAGAAAAGTTTAGCAGAAATCAATTAAGACTAAAGCATCTATTATTTTTCAGACAGAAGCTATTAATATTAATATTTGTATCAACTCTGTTACCATGTAATTTGAAAAATGTCTTGGGGTCGAAGTCATTAGGATCCAATCCATCAGCCTCTTCCCACACTTCTTTAAGCTGGTCTTTGCTTCCCTGTGAATCAATTAAAAAAAACACACACATAAGACAAACTGTAATCCATATATAGAGACTCAGATGCAAAATTGAAAAACTATAAAAAATTAACTCAAGATTTTAAGAACTAATAACATGATAAAATTCTATCTGGCACAAAGAAGTATCTTCATTTAATTGTGATTTTATATATATTTTGTTTTGTTTTAACTAATTAATTTATTCTTAATTGAAGGATAATTGCTTTACAAAATTGTGTTGGTTTTTGCCATACATCAACATGAATCAGCCATAGGTAAATTCACAGTCCTTACTGGATGATTAACTTTAGGATGATTTTCATGCTTTTTCTTCATTTCTGCAAATTTCGATTCTTCTTCTTTTCTCTTTTCTTCACTCAGTGTTTTTAAATATTCTCTCCTTTCATGTTCCTTCATCATTTCATACTTTTTAAATTCTTCATGTCGAGCCTTATCATAGTGTTCCAGATCACTTGTAGCCTATAAAGCAATATTTAAATTAAATAAGAAGATGCGCTTAAAAATATAAATAAAAGCTTCTTCCATATAGCACACTGTCTAACAGAAGGTAGCATAGGAGGGCTAAAACATACTCAACTTTTGTTTTAAATTCTACCCTTCTAATTTAGTCATTTATTGTCAGAGATGGGCTTCCCAGGCAGTTCAGTGGTAAAGAATCCATCTGCTGATGTAGGAGACGCAGGTTCATGCTCTGGGAAGATCCCCTGGAGAAGAAAACGTCAACCCACTCCAGTATTCTTGCCTGGGAAATCCCATGGACAGAGGAGACTGGAGGGCTACAGTCCATAGGCTCAAAAAGGAGTTGGACATGACTTAGCAACTAAAGCAATCAACACTATCAGAGGTGTAGGCATTCAAAGAAGCTAGAAGTTCAAAGCTAGTTTCAACCTTAGGAAGTTCCGCATAAGCAAGTAATATATAAACTTACTTTAAAAAGAAGAAAAAGGAAGAGACTGTATCAAATCTGTACCATATAGAGAACTAGAATCATTTCTAACAACTTAACTAAACGCAAGAATACCCAGACTAGAACATCTAGTCTGCTAACTCCATACAGTACAACACCGGAGGTCTATGAACTGCTATCTAAAATTCCTGAGGCCAGATGTATTTCAAAATCTTCAAGATTTTAGAAAAGATATATGGCATATATGCAATATTTTATAACACCCTTGAAGAGTATAAATAGATTAGCACTTCCTTATCAAAATCTAGGAGTACTCATATTAAGTAAGCTAGGAAAAAAACTATAAATAGCCTTACTAGAATTCAAGCCAGGTTTCCATTTTTATAGTATGTTGGATTTTGGAATTGTTGGCAAGGGATTACAGATCTGTATGTCCACATTATTATCTGTCCTAATAAGAGTTACACTCTCTCCCTTTAAAGATATACAAAAGTTATACCACCATTTCATGGAATTTGTCAAATTACAAAATCTCAAATGTACAATAAAAATAATACATTTTGACAATTATTCTCACCGCTTTGATTAGCATATCTAAATCTGTAGATTCAAACTTGTTAGGATTCAGGTGGTTTAGATGATCAAATTGTTTGAGAAGAGCATGGTGGTCTATACCTGTATCTGAAAGAAAATGAGAAAACTGTAAACAATAAGTTACTAGAAGTTAGAATCATAAATTAATATAAATGATACATAAGAATAAAAATTCATATTTTATAAGAAAATTCCGCATTTTAGATTAAAGGTTAATTATTTTTTTAAGAATATTGTATACATTGTTATTCTAGGCAAAGATAATATCCTTGAATCTGGAATGGAATACAATTTAATGTGTGCATTTTAATGTTATTTCGAGAAAGACTAGTTGACTCAGTGTAACTTACAGTAAAAACTTTTTTCTTCTTAATTTATTTTTTATTGAAGGATAATTGCTTTATAGAATTTTGTTGTTTTCTGTCAAACTTCAACATGAATCAGACATAGGAATACATATATCCCCCCCTTTTGAACCTCCCTCCCATCTCCCTTCCCATCCCACCTCTCTAGGTTGATACAGAGCCCCTGTTTGACTTTCCTGAGCCATACAGCAAATTCCCATTGGCTATCTATTTTACCTATGGTAATGTAAGTTTCCATGTTATACTTTCCATACATCTCACCCTCTCTTCCCCTCTCCCCATGTCCCAAATATCCATCAACAGGGTTCTGGTAAATAAATTTTATGATATATCTATATAATGGAAATATATGCGGCTGCTAAAAAAAAAAAAAAGATGGTCTCTGCATATTAATACAGAAAGATCTCCAAAATTATTAAAGGAAAAATACATGGCAGAAAATGTATATTGCATATATCTTTTGCATAAAATGAGAGGAAAAATGTGAACTTCTATTTGTATTTGCTTATGTATGAGTAAAGACACTCAGGAAGGATGGTATTAGGGGGCAGTGGAAACTAATAATGTACAAAACTATCCAGGAACTTTCTATACTCTTGTTTTAAGCCATATGAATCTATTGCCTACCTTAAAAATTACACCCCCTCCAATCCCTATGGCTCAGCTGGTAAAGAATCCACCCACAATGCAGGAGACTTGGGTTCGATCCCTGGGTTGGGAAGATCCCTGGAGAAGGGAAAGGCTACCCACTCAAGTATTCTGGCCTGGAGAACTCCATGGCTGGTATAGTCCATGGGTCACAAACAGTCAGAAACAATTGAGCAACTTTCATTTTCAAACTAAGCCCTTCTTCAAATTATCAGAAATTTTAACTCATAAATTGTGAATCAAGGAGAAAATATGTATAACTTTTCTAAGGATATAAGACAGTTTACTTTAGGTAATGAAATCTAGCCCCTGTTTTGGAATAAAGAAAACATTGCCAAGATTAAGGAGATGGAAGTTGTCTAAATGCAAAGAAATCTCAAACCACCTTAGGCCTGGCTTCAAGGACAGAACTGCCTCGTGTGTCTGACTACATGAAGTAGGATGGTATGAGTTAATTTACCTCTCACTGATGTCCTTAGGATAATGAGCAGAGAGTTCACCCTCTACACTGAAGTGAAGTGAAGAAGTGAAGTGAAGTCGCTCAGTCATGTCTGACTCTTTGCGACCCCATGGACTGTAGCCTACCAGGCTTCTCCATCCACGGGATTTTCCAGGCAAGAGTATTGGAGTGGGTTGCCATTTCCTTCCCCAGAGGATCTTCCTGACCCAGGCATCGAACCCGGTCTCCCACCTTGTAGGAAGATGCTTTACCACCTGAGCCACAAGGGGTCCCCAACCTCCAGGACATAATGCCTGATGATCTGAGGTGGAATGAATGAATGAATGAAAGCCGCTCAGTCCTGTCCAACTCTTTATAACCCCACGGACTATAGAGCCCATGGAATTCTCCAGGCCAGAATACTGGAGTGGGTAGCCTTTCATTTCTCCAGGGATCTGAGGTGGAGGCAATGTAATAATAACAGAAATATGGTATACAGTAAATGCAATGCACTTGAATCATCCTGAAACCATCCCCACCACCACCAGTCTATGGAAAAATTGTCTTCCACGAAACTGGTCCTTGGTACCAAAAAGTTTGGGAACCACTGCTCTACACAATTTCTCCAATATGATCCATTGACCAGAGGTACATGTTTAAAATGCATATTACTTATCCCCAGAATCAGCATATATAGAGGTGAGATTCAGTAATTTGTATTTTTAAACTAGCTCCCCAGGTGATTTTTATGCAACTGGAGTTTATACTCTGTCCTTAGTAAATATTCGGATATTTACTGATGACAATGAACCGCCCAGATAACCAACCTATACAGGCATATTATACAGGAGCCAGCTGGAAGGGTATCTCACTTGCCAAATCTGGCCCCTGGGTTTTGATTCATAATTAGAAAGGCCATTCCAAGACAATAAAGGAATTCACTTATGTTGTCAACTTTGCTTTTATGGTTTTATTTTCTACACTTAAACCTTTGATTTACATAAGCACTTATCCTGATATATATGAGATATAAATCCAACTATACCTTTTTCCAAATGGGTATCCAACTCTATTAAGACCACTTATCTCACTAATGAGATACCACCTTTAATACAAACTAAATTCCATATGCATTTAATTTTATTTCCGGAATTTTTATTTTGTTTCACTGGTCCTTCTACTTACATGACAAAATCATAGAGTTCTAATGTCTGATGTTCAGTGATATGTTTTGATATCTAATATATCAAGTTCTTCTTCTTTGTTCTTCCTAAGAGGCATATTGCTTTACTTGCTTGTTTCCCTTTTCATATGAATTTTAAAATTAACTTGGCCAGTACCAGGGGAAAAATGTACATCTTTTTTATTTGCTGCTGCTAAGTCGCTTCAGTCATGTCCAACTCTGTGCGACCCCACAGACGGCAGCCCAGCAGGCTCCACCATCCCTGGGATTCTCCAGGCAAGAACACTGGAGTGGGTTGCCATTTCCTTCTCCAATGCATGAAAGTGAAAAGTGAAAGTAAAGTCGCTCAGTCATGTCTGACTCTTAGCGACCCCATGGACTGCAGCCTACCAGGCTCCTCCGTCCATGGGATTTTCCAGGCAAGAGTACTGGAGTGGGGTGCCATTGCCTTCTCCGATCTTTTTTATTTGGATCATGTTAAATTTATAAATTAACCTAGGAAGAATTGACATGTTTATAATGCTGAGTTTTGTGTCAGAAAAATGCTATGTCTTCCTTGTTTTTTCAAGTCTACTTTTGTGTCTTTCAGAAACATTTTCAAGTTTTTATCTGTCTTTCACATCTCTTAATAGGTTTATTTTGGGTATTTTGTTTTTGTTGGTATTGTGAATAGTTTTCTCTTCCACTACATCTCCTAACTGGCTGTTGTTTGCACATACGAAAAAACATTGATTTCTATATATTGCTTGTGTGCATGCTAAGTTGTTTCAGTTGGATCTGACTCTTTGAGACCCTATGGACCATAGACCACCAGGCTTCTCTGTTCATGGGATTCTCCAGGCAAGAATACTGGACTGGGTTGCCATTTCTTCCTCCAGGGTATCTTCCCTACACAGGGATTAAATCTGTGTCTGTTACATCTCCTGCATTGGCAGGAGGGTTCTTTACAATTAGCACCACCTGGGAAGCCCTCTGTATATTGTTTACCTTGCTGAATTTTCCTGTTGTATATACTAAGTTTTTCAGACAGTTATTGAGTTTTCTAAGTGCCTATTATCTGCAAATAGAGATTATTTTATTGTCTACTTTCTATTTACTTTACCTCCAATTTTTTCATTTGTATAATTGCTTTGATTAGTACCTCCAAAACAATATTAATTAGTAGCTGACACAGCGAGCATTGTTTTGTTTCTGATTTTAGTTAAAATACATATTTGTGTTTCTCCAATAAGTATGTGTAGCTGAGCTGGACATATGTGATCATGTTACAGAAGTATCTATTGATTACTATTTTATGGCTTTAAAAAAATTAATTAGATGTGTTAATTCTTGTCAAATGCCTTTTCTGAATATATGGAGGTGATCGTATGAACTTTCTTTGAGATAGCTTCACATTTCAAAAACTCTGCTTCTTAGCTGTGTAATCTCCTCATAGTCTAAAATTAGAATATGGGAGGATAAATAGGCAGAGCCAGAGGAGTTTTAGGGCAGTGAAACTACTCTGTATGATACTATGATGGTAGATACATGTCATCATAAATTTACCTGGACCCATAAACTGTACAACACCAAGAGTGAAATATAAACTATGGATCTGGAGCTATCATGATGTGTCAGTGTAGGTTCATCAGTTGTTGGGAGATGTTGGTATTGGGGTAGGCTGTGAACGTTTGGGGACAGGGAGTATATGGGAAATATCCATATCTTCCCCTCAGTCTTGCTATGAACCTTATATTCTACCAAAAATAATTATCTTAATTTTTTTTAAAAAATTGAGGAGAATTCCCTAGTGGTCCAGTGTTTTAGAGTCCACACTTTCAATGCAGGGAGCCCAAGTTCGATCCTTGGTCAGGGAACTAGATCCCACGTGCCGCAATGAAATTCAAAGATACCCCATGCCACAACTGAGACCAGGCACAGCCAAAGAAATGCATAAATTGATAAATACAATTTTTTAAAAAATACAAACTTGAAAGATTTATCCCAATTAATTATTTGTCCTTTGACTTTGCAAGTTCTTTTGTCACCAAAAAATTTTTTCTTCCTGTATCTACACATATAATAATTTATAATATTAGATTTCCTAAAAAGTTAATCTTGCATTCCTAAAATAAATCCACTTGCTATGACAGAGTATTCTTTTAGTATCTAATAATTTTGGTTTTGGCATCAATACATGATAAGAGTGTGGAAGTTTCCTTCTTCATCTATGCTCTGGAATACTTTAAGTAGCACTGACAATCTGCCCTCTAATGGTTTAGTGGAATTGCCTTTGGTATTGTCTGAATCTGGTGTTTTTGTGGAGCTAGCTCTGACAATTTTTCTATTTCATCTATGGAAATTGTTCTAATTAGTTTCTCTCCCCTTCTTTCTTTTGGTCTTCTTTGATGTTATTTTTCCTCTTTAAAGCAATGGCTTAATTTATTATTTTTCATTCTTTCTTTTTTGATATAATTTTTTAAGGACAATCATTTTGATTTTTGAATGACATTTTAAAAATTAAGAGAAGCCAAATCAATTCTAACATTAAATTTTGACTAAAGGAACATGGTCTCTAAACTGACCTCAAAACCAAATGTTGGAATTTTCTGACCTTTTCTTTAGCACTTACCTTGAAAAGAATCTAATTTAGCTTTAATCAGCATTCTTAACCTTGCCACTTCTTGCCTTTTCAGTTCATCAAGTTTTGTCCTCACGTGGTGACTTACTAAATCCAGTTCTTTGCTTAGCCTCCCACTCTGTTAACAAAAATGATAAATTAATGTTATCTATTCCATTTCACTTTTAGATAAGATACAATATATCTAAAATAGGGTTATGATAACATAGTGATAAATGCTTTGACTAATTGAGATAAATTTGATATGACAAACAATATTTCTTTCAGAAGAAATTCAGTTTGTAACTCTAAATTAAGGCATCTAAAAGCCATAATTAAAGCAAAAACAAGAAACTCAAAAAGTAACTTAAATTGTAAAATGGTACAGCCACTTTGGAAAACAATTTGATAATTCCTCAAAAAGTTAAACACTGAGTTACCATATGATCCTGCAAATCCATTCCTAGATATATACCTAAAGAATAGAAACATATGTTCACATAAAGTCTTAAATATGAATGTTCACAGCAGCATTTTTCACACTAGCCAAAAAAGTAGAAATAACCCAAATGTCCATCAACTGATAAACTGATAAAATATGGAATAGCCACATAATGGAATATACCAATACATGCTACAATATGCTGAACACTGAAACCACTATGCTAAGTCAAAGGAGCCAGGCAAAAAAGGCCAAATTTTATATAATTCCACTCATATGAAATGTCCAGAACAGGCAAAACCACAGAGATAGAAAGTAGATTAATGTTGGCCAGGGGCTGAGGAGAGGAAAGAGGGAGAGGTTGCTTAATGGATACAGGGTTTCATTTTAGAGGAAACAAAATTGTTCTAAAATTAGATAGTAGTGATGGTTATATAACTCTGTACATGTATCAAAACCACGGCATTGTACACTTTAAAGTGGAAAATTTTATGGCATGTTAATTATATTTTGATAAGCTTTTTAAAGTAACATAGCTTCTTTAAGCTTTAGTCATTCCATATATTAAAAACTTATTAGAATTCATCTTTTTTAGGTTGTCTCCTTTGATTACTTTTTTCATAGATGAATATATACATGCTTCAAAATTTAAGAAACAAAATAGTTAGTGGTTTACTTTCTCTTGTTATAAATGCATTTGCAATCATAAACTGCAAGTCTAACTAGCAATCAGGCACACAAACCCTTCAGGATTGAGTCAAGGGGGCCTGCTGAGGAAAGGAAGGTAAAGAAACTCCACAAGGGAGACCAAGAAAGAATGTTCAGCGTGGGGAAAGGGGACCAAGAGCATAGTCTGTTACAGAAGCAAAAAGAGTAGTATATATCAAGGAGAGACGGTCACTATTATTGATAAAACAATAGTTCTCAAGGAGAAGCACCAACGTCACTTGGGAACCTCAGAGCCGCAGGCCCTAGACTTACTGAATCATAAAGTCGGGAGGTGGAGCCCAGAAATCCGTTTTAACAATTTAAAATTTTGAGAACCACTGAGATAAAGTAAAGGAGTCCGGTAAGAAAAGGAATAGAATGTGTGCATTAGACCTGGCAATTAAGAAGTCATGACATCCTTCACAAAAGCACACTCAGGGAGGTGGCCCAGGCAATGTCATGATCCTCCCAGTTAGCAATGCTTGGTAAGGGAAGAAAGGTAGTATGAGTCTCCTTTCAAAACACTTAGCTGAAAAGGAAAGGACAACTTCTAACTTTTTTTCCAGTTTTTCCTGAGAAAAGAGGAATTGCCTGGCTGTTTGTAATGATTCTGTTGGGTTGGGTTTTGTTGTCTAGTTTTACTCTTTTCTTTTTCATTAAATAACTGTTTAACTTACTCCATTTTGTCTCTGCCTCTTACCCGATATAACCCCATAAAGAAAAGGACCTGACTGTGAAAGGAGTTATAAAAGTATTCCCATACCAAATAAGACAAGCTAGTTGCCTTCTTTTCCCTGGTTATCTCTATATAGTAACTCCCATTATCCACATTTTTGTTAGCCCTCAAATAATGCTCTTAGTCCTAACTGAAGTATTATAGATAAGAGACACTGAAAGCTCTATATTAGATATCATTCATCCCAGGAAATTAGTTCCATAGCTCAAATAAATTTTTCAAGGAAACACAGGATTATTCAGGGAATTGTGGGTATTATCTAAGGGAAATAAGTCAGGCAGAGAAAGAAAAAATGCTGCCTGACATATGTGGAATCTAAAAAAACAGAACAAACCAACTAGACCCAACGAAAAACAGACATATACAGAGAATAAATTGGTGGTTGCCAGAGTGGAGGGAGGTTGGGGAAGAAATGAAATGGGTGAAGGGGATCAAGAGGTACAAACTCCCAGATATAAAATAAATAAGCCATTATAGTATATAATATACTATATGGGGTGTGCAGTCAATAATATTGTATTAATTTTGTGTGGTGACAGATGGTTACTAGACCTATTGTGGTCATTATTTCCCAAAGTATACAAATGTCAAATCACCATGTCCTAAACATTAAGCTAATATAATACCATATGTCAAATATATGTCCATTAAAAAAAAAAGTAATTCTAAAATAAAATAAAGATAATTCAAGAGAATTATTGGCATAAGGCTGTTACCATTCTCCCAGAAAAGTTCACAGCTTCCAAGAGGAAAGCTGTGAACTAAAAGCCACACACAGACTCTGATAGTAGCCACAACCTTACGTAGGTCAGACTTTCAAAAGGGGCCCAGACCAGGGACAGAAACTAAAATAAGAAGGATGCTTGATCCAGAATGTTTCCTTCAAATGAAGTTCTCTAATTCCGATTCTAGAAACAGCTGAGATAATTTTTTAGGAAAGTTAAAAACAGATAAAAAATAACATTTAAAAGCCAATAAAACTATCTTGAGAGAGATAACTGAAAGTTTAAAATTAAATCATTGGATTTTTTTTTTTTTTTTTTTTACTTCTGACTCTAAGATAAACCAAATTAAATGGATTCATTACCCTTCAAGGATGGGCTTCCCTAGTGGCTCAGATGGTAAAGAATCTCCCTGCAAGGCAAGAGACCTGGGTTCAGTCCCTGGATCAGGAAGATCCCGTGGAGAAGGAATGGCAATCCACTCCAGTATTCTTGCCTGGAGAGCCCCATGAACAGAGGAGTCTGGTGGGCTGTTGTTCATGGGGTCACAAAGAGTCGGACACAACTGAGAGACTACACTTTCACTTTCACCCTTCAAGGATGGGCTTGAAAAGAATCTCTCATGTCAGATCTTGTTTTTTACAACCTCTTTTCTTTATTATGAGTACTAAGGAGAGGTCTAGGACTAAGATAATGTCTAATAAATGGGTTTCTTAGGACAGAGGCAAATTAAACCTCCCCTATTGAGATAAGATATGGGCCATTACATCTTCTATTAATCTGGATCTGATTAAACACCAGAACCAAACTTATTCTAAACCTTTGAATAGCTTCCTGCTGGCCTCCCATCATGTTTCGAGTCTCTTACCATAATGTACAAGACCCTCTGTCATCTAGCCCATGATTCCTTCCAACCTCATCTTTAGGCAAATCATGGCCTCCACTTCCCAGGCTAGCTTCCAGAAACATTTCCTACTCCTAGGTTCCTATATATCTCCTGCACCTTGGCCTGGAATGCCTCCCAGTCTTTCTCCTTTTCTCAGCCACATCTTTAAGCAATAGTCATAATCTCTAAGAAGATGACCCATCTTCCCTCACTGCTTTATACTGAATTAGGTGTCCAATCTTATATCTCCAAAATGCCTTATACACTTATCGTATATTCATTGTAGTAATCTTTTTCTTGGTATTAGTCTCCCTTGAGTTCTTTAAGGGCTACAAATGAGACCTATCTTTGTAATCCCAATACTTAGCTCAGTGTCTGGCATGCTTAAATATTTCTCAAACAATTATTTAATTACATTTACCTTTATTTCCTCTATGTCTGCTTTCTGGAGCTTTTCTCTGAAATGACTATCTGTTTCCAGCACATCAATCACTTGCTTGAGGTATTCATCGTAATAAAGTCCAGTATCCTTCAAATTAAGAAACAAACAATAACTCTTCTGAAAGTTTTTCCTTCCCTGTATCTAAAGATCTCAATCCTAAAAAACAAAACAAACAAAAAAAGGTCTAGAAAAATGGTATTGAGACAAACCTACTTTGACAGTTTGGGCAGTCAAAGTTAAAAAACTATTTTTCAAATGAAGAACGTTGTATCAGAACCAATGTCAAGTTTTTCCTATGTAAAAGCCAATTTTCTATATTGCTTAGACAATGTAGACTTAACCAATAATATTAAAATTATTGACTTTACCCCATTATCACCTGTCTCCTTCACTGTTATCTGTCTCTTCTCTGAATATAATGTTCTCTTGGCTGGTTATCTCCATCTTGGAAATGTATTATAGTTAATTCTCTTATATACTATCTAATATACTAGTTATATATATCTAGTATAACTACATTAAATAAATTTTGTCTAATATTAAACAACAACATATACTTATTCATTATACTTTTTACTACTTTTTGAAAAATAGTTCCTAAATTTCCAATTTTATAAGTAATAAATTTATTTAAAATTCTTCCCACAAGGTTATCTTTGTCATTTCACTTACTGGTGGTTCTATCTTTGCACTGTCCACAGGCTGAGCAGCTTTTACTTTTGTCTTGTCTATGTCTATAGGCACAGCTTCAAGAGCAGTAAGTGCACATGTAACCAAGAAAAAACAACACTGTGGAAGGATAGTCCTCCACTTCATCTGAAATAAAGGTACAATTATATTAAGGTTCTGAAAAAACATTTCCAAACTATATATATATATATATATATATATATATATATATATATACCACATTACCACATTAATACCACATTAATAATACCACAATTAGTAATGTAATATACTCAATTTTAGGGAACTTAATTCTAGGAATTCTAGAATTCTAAGAAAGGGGTTAAGAATAGATTATAACACCAAAAATAATGCTTAAAGTAGATCACTAAGGAAAATCAGGAAAGAAATGCTTTTCCTCTAAGATTAAAACGACAAGTAAACAAAATTTTAAAGTTTAAACTGCTTATATAAGAAAACATTTGGTTAATTTAAAAAGCTTCAAATAAAGATGGTAATGAGGAACTCAATTAAAAAAAAAATAGCCCAAGTTTAAGAAAGGGAGAAGGGAAAACTATATATTTTTTCTCAATTAAAATACTAAAGAGCCAAAATTATTTCTGGATATGATATTTAAATTAGCTTTGATCTAATTTTGAAAGTAATTTGCTCTATGAACATAAATTGATTTAAAAAGACAAATAACTGGCTACAAATATTCTCTTAACCTTACCAGACATTATTTTATCATAGCCAATGTTGTTCATTATTCAGTCATTAAATCATGTCCAACTCTTTGCGACCCCAGCAGCATGCCAGGTTTCCCTGTCCTTCATATCTCCTGGAGTTTGATCAAACTCATGTCCATTAAGTCGGTGATGCCATCCAACCATCTCATCCTCTGTTGCCCTCTTCTCCTCCCATATATGACAAAGTTCTTTTTGGTCAACAATTTTTCAAATAAATAGGTCAATAAAATATCAAGCAGGATGCAACAGGGTTGAAGCAAAAGAGTAACAAGTAGTGCTGGTTGCACAATATTACTCAAATCTTGGGGATCCCTGGTGTTCCAGTAGTTAAGAATCCGCCTTGCAAGGCAGGAGACATCAGTTCAATCCCTGGTCCAGGAAGATCCCACATGCCACTGGGCAACTAAGCCGATGTGCCACAACTACTGAGCCCAGGTGCTGCAACGACTGAAGCCTGTATGCCTAGAGCCTGTGCCCCGCAACCAGACAGCCCCAACAGTGAGAAGTCCAAGCACAGCTAGAGAGCAACCCCTGCCCTCCACAGACAGAGAAAGCCTGCACATAGCAACCAAGAGCCAGTGCAGCCAAAAATAGATAAATAAATCTTTTTTAAAAAATTGTTCAAATCTTGCTTATTAATTTTCTACTTCATAAGGATATTTGTAGCTCCAGAGGATCTACTATAAGAACTAGAATGAATGAAAAGCTCACACTTAATTTATTTGATATACACAGACTGATAATAGGATCCAAGTCAAAAAAAATGGCCTGACCGTCAATCTGGAATATGCATTATTTAATTCAGAGACTTCCAAACTTAACTGGCCATGGACTTTTTTTTAAGTAACATGTCTATCCACAGAACACAGTTTGGAAGGATACACTGCCTCATTTTCACCACAACCCTAGGTAGTATATAGCAGTGACTCATTTTACAGATGAAATTTTTAATGGAAATGATTCACTCTCACAGCATTGTCTTGAATTAACATAATCACTAGAATTCACATTTTAGTGCTATTTCTAGTATATCAAAATTTTTAGCATCATTATTGAGATACAATGCACTTGCCATAAAATTCTCCCATCTAAGGTACAGGATTTGTCTATTCTATAAAGATGCTACTCAAAGTTTAGTTCTCAAACTTAGAGGATAAAATCATCTGGGAGCTTGTTGGAAATGCAAATTCTCAGGTTGCATCCAAGACTTCTAGAGTCAGACTCTCTGGGGTAGGACCCTGGAATCTGATTTAACAAACATTCCAAGTGATCCTTACATATGTATCTCAAGTCCAAGACTCACTCTTCTCTAGGACACTAGTCCTTCAACACGACTGTTGTGAGTAAATGTCACTTATAATGAAATGTTTGGGACATACTGGCTCAATGAAGTTTAATATGTTCCCATCTTCGTAAGACTTTGAGGATTTGTGACGGGCTACTCGGCATTAGGAATCTCTAACAGAAGGATGATTTGTTTTTCCACAGAATCTTTTCCTGGCCGTGAATCACCTCCTCTTCTCACAATGATTTTTTATGATAACAAAGGTTTATTTCTCATTCATGCTTCATGCCCACTATAGGTATATGTTTTGCCTTTGTTCTTTTGAGATATAATTTACATGCTATAAAACTTACCCTTACCAATCACACAATTCAGTGGTTTTTAGTATATTCCCAAGGCTGTACGATTATCAACATAATCCAATTTTAGAACATTTTCATCATGTCAGAAAGAAACCACATACCTATTAGCAGTCACTCCCATTTCCCCTATTCTCTCCGTCTGTGGCAACCGCAAATTTGCTTTCAGTCTATATAGATTTGCCTACTCTGGACATTTTATATAAACGGAATCATATAACATATGGCCTTTTCTGTATCTGGCTTTTTTCGTTTAGCATTATGCTAAATGTTGTAACATGTTGTAACATGAATCAGCACTTCATTTTTTTTTTTACAGCTGAATAGATAGTCTACTGTATGGATATTCTACATTTTGTTTATCAGTCCATCAGTTGATGAAAATTTGGGTTATTTCTGCTTTCTTTTTTTTTTACTAAAGATTACAATAAATGGTCTCCTTTTTTGTTGTTGCTTTAAAATTTTATTTATTTATTTATTGGTCACACTCAGTATTTGCTGCTATAAGTGGGCTTTCTCTAGTTGCAGAGAGTGGGGGCTACTCTTCATTGAGATGCACAGGCTTCTCATTGTGGTGGCTTCCCTTGCTGCAGGGCACAGGTTCTAGGCTCCAGGGCTCAGTAGTTGTGGCTCTCAGGCCCTAGAGCATGGGCTTAGTAGTTGTGGCACACAGGTTTAGTTGCTCCACAGCACGTGGAATCTTCCCAGACCAGGAATCAAGCTCATATCTCCTGTACTGGCAGGCAGATTCTTAGCTACTGCACCACCAGGGAAGTCCTACTTCTACTTTTTTTGGCTAGTATGAATGATACTACTATGAATATTTATGTTCCAGTTACTGTGTTTGACACAACAACTTGAATTCTTTTTGTTGTATATCTAGGCGGAGAATTGCTAGATCAATTCTGTAACTCCATTTATAATTTCTTGAGGAACTGCCAAACTGTTTTCCATGGCAGCTATATCTTTTCCCACTACCACAAGTACTGTACAAGGCCTCCAATTTCTACATCCTCGCGAACACATGCTATTTATTGTCTCTCTTTTATTACAGCCAACCTACTGGGTGTGAAGCAGTATCTTATTGTGAGTTTGATTTGCATTTTATTGGCTACTGATGTTGACCATCTTTTCAAGTATTTATTAGCTATACCTTTTACCTTTTAAAAAATTAATTTAAGAAGTTTGAGTTAGTTTTTTTTTAATTCTGAATTGAAATTTTTGTTTACATTTGCAAGTCCCCTATGCCACTGTAAACAGGCTGACCAATCTAATGACTACTAGACAACACTAGAGTTTTAAGTGTAATCACGACTGAAAGCCCAAGTTAACTGCTCAAGTCAATTTTGATATCTTCTACACATACTTCTGGGGCTTAATTGAGTCTCAATGGCCCCTAACATGGTACACATATAGTTAGAAAATGAACAATTGCTAAAGTGATTTGGGCATGCGTGCTAAGTTGCTTCAGTCATGTCCGACTCTTTGTGACCCTATGGATTGTAGACCACTAGGCTCCTCTGTCCGTGGGATTCTCCAGGCAAGAATACTGGAGTAGGTCGCAATGTCCTCCTCCAGGGACTCTTCCCAACCCAGGGATAGAACCTGCATCTCCTGCAGCTCCTGCACTGCAGCCAGATCCTTTACTGCTAAGCCATCAGGGAAGCTCAAAATGATTTGAATAGTCTCTACAATGTGCATGTGGAAAGTCAGCTCAGTGATATACCTCCATAACTTCATTTTGCAAACCCCACCAGGAACTGTGACTACTATCACTTGATACAGTCAATCCAGAGTTTAAAAGACCCTTTCATACAGACTCCTTCCTCCACCCTGGGTTCATCTCCAATGTTCCTCAGGCTCTCCTTTTCCCACCATATAACACATACATTAATAAACAGTTCTGCTTAGCAACTGGAAGCTATGTTGCATGCTGTTAAATATGCCCTTTTTTATAGTGTTCACCTTTACTTCAATACACAATAGAAGCCTGAGAGTAATAAAAATAAACCTTAGTTAAATACAGTCTTGGAAGTGGAATCGCTTCACCAATTTGTCATTTCTACTCTCTCATTCTTTTTTCAAGTCTATCATAAAATGAAGAGAGTCATGGAGGAACGTGTTTGTGTATATGAAAACGTCTGTGTGCATGCGTCCTGATAGCATCTCAAAGTGACAGTCTCTGAGCATCTGCTCTAAAATAGTGGATGAGTTTATGGTGCATAAACATTTAACTGAGTCCTATGCTTATTATAAATAACAACAGAAACCATCTATTGAGTGTCTACTACGTACTTCCCTGGTGACTCAGCTGGTAAAGAGTCCTCCTGCAAAGTGGGAGACCTGGGTTTGATCCCCGGGTTGGGAAGCTCCCCTGGAGAAAGGAACGGCTACCCACTCCAGTATTCTGGCCTGGAGAATTTCATGGACTGTTATAGTCCATGGGGTCACAAACAGTCAGACACGACTGAGCAACTTTCACACACACACACACACACACACACACTATGTACTAATCAGTATGCTAAATATTTTTTATTACATTAATTCTTACAATGGCCCTGTGAAATAAATACTATTATTCTCATTTTAAAGTACAGGAATCTGAAACATATCAGTCAAAAAATTTGAACTGGGTCACATGGCAGCGAGTGGTAGATCCAGAGTTTGGACCTGGGAATGACTGACTCCAAAGCCTATGTCTGCTTTTAAGCAGTGATTCTCAAAGTGTGGTGGTCCCTGAGCTAGCAGCAGCAGCACCACTTGGGAATTTGTTAGAAATGCTAATTATCAGGGCTTACTCCAGATCATCTAAATCAAAGAATCTTTGAGGGAGGTGGGGGGTGAGGGGTGCAAAGTCTATTTTAACAAGCTCTATAGGTGGTTCTGAAGCAGCTAACATTTGAAAACATACTGTTTCCCTTAGCTCTGTTATTCACAAACCTCCTCTGCAATGAGAGACAAAGAGAATGCTTATCTGAAAAGTAAATTTGGATCCTCAAGGAAAAGAAAAATGGATGATACTACCACGTGTAAAATAGACAGCTAGTGGGAAGATGCTCTCTAATACAGGGAGGTCAGCTTGGTGCTCTGTGATGATCTAGAGGGATGAGACGGGGGAGCTGGGAGGCTCAAGGGAAAGGGAATGCGTGCATGCTAAGTCACTTCAGTCGTGTCTCTTTGCAACCCCATGGATGGTAGCCCACCAGGCTCCTCTGTCCATGGAATTTTCCAGGCAAGAATATTGGAGTGGTTTGCCATTTCCTTCTCCAGGGGATCTTCATGACCCAGGGATCAAACCCCACATCTCTTAAGTCTCCTGCACTGGCAGGCAGGTTATTTACCACTAGCAGGAAGTAGAAGGCTCAAAAAGGAGGGGATATATGTATACGTATAACTGATCCACTTTGTAGTACAGCAGAAACTAACACAATATTGTAAAGCAATTATACTCTAATTTTTTTAAAAGGTGTTATACCTAAGAAGAGTAAGGCAAATTAAATTTAGGGGTATACACTATCCACTTGCTATGTGATCATAGGTCGGTCAATTAATTTTCCCCACTTGTTTCCTCATTTTTTAAAATAACGAATTTTTTAAAGGAGAATTCAACTAGACCTCAGTATTATTTACACTCTTAGAGTCTATTATTAGTTAATTCCATTGAATAAAGTGTAGATCTTTTCTGCTACACTATCAGAAATATTAATAAAATTGTTTGTATTCACACCAATTGTAAGAAATGATTAAGCTATATGATTTATAAATGCCTTTAAACCAAACACTGCTTATTCAGCCAGCTGAAAATGACCTTGGTAGATCAAATAGATTTAGGTGGTGGGATACAAAGAACACAAAAATCAACTACCAATAAAATTTCCTGTCTAGATATAGTAAAAATGAAGTAAAGCCAGGAACGCCTCACACTATGGATAGAGTGTGAGACATTGTACACTTTTTAAAGAGTGAATTTTAAGATATGTGAATCATACTTCAACTTTTTTTAAAGTAATGAAAAATAGAGCAAAAAACCTGAGCTTGTAAAAGAGATGTGAACATTAAAAAAGGAACAATTACAATTTGCAAGCATAATTTACTATAAAAGTATGTACGTTTTAAAATTAGCTAAGCTCTATAACTTTTCATAATTATCCAGTTTTTACATTCTTAATCACTTTTGTCTAGATAAAATGACTATTATCCTACTAGAAAAGTGAAAATCTTGCACTATAATTTTGGATTTATCTGTTTTTCCTTATAATTCTGTCCATTTTCCTTTAAATATTTTGAGGCTGTGTTTTTAAATGTACACAAACAAGATTGGACGTGAGTCTCAGTGAACTCTGGGAGTTGGTAATGGACAGGGAGGCCTGGCGTGCTGCGATTCATGGGGTCGCAGAGAGTCGGACACGACTGAGTGACTGAACTGAACTGAAACAAGATTTTCTAGGTTTCTGGTAGATTTAATCTTTTTCACACTTGAGTGACCTTTATATCCTAATTTGCCTTAAGGTCTATTTTGATAGTTTTTAAACCAGTTTTCTTTTGATTAGTGTATAGATACACATACATACCCCCACATACACATTCTCACATGCCTTCTTAAAATTCAGCATAACAATCTTTCCAACTAGAATATTTTCTCTGTTTATATTTAATCAAAGTACTGACAATGTACTTAATTCCTCAGTTTAACATCTCAGAAATCAGTGTTTTTCAGTTAATAGAACATTAAAAAGTGGTTGACTAAGTGGCAGTAGCAACATAATCTTTACTGCCAACACAGACATGAACTTTATTATAGCTATTCCTACCGCCATTACTTTAGACTGAGTTTTTGCATTTTTGGTCTCTCACAAATTGAATTTAATTGCCATTTAATACATCTTCAAAAGGACTAAATTATGATTTGGCATTAAAATGAAAGGCTATTTGGGGGAGTTCCCTGGTGGCCTGGTTTGACCAGTCAATCCTAAAAGAAATCAGTCCTGAATATCCTTTGGAAGGACTGATGCTAAAGCTGACGATCCAATTCTTTGGTCACTTGATGCAAAGAGTCAGCTCATGGGAAAAGACCCTGATGGTGCAAAAGATTGAAGGCAGGAGAAGAAGGGGACGACAGAGGATGAGATGGTTGGATGGCATCACCAATTCAATGGACATGAGTTTGAGCAAAATCTGGGAGATAGTGAAGGACAGGGAAGCCTGGCATGCTGCAGACCATGCCTTCACAAAGAGGACACGACTAAGCAACTGAACAACAACGACAACTGGTGGCCTAGTGGTTAGGATTTTGGGCTCTCACTGCCCAGCGTCAATCCCTGTTCAGGAAACAAGATGCCACAAGCCTTCTGGCCAAAAAAAAAAAAGAAAGAAAGAAAGAAAAAGCTATTTTGTAAACATAGAAATGAAGTAGTTGATACTAGCAAAGCAAATATTTGATGTTAAAGGAATAACTGCAACTTTACACTTTCTTGTAAAGGAACATCTAAGTGTTTCACCTGACTACAGACAGGAAGATACCCACAAATAGACAAAACTACCTTACATTTTGAGATATAACAAGATTATTTATAAACAGCCAAACAACGCAAATGAAGGCAGCAGAAACTATGTCTCCAACAAAAAAAATTATATAGAATATTAACACTGATTTGCTGGATTCATGAATCGCTAAGGCAAATGTCAACTTGTCAGAGACTTCCAACCAACAATGAACAGAAGCCACATAACTTCCAAGTAATTTTGAGGAAAAAACAACAAAGATGAATTTAGTCAACAGGAAATGCTGAAAAAATCCTGATGCTCTTTTACAGGCCTCAAAAGGATACAGTAATGCTAAAAGTGCTAAAGAGACTGATACTCCAAGAATGAGCTGCACAGGAAATAGCATATTACTGTAACACTGGCATAGGCATCTATGGCCAAAAGTTCTTGCCATATTAAATTTTAAACTACAAAAGAATTTCCCAAAAATGTTACATGTGAAAGAGGGATTATGGCTAGGAAAGGAAGGTTAACTAAAGCTGGCTTGAATGTCCAAGAGCCTTTAGTAGCCTTTCAAGTGTGTGAATTTAGTTCTGGATGCATTCTGAGGCTGCATACCTGAATATTTGAAGAATAGGTTACCTGAAAGGTATCCCAACTGGATGTTATTTCTGATGCCATGTCTAGACAAACTGTAACCACTGGTAAATAAACCACTGATGGAGGGACTGGGGAAAGAAGATGAATCTGACAACTTCCCATCATCATCTTTTGAAAAGCGCCAGCATCAAAGCTTGTAAGATGATGATCATCTTCAGGAATGCACTGGCATCAAAGCTTGCAAAATGAAGGTCAGAGGCTTGGAAGAAAATTCCAGGCAAATGGTTTTAAAGAAACTCCTAGAATTAAATCACCATCACTCTCCACAGTAGAAAGGAAAATGTCATGTGGGAAAACACAAACATTCACAATTCTGAATCAAGGAAGCATTTCAGAAGACTTAGGTTATGAATGTGAAAGAGTCTTAGAAATACCTTAACTGATTTATTTAGCTTCTTTAAATTTCTTAATGTATCTGCAAATGCAATGTAAGAAAAATCTGTATGTTTAAATATATCTTGAAAAGCACTTTCGGTAAACACAGAATGAAATTCTAAGTGATAAAGAACTCGGTTTTATGGGCAATATGTATTTTCTATGGTATAAAATGGTGTGTCTTAATATCAGTGTGTTAGGGGAAGCACACTGACTGAAACTGCCCACCCTGGCCAGGCACCATAGTAACCATTTGCATGAGCTGTTTTAGGACAGGAGGTCCTAGTAACAAACACAAAACTAATAAGCCACCACCAATCAGAAGAGTTCAGGAAAGGTCAAAATGAGATACCACGTGTCCGACCACCTCCCAGAATCCTTCTTGCTGGCATCCATCTTGGCTAAGCAATGCGCGTGTCACCAAGGACTCTGAGTCAGAATGACCGGCCAAAGACAACCCGGAAACTAACCCCATCACCATAAAACCCAAGACTCAGAGCCATGTGGCAAAGCAGTTCTCCTGGGTTCCCTTACCCTACTGCTCTCCCCTTGGGCTCCCTTTCCAATAAAATCTCTTGCTTTGTCAGCTCAAGTGTCTCCTCAGGCAATTCATTTCCGAGTGCTAGATAAGAGCCCACTTTCCGGCCCTGCAAGAGGTTCTCCTTCCTGCAACAAATGGAGTCTTAGAGTCAATGAAACACCACCTTTTGGGGGGCTTTCTATGTACCCTGCCTCTTTACTATTTATTTCCTTTCCTTTCTTGCCTGTATTTAAATTTTGTTTTTGATTGATGAAGAATTTTTAAAATATACTTTTCCCTTCTATTAATTTTGAATCTTTTAGTGTTTATTTCATAAATAATTAGGACAATTAACTTACTGGAGCCTAAAGCTAATTAAAACATTTACTCCTTAATAAGGCCTCAATAAAAGTTAACTGTTGTCATAATAAAAGAAATGAACATTTTTCTAGCTCATTAGGTATAAAAGTAATGTTATAAAAATCTCTTTAAATGCCAAGATAATGTCAAATGTGTCAGAGACAAGTTTCCAGATTTTCGTGAATCCAGTAATATATAAATGTCCATACAAAAGAAGGAGAGATGAGTGATAAAGAGAGGCAATGGAGAAAAAGGGTAACTAATTTATTGATACTTTTCTTCCACTATCAGATCAGTAAGAATGGCCCTCTCCTTTCTTTTATCAACCTCTTTGTCCATAAGAACTGAGACCTAAAGAGAAAATACTGGGCTAAATGAGGTTGACACAGTAGACTGATCCAAACCAGGATAGGCTGAAATTAACACTCTAAAGTAGGATAATGTAAAATTCTAAATCAGGAAGTGATCTCAAGACAGCATGGAAAGCATGGATCCCAAAGGCATTAGAGACTTAAGCAAAAGCACAAAATAAACAAAGTTCTTAAGCCTCTCCTAACATTCAGTAGATACAAAATAATTCCCCTCAATTTCCAAGTCCTAAAAATAAGCTTCTCTATCCTTCCCTGTCTCCACCAAAATAAAATTCCCATTCATACACAAAGGCACATTTCTCAACTACTGATTCTTACCAGTAATTATCTGGATTAAGTCTACCTGGGGTGGGTGTGGGTGTGAGTGGGTAGGGGTGTGTATGTGTCTGTGTGTGTGTGTGTTTCCTGTTTTGCTTATAGGGACAAATATCCTGGTAGTGGTTAACAAGAATGGTCGTGGGTAAGAAGCGTGAAGAATACAGAAAACTGAAACTAGTTTGTCTTGCTTTCCTTTCAACAGTCTCTCTTCCTTCCTCATTTGTCGGTTTCTCCCTCCAACCTGCTTCTTTTACTCCTATTGCTTTTAAATTTAAGACTGAATTGAAGTATGTTTTCTTTACTCTGTTATCTGTTATTTATTAATTTAACAAACACTTACTAAGTAGCTACTATATTCCAGATACTATGCTGGATACAAAGGTAAGTGAGATAGACACAGTCTCTACCCTCATAGGGTTTTCAATCCAATGTGGAAGGCAGCCTATTAAGTAAACAACTGCAATTTGAAAAAAAGCCGCTTACAAAACAACACATAGCATTATGCTTTCTATTAACTGAAAAAATTTTAAGGCATTAAAATTGTATTCAGCAAATAAGATATTTTCAGTGAGTTGACTTACAATGCTAAATGCTCCTTATAATCTTTCTAATATCCCTAAATGATGGACTGAATCTTTAAGTTCTTCCCTCACCAATTTCCAGTCCCTAAATTTCAGTTTCCTTTTCTCAAAATTTTATTTCAATTCACTTTCTTTACAGATAAAATGGCAATTGAATCATTTCATGTGACATGTATAGGGCATATTTGGGCTTCCCTGGTGGCTCAGAGGGTAAAGTGTCTGATTGCAATGCAGGAGACCTGGGTTCAATCCCTGGGTCGGGAATATCCTCTGGAGGAAGAAATGGCAACCCACTCCAGTACTCTTGCCCGGAGAATTCTATGGACAGAGGAGCCTGGTGGGCGACAGTCCATGGGGTCGCAAAGAGTCAGACACAACTGAGAGATTTCGCTTCACTTCACTTCTATCCATAAACTTCTAGAAGGAAATAAAATATTGGTATACCTAAGTAAATTAGGCAAGGGAGAGCAGTTAAGTAAAAGGAAATTTCAAGACAGTTAACAGTTGAGTGGTTAAAAACACACACACACACAAAACCACAACATCTTTTAACCAACAAAGGCAACAATGTTCCTTGCATGACAACATTGAACTTAAAAGTATCTTAAGGTGGATAACAATTTTCAACATAAATTTACTTACTGATGACTTATTATGTGATACTCTTTGGATAACTTATCTGTCTTTTTAGTACTTTGCATTAAGCAAGTGGCTCAATAAATGTTAGCTATATAACAAACACCTACTATTGAATATTTATGGGTAATTTTTTTTAAATAACCAGAACAAATACCCAATTAAGACAGAAAGCCTTCTACAATGAATCCTGGGATAAACATAAAAAAAAGAAAAACAATTTGTTAGATGAAAGTTATTTCCTTCTGGAGATAATGGCCAGACTTAAAACTCTGACACGACAAATTACTGAAGCTTCTTTGAGTGCTTATCACAGCACACAGATCTCAGGGATGAAAGAGGAAAAGATTCATATTATGCAAACACTTCTACTTGCCAGTCAATATCCAAATCTTCCCTTCCTCTGCAATAACAAAAGCCCAATTTTATTCAAGGCAACCATGCATTCAGCTACATCTCCCTGCTTCCCTGGCTTGGGATAATCTTTTGGTTATTATTATAACCAAAGGATAACTCCTTTCATTCAGAATAATCTCCTTTAAGGGAGAGGTTGCATCTTTCTTTGTCTTTGTCTTGCTACCTGGAACTTTGCTTTGATGGATACAGCTCTGGCAGCTATTTTGGACTATGAGGACCAGGGCCACATTTTAGGGATAACAGATCAAAGAACTGGAAAAAGTTTAAGTCCCTGGCAACTTTATGAAGCTACCAGCCTAGATTGCCTACTTTAAGAATTACTTCACATAAGGAAATAAATATTTTATGTTTAAGCCACCACTAAGTCTGTTTTCATTTTTGCTTTCTTAACTGATCGTGCAAGTGTGCTAAGTTGCTTCAGTCGTGTCTGACTCTTTGCAACCCTATGGACTGTAGCCTGCCAGGCTCCTCTGTCCATGGGATTTTTCCAGGCAAGAATACTGGAGTGGGTTGCCATGCCCTCCTCCAGGGGATCTTCCCGACCTAGAGATCAAACCCATGTCTCTTACATCTCCTGCATTGGCAGGAGGGTTCTTTACCACTGAGCCACCTGGGAAGCCCTCTTAACTGATCACTTACCTTCAAACAGGTAAAGAATTTCTATCTCCCTTTTACAGATGAGGCAACTGAGATCCAGAGAGGTAAGATGACTTGCACAATATCAAATTAGTGAAGAGGTGGGTCTGGCTCCTGTCTCAATGCTTTTTCACTAAAAACTGACTCTTTGCAGGTTCTAAATATAAAAAAATAAATAAACATAAACATAAACATAAATTTAGGCTTATTACAGTGGTAGTGGCACATTATAGTGTATATATTTGTCAAATTCTGTGAAAATAAAAGGTGCCAACATTTCTATACTGTGGAAGGAGTCTATATCATACCCCTGTGGGGAAGGAAAAGAAATATATTATCCAAATAGAATCAAAGACCCAAATAAGCAAAGATATTTATTTATATGCCAAGGTTTTATCATATTTCTCTTCTTTTAAATAGTTAAGAAAAGTTCAAACTAAAAGCTTACTTTTTCCTCTTCAATGAGACTTCAATATACATTCTAAGTTTCCCCATTTAATCCTTAACTGGATTTTTTTCTTAAAATCTTTACCTAGAATCCTTTTTTACTCTTATTACCACTTTTAAAAATTAAGCTTGGCCTATGCCTTAAACACAGAGATCAGTAATAAAGCACAATATCTCAAATTCTTTTTTGAAACCCACCACCCAACTGTAAAATATAAGGCAGTTATATTGCAAACTCACCAGTGAATATAATCAATTATTTCTAAGCAGTATATAAAGAAAATAAGGAAATAAAATATCTTCAGATTTTAAGAACACATATTTATTTCTTTTCATGGTACTATAGTTAACATAAAATTATCTAAGCAGGAGAGTGATCATATGCAACTTATGTTGGAAAGGCACATGACTTTTATTAGATGGTAAAAATAAACTGCAGATTGAATCCTAACCCCTCCCATTTACTGCCAAGCTACTTGACTCTCTGAGTCTCGATTTTCCTATCCAAAAATCAGACTAATACTTCTTCATAAGCTTTTGACTGGATGAAAATAAGAATGGATACAGTGGAACTAGCACGGTACATGGCAACAGTAAATGCTTCATAAACAGTAATGCCCTTCCTGTCTTGAAAATTTAATATCTATATATTTAAATAATAAAAATCAGTGTTGTAAACACTCAAAGTCATTGAACTTAAACAGCAATAAGCTAGTTTGACATACAACCTTAAAATGTCATTTTTTTTTTGAAAGGCCACCTTAGCGCTCTCCTTAGAGCATTGCCACAGCCAAAGTCTTGATGCAGGTCAATGAAAAAAATACAACCCACAAAAGAAGAATATAATCTCTTCCTCTCTGACATTAAAATAAAGCTTTGGGAAGAGACCCAGGTTTCTTCCTTCAAGTCAGGAAACTTGGGTTGCTTCAACCTACTGTCAGTGTCAGAATTCTGACAGAGAAAAGGAGTGGGGTGGAGAAAAATAGATGGCTTCTAAATTTCTCCATGGCAGCAGTGAAAAGGGCAAAAGGCAGCCTACTGCTCAACTCCATTTTTCCATTTGAAAGTGACAGTCAATAGGAAAGTGAGATTCAGAATAAAATACCAGATGTATGACCAGCTGAGCTGTATTCTAACCCTTCCCTGTATCAAGATATCAGTATAGATCTTAGTGTCTTTGATGCTTGTATCTGTAGAAAAGGACACCAATCAAGAAAACCAGTATTTGCCTTTTTTCTCAATCTTAACAGATGGCTATTTAGTATTAATTTTTTTTAAATCAACTCTTTTTAAAAACTGAAGTATAACTAATTTACAATGTTGTGTTACTTTCAGGTACACAACAAAGTGATTCAGGTATACATATATATATATTCTTTTCAGATTATTTTATATTATAGGTTATTAAGATATTAAATATAGTTCCCTGTGATATACAGCAGGTCCTTGCTGCTTATCTGTTTTATTATTAATAATGTGTGTATATTAATCTCAAACTCCTAATTTATCTCTCCCCAACCCCTACAGCATGCTTGATAATGAGTTTCTGAAGAGCAAATACCATTGCTCATATGTATATTCAATAAACATAAAAGCAACAGCAAAATTTTTAAATTTATTAAAAATTATAGTGTCTTCATTATTTACACATACTGTACTTCAGAGCCTCTTGAAAGTGAAAGAGGAGACTGAAAAAGCTGGCTTAAAGTTCAACATTCAGAAAACAAAGATCATGGCATCCAGTCCCGTCACTTCATGGCAAATAGATGGAGAAAGAGTGGAAACAGTAGCTGACTTTATTTTGGGGGGCTCCAAAATCACTGCAGATGGTGACTGCAGCCATGAAATTGAGATGCTTACTCCTTGGAAGAAAAGTTATGACCAACCTAGACAGCATATTAAAAAGCACAGACATTACTTTGCCAACAAAGGTCCATCTCATCAAGGCTATGGTTTTTCCAGTGGTCATGTATGGATGTGAGAATTGGACTGTAAAGAAAGCTGAGTACCAAAGAATTGATGCTTTTCAACTGTGGTGTTGGAGGAGACTCTTGAGAGTTCCTTGGACTGCAAGGAGATCCAACCAGTCCATCCTAAAGGAGATCAGTTCTGAGTGTTCATTGGAAGGACTGATGCTGAAGCTGAAACTCCAATACTTTGGCCACCTGATGCGAAGAGCTGACTCATTTGAAAAGACCCTGATGGTGGGAAGGACTGAAGGTGGGAGGAGAAGGGGACAACAGAGGATGAGATGGTTGGATGGCATCACCGACTCATGGACATGAGTTTGAGTAAACTCCAGGAGTTGGTGATGGACAGGGAGGCCTGGTGTGCTACAGTCTACAAGGTGGCAGAGTCAGACACGACTGAGCGACTGAACTGAACTGAACTGTACTTCAGATAACTAAAATACAGTATGTCAAAAAGTTCTGCCAAAAAATAAAAGAAATGCAGCTGCTATTTAATTTTTCATTAGGTTGCTTTAGATTTTTAAAATCAGAGCATGCTGGAACCAGAAATGATCTTAGAAGTGGTTTGGTTCAGATCCTACTTTTATAAAAGGTTTAAGGCACAGGGAAGTTAACTGACTTGGCCAAGATCACCCGGCAGAGCCAGGATTGGAATCTGGCCTTTAGAATTAATTCTAATGAAATACACTTTTTACCAGATTGTGGTGATTTTAGAAAATTTAGATTAGTCATTAAAGTTATCAAGGTCTTTGCTTGAATAAATTATTTTAAATTGTTAGAAGCCTGTTTTTTAAAGTCTATAAACTAACTGCATGTCTTAAGCATAACAGTTTCCCCATTTTAGACCTTCAATTATTTTTTAAAAAGTTAATCATCTATCATGTCAAATATAGTCAACTCAATTACTCACAATACTTAGAGGATTATTTACTGTAAGAATTATTTTTGATACATTTTTAAATCTTACACTTGATTCCTCCAGCTATCCAATACTTAAAAGGGTATTTCGCACACTTCAGTCACCCAAACAGTCCTTAGAAAGTGGAAAACGCTTAGAAAGTGTGTATTCTAAATAACACAAAAATTAGTTTGGTATGTCTGCTGCTGCTGCTGCTGCTGCTGCTGCTGCTGCTGCTAAGTCGCTTCAGTCGTGTCCAACTCTGTGCGACCCCATAGACAGCAGCCCACCAGGCTCCCCCGTCCCTGGGATTCTCCAGGCAAGGACACTGCAGTGGGTTGCCATTTCCTTCTCCAATGCATGAAAGTGAAAAGTGAAAGTGAAGTCGCTCAGTCGTGTCCGACTCTTCGCGACTCCATGGACTGCAGCCCACCAGGCTCCTCCGTCCATGGGATTTTCCAGGCAAGAGTACTGAAGTGGGGTGCCACTGCCTTCTCCGTTGGTATGTCTAGGAGGTATATAATATGTCCCAAAATAAAAAGACACCGGTATTGAGCATGCTACTGATACTCTATATTAGTGCCCATAATCAATTACCACTGTTTTGAAGCGTACCTTTATTGTCTTAATTGTGCAAGTCATTTTAACTGGTATTTACAGAGCACAAACCAACTTGGCAAAAAGCATACTGAAAAGGTATATACAAAATGTGTGGTATAAACAATAAATACCTCGGGAAATGTAAATACAACATGGACTCCACCCTTGCAAAACAGATAAAACTAGAATAGATGGAGAACAACATGGATAACTACAAGGAGACAAACGAATTTTTCACTCATCTTGGAAAGCTGGAGCAGATCATGGGGAGTTTCAAGACCAAGATGAGAAACAGAAGTTCCTGTGTTCACCTTAATAACATGAGGGATATTATTTGATATTTCATTTCTAATTCTAAATTTCCATGTTTTTTCTTAAACTTTGGACTCTACTGAGGAAGAATTGTTGAAATATCTGTTTGTTCAACATTTGTTGAACTTAGTTTTCAAATTTTATAAAACAAGAAATACAACTTGGCTTAAACCTGAACGAATCCAAGGCACTATCTATGAGGGACAAGATGTAAGAATCTGGAGACTGCCTCACACTATTCAACCAAATTTATGAGGGAGGATCTTAAGAAACAAGTAATTTAAGTAGGCTGTTAAAAAAAAAAATACTATAAGCTACCTGATCCAAATCTATTATACCATTAATCATGTTACTTTTCATGCATTCCTTAAAGCAATCATCTCATCAATTCAGTTCTTATAAGGAAAGTCCACAATTTCCTTCAAACAAAATTGACAATCAGATATAACTGCATTTAACCTCTCTTCTCCCTCCTCCTCCCTTTTCTAACCAAAGTTAATACATAGTTTGGTGTTCATATTCACCCATGGATTTAATAGCTTTAATAAAAGGCTTAGATGGCAGCATTCTTATTCAATTGTGTAAATGGACACTATCCAGTTTAGGAGTTTAGTAGACACTTTGAGACTTTCAAGAGGTTTATGTCTCCAAGAAACAAGAATGGTTCAATGGTTCAAGTTCATATTTCCTCTCTTGCTTAACTTTATAAAAATAACTGTCATCCAAAACCACTGCCCAGAACTATCCACAACAATAAACTAAACAAACGTTTAGTCACTCGGTTACCATTTAGCAGGTGCAACAAGAAAGTGAGATCTAAAGATTTGTCGCTTAGGGAAAACAATACCACCACTGGCACGAACTTTCTCCTTTCCTGATGTCAGCGGCTGCCAGCTTAACAGAACCGGCAGAAGAGCAGGATTCACCGGCCTAGCTCAGCTCGGCGTCGCGGGATGTGGTAAGCATCAGCTTGGAAGTGGTAGGTGTACCCTGTTCACCAGTGAGCACCCCCCTCGCCCATCGCCCTGCCAAGGCCAGGCTGGAGACCACCCCGGGACTCGGTCCTGCACTTACCGCCCCTCGCCTGCTCTTCGCCAAAAGCCTGCCCCTTGATAGACCCCAAAGAAAGCACCAGTGCCCTGCAGCGGGTGGAACGGAGAAAGGGACCCGGCGCCTCCAGCTAGAGCTGGAACCTACTCCCCACGGTGCCCGTCCATAGTGGAGCTCCCACCATCCTCACTGCTGGGGCAAGGCAGGCGAACTGAGCTTTATCTCAGGACCCGCTCCAGCCTCCCGATCCTCACCCACCTCGAGGCCGCCAGCTTTACGAAGCCGGGTCTCCAAGAGCGAGGCTCCGCCTGCTGAACGCTTGCAGGGAACAGGCTGGCCTCTAAAGCCCCCAGCCGCCGGCTCTGCTCTGTACTTCTACCCACGGCGCGCTCCCGCCTCCTTGCTGCCATGGCGACAGCCCGAGTCCCCGGCAGCCGCTGATTGGTCCCACTGGGAGAGTGGAAGGCGCCGATTGGCTAGGGAGGAGACCAGGCTGCGCCGGAGGGCTAGGAGGCGGGCGGTGTGGAGCTCTAAGGCGTAGGAGCCTCGGGGAGGGTGAGCCAAGAGGGACGTGGCGCTCTGCGGCGCGGACTAGGAAGCCGCGCCCCTTCCTTCTCGGGCTTTCATGGAGAATCCTGTGGAGCAGGATTTGGGTGGGTGAGGTGCTTACCCGGGACCAGGACCAAAAAACAGGTGTCTCCTCGCCCTCGGCCGCCGGTGCGCGCTGGCAGCTCCCAGACTGGTCAGGCGGTCAGGCGATTTTCGCCCGCAGGCCTTCTTTGGGTCTAATACCCCGGCCTCCTCCTTGGCGGGAATCTTACCCGTATTTGTAACCTCACCTACCCCGGTTTTGTTATGCCGTGGGCCACTGGGGCTTGATTGCTTTTTGTTTCACCTTCTCTCACACCCGCCTGCGGTATCTTTCTTTTCTCCACACCCTCCTTCTTATTGAACTGAGACATCTGCTCCACATCCATCATTTTAAAGATGGGGAAACTGACCCTCAAAGATACTCGTGGCTCGAGGATTAGAGAAACTTTTGGAGCCTCCAGGCTGGTTTCGATTGAGTCTGCTAAGTAATGGCATCTTTCTCTGAAGGTATTTTCTGGCTTGTGAAAATGGTGTTCATCTCAGAGTTGTTAGTGAAGATTAGATAAGATTCCAGAAAACCAGTATAGAACCTGCTGCATATGTTAGTAATATTAGCTGCTTTTTATCAGGAAATAATGCAGGATAGTAGCTAAATCACCTATTTGGAGCCCAACTGCCCACAAGAAACCAATTCCTTGACTCGCTTAAGCGCTCTGTGCCTCACTTTCCTTGTCTGTAAAATGAGAATAATAATAGTATCCTCCTCTTTACAGCATAAGTAAATAGAAAAGTGACAGGCACATAGTAAGTGCTCAATAAATGTTAGTACTTCTCATTTTAGTGGCTGAGCCAGGACTGTAATTCAGCTCTCTAGATTCCAAGACCAACGATCTCTACTCTTACACAACTCTCATCTGTACACGAAGAACAGTGCGTAAAAATTCAGCTTTTTTTAAGGTTCAGGAGGAAGTGCTTGTCCCTTTTCTTAAAATCTCAAACTATCTCCCTTACTGTCATGAAAGTCCTAGTATGTTGTGACTGCCTCCACTGAAGGTTTAATAGCAGAGGCGAATGTAAGGAAAATAATCATAGTTCTGATGGAGAGATTGAAGAATGAAAGCACTAGAGTAAGAAAGGATGTTCAAGAAGTTATGGTGTAGGAACACTAAATCTCTATCTGAAAAATATAAATACTAATATGAGGGTATTGGTAATATTAATATATCATTAGTAACCAATGTTAGTGTTAGATTAGGAGACAAGCCACCTCCCATCTCTGTGGAAAATACTAAATTGTAAATACATCAAAAGCAGGAAGTATCTTCCGCATTTTTATTACCCATTATCTACCACAGGGCCAAACACACTGTGCTTGATCTAAGCCCTAACATTTGAGATAAACCCTTTAAGGGGAAGCCCTGAAAGAGCTGGTAATTTTCTACACTATTATCAAGATAAATATTATTTATTATTATTATCTAGTAACCCAATGGAAAATAAGAAATTGGATTAGTCCAACAACACAATGGAAAGAGAAAGAACCATATCTGGGTAACTGAGATGTGAGCAATATTCTCAGCAATATTCTGGGGTGAAGGAAGAAGAAAATAGGAAGACAGGGCAAACAGATGAAACAGCAAGATTCAGGATTAGGAGAGATCACTAAGGAAGATTTTTCAGTATGTCATGTGCCTGTAAAGCAGGCAACAGCATCTATACCAGTAAAGATGTTTTTGTGGTGGAGAAAAATAAGAACGTTAATCATGAACCCTGGAACTATGGGCTGAGGGACTTATAAGGAAATGTTACTTTATTTAATAGGTAAAACTCCAAACTTGGGGCTTTGGCACTAATGGAAAATCTCCTGTTGGGGAGGAGGATGGAAGAACACACTACTGCACTGTTCAAGGAAGAAAACAAGGCTTTGGAGTCAAAACTAGGTCCCAACCCTGCCTAAATTAAAAACCCGATTCTATCTTTATTAGTTGGGTGTCCTCTGCCAAGTGATTTAACCTCTGTCAATAGCATAGCTTCCTTATTTATAACATGGAGGCAATAATAGTTCCCACTTCATAAATGTGTGAGGATTAAATGCGCTCATATTTGTAAAGCAAAGGGGTGCTTGGCGCATAGTAAGTCCATAGCCCATATATTAATGTTGGATAAAATACTGATATCAGTTTCTCTATCTGCAACCTGGGATCATAATAGTGAACTTACTATAAGGGTTCAAATGATGTATGTAAACTGTTAGAGAAGAGCAGATCTTTTCTGCCCCTCCACCTCTACAAGCCTCCAACCTGTTACCTCTGAACTCCTTTCTGATTCACACTGCCACTGCCATCAAAGGGCTATTGCTCAACCTGGTCTAAGCAAGGATAAAATATCATTGCATGATTTTTCTTGACTCAGGTGAAAAGCCCAAAATGAGTTTACTGGAAGCCAGGAGAAAATGAAAGGGAAACAACTCCAGAGAACCAGCCGATGTGAAGCCTACCCCCCTACTTTGGGTCCTCCAGGAAAAAAACAAAAACGAAAAGGTGTCAGGGGGATTCTGGCTTTTCAATACTTCTACTTTCCGCTTCTCACTTTTTCTAGGGTCCCACAGGGATATAACCTGGCCAAGTTCCTCACTGCGTTTAGAATGGAAGAGAGGGAGGCAGTAATACTTATAAGAGAAGGTAAGTAATCTGAAAGAAGAAAACAACAGTACACTCTACAAGGGCACCAAGACTTAGTAGTTTTTTGCGGTCTAGGTCAGTGATCAGCAAACTATGGCCCTTGGGCCAAATTACCCAACTGCCTGTAAGGTATAGTTCGGGCCTCAGCAGAAAAGAAGCAGAGACGACCTCAACGGAAGTAGGTTACCTTTATTCAGGCAAGGAAGAGTGACGGTCAGCCTAACGACCAGGCTGGGTGCAAGAGGGATCAGGGAGGCTTCATATTTAAAGGGAGGTTTGTGGAAGCGATAAGGGAAACGTTAGTCAGGTGGAATGTTTTGGGTATTCTTATTTGAGATGGCATTTGTAGTTGGGCAGGGGATGATCAGTCCCCTGGGCAGGGGATGATCAGTTAGATACAACCAGCCTGGAGCATCAGGGTGAGACCTAAAGTTTGGTTTTGTTTTCTCTAAAGTTAGATGATTCAGCAAGGGCCTTTGACACTGTTGTTTTCTTTTCTAGGCCCAAAGACTCCTTCATTCCAGACCCTGAAATCATAAAAAATGGGGGAAAGGGCGCCATATATCTCTGGCTACTACCTGTTCGATAGGGGTGACAGTTTTGGGTCTGGAATGGAGGATCATCCTAGGGCCCAGGGTCTCCTTTTCCTGAGCTTGGGATGAGGCTCTTGAGAAGAATGGTCTTGACCTGGTCTCAAGAGATCGCCCGAGTCAGTTCTTGGAGAAACCTTTGAAAGAGATTGAAGAGACAGGGTCCAAATAAGAGGAATAAAATGATAAGTACTAATGGTCCCAGGAAAGGGAGCAACCAAGGGAGGGCCTGTTGGAACAGGTTTTGGGGACTGTAAAGGTTTTGTAACTCTTTTCTGTAGCATTCAATTCTGTCTCTAAGTTCTTTGACTCTTCTATGAACTATGCCCCTTTTCATTAACAAAATAGCAGCAGTCCTCTCCTAGGAAAAGGCAGGTCCCTCCCTTTTCTGCAGTGAGAAGGTCCAGGGCTCACCTATTTTGTAGGGCCATAGAAGCTAATGAATTAATTTGTCTTTGAATTGAAATGAAAGACTCCACTACCTTCTCCATGTCTTCATTAAGTTCTTGGGACAGCTTGTAGTAGAAATGGGCCGAGGTCGAGATGCCCCCAATCCCGGTGCCTAGGGCTGCTGCTGTACCAATCAGGAGGGAGGCTGTGACAGCGCGTCTTTTCCTGTGGGAAAGTTCCCCTTGGGGGTAGACTATTTGTTCTACCTCTTCTTCTTGAGGAATGTTAGACCCGGGGTCAGGAAGACCAAGATGCAAGGACCAAGGGGGTCCAGGGGGAGACATGAATATGATAGGTCCCTCAGAGAATGAAGACTCGGATCAGTGCAATTATTTGTGCTGTTCCAGAGAACCCAAGTGGAACAGAAAGAGGGACCAGAGTTTGTAAGACCAGTGTAGTTGGGACTAAAGTAGTTGATACAGGTTAGGTTTGAAGAGGCTGAGAGCAGGACTTTGTCAGAGACTGGCCCAATGAGTTGTGTAGTTTTTTGTTGGGAAAGGGAGGTTGAGGTAAGGGAATTGCTGTGTGTGGTGAGGGAGACAGTGACATGCATATCCAACACTGGGATGTGTGTTATGTGTAAAAAGAAGAGTTGAGAAGGCGGGTAAGGTGTTGGTTGCCAGAGGGAGGTTTTAGGAGAGGCCATAATTGGGAAAGGAGGTCTAGGCATTTATAAGGTTCAAGGGTCACCTGTAACCAGGAAATTATGTTCTTTATGACTTGTTCTTGTTTCTTTTCCCGATCTTGGTCTAGTACCCCCCACACTGCCTGAGTACCCCCAGTGGGTAATGGGATAGAAGCATATGTTTCTTCCATTTGGCTTATGGCAGGTGCTCACGAAACTCCTCTTTTGTACTTTAGCAATGAGTAGGGATTTGGACATCCCCCCCACCGAGGTTCGTGGTGCATGGTCTTGGAGCCATATTATACCATGAGGAGTGAACATAAGAATAAATGTGTGAGCAGGGGCAGGGAGTAGCCAGAAGCCTGGGGAGTGCAGAAGGATAAGGAACAAGGGGCTGTTAGTTAGGCAGAGCGGATGAAGTAGCACCCTAGGGGCAGAACACGGCTAACAACGTAGGCGATACCGACAAAAAGATAAAGGATAGGTGACCAGTCCTGAGGCGAGACAGTTACTAGGCCTATAGCAAGGACTAAAATTAAGAGTGCAGTTATAGTTAGAGAGATGGAGAGAGGCCAGTCAGGGCGAGAGGCAGAAGACCCCAAGTTGGTGGTTGCTTGAATCTGAGGAGGAACAGTGTTCATTAGGATGTAGAATGATGTAGAGAATGAGAGTAAAGAAATCAGTTTCATCTGGAGTCAGGTCGTAGAAGGTTCCCTGAAGCCTTGAGACACCAGTTGAGACATCAGTTTGGTCAGGTCTTTGAAGGAGGTTCCTGTCGAGGCGCTGGCCCAGAGGTCTTGTAGTAGTTGGGTCAGGAACAGTTGTAGGTTGAAGAGAGTCCAGGTCATGCAGTGTCTTCTTGGATGGTTGAAAGGTTGTCGCCGGGTGAATTTTAAGGAGGTGGGTCCTGTGAGGGAGACCTGATAGGGGTCAATTAAGGAGGGCAGCGCAGGATTGGAGGTGACCCATTTTAAGCGAGAGAGGTGTACCCAGGAGGTGACCTTTTCGAGTTTAGCTGCAGTTGGAGTAAGGGCAATGATTTTGAATAGTCCCTGCCACTTTGGGGTTAGGTCACCCTGGGGCTTATCAAACAGATAGACCATGTTCCCAGTTTGTAAAGGGGGCAGGGAGGCTTGGGGGTCAGGGGCAGGTAAGTTGTGGTTGATGTATTTCCAGAGGGCATTGAGGAGTTCCGCCAGCAGAGGGGAATGTAGGAAGCTCGGTATGGGTGGAGGTTCAGGGGACAGTGCAGAAGGGAGCATGGGGCTTCCATACATTACCACAAAGGGGCTTGGCCCTAGGGGCTTTCTGGGCAAAGCCCGTACTCTTGAGGAGAACAATTGGCAAAAGTTTAGTCCAATCCAAATGTACCTTGAAGGTTAGTTTGGTAAGAGTTTCTTTGATTATTCCATTCATCCTTTCTACCTTTCCTGGGGACTGGGGATGACATGGAATGTGAAATTTCCAGGGTATCTGTAAGAATTGGAAAGTTGTTGGGTGACCTTGGATGTAAATTCCAGGCCATTATCAGACTATAGGGATGAAGGCAGGCCAAATCTGGGGATAATTTCTGTAAGGAGTATTTGGGCCATGGTGTGGGCTCTTTTGTTTGTAGTGGGAATGCTTCTACCCATCCTGAAAAGGTATCCACAAGGACCAGGAGGTATCTGACTCTCCAAACCGGGGGCATATGAGTAAAGTCTCTCTGCCATTCCTATGCTGGGAGGCTGCCTCACATTTGATGGGTTGGAAAGGATGTTGCTTTAAGGTTGGAATTGGGATTAGTATGTTGACATGTTTGACAGGAGCAGGTAAGGTTATCTAAATATTGTTGGTCAGCAGTGGATATGGGGAAGTAGTTACAGAGGAACTGTTGGAGTGTCTTAGATGAGGAATGAAAGAGTGAGTATAGATAAGAGAGGATTTCTCTGGTGGTGGGAGGGTCGGGTGGAGTCAGGGCTAAGATGACAGGGTACTGGAGGGAAGGATGGGACAGGGCTATCTCCTTTGCCTTCTGGTCTGCAGCATTGTTGTAGGCTGATATGAGACTTCCCTTTTGATGTCCCCTACAGTGGAGGATGGCAGCTTTGTTTGGTAAGAGGTTTGCCTCTAGAAGTTTGTGGATCAGGTCTGAATTAATAATGGGGGATCCCTTTTGGGTTAGGAAACCTCTTTCTCTCCATATTAGGATGTTTGAATGAAGTATGTTATAGGCATATTTGGAGTCTGTGTGGATGTTAACCCTTCGATTTTTAGCCAGAGTCAAAGCTCTGGTGAGAACTATTGGTTCTGCCTGTTGGGAGGTGGTGTGCGGTGGCAGAGGTGAAGCTTCAATTGTCTGGGTCCCATGATTATGAGAAGTTCTCCTGGATGATGACATATCGTGCCACGAAGGGTGAGGATTTTTGAGAGCTGCCATCAACGAACCAGTGTGGGGTGTCTGGGTCTAGGATGGGCTGACCTGTTAAATGTTGGAAGGGGTTTTGGGTAAGATCTACTGTTAGGCTGCAGCTATGTAGAAGGGGGTCTGTTGTAGAGGATGTGGGTAACAAGCTGGTGGGGTTAATGGGAAAGCAGGGGGAGAATGAGAGCTGAGGGTCAAGGAGAAAAGGCATGTTGGACCTGTGCCCTGGTAGGGGGAAGGGAGAGGAAAGCCGGATGTAATAGTAAGTCTTGGAAGGTGTGTGGCGAACAGACTGTTAAAGAGGCATGCCTAGAGAGTTTATTTGCTTCAGTACAAGGGCTGCAATAGCAGCCATGGCCTGTATACAAGGAGGCCACCCCTTGGTCACCATGTCCAGCTGTTTGGATAGATAGGCTATAGGAGCCCAGGTGTCTCCGGCCTGCTGACATAGAAGTCCCAGGGCCTGTCCTTGGTTGGAATGGGAAAAGAGAAAGAATGGTCTGGTGTGATCTTGCAGGTAG
Organism: Ovis aries; assembly: GCF_016772045.2. Classification (NCBI taxonomy): domain Eukaryota; kingdom Metazoa; phylum Chordata; class Mammalia; order Artiodactyla; family Bovidae; genus Ovis; species Ovis aries. The sequence goes on from NC_056068.1 coordinate 34,959,784, forward strand.
AGAGTTGGCACTCAGAGGAGGCTCGGGGTTAGCTGGCAAACAGGATTGGCCAGCAAGGAGGGCTTAAAGAGGGGCTCATCCAGATGTCCTTCAGTTGCTTCACAAAGTAGCTTTGTAAAGAGGGAGAAGTTAGGGATCCAGATATGGAAAAAGTTTAGGAGGCCAAGGATAGACAGGAGTTCCCTTTTTGTTTTTGGAAGTGGACAGTTAATTAAGGCCTGGATTCTATATGGGTGAATAGTTCTTTGTTGGTGGGATATGGAGAGCCCCAGGTAGGTGACTTTTGTCTGGGTTATTTGGGCTCTGGATTGGGACACCCAATAACCCCAGGATCCCAGGGCCCCAAGGAGTTTGCCAATATGTTGGAGGCAGAGTTTTTGGATTGGGCTACAAAGGAGGAGGTCATCTACATATTGGAGGAGATGACTCGGAGCTAGGTTGAGTGTCTGTAGGTCCTTTTGTAAAGCCTGTCCAAAAAAGTGGGGACTGTCTCTGAACCTCTGGGGGAGAACTGTCCATGTTAGTTGTTGGGAAACATGAGTCTCGGGGTCTTGCCAGGTGAAGGTGAAAAGGCGTTGGGAGAGAGCATGGAGGGAGATGGTGAAAAAGGTATCTTTGAGATCTAATACCGTGAAGTGGGTTGCAGTCGGAGGTATGGCAGACAGAAGGGTGTAAGGGTTAGGGACTGCTGGGAGTGTCGGTGTGATGGCCTCATTGATTTTTCACAGATCCTGGACCAGTCTCCAAGAGTTTGATCCCTTCCTTACTGCCAAAATAAGGGTGTTGTGTGGTGAATGGGTAGGAGTTAAGATACAGGCTTGAAGAAGATGGTCTATGATAAGCTTAAGTCCCTTGTGGACCTCAGGGGTGAGAGAGTACTGTTGTTGGGTGATTATAGTTGAGGGGTCCTAGGGTAATGTGGACTGGGGGATGATGTTTGGCTATAGATTGGTGATCAGTGTCCCAGATTTGGCGGTCTAAGGTGAGTAGATCCAAGGGAATGTCAGGGGTGAGGGATAGGGATGGTCCAGGTGCCATCTGCATGCAGAATATAGAGCCTGTATCGAAGTGGGGTATGGTAATAAAGACCCCCATTTTGGATAACAAATCTCTCCCTAGAAGTGCCATCAGGCACTGAGGCATTATGAGGAATGAGTGTATGAGGGTCAGTTTTCCAAATTGACAGAGTAATGGAGGGCTGATTTTTGGCCTTAAGGGAACTCCAGAGACCCCCTTGATTGTGAGTTCTGAGTCTTGAGTTGGGCCAGAGTAGGAAGTTAAGAGAGAGAAAGCAGCTCCAGTGTCTACTATAAAGGAGGTCTTTTTTCCGGCCACTACCCTATCTACCCGAAGTTCCGAGCTCATGTCTGGGACACAGGCTGGGGGACTGGAATCTGGGCCCTGTCATTGGAACAACTCTCATAGGGTTGGGCTGGGGTTTTGGAGAGAAGTGGGGGTCTCCCCAGGGATGCCAGGGTGACCCTGTGGACATTCCACTCTCCAGGTCTTGGAGGTGGGGACCTTCCCAGGGGTGTCAAGGCATCCCTGGGGACAGTCCATCTTCCAATGTCTCCACTGACTACGGGTTGGGCATGCTTTTGTCGGGGGCTGTGGGTTTGGGCATGCCTTTGCCCAGTGTCCCAACTGGTTGCATCAGAACCAGGGGGGCATCTTAACCCCCATTCTGGGATGACTTGGGCCAGGCTGATCTCTTCCCTTAATTGCTGCCGCCAAAAAGGCATATTTAGCTTTTCTTTCACGGTCTTTTTCTCTCTTAGGCTCCTCCTCTCTATTATTGAACACCTTGAAGGCTACTTCTAGAAGGTCTCTTTGGGGGGTCTCAGGGCCCTTCTCTAGTTGTTGAAGCTTGCATCTAATGTCAGGGGCTAACTGACTGATAAATTGAACAGAAAGGTAGAGGAACCCAGCAGGGGTGGTAACATCTAAGTTGGTATACTTCTGGACTGCCTCTGTGAGGCATGCCAAGAATAAGGCTGGATTTTTGTCTGCCCCTTGGGTGATTTCCTTGACTTTATCATAATTGACATGGATATGAGTATTTTTCTGCATTCCTTTTAGAAGGCAGGTGATCATATGATTGAGTCTCCTGAAACCTGGGTCACCGGGCTGGTGGGTCCAGTGGGGATCTAACTGAGGCATCACCTCATCAGCAACTGGGATATCCCAGTCTTGGCTTTGTAAGTGATCGGCATGGGCTTTCGCTGCTTGACAGATACGGTCTTTCTCATGTGGGGCGAGAATGGCATTTAGGATATAATGTACATCACTCCATGTGAGCTTATAGGCCTGCAAGAGTCTCAAGAATTTTTTTCTATATCTGGTAGGATTTTCGGAAAATGATCCTAACTTTTCTTCTATCTGACTCATGTCTGACAATGAAAATGGCACATGGGTGGGTAGGGGGGGTCCAAAGATGGCAGAGGAATAGGATGGGGAGACCAATTCCTCACCCCCCAAATTCATTAAAAGAACATTTGAACGCTGAGCCAAGTCCACAAAACAACTTCTGAATGCTGGCATAGGACATCAGGCACCCAGAAAGGCAGCCCATTGTCTTTGAAAGGCGGTAGGATATATTTTGAAAACAGAAACAAAAGAGTTAGGGATGGAGAACAGTCCCAGGAAGGGAGTCCTAAAAGAGAAGAAGTTTCCAAACGCCAGGAGACCCTCTCACCGGGTCTGTGGGGAGTTTTGGAATCCCAGAGTGCAACATAACCGGGAGGAAAACTAAATAAATAAAACCCACAGATTACGTGCCTAATGGCAACTCCCAGCAGAGAAGTAGCCCAGACTCTCATATCCGCCACCAGCAAGCAGGGGCTGAACAGGGAGGCGTGAGCTGCACTGCTTAGGGTAACCAGGCCTGAATGCCCTGAGGGCAATCTAAGGGAACTGACATGAGATAGCAACCCAAACTGTGGGATAGCCAGAGAGAGAGAAAAAAGAGAGAGAGAGAACTATCCTGCAAAAAAGCCCTAACCTAAGTCACTACCGAGCCACTCACAGAACAAAGGACTGAGCAAATACCAGAGGAGAACTAGTCGCTACAGACCGGCCCATCCCCTGCCAGAGGCAGGGAGGTGGGGTGGGCATGGGGGGGCAGCTGGAGCCAGAAAGGGGCAATCTCGGCCCCAGAGACGGCATCCTCTACCAAACTGCAAGCAGGCCCCTTGTTGCTAACCAAGATTTCTTGGGATTCTGGACGGCTGACATCCGCCCAGAGTGGGGGTCGCAGCCAGAGATCAGCTCCCCAGAGGAGACACACAGCACATCCGAGATGGGCACGCCCACTGCCACCCAGGAAACTGAGCAGCTGGGACCAGGGAGGTGATAAGACGCACTGTACCTGGGGAGAGTGCGCTTGCCAAGCACCTGGTCACCTGAGCTGCTTGAACCTGGGAAGGGCACAAAATGCAGGCCCAACTGAGTCTGTGCCTTTGTGGAGTACCTGAGAGCCTGAACCTGAGTGACTTGGACCTGGGAAGTGCAGGCAACCCAGGGCCTACCTCAGACAGTTCCGCAGCAGAGCAACATAGAGCCTGAGAAGTGTAGACTGGGAAAGCACACACGCCATGAGCGGGGACAAACCCAGTGAGGCCGAGACACTGCAAGCACTCCCCACACATGCCAGTGTTATTTGTTTGCAGTGTTCCTCCCTCCCCACAGCACGACTGAACAAGTGAGCCTAAATAAGTGACCACCTTCGCCTTCTGTGTCAGGGTGGAAATTAGACACTGAAGAGACCAGCAAACAGAAGAAGCTAAAATAAACAGAGGGAACTACTTTGAAAGTGACAGGTGCAACAGGTTAAAACCTTGAAGTTAGCACCAACTACATTGGAAGGGGCCTATAGATCTTGAGAAGTATAAGCCAGATCAAGGAACTATCTGAAACTGAACTGACCCCACACTGCCCACAACAGCTCCAGAGAAATTCCTAGATATATTTTTACTATTATCATTTTTTTAATTAAATTTTTTTTTATTTTTAAGTTTTCTATTACTCCTTTAATTTTCATTTTCATAAAGAAATAGAGGAAAACAACAGAATGGGAAAGACTAGAGATCTCTTCAAGAAAATTAGAGATACCAAGGGAACATTTCATGCAAAGATGGGCTCAATAAAGGACAGAAATGGTATGGACCTAACAGAAGCAGAAGATATTAAGAAGAGATGCCAAGAATACACAGAAGAACTGTACAAAAGGATCTTCATGACCCGGATAATCACGATGGTGTGATCACTCATCTAGAGCCAGACATCCTGGAATGTGAAGTGGGCCTTAGAAAGCATCACTACGAACAAAGCTAGTGGAGGTGATGGAATTCCGGTAGAGCTATTTCAAATCCTGAAAGATGATCCTGTGAAAGTGATGTACTCAATATGGCAGCAAATTTGGAAAACTCAGCAGTGGCCACAGGACTGGAAAAGGTCAGTTTTCATTTCAATCCGAAAGAAAGGCAATGCCAAAGAATGCTCAAACAACCGCACAATTGCACTCATCTCACACTCTAGTAAAGTAATGCTCAAAATTCTCCAAGTCAGGCTTCAGCAATACGTGAACCATGAACTTCCTGATGTTCAAGCTGGTTTTCAAAAAGGCAGAGGAACCAGAGATCAAATTGCCATCATCCACTGGATCATCGAAAAAGCAAGAGAGTTCCAGAAAACATCTATTTCTGCTTTATTGACTATTCCAAAACCTTTGACTGTGTGGATCACAATAAACTGTGGAAAATTCTGAAAGAGATGGGAGTACCAGACCACCTAACCTGCCTCTTGAGAAATCTGTATGCAGGTCAGGAAGCAACATTTAGAACTGGACATGGAACAACAGACTGGTTCCAAATAGGAAAAGGAGTACGTCAAGGCTGTATATTGTCACACTGCTTATTTAACTTATATGCAGATTATATCATGAGAAATGCTGAGCTGGAAGAAGCACAAGCTGGAATCAAGATTGCTGGAAGAAATATCAATAACCTCAGAGATGGAGATGACACCACCCTTATGGCAGAAAGTGAAGAGGAACTCAAAAGCCTCTTGATGAAAGTAAAAGACATCCTGGAATGTGAAAATGAGTGAAAAGGTTAGCTTAAAGCTCAACATTCAGAAAACAAAGATCATGGCATCTGGTCCCATCACTTCATGGCAAATAGATGGGAAAACAGTGGAAACTGTCAGACTTTATTTTTTGGGGCTCCAAAATTACTGCAGATGGTGATTGCAGCCATGAAATTAAAAGACGCTTACTCCTTGGAAGGAAAGTTATGACCAACCTAGATAGCATATTCAAAAGCAGAGACATTACTTTGCCAACTAAGGTCTGTCTAGTCAAGGCTATGGTTTTTCCAGTAGTCATGTATGGATGTGAGAGTTGGACTGTGAAGAAGGCTGAGCGCCAAAGAATTGCTGCTTTTGAACTGTGGTGTTGGAGAAGACTCTTCAGAGTCCCTTGGACTGCAAGGAGATCCAACCAGTCCATTCTGAAGGAGATCAACCCTGGGATTTCTTTGGAAGGACTGATGCTAAAGCTGAAACTCCAGTTCTTTGGCCACCTCTTGCAAAGAGTTGACTCATTGGAAAAGACTTTGATGCTGGGAGGGATTGAGGGCAGGAGGAGAAGGGGACGACAGAGGATGAGATGGCTGGATGGCATCACTGACTCAATGGATGTGAGTCTGAGTGAACTCCAGGAGTTGGTGATGGACAGGGAGGCCTGGCTTGCTGCAATTCATGGGGTCGCAAAGAGTTGGACACGACTGAATGCCTGAAATGAACTGAACTGAAGTGAAAGTCAAATGTGCCAAATTCAGGCCATCGGTCTTGATTGTCTAATTAGTATTGAGGCCAGATCTGTATACAGAGTTGTTTTAAGTGGTTAGCTTTGAGTTCGGTAAGAGCGATTTGAGATTTTTGAGAATGTAGGCCAGAGGGGAATCTTTTGAGACAGATTGGCCAGACTCCGTAATTGAAAGGCAAGCAGAGGCTCCTATTGAGAGTTCGAGTCATCACCCGTAGTCGCAATAGGAGTTTTGAGAAGAGAGCCCTGTGTCGAAGTGGAGCATCCTCCACCGTCACCTACTGAGTGGCCCTAGACCAGAGGTCCTCAAGACCCGGAAAGGACTGAGTTCTAGGGCGCCTCTAAAACACGGTCCAGATCTTATCTTAATCTAGGGGCTGGCTTGAGTGGAGTGTTGCATGTAGAGTGGTCTAATGTCAAGAGTTCCCTATTCCGCAGGTCGTCAGAGAGAGAGAGAGAAAAGGGGGGTAGAGCCGAGGCCTGGGGGTACACAAAGTAATGGTAAAGCCTTAGAACAAGGTTTTGGCACCAAGAATGTAAGGTATAGTTCAGGTCGAGGCAAAAAAGGAGAGAGGACCTCAACGGAAGTAGGTTACCTTTATTCAGGCAAGGAGGGGAGACAGTCAGCCTAACAACCAGGCTGAGTGCAAGAGGGATCAGGGAGGTTTCATATTTAAACGGAGGTTTGTGGAAATGATAAGGGAAACGTTAGTCAGGTGGGATGTTTTGGGTATTCTTTAGTTGAGATGGCGTTTGTAGTTGGGCAGGGGGTGATAAGTCCTCTGGGCAGGAGGTGATAAGTCTCTGGCAGATGTAGAGGATGGAAGGTTTCTGGACAGGGGGTGATAAGTTCCCTGGACAGGGGGTGATAAGTCTCAGATAGATAAAACCGGCCTGGAGCATCAGGGCAACACCTAAAGTTCTGTTTTGTTTTCTCTGAAGTTAGATGATTCAGCAAGGGCCTTTCACACTGTTGTTTTCTTTTCTAGGCCCAAAGACTCCTTCACTGCCTGTTTTTTATAAATAGTTTTATTGAAACACAGCGATTCTCAGCAGCCACACTCACCTGCCTATGTCGTGTCTCTGATTACTTTTGTACTACAAGAGTAGGGTTCAGTGGTTATAATGTAGAATGTATGGCTCTCAAAGCCAATATATTTACTACCTGACTCTTTACAGAAAAAAAAAAAAAAAAATTGCTAACCTCTGATCCTGACAATTCACCCAGAGTTATTGTCAATATCCTGAGTGCAAAAATTTTCACCTTCATCAAATCCCCTAATCCATTGCTTCTCAAATTTAAATGAACATACAGGTTACCTAGGGGGTCTTGTTAAAAATGCAGATTCTGATTCAGTAGGTCTACAGTGAGGGCTGAGGTGCCGCATTTCTCAGAAATACCAAGGTGATATCAGTATTGCTAGTCCCTAGATCAAAATGATCACCACAATATCTAGTTAAATGTCCATCACCACACCTAGATAAGATTTTTTTTCTTGTGATGAGACTTAAGATTTACTCTCTCAGCAACTTTTAAATATGAAATACAGTATTTTAAACTATATAAACAATTGACTGTATAGCACAGAAAATTCTACACAATAGTCTATAATTACCTATATGGAAAAAAAATCTTAAAAAAAAGTGGATATATGTATATGTATAACTGATTCACTTTGCTGTTCACTTGCAACTAGCACATTATAAATCAACTATACTCCAATGAAGGAGTACAAATAAATAAAGTAAAAGTAAAAATAAAGTAAAGTAAAAATAAAATTTAAAAAAGTAAAAATAAAGTAAAAGTAAAAATTAAAAAAAAGAAAAAAATAATAAATCAACTATACTCCAATGAAAATAAAAATAAGCTATAGTCACCATGCTTTACTTGACATCTCCAGGATTTATTTCATGATTGGAAGTTTGTACCTTTTGACTACCTTCACCCATTTCACCTGATCTTGATCCACATTGCCTCTGGCAACCACCAATATGTTCTCTGTATCTGTGAGTTCCTGTTTTCATGTTTGTTTTTTAGATTCCATATATAATGAGATCTTATAGTATTTGTCTTCTGTGTCTGACTTATTTCACTTAGCATAATGTTCTCAGGGTTCATGCATGTTGTCACAAATGGAGGAATTTTCTTTTTTGTGGCTAAATAATATTCTGTTGTTTTATATGTTTATTTTATTTATCCATTCATTCATTGATGGACATGTAGATTGTTTCCATGTCTTGGTTATTGTAAATAATGCTGCAGCGAACTCAGGGGTGCAGATAACTTTTTCAAGTTAGTGTTTTCATTTCCTTTGGATAAATACCCAGAAGTAGAATTGCTGGATTGTATGGTAATTTGTGTGGGGGTTTGTAACATTGTTCAGGAGGCAGTGATCAAAACCATCCCCAAGAAAAAGAAATGCAAGAAGGCAAAATGGTTGTCTGAGGAGGCCTTGCAAATAGCTGAAAAAAGAAGAGAAGTGAAAGGCAAAGGAGACAAAGAACAATATACCCATCTGAATTCAGAGTTCCAAAGAATACCAAGGAGAGATAAGAAAGCCTTCCTAAGTGAACAGTGCAAAGAAATAGAGGAAAACAATAGAATGGGAAAGACTAGAGATCTCTTCAAGAAAATTAGAAATACCAAGGGAACATTTCATGCAAATATGAGCACAGTAAAGGACAGAAATGATACAGACCTAACAGAAACAGAAGATATTAAGAAGAGATGCCAAGAATACACAGAAGAAATATACAAAAAAAGATCTTCAGGACCCAGATAACCACAATGTTGTGATCACTCACCTAGAGCCAGACATCTTGGAGTACGAAGTCAAGTGGGCCTTAAGAAGCATCATTATGAACAAAGAGGGTCAAGGTAATGGAATTCCAGTTGAGCTGTTTCAAATCCTGAAAAATGATGCTGTAAAGTGCTGCATTCAATATGCAAGCAAATTTGGAAAACTCAGCAGTGGCCACAGGACTGGAAAAGGTCAGTTTTCATTCCAATCCCATAAGAAAGGCAATACCAAAGAATGTTCAAACTACCGCATAATTACACTTATTTCACATGCTAGCAAAGTAATGCTCAAAATTCTCCAAGCTAGGCTTCAACAGTACGTGAACTGAGAACTTCCAGATGTTCAAGCTGCTTTTAGAAAAGGCAGAGGAACCAGAGATCAAATTGCCAATGTCTGTTGGATCATAGAAAAAGCAAGAGAATTCCAGAAGAACATCTACTTCTGCTTCATTGACTACACTAAAGCCTTTGACTGTGTGGATCACAAAAAGCTGTCGGAAACTCTTAAAGAGATGGGAATACCAGACCACTTTACCTGCCTCCTGCAAAACCTGTATGCAGGTCCAGAAGCAACGGTTAGAACCAAACCTGAAAAAACAGACTGGTTCCAAATTGGGAAAGGAGTATGTCAAGGCTGTATATTGTCACCCTGCTTGTTTAACTTATATGCAGAGTACATAATGAGAAACGCTGGACTGGAAGAAGCACAAGCTGGAATCAAGATTGCTGGGAGAAATATCAATAACCTCAGAGATGCAGATGACACCACCCTATGGCAGAAAGTGAAGAGGAACTAAAGAGCCTCTAATGAAAGTGAAAGAGGAGAGTGAAGATGCTGGCTTAAAGCTCAACATTCAGAAAGCTAAGAACCTGGCATCTGGTCCCATCACTTCATGGGAAATAGATGGAGAAACAGTGGAAACAGTGGCAGACTTTATTTTAGGGGGCTCCAAAATCACTGTAGATGGTGATTGCAGCCATGAGATTAAAAGATGCTTACTCCTTGGAAGGAAAGTTATGACCAACCTAGACAGCATATTCAAAAGCAGAGACATTACTTTGCCAACAAAGGTCTGTCTAGTCAAGGCTATGGTTTTTCCAGTGGTCATGTATGGATGTGAAGAAAGCTGAGTGCCAAAGAATTGATGCTTTTGAATTGTGGTGTTAAGAAGTCTCTTGAGGGTCCCCTGGACTGCAAGGAGATCAAATCAATCAATCCTAAAGGAACTCAACCCTGAATATTCATTGGAAGGACTGATGCTGAAACTGAAGCTCCGATACTTTGGCCACCTGATATGAAGAGACAACTCATTGGAAAAGACCCTGATGCTGGGAAAGACAGAAGGCAAGAGGAGAAAGGGACAACAGAGAATGAGATGTTTGGATGGCATCACCAACTCAATGGACATGAGTTTGAGCAAGCTCCAGGAGATGATGAAGGACAGGGAAGCCTGGTGTGCTGCCGTCCATGGGGTCACAAATAGTTGGACATGACTGAGCAACTGAACAACAAAGTGGTGTTTCTAGTTTTCATTTTTTGAGGAACTTCCACATCATTTTCCATAGTGACTGTAATAATTTACATCCCCACCAACAGTGCACTGAAGTGAAAGTGAAAGTGTTAGTCACTCAGTCATGTCCAACTCTTTGTGAGCCTGTGGATTGTAGCCCTCCAGGCTCCTCTGTCTATGAGATTCTCCAGGCAAGAATACTGGAGTGGGTTGCCATTCCAGTGCCATTCCCCTTCTCCAGGAGACATTCCTGACCCAGGAACTGAATCCAGGTCTCCTGTATTGCAGGCAGATCCTTAACAATCTGAGCCTACAAAGAAGCCCTAGGTACACTAGGGTTCCCTCTTTTCCATATCCTTACCAATGCTTCTTTTTCTCTTTTTAACTGAAATATAGTTGATTTACAATGTTGTTAATCCCTGCTTTATAGCAAAGTGCTGAAATTATAAATACATATATATTCTTTATACACACATATATATATCCTTTTCCTCTATGATTTATCATAAGATACTGAACCAACACTTATTTCTTATCTTTTTGATAACACCCTTTCTAGTAGATGTGAGATGATCTCATTGTGATTTTGATTTGCATTTCCCTGAAGATTAGTGATGCTGAGCACCTTTTCATATAGCTGTTGGCCATTTGAATATCTTCTTTAGAAAAATATTTACTCAAGTCCTTTGCCCATTTTTAAATTGGATTATTTGATTCTTTGCTATTGAGTTGTATGAGTTGTTTATATATTTGGATATGAACCATTTATCAGATTTAGGATTTGCAAACATTTTCTCCCATTCCATATGTTGCCTTTTTGTTACTGTTTTTCTTTTTTGACCCTGCCACATGGCCTGTGGTTTCTTAGTTTCCTGACCAGAGGTAGAACCTCTACCCCTTGCAGTCAAAGCAAGGAGTCTTAACCCCGCAACCACTAGGGAAGTCCCTGCAAATGCTTTTTAATTTGACATAGTCCAACTTATTTATTGTTACTTTTATTACCTTTGTTTTTAAAAAAAATCATCAATAAGATTGATGTTCAGGAAGTTACCACCTATGTTGAAGTTCTTCTAGGAGTTTTGTTGTTTCAGGTCTTACATTCATGTCTTTAATCCATTTTGAGTTCATTTTTGGTTATGGTGTGAAACAGTGGGCTAGTTTTATTGTTTTGCATGTGGCTGTCCGGTTTTTCTGACCATTTATTAAAAAAAACTGTCCTTTCGCCAATGCATATTCTTGTCTCCTTTGTAAAATTTATTTCTTGGCTCTCTATTTTCTTCCATTGATTTGTTATGTCTATTTTGTACTAATATACTGTTTTGATTGCTATAACATTGTAATATAATTTGAAATCAGGACGTGTGATGGCTTCAGCTTTGTTCTTCTTTCTCAAGATTGTTTTGGCTACTCAAAGTCTTTCGTGGTGGTGGTTGTTCAGTTGCTAAGTTATGTCTGACTCTTTGCAACCCGATGGACTGCAGCATGGCAGCCTTCCCTGTCCTTCCCTGTCTTCCAGGGTTTGCTCAAACTCATGTCCAGTGAGTCAGTGATGCCATCCAACAATCTCATCCTCTGTCATCCCCTTCTCCTCTTACCCTCAGTCTTTCCCACCATCAGGTTCTTTTCCAATGAATCAGCTCTTTGAATCAGGTGACAAAAGTATTGGAGCTTCAACTTCAGCATCAGTCCCTCAAATAAATATTCAGGGTTGATCTCCTTTAGGATTGACTGGTTTGATTTCCTTGGCTTCCCTGGTACTCATGATAAAGAATCTGCCTGCAATGCAAAGGCCTGGGTTTGATTCCTGAGTCAGGAAGATTTTCTGGAGAAGGGAATGGCTATCCACTTCTGTATTCTAGCCTGAAAAACTCCATGGATAGAAGCCTAGCAGGCTACAGTTCATCGAGTTGCAAAGTCAGACAAAACTGAGCGACTAACACTTTCACTTTCACTTTTGCGGTTACATAGAGATTTTAGGATTGTTTGTTTTGTTCTATGAAAAATGACATTAGAATTTCATTAGAAATTGTATTCAATCTGTACATTGCTTTGGGTAGTTTGAACATTTTAATGATATTAATTTTTCTAATTTATGAGCACAGAATATCTTTGCATTTATTTGCATTTGTATTTCTAATTTGTTTCATCAGTGTCTTATAGTTGTCAGTAAAAAGATCTTTAATCTCATTGGTTTAGTTATGCCTAGGTAATTCATTCCTTTTGATGCAACTGTAAATGGGATTGTTTTCTTAATTTCTTTTTCCCACCAGTTTTGTTTTCAATTCTCTTATTATTTCTCTTGTTATCCAGCTTAATTTCTCTGGTTCATCAACTCCTTTGCCTTTCTTTCCCTCTGTTGCTTTCACCTGACAAAAACTCAATTCTGGATGAACCCAAATTATGCCTTCTCTTTATCTGTACCAACATAGCTCTACATAGCAGGAGAAATATCAATAAACGTTCCTCTGGAGAAGGAAATGGCAACCCACTCCAGTATTTGTACCTGGAGAATCCAATGGTTAGAGGAGCCTGGCAGGCTATGGTCCATAAGGTTGCAAAGAGTCAGACACAACTGAAGTGACTTAGCATGGACATCTCTAAATTCATAGTCACTGACCTTAGACAGACCCTCCCCATTGCTCCTCAGTCCTCCAGTTTCCTTACCATGCTCTCTCTTCCACACTCTCAAAGTCCATTCCACACTTCCCCTTGCTGCTGACACCTCACATTCTTCCTTCCCACTCATTATCCGCTGATCCTGTCAGATTTGTTGAGAACCTCCTTGTCCGGATTAAAGAACCCCTGTTTTAAAGCAGGTTTTTTCAACAGTACTGTTTATGCTGCTACTGCTAAGTCGCTTCAGTCGTGTCCGACTCTGTGCGACCCCATAGACGGCAGCCCACCAGGCTCCCCCGTCCCTGGGATTCTCCAGGCAAGAACACTGGAGTAGTTTGCCATTTCCTTCTCTAATGCATGAAAGTGAAAAGTGAAAGTGAAGTCGCTCAGTCATGCCCAACTCTTAGCGACCCCATGGACTCCAGCCTATCAGGCTCCTCCATCCATGGGATTTTCCAGGCAAGAGTACTGGAGTGGGTTGCCATTGCACTATTTATAGTTTGGGCCAAATATGTTTTTGTTATGGAAGATTGTCCTAAGTGTTATAGGATGTTAGCAGCTTTCCTGGTATCTACTCAAGATGCCAGTAATACCCCAGGTATCAAACAAAAATATCTCCAGACATTGCCAGGTATCTGAGTAGTAAAATCTCCCCTAATCACAACCACTGGTTTAAAGCAACAGAAATCAATTCCAGCTAACTTCAAGAAAAAGAGGGACTTCCCTGGTATTCCAGTGGTTAAGAATCCATCTGCCAATGCAGGGGACATGGGTTCAGAGGTTCAACCCCTGGTCCAAGAAGATTCCACATGCCACGGGGCAGCTAAGCCCATGTGCCACAAGTACTGAGTCCCGTGTGCCTACAGCCTGTGGTCTGCAAAAGAAGCTCTCATACTGCAACTAGAGAACAGCCTCCTCACCCAACGACTAGAGAAAACCCATGTGCAGCAACAAAGACCCAGCACAGCCAAAAATAAATTTTAAAATTAATTTAATAAATGGGAATGTATTGGAAATATAGAACAGTAATTCATAGACTGAATGGGAAAAGAATCCCAGGGCCAGGAGATTATGGGTTTTCTTTCTAGAGGTGACAGTTAGATTGTATCCTTCTGTATTTTGGTGTTCCTAATTAAGTTTCAAATTCTCACTAAGAGAAATCTAAGTCCTGTTAGGTCAAGTATTCACTCCTGTGGCCTAGGGAATAGAGTCTATAACCAGAATCAAGCTATGGAGGGCTGTTCAGCAGAAAAAAGAATAGCTGTCACACACCTCTCATATTCTGTATCTTTATTCACCTAAAATAATGGAAAACCTGATGACAGAGGCTTCAATGAATTGAAGTTTAATATTCTATCATAAAAGTAAGTCTGGAGATAGGTAGTTGTTGGCATTGCTTCAGTTGCTAAACAGTATCATCATAGTCTTTTTCCCTTTCTGAGCTCTGGCTTTTCATCTTCAAGTTTATGGAAAGTTGAAAGATGGCTCTCATACTTCCTGACATCATGACCACATTCAAAAGTAGGAAAAACACAAGGGTGGAGGAAGCAACAGAAGGGCCTTATGTGAGAAGTTCCCTCTCCTTTTATCTGCAAAGGAAAAGCTTTCACTGAAGTCCCCTCAGCAAAAACCCTTAAGATTTATTGACCAGAAATAGGTTATACGGTCATTCTCTTACCTTCAAGACATGATGGAAGAGTTAATATCTGGCAGAAAGGAATGTAATAGTCATGACTGACTTAGACCATTGTTAATCCCCCTGATCTGGGCTTGTTGGTGCCAAATTTTGAGTTCTGTTAGCAATAGAAGAGGGTCTAAGCTGTTAGTTAGCCATTGGTATCAGTTCAGTTCAGTTGCTCAATCGTGTCCGACTCTTTGTGACCTCATGAATTGCAGCACGCCAGGCCTCCCTGTCCATCACAAACTCCCAGAGTTCACCCAAACTCATGCGCATCAAATCGGTGATGCCATCCAGCCATCTCATCCTCTGTCGTCCCCTTCTCGTCCTGCCCCCAATCTCTCCCAGCATCAGAGTCTTCTCCAATGAGTCAACTCTTTGCATGAGGTGGCCAAAGTACTGGAGTTTCAGCTTTAGCATCAGTCCTTCCAAAGAACACCCAGGACTGATCTCCTTCAGAATGGACTGGTTGGATCTCCTTGCAGTCCAAAGGACTCTCAAGAGTCTTCTCCAACACCACAGTTCAAAGGCATCAATTCTTCAGTGCTCAGCTTTCTTCACAGTCCAACTCTCACATCCATACATGACTACTGGAAAAACCATAGCCTTGACTAGACGGACCTTTGTTGGCAAAGTAATGTCTCTGCTTTTGAATATGCTATCTAGGTTGGTCATAACCTTCCTTCCAAGGAGTAAACGTCTTTTAATTTCCTGGCTGCAATCACCATCTGCAGTGATTTTGGAGCCCCCCAAAATAAAGTCTAACACTGTTTCCACTGTTTCCCCATCTATTTCCCATGAAGTGATGGGACCAGATACCATGATCTTCATTTTCTGAATGTTGAGCTTTAAGCCAACTTTTTCACTCTCCTCTTTCATTTTCATCAAGAGGCTTTTTAGTTCCTCTTCACTTTCTGCCATAAGGGTGGTGTCATCTGCATATCAGGATAGTACTTGCTAAATTTTCTCAACGTTAAATCCACAAACCTACATGATTCTGTAACTATTTCCTCTTTTTTCCATTCTGTAACAACAAAGTTCAGGTCAGTCACTCAGTTGTGTCTGGCTCTGTGACACCATGAACTGCCGCATGCCCTGTCCATCACCAACTCCCGGAGTCCACCCAAACCCATGTCCATTGAGTTGGTGATGCCATCCAACCATCTCATCCTCTGTCGTCCCCTTCTTCTCCTGCTCTCAATCTTTCCCAGCATCAGGGTCTTTTCAAATGAGTCAGCTCTTAGCATCAGGTGGACAAAGTATTGGAGTTTCAGCTTCAACATCAGTCCTACCAAGGAGCACCCAGGACTGATCTCCCTTACGATGGACTGGTTGGATCTCCTTGCAGTCCAAGTGACTTTCAAGAGTCTTCTCCAACACCACACTTCAAAAGCATCAATTCTTCAGCACTCAGCTTTCTTTTATAGTCCAACTCTCACACCCATACATGACTACTGGAAAAGCCATAGCCTTGACGAGACAGACCTCCGTTGGCAAAGTAATGTCTCTGCTTTTTAATATGTTGTCTAGGTTGGTCATAACTTTTCTTCCAAGGAGTAAGCGTCTTTTAATTTCATGGCTACAGTTACCATCTGCAGTGATTTTGAAGGCCCCAAGAATAAAGTCAGCCACTGTCTCCACTGTTTCCCCATCTATTTGCCATGAAGTGATGGGACTGGATGCCATGATCTTAGTTTTCTGAATGGTGAGCTTTAAGCCAACTTTCTCACTGTCCTCTTTCACTTTTATCAAGAGGCTCTTTAGTTCTTCACTTTCTGCCGTAAGGGTGGTGTCATCTGCATCTCTGAGGTTGTTGATATTTCCCCCGGAAATTTTGATTCCAGCTTGTGCTTCTTCCAGCTCAGCGTTTCTCATTATGTACTCTGCATATAAGTTAAATAAACAGGGTGACAATATACAGCCTTGACATACTCCTTTTCCTATTTGGAACCAGTCTATTGTTCCATGTCCAGTTCTAACTGTTGCTTCCTGACCTGCATATAGGTTTCTCAAGAGGTAGATCAGGTGGTCTGGTATTCGCATCTCTTTCAGAATTTTCCACAGTTTTTTGTGATCCACACAGTCAAAGGCTTTGGCATAGTCAAGCAGTAGATGTTTTTCTGGAACTCTCTTGCTTTTTCGATGATCCTGTGGATGTTGGCAATTTGATCTCTGGTTCCTCTGCCTTTTCTAAAAGCATCTTGAACATCTGGAAGTTCATGGTTTACTGAACCATGGCTTGCTGAAGCCTGGCTTGGAGAATTTTGAGCATTACTTTACTAGAGTATGAGATGAGTGCAATTGTGCGGTAGTTTGAGCATTCTTTGGCATTGCCTTTCTTGGGGAATGGAATGGAAACTGACCTTTTCCAGTCTTGTGGCCACTGCTGAGTTTTCCAAATTTGCTGGCATATTGAGTGCAGCACTTTCACAGCATTATCTTTCAGGATTTGAAATAGCTCAACTGGAGTTTCATCACCTCCACTAGCTTTGTTCATAGTGATGCTTCCTAAGGCCCACTGACTTCACATTCCAGGATGTCTTGCTCTAGGTAAGTGATCACACCATTGTGATTATCTGGTAACAACAAAGGCAATCCCTTTACCTGTACTCTGAATCCTGTTCCATTCCCTCAGTTCTCGAAGACTTCACTTTTTTTTTTTCACTTGGTTATCCCCTTTCTATCCTGTATCATTCATCTTCCCTAGCTATTGAATCATATTACAAGCATGCAAACATGCTCTAGGAATGTTTTCCATCTTTAAAGATTCCTTCCTTATGGGTAGATAAAGAGATATGATAAAGCAAGTATGAAGTGAAGTCGCTCAGTCATGTCCAACTCTTTGTGACCCATGAACTGTAGCCTACCAGGCTTCTCCATCCATGGGATTTTCCAGGCAAGAGTACTGGAGTGGGTTGCCATTTCCTTCTCCAGGAGATCTTCCCAACCCAGGGACTGAACCCAGATCTCCTGCAATGTAGGCAGACGCTTAACCATCTGAGCCACCAGGGATGTTAATTATAGAGCTCAGTGAGACTGAGCAACATACTTTCAACTTTTCTGTATGTTTAAAACTTTGATAATAAAATATTTGAAATAAAATCCTTCCCTTAACTCCCAGTCACCTTCCAACTTGTTCCTCTGCTTATTACTTATTCAGATTCCTTTTAAAAGTTCTTTTCTCTGCTTGCTTCCCTCTCTTTACTCTCAGCTTATACCAATTTGGCTTCCATCTCCACCACTCCTCTGAGATGGCTCTTATTAAGCTTGCCTTTGAATGGACTCTTTTCTGTCCTCATCTTATTCAACTGTTCAGCATTATTCTTTGCTGCTGACCTGTCTCTCCTTGAAACAATTTGTGCTCTTGGCATCTGACACCACTTGTTCTGGTTTTCTTTCTTTCTATGTACTCCTTTTTTGGTCTCCTTTGCCAACTTCTTCTCCATTGTTTTTTAGTTACTAAGTCACATCCCACTCTTTTGTGACCACATGGACTGTAGCCCACCAGGCTTCTCTGTCTGTGAGATTTCCCAGGCAAGAATTCTGGAGTGAGTTGCCATTTCCTTCTCCAGGAGATCTTCCCCATGCAGGGATCAAAGCCACGTCTCCTGCACTGGTAGGCAGACTCCTTCCTGCTGAGCCACCAGGGATCTTCTCCATTACCCAATTTCTAAGAGTTGGAATGTTCCAAGTGTTGGTTCTAGGACTACTTCTCTGTCTACAGCCAATTTCCCCACACAGGCACTTTTTACATTTTCTGTTGGATACTTCTTCATTGAGTAGGATTTCCCAGGCACTCTAGGATGTTGTACAGTCCTAGGCCCTGCACACTGAATGCCAGCAGTATTCCTATTGTCCCTTTAGTCAGTGTGTCAACCCAAGTTGCCTCCTAACAGTCCCCAGGGAAGTGATACTTCTCAGAGTTAAAAACTATTTTGTCTGTTAATAGGTGATACCAACCAGTCTGTGACCTTAAATGTCATATATGTGCTAATTTTCAAATATCTCTGGCCCAAACATCTCTTTTGAACTCTCAACTGCCTCCAATTATGTGCAGAACATTTCTGTTTGAGTGGTCTGTTTAGAAGCTCAATAAGTATTTGATGAGTGAATGATCTAATTATTGTCTTAGTCCCTCCCTCCTATTGAAAACTAAATTCTTGATCTTTTCCTACCTGTTGTTCCCTGTGGGGACATGGAGATGTTTTTACTCAAATCCCTCTTCAAGAAAGGACTGGCTGGCTGCCCAGCTATGAAGCATGTGGTTAGCTGACACCTTCCAGTTCTTACCTGCTTCAGGGTCCACCTCACCTTTAGAGCCAACATTATATGCCATATAACTGATGGCATGCTCTTCTTGGGGAGATTCCCAGCCAATGAATGGGCAAAGTGGTAATAAAAGGACCTAAAGCAGTGTTAGACACCAAGCAGTCTAACACAGAACTCTACTAACTAGCTGCCTTTGCTCTGGTACTTGCCATTGGGCTGGCAAAGACTTTGTCAGGTTTCATCACCGCTTGCAACTTTCCCTGTACCATTCTGCCCCCGCTTCTTTTCCTTTTACAAGTGCTGTTTCCTAAGACACTTGTGGCACACCTAACTCCGTTTCAGCTTCTGCTTTCCAGAGAACCTATTCAGCACTCTTTTACATTTCAGTAAATGGAATGTCCCTCGTTGCTTAAGCCAAACCCTGTGAGTCATTTTTGATTCTTAATGCTCCTTCATACTATATAACTCATCAGCAAGTTCTGTTGACTCTACTCTGACATACATAATCTACTTTTCTCTCTCCTCCCACCAACCCAGTCCAAGTCATCATCATTTCTCACTAGAATACTGCTGCTGCTAAGTCACTTCCGTTGTGTCCGACTCTGTGCGACCCCATAGATAGCAGCCCACCAGGCTCCCCTGTCCCTGGGATTCTCCAGGCAAGAACACTGGAGTGGGTTGCCATTTCCTTCTCCAGTTCATGAAAGAAAAGTGAAAGTGAAGTCGCTCAGTCGTGTCTGACTCTTAGCGACCCCATGGACTGCAGCCTACCAGGCTCCTCCGTCCAGCAAATAGCTACAAAAGTCATGTCTGAAACTCACTCTGATCTCCTATATCCCGTTCTCCACACAGTAGATGTGGGGGAGCTGTGGGTGAGATGGGGGATGATCTTTAAAACATAGCCTGGCTTTGCTTGAAAACAATGGCTTCTAATCCAAACTCCATCCAGTATCTGTCAAGACTCTTCATGAGGTCTCCTAGCTTTCTGTTCAACTTTATTTCTCACTAATATCCTTCTCAATCACTGTACTCTAGCCATGTTTAGTGTTGTTCTGAGAAGCCATTCCTAGGCGAAGCCTTTGCCCAAGCTATACCCACTTCATAGACCACTCTTTCCTCTACGTTTTACATAGTCAGATCCTTCTCCTTCACTAGTACTCAAGTGCCATTGCCTCAGAAAAGCCCACTCTGACCACTCAACCTAAAGTAATTTTCCTCTCCTCCTTCCCATTATTCTTCCTAATAGTATACATATACTGCTGCTGCTGCTGCTGCTAAGTCGCTTCAGTCGTGTCCGACTCTGTGCGACCCCATAGACGGCAGCCCACCAGCCTCCCCCATCCCTGGGATTCTCCAGGCAAGAACACTGGAGTGGGTTGCCATTTCCTTCTCCAATGCATGAAAGTGAAAAGTTAAAGTGAAGTCACTCAGTGGTGTCCAACTCTTAGCGACCCCATGAACTGCAGCCTACCAGGCTCCTCCATCCATGGGATTTTCCAGGCAAGAGTACTGGAGTGGGGTGCCATTGCCTTCTCTGGTATACATGTACATATGTATGAAATTCATTTGTATATAGGTATACATATATTTGGGCTTCCCTGGTGGCTCAGTTGGTAAAGAATCCTCCTGCAATGTGAGAGACCTGGGTTCAATCACTGGGTTGGGAAGATCCCCTGGAGAAGGGAAAGGCTACCTAAGCCAGTATTCTAGCCTGGAGAATTCCATAGACTGTATAGTCCATGAGGTCGCAAAGAGCGACTTTCACTCACTCATACATATATATGGACTTTTTTCTTTAATTTTTTTTTTTTTAATTTTATTAATTTATTTTTGGCTGTGCTGGGTTTTCATTGCTGTTCAACTTTTCTCTAGTTGTGGCAAGCGGGGGCTACTCTCCAGTTGTGGTGTGAGAGCTTCTCATTACGGTAGCTTCTCTTGTTGCCGAGCATAGGCTCTGAGGCGTGTGGGCTTCAGCAGTTGCAGCGCATGGGCTCAGCCGCTGTGGCTCCTGGGCTCTAGTTCACAGGCTCAATAGCTGTGAAGCACCACGGGGTCAGTTGCTCAGAGGCATGTAGAATCCTCCCAGATCAGGGATCAAACCCATGTCTCCTGCATTGGCAGGTGAATTCTTTACCACTGAACCACCAAGGAAGCCCTTCCTTAATTGTTTTTTGTCTGTCTCTCTCACTTGGCCAGAAAATCTGTGAGAATATGGACAATATTTTGTTTATCACCATTTACCCAGAGTCTGATATGTATAATAGGCAATCAATACATATTTGTTGAATGAACAAATAAGTGAATAAAAGGAAAATTACCAAATTATCTTAGGTATTCTAAGGATGTTTTTCTCAGTATTTTGACAAAGGGATTTGATTTTTGTTTTTATCTTTTTAAAATAGTTTATTTATTTATTTGTTTGCACCGAGTCTTAGTTGTGGCATTCAGGATCTTTAATTGTGATGTATGGGATCTAGTTCCCTGACTAGGAATCAAACCTGGGACCCCCTACATTGGGAGTATGGAGTCTTAGTCACTGGACCACCAGAGAAATCCCTGCTTTTATCTTTTTTCCTTTAAAAAGAGAATGGAAATTGTATCTTCTGCCTGCTGATATTAGTGATCATCACATAGGAGACACATATTAATAAGAATAAATCAAACAGTAAAAACAGTATCTAGATCCATGTTACAATGGCAATAATTTCAAAACTCAGTTCAGTTCAGTTCAGTTCAGATCAGTTCAGTCACAGTCGTGTCCAACTCTTTGTGACCCCATGAATCGCATCACACCAGGCCTCCCTGTCCATCACCAACTCCCAGAGTTTACCCAAACTCATGTCCATCCAGTCGGTGATGCCATCCAGCCATCTCATCCTCTGTTGTCCCCTTCTGCTCCTGCCCCCAAACCCTCCTAGCATCAGAGTCTTTTCCAATGAGTCAGCTCTTCGCATGAGGTGGCCAAAGAACTGGAGTTTCAGCTTTAGCGTCATTCCTTCCAAAGAAATCCCAGGGTTGATCTCCTTCAGAATGGACTGGTTGGATCTCCTTGCAGTCCAAGTTTTACTTTAAAAATTAAACTATCTCTACTGAGAAAGTTTTATAATATCCTAAGAATAATAATTTTACTCCCACTCAGCAATACTTGGGTTTCCCTGGTGGCTCAGACAGTAAAGAATCTACCTGCAAAGACCTGGGTTCGATCCCTGTGTCAGGAAGATCCATTGGAGAAGAGAAAGGCTACCCACTCCAGTATTCTTGCCTGGAGAATCCCATGGACCGAGGAGCCTGGTGGGCTACAGTCCATGAGGTCGCAAAGAGTCAAACATGACTGAGTGACTAGCACTAGCAATCCTTAAAAAAAGGGAAGAACAAACTAGAAACAAAGTAGTATGAAGTATGTGTTCCATAGATTATCAGAATTTAGTGAGAAAAAAATTCAGTCATGCTGCAGTAAGGAACATTATCTAGTAGTGTGTGCTACATTCATAAGTTTTGTTTCTGTTCAGCAAAAAACTAAAATGTGCAATGACTATAGTTATATTAATCTTATTCCCAATCACTAGATTTTTATTTTTATTTCAGGAAGTTAAAAAATAAGAACCTCTTGTTCCCCCTAAGGAATAGACAGAATTCCAGAAAGCAGAGTCGCTTTAGAGATCTCCTATAAAACTTCACTATGATAGACGTTTACCTGAAATACTTGCAAAGCTGCGTTTGTACTTTTACTCACTTTAAATAGATCTGACTCACAGTGTTTACACACCCTTATCTAACTTTTATGATTCTTTTTAAAAAATATTTATTTGCACCAGCTCTTAGCTGTGGGACACAGGACCTTCAGTCTTTGATGTGGCATGTGGGATCTTTATTTGTGGCATGCGAACTCTTAGCTGCAGCATGTGGGATCTAGTTCCCTGACCAGGGATCGAACCTGGGCCCCCTGCATTGGGAGCATGGAGTCTTAGCCACTGGACCACCAGGGAGGTCCCTCTAACTTTTATGATCCTTTTAATGTAGACATTTTCTAATGACATCATGAACTTTCCCAAGCAACTCACCCTTTTGTGGTGCCATACAAATTTTATCTTTCCACATCCCATCCTAGGCTGCAGTCCTGAATGAGGTTAATATATTGGACATGATACAAAGAAATCAGCAAATGACTGCAGTAGTATGAAGGCATTAGTTGACATTCCAAAGTGGTAAGGCAATTCATGATGTAAAGGGTGTGGCCAGACAAATTCAAAAATGTAGAAGATTGTTAGTATAGTTCCTGCTATCACAAAAGAGGGGTAAAACTTGATGCTTAAAGGGGTGGACAAACTGAAATTACTAAAGGGTAGTGCAGAATAATTATTCACAAGAGGAGAAGGATGAGTCCTTATTTGGGAAACCAGTAATGTCAGAAGGAGATGGAACAGTCCTTTATTCCTTTAAAAATGATATCATAGAAAACTAGAAAAGTTTTAAGACTAAGGTTACCAACTGGTGCCCAGGGGTACAATTAGACCTATAGACACATTGTATTGGCCTGCCTATAGAGTTGGGGTTTTTCCCAACTAGTTACCAAATCACAAGTTTCCATAATAAAAATTAGGATGTCTGGCTTCTCTTGAAAATGTTGGTGTTCTGACAATCCTTAGCTTGCATTCCTACATGGCAGCAACTGGCTGGAGCAAAATAACAGCTTCTCTGTTTGGACAAGGCAGATAGTTGTTACAATCCCCACTTAGTCAGCTTCACTTACATCATCCACCTAGCACTTGCAGGCATTTAAGTGTGTGACACTGATCTGGGGAATTCCATATAATAAAGAGATGAATCAATGTTGTAGGAGGGGAATCTATGACATAAGATATACAGACCTTGGAAAATTCATTGCGACAAGGGTAGAAGCAGCAGAATGTTTATATCCTGCCATTTTAATCCCAATAGTATTCTTTCTAAACCTGCAACTCTAACCTCAGAACAATTGCCTCCATCATGCAGTCTATGAATCAATCAAGGAACTAAACTGGATCAATGAAATTCAATTTATAAGATATTTACTTTCCTCCCAAATTTACTAATATTGGCCTGATTTTTATTATATGCTATTGTCAGGTGTCCTTTGTGTCGAACATCTTTGGGTCAAGTTTAGAACAGATCTCATTGTCCTCAAGTGTAATAAACCATTATGTCTCCAAAAGATAACACATTTCAAAGCATCACCAACTATTTGTCCTTGGGGTATCCTATTCTCCTTACTGCCTGCATGCCCTTGGCACAGACTGCTTTTCTTGTAATGTTTTTCTCTCTCACTAAACTCCTAGTCATTTTTCAAAAAAATAGTGGATAAATCACTCCCCCTAGCTACACCCTCCTAGCATTAAAAAATAATTCCCCCATTAGGCTCTCAGAGAATTTTTTTTTTTAGGCAAGGAATATGACTTTGTTTGGAAAGCCAGCTATCAAGAAGATGGCAGACTGATGTCTCAAAATAACCATTTTATCAGCGTCTGGATGCCAGGTGCTTTTATAGGACATAAAGGAAGAAGACAACAGAGGATGAGACGGCTGGATGGCATCACTGATGTGATGGACATAAGTTTGAGCAAGCTCTGGGAGTTGGTGATGAACAGGGAAGCCTGGCGTGCTGCAGATCATGGAGTTGGAAAGAGTCAGACAGGACTGAGCAACTGAACCAAACTGAAAGAAGAGGCAGTAAGGAAGTAAAGTAAAAAGGTCATCAATTTTGCAAATATCTTCCAGAATGGCAAGCTTTGGGGAGGGGATGTGTTAATCTCCTCTTTCTTGCATAGGCTCTCATAGAATTTTAAATTTTTAAATTTATCTATTTTTGGCTGTGCTGGGTCTTTGTTGCTGCATGGCTTTTGTCTAGTTGCAGCAAGCAGTGCTCCTATCTGGTTGTGGTACACAGGCTTCTCATTGCAGTGGCTTCTCGTTGCACAACACAGGCTCTAGGGTACACAGGCTTCAGTAGTTGTGGCACATGGGCTCAGTAGTTTCAGCTTCTGGGCTCTAGAGCACAAACTCAATTGTTGTGGTGCATGGGCTTAGTTGCTCTGTGGCATATGGGATCTTCCCAGACCAGGGTTTAAATCTGTGTCTCCTGCATTGGCAAAAAAAATCAAATCTCTTATGCTTATACAGTGGAAGTGAGAAATATATTTAAGGGACTAGATCTGATAGACAGAGTGTCTGAAAAACTATAGATGGAGGTTTGTGACATTGTACAGGAGACAGATCAAGACCATCCCCATGGAAAAGAAATGCAAAAAAGCAAAATGGCTGTCTGGGGAGGCCTTATAAATAGCTGTGAAAAGTAGGGAAGCGAAAAGCAAAGGAGAAAAGGAAAGATATACCCATTTGAATGCAGAGTTCCAACGAATAGCAAGGAGAGATAAGAAAGTCTTCCTAAGTGATCAGTGCAAAGAAATAGAGGAAAACAACAGAATGGGAAAGACCAGAGATATCTTCAAGAATATTAGAGATACCAAGGGAACATTTCATGCAAGGATGGGCACAATAAAGGACAGAAATGGTACAGACCTAACGGAAGCAGAAGATATTAAAAAGAGGTGGCAAGAATACACAGAAGAACTGAACAAAAAGATCTTCATGACCTAGATAATCACGATGGTGTGATCACTTACCTAGAGCCAGACATCCTGGAATGTGAAGTCAGTGGGCCTTAGGAAGCATCACTATGAACAAAGCTAGTAGAGGTGATGGAATTCCAGTTGAGCTGTTTCAAATCCTGAAAGATAATGCTGTGAAAGTGCTGCACTCAATATGCCAGCAAATTTGGAAAACTCAGCAGTGGCCACAAGACTGGAAAAGGTCAGTTTCCATTCCAATCCCCAAGAAAGGCAATGACAAAGAATGCTCAAACTACCACACAATTGCACTCATCTCACACTCTAGTAAAGTAATGCTCAAAATTCTCCAAGCCGGGCTTCAGCAAGCCATGGTTCAGTGAACCATGAACTTCCAGATGTTCAAGATGCTTTTAGAAAAGGCAGAGGAACCAGAGATCAAATTGCCAACATCCACAGGATCATCGAAAAAGAAAGAGAGTTCCAGAAAAACATCTACTTCTGCTTTATTGACTTTGCCAAAGCCTTTGACTGTGTGGCTCACAATAAACTGTAGAAAATTCTGAAAGAGATGCGAATACCAGACCACCTGATCTACCTCTTGAGAAACCTGTATGCAGGTCAGGAAGCAACAGTTAGAACTGGACAAGGAACAATAGACTGGTTCCAAATAGGAAAATGAGTACATCAAGGCTGTATACTGTCACCTTGCTTATTTAACTTATATGCAGAGTATATCATGAGAAATGCTGAGCTGGAAGAAGCACAAGCTGGAATCAAGATTGCTGGGAGAAATATCAATAACCTCAGAGATGCAGATGACACCACCCTTATGGCAGAAAGTGAAGAACTAAAGAGCCTCTTGATAAAAGTGAAAGAGGAGAGTGAGAAAGTTGGCTTAAAGCTCAACATTCAGAAAACGAAGATCATGGCATCCGGTCCCATCACTTCATGGCAAATAGATGGGGAAACAGTGGAGACAGTGGCTGACTTTATTCTTGAGGTCTCCAAAATCACTGCAGATGGTAACTGCAGCCATGAAATTAAAAGACGCTTACTCCTTGGAAGAAAAGTTATAACCAACCTAAACATATTAAAAAGCAGAGACATTACTTTGCCAACGGAGGTCTGTCACGTCAAGGCTATGGCTTTTCCAGTAGTCATGTACAGATATGAGAGTTGAACTATAAAGAAAGCTGAGTGCTGGAGAATTGATGCTTTTGAAGTGTGGTGTTGGAGAAGACTCTTGAGAGTCCCTTGGACTGAAAGGAGATCCAACTGGTCCGTCCTAAAGGAGATCAGTCCTGAGTGTTCATTGGAAGGACTGATGTTGAAGCTGAAGCTCTAGTAATTTGTCCACCTGATGCAAAGAGCTGACTCATTTGAAAAGACCCTGATGCTGGGAAAGATTGAGGGCAGGAGGAGAAGGGGACGACAGAGGATGAGATGTTTAGATGGCATCACTGACTCAATGGACATAAGTTTGGGTAAACTCTGGGAGTTGGTGATGGACAGAGAGGCTCGGCGTGCTGCAGTCCATGGGGTCGGAAAGAGTCGGACACGACTTATCGACTGAACTGCACCAAACTCCTGCATTGGCAGGCAGATTCTCTACCATGGAGCCACCAGGGAAGATCACTCTCATAGAATTTTGAAGATATCTTTATTAAAGAACTTATACCCTTTCTTTTAGAATTTCAGTGGTTTTTTTTTAATGTATTAATCTTTGGGGGTAGAATTAAAGACTGAGTTACTTAGAAGCAGTATTTTAGTGTCTCCAGAACCTAGCAATCTAAAGACATTTAATAAATATGTGTTGAATGAATGGTCATAAGCAGGTATAGAAGTCTACTAGGTCAAGTGTTATGGGATGAGGCCATAATGTGACATGCTATTATGTAATAAAAATTTGCCATAACGGGATGAGGCAGAATATGACATCATGAGAAAAAAATCTGTGAGAATTTATCTGTTGACAATAGTCTGGAAACGTTGACTACGACAGGAAGAGGAGCTGGACCATGCATTTAGCTCACTAGGGTGATGCAAGCCTCTCTGGAATCCTGCCATGCCCAGATAAGCATTAACACTTATATAGTGCCTGGAGCCTAGTAAGCCTGCAATAAATACTTGTTGAATAAATTAATCTGGGAATGATCTACCATATTCTGGGCTCTGGGTCATCATAAATCAGATTTTTGTTCTATTGATAACCTGGGTTAGTCAAGGGTGGTTTGGTTTCTGTGTCAAGCTGGACGGCATGTAACTGTGTTTTGAGTTGGGCTGATCTCTTCACTGAGGACATGGTGGTCTATCTATGTCAACACAACTCTGGGTACTACCTTATATTAAGATGGTACCAGCTGTGATTCTGAGTGGATTGTAAACTAGTTTCTGAACTGATATGCTAGGATTGGTCAGCAGGTCTAATCTTGGATGTGAGGAGGGAAGAAAAGAAGGACAGAAGAAAGGAAGGAAGGCAGAGCGGAGTGCATAAACAAACAAGCAACTGTAAAAAAGTTTGTCAGATGTACACACTGCTATATTTAAAATGGATAACCAATAAGGACCACGGTACAGCACATGGCAGCCTGGATGGGAGGGGAGTTTGGGGAAGAATGGATACATGTATATGTATGGCTGGGTCCCTTTGCTGTTCACTGAAACTATCACAACATTGTTTTCTGTTAATCAGCTATGTGCTGTGCTGTGCTTAGTCACTCAGTCGTGTCTGACTGTGACACACGGACTGTAGTTCTCCAGGTTCCTTTGTCCATGGGGATTCTCCAGGCAAGAATACTGGAGTGGGTAGCCTTTCCCTTCTCCAGGGGATCTTCCCAACCCAGGGATGGAACCCAGGTCTCCTGCATTGCAAGTGGATACTTTACCATCTGAGCCACCAGGGAAGCCCAAGAATACTGGAGTAGGTAGCCTATCCCTTCTCCAGGGGATCTTCCCAAGCCAGGAATCGAACTGGGGTCTCTTGCATTGCAGGCGGATTCTTTACCAGCTGAGCTACCAGAACAGCCCATTAATCAGCTGTGAAAGTGAAAGTAAAAGTCCCTCAGTCCTGTCCGACTCTTTGCAACCCCACCAACTATAGAATTCATGGAATTCTCCAGGCCAGAATACTGTAGTGGGTAGCCTTTCCCTTCTCCAGGGGATCCTCTTAACCCAGGGATCAAACCCAGGTCTCCCACATTACAGGAGGATTCTTTACCAGCTGAGCCACAAAGGAAGCCCATTAATCAGCTATACCCCAATATAAAGTAAAAAATTAAAAAAAAAAAAAAAAAAAAAGCTTGTCATGCCATCAAGTAGTCTTCCAGCTGAATTCTCCATAAGAAAAGAAACAAGTAAAATAAACTAATTAATTAAAATTTTAAAAAGAAAATAAAAAAGAAAAGGAACAAGTCTCTCACGAAAGGGCCTACCTTATTATCCTCGCTATGCTCAGTCACTAGCTAGGGAATCATGGACTTGTGAATTGCCAAGTACCGCAGCAGAGGTCTACAATCAATTATGCTTCCTGTAGTGAGAGACCCAAGAGGCACTTTCTCATCGTTGCCGTAGTCCACCCGTTGTACCATGCAGACCCACTTGCCTGTTCAGGTTCAGGGTCGCCTCCTCCATGCTGCCATGGATCTCTCTTCTTGAGGGAAACTTCCTTCCTGTGGGAAGTGTGTTGGAAGAACTACAGCATGTATTCCTGCATTTGATCTCAAGGCCTCAGCTAGTACTCATCCTCTCCTTCCTCCATTTTGAGTTCTAAATTCCCCTCACCCTCAGCTACCACCTCAGCAGGTCTGCATGGCTTTCCTGATCCTGCAACTCAAACTTCTATGTCTGAGGATCCTGAACCCATTGATAATCATACCCCTCTCAGTCCAGGTTGCTACAGGTAGCCATTCATAGTTATAATGGAGCAAAAAGATTCCAGGAGGTGCTCAAGGTGATAGAAGAGGCCTGATACACTCAACTTGCCCCAAAATGGCTGACTGGTCTCTTGGAGGAATAATGTCATAAAAGCAAGCAGTTCAAGACAGGGTGAACTTCACTATAGCCCTCGTCCTTTTCACAGCTTCTTTTCAAACTCAGGTAGCATAAATCAAAGTGCTGTGGTCTGAATGATATATCGTGCCCTCCCCCCACCCCTGGAATTTATATGTTAAAAACCTCACACCCAATGATAATATTTTCAGAGCTGGAAACGTTGAGAAGTGCTTAGGGTGGAATGAGTCCTTAGGAAAGCGACTCCACAGGGATCCCTGGCGCCTTCCACCATGTGAGGACATAGGGAGAAGGTGCCTGCTAATGAATCAGGAACAGGGCCCTCACCAGAAAGTGACCTTGTTGGCACTTGATCTTGGACTTTCCAGCCTCTAGAACTGTGAGCAATAAATTTCTGTTGTTTGTAAGCTGCCTAGTCTGTGGTATTTTGTTAAAACAGCCTGGGTGCACAGGCAAATAAAATTAATTTTTAAGTTTTGTCCTGCATTATACCCTTTAATATTCTGGAAGTAACTGACTCTCTAATAATGTTTAGTACAGTTGTTCTGTCTTGAATCCATGAGATAAAGCTATTTTATGGTAATACTGTGATGTTATTTACATTATCATCCATGGAGTCATCATTGCTAAATCAATCAATCAATGAAAAGGTCTTTAAACTTCCTTTGGTTCCATTTCCAATGTGCTAAGTGTTCAGAAACCTGGAGACCAAAAAACCAGAGGACTTCTGCTTTAGGACAAAAGCTTTTTATTTTTCCCTCTTGAAAAACAAAAAAAAAAACATTCACAGTTTTATTTCGCTGTTACTATTGCTCATAGAATGCTGCTACTGCTAAGTCGCTTCAGTCGTGTCTGACTCTGTGTGACCCCATAGACGGCAGCCCACCAGGTTCCACCGTCCCTGGGATTCTCCAGGCAAGAACACCAACCATTTATGTTGACTACCTTTAACCACAGCAAGTGATTTCTTTTGTACAGATAAAACCAGGGGATGGGTAAATAAGAACTGCTTCTTGTACAGGAGCATTTTAGCAGATAAGCAAAGCTCATCTGAGCACATATAATACAACTTTCTACAACCACATACATCCCATTTCAGCTTCTTAAAGTGGCAAAGTGAACATGTTTATTATCATGACCCAAGTTATAACCTCTCTACAGCACATAAAAATAAGCAAAACTATGTATATTTAAAACTATGCTTAGTAATAATCAACAATCCAGTATTCTACATTACTGAGAAGTTATCTAAGTATTCAGTGATTATCTATTAATTTATCTAATACCAGTCCAATGTTTTTGTTTGTTTGCTTTTTGTGTGTGTTTTGTTTTGGGCTGCATCTCACGGCTTTCGGGATCTTCGTTCCCTGACCAGGAAACAAACCTGTGCTCTCTGCAGAGGAAGCACTCTGGAGTCCTGACCACTGGAATTCCCAGTCCAATGTTTTAAGCTAAAAAGAACTTAAACATTAACTTCAGGTTACTACCAAACATACATACTACAAAATGTAATTACTATTGAAATGAAAATGTTGTCGGTGTGATGATTCAATTTCTTTGATTACAAATTTACATTTCACAGTCTCAAATATCATTTATGCCCTTCAGGCAAAGACCACCAGGAACACTCCTGTAGTTGAGCAAGTCTGGTTTATAACTCACTGAAGCAGAAGAGAATATATACCATAGGGAACTGTGGGGCAACTCAGTAAGAGTGTAAGAAAGGACTTACAGTACTAAAGATTTGGTTGGGTGATTTCAGAGAAGGTACAGGAAGAGAGGGTTTACTCTAGGTGAAAGTGGGGACAAACTAGGATTATCTCAATATCTCTTATTCCTAGGGAGGGCACACTAAGCCTAGAGCTATCATTGGTAAAGCGGTATCAGTTACTCATACTAGCTGGTACAGGGAGATATTTGGTATTTTACAGCTTGGACAATATTCTTGTTTTGTCTGCGTTCAGACATTATTGGAATGGGCTTGTTATTGTACTAATCCATCCTGGTCACAGGGTGGTCTTGTCTGTTGTTGATGTTCTGTGAAATTATTCATGTCCACCAGGAGCACATTAAGACCTAGCTGTGAGTGCCAAGCCAGCCTGCATTGGCAGGCGATTCTTAACCTATAGATTTAAATCTACAATTTCAGCTGCAAGCCAAGAGTAAAAACAGAAACCAAAAAACTTACTAGTTTGGATGTCAAAAAGCTGTTTCCCTTCCTGATCAAAAGTTGTTCTCCTTCCTAGTTTACATGGTCTTAAGATGGACAAAGAGATAAACAAATATGACTAACAAAATTTGGGGAATAACTTAGCCATAAGCAATCCAGAAACAAAAATAAATCACAGAACTAATAGTGGCTACAAGATACTAGAGAAACATGTGTTACCTAACTCAAGTTTGGCTGCTTGCCACTCAAAAGCCAATTCTGAAGAGACAAATGTTGGTTGGAAAAGAAAGATTGCTTTATTCAGGAGGCCAGCAAGCTGGGAAGAAGGCGGACTCATATCCAAGAACCAACTGTCAAGATTCTGCTTGACCATGAACATTTTTAAAGAGATAAAGGGGGATTTAATCACAGTGTGGAGATTCCTTAAAAAATTGCAAATAGAACTACCTTATGACCCAGCAATCCCACTTCTGGGCATACACACCAAGGAAACCAGAATTGAAAGAGACACATGTACCCCAATGTTCATCGCAGCACTGTTTATAATAGCCAGGACATGGAAACAACCTAGATGTCCATCAGCAGATGAATGGATAAGAAAGCTGTGGTACATATACACAATGGAGTATTACTCAGCCGTTAAAAAGAATTCATTTGAATCAGTTCTGATGAGATGGATGAAACTGGAGCCGATTATACTGAGTGAAGTAAGCCAGAAAGAAAAACACCAATACAGTATCCTAACACATATATATGGAATTTAGGAAGATGGCAATGACGACCCTGTATGCAAGACAGGGAAAGAGACACAGATGTGTATAACGGACTTTTGGACTCAGAGGGAGAGGGAGAGGGTGGGATGATTTGGGAGAATGACATTCTAACATGTATACTATCATGTGAATTGAATCACCAGTCTATGTCTGACGCAGGATGCAGCATGCTTGGGGCTGGTGCATGGGGATGACCCAGAAAGATGTTATGGGGAGGGAGGTGGGAGGGGGGTTCATGTTTGGGAATGCATGTAAGAATTAAAGATTTTAAAATTTAAAAAATAAAAAACTAAAAAAAAAAAAATAAATAAATAAAATAAAAGACAAAAAAAAAAAATAATCACAGTTAATCATTTAGGGAGGGGTCAGAGTCTTTTATCGTCCACTGTGTGCAGATTTTTTTCTGGCTGGTTAGTGGTGAGGTAACAGGGCAGTGCCCCAGGAATCTTGTACTCACTAGGTGGGAGCCTTAGCTCCTGCTGAAGAAGCCGAATATATTGTCATATATATTCCTTGAGGAAGAACCAGGATGATGCTTTTTTATTACACTATTGTTTCTTGACTGCTCCTCATTTGTTTCTTCACTCCCTCCCCTCCCTGATAAGCAACTCTTTGAATCTTCCCTTTGGTACTCAGGGAAGATCTAAGAGGCTGAAGCCTCTTAAAAACAAGAAATGGGGACACAGAAAGGATTTGTACCTGGGAGAGCTCCTTAGTGTCCATATCAGTTCCGCATAGTGGCAGCAAAGTTAATGTTCTTTTGCCACTTGGCATTCATCTCTAGAAGCCAAAAAAATAAGTGTCTGAGTTTAAGACACCCATGAGGTTCCTTTTCCAGCAATGTAATACACCTGGCCCTTTGATGTTAATGCACTGGACATCATGGTGGATAACCTCCATAGCCTGTGGCACAGGTTCAAATCCCTTGTTGAGGAAGTAAGATCTTGCAAGCCAAGTAGCATGCCAGTTCAGTTCAGTTCAGTTGCTCAGTCGTGTCCAATTCTCCGACCGCATGGACTGCAGCACACCAGGCTTCCTTGTCCATCACCAACTCCCAGAGTTCACTCAGATTCATGTCCACTGAGTCAATGATGCCATCCAGCCATATCATCCTCTGTTGTCCTCTTCTCCTCCTGCCCCCAATCCCTCCCAGCATCAAAGTCTTTTCTAATGAGTCAACTTTTCACATGAGGTGGCCAAAGTACTGGAGTTTCAGCTTTAGCATCATTCCTTCCAAAGAAATCCCAGGGCTGATCTCCTTCAGAATGGACTCCTTGCAGTCCAAGGGACTCTCAAGAGTCTTCTCCAACACCACAGTTCAAAAGCATCAATTCTTCGGCGCTCAGCTTTCTTTATAGTCCAACTCTCACATCCATACATGACTACTGGAAAAACTATAGCTTGCCCCATCCTCCCCCCAAAAATTTGTATATGATATTACCATATTTATCATATACCATATATGATATACTATATTTCTTAGACCCTGAGGAAGGGAAGCATATCTTACTGTCTGCAATAATATGACTTTGTGCTATTCCTGTCTTCATTAGCTTGATTTTGTTATTCTTCTGTGTTCATTAGCATCACTTAATTTCCAAGAGTCTCCCATCCAGACGAATGGCTTGCTTGTTCATTATAGTAACTTCTTGAAAGAACCATCAATACTTTGATGGAAAGCATCAGTAGTTTGCCCGTTAAGATTCTTTGAATTCCTCCCCTCAAAATTCTCCTCTTGGCTGTTTCTACCATTCCTCGACTGTTATATCATGACCCTTACCTAATTGTAATTAAGCACTTATTTTGAAAGACTCACCCTAAATCAAACCTCCAATTCTCCATAAAGTCTGTCCTTGCTTTCTCCCTTCAAAATACTGCCAAAGCTTTTTGGAGTGGTGTTCTCCTTTATGCAATAAGCTCTACTTGTCTTACCACAGATTGTATTGGTGGTATATGGGGAGCCACGTGTGAAATGCACATATAAAATCCATCAGGAATACTGAAAAGACTCATTTAGTAAATGCAAAACTGACTTCCTCCACAGTGGAACAGGGAAACTGAGTGAACCTCTACCCAACAAAATTAATGAACAAAACAACAAAGGTCAACAATCCCACATGCAGCAACTAAGACCTTGTGCAGCCAAATTAATAAATAAATAAATTTTTAAAAATCTATATATATAAAAAAAAACCTATACACCAGGGCTTCCCTGATGGCCCAGTGGTAAAGAATGCACCTGCTAATGCAGGAGACATGGGTTCAATCCTTTGTCCAGGAAGATCCTCAGGTTGCAGAACAACAAAGCTCACATGCCACAATGAGTGACCCAGCACTCCAGGGCCCGGGAGCCTCAACTGCCGAAGCCCACGTACCACGACTGCTGATGTCCTTGCACCCTAGAGCCTGTGCTCCAGAGCAAGAGAAGCCACCACAGTGAGAAGCCCATGCACGCAACTAGAGAGTAGCCCCCACTTGCCACACCTAGAGAAAATCCCGAGCAGCAACAAAGACCCATCACAGCCAAATAAATTAAGTTACAGAAAATACCTATACACCAAAGCAAACTCTTTACAAAAGCCTTGAAGATTTTCTAATAGTTGCCACCTCGCTTCTGAGTCTCACCAGCTTCTCTGTTCTGCTTCCTGTGCCAGGCACCTTCCTCTGCAGTAAAGTCTTGCACTTACACTTTCCTGCCAAGCTTGCTCATGCTTCCTTCCCTTTCCTTAAATGTATCATTTTGCCCAAGATTCTCTCCACTCTTCTTTCAATGCATGTTCTTTAGAGTTTTCAAGTCTGATTTCAAAATCAATCCTTTACAGGAAGTCATCCTTGATTGACTCATCCCAAAGCCCTCCTCTGTATTCCTCTTGGTAATTTCTCACCTTATCAAGCCCAGCCTTCATACAATTCTTAGTCTTCTTGGCCTCTTGGCAGCGTTTGATGCTTTTGGACAGTCCCCTCTTGGCATTCTCTCCTCCACTGGCTTCCTTAATAGGGCATTCTTCTTCCTTCCCTGACCTTTCTCCTGTTTCCTAGCCTGCGTTCTGTCACCTAAACGGAGAGGTTCTCCAGTGATTTGCTTGAGTTGAGCAGACTTGTTTATCTGCAGTGCCCGGCACCTCACTCAACCTCTTTTGTGTTATTTGTACTATCTCCAGTGTTCACCACACTCATCTGGCAAAGAAAGACAAAGAGCAAACATGGACGTCCACTCTGTACTGAGACTTGCCTTGAGAAATGCCCCAGGGAGCCCTTGTTAGGGCTGCAGCGTGGTGTGCATTAGCCAGTGGGGAAAGCACCACCTTTGTAGGGGAAGAAAAACTTTCCTAGGGTCTCTGGCTGGGTCTGAAAATTAAACTGAAAAAGGCAGACTAATAGGAGAAAAGCAAACTAACTTATTTGATATTTGTGTGTCACAGGAGCCTGCATAAAGAAATGAAGGTTTAAGGAAACAGAGCTGAGTATTTTATGCTAGGTTTGATGGAGCAAGGACCGTCATGGAGGGATGTGATAGATTAAGGAGTATGAGGTAAGTAAATTGGGAAAAACTTAGCAAGGCCTGTTTGTTAGGATGCTTCTTGGCGTCCCTTTGTCTTCAGGTAAGGATGCTCCTTCCCCCTGAATATAAGGAAGGTAACTCTCACATGAGTGTTTTATGACATTTCAGGGGGAAAGGATGAGGGGAGGGTCAGAGTGACCTTCCTACTTCTGTCATTTTCTCAAAACTCCTTCAGTTTAAAGTATTCAGGATGCTAAGGTGCCATATTTTGCTGTAGTGTGTCCAGCATCCCATCGCCTTCCATGGGTTCGACTTGCCAGTACTTCTTTAGCATAAGAAGTGGGTGTAGCCAAAAGAACAAATGTCCCCTCTCAGCACTTGCTTTATAGTCCTTTCTTAAGGAGACAGCAAAGCATGGACTTGGGAGAAGACTACATGGATTCTGCCACTTACTAGCTGTGTGATCTTGGGCAAGTTACTTTTCTGTCCTCCAGTTTCCTCATCTATAAAATGGGGATAACAGCAGTGATGATACCTCATAGAGTTGTTACAAGGATTAGATGACTTAATATTTATTTGGAAAGTACTTAAAACAATGCCTAGCACATATTAAAGAAATATTTTATATAGAAATATTATGTTATAGAAATATTCTACAAAGATACGTGAATAATTTTGCTACCTAGTTAATCCATTTTCGAGTACTATGTTCAGGTGCACTAATGCTACGTATAAAGTGAAGTGAAAGTGTTAGTCGCTCAGTCACGTCCGACTCTCTGTGACCCCATGGACTGTAGCTCGCCAGGGTCCTCTGTCCATGGGATTCTCCAGGCAAGAATACTGGAGTGGGTTGCCATTCCCTTCTTCAGGGGATCTTCCTGACCCAGGGATTGAACCCGAGTCTCCTGCATTGCAGGCAGATTCTTTACCACCTGAGTCACCAGGGAAGGCCTGGTGCTAAGTATTATGAGAATGTTAAAACTTTCTCAAAGGAAAAGGAGTGGGGAGGGACAAGGTATATCTACAAAAAAATGGATGGGTATTTTTAAAGATTATTTTTCTATTTGGCTGGGCTGGATCTTAGTTTCAGCGCTCAGTGTCTTTGGATCTTCGTCGCGGTACACAGAATCTTTAGTTGTGGCATACGGGATGTAGGTTTCTCACCAGGGATCAAGCCCAGGCCTCCTGCAATGGGAGCCTGGAGTCTTAGCCGCTGAACCACCAGGGGAGTCCTAATGGGTTTTTCTCCACCACCACCCCCCGCCCCATTTTCTGGTTGTGAGTAACGTTTGTTGAGAACACCTGACATCCCTGCTCACATATCTGTGCAGAGGACATCCCTGCTCACATATCTGTGCAGAGGACATCCCTGCTCGCATATCTGTGCAGAGGACATCCCTGCTCGCATATCTGTGCGGAGGACATCCCTGCTTACATATCTGTGTGGAGGACATCCCTGCTCACATATCTGTGCGGAGGACATCCCTGCTCACATATCTGTGCAGAGGACTTGTTCGGTTCCATTGCAAGATCTTCCATAGCCTACTTTGTCCTCCTGAAAGTAACCTTCCTTTCAGTTCCTCTCCCTAATGCTGCAGACCTGCTCCTTTGCCCCAGCCCTGCCCCCTGTGCCCCTGAACTAGGGAGAGAATCTCCTAGATGCAGAATGCCTGCCTGGCTAACCACACAGATGCACCAGACATGGCCTTGGCCTTCCGATCACTCACAGACCAAGAGGATCAGTACTGTGAAGTCTTGAAACTAGCCATTTTGGTAGTATATGAAAACTTAATTTGCTTTCATGTGGTTCTCTAGCATAATTTACATCCACTCCTCTAACCATAATCAGTCAGTTATGACTTACATTAACTTACCCAGAAAAACACCCACTTCCTGAGAGGAAATTATGTTATACCAACGTCTTCTGTGGTTTTTTTGCCCAGTGCATTTTTATTTTAATTGCTGAGAAAGAAGTTCACCTCTGAAAAGAATTTTAAGTCACTTGACTTTGTAGAAAATGTCCTGAGCTGGAAGTCAGGCATTTTGAATTATAATCCTTGTTCTCCCCTTTCAGCACCAAGAGTGAGCTGCTTCACCTTTTCAGGTCCCCACTTACTGAAACATTCAGTGGTAAAGAAAACAGCAACTGTTTTTTGATGCTCTTACGAAATCAAGCTTCTTCTGTATCAGTGAAGCACTGGGACTGGATACCAACTAGTCTAATCTCTCATTTTACAGAGGATTAAACTGAGGCTTGATACTTGATAAAGTGGCTTACCAAGGTCAGACATCTAGCTAAGATCAAAGACAAGACTGTGTGATGAAGAACTGTGTTTTGTTCTTTGCTAGACCTCAAGCCATTGTGTGCCTACTGGTTATTATGTAGCAGACAAGAATATGCTTAGATTAAAACAGTTTTCTTCTTTTATCTAGACAGTTTCCTTCGAAGGAAATAAAGTCCTTGCATTCATTGTGGTGTACTTTGAAGGATTACAGCTTTTATCTTATGTTGTTGATTGTAATAATTAAAACTTTGAATAGCTTTAAACATTATTTGTGGGATACAGAAAAAATTAAAAGTAAAAGTTTCTTTAAGATGAAAAATGTTTAATTTTGTAACTCAACAAGATGCTTAGCCTGCAGAAAAAAGAGAATGTTAATCTTTATTTGGATATAAGGATTATAACAGGATTTCCCTTGTGAGAAGAAAAAAACATAGGGACAAGTTTTAGAAACTTGAAGGTTTTTGATAGTTAACACAGTGGTAATTAATTTTCCTCGGATTTCTTGCAATTTATTCTTGTATAATAACATTCATCTAAAGATTATACATGAGTTTTAATCTTGTCTATACTTAAGTTTTATATAACCGCTTTTTAATTTTTTATTGAAGTATAGTTGATTTACAATGTTGTGCTAACTTCTGCTGTACAGCAAACTGACTCAGACATATATATACATTCTTTATTATATTCTATTCCTTTATGGTTTATCCATAACCTGTTTATTTCTCTTAGTTTTCAGATAAGCAAATCAAAAATTTCAAAAGCAAGATACTCTCAAAAGCCCTGCATTGCCTGTTTCTTACTTTAACAAACTCACGCCTGGATATGACTTGATTCAAATTTAGCCTTGCCTGTTATAGGAGTGATGATTTCATCATGCAGCCTGCAAGTTCAGGATTTGCCAGATAAGCTGAGATCTCCTAACTCCTAAGCAATCACCTACCACCATCTTTTCAACCCTTTCTCAGGTTCTCTTCCCATTCCCTCAAATAATTTTACTTCAGCTTCCCCTGGTTTGCCTTTGGGCTTCCTGTGGGACCCCTGTGCAAGCACCTTTTTCTCTTAGCTTCAGTCCATCTCAGGCAGGATACCTGGCTAAAACAGCCTGAGCTAGTGCCTTGCCCTGGATTAGAGAGAGGGAGATTTAGACACCTATTATTGCCCAGTGTATGAGGCAAGGTATGCCCATAACTCTATGAGGAAACAAGAAGAGAAGGCAAGTCAAAGACTTGCTCCAGGGACTTCCCTGGTGGTCCAGTGGCAAGACTCCACGCTCCCAATGCAGGAAGCCTGGGTCCAATCCCTGATCAGGTAACTAGATCCCACATGCCACAATTAAGAGTTTGCATGCCGCAACTAAAGAGTCCTCATGCTGCCCGAGACCTGATGCAGCCAGATGGATAAAAACATTTGAAGACAACGACAACAAAGGCTTTCTCCAGTCCCTAGATGTGGAGTACTTAGGCAGCAAGCATTAGGTTCCGGGTTGGAAACTTACAACCCCCAAAGGAAAGAGAAGATGATAAATACTGTTTCTGAATTCTTGTAGAAAGCAGAAGTGTACTGCAAGTGGGGATGTGTTTTCAGCAGCTTTGTTACTCAGTGTGATCGAGGAACCAGTAGAATCAGCATCACCCGGGAGCATCTCAG
Source organism: Ovis aries (assembly GCF_016772045.2). Lineage (NCBI taxonomy): Eukaryota > Metazoa > Chordata > Mammalia > Artiodactyla > Bovidae > Ovis > Ovis aries. The sequence continues at coordinate 34,999,475 of NC_056068.1, forward strand.
GCCCCACCTCAGGTCTTCCAAACCCACATCTGCATTTTAATAAGACCTCAAGGTGACTGGTATGCACACTGTCTAAGGTGAGTCTGGCTCCATCTGACCTTTTCTATGAAAGGCCTCAGAATGTCCAGGGCTGAGAGACAGACTTGGGCACCTCAACATGTACCAGAGTCAAGTGCTAATCTAGTCATCCAGAGAGAAACTCACTGCCACAGGGCTTACATACTTGAAGGCTGAGTGCCTGCTCATTTCTCCCTATTGGCAAACTTAACCCAGGTAGCTAGATCCTCATCAAGTTACTGGGAGAACCTGGGATACTTACTCTCCCCTCCTAAATTGTTCAGTGTTCCTCCAAATACATTATTTCCAACCTAAGAACCTTTCAGTCTCCTTCTTTCACTTGTGAAAAACAATTGTACTTTGCCTCATTTTCTCAAGCTTGGGGGACATCTCTGAGTAACTCCCAAATAATTTTGATACTTATAAGTCAGTTACACAACCTCATTAAATCCTTATAACAGCCAAATATTCAATAGGTACTATTATCTCCATTTCACAAATGCAGAAACTGAGGCTCAGAGATTTTAAGCAACAGATTCAAGGTCACACATCAGAATCCTAGCTGACTCCAAAGTCAGTGGCTTTAGCACCTGCAACATACACAACCACCTCTTTAGCCTTTTCCTCAGACAAGCTCCATAGCTGCTTTGCAAGCTGTTATTTACAGACATGTGGCTTGTTTTCCTGCTCCTTCGTGTGGTTCATATGTCACGTGTCAACCTCTTCATTATGATTACTATCACTGGCATCATCATCAATTAACATTAGTTGAAAGCTGTTGTGGTGCCGGGCTCTATACTTTTAATTCCCTGTCTGCAGTCTCTACCTGTACACACTTCCTTTTAAGCAACCACATTGCTAGGAATATTTTCTTCTGAAAGTGTGACAAAGCATGCAGATGCCGAGGCACCTGTTTTAGTGCTGGAAACTGGAGGAAAAAAAGACATTTTCTGAGTTATTCACTGTGTACAAAATCTGAGCAATTGATAATCTTCTTTCACACTTCATGTTTGATGGCTTCAAAGGTCAAGATAAATCCTTTCAACCAGAGGAAAAATCAATCCATAGGAGCTTAATCTGTGGTTTACCACTGTTCATTGTCGAACTCGTATGCTTTTATTCTGTTCTGATTTCTTTTTTTATTTTTATTGGAGTATAGTTGATTTCCAATGTTGTGTTATTTTCAGGTATACAGCAAAGTGAATTATACACACACGTATGTGTGCGTGCTCAGTTGTGCAGTTGTGTCCAACTCTCTGTGGCCCCATGGCGTGTAGCCCACCAGGCTCCTCTGTCCATTGGATTTTCCAGGCAAGAATACTGGAGTGGGTTGTCATTTCCTTTTCCAGGAGACTTTCCCAACCCAGGGATCGAACCTGTATCTCCTGTGGCTTCTGCATTTGCAGGCACATTCTGCATGTGTTCAGTCTGTTTTGCATTCTTTTCACATATAGGCCATTCTAAGTATTGACTTACATGTGAAATGTATTGGGTAGAGTTGCCTGGGCTGTATTTTAATTTTTTTTTTCCGAAGACTGTGGAAAATTCTGAAAGAGATGAGAATACCAGACCACCTGACCTGCCTCTTGAGAAATCTGTATGCAGATCAGGAAGCAACAGTTAGAACTGGACATGGAACAACAGACTGGTTCCAAATAGGAAAAGGAGTATGTCAAGGTTGTATGTTGTCACCCTGCTTATTTAACTTGTATGCAGAGTACATCATGAGAAACACTTGGCTGGACAAAGCACAAGCTAGAATCAAGATTGCTGGGAGAAATATCAATAACCTCAGAGATGGAGATGATACCACCCTTATGGCAGAAAGTGAAGAGGAACTCAAAAGCCTCTTGATGAAAGTGAAAGAAGAGAGTGAAAAAGTTGGCTTAAAGCTCAACAGTCAGAAAACGAAGATCAAGACATCTGGTCCTATCACTTTATGGGAAATAGATGGGGAAACAGTGGAAACAGTGTCAGACTTTATTTTTGGGGCTCCAAAATCACTGCAGATGGTGATTGCAGCCATGAAATTAAAAGATGCTTACTCCTTGGAAGCAAAGTTATGACCAACCTAGACAGCATATTCAAAAGCAGAGACATTACTTTGCCAACAAAGGTCCGTCTAGTCAAGGCTATGGTTGTTCCAGTAGTCATATATGGGTGTGAGAGTTGGACTGTGAAGAAAGCTGGGCGCCAAAATATTGATGCTTTTGAACTGTGGTGTTGGAGAAGACTCTTGAGAGTCCCTTGGACTGCAAGGAGATCCAACCAGTCCATTCTAAAGGAGATTAGTCCTGGGTGTTCTTTGGAAGGACTGATGCTAAAGCTGAAACTCCAATACTTTAGCCACCTCATGCGAAGAGTTGACTCATTGGAAAAGACCCTGATGCTGGGAGGGATTGGGGGCAGGAGGAGAAGGGGATGACAGAGGATGAGATGGCTGGATGGCATCACTGACTCGATGGACCTGAGTTTGTGAACTCTGGGAGCTGGTGATGGACAGGGAGGCCTGGCATGCTGCAATTCATGGGGTTGCAAAGAGTCGGACACGACTGAGCGACTGAACTGAACTGAAGACATTTTATTTTATTTTTATTCTCTCTCTCTTTTTTAACTGAAGTATAGTAGCCTCCTAGGTGGTTTAGTGGTAAAGAATCCATTTGCCAAGCAAGAGATGTGAGTTCAATCCCTGGGCCGGGAAGATCCCCTGGAAAAGGAAATGGTAACCCACTCCAGTATTCTCACCTGGGAAGTCCCATGGACAGAGGAGCCTGGTGGGGTACAGTCCAGGGGGTCCCAGAAGAGTCACCCACAACTTGGCAACTAATAAACAACAACAACAATCCAAATGTAGGGGAAAAGTTTGGTGGGTGTACAAGTGAAACAAAACTGGCTAATGTGTTGATAATTGTTGAAGCTAGGTGATGAGTACCTAGGGATTCATTATACTATTCTTTCTACTTTGGTATATCTGAAATTTTTCAGTTCAAGAATGAAAAAAAATCCTCATAGGTCCCATGAATATTAGAAAATATATGTGAAAGTGCTGTAGTTTGGAATAATACCATTTTCAAGCACTTATTGTGTGCCTTAAGCCACAGAACACTTTATGTACATTATTTCATTTAAGTATCAGAACAGTTGCATGAATGAGGTAATTGTTATTATCTGCATTTTAGAGATGAGGAAAAAGACATAGAATCTAAGCAAATCACCCAAGGTCACATAGCTAATAAGTACCAAAATCAGATTCAAACCTTAGCTGACCTCCAGAGCCCATGCTCCATTGCCTCTCATCTGATGAGCATTTCAGTAATAACCAATAAGAGCTGCCATTTTCTGTGTTCCATCTAAAGCCTCCTCGACATTATCTCTGACTTTTTCACTTTTTCCCTTTTCTTCCTTATGCCCACTGTTTAAAAGTATCTGTCCTAAACAGTGGAGAAACAAAATAATTTCCTTGACATCATTAGTTAACAATTCAGGAGTATTGATCAAGAATATTATATTTCTCAGAGAGGAAAAGGTCAGTAAGGCTTGAAGAAGTAAGAAAAAACCCTTTTGGACTTGGAGCTTCAGCATCCCACAGACCCACTTTGAGAAGCTGAGAAATCTCTGGACTTTCTCCCCCAGAGAAAGCACACGTATACATATACACACGAAATTTGCATTCCATATCAAGAAGCTTGTGAATTCCCTGAAAGCCATCTATGAATCCCTGGCCTAGGTAAGCGAGGGGAGAATATTCCAGGCAGAAGTCACAGTACTATTAGTTACAGGAACATGAGGTGAACCATCTGCTGGATCGCTTAGTGCTTGTAAGCAAATAGGAAATCAGACCAGAAGGGCAGAGAGGTAACCAGGCAAAGAGGACACTGGAGAGTCCACTGTTCTTACCCTTGGATCCCACCCCTGGGAATTTATCTTAAGGAAAAATTCATCTAATGATTATTTACAACACTCAAACACCTACATAAGACAGTATTGCAATACAATCTAATACTGTAGCTAAGAAAAAACTGGAAACAACCTAAATTTTGATAATGGAAAGATATTAAAAATTAGGGTGCTTCAAATTGCTAGAATAATGTTTAGCCATTGAACACAGTAATTCTAAATCCTTTGCATAAGTAAGTGTCTAGAAAAATTGGCCAAGATTTTAAAATAGGCAGAAGAGATTACTGTACTGGCGTGCTTTCTGTGGAATGCTAGGCATTATCTAGTGAATCAGCTGAGGATAAATAGATTCTATAGGGATGGGCACTTCCGATTGTCTTTCTTCTAACTAGGCTATTTTACAGTTCTTTGGGAAGTTAAATTATAGAAAACTGATAGTGATGCAAAAGATCTTTGTTCACAAAAATGCACATGAATTTTGTTAATAGAAATATAATTAATTTCCACTCTGTAAGCAGATGACCCAAAACATTATATTGCCCTATAAGATATTAATCAGATTTGCATCTCTTAGCAAATTTATTCCAGCATTCCTAATTGCCTCTGTTTATCTACTCTTCAAATTCTCCTTTGAATTGGTCTTAATGTCTTACTGATCATGTTGATTAACTAGGTGAAAAATCCTTAGCATCTGTGTTAGTTATTTATTGCTTCATAACAAATAACCCCCAAACTTAGTGGCAATAAGTGGTGTGTGCTAATTTGTTTCAGTCTTGTCCGACCCTTTGTGACACAATGAACTGAAGCCCATCAGGCTCCTCTGTCTCCGGAATCCTCCAGGAAAGAATATTGGAGTGGGTAGCCATGCCCTCCTCCAGGGGATTTTCCTGACCCAGGGATTGAACCTGTGTCTCATTTCTCCTGCATAGGCAGGTGGATTCTTTACCACTAGCATCACCTGGGAAGCCCAGTGGCTAAAAAGCAAACATTTGTTATGTCATAATTTCTATGAAGCACAAGCTGGAATCAAGATTGCCGGGAAAAATATCAATAACCTCAAAAATGGAGATCACATCATCGTTATGGCAGAAAGCGAAGAAGAACTAAAGAGTCTCTTGAAGAAAGTGAAAGAGGAGAGTGAAAAAGTTGGCTTAAAACTCAACATTCAGAAAACTAAGATCATGGCATCCAGTCCCATCACTTCATGGCAAATAGATGGGGGAACCGATGGAAACAGTGAGAGACTTTATATTTTGGGGCTCCAAAATAACTGCAGATGGTGACTGCAGCCATGAAATTAAAAAATGCTTGCTCCTTGGAAGAAAAGCTATGACCACCTAGATACTATATTGAAAAGCAGAGACATTACTTTGCCAACAAAGGCCCATCTAGTCAAAGCTATGGTTTTTCCAGTAGTCATGTATGGATGTGAGAGCTGGACTATAAAGAAAGCTGAGCACCAAAGAATTGATGCTTTTGAAGTGTGGTGTTGGAGAAGACTCTTGAGAGTCCCTTGGACTGCAACGAGACCAAGCCAGTCAATCCTAAAGGAAATCACTCCTGAGTATTCATTGGAAGGACTGATGCTGAAGCTGAAACTCCAATACTTTGGCCACCTGATGTGAAGAACTGACTCATTTGAAAAGACCCTGATGCTGGGAAAGGCTGAAGGCAGGAGAAGGGGATAACAGAGGATAAGATAGTTGGATGGCATCACCGACTCAATGGGCATGAGTTTGAGTAAGCTCCGGGAGTTGGTGATGGACAGGGAAGCCTGGCATGCTGCAGTCCATGGGGTAGCAGAGTCGGACATGACAGAGCGAATGAACTGAACTGAACTGAATTGAATTTCTGGGAGCTAAGAATCTGCAAGTAACTTAGTTGGGTGTGGGTCAGGGTATCTCATGAGACTTCAGTCTTCTCAAGGCTTGACTGAGAAAGGATCCGATTCCAAGCTCATTCATGCAGTTTTTGACAGGTCCCAGAAGATCTACTTCTAAACTCGCTCACGCGGGCACCTTCACAGTGCTGTCTCATGATATGGCAGCTGGCTCCTCTCAGAACTGAGGAATCCAAGACAGACACACACACAGAGAACACGCCATGTGAAAGCCACAGTCTTTTTATAACCTGATGTGACATCGTCATTTCTGTCATATTCTATTCCTATGAGGCTTCCAGCTAAAATTTGTTTCCAGCTGAAGATATTTGATAATAAACAGATACAAGAAGAGGTTTTTTTCTCCCTAAACTCCCTTTGTCTGCCTAAAAGCAGAGCCTCCCAATAGAAGCTCAGCTGTCATACATCCTCTTCTAAGGAAGAAGACTAACCAGGGAAGATTGACCCTATCACCAGAGAGGGCTGACAGCACCAGGATAAGAGATTACCTAAACAGACATTTGATAGATTTTCTTTTCTTGGACTCCAAAATCACTGCAGATGGTGACTGCAGCCATGAAATTAAAAAATGCTTGCTCCTTGGAAGGAAAGCTATGACAAACTTAGTTGTGGTGTTGTGCTTAGTTGCTCAGTCATGTCTGACTCTTTGAGACTGCATGGACTGTAGCCCACCAAGCTCCTCTGTCTGTGGGATTTTTCAAACAAAAATACCAGAATCGGTTGCATTTTTTTTTAAATTGGCATGCTGTGCAGCTTGCAGTATCTTAGCTTCCCAGCCAGGGACGGAACCCGAGCCCCCTGCAGTGGAAGCACAGAGTACTAACCACTGGAATGCAAGGGAATTCCCTGCTTCCCCTATTAAGATGGTATATAAGCTCCAAATTCTAACTGCCTCCTTGAGTCACATTTTCCTGTGTGCCCCTGCAAATATATGTGATTTAGAATTTGTCTTTTCTCCTGTTAATATGTCTTTTATCAGTTTAATTCACAGGCTCCCAATCACTAAATCTAAGGGAATGGAGGAAAAGTTTTTCCTTCCTGACATGTAGAAGCCAGTCAATAAGAGCAGCCAAGCTGAAGGTGAGGGGACTATACAAGGTGATGACAAGTAGGAGGCAGAAATCATCGGGGTCATTTTAGAAGCTGCATCACAACATGTTTGCATAAAAGTCAGGCTTTTAAGTCTGAAAATAATACTGTAGCACAAAGAAAAGATTTATGATATAAAATCACACAAAAAGAACAGACTATGAAAATGGGTATATACCATTATTTCAAACATTGAAATAATACTATGCCTATGGACAGTACTGGCAGAGAAACAGAGAAAAAGAAATATCTAAGAATATAACAGCTATGTGAGAGTGGAGTTTAAAATCTGGGGCTCTTTTTCATTCTTTCATTAATTCTTTTTTTTTCTTTAAAATTATTTCAAATATTATTTTGTTTTCAACTCAAAAGCAAAAATCAAAAGAAGGCTTGATCTTATCAGGATAGAAAATATGAAGTCCTAAATTGATCAAACAGGAATGCATCAGGATGAAAGCAAGATTTCTTTAAGTGAGTAAAAAAGAAACTGTATTTCAGGAAAGCAAAGGGTAGTCACTTGAGATTTGAATGTGAAAAAAAGAAAATGAAAAGAGAGTTCACTGTACTATTGGAATCTTTATTCTTAGCAAAGTTTGAGGCCGAATGATAGGCAGATTGGAATAATTGAGAGGAAGGAGGTCCCCTGGGGAACTGCCTCAGTCTCAGAGAGCCCAGGCTCTGAGCCTCAGCACATCTGTGATCACCTGTGACACATTCTCCCACCAAAGCTGCAGAAGAAATCCAAGCCAGGAGATGGAAATCTTAATTATTCAAGCTGTGAAAACAGCAAGTCCTTTGAAATCTTCTAATTGATTTGCATACCACTGGGTTCAGTGAGTTTAAGATACATAGCCACCACTGCTGCTCCAAAGCCAGTTTTGATAAAGGAATTGGCTTCAGTTTTTGTTGCATTTTCTCTAAATTAATAAACTGAGGTAAATTTAGAGCCAGGGGGACTAAGACCTCTAAACTCTTTTTGAATAAGTGAGTGGCATGTTTGGTCTGCTCCCTAGCCAACACATTAGTAATGGATAGAGTGCTAGTTCATGGTTAACAGCTGTTTTTCTGAGAGATGGAGAGAGAAAAGGCCTGAGCTGTAGCATTTGCTGGGATAATACTCCTAGTAGGGGTATGTTTGCAAAGTCATTGAATGAAGAACTGGGGAGAGATATGCAGTTATTACACACTGTTGTATAGGACTTTTACCCTACAAAATCAGCCAATATAAATAATTTCAAGAATGTAGGTTATGGCAATATGTAGCAGAATAAGGAAGTGGTGAGTTTTGATTATTTTTTGGTCTTTGTTCTTGATGTAATTATTTAATTGTAATTGTATATAAGTTAATTTTTAATAATGCATTGTTTAACAGCTGGCTCACAAAATTCCTGAAAATTGAACAGTTGGCTCTTTTGAACTGTTATTAATATAGAACAGTTCTGACATAACACTAAAGGCCAAAAGTTTGTTCTCTATCAGTGAAGTAATAGTGAAAGGTAAGTGGTTATTGCCAACAAAAATTATTGGCCTCAAAATTAGGAATTTGCAGAAGACAGTTTTTTTTATTATAAATATTTGATATTTTTATTGTGATATAATTGACATTTAACATTATATAGCTTTCAGGTGCATCAGTGATTTGCTGTATGTACTGCAAAATGATCACCACAATTTAGTAAACATCTGTCACTGCACACAGTTACAATTTCTTTATGAGAACTTTTAAAATTTAGTAACTTCCAAATATACAATGCAATATTATAAGCTATAATCACCATGTTGTTTTTTTTTTTTTTACTTTACAATATTGTATTGGTTTTGCCGTACATCAACATGAATCCACCACGGGTGTACACATGTTCCCCACCCTGAACCCCCCTCCCCCCTCCCTCCCTGTACCATCCCTCTGGGTCATCCCAGTGCACCAGCCCCAAGCATCCTGTATCCTGCATCGAACCTGGACTGGCGATTAGTTTCTTATATGATATTATACATGTTTCAATGCCATTCTCCCAAATCATCCCACCCTCTCCCACAGAGTCCAAAAGGCTGTTCTATACATCTGTGTCTCTTTTGCTGAGAAGACAGTTTTATCACCAGATTTTTTAAAATTAAGAATTAGTTTCCCAAGTATAAATGCAAATGTATGTGTTGATCTGAGACTTCAATTTGGAGGAACTAGTGAGTGGAGACATGAATGACTTTAGAAAAAGGTAATTTCTGCTAGAATCTAACAACCAAATGGCTCTAAAATACAGCCCATCAAGAAATCTAAATAGGAAGTTTATAGAAAAGAGCTAGAAAGGCCCTTCATCACATAATAAAAAGACTCATCTTTCAAGAGAATGAGAAGACAAGCCACAGACTGGAAGAAAATATTTGGAAGAGACATATCTGATATAGGAATGTTACTCACGCTCTTTCCCATCTTGCAAGATGGCGGGTGAAAAGGCTGAGAAGCCAGATACTAAGGAGAAAAAACCTGAAGCCAAGAAGGCTGATGCTGGCAAGAAGGCTAAAAAGGTGGAAAAGGTGAAGAAGGTTAAGAAGGGGAAGCCCCACTGCAGCCGAAATCCTGTCCTGGTCAGAGGAATTGGCAGATATTCCCGATCAGCCATGTACTCCAGAAAGGCCTTGTACAAGAGAAAATATTCAGCACCTAAATCCAAGGTCGAAAAGAAAAAGAAGGTTCGTGCCCTTGCTACTGTCACAAAACCAGTTGGTGGCGACAAGAACGGTGGTACCCGAGTGGTCAAACTTCGCAAAATGCCTAGGTATTACCCTACGGAAGATGTGCCTCAGAAACTGTTGAGTCATGGCAAAAAACCCTTCAGTAAGCATGTGAGGAAGCTGCATGCCAGCATCACTCCTGGGACCATTCTGATCATCCTCACTGGGCGCCACAGAGGCAAGAGGGTCGTTTTCCTGAAGCAGCTGGGCAGTGGCTTGCTACTTGTGACTGGGCCTCTATCCCTCAATCGAGTTCCTCTGCGTAGAACACACCAGAAATTTGTCATTGCCACCTCCACCAAAATCGATATCAGTGGTGTGAAAATTCCAGAATATCTCACTGACACTTACTTCAAGAAGAAGAAGCTGCATAAACCCAGACACCAGGAGGGTGAGATCTTCGACACAGAGAGAGAGAAATACGAGATCACAGAGCAGCGCAAGGTTGACCAGAAAGGTGTGGACTAGCAAATTCTGTGAAGAATCAAAGCTGTCCCTCAGCTCCAGGGCTACCTCCGCTCTGTGTTTGCTCTCACAAATGGAATTTATCCTCACAAAGTAGTATTCTGAACTTCTTGCAAAGAACCTAATTAAATAACTTGTCATTTCAAAAAAAAAAAAAAAAGGAATGTTACTCACAATATACAAAGAACTCTTTAAACTCAACAGTGAGAAAACAAACAATCTAATTGAAAAATGAGCAAAAGACCTGAGAAGATACATAGATGGCAAATATGCATGTTAAAAGATGCTCAACATCATATGTCATTGTGAAGTGGAAGTCGCTCAGTTGTGTCCTGCTGTTTGCAACCCCGTGGACTATACAGTCCATGGAATTCTCCAGGCAAGAATACTGGAGTGGGTAGCCTTTCCCTTCTTCAGGGGATCTTCCCAATCCAGAGACTGAACCCAGGTCTCCCACATTGCAGGGGGATTCTTTACCAGCTGAGCCATACTACTAAGTCGCTTCAGTTGTGTCCGACTCTGTGCAACCCCATAGATGGCAGTCCATCAGGCTCCACCGTCCCTGGGATTCTCCAGGCAAGAACACTGGAGTGGGTTGCCATTTCCTTCTCCAATGCATGAAAGTGAAAAGTGAAAGTGAAGTCGCTCAGTTGTCTCCGACTCAGCGACCCCATGGATTGCAGCCCACCAGGCTCCTCCATCCATGGGATTTTCCAGGCAAGAGTACTGGAGCGGGGTGCCATTGCCTAACATCAGTGAGATACTATACTATACACCTGTTAGAACAGCCAAAATCCAAAACACTAATAACACCAAGTTCTGAAAAGGATGTGGAGCAATAGGAACTCTCATTTATTGTGGTGGAAATGCAAAATGTTAAGTCACTTTTGGGAAGACCATTAGAAAATTAAATGTACTCATCATATGATCCAGCAATTGAACTCCTTATCAAAATGAGTTGAAAACTTATGTTTGTACAAAACCCTATATGCGGACATTTCTAGCAATATCATCATTTTATTCATAATTGGCAAAACTTGGCAGCAACCAAGATATCTTTCAATAAATACATGAATGAATAAACTGTGGTACATCCAGACAGTGGAATGTTATTCAGCACTAAAAAGAAATGATCTATCAAGCTATGAAAAAATAAAGAGATATCTTAAAAGCTTATCAGTTTATGGGAAAAAAAGCTAATCTGAAAAGGCTACATACAGTGTGGTTCCAACTATGTGACATTCTGAAAAAGGCAAAACTATGGACAGAGTGAAAAGATCAGTGGTTGTCGGAGGTTAGGAGGGTGGAAGGGATGAATCAGCAGAGCACAGAGTATCTTTTGGGCAGTGAAACTATAATGGTAGATACATGTCATCATAAATTTGTCCAAATTCACAGAATGGACAAGAGTGAACTAGAATGTAAACTGTGGGATTTAGGTGATGATGATGTGTCAGCATTTTTCAGTTGTAACCAACGTATCACTCTCGTGGGAGATGATGATAGTGGGGGAGGCTATGCCTGTGTGGGGGCAGGTGATATAGTGTAATGGAACTCTGTATCTTGTGCTCACTTTTGCTGTGAACCTAGAAGTGTTCTAAACAACAACAAAAAAAAGGCTATTTAAAAGAAGAACTCATCTAGACTCATAATAGACATCCAATTAGAATCATTGAAATGTTATCTCCTACCATCTGATTAGCAAAAACCAGAAAGTTTGATAACAGACTGTTGGTGAGTCTGTGGGAAAACAGACACTTGCTTACTCCACTGATAAGACTGTCAATTTCTATAACCCCAGTGGAGGACAGCCTGGCAATAACTCTCAAAATTACAAGTGCGTGAACCCTTTGACACAACAGTTTCATTTTGGGGAACTTACTCTAAGGCTCTGCTCCTCCATGTGTGAAATGACGATGGACAAAGGTATCCATTGCAATGATTTTTGTGGTGGCAAAGATTGAAAAGAGATAACGTGTTCATCATTAAATAAAGTTCAAATAAGACTTCCCTAGGAATGCAGAAGCTTCTTAGGTACTAAAGCAGAAATATTTCCTAGATGGATTAATAGAAAAGGAAGAGCAAAACTGAGTGGTTATCTGTTTTAAGTTGAAAAACAAAACACTAGGAGATACATTCACATTCCTATATATTCTCAACATAAAAAATATCTCTGGAAAGATATGCAATTAATAATAGTAGTTACCTATTGGGAAAGTGTGGGGATTGAACAGATAAGGGAGGGACAGAAAGAAGACTTCTCTGTATTTTTTTTAAATCATGTGAATATACTTAATATGCAATAAAGTAAATATATAAGCACAGACTCAGAAAAAAGATATACATAGCCCATGCCCAAGCCGTAAATATATATGCCACCCCTAATAAAGTGGAAAACATCTCAAATATCAGTTTTTGTTTGAATTTTATAGTTGGAATTTTGGATGATTTTCACAGACATATGCATGTATACCTATGGACACCTGTACATACACACATGCACACATATATATAGGTTTAGAAAAGAAAAAAACATCCTTTGACATCCAGGAACTGACCTGGTACTACCAGCTGCTGGACCTTGGAGTTAGTAATACTATGAGCTGGGCTGACACTCACAGCTAGGTCTTAATGTTCTCCTGTTAGACATGAACTATTTCATAGAACATCAACATCAGACAAGGCCACTCTATGACCATGATGGATTAATACAAAAACAGGACCTCTCCATAACCAAGTCTGAACACAAACAAAACATGAACACTATCCAAGCCATAAAACACCACACATCCTCCTAGCCTGGCTAATGGATGCTGCTGTTGTTCAGTCGCTCAGTTGTGTCTGACTCTTTGCGACCCCGTGGACTGCAGCACAGACTCCCCTCTCCAGCACCATCTCCCGGAGCTTGCTCAGTGATGCCATCCAACCATCTCGTCCTCTGTTGCCCCCTCTCCTCCTGCCTGAACCTCTAGGCAAAGTAGGGTATTTCTTTTTCACTGATATAATTTCAAACAACAACATTTTGGATACTCCATGATGTTAGAAAACAAGGTTTTTCAGTAAGAAAACAGTGGTCACTCCAGAACGGGATCGTTATAACACTTTGTAGTTACAGCGTGTTCTTGGAAGAAACTATGGTTCTTGCCAACTTTGCAGCAAGCTTTATCTGTGTCTGTCCTCTCAACCCCCACCTTGCCTGTCAGCTTGATGAGCTGCAGGACAGACTTACTTTCTCAGATTCCATCTGTGCCTCTGACTACTCATTTTCTCACAAGTAGCTTGACCTCTCATACTTCAGTTACTTCCACTGTAAACTGAGGATACTGACTATATAGGGTTGAGAATTAGACAAGATAATGTTTGTAAAGAGTCTAACATGTTACATGGATATAGTGTATACTCAAAAAAAAAAAAAAATCATCTGTCTCCACATACTTAGTGGCTGAACAACAACCACAGAGGTAGACTTCATAGGTCAGATAAGTTGTTAACTCCTGGTCTAGGATATAAAAACAGATACTGTCTAATGAGAGTCTGTTAGATTTCATCCTGCCATATGATACTCTGTTTATTGAGCACCTGTACTGTTGCCAGCAGTGAGGAGAGAAACTTCATTACACAAGGAAAAGTTCAGCCCTTTGTCAGAGCCATCAATGCAATCTGAAAGGTGAAGAATGCAGGATTCTTTTTTTTTTTCTTTCAATTTTACTGAGATATAACTGATATATAACACTTACTCATTTTCATTTCAGTTCAGTTACTCAGTCCTGTCTGATTCTTTGTGACCTCATGGACTGCAACACGCCAGGACTCCCTGTCCATCACCAACTCCCAAACTCATGTCCACTGAGTTGGTGATGCCATCCAACCATCTCATCCTCTGTCATCCCCTTCTCCTGCCTTCTTTTTTTTTTTTTTTTTTTTCCTGCCTTCAATCTTTCCCAGCATCAGGGTCTTTTCAAATGAGTCAGCTCTTCGCATCAAGTGGCCAAAGTACTGGAATTTCAGCTGCAACATCAGTCCTTCCAAAGAACACTCAGGACTAATCTCCTTTAGGACGGACTGGTTGGACCTCCTTGCAGTCCAAGGGACTCTCAAGAATCTTCACCAACACCACAGTTCAAAACCATCAATACCTCGGTGCTCAGCTTTCTTTATAGTCCAACTCTCACATACATGACTACAGGAAAAACCACAGCCTTGATGAAATGGATCTTTGTTGGCAAAGTAATGTCTCTGCTTTTAAATACACTGTCTAGGTTGGTCACAACTTTTCTTCCAAGGAGTAAGCGTCTTTTAATTTCATGGCTGCAGTCACAATCTGCAGTGATTTTGAAGCCCCAAAAAACAAAGTCTGTCACTGTTTCCAGTTTTCCCATCTATTTGCCATGAAGTGATGGGACCAGATGCCATGATCTTCGTTTTCTGAATGTTGAGCTTCAAGCCAACTTTCTCACTCTCCTCTTTCACTTTCACCAAGACGCTCTTTAGTTCTTCACTTTCTGCCATAAGGGTGGTGTCATCTGCATCTCTGGGGTTATTGACATTTCTCCTGGCAATCTTGATTCCAGCTTGTGCATCATCCAGCCCAGCATTTCTCATGATGTACTCTGCATATAAGTTAAATAAGCAGGGTGACAATATACAGCTTTGATGTACTCCTTTTCCTATTTGGAACCAGTCTGTTGTTCCATGTCCAGTTCTAATTGTTGCTTCCTGACCTGTATACAAGTTTCTCAAGAAGCAGATCAGGTGGTCTGGTATTCCCATGTCTTTCAGAATTTTCCACAGTTTATTGTGATCCACACAGTCAAAGGCTTTGGCATAGTCAATAGGCACAGTAAATGTTTTTCTGGAACTCTCTTGCTTTTTCCATGATCCAGCGAATGTTGGCAGTTTGATCTGTTTCCTCTGCCTTTTCTAAAACCAGCTTGAATATCTGGAAATTCACTGTTCATGTATTGTTGAAGCCTGGCTTGGAGAATTTTGAGTATTACTTTACTGATGTGTGAGATGATGATGAACTCCTTACTGCAAAATTCAGACTTAAATTGAAGAAAATAAGGGGAAACACTAGATCATTCAGGTATGACCTAAATCAAATCCCTTATGATTATACAGTGGAAGTGACAAATAGATTCAAGGGATTAGATCTGATAGAGTGCCTGATGAACTATGGATGGAGGTTCATGATATTGTACAGAAGACAGGGATCAAGACCATCCCCAAGAAAAAGAAATGCAAAAAAGCAAAATGGCTGTCTGAGGAGGTCTTACAAATAGCTGTGAAAAGAAGAGAAGTGAAAAGCAAAGGAGAAAAGGAAAGATATATGCATTTGAATGCAGAGTTCCAAAGAATAGCATGGAGAGATAAGAAAGTCTTCCTCAGTGATCAGTGCAAAGAAATAGAAGAAAACAATAGAAGAGGAAAGACTAGAGATCTCTTCAAGAAAATGGGAGACGCCAAGGGAATATTTCATGAAAAGATGGGCTCAATAAAGGACAGAAATGGTATGGACCTAACAGAAGCAGAAGATATTAAAAAGAGGTGGCAAGAATACACAGAAGCACTGTACAAAAAAGATCTTCATGACCCAGATAATCACAACGGTGTGATCACTCCTGTAGAGCCAGACATCCTGGAATGCGAAGTCAAGCGGGTCTTAGGAAGCTTCACTACGAACAAAGCTAGTGGAAGTGATGGAATTCCAGTTAAGCTGTTTCAAATCCTAAAAGGTGATGCTGTGAAAGTGCTGCACTCAACATGCCAGCAAATTTGGAAAACTCAGCAGTGGCCACAGGACTGGAAAATGTCAGTTTTCATTCCAGTCCCTAAGAAAGGCAATGCCAAAGAATGTCCAATTCCTATTTATTTTAGGTGTACAGTATAAACATCAGTATTCTGATTAATAACAGTATAGCATAACTCCGGTTCCAATAGCTACTAGAATTTACATTATATGCTGTTTTAAGTGGGGTTTCCCAGGCAGCTCAGTGGTAAAGAATCCACCTGCCAATGCAAGAGATGCAGGAGACGCAGGTCCCTGGAGGGTGAAATGGCAACCCGCTCCAGTATTCTCGCCTGAAAAAAAATCCCATAAACAGAGGAACCCTGGGGTCCATGGGGTCTCAAAGAGTCAGACAAGACTGAGCACGCACGCATGCTGTTGTAATTGGTAATAATATGTTGTTAAAAGAAAGAGAGAGAGCTAGGGAGAAAAGAAAAGAGGAGGAGGGAAGGAGGAGAAAGGAGAGAGGGAGACTATAAACACAAGCCCAGAGATGGATTTTCTTTGTGATGTGCCAGAAGGCAGAGCACTTCTGAGCTGGAGATAAACTTGTATCTGATCTTACCTGTAACATTTCTGAACCACTTTATCTTAAGCATCTTCTAAGATTTGATCTTTTTCTTTTTGTCCTGAACTGTACATAATTAAATCTGGATGACCTACGACCAAGCAATCCCACTGCTGGGCATACACACTGAGGAAACCAGAATGGAAAGAGACATGTGTACCCCAGTGTTCATTGCAGCACTGTTTACAATAGCCAGGACATGGAAGCAACCTAGATGTCCATCTTATCCAATGGACATCTATTGGATGTCCATCTAAAACATCTACTTCTGCCATCCATCTAGATGAATGGATAAGAAAGGTCTGGTACATATACACAGTAGAATATTACTCAGCTATTTAAAAAATGCATTTGAATCGGTTCTAATGAGGTGGATGTAACTGGAGCCTATTATACAGAGTGAAGTAAGTCAGAAATAAAAACACCAATACAGTATATTAATGCATATATGTGGAACTTAGAAAGATGGTAACAATGACCCTATGTGTGAGACAGCAAAAGAGACACAGATGTAAAGAACAGACTTTTGGACTTGGTGGGAGAAGGCGAGGGTGGGATGATTTGAGAGAAGAACATTGCAACATGTATATTATTTTATGTGAAATAGATCGCCAGTCCAGGTTCGATGCATGAGACAGGGTGCTGAGGACTGGTGCACTGGGATGACCCTGAGGGATGGGGTGGGGAGGGAAGTGGAAGGGGGGTTCAGAATGGGGAACACATGTACAACCCATGGCTGATTCATGTCAATGTATGGCAAAAACCACTACAATATTGTAAAGTAATTAGCCACCAATTAAAATAAATAAATTAATTAAAAATAAATAAATAAATCTGGATAACTGACCATCCAGTTCTCTAATACTAGTTGCATTCAAATGTAGCCAGTAAAAAGTACAAAATACATCAAGACCATTTAGGTATGAGTGTCAGATACCTCTTTGAAGAAAACTCATCAAGCACACACACACAAAAACCTTCTTTCAGCCTTAAAAATATTTGTATCTTTTGACTTAATAAAAATATATCTGAAGGAAAGAATTACAACTATGCAAACACTTTTGTGACAAAATATTTACCAAACATTATTTATAATGGTGGAACATTGGTAATAATCTAAAGATACAACAGTAGATGATTTATTAATTATGGTACTTCAACTGCATGGGCTATTATGCAGCCATCTTTTAAAGTTTTATTTCTGATTAATTTATAAGCCCCTAGAAAAATGCTTATATAAAATTGTTATTTAAAATGCAGAAAGTAGGACTTCTCTGGTGGTCCAGTGACTAAGACTCTGTGCTCCCAACGCAGGGGGAACAGCCCTATGAACTGTAGCCTGCTGGGCTCCTCTGTCCATGGGATTTCCCAGGCAAGAATACTGGAGTGGGTTGCCATTTTCTTCCCCAGGGGATTTTCCTGACCCAGGGATCGAACCAGTGTCTTAGGCATTGCAAACAGTCTCTTGCATTGCAGGCAGATTCTTTACCACTGAGCCACAAGGAAGGCTGAGATTATGTCCCTCATTCTTTCCACATTTTGGTATTTTTGCAACTTTTTTGTGATGAGCACACTATATTTTCCTCTTGCTGTTTCTTCATCTATTTTTTATTATCCTTACATAACTCTTAGAGCCCTGAGCAACAGCACCCTCAAGGAGTTGTACTGTGGAGGAGCGAGTACAACACTAAAGATATGGAGGCTAGAACTCACCATCCTAAGAACTCAAGCAGGATGCATCCAAAGCTAACTAATGTCAGACATTGTTTTTCACATGAGATTTTAATTTGCTTAGAATTTTTTAAAGTTACTGTAATTCCAACTCCCAGAGGGATTTAGAAGGGAAGTCTAGATAATAAATATGTAGCAGGCTTATAAAACAATACATCTAGATTGGAAGTGTACAAGAACAGGATGCTCCAGGAGGAGTATCTCCAGGAAAGCATGGAGATCATGAGGTGTCTGATATGTGTGGTTCCATAAAGTCCTATAATAAGAAGCTGTTGTAGTATATGTCAAGAATTAACAATTGATATAGAGAAAATTGAGCAAATTAAAAAAGATAATTATTAAATCTGGAAAAAAGAAATATGTATCAGAAAATAAACATAATTTATGTATAATTCATGCTTCAATAATCAATTATACTTAGGCATGTTGGATTAACTAAACTTGTCTGCATAATTATATTGGAACGGTGGGAGGAGTGGAAGAAGAGAATAGTTGAAGAATGCTAAATCTCTGTCTGCTGCAATTGCAAACTAATGTAATAACAATAATAAGTGAAACAGATAAACCAAGAAATAACAGCCTTAGCATATTATTTAGGACTATGGAGTTGAGGACCAGAAGACCAACTGAAATAGATGGGGAAAAGAGTTGGTCTAATGAGCAGGACTGGGGCAGAAAGGGTTGGGATAGGAATGAGGACATTAAACCCTTTTAGAATCACATTATTTGACTTTTTAACTTCATACAGCCATTAAAAATGGTTTTATTTTTATTTTTTTCAATTAACCGCAGAACCACAATGAGATATTACCTCATACTTATTGAGATGGCTACTATAAAATGAACAAAAGCAATTAGAAAATAACAAGTGTAGCTGAAGATGTGGAGAAATAACAATCCTTGTGCCCTACTGTACACTGTTGGTAGGAATGTAACACGGAGCAGCCACTATGGAAAACAGTATAGCAGTTCCTCAAAAAAATTAAAAATAGAATTACCATACGATCCAGAAATTCTGCTTCTGGATATATAACCCCAAAGAATTTAAACCAAGGTCTCAAAGAGATATTTGTATATGCATGTTCACAGCAGCAGTATTCACAACAGCCAAATGGGGGAAGCAACCCAAGTGTCCATAGATGGGTAAATAAAATGTGCTATATACATACAATTGTATGTTATTCAGCCTTAAAAGGCAAAGAAATTCTGACACACGTTACAACATGGATGAATCCTGATGACATTATACCAAGTGAAATAAGCCAGTCACAAAAAGATAAACACTTCTGTATCATTACACTTATATGAGGTTCCCCACATAATCAAATTCACAGAGACAGAAAGCAGAAAGGTGGTTGACAGGAGCTGAAAGGAAGGGGAATGGTTAGTTGTCATTTAGTGAGGGTAAATTTCAGCTTTGCAAGATGAAAAGAGCTCTGGAGATTGATTGTACAACAGTGTGAACATACTTAATGCCATGAACTATATACTTTAAAATGGTAAGGTAGTAAATGACATGTTATGTGCATTTAGCTGCAATTAAATTTTTTTTTTAATTAACCAAAGTAGTTGGAATTCAGACTGCATAGGATTAAGACATGTGCTCTGCTGTTATACTCTCCTGTGGAGTGTAATAATCTTTAGCTGAGCTCTGGAATGCAACTGCACATATTAAGACAACAAGAAATTATAAACATAACCCAAGAGCATGCAATATATTGTCCTTTTAAATGATGAACAGGCTTAGAGTCAGTTGCTCAGTCATGTCTGACTGTTTGTGACCCCATGGGCTGCAGCACTCCAGGCTTCCCTGTCCATCACCAGCTCCCAGAGCTTGCTCAAACTCATGTCCATTGAGTTGATGATGCTATCCAACCGCCTCATCCTCTGTTGTCCCCTTCTCCTCCTGCCTTCAATCTTTCCCAGCATCAGGGTCTTTTCCAATGAGTCAGTTGTTCACATCAGGTGGCCAAAATATTGGAGTTTCAGCTTCAACATCAGACCTTCCGATGAATATTCAGGACTGATTTCCTTTAGGATGGACTGGTTTGGTCTCATTGCAGTCCAAGGGGCTCTCAAGAGTCTTCTCCAACACCACACTTCAAAAGCATCAATTCTTTGGCACTCAGCTTTCCTTATGGTCCAGCTCTCACATCCATACATGACTACTGGAAAAACCATAGCTTTGACTAGACGGACCTTTGTCAGCAAAGTAATGTCTCTGTTTTTTAATATGCTGTCTAGGTTTGTCATAGCTTTTCTTCGAAAGAGCAAGCATCTTTGAATTTCATGGCTGCAGTACCATCTGCAGTTATTTCGGAACCCAAGAAAATAAAGTCTGTCATGATTTCCATTGTTTCCCGTCTATTTGCCATGAAATGATGGGACCAGAGCCATGATCTTAGTTTTTCAGATGTTGAGTTTTAAGGCAGCTTTTTCGCTCTCCTCTTTCTTTCACTTCCATTAGGAGGCTCTTTAATTCCTCTTCTCTTTCTGCCATAAGGGTGGTGTCATCTGCGTATCTGAAGTTATTGATATTTCTCCCAGCAATCTTAACTCCAGCTTGTGCTTCATCCAGCCCAGCATTTTGTACGATGAACTCTGCATATAAGTTGAGTAAGCAAGCTTACAACATCTGACCAAATTTAGAATGTACAAGGAAGTAGTTTTAGTCATCCTAACTAATACCTGGAAACTAGCTTGACATCAAGCTAACATCAGTGTCAAATTAATTGATGGACACGTTCAATATTCATTCAACAAATGTTACTTAACCACTGACAATGTGCAGGCACTGTGCTGGACACTGAAACTATCTTGTAATTCATGAGCCAACTTAAGAAAGAGAGTTTAAGTCAGGAAGAGCAAGGTCTGAGTGCCTATGTGGTACCAAGCACTCTGCCAGCTTTATATACATCATCTCCACTAAGTTACACTCCATGATATACATTAGCTATCAAACTATAAGCCAATCAGTTTTATGCAGTAAGCATCCTGAATGTCTATGATATTTTTTCCAGTCAACATACAATGAATTTATCTACTACTGAAGAACACATATCTAAGTATGCCCCATCTTTCAAACCACATTTACCTTAATGCCTTTCTGGTTTTCAGGTTGACAGTTTCTGCTTCAATAACTTTTCTTTGTAATCCCACCACAGTTCAGTTCAGTTCAGTTCACTCGCATCCGACTCTTTGCAACCCCATGAATCACAGCATGCCAGGCCTCCCTGTCCATCACCAATTCCCACCACAGCTCCTCCTTAATTCCCATAGCTGGATGTTTTCACACTTTTGTGCTTTATAGTTTTGAATCTCCTTTTCGTATTGCCCCTGAGTTGCAGGGATCAGAGGTTGATGTGTTCACTACAAGTGTCTAATCTCGCAGAGACAAACTAATTGTTCCATTTTGCCCCAGAACTGAACTGGTTCTCAGGTCATGACTCAGCTTTAAAACTGAGAAAGTACTTGGTAAACTCGCTTTCAGCCAAGTGAAGTCCCATATTCTGGGAACCCCTTAGTCCTGAAGTTGGTCATCCTAACTCAGTTTTCTCTTCCCATCATCTGTCTTGATCTTGTGTGTGTGTGTGTGTGTGTGTGTGTGTGTGTATATTTATATAAAGTCAAGGGCTCAGCAGAGCAGGAGAGAACTGTGCTGCCAGATGTTCAGAGTGCTCAGTTAAAGCAAGAAGCTATTAATAAAATAAAAATAAGGCATTAGCTTTCATGATCTTACATAAGGAACACAGTATTTAACCCAATTAATCTCATATTAATTAATGCCATATTTAACTGCAAATTGAGATTTGGGTGAGTCAGAAGGGGAGAAGTAAAAAAAATAAATAAATAAATAAAATAAAAATAAGAGTCAAGCTGTTCATCACTTACTGTGATATTATAAGCAAGAGACTAAAACCAAAGTTCTGACTCCCTCTCCTTGCATTTTCCCCAGTGGAACATGACAGGTCAGGTAGATCAGCACAGATATGGGGAGTGAGGAGTAAGGGGGTTTATAGGATGGCTAGGAGTGGAAAAGTACTGAGTCATAGTGGGCAAGTACTAGTACTGAGTCAGACGGGAGAAAGTCTCTTCATCGCCTCTCCCTCCCATTTCTCTCACCAATAAGGAAACCTAAGCAAAGGCGCAAGGAAAATCTTAGAGAAAAAATCTCCAAGTGATAGCTCCTTGTCTAGAAATGCAGATATGTAAAACCATGGACAGCTCGTCCTTGACTAAAACTCCCTTCAGAGGCTGCAGTGTCCTGCCTGTGCAAGTCTAGTAGGGGGCAGTATTCCCCTCAAGACTTGCCAAGTAAGGCCTTTGTAATTGCCTACAGCTGGGCCTGGGAAAAAAAAAATACCTGCAAGTTTTTGGCCAAGAGCTGGAATATTAGTATATCTTTCTTTCTCTCTATAACCCAATAAAAAAATGGACAAAGATTATTATCAAATGGTCCACACACACGAAAAGAAAGTTAGAAAGTGAAAGTGAAGTCGCTCAGTCGTGTCCGACTCTTTGCAACCTTGTGGACTGCAGCCCACCAGGCTCCTCTGTCCATGGGATTCTCCAGGCAAGGATACTGGAGTGGGTTACCATTTCCTTCTCCAGAGGATCTTCCTGACCCAGGAATCGAACCCAGATCTCCTGCACTGCAGGCAGACACAGGCAAATGCTTTAACCTCTGAGCCACCAGGAAGCCTTAAAAAATAAAAAAGTTAAATAATTCTTAAATACATGGAATGATATTTAATCTCATAAAAGTGATGCAAATAAAACCTTCCCTGAGATAATAATTTTTCACTTAACACACTGTGATGGTAAAGAAATGGGGAAACAGATACGCCTATTATAGGAAGGCATATATACTGATAACCACTGCCTCTACTTAGAGCAATTTCACACCTTCAATCAAAATTACAGATTCAGGTATCTTTGACCAGTAAATACATTCTAGGAATTTATCCTGCATACAGGCCATACCTGTGGAAGATGACATATACACGAGTCTTTCCTTGCCATTTATTGTTTATGATAGCAAAAGGTTGGAAAAAATGTAACAGTTAGGGACTGGTAAAACGCAAATGTAATACATCCATACACAGAAATACTGCACAGCCATTCCAAAGATACGTTTTTTAACTGATTTTTAGTTTTTGGCTGCACTGGATCTTTGCCGCTGCACGGGCCTTCTCTAGTTATGGTGATCAGGCGCTACTCTGTAAGCTGTGGAGCATGGGCCATAGGGCAGGTGGGCTCAGTAGTTGTGGCCCACGGGCTTAGTTGCCCTGAGCGTGTGGAATCTTCCCAGACCAGGGACTGAACCAGTGTCCCCTGCATTTGTAGGCAATTAACCACTGGACCACCAGGGAAATCCTATCATTATGTTTCAAAAGCAAATATGAAACTGTATGTACCATATACACAGTTTGTGTGATAATACAGAGGAAATAACATGTATTTTCTGTTTAGATATAGAAAGATACATAAGAAATTAATAGCAGTGGTTTTCTGGGAGAGAACTAGGTAGCTGGCAACAATAATGGAAAGAGCCATTTCACCATATACTATTTTACACCTTTTGAATCATTTTGAATGTAAATCAGAATTTAAGGGACCTCTTTGATGGTCCAGTGGCTAAGACTCCACACTCCCAATGCAGGGGGCCTGGGTTTGATCCCTGGTTAGGGAGCTATATCCTGCATGCCTCAACTAAAGATACCATATGCCACAACTAAGACCCAGCACAGTCAAGTAAACAAATAAATTTTTGGAGAAGGAAGTGGCAAACCACTCTAATATTTTTGCCTGGGAAATCTCATGGACAAAGGAGCCTGGCAGGCTACAGTCCATGGCATCTCAAAGAGTCAGACACAATTTAGCAACTGAGCAACAACAACAACACAGAATCAGGCAGATTGTGATTTGGGGAAATAGTTCTTGATGGAAATGTGGCATAAAATGGAGAGCGAAGTGACCTAGCAATATGGAATATACAGTTTTGTAAGAAATTAAAATTTGTGTATAGAATAATAGTTGCAAATATTCAAACAATAAAATCCATGGCTAATGGGGAAAAAAAAGAATTCAAACAACAACAACCAGCAAACCAACCACAAAAACATGGGCTCTAGTGTCAAGCTGCCTAGTTTAAACCTTTCTCCATCACTTAACAGTTGTGTGTGACCTTAGGCAAATTACTTAACCTTATTTTTCTTTCCACATCTACAAAATAGGTATAATGATAGCACTTATTTCAAAGAGTTGTTGTGAGAATTAAAGTTGATCAGGGGGTCAAATATTAGATCAGTGGCAGAGACTCTAGAGCCAAACTTCAGGGCTCAAATGCCAGCTCCACTCCTCCTATGTTGCGTGACCTTGGGCAAGTTACTCAGCCCCACTTTTTCTCAGTTTCTTCATTTGCAAATGGGGATAATAATCAGATTGTGTGAAGATTAAATTAGATAATACTTATAAAGTACTTACAACTGTACTTGGAATATATTAAGTGCTATGTATGTATTTGTTGAGTATTAAATATTTATTTAACACAAATATTAGTTATTACAATTAGCTATTATCCATCATTGTTGGGTTAAACCCTTCTTAGGTTACTTTTCAGAATTATCTTACCTACACTCAACCTTGCTCCTCTCCTAACTATAATTCTACAAATACACTGCATCTGTTACATGCTCATATTCTGATTCTGGAATGCCATTTCCAACCATGACTGACTGAAGAATGCTAACCTTTCCTTCAAAATCCAGTTCAAAGGTCTTTTCCTCCCTGAAGGTGGTGGGTCTCTCCTATGAACTGCCCCATCACAGATCTCTAGTCTGACGTTTCCCACTTGGCTGAATCACTCCTGCCCCAGACCAGCAGGCAGAGCAGGCAACAATTCATGCCAGTGGGGATAAATGGGTAAATGGAATACTGACATGAGTTCAAAGGAACTCAAAAAGGTGAAAGTTTTCTGTTGTGACACATATCAACTTCATTATTATGCCCCAAAGTCTCTGACTGAGAAAAAAGAAAGAGCTGTTCAGGGATGTTTAAAGGAAAGTAGAAATAGAATACTTTGGAAACTAGAAGGTACTTTTTATTTTTCTTTCTTTCTTTTTTATTTATTTTTTTAATTTTATTTTTTACTTTACAATACTGTATTGGTTTTGCCATACATTGACATGAATCCACCACAGGTGTACATGAGTTCCCAATGCTGAACTCGCCTCCCACCACCCTCCCAATCTCTCTGGGTCATCCCAGTGCACCAGCCCCAAGCATCCTGTATCCTGTATCGAACCTAGACTAGCAATTCGTTTCTTACATGATAATATACATGTTTTAATGCCATTCTCCCAAATCATCCCACGCTCTCCCTCTCCCACTAGAAGGTACTTTTTTAGGTGACTTTTTAGGGGGACTTGGGGCAGGTTCTGGTTTGTTTTTTGCCTTTGATCAACGTGGACCTGGCTCCCCCTGCTGGATTTAAAGTAAAATACGAATGGACTTGGAGAGTACTGGTGAAATGTCAGACAAATACTGTATGATATCGCTTACACATAGAATCTAAAAAATAAAACAAACTAGTGAATATAGCCAAAAAGTAAATAAAGTCACAGATATAGATAACAAGAGAAGAGGGAAGGGCAAAATAGGGCTGGGGATTAAGAGATACAAACTACTATGTATCAAATAAGTAAAATACAAGGATATATTGTACAGCACAGAGAATATAGCCAATATTTTATAATAACTATAAATGAAGCATATAATCTTTTAAAAATTGTGAATCACTATGTTGTATACCTGAAACTTGTATGATATTGTACATCAACTGTGAAGTGAAGTCGCCCAGTTGTGTCTGACTCTTTGTGACCCCGTGAACTGTAGCCTACCAGGCTCCTCTGTCCATGGGATTCTCCAGGCAAGAATACTGGAGCCAGTTGCCATTTCTTTCTCCAGGGGACCTTCCTGATCCAGGGATCGAACCCGGCTCTCCCGCATTGCAGGCAGATGCTTTAACCTCTGAGCCACCAGAGACACCCACCAGGGAAGCACCAGGGAAGTACATCAACTGTACTTCAATTTAAAAAATCAATTCATTTACGTAAATGAAGGCAAAGGAAACAAAACTTGTAGCATATTTAGAGTAGTATCTAGAGCTTTCATCAAGGTTCTTATTACAGATGACATAGTTGTAGCTATGACATTCCAGCATTCTCATAATGACTGGCTATATAACAATTCCAGTTACCTCATGCAACTAGGGCAAGAGGTGTGGCTTTGAAATCTAAGCCCAGGACTGCAGGTCAGGAAGTCCTGAGTGTATATCCTGCTTTGACAACAACTGCAAAAAGTGGCCTCTGGCAAATAATTTAGCTTGTTTTTTTTTTTTTAATTGCACTGTTAATTTTTATTTTACTGTCTGAATGATGGGCATAAGAATGCTAGTATCGTCTTGTTACCATTGAAGCACTTGAATAATATCAGTTGTCAGTTGAATACAAGATGTCTCCTATGTGCACAGCAACGCTCAGGGCCCTGAGGAATGCGAGAGCAGTCCAGTGTTCCTCTCCTCAAGGATCTGTGTGTCCTAAGGGAATGCGGAGGCTCTGTATGGTGCTTCGAAAGGTGTCTGACATACAGCAAGTCCTCGAGAAACATACATTCACTTCCTTCTTCCACCCTTAAATCTGGCTCCTGCTCAGAGCGAGATCCCTGATTCCAGGCCTGATAGAACATTTTTTGAGATGGATTCCGCCCATCTAGATTGTTTAGATCGAGTAGATTGTCAACGCCACGAGAACAGGAACTGGGTCTTATTCACGCTGCATTCCTAGTACCAGGACAATGGCTGGCACATGAAGTGTGCTCAGTACATTTTGTGGAGTGAATGATTTTCCAGGGAAACTCATTCTATTTTTGGCTTACCCTCATTATTAAAGAAATGAGCTGAAATCTGCCTCCCTGTCACTTGCCTTCACTAGTTCTTATCTTCCCTAATCTAAATAGTTCTCAATAAATGTAAGCTCTCTTTCTACCTCCTCTTCTTGCCTTTCTGTCATCACTGCCCTCATGAATATCACAAGAGACTGTTTAGAGCCCTTGCTAAAATCTAGATACTACTGGCTATACCTCCAGTGTTCCTCTAATCCATTAGCCAAATAATTTAAAACTCACAATGTAATCGAGGAAATTCATTCTGAAACATGAAACAAAGAGGAATCAAAGCCCTTAAATGTGATGAGTGATTGTGGTCAGAGAGGAGTAAATTTGGGAGTCTGGAAAATGAAACTATCCTTAAGTATTAAAGTGTGAGAAGAGATTCTCTGCAGTTTTGGTGCTGAAACGTTTATTCATTCACCTTAAGACCTAGATGAAGCAAACAACACGGTATGTCCTCTTACACTTTCACTCTTTGGTGGAGGAGACAGTTAACTAGCAGGAGAATTAATAAAATGAACTTAAAAGGTGGTGCTATGAAGAAAAAGGCGGCATGCTGGGAGAAAAAAAAAAAAAAAAAAGGTGAGGTAGGTAGGGGACAAACATCAGCTTTAGAAAGAACAGGGATCAGAAAGCCTCTCTGAGGAGCCATCAAGAAGGAGCTTGAAGGACTTCCCAGGTGGGTGGTCCAGTGGTTGAGACTTTGCCTTCAATGCAGGGTGTGTGGGTTCGATCCTTGGTCAGGGAGCTGAGAGCCCACATGCCTCCTGGCCAAAAAACCAAAACATAAAACGGAAGCAATATTGTAACGAATTCAATAGAGGCTTTAAAAATGGTCCACAGTTAAAAAAAAAAAAACATGAAGCTTGAGAAAAAGCAAGGGTGGGAGGGATTGAAAGCTTAAATTAGATATTAGAAGCAGTCAAGTATAAGAAAAGAAACAAACATGAATTCCAAGAAAAACTTGTATGTAAGCAAATATCTAGTTCAAAATCTTTTGTTTGTTATTGCAGATATTTGAGCATGCCAATAGTTTATATGCTCCCAAAACAATTTGAAGAAAATTATAGAAATATAACAGGAAATTATACAGAAATTAGGATGAGGGTAAAAAGTAAAGACAAACAGGAGAAGAAAAATAAAGTCAATTGTTAGAACGGACAGACAAAAGTGCATATTATGCAGTTCTAAACAGTGGCTAGCTCTGGGCTGTATATTTGTTTTGTTTTGTTTTTTTAATTGTCACACACATTTAAAGTAAGCCTTGCCTTAAAATAGTTTCTTTTTTTTTTTTTTAGTGTTTTATTTTTTTAAATTTTAAAATCTTTAATTCTTACATGCATTCCCAAACATGAACCCCCCTCCCACCTCCCTCCCCATAACATCTCTCTGGGTGACCCAGAGATGTTATGGGCTATATATTTGATTCAGAGTTTCCAGGAACAAAGCAATAGGGAAATATGAACAATTATGAAATTCAGTGTGCCGGTAATAAAAATAAAAAAAAATGAAGTAGTTCTTAACAGAATTATAACTTCCTGGTATTAGAATCAGAGAGAAATGTTCCTTCATCATGAGTCACTCTATGACATAATGGGCAAAGTCCTTGAAAAAGCCCCACAATAAACACAACAGCAAGATTCTTAGGGCCATTTCTCAGGACTAGCTTCAGAACATAAAACCAAAGAACAACTAAGTAAAAGCATGTCTATAGGAGACCAGAGGCAATCCAGCTACACAGCTTATAGTAGCTGCTGTGCATCAGGGATAACATTTAGAATGTCTAGAGAAATGGATGGATTACTTATCTTTCAAGTTATCCTCAATGAATATTACTTCTTTTACCTGAACTTTTGATGAACAATGTGTAGTAGAGAATTTGAAGTAATTTCTCTGGCAAGAAACTAGAAGAATGGAAATGATCTTGCTGCGAATTAGTAATTGTTTTGAAAATCAGTGGAGCTGACTAACATCTTTTCAGAGAAGTAACGGGTCTAACAGTGCATGCGATAGCTTGAAAAAATGCCATCCTCTTGCCATTTGGAAGTGGACCTAACGTGTTCCTCAAAAATAGATCTGGACCCACATAATCACATGGATGGAGGAGGGGATGGGAACCCACTCCAGTATTATTGTCTAGAGAATCCCATGAACAGAGGAGCCTGGTGGGCTATAGTCCATAGGGTCGAAAAGAGTCAGACACAACTGAAGCAACTTAGCATGCATGCATTCACATGGACAGATAATGCCTCAGGCTCCAGAGTTCTTCCACTCACATGTGGTCAAGATCATCTTAGCCTCCATTAGTCAAGAGAAAACCTTAGTAAATTAGTTAAGAAATTTTACTTTCCAGATAGCTGCATAGTTTATGTGCTGATAATTTTTTTGGCAATAAATCAATTAAATGCTGGAAGATAGCTACCAAAAACAATACTCAAGCCATGCTTTCCGACAGTAATTATATAGAAAAAATCAGAGCCTGCTTAGTGGTAAAAATACAGTATCTTCAGTTTAAAGGTGAATAATTATCTTTCCTTTCTTAAAAAAAAAAAGCCATGCACTAAGCTCATTTAAAAATGGTTTTAGAGGAGGGAGGAGCTTCTCTGAAGGGTCAGTGGTGAAGACTATGTTCACGGGATACAGGTTCCATCCCTGGTCCAGGAACTAAGATCCTGCATGCCATTCAACATGACAAAGAAAAAAGTGGTTTTAGTTCTTAATGAGCACATTTTTAAAGAAAAAAGGGACGCTTTCTGCTTAAACCAATAGTTATCTGATCTGTTGGCTTGACAGAGACTGTCTAGCTTGTTGCTGTAGCCCACCAGACTTCCCTGTCTATGACATTCTCCAGCCAAGACTATTGGACTGGAGTTGATTGCCATGCCCTCCTCCAGGGGATCCTCTGGACCCAGGATCGAACCCCCGTCCCTTACCTCTCCTGCAATGGCAGGCGAGTTCTTCACCACTAGCACCATCTGGGAAGCCCTTAGGGCAACTAAATTTCCCAGCATCCCTTGAAGTTAAGTTTAGGCAAGAGAATTCTGGCCAGTTGAACTGGATGTATTTCACCTTCAGGATGATGCAAGAAACCTCAGAGTGACTTTGGATGCAGTGTATCAAAGATGACAGACCTTTCCGTCAGTCTGAGTCACTTAACACCCAAGCCCTTATTGAGCTTATGTGAGAAAGAAATAACTTTATATTGTGTCAAGCCACCGAGATTTCAAAGTTGACTGTTAACAACAGCTGGTGTATAGTCAATGCGGCATTTAAATCAAATCATGAATATGCTGCTACCTCTCTGTACCTCAGTTTCCTTGACTGTAAAATGGAGATATTAATAGCATTTACCTATTAAATTTGATCAACAATTGAATATGTTAATGCATGTTAATGTTAATGTTTCAAACTGTGTCTAGCACACAGTGTCTAGCACATAGTAAACATTCAATTCATGTTAACTATTATGGTTATTATTATTACAAATTTTCCTGGTACTATTAAAATGCAAGTTCCATATAACTCAGATTTCCTTTGACCATTCAGATTGTTGTAACAAATGATGTCACGTTTATGTTACCATCTGCACTGTGCTGATCTATGCCCCCATCACTGCGGGGTTTCAGTACATTTCTTGGTCCCCTTGGATTGTCCTATACATGCTCTGAAATCATTCTCCTCTGATCTCCATTTTGTTGTCTGCTAAACACTGTTGAAGTTACTGGCAAGGAGGGGTGACAGAATGAGGAAGGCTTGCTGTCATTGTGTGGTGATCCTGTGGAAGGCACTGCCTCTCATTTGTCCCAAAGCTGTAAACCCTCAAAATGCCAAAACAGACTCCCATCCATTTGTTTCTTTTTAAAAATTTTATTAAAGTTTCTTTAATTTGTAAACTCTGTGAAATAACACACTGCATTTCAGGAAATGTCAGAAGCACATTTAATGAGTTGTTCGCAAATATCACAGAACAAGTTTTAATTTATTTAATTTTCCATTGTCAATCAATGTCAATCATTCAGCCCACACCACCGAATCCATGAATTCTCAGTCAGTTGCCAGGGCCTCTTTTTAACCCACTTCTTGTCCATACAGTAGGTCAACACAGTATACCCAGAAACTGCTTTTAGGTTTGGCTCACAGGAATTTTTAACCTGAGGCCCACAGACCTCCCTACCCAGGTGAAATAATCCCCAGGATATCCACGGACACAAATCAGGAGGCCTGTGATCTTGGATGAGAAAAAAAAAAAAAAATCACTTTTTAACTTTTACTAATCTCTAATAGAAATTTAGCAATTCCTTTCATCACTAATAAAGGCAACGTTATAGTATAATTAGCAGTATCTGTGACTTTATCACCAATAGCTATACCAATAGATATTTCTATGTCATATTATAGCAGTTAAAAGTATTTTGAAAGATCACTTATGCTCACACTACTATGAAATTACAGTAGTCACTAGAGTTGCCAGTGTCATCCCATTTGTCTTATTTCATATGTCAATAAGGATGTATATTATTATAGCAAGGGCTGGTTAATATTCTGAGAACTATATTTTAATTTAATTGGCTTCCAGATGTTTATATGTAAAAACATTTTTCTGGGAAAGGAGTCTATAGACTTCACGTGACTGCCAAAAGTGTCTACAGTACAAAAAAGAATTTTAACTCCACACTCCCATGTCTTTTTTTTTTTTTTACTTTTTTTTTTGTATTGAGTTAGCCAATTAACAGTGCTACAGTGTTGCAAGTGAGCAATAAAGGGACTCATACATAAACATATATCCATTCTCCCCCAAACTCTCCTCCCATCCAGGCTGCCACATAACTTTGAGCAGAGTTCCCTGTGCTATACAGGAGGACCTTGTTGGTTATCCATTTTAAATATAGCTCAATGTATACATGTTGATTCCAAACTCCCTAACTATCCCTTCCCCTCGTTCCTCACCCCCTGGCAACTATAAATTGGTTCTCTAAGTCTGTGAGTCTGTTTCTGTTCTATAAATGGGTTCATTTGTATTATTTCTTTTTAGATTCCTCATATAAGCAATCATCATATAATATTTCACCTCTGACTTAGTGTGACAATCTCTAGATCCATCCATGTTGCCCCATGCCTTTTTCCTTACTCACTCTCCTCTAGTCTCAAAGAGGACTGTGCTGGTAACAGACACTCAGACACATTGAAATGTCATGCCCTAGGACAGCGTGGTAGGTAACTGAGTTTGGGCGCTTGAGTCAACTTGTTCTGCTCCAGCATTTATTAACTGTGTGACCCAGGGCAAGTTACTTAATCTCTCTGTGCTTTATGTCTACAAAATGAGAATTATAATTGCTTCCTCCTCATAGGGTTACTGTGAAGAGTAAATGAGTTGATCCATTAAGTCTCTTAGAGTCTACCACATAGTAAGCTCTCAGAAAATGTTAGCTGCTCTTTCAAGTGCCTGTCACGGCTGTTTCTTTATGATATTTTTAGGGAAAGGAGAAGAGGAGAGAAAAGAATAGGTTAGCCATTCCTCTTGTGAGTCATAGCCTACACATAAAATAACATGTATGATGCACAAAATTGATATCTTTTTTAAAGCACACGAAGGAAACTGTTGATAGTTCTTCCTTGAAAAGTTTCCAATTTAATTTTATACTCTATAGGTTACTCCCAACTGAATTCTTTTTTTTCCAACGGAATCTTTTTTAATGCTTCAGAGGCAGTACAAATGCTCCCTGCCTTTGATTTACAAAGCAGAGCTTATATTTAGACAATATTAAGGTTGGTACAAAAGTAATTGTGGTTTTGCATTGTTGAACGTTGCTATTTGATATTGGAATACATTCTTAAACAAATGTGGCTATGTTATGCATCATATTAATGTACATTTCTTGCTTTATTTATTTATTTTTTTGCTAATGACATTACTTGCTGTGTATTTTATATTTATTTTAGACTATGGAAATGATGTTAGACAAAAAGCAAATTCAAGCGATTTTAGACAAAAAGAAATAAGATGTTAGACAAAAAGCAAATAAGCGATTTGCTTATTTGAATTCAAAATGGGTTGTAAAGCAGCAGTGACAACTTACAACATCAACAATCCATTTGGCCCAGGAACTGCTGATGAACGTACAGTGCAGAGGTGGTTCAAGAAGTTTTGCAAAGGAGATGAAAGGCTTGAAGATGAGGAGAAAAGTGGCCAGCTATTGGAATTCGACAACAACCAACTGAGAACATCATCTAAGCTGATCCTCTTGTGACTACGCGAGAAATTGCTGAAGAACTCAAGCTCAAGCATTCTAAGGTCGTTTGGCATTTGAAGCAAATTGGTAAGCTCAGTAAGCGGGTGCCTCATGAGCTGACCAAAAAAAAAAAAAAAAGTCGTTTTGAAGTGTTGTCTTCTCTTATTCTATGCAACAACAATGAACCATTTCTCAATTGAATTGTGATGTGCAATGAAAACTGGACTTTATTTGGCAAATTCTGATAACCAGCTCAGTGGCTGGACCAAGAAGAAGCTCCAAATCACTTCCCAAAGCCAAAATTGCACCAAAAAATGTTATGGCCACTGTTTGGTGGTCTGATCCATCCCAGCTTTCTGAATCCTGGTGAAACCATTATATCTGAGATATATGCGCAACAGATCGATGAGATGCACTGAAAAGCGCAATGCCTACAGCCAGCATCGGTCAACAGAAAAGGCCCAATTCTTCTCCATGACAACGCCTGACCACATGACAGCCAAGGCTTCAAAAGTTGAACAAATTGGGCTACGAAGTTTTATCTCATCCACCATATTCACCTGAATATGGTGACCTGACCTCTCACCAACTGACTACCACTTCTTCAAGCAACTTTTTGCAGGGAAAATGCTTCCACAACCAGCAGGAGGCAGAAAATGCTTTTCAAGAGTTCCTCCAATTCCTGAGGCACAGATTTTTCCACTACAGGAATAAAACAACTTATTTCTCATTGGCAAACATGTGTTGATTGAAATGGTTCCTATTTTGATTAATAAAGATCTGTTTGAGCCTCATTATGATTTAAAATTCATGGTGCAAAACCGCAATTACATTTGCACCAACCTAATGTTAGTCTTTCAAAATTCATGCTCATTTCTAAGCCCTTTAAGAGGTGAATATCGGCTATGTCATTTTAACTGGAGAGAAGATACTAAAAATAAATGGAAGTAGATTCATTCATTTGTGCATCTAACAATTATTACATTCCTGCTCTGTGTCAGGCACTGCTCTAAATGCTAAGGAATTGGTGATACAAAGTCCCCACTGTCATTGAGCTTACATTCTAGTGTGGACAGTGAAAAGTATTAGGAGGTGATCAGTGCTTCACAGAGCATTAAAATAAAGTGATGTTATATGCATAAGAACCAGGCGGTGATTTTAGTCTGTGTAGTCAGGGATATTCTCCTTAATGAGGTGTTAAGCAGAGCTCTGAAGAACAAAACAGAGCTAGCCAGCAAGGAGACAGCATTCCAGGCAAAGGGAATAGTGCAAATTCACTGGAGCAGGACTGAGGTTACCTATTCTTATCTCTTTAGGAATGTAGAGAAGGCTGATATTGCTTCCCAGGTGGTGCTAGGGGTAAAGAACCCACCTGCCAATGCAGGAGACATAAGAGACATAGGTTCAATCCCTGGATCGGCAAGATCCCCTGGAGGAGGAAATGGTAACCCACTTCAGTATTCTTGCCTGGAGAATCCCATGGAGAAAGGAGCCTGACAGGCTACAGTTCATGGGATCGCAAAGAGTTGGACACGACTGAACACAAAAGCATGTTTCTGGAACAATAAGTGTGCAAGGGGTGGAGCCATTCAGGAGAGGTAAACAGATCAGATAGTGTGAGGTTTTGCAAGTAAAGGCAAGGTTTATTTTCAGTGCAATGGGAAGCTACTGCAGAGTTTTAGTCAGAGGCAAGGTGATCTGATGTGCCATTTTAAATCACTCTGAGATAGGGAAGGAGGGTTGAAAAATAAATAAAATAGACTCCCAGTTACTCATGAAGAATGGATTTAGTGGGGCAAAACTAGATATGGGAAGGCTGGTTAGATGGTGGTTTAGACCAGGATTACAGCAGAGAGATGGCAAAGAGGGTCAGCTTATCCATGAGAGTATATTTTGGAGGTAATGCCAGGAGTATTTACTGATTGGGATGTGAAGAAATGAGAGGAATCAAGGATAACTCCTGAGCTTTTAGCCTATATAACTCTATTGATGGTGCCAAATAGAGGTGGATAAATCCTGGGAGGATGAGAGGAAAACAAATGTGATGTAATTAGTTGCACTCTCTCATTTTGTGCTCATCTTAATTTTGAGTTGCCTATCAAGTATCCAAATGGAGATATCAAATATACAGTAAATACAAGTTTAAAGTTCAGGGGATAAGGCAGGGGCTGGAAACATAAGTTTAAGAATCACTGGCCTAAGAATGGTATTTAAAACCAAAAGAGTTGAAGTGTCTAGGGGCACTCCTAACTTTGATAAAGGGAAAGGAGCTGATAAAAGACTAAAGCAAAAAGACAGAAGGAAAACAAGAGGAACCTGGCATCATGGAAGCTTTGAGAACTAAGTGCTTCCAGGAGGGAGTGATAACTACTGTCAGGAAATGCTGAGTGGTTCCGTCTTTGGCCAGATGTATGCCAGTGGTGACTTGGTAGATGTTTCAGTATATGGAAGGGATGAAAGTCCAGCGGGATGAGAAAATAAAAGTCAGCAAATATAGATAGTTCTTTTGAGGCGCTGAAATCGGGCGGAAGCTGGAGTTGGTGTATGATCAAGGGAGAGAGGAAAGTTATGTGTACAAGGGGATTACATGAGGAGGGTTGGGTAGAGAAGTTGTGAAAAGGGAAAACATACATCTAAACTTTATTTTCTGCCCTCAGGGAGTTTATGGTCTTATCTGGGAGACGTTGAGGATAGCATTGGTCAAAAGGTCAAAGGATAGCTTTGGATTAAATACGATAGTATCCATTAACGCTAAGCATGATGCCTAACAGTAAGAACTCAACAGATGAGAGGAAGCTATAATTATAAAACAACTTGAAAACACTCTAAGACACGAGGTAATTAAGGATTAAACTGGGTAAGTAATTAAATGTTAGGATTCCAGAAAATGGAGAGATTACTGTCAGCCACAATGATGGAATTCCCCAATGAAAAATCAGAATCTACCATATGATAGTGGCTTTAAAAAAATCTGTTACTATATGTATGTGTACAAATTTGCAAAGCTCTACAGACTTAGAACATTTTCAGCCACCTACTTAATTGCCTTTATTGGAAATATTTAAATTTCATGTATCCCCAAATACCCTGAGGCTTTTTGAGGCCCCTGCATCTGTGCTTATGCTTTCTCCTCTGCCTGAAACCCCATTCCCCACCTTTACCTTTCTGACTTCTGCTCCTCAGGGCTACTTCCCCTGGGAAGCCTCCCTTGCCCTGTCCTCCCCTCCAGCCGGGCTGGGAGGTCCTGTGTTGGGACCTTGTGTGCAATTTTACCATAGCTTGTACCACAGTGTATTGACATGTTGTATTTGTGTACCTGCTGTGTTTTTTTTCTGTTGCTTTGGGGTTTACCTGACCGCAAGCTTTCCAAGGGCAGTGTCAAGATTGTATTCACCCTTGTTTCCCTCGCACCCAGCCCAACTTCTGGCTGGTCTCAATCAATGTCTATTGAAACCAACTGAATTTACTATTAGGACTAAGGTGGAATATCCTGGACACAAGTCCCTGAAGGACCGATAACTGACTTCACCCCCCGTAATGTTATAACAGGTTTATAGCGTGAGAACCATTCAGGACCCCATCCTTCATCAGTCCCTCTGAGTCTGCACAACTCCACACACTTTTTGAGCTGTTTTATATCACTTCCCAATAAATTTTTTCAAAAATCCTATTCTTTTATTATTCAACTTCTAATCAAAATGTATTAACATCCAGTGCAGTCTAACTATACTTCATGTTGTTAAAGTTGCAAAGTTGCTAAGCTCTCTTTATTTTTTTCTCCCCTAATTTGAAAGGAATACATGCTCATAGCAACAAAGCTAATCCGTATGAAAGGAATATACATTAAGAAGGAAGGCTCCATCCTGTTTGCTGATCCACAGCCTGCCAGGTCCTCTTCACAGAGACAGCCACTACTACAAATTTCTTGTGTATCCTTCCAGAGGTACACTATGCTATTACAACACACTCCATTTTTTAAAACATAAGTGCTAGCATTGCACAGATTATTTGTAACCTAGCGTTTTCCTTTAACAGAATGTACTGGAGATTATCCCATATTGGAGATATTTCCTTACTAGTACATATTTTCAACAGCTCCACAGTATCCTAGCTCCCATTTTATGACATGTCAAATCTATTTGACCCATTCCCTATTGATGGAAATTTAGGTGGATCTCACTCTTTTCCTATGATGTGATTATTATAGATTAACTTGTGCTACCCCCAAAATTCATATGTTGAAGTTCTAACCCTTAGTATCTCAGTATGTGACCTTATTTGGAGATAGAGTCATTATAGTGAAGTTAGAATGAGGTCATTAGGGTGGGTCCTAATCCAGTATGACTGATGTCCTTATAAGAAGAGGAAATTTGGATGGAGACACCTAGGAAGGAAGAGATCTAAAGCCACAGGAAGAAGATAGTCATCTACAAGCCAAGGAGACCTAGAACATATCCTTCCCTCACAGCTATCAGATGGAACCAACCCTGACAGCACCTCGATCTCAGACTTCTGGCCTCTAGGACTGTGAGACAATAAATTTATTGTTTAAACCACTCAGTTTGTAGTACTTTGTTGTGGCAGCCCTGGCAAACTAATTACAACGATGCTTTGATGAATATCTTTGTACACGTATTTATAGAAGCAAATTTATCATCTTTTAATCACGGCATTTTATCTCCTGGTCAATTTCTTTCACTGAATCAGTGATATCCCCTAAGTCCACCTCATCTGCTCACGGAATGGCCAACAGCAGACCCTTGAACACGTGAAGTTCTTTCATACCTCTGTGTCTTTGCACATATCCTTTGCCTAGAATGCCCTTCCTCTTGAGATGTTCCTGAAAAATTCCAATACAGTCACTTCAAGTGCTGCCTCCTCTGTGAAACCTTTAATCAGCCTCTGAGATGGCACCCTATGATTTCCACCTCCTAGTAGTCAAGCCTTTGTGTATTCCCCATCTTTGTGTATTGCCCTTCTCTTTATTGTGGACTGGACTTACTGCCTCACTTTTAATAAATAGAGTATGGCAGAAGTGATGGGACATCAATTAGATTACAAAAAGACCTTGGCTTCTGTCCAGAGGTAATTGCTCTCACACATGCCTGTTCTCTCTTCCTCTTTCTTGGTTGCTAACACTGAGGGGAGCCTGATGTCATACTGTGAGGAAGCAGCTTTGTGGCAATGTTCTTGTTTCAAGAGATCAAGTCCCTTTAATAACCACATGAGTGGAAATGGAAGTGGATCTCCTCTCATTCAAGCCTTTAGATGAAACTGGACACAGATAGCTTGACTACAACCTCATGAGAAAAGCCTTGAGGCAAAAGTCCCACCTAAGTCATACCTGGATTCCTGACCAAAGAAATTATGAGATAGCAAATCTTTGTTGCTATGAACTGCTAAGCTTTGGGATAATTTGATAAGCAGCAGTAAATAAATAGTCTACTTTCCATCCTCCTGTCTTTCCCCCAAGTTCCTTAGACATATTTCCAGTAATCCTCTTAGCACACTACAACGTATTTGTTTTGAAATATTTTCCCCCTAATTGCCTAACTCTAAGGACAGGAATCCTGGCTCAGTTAGCTTTATATTTACTGTGTCTTACACAAAGTTAAAGCTACCATCATCACTTCCCTAGACTGTTGCAATAACCTCCAAACTGAGCTGTCCAAATCCCCTCTAGCCTCTGTCAAATCTATTCACTACCCAGCACTAAGAACCTTTTTAAAATGCAATTTGGGTTATCTGAGAGCTTAAAATCCTTCTCCTCATTCTTAGGATAAGGACCTAAATTTGTAATACAGCTGCCCAGGCCTGGCAGGGTCTACCTGCCTCACCACCACATCCAAAGCCACTTCCGCATTGTTCCCAGCACAACAGCAACACTGGTCTTTCGGTTCCTCAGTTGAACCATGCTTCTTCCTCCCTTGCTATCTTTGCTCAAACTGTTCCCTCTGTCTGGGATGCTTTTCCCCCCTCCCCCTCAATTTCTACTCATTCTTTAAATCTGAGCTCAATACCTTTCTGCCTTCCCTTCTAAAGCAAAGAACCCTGTAGTTTTCCTCCATATCACTTTTCACAATTGAGATTAAATGACTTTAATTAAATGTTTAATATTTGTCTTCTGTGTTGGACTCTGAGTTCTATGAGGGCAGGGACACCTTGTCTTGTTCACGACTGTATCCCCAGCACAGACCATGGTGTCTGACCTATTGAAAATAAGGGCTTGGTAATTTTTTCCCTATATTTTTTTGCTGAATGAAACACAGAACAAACACTTCCTATTCTTTACACAACTTGAAATCTTTTAATCATCTACACATTTAATCTTTTGAGTGTCATCCCTCTATGCAAACAAATAGAGGAAAACAAAAGAATGGAAAAGACTAGAGATCTCTAGATACCAAGGGAATATTTCATGCAAAGTGAAGTCGCTCAGTCGTTTCCAACTCTTTGCGACCCTGTGGACTGTAGCCCACCAGGCTCCTCAGTCCATGGGATTCTCCAGGCAAGAATACTGGAGTGGGTTGCCATTTTTTGGACACAATAAAGGACAGAAATGGCAAGGACTGAACAGAAGTAGAAGAGATTAAGAAAAGGTGGTAAGGATACACAGAAGAACTAAACAAAAAAGGTCTTAATGACCCAGATAACCACGATGGTGTGGTCTCTCACCTAAAGCCAGACATCCTGGAGTGTGAGGTCAACTGAGCCTTAGGAAATTTTACTATGAACAAAGCTAATGGAGGTGAGGAAATTCCAGCTGAGCTATTTCAAATCCTATAAGATGATACTGTGAAAGTGCTGCACCCAGTATGTCAGCAAATGTGGAAAACTCAGCAGTGGCCACAGGAGTGGAAAAGGTCAGTTGCCATTCCAGTCCCAAAGAAAGGCAAAGCCAAAGAACATTCAAACTACTGCACAGTTCAGTTCAGTCACTCATTTGTGTCCGACTCTTTGAGATCCCAAGGCCTGCA
Source organism: Ovis aries (assembly GCF_016772045.2). Lineage (NCBI taxonomy): Eukaryota > Metazoa > Chordata > Mammalia > Artiodactyla > Bovidae > Ovis > Ovis aries. The sequence continues at coordinate 35,039,856 of NC_056068.1, forward strand.
GCATGCCAGGCTTTCTTATCCATCACCAACTCCTGAAGCCTGCTCACACTCATGTCCATCGAATAAGTGATGCCATGCAACCATCTCATCCTCTGTCATCTTCTTCTCTTCCTGCCTTCAATCTTTCCCACCATCAGGGATTTTTGCAATGAGTCAGTTCTTTACATCAGGTCACCAAAGTATTGGAGTTTCAACTTCAGCATCAGTCCTTCCAATGAATATTCAGGACTGATTTCCTTTAGGATTGACTGGTTGGATCTCCTTGCAATCCAAGGGACTCTCATGAGTCTTCTCCAACACCACACTTCAAAAGCATCTATTCTTTGGTGCTCAGCTTTTTCACAGTCCAACTCTCACATCCATACATGACCACTGGAAAAACCATAGCATTGACTGGATGGACCTTTGTTGGCAAAGTAATGTCTCTGTTTTTTAATATGTTGTCTGGATTGGTCATACCTTTTCTTTCAAGGAGTAAGCGTCTTTTAATTTCATGGCTGTAGTTACCATTTGCAGTTATTTTGGAGCCCAAGATAATAAAGTCTTTCACTGTTTCCATTGTTTCCCCATCTATTTGCCATAAAGTGATAGGACTGGATGCGATGATCTTTGTTTTCTGAATGTTCAGTTTTAAGCCAACTTTTTCACTCTCCACTTTCACTTTCATCAAGGGGATCTTTAGTTTTTCTTCAGTGACTTTCTGCCATAAGGGTGGTGTCATCTGCATATCTGAGGTTATTGATATTTCTCCCAGCAATCTTGATTCCAGCTTGTGCTTCATCCAGCCTGGCATTTTGCATGATGTACTCTGCATATAACTTAAATAAGCAGGATGACAATATACATCCTTGATGTACTCCTTTTCTGATTTGGAACAAGTCCGTTGTTCCATGTTCAGTTCTAACTGTTGCTTCTTGACCTGCATACAGATTTCTCAGGAGGCAGGTACGGTGGTCGGGTATTCCCATCTCTTTTATTGTGATCCACACAGTCAAAGGCTTTGGCATAGCCAATAAAGCAGAAGTAGATGTTTTTCTGGAACTCTCTTGCTTTTTTGATAATCCAACAGATGTTGGCAATTTGATCTCTGGTTCCTCTGCCTTTTCTAAATCCAGGTTGAACATCTGGAAATTCACGGTTCACATACTGTTGAAGCCTCACTTGGAGAATTGTTCCATGTCCAGTTCTAACTGTTGCTTCTTAACCTGCACTACTGTACAATTGCACTCATTTCACATGCTAGCAAGGTATTGCTCAAAATCCTTCAAGCTAGGCTTCAACAGTTCATGAACCGAGAATTTCCAGATGCTCAAGGTGGATTTAGAAAAGGCAGAGGAATCAGGTTAAATTGCCAACATCTACTGGATAATAGAAAAAGGGAATTGCAGAAAAACATCTACTTCTGTTTAACTTCCTATGCTAAAGCCTTTAACTGTGTGGATCACAACAAACTGTGGAAAATTCTCAAAGAGATGGGAATACCAGGCCACCTTATCTGCCTTCTGAAAAACCTGTATGCAGGTCAAGAAGCAACAGTTAGAACTGGACATGGAACAATGGACTTATTCAAAATTGGGAAAGGCTATATATTGTCACCCTGCTTATTTAACTTCTATTCAGAGTACATCATACTAAATGCCCAGCTGGATGAAGCACAAGCTGGAATCAAGATTTCTAGGAGAAATATCAACACCCTAAGATACAGATAATTTCACTCTAATGGCAGAAAGGGAAGAGGAACTAAAGAGCCTCTTGATGAGGGGTGAAACAGGAGAGTGATAAAGCGGCTTAAAACTCAACATTCAAAGAACTAAGATCATGGCATCTGGTCTCACCACTGCATGGCAAATAGATGCAGAAAAAGTGGAAACAGTGATAGATTTTATTCTTTTGAGCTCCAAAATCACAGCAGATGGTGAATGAAGCCATGAAATCAAAAGACACTTGCTCCTTGAAAGAAAAGTGATGACTAAACTAGACAGCATATTAAAAAGCAGAGACATTAGTTTGCCAATAAAGGTCCATCTAGTCAAGGCTGTGGTTTTTCCAGTAGTCATGTATGGATGTGAGAGTTGGACTATAAAGAAAGCTGAGCACTGAAGAACTGATGCTTTTGAACGGTGGTTTTGGAGAAGACTCTTGAGAGTCCCTTGGATTGCAAGGAGATCCAACCAGTCAATCCTAAAGGAAATCAGTCCTGAATATTCACTGGAAGAACTGATGCTGAAGCTGAAACTCCAATACTTTGGTGACCTGATGTGAAGAACTGACTCACTGGAAAAGACCCTGACTGTGGGAAAGATTGAAGGAGGGAGGAGAAGGGGATGACAGAGAATGAGATGGTTGGATGGCATCACTGACTCAATGGACATGAGTTTGTGATGGGAGTTGGTGATGGACAGGGAGGCCTGGCATGCTGCAGTCCATGGAGTCGCAAAGAGTCAGACACAACTGAGCAACTGAACTGAACTGAACTGGAACTGTCATGACACCTCTGGGTGTGTCACTTCACTTAGTGACTGAGGATCAAGGTCTAGTCATGTCTGCCATCTTGGTCCCATTTGATTCTAATCGGTTTATGTTGTGTCCTCAGGCTATGTCATTCTTTCAAAAGTTGTGCCCTGCCCCTTTCCCTCCTGTTACAGCATCACTGACTTAATGGACATGAGTTTGAGCAAACTCCGGGAGACAGTGAAGGACTGGGTAGCCTGGCGTGCTAAAGTCCACAGGGTCGCAAGGAGTTGGACATGACTTAGCAACTAAACAACAGATTATTGAGTAACTGTGTAACCCTGGACAAATTATTTATGTCCTCTGTTCCTCAAATTCCTCAGCTATAAAATAAGGATATCATAATGGTACCATTTTATAAGCTTGTTGGAGGGATTCTTGTAATTTCCTCTCCATGACTTATAAAGCACTAAGAACAGGGGCTGGCCTTCAAAAATGCTCAATAAATGTCAGTCAGTATTTTTCAGTTCAGTCGCACAGTTGTGTCCAACTCTTTGCAACCCCATGAATCGCAGCACGCCAGGCCTCCCTGTCCATCACCAACTCCCGGAGTTCACTCAGACTCAAGTCCATCGAGTCCGTGATGCCATCCAGCCATCTCATCCTGGGTCGCCCCCTTCTCCTCCTGCCCCCAATCTCTCCCAGCATCAGTCTTTTCCAATAAGTCAATTCTTCGCATGTGGTGTCCAAAGTACTGGAGCTTCAGCTTTAGCATCATTCCTTCCAAAAAAATCCCAGAGTGATCTCCTTCAGAATGGACTGGTTGGATCTCCTTGCAGTCCAAGGGACCCTCAAGAGCCTTCTCCAACACCACAGTTCAAAAGCATCAATTCTTCAGCGCTCAGCCTTCTTCACAGTCCAACTCTCACATCAATACATGACCACAGGAAAAACCATAGCCTTGACTAGACGGACCTTAGTCGGTAATGTCTCTGCTTTTGAATATACTATCTAGGTTGATCATAACTTTCCTTCCAAGGAGTAAGCGTCTTTTAATTTCATGGCTGCAGTCACCATCTGCAGTGATTTTGGAGCCCCCAAAAATAAAGTCTGACACTGTTTCTGTTTCCTCATCTATTTCCCATGAAGTGATGGGACCAGACGCCATGATCTTCATTTTCTGAATGTTGAGCTTCAAGCCAACTTTTTCACTCTCCTCTTTCACTTTCATCAAGAGGCTTTTAGCTCCTCTTCACTCTCTGCCATAAGGGTGGTGTCATCTGCATCTCTGAGGTTATTGATATTTCTCCCAGCAATCTTGATTCCAGCTTGTGTTTCTTCCAGTCCAGCATTTCTCATGATGTACTCTGCATATAAGTTAAATAAGCAGGGTGACAATATACAGCCTTGACGTACTCCTTTTCCTATTTGGAACCAGTCTGTTGTTCCATGTCCAGTGCTAACTGTTGCTTCCTGACCTGCATACAGGTTTCTCAAGAGGCAGGTTAGGTGGTCTGGTATTCCCATCTCTTTCAGAATTTTCCACAGTTTATTGTGATCCACACAGTCAAAGGCTTTGGCATAGTCAATAAAGCAGAAATAGATGTTTTTCTGGAATTCTCTTGCTTTTTCGATGATCCAGTGGATGTTGGCAATTTGATCTCTGGTTCCTCTGCCTTTTCTAAAACCAGCTTGAACATCAGGATTTTTACCTGCGGCAAAACAGGTTTGTCCATTTCTCATTTAGTACTGAAAGAAGTCTAGGGATATTTATGGTGCTGTGATGTTCTCGGTTAGGATTGGAAGTTTAGGATTGGAAGTTTAAGGAGGCTAGGATTGGAACACTTAAAAATATAATGCCTCCTCATCAATTCTTTCCTCTACCTTTAAATCTTAATATTGAAGCCAGTGGGAGAAGGGAAAGAGGAGAAATGGTGCCAGTTATGTCCTATTTGGTTCCAAAAGATAGCAGCATCTGTTTGCACTTTCTCCTAGAAGTTTGTTTCTATTGTTCACACAGGCATCTTCATATGCCTATTGTCAGAGATGAGATAAACAAAGAGAGGGCTACCATTTCAGATTCTTGACACTTGGCAGTTTGTGAATGCTGCCAAGTGTGAAGAGAACCATCAAGCTGCGTTTCTTCTTCTGATTGATCAGGGCCTATGAAGGAAGTACTGGCTATTCAAGAGCCATAATAAAATAGTAGTAAAATAATGAAGTCTGAATTGCAACAAGGAGCTCACTCAAGCAAGGGCCCTCTGCTGCTGGGACCCAGAGAAAATATTTCTCATAAGAAAAATATAAGAAAGATACAAAAAAGTCAAACAGATAACCTTCCCTCAAAACATGTAAAAAAGATACAAAAATGTCAGATAATCTTCCCTGAAAACACAGTGTTCTCTAAAGTCCCCTTCCTTCTTTTAGAAGGCACACTCAGTTCTGGAGCAGAAGCTAGGAAACTAGCCTGAGACAATTGGTTTTCCCTTCCCCTTTTAATCCCTTGAGAGAGAGCTGCCAATTCTAGAAATTCCTCCTTTGATCAGAAGATAAAGCAGAACAATGCTGTAGCACTAAGCAGATTCCTAAGGGACGTTTTTCAAGGGTGTGTAAAGCCTGCCTGAAAGTGTGTATACAAGGAGGGAGAAGGGGAGTTGGTGGAAATGGAGGGGTGGGTAGACTAGAGATGATAGTCACAGAGAGAAGGAATAATCATACAGTTGCTTCTAGACTCCATAGAGGAGCAACTCCAGTCAGTCTTATTTCTTGGGAGGCATAGGCATGTATATTACAATGATTAAAGGGCTTCATCTAATTAACATCCTTCCTCAAAAAAAAAAAAAAAAAGAAAGAAAGAAAGAAAAAAAAATCAGATTTATTTTTCACAGTTTGTTGGAGGTGACTTTTTTGTTCTTGTTTGTACTGTGAATTGCAAACTAGTCTATCACATTAAGATTGTGAATCTCTGGAAGGAGATCTGTTTAAAAGATAAAAATACTATGGATTAGAGCTAGGACTAAGTTTGAATCATACCGCCAGCTTCACCGTCTGTAAAACAGGGGTAATTTTCCTATCTGTTTAACATGGTCATGTAATTTTTTTTTTAAAGTAACACTTGAAGACTAAATATTTTATGAGCATAAGCTCATTCAATTCTCATGAGGAAGGTATTATTATGGAGATTGTATGTAAAGATATTTTGTGATGTAGAAAAGAGCCGTCTGGTTCTGAGTTATCATTGAGCCACCTTCTCACCTGGCTGTTGTGAGGATTAAATGTGATGCGAAAGCACTTTAAACACTCCACGTGATGGGCGGACTACTAATTACACACCCCGCAGCACCTGATCCACTGTGAGGAAACGGTAGACGCTGGTTGGAGTGAACTATTTTATATCTTCCCAGTTCCTTTCAATCCTCCAATCACAAGCTAATCTCCGCAGGCCTGGGGCCAAAATCACGAATCTGGGAGCTGCAGTCTGCATGGAGGCGAGCGCAGAGTCCCAGAAGAGTGCACGGGAACAGCAAAGTAGTTCCGTGGTTGGGGGGCACTTTGGACGCTGGGCTTGAGAGGTGGCCGACTGGGGTCCCCGGAGTCCCTCTCTTCTGGTCCGGGGCTGCACAGAGAGATGTCCCAAGCCGGCTGGGCACTATACCCCGGGAGCGGGACCCATCCGCAGTCACCCGAGTTAGAGCCTCACGCGACCCACCCAAGCCCCGCCCACTACCTCAGGTAGGCCCTCCGCACCAGCCAATCTGAAAGAAGCCTGGGTGCGGAAGGCGGGGCTTTCCCGACCGGAAGTGACGTCTATGCTTGGCTGGCCGCGGAGTCCGCCGAAGCTCTCGGCAGCGGCTGAGGCGACTGAGTGGAAAATGGCTCGGATTTTTGCGGCTGTGGCGCCTTGGGTTGTGGTGGAGGCAGAGGCTCAGACAGCGTGAGGTGAGGAACAGTAGGTGCGGCGGGGGCCGGAACCGGGGACCCTGCTCTCTAAAGGCGCTGAAGGGCCCCTGGGTCTTGGATGGGAGAGTCTCTTGCCGCGGCCCCAAGTCCCCCGGGTGTCCGCTTCTGACCCTCCATCCCGTACTCTTGGCGCTGCCCCAGTCCGACTCACCTCTCCCTGGGCCTTGCTTCCATCCCGGCCGTTGCCAGCTTCCCCTCCGAAGGTGCCCGCATCCCACCAGGACCCTCTTGTCGGGGGTGGTGGGTTGGGGGCTCCTGGGAGTTAGTATTGTCCGAAAGGGCAAGGGGAAGCCACCCCCTTGTTCTCGGGACCGGGCTGGAGCCGCGGTGGCGGGTTCTATTCTCTGGTCGAATTGTTGAATTGTGCCGAGTGCGTGTGTTGCACTTCTCAGTTGTGAACCGTCCCCCGCCCCCTCCCCGCTTCTTTTCGCCTCCTTGTCCCATCTCCGGCTTTGGGGGCTACAGATCCTTTTTCTTCTCCACCCACCCCACCTCCCCGGTTACTTTTTTTTTTTTTTTGCCGCGAATCCACTTGCTTCAGGAAGACAGTATTATTTCTGTGTGTATTTAGCGCATCATCTTTCTGGGAGGGCGGTCAGATTAAAAATATTTGCCTCTTCCTGAGTGACGGAGGAACAATAAATAATTGAAGGGAAAAAGCGCATGCTTATTTTCCTCGTTAGATGGTTTGGCTTTAAAAACGAGATTCTACAGCTTTGGAGTTTTTTTGGGGGGCGGGTGGAGCAGGCATTGAGGAGGGAAATGAGAAAGGAGAAAAATAAGTAAGGAGTAAAGTCTGGAGATAAGGAACGTGGAAGAGGGAGCCTGTGCTAGTTCTGTTAGTCTGATGGAAGTTCAGGTTGTAATTATATTTTTATTTTGAACAGTGGGTGTTGAATTGAGTGTAAAGAAGGAGACCTTTGTCTTTAAACAAGATTATTTATTAAAGCAGTACCCCAAAATCTTTGCAGGTGGGTGTCAGGCAGAAAGATGCGGTTGGAAAAATTGTGTAACATTGGAGCAGCAAAGCCACAGATTAGAAGAGATTCAGAAAAAAGAAAGCTATTCTTAGAAGAGTGGTGGAGACTTATTATGAAAAGGAGGAAGGCTGTAGGGAGATCCAGGAACACTGATTCCAGGCTAGACTTTGTACCTTTGCCTCCTTGGCTTGTGGTTAAGTTTCCACATAGGACGCCTCTCAGCAGCTCAGCCAGGGCTAGGGCTGATGCTCTTATTCAGGGGAGCAAATTAGACCGAAGTGCTTTAGTTGAGGTCTGTACTGTTGAAGATAACTGCTTGTTTAATATTATGATAGTCTTTAAGTACTGAAAAGCATTTTGACTGGATTATTTAACTCAAACCTATTTCAAGAGTGATTTTACATAGGTACAAAGCACATATAGAGCTTGCCTAATTTTGCCCAAATTAATAGATTACAAACCAGTTTTTTCTTATGAAAGTCTGTTGTGATTATGTTTTGTATGCATGTCACTTGCAGTTTTTCTTGGCAAGCAATATATGTACATTGTTTTCATCCATCGGTTTTACAGTTTTTTTCTGTTTCATGGGATATAAAAGTTGGCATGCTTGCATTTAGGAATTCTAGAAACTATAACTTTATGTAATAATTAGTTGTATATTAAGCATATGATTCATTGTTTCTTCTCCTGTAAATGATTCTAAAATTTTCAATTAATTGAAGATTGCTACATCAGTTCCCATGTCCAGGAATAGTTCTTTAATCTAGCCCAGTGTTTTTGCACTTAGTAAGCACATTCAGTAAATGAACTTATACCTAACCAAGAATGTTGAATTTCCCAAGAGTTCAGAGTTCTTATCAGAGCATCTGACCAAATTTTTCAGAGCAACAGGGCGAAGCAATTTTTTTATGCTGTGTAACTTGTGTTTCTTTGATAGTATAAATTACCCATTTTATTGTATTTGCCATATTCGAAAAATAATTTAAGGCATGTAAATTATAAAGGTGAATGTTTCAGTACAGTTCATTTACTTGGTTTGTTGTACCTGACTAAGGCTAAAAGTCCATCCTATGGAAGATCTTGTTGTATCCAGAGGGCCTACAGGGTGCCTGGTACAGCAGTGGTTCCAGAAATAGAAAAATGAATGAGATAGTCAGTGCAGTTCAGTTCAGTTGTCACAAAGCCACTAGGACCTTCAGTTCCCTTTAGTCGCACAGTCATGGCCTCCTCTTTGTGACACTATGAATCGCAGCACGCCAGGCCTCCCTGTCCATCACCGACTCCCGGAGTTCACTCAAACTCATGTCCGTCGAGTCCGTGATGCCATCCAGCCATCTCATCCTCTGTCATCCCCTTTTCCTCCTGTCCCCAATCCCTCCCAGCATCAGAGTCTTTTCCAAAGAGTCAGCTCTTCGCATGAGGTGGCCAAAGTACTGGAGTTTCAGCTTTAGCATCATTCCTTCCAAAGAACACCCAGGACTGATCTCCTTTAGAATGGACTGGTTGGATCTCCTTGCAGTCCTCAATAAGTTCTCTAGTCCATCTGGGGAGACAAACACAAATTATAACAGGATGGTTATAATGGCATGTAAGGATGGTGGATCCAAAATACTAAGAATGATGTGATCACCTGGCCTGAGAGATGGAGAGAGAATGAGTGCATCTGATGAGGATGGAGGTGCTCAAATTGAGTCTTAAAGGATGAATTCTTTTTGTTAATGAGGGAAAGTTAGACTTTATCAGCTTCCAGACCCTGCTGAGATACTACCAAGCTGTTTAATACCTCTGGTATCTTGTTTCTTTCATGTGAGAGTTGGACTACGTCTAAATCACTGCTATTTAGTAGAAATATTAAATGAGAGCCACATATGTAAGATATTTTACATTTTCTTGGTTAATCTTTGAAATCTGGTGTTTATTTTACACTTAGAACACATCTTACTTTGGACTAACTACTTGTCAAGCTCTCACTAGCTGTTGTGTTTATTGTTTAATTGATGAGTCTTGCCCCAGACTCTTTTGGGATCCCATGGACTGTAGCCCGCCAGACTCCTCTGTCCATGGGATTTCCCAGGCAAGAATACTGGAGTGGGTTGCCATTTCCTTTCCCAGGGGATCGTCCCTACTCAGGGATTGAACCTGCGTCTTCTGCATTGGCAGGTGGATTCTTTACCACTGAGCCATCTAGGAAGCCCTGTTTGTGTTTAGCGTATACCATACTGGACAATACAGTTCAAGAGTATGAAAATTCTGCTTTTCTGTCTTGGATTCTTGCTTGAAAAGGAAAAACAACTCCTATAAGAATTGTATAAATGTAGTCTTTATAATTTCTACTCCTTTTGATAGTATTCATACATGCCTTTAGATTGGAATTATACTTGAAAATGATTTGCTGTAGGATATCGTTCTGGTTGTTCATAGAGTTTTTGTTGGGACTGTTTTCCCTGAGTCTGGTGCAGTCACATTTTGAAATATCTTTTTTTTGTGCTTTTATGTATACTTTGTATCTCTCTTGGTCTCTGTAGTCTGTTCTTTATAACAAGTGATGCATTCAAAACACAATGAGAGACTGTACCTGGACATTTTAGGCAGTTACAATGGAGATTTGTACAATTTTAAACAACTTTTTGGATTTCTTAAAAACATTTAAAAAATGTTTTTATTTGTTTATATTTGGCTGTACTGGGTCTTTGTCGCTGTACCGGCTTTTCTCTATTTGCGGCAAGTGGGAGCTACTCTGTAGTGTCGGTGCAGGGGCTCCTCATCGCGGTGGCCTCTTGTTGCTAAGCATGGGCTCTCAGGTACATAGGCTTCCGTAGTTGCAGCACATGGGCTCAGTAGTTGCAGCCCTGGGGTCTAGAGCATAGGCTCAATAGCGGCGCACGGGCATAGCTGGACCAGGGATTGAACCTGTGTCTCCTACATTGGCAGGCAGATTCTTTACCACTAAGCAGCCACCAGGGAAGCCCAGAATTTCTTAAATTTTAAAATTCAGCTATTTAGGTACAAAAGTGAATGGGGTATTTAAACACTCTTGATTTTAATAGATTTGAAGGCAATTAATTGTCTAGCAGAGTATTTATCTTTTCCCCTTGAGAATGAATTAATATACTATAAAATTGACAACCCTATTGTTAAACACATAGCTTTCATTAGTCTTATAATTCAAAAGTTAGATTATTGATGAATAAATGATGTACAACGCTGATTCATTTAATTTGTTGTGCATTGAGTTTGGTTTTAAAAAAAACTTAGGCTTATTTTAGTCATGATAACTATGACTAACAATGATAAAGTAAATAACGTCCTTACATTTGTGTTGATTGATGATTATAGAGCCTGTAATTCTCCCCCTCCACCAGCCTTATTCTCTGTGAAGTAAATAGGGCAGGTTTTTGTTTTTTTTTTTTCATTTTCTTGAAGAGGAAAATGAGACCCAGTGAAGCTGTGACTTGTCTTGGATAATACATTACAGATACCGCTTGAACATAGCAGTCTTACAATGGTAAGCCTAGAGTTCTCTTCACTGCATCTCTTCTATGGTGCTCGAGTGTTTAGATACATAGCCCTTAACAGATTTCGGAGTGTATTGATGGGTAATTCCTGCCTTGAAGCAGAAAGTAGTTTAGTTATTAAAAAATTATTGATGGGAAAGAAGAATGTAAGGGATGGTATTGTTGTTTAGTCGCTAAGTCGTACCCAACTCTTTTGCAGCCCTATGGACTGCAGTCTCCCAGACTCCTTTGTCCATGGGATTTCCCAGGCAAGAATACTGGAGTGGGTTACCACTATGGTTTAGTTACACTTAAAATTGGGCTTCCCTTGCAGAGTCTGACTGCAATGCAGGAGAACTGGGTTTGATCCTGGGTTGGGAAGATTCCCCTGGAGAAGGAAATGGCAACCCACTCCAATATTCTTGCCTGGAGAATCCCATGAACAGAGGAGCCTGGCTGGCTTCAGTCTGTGGCATCACAAGTCGGATGTGACTGAGCAACTAAGCACACACACACTCTTTAAATAGATGAGAGTTAACTAGGCAAGAGTTTTTATTTTGAGCAAAGAATTTAGATTTTAAACTATTATTGTAGGAAGAAAGTGATGTGTCAAGGACAGAGCTATTTCAGTGTTCAGGGAACAACTTGGGGAAAACTTGGATAAGAGAAGAAATTTAGCTTTAAGGAAGGATTTGCATGGCTCATTTAAAAAGATAAAAACAATACAGGTGAAGTAGGAGATGAGAATAAATAGACATCTACAATAAATATGTAGAGGCCAGTGGTCAGAATTTTTATATTATTTGGAAGATTCAGGAAATCTTAGCACGTGCTCTAAACTTGTTGTGGCTTGAGTAGTGTGGAAGACATGGCTAAGAGTATGGAAAGTGAGGTTGTTGACTAATGAGCAGCAGAGTAATTTGAGTTCCTATTGTGAAATCAATCAGTAGGGATTTGATAAGAATTTTACTATGAGAAAAGAATAGGCAGTGTTCATAAAGGAGAATTGGTTTAAAAATTTGCAGTATGAGAAATTCTAATTGAAACAGGTAATTTTTAGAAGTATTTTCCTATTAAAAAAAACTGAAATTGACAATTTACTTTCAGAAAATGCTCAGAGAAACAGGAAGATGTTAAGTATTGTTCAAGTTCTATTGTGGAGTGAGAGGAAAAAGCAGACAGTCTTTCTAGATAAAAGGGTGGGGAAAATGAGAAGAGACAATAGAAGGAAGTCAAAGATAAGGGATACTTACCTTCTGGTGAGGTGGGGAAAGAACTTGGATGTTGATGGGAGAGATACATCCCATGGGGCTTCCCTTGTATCTCAGTTGATATGGAGTCTGAATGCAGTGCAGAAGACTTGAGTTCCATCCCTGGGTTGCGAAGATTCCCTGGAGAGGGAAATGGCAACCCACTCTGGTATTCTTGCCTGGAGAATCCCATGGACAGAGGAGCCTGGCAGGCTACAGTCTACAGGATCGCAGGAGTCAGACATGACTGCGCGACTAAGCACAAAGCATGAATACCTGTCTAATTAGGGAATGGGAGAATACTTTTCCAAATGTTTTATGTGCAGTTTTGGAATGCAAAAGCAGGTATATACCCCACCCCAGCCCCCATAAACTCTGAAGGAGTTAACTGTGATCAAAACTATAGGGCTGTGAGAAGCCATAACCAGATTGATTTATTAAATCACTTTATATGTGTTCATAATGTAATTTATAACTGTTCTGACTTTTCTGTTTTGTTTAGTGTGTACATGGATTGAACAAAGCACACTTTGGCTTGAGAATGTAGCCTGTTTTCATCTGACTAGATTTATCAGACTAGAATTCTGCCTATATTAAAATACATGACATGAGATTGTAGCTGTTCAGGTTTTTTTTTTTAAAGATATGTTACTGATTTATAATTTACTTATAGTAAAATGCATCTGTTTTGAGTGTACAATGCTATAAATTATAGGAAATAGTGACAGTATGTAACTGCCTCTACCACAATTAAAATGTGAAATAATTGCATCACTTTAGAAAATGTCCTTATGCCCTTTGTAAATTGGTCCCTCCCACTCACCCTCCAGTCTCTGGCAGCAACTGATTTTTCTTTTTCATTTCTATAGTTTTGCATTCCAAGAATGGCATATAAAATTGACATCATCCTAAACCTATAGCCTTCTGAATCTGGCTTCTTTCACTTAGCATGTTTTGAGATTCAGTATACCCTTTCAACAAAAAGCCAAATTTTTATAACAGTTTTATACTACAGAAAAATTGTTAAGATAGTACAGAGAATCCCAACAAACTCTGGACCTGGTTTCCCCTATTACTTTTTATGTATGTAAACTATATTTGCTAACTGTCAAGAACAAGATTCTAGAATTAAGTTTTTTGTGTGGAAGATGTGTGAAGGTTTCTGTCAAGGCAACTAACAACTTTTTATTGTAAAGTATATATACCAATATTTGTCAATTAACCATTTTTAAGTGTATATTTCAGTGACATATTTACGATGTTAATGCAGCCATCACCACTTTCTATTTCCAAAGTTTATCATCACCCCAAACAGATACTCTGTACCGTTAAGCAGTAACTACCCAGTCCCTTTCTTCCTGCTGCTGCTGCCGCTAAGTCACTTCATTCGTGTCTGACGCTGTGCGACCCCATAGATGGCAGCCCACCAGGCTCCCCTGTCCCTGGGATTCTCCAGGCAAGAACACTGGAGTGGGTTGCCATTTCCTTCTCTAGTGCATGAAAGTGAAAAGTGAAAGTGAAGTCGCTCAGTCGTGTCCGACCTCAGCGACCCCATGGACTGCAGCCTTTCAGGCTCCTCCGTCCATGGGATTTGCCAGGCAAGAGTACTGGAGTGGGTTGCTGTTGCCTTCTCCGTCCCTTCTTCCTAGCTCCTGGTAATTGCTAATCTACTTTTCTGTCTCTTTGACTTTACTTCATTGCCAGGATATGGAGGCAACCTCAACTGCCAGTCAACAGATGAATGGATAAAGATCCTCTGTGTGTGTGTATGTGTGTGTGTACACACACCATGGAATACTACTTGGACTTAAGGAAATTTTGCCGTTTGTAACACCATGGATAGACTTGGCAGATATTATGTTAAGTGAAATAAAGGAGAAAGACACATATCACTTAAATGTAGAATCTAAAAATACAACAAACTATTGAATACAACAAAAAAAGAAACAGACTCAGGTACAGACAACAAATAAGTGGTGAAGGGTAACATGAGGGTAGAGGATTGAGTGGTACAGACTATTATGTATAAACTAAGCTATGAGGATGTATTGCATGATACAGGGAATATAGCCAATATTCTGTAATAACTATAAGTAGAGTATAACCTTTAAAAACTGTGGTGGTCCAGTGGTTTGGACTTTGTATTGTCACTGCTGAGGGCTCGGGTTCAGTCCCTGGTCAGGGAACTAAGATCCTACAGACCACACGGATTTTGGGGCCAAAAAAGTTAGGAAAAAAACAAATTGTGAATCACTGTATTATATACCTGTAACTTATGTAATATCATACATCAACTATACTTCAATTTTTTAAAAAAGTGTTAAAATGTGGCTGTAACATTTTATGTTCCTTTTGGCAAAGTGTGAGGGATTCAGTTTCTCTATATCCTTGTCAATGCTTCTTTTCCTTTATTTCTTTATTCATATTGAACGATAGTTGATTTACAATCTTGTGTTAACTTCAGGTGTATGTGGTTATCTTCCCTGGTGGCTCAGCGGTAAAGAGTCCGCCTGCCAACACAGGAGACGTGGATTTGATCCCTGGTTGGGGAACATCCCCTGGAGAAGGAAATGGCTACCCACTCCAGTATTCTTGCCTGGGAAAATCTCATAAACAGAGAATCCTGGTGGGCTGCAGTCCATGGGGTTGCAAAGAGTCAAACATGACTTAGCGACTAAGTAACAATGTGCAGTTATACACACACACATGTGTATATTCTTCAGGTTCTCTTCCCTTATAGGTTATTAAAAAATATTGAGTGTAGTTCTCTGTGCTATATAAGTAGGTCTTGGTTGATTATCTATCCTTTTTAAAAATTATAGTCATTCTAGTAGGTGTGAAATGATATCTCATTGTGGTTTTGATTTGCATTTGGGTAAACTCCAGGAGTTGGTGATGGACAGAGAGGCCTGGCGTGCTGCGATTCATGGGGTCGCAAAGAGTCAGACACGACTGAGCAACTGAACTGAATGAGTAGTGATGTTGAGCATCTTTTCATGTGCTTATTGGCAATAAGCAGCCTTTTTTTTTTTTTTGGAATCTTAATCACTGGACCACCAGGGAAGTTCCCAAGCTACCTTTGAGGTAGCTGAACTAAGCTAAGCTACCTTCGTTCTAATATTTGAACAGATGTAATGTATTTTTTAAATGCCTGTTATATACATTATATATGTGTATAATATTATTGTATGTATATTATTTTATTTGATCCTGACAACACTGTATCTGTGTTTTACATGTGAGAAAATGAAGAAAAGGGCAGATTAAGTAAATTATGTAGGAATACACAGTTAATAAGAAGGAGGTATGATATTTGAGCTTGGGTCTACTAAAAAAAAATGCTAATTCATTTTTTCTTCTTCGTTATCACTTTTGTTTTATAAAACTAGTAATTTTCATGCATTTGATGTCATGTGAAAACAAGTTTTTGTTAGCCATAGAAATTGACAGTTTGGGAGAAAAATTTCAGAAGTATTCATGTCATTTTCATTATTATTATTCCTTATTTGGGGGTTCTCAGTTGTATTTTTTCCTGCCTTAAACCATGTTGGAAATGGAAGCATATACCATAACAACACAAAAAGCTTACTGTTATTTGCCATGTTGGAATTGGGGTAATGTCAGAGTATATTTAATGACTCATGTTAAATGAATGAACAGTAAAGTAGTCCAGAGTTCACTAATTATCTTCACAAAGCAGTACTGCTGTTGGGATTCTGGGTTAGATTGAAAACTGCTTTGTCAATAAAATGTCTTTGTACAGGACCTCTTGCTATTAACGGTATTTCCCTCTCTGTCCCCCTCCCAAACACATACAGTGACACACATATGCAGATACAGAAAGTTGCTCTGGGTGAATGCTCTGATTGTGAATCTCTTATGTGTAGAATGCTGCTAAGGGCTGAAGGTGATATAATGACTGCTAGTGCTTATTAGACTCCAGTGTAGCTGTTGCTTTTTGTCAAAATGGAAGAATTAAGCCCTTTATTAGTTGCTTATAATCTTAGGGCAAAGCATAATTGTAAGTGTGGTATAGAGGTTAAAGAATACAAGATCCAGGCTAAGCTGTACATCTTTAAACTTGTGGAGAACCTTGGGAAGACTGTTGGCTTTTCCCCATGACTTCACTGTTTTCTTATGTCCAGGTTATGGCTCCAGTTCCATCTTTTCCCTCATTCCACTATTAAAAATATTATCCCCTATCTAAAGCACTCTCTACTTTTTCCCCCCACTTTATTTACTATCTAAACTTATTTTCATTTGTTTAAAAGAAGCCACTCATTTCCAGTGCCGGTTCAGTTGTTTGTTAATTGATTTCCGTTTTTATTTTTCTTACATCTGTTTTTTGCAGAGCAAATAGAGATCTTTGAACAGTGCAAATCAGATCACATGAATGTCTCGGCATAAAACACACCTTCAGTTTCTTAATCTAATAATTGAGTATACTGGTTTTCCCCTCCTTGGAGGTATATTAAGTTTAACTATAAAAGTTCATATTGGCAGATGGAAATGTTAGGTTTTTTTTGTTTGTTTTAGAGAAGATTTTTAGGTGGAGAGGAATTGAGTTTGATGGTTTAACTTATTCTTAATTTTTATCAAAAAACATTTCACTAAAAATCTACAGAGTAAAATTAAGTTAGGTTGAAATGAAGAAGTTCGATTGTTGCATACCCTAAACCTAGAAGTATAACTCTACACATTTAACATATCTAAATTTGGAGAAAAATGATTAAACTGTACAGGGGAAATTATTATTGAAACCTCCCTGGTTTCTTTAGGAACAGGCTCTGTAGGTAACTATATTGAGTTGACCTAAACCCCACCAATGTTAATAAAAACTGAAGCCATTTCTTTCAAGTAGTTTAATCTACATTACTCTGCAACCCCATTAGGTTAATTCTCTGGTATGTTTTTATCCTATTTGGGCGCCATTCAACTTAAATTTGACTGATGACCTGCTTCACTTATAGAAAGTTCTTGGTCATTTTCTCTTCAAATATTTGTTCTGTTCAGTCTCTCCTTGCCTGAGACTCCAATTACATGTGAAGTGAAAGTTGCTCAGTTGTGTCCAACTCTTTGCGACTCCGTGGACTGTAGTCTGCCAGGCTCACCTGTCCATGGAATTATCCAGGCAAGAATACTGGAGAAGAGAACTGGGTAGCCATTCCCTTCTCCAGGGGATCTTCCCAACCCAAGGATCGACCCCAGGTCTCCTGCATTGCAGGGGGATTCTTTACCGTCTGAGCTACCAGGAAAACCTAAGAATACTGGAGTGGATAGCCGTTCCTGTCTCCAGGGGATCTTCCCAACCCAGGGATTGAACCCAGGTCTCCTGCATTGCAGGCAGATTCTTTACTAGCTGAGGTACCAGGGAAGCCCCCAATTACATGTATGTTAGGGCTTCCCTGGTGGTTCAGAGGTAAAAGCATCCGCCTGGACTGTAGGAGACCCGGTTCGATCCTTGGCCTGGAGAAGGAAATGGCAACCCACTCCGGTACTCTTCCCTGGAGAATCCCATGGAGGGAGGAGCCTGGTAGGCTACAGTCCATGGGGTCGCAAAGAGTTGGTATGTTAGACCATTTGAAATTGTACGGTAGAATTCAGGCATGCTATTTTACTTCTCCTCCTCTTTTTTTCTCTTTTAGTTGGAATATTTTCTATTGATTTGTCTTTGAGTTTACCAGTCTTCTGTGTTGTTGCTGCTGCTGCTGCTGCTAAGTCGCTTCAGTTGTGTCTGACTCTGTGCGACCCTATAGATGGCCTCCTACCAGGCTCCCCCGTCCCTGGGATTCTCCAGGCAAGAACGCTGGAGTGGGTTGCCATTTCCTTCTCCAATGCATAAGAGTGAAAAGTGAAAGTGAAGTCGCTCAGTCGTGTCCGACTCTTAGCAACCTCATGGAGTGCAGCCTACCAGGCTCCTCCATCTTTGTTGTTAAGTCCATGTAATTCTTCATTTCTGATACATTTTTCTTTCCTAATATATTTTTTGGGTTCTTCCTTTTTTTTTTTAGAAAAAATGATTTGTATTATTCCACTGAAATTCTCCCCTGCTTCGTGTGTATCATCTACCTTTTCTGCTAAATTTAGCATTTTCATCCAGATTACTTTAAAAGTTCCCATTTGACAATTTCAACATTTGGGCCTGTCTGTGTCTGCTTGTTTTGACTGCCTCTTCCATGGGCTACATTTTCTTGTTTGTCTTGTAATCTTTGATTATATGCCAGACAGCTTATCTAAATTTGGATCCTGAAATTTATTACTTACTTAATATTTACCTTCAAAATACTCTTTATTCTGTCAGGCCACTAAATTGATAGTCTGATTTAAAAGTCAGAGGGGTCTGTGCTTTGTTGCAGCTTTTAATTTGATTTGGTTCACCACTGCATTGAAATAGTTTGGGGCAGAATCATAACTTTGTCTTGAGTAGCATTTGAGATCTGAGCATTGACTTGATTTCAGAGATTGGTTTTGTAGCCTTGCTGCCAGCTGATTAGGTTGCTGGGAGTCTCTGTTTTCTAGTCCTGCTTTCTGTGTTTCATTGGATCTCTGCTTTGTTTCCATTATCCCAGCTTCTGGAGGGCAGCTGTCTTAGAGTATGTCAAAGTCTGGGATGCCTTGGAGGGCTTTTTCTTAGCTCTCTGCCATGTCCAGAGCCATCGGTAGCTGGAAACTTGGAGAGCTCTGATGGGTTTCTCCCTGCTCACCTACCTAGTCCTTTTTGGCAAGTGGCTGCCTTGTACCTCAAGGAGGCCCACACACCTCACCAGGGGATCTCTTTTACCTTTTCTGTCCTGCTCCCAGCTTTCAGTGTGCTACCTATGCATTTAGTAAAGCCCCATGGGAAAGAGTTGATGAGTGGGTATAGGCTTGTTCCATGTCTGGGTTTTCTTGTAATTCTTTATCTAGTACTATAGACCACTCTGCCTCTCCTCTATCACGCCTCTGAATTCTAACCTGTCATGCCAGCCTCCATGTGATTGTTACAAGTCTGGCTTATTTCAGTTCAATCCTGTCTACAGGTAATTCCTTCTCTTCCTGCTGTGTTAGGGTTGAGAGTAGCTGATGGGCCTGATTTGAAGGGTTTATCACTTTCTGGAATTTAATTCATTTGGTTGTTTAATGTTCTCTACTCTGATGTCTTAAAGCTATTTTTTTTAAAGCATTTTTGGCTTGTTTTTCATTGTTGGGGTGAGAGTGACAGTCTCTTGCCACTTTGTGTATTCTATTAGAGAAAATTGATATTACATATTTATGACATTCATTCTAAAATAGTAAAGCTTGAAATATCTAAAACCCTACCAAGGTTTAGATGAAAGTGAAAGTGTTAGTCGCTCATCACGTCTGACTCTTTATGACCCCATGAATTGTGTAGCCACCAGGCTCCTCTGTCCATGGGATTCTCCAGGCAAGAATACTGGGTTGGGTTGCCGCAGGCAGGTTCTCTACCATCTGAGTCCACTTTCTATCACTGGCTCTTCCCAGTCCTCCATTTTTAGGTATTCACTTAGTAATTCCTTACCTCTGTCACCTCAGTCTGCTAAGGTAACTCTTCCTTTGCAAGTCAGACCCTTGCATCTGTCTTCTGATTCTCTTATTCATCTGCACCCAGTGTCTGAGCTAGTATTAATATTTATCTTCTATCTCTTGTGCCTTTCAGTGTTTGTGCCCTGAATCCTCTTCAACCTACCAGATGTTGAAATCGCTTCCCAGTTTCAACAGCCATTCCTGACACCTCCTCCTATCTACCTAGTTCCCTTTACTGTCAAAGAATATGCCCTTTTTACGTGTAATTCCTTACTTTTTCAGTTTTCATACCTGTGTAAATCACTGATGAGAGTCTGAGAGTGGGAAATGAGTGACTGCTAATGGGTAAGAGTTACACTTGGGGGTGATGAGAATGTTCTGAAGTCTGATAGTGGTGATGGTCACACAATTCTGAATATATCAGAAATAACTGTATGCTTTAAGTGGATGAATTTTATAAGTCAGTTACATATCAGTAAAGTTATTAAGATAATCCCACATGAGGTCTTAAATCTAGAGTTTTTCCAGTCCTCATCCTGTATTGGTCTCTGTAGCTTCTCCATTTTAGGACATCCTGTTCCCTTATTTTTCTGTTACCAGTCTTTACACCTATCTGTTATTTTCTTTAGACCTTCTGTTTTCTGTTTTAAGTATTTGTGGCCCTCATGATTTCTCTTTTTCTCTTTTCACCCTGTACATTATCTCTGTGCAGTCTCAATTACTTTCATGACTTCAGGCCTTTAGTTTTACATAGATAACAACTAAAGGTCATCTCTGAATTGCTCTGTTGAGCCCAAGGCCAGTATTTTAAGTCGGCAAGCAGACATGAACGGTATATCCCACATGTACTTAAAATAATAATGTGTTTCAGTCTGTCTAAAAAGCATGTGGCTCTGAAGAACAGTTCTGAAAATGTGTACACATGATTTTCTTCCCTCAGAGAAAGAAATTCATGGTTGTTATTTGGCACATTTGAGATGATTTCTAAGTATTTTAAATGAAAACAAATGCAACAAGAGTGGATATAAAATGTTTGTTTTGAGTATATTTTTGTGTACTCTTGAGTATGTTACAGAATACTGAAGACACTTCCCAGTGAAGAACTGCTTCCTGCTTGTTCCAAGACTGTTCTAGGTGCTTAGGGATACTAATGTGAATCCAGCAGTTAAATTCCAGCTTCATGAAATTTGGAGTCTAGTGGGGAAACATAGATAATAAAATAAGTAAAATATGCAGTATATTGGATGGTACTATGTGCTAAGAAAAAAATAAGTAAACTGCCTAGGCAGTTGAGTTAGAGAACATTGTGATTATAACTAGGTTATCAAGGAAGACTTTAATCATATGTTACCTTCTCGATGGAAGACTTGAAGGAGGTGAAGAAGGAGCCATTCAGCTCTCCAGGGGAAAACAGTCCAGTCAGAGGAAGCAAAAGAGCAAACGCTCTGAGTAAGAGGCTTATGTATTTGAGGAACGAGGGGACCAGTGTAACAGTAGCAGAGAGGTGAGTTTTAGGAGAGAAGAAACAGGGTAACTAAATTTTAGAGTGCCTAGTGGACTTTTACAAAGATTTTATCTTTTCTCTGAGTGAGATAGGAACAACTGCAAGTTCTCAGCATAGGGGTGAGATGACCTTTTTCAGTATCATTCTGGGTGCTGTGTTGAGAATAGTGTGAAGGGGTAGGATCGAAGGGTGATGGAGACAGATTGGGAGGCTGTTTCTCTAATGCAGGCAAGAGATGATGGTTGGTCTAGGATGGTAGCAAGAACACAATGAAGAAATGCCTAAATTCAGAAATACTTGAAAGTAGAGCCTCTAAGATTTTATACACATATCCATCACTATTTCATAGAGCCACCACCAAACATTGCTGCCTTCCTGACATGCTATAATTGAATTAAGATTTTGTAGTTTAATTCAAATAAGAAGCAAAATAAATATACTGGATGTGCATACAATGGTGAGGGTATACAGTCATCCCTCTCACTGATAGGAATATCTTACTGTGTGTTTTTAAATGCAGTTAATATTTTTTAAATGAATTGATCACATTATGTGTGCAGTGCCTATGAAGTGATTCACAGGTGGTGAAAATTTGAGAAACCATATTTTATAGTTTGTTGTTTTCTTTTATGCCTTAACATTTTCCCCATATCCCTTAATGACTTAGAGCAGTATCATTAATTTAGCCTAATAGATTGGCAAATGAAAAAGGATAGTATAGCTGTTACTTGTATTTTTTGTTTTTATGGCATCACTAAAAAGGTGAACTTCTTGTGTTCACATAACTTGCTGTGTGGGGGTAAGGAAAAAACTCACATGCAATTCATAATGCAGATGTTCTTTATTTTTCACATACCATGTATAATATAGAAAAGAAAGTTCAGTATTTTAAATATGTGGGAAGTGGATTCCTTTTTATTGTGAAATAATGGAAAAAAGTTCACAAATCGTCTATGATTGTTTAACAAATAGTAATTGTAAAACAAACTTGTGTAACCAGTTGTGACTTTACAGACTAAACTACTGCTGGTATTCTGGAAGTCCCCAGTGTTCTCCCTTATAAATCTCTCTGTCCCTCCATGAGTAGCCACTATTCTAACTTTTGATAATCTCTTCCTTTTCTTTGAGGTTACGCTGTTAGGTAAGCATTCTTAAACACTAGACAGTATAGTTTTTCATGTTTTTGAACTTTATATGGATGAAATTTTTGTGTTTTTGTCTCTCCCTTTGCCTCTTTGGTGGCTCAGATGGTAAACAATCAGGCCTGCAGTGCAGGAGACCTGGGTTCAATCCCTGGGTTGGGAAGATCGCCTTTAGAGGGGAATGGCAGTGCACTCACTCCAGCATTCTTGCCTGGGATATCCCATGAACAGAGGAGCCTGGTGGGCTCAAAGAGTTAAGAGATGACTGAGCGATTAACACTTTCACTTTCACTTTGTTTAACATTATGTTTCTAAGTTTTATCTTTTTTTTTTTTTTTAAGAGTTTGTTCTGAGGTCAGCTATACTGTCACTCTCACAGAACTCCTTCCCTCACACTTTTTATAGACTCTTGTGACATTGGCTACACTTGCCTTGGGTTTAATTCTATTGCTCCTTGAAGATAGGGACTGTATTTCTCATGTGCCTCTTCATATTATATCCATTGCACCTTGTACAATGCCTAGCAATGGTGGTGGTGAAGTCGCTAATCCTGTCTGACTCTTGCAATCCCATGAATTGTAGCCCACCAGGCTCTTCTCTTAATGGCATGTTCCAGGCTAGAGTACTGGAGTGGATTGCCATTTCCTTTTCAAGGGAATCTTCCCTACCCAGGGATCGAACCCAGATCTCCTACATTGCAGGTAACGTCCTGCTTTACAGGCAGATTTTTACCAACTGATTCTGAGCCACCACAGAAGCCCTTACCCATTTTTTTACAGTTCTAATTCATTCTTTGGCACTGATGTACAGAATGCCGTTGAATGAGTTACAATATAAAGAAAAGTAAATATTTGGTCTTTGTCCCTAGTTCCTGTCATGCAACTCCTAAAACTCTTGGAATCTCCAGATGATTTTCTTTTGTATACTAATAAGATGACTATTGTCTGGGATCCCTGGATAGTTTCTGAATGAGGGCTAGTTGCCAGGAAGACCAAGGTGTGACTGCTGGGTTGGAACTTCCAGCTTCACCCCCTGACCTCTGGGGAAAGGACTCTCCACAGCTGGAAACTGAACTAATCAATGGCCAGTGATTTAATCAACCATGCCTATGTAATAAAATCTCTGTAAAAGCTCTATACAGTCAGCAAAAACAAGACCAGAAGCTGACTGTGGCTCAGATCATGAACTCCTTATTGCAAAATTCAGACTTAAATTGAAGAAAGTAGGGGGAAACACTAGACCATTCAGGTATGACCTAAATCAAATCCCTTACAATTATACAGTGGAAGTGACAAATAGATTCAAGGGATTAAATCTGATCGAGTGCCTGAAGAACTATGGATGGAAATTCATGACATTGTACAGGAGGCAGTGATCAAGACTATCCCCAAGAAAAATAAATGCACAAAGGCAAAATGGTTGACTAAAGAGGCCTTACAAATAGCTGAGAAAAGAAGAGAAGCTAAAGGAAAAGGAGAAAAAGAAAGAAATACCCATCTGAATGCAGAGTTCCAAAGAATAGCAAGGAGAGATAAGAAAGCCTTCCTAAATGATCAGTGCAAAGAATTAGAGGAAAACCATAGACTAGGAAAGATTAGAGATCTCTTCAGGAAAATTAGAGATACCAAGGGAACATTTCATGCAAAGATGGGCACAATGAAGGACAGAAATGGTATGGACCTAACAGAAGCAGAAGGTATTAAGAAGAGGTGGCAAGAATACACAGAACTATACAAAAAAGATCTTTATGACCCAGATAACCATGATGGTGTGACCACTTACCCAGAGCCAGGCACCTGGAGTTCAAAGTCAAGTGGGCCTTAGGAGGCATCACTATGACTAAAGCTAGTGGAGGTGATAGAATTCCAGCTGAGCTGTTTCAGATCTTAAAAGGTAGTGCTATGAAAGTGCTGCACTCAACATGCTAGCAACTTTGGAAAATTCAGCAGTGGCCACAGGACTGGAAAAGGTCAGTTTTCATTCCAATCCCAAAGAAGGGCAATGCCAAAGAATGTACCACACAATTGCACTCATCTCACATACTAGCAAAGTAATGCTCAAAATTCTCCAAGCCGGGCTTCAACAGTATGTGAACCATGAACTTCCAGATGTTCAAGCTGGTTTTAGAAAAGGCAGAGGAATCAGAGATCAAATTGCCAACATCCTTTGAATCATTGAAAAAGCAAGAGAGTTCCAGAGAAACATCTTCTTCTGCTTTATTGACTATGTCAAAGCCTTTGACTGTGTGGATCACAACAAACTGTGGAAAATTCTTAAAGAGATGGGAATACCAGACCACCTTACCTGCCTCCTGAGAAATCTGTATCCAAGTCAAGAAGCAACAGTTAGAACCAGACATGGAACAGCAGACAGGTTCCAAATTGGGAAAGGAGTACATCAAGGCTGTATATTTAACTTATATGCAGAATTCATCATGCAAAATGCTGGGCTGGATGAAGCACAAGCTGAAATCAAGATTGCTGGGAGAAATATCAATAACCTCAGATATGCAGATGACACCACCCTTATGGCAGAAAGTGAAGAGGAACTAAAGAGCCTCTTGATGAAAGTGAGAAGAGGAGAGTGAAAAAGCTGGCTTAAAACTCAACATTCAAAAAACTAAGATCACGGCATCCAGTCCTATCACTTCATGGCAAATAGATGGGGAAACAATGGAAACAGTGAGAGACTGTTTTCTTGGGCTCCAAAATAACTGCAGATGGTGACTGCAGCCATGAAATTAACAGATGCTTGCTCCTTTGAGGAAAAGCTATGACAAACCTAGACAGCATATTAAAAAGCAGAGACATTACTTTGCTGACAAAGGTCCGTCTATTCAAAGCTATGGTTTTTCCAATAGTCATGTGTGGATGTGAGCGTTGGACTGTGAAGAAAGCTGAGAGCAGAAGAATTGATGCTTTTGAACGGTGGTGTTGGAGAAGACTCCTGAGAGTCCCTTGGACTCTTGGGCTGCAAGGAGATCCAACCAGTCCATCCTAAAGGAAATCAGTCCTGAATATTCATTGAAAGGACTGATGCTGAAGCTGAAACGCTAATACTTTGGCCACCTGATGCAAAGAACTGACTCATTGGAAAAGACCCTGATGCTGGGAAAGATTGAATACAGGAGGAAAAGGGGATGACAGAGAATCAGATGTTGGATGGCATCACCGACTCGATGGCCATGAATTTGAGCAAGCTCTGGGATTTGGTGACGGACAGGGAAGCCTGGTGTGTTGCAGTCCATGGGGTCGCGGGGAGTTAGACACGACTGAGTGACTTGCACTGAACTAAGAAGCTCTTAAAATGATGGGGTTCAGGGAACTTCCAGGTTAATGAGCACACTGAGGTGCTCAGGGCATGGTACCTCCAGAGAAGCCATGGAACCTTCAAGCACTTCCCTACCCCCAACTTTGTCGTATACGTTTCTTCCATTGGCTGTTCTTGAATAGTTTACTCTGTAATAAACTGGCAATGGTAATAAGTAAGCTGTTTTCCTGTGTTCTGTGAACCTTACTAGCAATTTATCAAACCTGAGGTGGGATCCTGGGAACCCCTGATTTGAACCTAGGCTGAACAATAATGTGGGTAACCTCGGAATCCAGTACTTGAAACTGACTTCTGCAGTGAGAGCAATCATTGTGGAACTACTGTGCCTGTAAACCTGTGGATTCTGACATTAACTCTGGTAGGTGGTGTCTGAACTGAATTGTAGAACAGCTGGTTGGTGTTTGGAGAGTTGGAGAACTCTTCAGAGTGGGGAAAAAACCCCCACATATTTGGTGTTCAGAGTGATGTGAGTAGAAACAGACCATGAACGTATTCTCTTTCATCCATGTTTGGATTGGTGAAAATTAGGGTGGTTATTTTCCTGTTTGGGGCTATTATGGACCGTGTTATTTTAAAGTTCTTATGCATATATTTTGTGCACATATGTGTGAGTTACTCTAAAATATATACACTGGAATGTAATTGCTGGGCCTTAGAGTAAGAGTATCTTCAACTTTTCTATATGATCCATGTTTTGTTAAACAACTGTACCAATTTACATTCATCCTAGCAAAGTGTCTGATTTCCCGTTGTTTCACATTCTTGTTATCACTTTAGTATTATAAGATTTAAACTTTTCCCCCAGGCTTATGTATGAGTCATGGTATCTTACTGAGGTTTTAATATGCATTTCCCTTTTTACTCCTGAGATCTAACCTTTTTTTCATGTATTTATTGGTTATTGGATTTCTTTTTCATGAAGTTTTTGTCTTTGCCTGTTTCTCTTTTAGATTACCTGTTTTTCTTTTTAATTTGTCAGTTATTTAATCCAGGGTTTGAGTCCTTGGGTGCTCAGTCACTCAGTCATTGTGCTGTTGTCTGCCACCCCATGGACTATATTTGGCCAGGCTCCTCTGTCCCTGGAATTTTCCAGGCAAGAATATTGGAGTGGGTTGCCATTTCCTATTCCATTGAATCCTTTGGTTGCATGTTAAAAATATTTTCCTTTCTGTGGCTTGTTTTTATCATTCTCTCTCTTTTTTTTTTGAAATACAGCTGATTTATAATGTTGTGTTAGTTTCAGGTGTACAGATCTCCTTGGTGTCTTGATGGATGAAAGTCCTGGATTTTACTATAGTCAAATTTATTACTTTTTTCCTTGTGGTTTGTTCTTTCTATATCTTACTTAAGAAATTTTTCCTTTCTCTGATTTTAAAAACTTTATAGTTTTTCCTTTCAAAGTTTGGTATTTGGCTTCCCTTGAGTTGATTTTTTGCTTAAGGAGTTCAGGAGGAGTCCATATCATTTTTCCTGCATTTCTTCTAGCACCATTTATTGAAAAGACATTTCTTTCTAGTGCTCTGAAATGACTTTTTTTTTTTTAAAAAAATCAGGTATCTGTGTATGTGTGTCTGTTTCTGGGCTCTTAACATGATATTTAGATTTATCTCTTCCTGCATAAATACCATACTATCTTTAGTAAAATGAGCTTTGTAGTAAGTCTTTAATGGATAGCACAAGTCCTTTCACTTTGTTTTTTTTCAAGAAAGTCTTGGCTGTTTTTCACCCTTTTGGTTACTGTATAAATTTCAGAAGCATCTTGTCAAATTTTATATTAACAGACTGCATTTTGATTGGGACTGCATTGAACCTGTAAATCTGTTTCAGAAGTGGCATCTTTATAAAATTGTCTTCAAATCTGTAAAGATGAGAAAATATCCGTTACATTGAAATAGTCAATATTTGTCAGTAAACTTTTATAATTTTCCCTACAACTTGTGAATTACATATATTATTAGTGGGTTTCATGTGTGTGAACTTATTAGTATAAATACTGCTTTTTTCAAAATTGCCTTTTCTAGCCATTCCTTGTGGGTATATGGAAATATAATTAATTTCAATATCATTTCCAGCAACCTTGCTAAGCTCCGACATGTAATTCTGTTAGTTACCTGCATATTCTTTAGATTTGTTGATTTATCAGAAAACAGTATTTTGTTTCTTCCTCTTTGATCCTGTCGTGTTTCTTTTTCTTGCCTTTCTGTGCTGTCTCAGTTCAGTTCAGCTGTACATTAAGTTTTCACCTTTCTACTTTTCTAGCATCATTTAAAACAATAATTTTTGCTTTATCTGCTGTTACATGTATCTAACAAGTTTTGGTATGATGAATTGTTTTCCCCTCCGTGTGTTTGTTATCAGTTTGATACAAAATTAGGTTTAGTATAAAATTGCTATTACCTCAACATGAATAAGGGTAGGTGTCTTTTTTGTGACCAGCCTATTCAGACTTTTTGTCCATTTTCCTATAAGGTTGTTTTTCTTTATGGGCTTTATGTTATGAAAATAGTTCTTTCTATGCGATATAAGTAGCAAATATTTTCCCCCAGTTTGTTCTTTCATTGACATTCTTAATGGTTACGTTATTTTTATGTAACTGTTCAGCACCTAGAACAGTGCCTGGTGCATAACATACACCTAGTGAGTATTTATTGAAAAGATGAATAAATTCAGTGGTGCTTGAATGACAAATAAAAGTTATTTTTTAAATACGTATTTGAATATTCTCTCATGACTTCTAGGTTTTTGAATCATATTACTAACAGCACCCTGTCTTATGTTGATGTTATGTAGGAATTCGGTGTTGCTTCAGTCTTATGATTCTACATTTTAAGTTTTTTTTTTTTTTTTAAGACTTATTTATTTTTATTTATTTATTTTTTTGGCTGTTGTGGGTCTTTTTGCACCATGCAGGCTTTCTCTAGTTGTGGCAAGTGGAGGGCTGCTCTTCCTTGCTGTGTGTGAGCTTCTCATTGCAGTGGCTTCTCTTGCTGCAGAGCCTAGGTTCTAGGCACTCGTGCTTCAGCTGCTGAAGCATGTGGGCTCAGTAGTGGTGGCACACGGGCTTACTTGCTCCATGGTATGTGGGATCTTCCCGAATCAGGGATCAAACCAGTGTCCCTTGTGTTGCAAGGTTGATTCTTAACCACTGGACTACCAGGGGAGCCCCCTATGATTCTGTCTTTTTTTTAAACAGTTAAATATTTAATCTTTTTGTAATTTATCCTGTATGATCAGTTGTGAACATATTTCTCTATGAAGTGTTAAGTTTTCTAATTTTAAAAGGCTAATTGGAAATTATATACTTTAAAAATAGAAAAGTTGCAAAGGATGATAAGATAGTCCTTAGTAAAATATCCCATTTGTATTTTTCATATTGATTATCTATTGAAATAATAATATTCTGCATATAATGGATTCAAGTTTATTAAAATTAATTTCATCTTTCTTTTAATTAATGTGGCAATAAAAATTTTAAATTCCATATGTGACTTGCATTCTATTTCTGTGGTACTCCAACCAACCATATCCCTGAACACTGTGTTGTGGTGTTTTTTTTTTTTTTTTTGGTCTTTGATAGATTTGTATAGTGCCTAGTACCAAAGTACTTGATTTTTTTTTAATTATGAGACTTCTTTCCCCCTCCATGAATCAATTAGATAGGAGAGTATTCTTTTTTTTCATACTATATATGTTATTGAAGTTCAGTTCACTTGCAGTGTTTCAGCAAGGTGATTTGGTTATACATATGCATATGTTTTTGAAATTATTTTTCATTATAGATGATTACAAGATAGTGACTATAGTTCCCTGTGCTATGCAGTAAATCACTGTTGCTTGTTGCATATGTATTTTTTTTTTTTAAGTTAGAAATCTAGAATTCTATTTATACGAAGTGAAGAGTCAAAATGTCAAATTTTTTAGTTAGGTAAAAATTTGCAAGTTTTCTGAGGTATATGTTATACATATTGTTTATATGTATGTATATAAAAGCTTTACTACACTTGATAAAGGCTTGAGAAAGAACATTTTAAAAAAGAGATGGAAAAATTGGAAAACATAAACTAAATGAAATGGGAGCACTGAACATGAAAAAGAAAAAGTGAAACTAGATAAAAGTAAAAGATCATCATATAGCCCAATTCTTTTTAAACATGGCTATTCACTAGAAAGATATCTGGAGTTTTGGAGGAAAAAAAAAGCGGTATCTGGGCATTTGTATTTTTCAAAAAATGCCAAGGTAATTCTGATACATCTGGATTTTAAAAAGTGATTACAGTTTTTTTCCATTAAATGGTAGTTTTGGTGATACAGAATTCTGTTATTTTTCTGTTGACCAACCATTATACAATGGTATTAAGTGAGTAATAGTTGCATACTCACAATAGTAAAAGATGTTTATCAGTTTTCACAATCAGAAGCCAGACAAAAAATAAAAAGGTAATTAAAATTGCAAGCCATAATGGGGGCTTGATTAACCTAACAATATAGAATAATTACATGCAATTTGGGGGGGGAGATCAAGCAGAGTGATGTGGTAAGTGGAGGTGCATGCATGCACATATTTTCATCCACCCAGCCAGTCTGTGTCCTTCGATTGGTGCATTTAATCCATTTACATTTAAGGTAATTATCAGTATGTATGCTCTTGTTAGGTGGTCTGGTATTCCCATCTCTTTCAGAATTTTCCACAGTTTATTGTGATCCACACAGTCAAAGGCTTTGGCATAGTCAATAAAGCAGAAATAGATGTTTTTTCTGGAACTCTCTTGCTTTTTCCATGATTCAAAGGATGTTGGCAATTTGATCTCTGGTTCCTCTGCCTTTTCTAAAACCAGCTTGAACATCAGGAAGTTCATGGTTCACATACTGCTGAAGCCTGGCTTGGAGAATTTTGAGCATTACTTTACTAGCATGTGAGATGAGTGCAGTTGTGCGGTATTTTGAGCATTCTTTGGCATTGCCTTTCTTTGGGATTGGAATGAAAACTGACCTTTTCCAGTCCTGTGGCCACTGCTGAGTTTTCCAGATTTGCTGGCATATTGAGTGCAGCACTTTCACTGCATCATCTTTCAGGATTTGAAATAGCTCTACTGGAATTCCATCACCTCCACTAGCTTTGTTCGTAGTGATGCTTCCTAAGGCCCACTTGACTTCACATTCCAGGATGTCTGGCTCTAGATGAGTGATCACACCATCGTGATTATCCGGGTCATGAAGATCCTTTTTGTACAGTTCTGTGGAAAATTCTGAAAGAGATGGGAATACCAGACCACCTAACCTGCCTCTTGAGAAATCTGTATGCGGGCCAGGAAGCAACAGTTAGAACTGGACATGGAACAACAGACTGGTTCCAAATAGGAAAAGGAGTACGTCAAGGCTGTATATTGTCACTCTGCTTATATGCAGAGTACATCATGAGAAACGCTGGACTGGAAGAAACACAAGCTGGAATCAAGATTGCCGGGAGAAATATCAATAACCTCAGAGATGCAGATTACACCACCCTTATGGCAGAAAGTGAGGAGGAACTAAAAGCCTCTTGATGAAAGTAAAAGTGGAGAGTGAAAAAGTTGGCTTAAAGCTCAACATTCAGAAAATGAAGATCATGGCATCTGATCCCATCACTTCATGGCAAATAGATGGGGAAACAGTGGAAACAGTGTCAGACTATTTTTTTGGGCTCCAAAATCACTGCAGATGGTGACTGCAGCCATGAAATTAAAAGACACTTACTCCTTGGAAGGAAAGTTATGACCAACCTAGATAGCATATTCAAAAGCAGAAACATTACTTTGCCGACTAAGGTCCGCCTAGTCAGGTCAGTTCAGTTCAGTTCAGTCGCTCAGTTGTGTCTGACTCTTTGCAACCCCATGAATCACAGCACACCAGGCCTCCCTGTCCATCACCATCTCCCAGAGTTCACTCAGACTCACGTCCATCGAGTCCGTGATGCCATCCAGCCATCTCATCCTTGGTCGTCCCCTTCTCCTCCTGCCCCCAATCCTTCCCAGCATCAGAGTCTTTTCCAATGGTTTTTCCAGTAGTCATGTATGGATGTGAGAGTTGGACTGTGAAGAAGGCTGATTGCTGAAGAATTGATGCTTTTGAACCGTGGTGTTGGAGAAGACTCTTGAGAGTCCCTTGGACTGCAAGGAGATCCAAACCAGTCCATTCTAAAGGAGATCAACCCTGGGATTTCTCTGGAAGGAATGATGCTAAAGCTGAAACTCCAGTACTTTGGCCACCTCATGCGGAGTGTTGACTCATTGGAGAAGACTCTGATGCTGGGAGAGATTGGGGGCAGGAGGAGAAGGGGATGACCGAGGATATGAGATGGCTGGATGGCATCACTGACTCGATGGACGCCACTCAGTGAACTCCGGGAGTTGGTGATGGACAGGGAGGCCTGGCGTGCTGCGATTCATGGGGTCGCAAAGAGTCGGACACGACTGAGTGAACTGAACTGATGCTCTTGTTACCATTTTTTCAACTGTTTGGGGTTTATTTTCTGTAGGTCTTTTCCTCGTCTTGTGTTTCCTACCTTGAGAAGTTCCTTTAGCATTGTAAAGCTGGTTTGGTAGTGCTGAATTCTCTTAACTTTTGCTTGTCTGGAAGGCTTTAATCAAATCTGAATGAGAGTCTTAACTGGGTAGAGTATTCTTGGTTGTAGGTTCTTCCTTTTCATTACTTTAAGTACATCATGCCATTCCCTTCTGGCTTCCAGTTTCTGATGAGAAATCACCTGAACGTTATGGGAGTTCCCTTTTATGTTATTTGTCAT
Source organism: Ovis aries (assembly GCF_016772045.2). Taxonomy (NCBI): domain Eukaryota; kingdom Metazoa; phylum Chordata; class Mammalia; order Artiodactyla; family Bovidae; genus Ovis; species Ovis aries. The sequence goes on from NC_056068.1 coordinate 35,072,272, forward strand.
TTTTCCCTTGTTGCCTTTAATGTTTTATCTTTGTCTTTAATTTTTGTCAGTTTGGTTACTGTGTCTTGATGTGTTCCTCCTTGGGTTTACCCTGCCTGGGACTCTCTGTGCTTCCTGAACTTGGTTGACTTTCCTTTCTCATGTTAGGAAAATTTTCAGCTATTATCTCTTCAAATACTTTTTCAGGTCCTTTTTCTCTCTCTTCTCCTTCTGGGACCCTTATAATGCAAATGTTGGTGTGTTTAATGTTGTCCCAGAGGTATCTTAGGCTGTCTTCATTTTTTTAAACTCTGTGTTTTCTATATTCTGTTCTGTGGCAGTGATTTCCACCATTCTGTCCTCCAGGTCATTTATATGTTCTTCCCCCACTGTTATTCTGCTGTTGATTCCTTCTCGTATATTATTCATCTCTGTTTGTTTGTTCTTTAGTTCTTGTAAGTCTTAGGTAAACATTTCTTGTGTCTTCTCCATTGTTTTCCCTAGACCCTGGGTCATCTTCACTGTCATTATTCTGAATTTTTCCTGAAAGTTTGCCTGTCTCCACTTCATTTAGTTGTTTTTCTGGGGTTTTATCTTGTCCCTTCATCTGGGAAATAACTTTTTGTTTTTTTTCATCCTGATTAACTTTCTGTAATGTTGTTTTTGTTCTAGCTGTAAGATAGTGGTTCTTGCTTCCTCTGTCTGCCCTCGATAGAGGAAACTAAGAGGCTGTGTAAGCTTCCTGATGGGAGGGACTGGCAGTGGGAAAAACTGAGTCTTGATCTGGTGGGCAAGGCCTTGCTCAGTATAGCTTTAATCAAATTATCTGCTGATGGGTGGGATTGCACTCCCTCCCTGTAAATTGTTTGGCCTGAGGTGACCCAACCCTGAGGTCTACTGGCCTCTGTGGTAGGGTTAATGGGGACCTCAAAGAGGGCTTCCCTGGTGACTCAGACAATAAAGAATCCGTCTGCAATGTGGGAGACCTAGATTCGGTCTGTAAGTTGGGAAGATCCCCTGGAGGACGGCGTGACAACCCACTCCAGTGTTTTTGCCTAGAGAATCCCCATGGACAGAGAAGTCTGGCGGGTCCATGAAGTTGCAGAGAGTCAGACATGACTGAGCAATAATCATGGTGCATAAGACGGCTTGGGCCAGTGGGGCCTTCCAGGACTCCTGCTTTCAGTCCCTCATCCCTGTGGTGAGCCCCTGCCTCCCATGTCTCCACAGGAGACCCTTCAACACTAGCAGGTGGTTTTGGTTCAGTCTCCTGTGAGGTCATTGCTCCTTTCCTCTGGGTCTTGGTACATGTCAGATTTTGTTTGGGCCTTCCAAGGCTGGAGGCTTTGTTTCCCCCTGTCCTGTGGAAGTCCTACAGTCAAATCTTGCTGGCCTTCAAGGTCAGATTCCCTGGGGATTCCCAGGTTAGGAAGCCTGATTTGGGGTCAGAACCTTCACAACAGTGGGAGAACTTGTTGGTATTATTGTTCTTCAGTTTGTGGTCACCTCCCAGCGGGCATGGGATATGATTTTACTGATTGTGTCCCTCCTGCTGTCTTGCTGTGGCTTCTTCTTTGTCTTTGGCCATGGGTTTTATTTTTTTGGTGAGTTCTAGTGTCCTCCTGTCGATGGTTGTTCAACAGCTGGTTGTGAGTTTGGGGCTCTCACAGGAGGAGATGAGCACATGTTCTTCTACTCCGCCATCTTGAGCCAAAAGGAGGAGAGTATTCTTTTCTAATGCAGTTTGTTTTAAAGCACAGATGGAGTTCCTTTCTCCTATGTTTACTTTTCTATTGCCCTCTCTTTCCCTCCTAGTTTTCAAGATAATTTTTCTCCTACCATTTTTTTATTCTGAGCTCAACCGTGTGATTTTTCCATTTCAGCTGAATTATTAATAAATTAGTTCTTTTAGTCTGTTTTATTTGTTTGTTTCAGAGTTTAGTTTTTCTGATAAAAGATATGGTGTCTTAGGTTCTCTACTCGTTGATGCATTATGCATTCATTCAGCAACTGTAGCTTAAGTTTGAGAGTAGAGGGTAAATAAGATAGGAATTCAATGAATTATAACTTTGCTAGTCATCTGGTTATAATAAATTAGCTGATAAATTGATGCTTCAGTTCAGTTCAGTTACTCAGTCGTGTTCTGTTCTTTGCAACCCCGTGGACTGTATAGCATGCCAGGCTTCTCTGTCCATCACCAGTTCCCAGAGCTTGCTCAAATTCATGTCCACTGAATCCGTGATGTATGTTACAGCTAAAAAGCGATACTAACTACTTCATGATAGAATTAAAAGAAACAAAATTTATTAACGCAGACAGAAATATCCCTAGGATTGAGAAAGAAAATTGATATTTTTAAAGGATAAGATATGTCTGGACACTTACTGATTCCATATAACTGTTAACATAAAAACACCGTCTGAATTTGAGTCCTAATTTCACCACTTGCCTAGCTGCTATGGGCTTGGGCACTAATTATATTAATATAACATTTGTATACTAGGGATAGTAGTAGCAGCTACTTAATAGAATTTGTGAAGGTTAAATTAGTTAATATATTGCTTAAAGCAGTGCTTGACATATAGTATCTGTATATCTCCAATCACAGGTCTATGTATTTGTTGTTGTTTAGTCACTGAGTCGGACACGACTGAGCGACTTCACTTTCACTTTTCACTTTCATGCTTTGGAGAAGGAAATGGCAACCCACTCCAGTGTTCTTGCCTGGAGAATCCCAGGGATGGGGAGCCTGGTGGACTTCCATCTATGGAGTCGCACAGGGTCGGACACGACTGAAGCGATTTAGCAGCAGCAGCAGTCACTAAGTTATGTCCAACTCTTTTGTGATCCCATGAACTGTAGCCCGCCAGTCTCTTCTCTCCATGGAATTTCCCAGGCAAGAATACTGAATTGGGTTGCAATTTCCTTCTCCAAAAGATCTTCCCAACCCAGGAATCAAACCTGTGTCTTCTGCGGCAGCAGGTGGATTCTTTACCACTGAGCCACCACGGTAATCTAGGTCTCTGGGTAGGTGGAGCTGTATAGATATTTTCTAGAATTTAGAAAAAAAAATTTAACTGTAGTCTTCATAATTTTATTTTTAGTAGTGGCATAAATTCAATCCATGGAGGTACCATAACTTATTTGTCTTTGATATTCATTTTCATTTTCAAGAAGAGTATTTGTATTGTTGAATTCAAATCATTGTTTTTCCATTTTCTTATGTATTTTGAATTTTAAGATCAGAAAGCATTTAGATGGATAGCAGGACTGACTTGTTTTATTTTTGTCTGAGATTTAAATTTAAATTGTAAATGAGTGTCAGTAGAAGCCAACAGCTTTTAAATTAATTCCTTTGGGTCTGCGAATGGTTTCTAAAAGCTTAACTGAATAGTTTAATTGCCCTCTTTTAAAGAATTTCAAAGTAGCTACAGCCTTGTGATCTGCACTGAGTTACTTTATGTTGGGAAATTTTTGGCAGATGTTATACAGTCATCATTCAAAAACAAGTTACATTGTCTTTCCCAGCTTGAATTAGTGGAACATTAGCATTGAACTTTTCATTTTGAATGAGCATGTTGGAAATTATTTCCTGCTAAATGTTTGTCATCAAGTGAAGTTTTATTTTAAAAAATTAATGGAGCATATCAGTGCAGCAGCCTTAGAAAAATAACTGAGGCTCAGGGTTACTCTTGGACAGCCTTTTAAGTTCCTTATTATCATTTGGGTATACATGCTTCGGAGAAGACAATGGCACCCCACTCCAGTACTCTTGCCTGGAAAATCCCATGGGTGGAGGAGCCTGGTAGGCTGCAGTCCATGAGGTCGCTAAGAGTCGGACACGACTGAGCGACTTCACTTTCACTTTTCACTTTCATGTATTGGAGAAGGAAATGGCAACCCACTCCAGTGTTCTTGCCTCGAGAATCCCAGGAATGGTGGGGCCTGATGACCTGCCATCTATGGGGTTGCACAGAGTCGGACACGACTGAAGTGACTTAGCAGCAGCAGCAGCAGCATACATGCTTAATAATCTTCTGGGAAACTAAAATATGTAATTTTTTTAAGACCAAAAACTTTAAAATATGATATTTAGCTGCTAACAGACAGCTGTTAATGACTACTTAGAGTTGTATTTACTTTCTGGGTTGGAACTAGGGATAGAGCAAGCAAATGAATTGATAATGTGAGAAAACATGACGTTCATTGTTAAAATATATTTTAAAGTATTAGTTTTTTACCTTTATCAGTAAATGAAAGATGACATTAATTTGAAATAATTGGAATAAGTGTGCAATCCATTGAATTAACTGTATCTCAAATGTACTTAAAATCCAGATTACCTCTTTGAGAACAAGTCCTATCATTAGCAAATAGGGTAGCCAGAAGAATACTTTAAATAACGAATCAGCATTATGTTTGTGGAAGATGAATTGAATTCCCTCGTAGCTCAGTAGGTAAAGAGTCTGCCTGCAGTGCAGGAGACCTGGGTTCCATCCCTGGGTCGGGAAGATCCCCTGGAGAAGGGAATGGCAACCCACTCCAGTATTCTTGCCTGGAAAATCCCATGGACAGAGGAGCCTGGTGGGCTATAGTCCATGGGGTCTCAAGAGTCGGACACGACTTAGTGACTAAACCAAACCAAACCAAATGTTTATCTTTCAAAATGTTGTTTTGTTCTAATCCACCTAGCTTTGTGAAAAACAGGCAGTGTATTGTGTTGGATAGCAGGTAGTTAAATTCGACTCATTTTTCTCATCATATATCCATATTTTTGTGCCATCTGAAATCCCTTCTTTAAGACTTTTTAATAGCTTTCATTCCTTCCTGTTAAAACACATGTTCATTGCATTAAGTTCCATATTTATTAAGCAAAGTGCATTTAAATGTAGTGGGGAGGGAAAATAAGCAAACTAGGCCTCCTCACAAGCTTATTCTAATCTGTTTGGGTAGACATACAGGCTACAGATTCTGTGTTAAGATACTTTTGGTTATCATGGCAAAAAGTAATTTTAAACCAGCTTAAGCAAGGAGAGGGATTTATGGGCTTACATAAATGAAAGCTTGACCTTGGACATGGGTTAGATCCAGATATTTAATGTAACATGTAGAATTTATCTCATTATCTTAGCTCTACTTTCTTGTGACTTGGATTCATTCTCAGGCAGTATCTCCTCAAGTGGTGGCAAAGATGGCCCAAACAGTGCCAGGCTTACATCCTGTCAGCTTAGCAACCTCAATGATAAGCTTCCTTTCCAAATAGTTCCAGAAATTCTGGCATTAAGTCTGGTTTGGCCACACTTGAATCTTTTGGAGTCGGGGTACCATGGGTTGGGGGTGAGGGATTGGGGGTGGAGTGAGGATGGTCTAGCTCAATTCAAAGTAGATGAAACAAAGACAAATAGTTTCCAAAAAGGAACTTACAAATTCTGCTACCAGAAGGAAGGATGCTGAGCAGGCAAGAGCAGCATAAAAAGTAAAGATAAAAATTTTTAGTTGAGCTATAATAAAAAGATAAATTCTGATAGAAGGTGCTTAATAAAGCTTCAGATAGGAGACTGTATTTTTTTGTTTGTTATTCCTAGATAGTCCTTACTTTATTTTATTTTTAATTTTTATGTTTACTTTATTTTACTTTACAATACTGTATTGGTTTTGCCATACATTGACATGAATCCACCACTGGTGTACATGTGATCCCAAACATGAATCCCCCTCCTACCTCCCTCCCCACAACATCCCTCTGGGTCATCCCTTTGCACCAGCCCCAAGCATGCTGTATCCTGCATCGGACATAGACTGGTGATTCGATTCTTACATGATAGTATACATGTTTCAATGCCATTCTCCCAAATCATCCCACCCTCTGCCTCCCTCTGAGTCCAAAAGTCCGCTAAACACATCTGTGTCATTTTTGCTGTCTTGCATACAGGGTCATCATTGCCATCTTTCTAAATTCCATATAGAGACTGTATTTTGAATTGGGCTCTGAAGGGCAAGTAGAATTTTTTTAAGGCGGAGTAAAGAAAGGACTTTCTAGGTCACTCATTGGAGAAGCTTGGCAGTGAAAGGAGAAAAAACGAAAGCTACTAGAGTGTAAAGGGAATGTTCAGATATTTGCCCCCTAAGTATGGAGAAAATTTGAACATTTTTATGGTAGAGGAGCAGAAGCAGGTAAAGGAGAAATTAACAGTGCAAAGAGGCAGTCATTGATAAAGAAGGGACATTCAGTCGGGTCAGGATATAAATGGAGGGGGCCTCCTTAAAAAGGAAAAGGGATTGATTATTCTCTGAGGACATGTAAAGGAAAGTAGTAATGGTGACTACGGAAGTTAAAACAGAAATTTGTTATTAAATATGTAAGTGGCTTCAGTTTTGTTTTCTAAAAGTAAGAAAAGGTTTACCAGTTATCTATTGCTAGGTAACAGACCATTCCAAAATGATTTTGTGCTTTAGCAATTTGACTTGAACTCAGGCTGGGTAGTTTCTTCTGCTGGCCCTAGGTCACTTGTGGTTGTGGTCATCTCAGCTGTGGATGGATGGTCTGTGATGGTGGCTGCACGCACACACTTGTTGGTTGATGCTGGCTGTTACCTGGACCTCTCTTTGTGCTCTCTCATCCTCATGAGCATTCACATGGCAGTGGCTGCACTCGGAAGAAAGAGCTGAAGCCGTCAGCCTAGGTGATAGACTTAGATATGAAAGACTTAGGATGGACTTAGAACTCCCACAGTGTCACTTCTTTCACATTCCGTTGGTCAAAGCAAGTCACAAGGCCAGCTCAGATCAAGTAGAGAAATGGACCCCACCTCTTTATGGGAAGAGTAATAAAGTTGCATTGCAAAACAGATGTGTATATGGAATGGGAGGAATTTCTGCCTGTCCCTCCCCCAACACTTTATTGTGAAAATTTTCACAATAAATGAAGCCAAGTTGAAAGAATTTCAAAGTGAATATCCACATATCTACCCCCTATATTCTACTGTTAACATTTTACTATACCTGCTTTATTATATATTTATCCATCTATCATTCTTTTATCAGTTTATCTTATTTTTTGATGCATTTCAAAATAAATTGTAGATATTAGTTCTTTTCTCTTTAAGTACCTGCTGCGTGTATTTTATTTAGCGAGTCAATATTCAGCTTTTTCTTTTGATAAAAGACATTTACATACAATGAAGTGCACAGATGTTAAGTGTACGTCACACCTAGTTTTGTAGCCTGGTAGAGAAGGGGAAAATTTGGGATAGCTTTTCAGTGAAATGTCTCAAATTCAACTATAGTTGTATAGAAGAATTGCAAAAGATATCTTTCTTGAATACCTTTCTTCATATCCTTATTGCTAATAATTTATTCATTTAATATATCTCAACACTTAGGATTTGCATTTGTGTTACAATACTAAAATTTCTCCTTTATTTGAATTTACTTTGGACAGTTCTCTACCTCCTTTCACTAAACATTTATAAGGATATAAACAGGCGCTCTCTTGCTTTATAAATATTCAAACTATGTGTATCTCAAATCAGTGCGTACCTTTTCAGTCGTGTCCGACTCTTTGCAACCCCTGGGACTGAGCCTGCCAGGCTCCTCTGTCCCTGGAATTTTCCAGACAAGAATACTGGAGTGGGTTGCCATTTCCTACTCCAGGGGATCTTCTCAACCCAAGGATTGAACCTGCGTCTCCTGCATTGGCAGGCGGATTCTTTACCACCAAGCTACCTTGAATACAACTGAGTGACTAAGCATTCATGCATGCATGAAAAAGTTTTAATAAACTATCTTCTAGTTTATGAATAGTTTAGCAGTTTGAAAAGGAGAAATTTTAGTAACTATTGATTTAACTTCAGATAATCAGAATAGAAGTGTGATCAGAACTATGTGGCAAATTCAGCTGTAATTTAACCTTTGAGTGGAGTATTAGAGCTTCTTACAACCTTAACACTTCGCTTATTATTCTAATCTATGTTACCGTGTACATTTAAAAAATTTCTAGAATATTATAAGCCCTTAGTTTTTCATATGATGATTTGATAAAATAATAGTTAATTTATTTACTAGGTGTTGAATACTTTTATTGCTAATTGGCTTTTGAGCCTTTTTACAAATAGCAAAAGATTGGAATCATTTTGACTTGCTCTTTGCATTCCAGTAAACCCTGTCAGAACTCTTGAAAATATGTGACTAGCACTTAAGCCATTTCATGCCAAGAATTCTGCCAGAAATGCAACTGGTTAATGATACTCATTGTGACAAAGGAAGTGAAAGCTTGAGTTCATTTACTGTGTTAGCTTTCCTGATGGTCAGGGAATGGGGTAAAGTCATGTATGTTTAAACATCTCTCTTAACAGTGTATGAGATGTTTTAAAAGTGTTCCTTAACCCAGATTTTCTCCATTTCATTTCATTTCATGGTGTAAATGGCGTGACATCCTAAATCATATGTGAAAGTGAAAGTCGCTCAGTCGTGTCCGACTCCTTGCGGCCCCATGGTCTATATAATCCACGGAATTCTCCAGGCCAGAATACTGGAGTGGGTAGCTGTTTCCTTCTCCAAGGGATCTTCCCAACCCAGGCATTGAACCCAGGTCTCCTGCCTTGCAGGAGGATTCTTTACCAGCTGAACCACAAGGGAAGCCCTAAATCATACGTGCTGGGTTACAAACTAAACAAATTTGTGTTTTAAAAATCTAATGAAGTGTTATATTTATTTTTATGTACAGGTCTTGCTATTTTGGAAACTACAAGAGAAAACTAGATTGGGGAGGTTTGGATTTCTAAGTGGACATGGCTCAGATATCCAGCAACAATGGATTTAAGAAATGCTCATCTTCCCCTCCGGAATCAACAAGAACAAAAGATGTAGGCAAAGAAGAAGCATTACAGATGGAAGCAGAGGCTTTAGCAAAACTGCAAAAGGACAGGCAGGTGACTGATAATCAGAGAGGCTTTGAGTTGTCTAGCAGCACCGGACAAAAAGCACAGGTTTATAATAAACAGGATTATGATCTCATGGTGTTTCCTGAATCAGATACCCAAAAAAGAGCAGTAGATATTGATGTAGAAAAGCTTACCCAAGCTGAACTTGAGAAACTATTGCTGGATGACAGTTTTGAGTCTAGGAAAACACCTATATTGCCAGTTACTCCTGTTCTGAACCCTTCATTATCAGCACAACTGTATCTTAGACCTGCTATTCAGAGAGGACAGTGGCCACCTGGATTATCTGGACCTTCCAGTTACACTTTACCTTCTATTTATCAGTCAACTTACAGTACTAAACAGACTGCATTCCAAAATGGCTTCAACCCAAGAATGCCTACTTTTGCATCCACAGAACCTATATATTTAAGACTTCCAGGACAGTCTCCGTATTTTTCATATCCTTTGACATCTGCCACACCCTTTCATCCACAAGGAAGCTTACCTATCTATCGCCCAGTTGTCAGTCCTGACATGGCAAAGCTGTTTGACAAAATAGCTAGCACGTCAGAATTTTTAAAAAATGGAAAAGCAAGGACTGATTTGGAGATAAATTCAAAAACTACAATCAGCAATCTGCAGGTATCTCCAAAGTCTGAAGACATCAGTAAATTTGATTGGTTAGACTTGGATCCTCTAAGTAAGCCTAAGGTGGACAATGTAGAGGTAGAGGACCATGAAGAGGAGAAAAATGTGCCAGATTTGCTAGCAGACGATCCTTGGGATGCTGTTCTTCTTGAGGAGAGATCACCAGCAAGTTGTCACCTTGACAGAAAGGTGAATGGAAAATCTCTTTCTGGAGCAACAGTAACAAGAAGCCAGTCTTTAAATATTCGAACAACTCAGCCTACAAAAGTCCAGAGCCAAATATATCAGGTATAGTCTTTTCTTACAAACTTCTCAAACTTAGTATAACACAGAATTCATGTTTGTGTACATAATTTATTAGGTGAAAGAAATATTTTTTTGAGTTTTGTTTTCTTTTATTCTTAAGTACACTGTGCATCTTAGATTGTGTGATAAAGGATTGAATGTGTTTAGGCCAACTGAAAAATTAATTGCTATTGATATCTTTTTCTAGGATTGTGCGTTTTGAAAACCTAAGGATCTGGCTGTTGCTTATAGGTGTTTAAGATAATTTTTATCTGTCTCTCCCTCTCCATTCATTATATGTGGTCCTACTTTCTTTGCTTTAGCACCTTTATTTTTCAGAGTAGATGAGGAATTTTGGTTTTTAACTCCATTATAGAAATTCTAATGTATATTGTTTTATTGTTTTTAACCATGAAGGAATAGAAGAACAGGAGGGAGGAAGGGAGGGGAAAAAGGAAGAAAGGAAGGGAGGCCTCAGAGAGATGGGAGAAAAGCCATTTAAAGGACTCTCTTTAAACACTTATATTGATGCAAGTGAAGAATAGAACTATATATAGTATATTTGCTGAGTTCATATAGTCTTACTGTCTGGAAGAATTAGATAAGGGTGCATGGAGCAGAATGTCTTCTCTTACAGGAGGGGGCAGTAAGGTTTAGACTTTTCCTTTCCATATATAGTATACCACTGAAGATTTTTATTTTGCTTTTATATCATCTGTGGATTCTAGGAATGTTTAAGCTTCATTCTCACCTTAATATGAATCATATCATTCAGTTAATTAGATCAGCATTTAACTACCCTTAAGGCAGTGAGAATCAACTAGGATTTCGGGAAGGAGAAGCAAATTTTGCATGATTTGGATGGGTTTATGTTGAATTGTTGATTTTTAAAAGCCATTTTAGATGTCTGGGGAGAAAACAGTAGATACTAAGGGTTACGAAAAAAGAATGAGGATGTTTTTGGATAACATGATCAGAATCCAGAAAAATCTTAACCAGTGCAGTGTTTTCCAAATACATTTTGACTGCAGCTCACACTGAGAAATATATGTTCTTAATTCTCTTCAGCTTTTCAATACTGCTTGCACATTTAGTAACATAATTTCTTAACACCTTTCAATTTAAAAGTCACAGGTGAATTTAACATTTTAAATTGGAATCATAAGTATAATATCAGACTATTTTTTCTTAATATTCTCTGTTGTCTTTTGTCTTGGTTTTTGTTTTTACAAAGCATCTGTCATTTCCTAAAATATTTGTAAGGAGAAGGGAAGACTAAGCCAAATCAAAAAATGTGGGGAAGGGAGCATATACCTAGGAGTGGAATTGCTGGCTAGTTTATGTTTAACTTTCTGAGAACCAGCAAACTGTTTTCCACAGTGGCTACATCATCCCCTTTCCAACCCCCACAGTATATGAGAGTTCTAGTTTCTTTACATCCTTGTCAACATTTGTTATTTTCCATTTTGGGGGTTTTAATCTTCCTAATGGATGGGAAATGTGAAGTGGCATCTTACTGTAATTTTACCAAGGGAAGATTTCACGCAAAGATGGGCTCAATAAAGGACAGAAATGGTATGGACCTAACAGAAGCAGAAGATATTAAGAAGAGGTGGCAAGAATACACAGAAGAACTGTACAAAAAAGAGCTTCACGACCTAGATAATCACGATGGTGTGATCACTCATCTAGAGCCAGCCATCCTGGAATGTGAAGTCAAGTGGGCCTTAGGAAGCATCACTACGAACAAAGCTAGTGGAGGTGATGGAATTCCAGTTGAGCTGTTTCAAATCCTGAAAGATGATGCTGTGAAAGTGCTGCACTCAATATGCCAGCAAGTTTGGAAAACTCAGCAGTGGCCACAGGACTGGAAAAGGTCAGTTTTCATTCTAATACCAAAGAAAGGCAATGCCAAAGAATGCTCAAACTACCGCACAATTGCACTCATCTCACTGCTAGTAAAGTAATGCTCAAAATTCTCCAAGCCAGGCTTCAGCAATACATGAACCGTGAACTTCCAGATGTTCAAGCTGGTTTTAGAAAAGGCAGAGGAACCAGAGATCAAATTTCCACCATCCGCTAGATCATGGAAAAAGCAAGAGAGTTCCAGAAAAACATCTTCTGCTTTATTGACTTTGCCAAAGCCTTTGACTGTGTGGATCACAATAAACTGTGGAAAATTCTGAAAGAGATGGGAATACCAGACCACCTAACCTGCCTCTTGAGGAATCTGTATGCAGGCCAGGAAGCAACAGTTAGAACTGGACATGGAACAACAGACTGGTTCCAAATAGGAAAAGGAGTACGTCAAGGCTGTATATTGTCACCCTGCTTATTTAACTTACATGCAGAGTACATCATGAGAAACACTGGACTGGAAGAAACACAAGCTGGAATCAAGATTGCCGGGAGAAATATCAATAACCTCAAATATGCAGATGACACCACCCTTATGGCAGAAAGTGAGGAGGAACTAAAAGCCTCTTGATGAAAGTGAAAGTGGAGAGTGAAAAAGTTGGCTTAAAGCTCCAGTCAGAAAACGAAGATCATGGCATCTGATCCCATCACTTCATGGGAAATAGACGGGAAACAGTGGAAACAGTGTCAGACTTTATTTTTTGGGGCTCCAAAATCACTGCAGATGGTGATTGCAGCCATGAAATTAAAAGACGCTTGCTCCTTGGAAGGAAAGTTATGACCAACCTAGATAGCATATTCAAAAGCAGAGACATTACATTGCCAAGTAAGGTCCGCCTAGTCAAGGCTATGGTTTTTCCTGTGGTCATGTATGGATGTGAGAGTTGGAGTGTGAAGAAGGCTGAGTGCAAATAATTGATGCTTTTGAACTGTAGTGTTGGAGAAGACTCTTGAGAGTCCCTTGAACTGCAAGGAGATCCAACCAATCCATTCTGAAGGAGATCAGCCCTGGGATTTCTTTGGAAAGAATGATGCTAAAGCTGAAACTCCAGTACTTTGGCCATCTAATGCAAAGAATTGACTCATTGGAGAAGACTCTGATGCTGGGAGGGATTGGGGGCAGGAGGAGAAGGGGACGACAGAGGATGAGATGGCTGGATGGCATCACTGACTCAATGGACGTGAGTCTGAGTGAACTCCAGGAGTTGGTGATGGACAGGGAGGCCTGGCGTGCTGCGATTCATGGGGTCGCAAAGAGTTGGACACGACTGAGCGACTGAACTGAACTGCCTGATAACTAGTGATGTTGAGTATCTTTTCATATGCTTGTTTGCAGTTTCTTCATCTTTTTTGAAGAAATGTATGTTTAAATCATTTGTCCATTTAAAAAATTGGGTTAAAATAAATAAATAAATAGAAATTGGGTTGTTCATAGCAGCTTTATTCAGAAGAGCCAGAAGGTGAGACAACCCAGTGTCCATCAGCTGATGAATGGGCAAGCAAAAATGTGTCTGTACAGTGGAATATTATTCACCCAAACAAAGGAAACCGCATAGATGAACCTTGAAAACATTGTGAATGAAAGAAGCCAGACACAAAAAAACATGTAGATTCAATTTATATGATATGTCCAGAAAACACAAATCCATAGAGGAAGAAAGCAGATTATTGTTTGCTGAGGGATTGAGAGAAAGAGGAAATGAGGAATGAGTAATGGGTACAGGGATTTGGGGGGCAAGTGATGAAAATGTTCTGAAATTAGAACATTGCAGTGTTCTTACCATAATAGTGGTGGTTTACACTCCATTATGAATGTATTGAGAGCCAACAAATTGTACATTTTTAATTGGTTAATACGGCAGATTTTATGTTCTATGAATTTTTCCTCAGGTTTTTTTTTTTTTTTTTTTTTAAAGAAAGACACTGGTTCCCCGATCCTCCTGTTGTGCTTAGGCCACATTCCTGCTTGATTCATATTTGGGTCAGTGTTCCAGCAGAGAGATCCCTCTCCAACTGTGGATCTCGTTTTTATGGACATAACCGTGATGGCATGTGTTTGACACCGTGTAGGCTGGATTAAGGATATCAGCTGTTTAGCTGCCTAGAACCTGGAGATCTCATGACCTGTGGGAAGTTGCAGGCTCTGCTATCAGGGATAGAGTCTCCTCTGGTCCTCTGTGGAGCTGAGTTTAGACTCAGGCCTCCCATTGGTGGAAGGCAGAACCCCTGTTAGTCCAGGCAACCCAGAGTGAGCATCCAGGTCATTTTCAAATAATGTTCCTGCTTCGTGCATCACACTTCATATGTATGTGTTTGCACCTCTACAGTATATGCATTGTAGCCACAGAATAATAGATTATCTTGAATTTGATAAAATATTTATAAATGACTTTGGTTTATTTCTTTTTTACAATCACTGAGACAGTAGAGACTTCCTTAGAATCCTGTGAGATCAGAGCGATCTTGCCTATTTCACTGTTGAGGAAACTGAAATGTAAAGAAGTTAAGTAATTATTAATTTTTTCATGTAATAACAGTATTGTAATTAGTTAAATGAACTCATTTCAGAGATGTGTAAGATGATAACCATAGTCATCTAGTCTAACCAACTTCATTTCATGGATCCAGAAACTTAGATCCAGAGAATGACTTATCTCCAGTTAATGTCAGTATTTTCTTTTTCAGTTTCTTTGTGACTCAGAACCCATAGCATAGATTGACAGTGCTTTTGCTGCAAAGCATACCTTTCCCAGTTGCCATCTATGGTTTAGACTGGTCATTTCTGGTTCAACTGATGTTTTCTCCACCCTTTCAGGGCTGTGATACTCATTTATGTTCCTTTCATTTTCTCTCTGCATACATCTTTTCCTACTCATTTTTAATATTTTTCACAGTATCATCTTGATATTTCCCAATTTGGGGTGCTTTCAGAAATCATCTTACAGGACTGATGAGGACAGGTAGTTTTCTAAAGATAGGTTTCCCCCAGCAAGATCTGTGAGTTCAGATCACATGGGAGTGCAGAGAATTACTAGTCACTCAGACTCTAGGAATTAACTAGGTTTCTGGGCAAGTTTTAGCAGAAACATATTCTTAGATTCTTTAAAGTATAGGGGAAGGGATCAAGGAGTAAGCAGATTGGTTATGAGAGGCATGAGTCAAAGCCAGGTAAGCAAAAATACCATGACTTGATCAGCTGATCAGTCAGAGATGGGAGGTAGATTATTACAGTTTATGTCAGAGCTTTACTAAATGACACAGTGTCTGAATTGAGGTGGCTTAGGCTTCTTAAGGAGAAGGCAATGGCAACCCACTCCAGTACTCTTGCCTGGAAAATCCCATGGACAGAGGAGCCTGGTAGGCTGTAGTCCATGGGGTCACGAAGAGTCAGACACTTACTGAGCAACTTCACTTTCACTTTTCACTTTCATGCGTTGGAGAAGGAAATGGCAACCCATTCCAGTGTTCTTGCCCGAAGAATCCAATGGATGGTGGAGCCTGGTGGGCTGCCATCTGTGGGGTCGCACAGAGTCAGACACGACTAAAGCGACTTAGCAGCAGCAGTGTCAGGCTTCTTAAAGGAGTCTGACTGTGGCATTGTGAGGTGTTCTATTATTGTTGATCGTTCTGTTATGTTCTACTCTGTTAATACTTAACGTTTGACCACTACATTCTAAGAGGGACCAGTGAGAATGTGTCTTGAAAAGAAAAAATTACAATGTTCAGGATCTAGAAGCTGTGCTATTTAAGGAATTGTTGAAAAGATTGGGCATATTTTGCCTGAAGAAGAGAATATTAATTAGAGATAATTCACACTCTGAATCTGAGTTTCTTCATCTTTGATATAAACCTGGTTGGACTAGATGATTTCTGAGATCCTTTCAGGAATAATATTTTAAGTTTAGAAAGTTACCATGTAAAAGAGGAAGTTGAAACTTTTTGTCTTTTAAAGTTTTACATTTTGGACATATGTTCTCAAAACAGTTCAGGAAATAGACTATCTGAAAATCATGATATTCTTGTAAAAAAGATATAATAGTTATGTACTAAATTTTCCAATTTATTGTGTTACATTGTACAAACTAAATAGCTCTTTGTGCTAGATTTTAATAGATAAGTGGTAGCAGGTGCCGAAAGTTAAACTACCTTTTATAGAAAGCTTAAAATTATACAAATCCTATTTGTTTATATTTTTTTCTGTGAATTGATAAATTCAGTTTAGTTTTAAAATTCATTGTTCCAAAAAGTAGAACAAGGACCAATGGGGAAGAAAACTCAAGGAAGCAGGTTATATAGTAAAATATCAATAACAAAATTTATAAATAGCCATTTATTTGGTAGTGGTTGCTCTCAGGGGGTCAGTGTATAGTTATTGGAGGTCTTCAATCAGAGGTTTAGTGTGAGTTTGTTACAAATGCTATAAAAGGGGTTTTGTTAACTCTTTAAGAGTTCATCATTTTGTTTGTGTGCATGAAGATTAAGTTTGGTTTAATTTAGGCCAAAAGGGTAAACAGAATACTAATAGTAAGCTGGCTTTGGAAGTCCGTGGCACAAACATTGACATGGAACTTTTAATTTTCACACACCATTCATTTCTATTCAATAAAATTTTCCCTGAGATTCCTGTTTTTTACTGTGAAATAAGATTACAGTGCCTGTTCTTTATAATTACTTTATGTACGTAAGTATTCATTTCCTGTAAGAATTTTATGCTTTGTGGTAAAAACTCTGAACGGTGTTTTTCTTCTCACTCAGCAGTCTTACTTCCTATTTCCTTCTAGTGTCTTTTGTTCATAATAATCTAAATACTTTAGTTCAAATTTTTGTTTCATAAAGGAAAAGACATAGTACTTAACACTGTCTTCTGGCAATTTAAATTTAAATCACATTTTTTAGTTAACAGCTGTAAATT
Source organism: Ovis aries (assembly GCF_016772045.2). Classification (NCBI taxonomy): domain Eukaryota; kingdom Metazoa; phylum Chordata; class Mammalia; order Artiodactyla; family Bovidae; genus Ovis; species Ovis aries. Next base: position 35,088,937 of record NC_056068.1, read on the forward strand.
TAGCTACTTTGAGTAGATTTCAAAGATTTTAGTAATGAATCAAATTATGTTCATAGAAATGGTTTTGCAAAGTTCTGTGGGTATTGACTAAAAATTGATTATATTAATATTATAAACATTTATATCCTAATTAGCACAATGTCTAGCATTAATTTTGAAGATGATGTAAAGTTGAATAAAATGTGGTTTTCCATTGTCTAGTTGTATATAATACAGTATTTGGATAGATTACTGAAGTCTACAAACATTTAAAGAAATTCAGTTAAGGAAATAACTGACTTTGTTCTGAATGGCAGCTGATACGTTTATACTTAATGCTTAAAATACGTTTATTGAAAACTTGGTGTTCCATCTAATTTTGGGGGTAAGATGGCATGAATCTGGAACTTGTTTAGATGTAAAGTTTTCCCTTATTCTTATAACTGCTTTATAAAGTATGTATTGGTAAGTTTTCGTGAATTATTTCAAACTTGTATCACTTTCCTTAAACCCTTAATTTACCTTTTCCATTACCTTTTAAGAAAATTGAATTATAGTTGATCTATAACACTGTTAATTCCAGATACACAATATAGTATAGTGATTTGGTATTTCTATACATTACAAAATGATCACCATAATAAGCCTAGTTACCATCTGTCACTAAATAAAGTTATTACAGTATTATCGATAGTATTCCTAATGCTGTCCATTCATCCCCATGACTCGTTTAGTAACTAGAAGTTTGTACCTCTTAATTTCCTTCACCTGTCTCACTCCCTGTACCCCATCTGTTCTTTATCTATCTGTCTGTTTTATTGTATTCATTTGTTCATATGTTTTTATATTTCACCTGTAAGTGAAATTATATGGTATTTTTCTGACTTATTTCACTTAGTATAATACCTTCTTGTCCACTCATATTGTCCCAAATGGCGAGATATATTTTATGGTTGAGTAACAGTCCATTGTGTGTGTGTGTATCCTGTGCCTTCTTTATCCATTCTTCTGTTAGTGGGCATTTCAGTTGCTTCCATATCTTGGCTGTTGTAAATAATGCTGAAATGAACATAGGGGTGCGTATAACTTATCAAATTACTGTTTTGGGGTTTCTTCGGAAAAATACCACAGAGTGGAATTGTTGAGTCATAGGGTAATTCTATTTTTAATTTTTTGAGGAACCTCTCTGGTAGCTCAGACTGTAAAGAGTCTGCCTGCCGTGCGAGAGACCCAGGTTTGATCCCTGTTTGGGGACGATCCCCTGGAGGAGGAAACAGCAACCCACTCCAGTATTCTTGCCTGGAAAATCCCATGAATGGAGGAGTCTGACAGGCTCTGTCCAGTTCATGGAGTTGCAAAGAGTTGGACATGACTGAGTGACTTCACTTTCCGTATTGTTTTCCATAGGGACTACCGATTCATATTCCTACCAATAGTCCAGTGGAGTGCCCTTTTCATCACCAACACTTGTTATTTGTTATTTTTTGACAATAGCCATTCTTACAGGTATGACACGATACCTCATTGTGGCTTTGATTTGCATTTCCCGATGATTAGCGATGTTGAGCATCTTTTCATGTGTCTATTGGCCACTGTATATCGTCTTTCAAAAAATGCTCATTTTTAAAATCAGGTTGTTTGTTTTTTGATAGAGTTGTATGAGTTCTTTGTATATTTTGAGTATTAGCCCCTTATTGGATGTATCATTTACAAATATCTTCTCCCATTCAGTAGACCACCTGTTCATTTTGTTGGTGTTTCCTTTGCTATACAGAAAATATTGCTAAGATTAATGTCAGAGAGCATACTGCCTGTTTTCTTCCTGGAATTTTATGGTTTCACGTCTTGCATTTAAGTCTTTAATTCATTTTGAATTTATTTTTCTATATGGTATGAGAAAGTCCAGTTTGATTCTTTTTTTCCTGTAGCTGTCCAGTTTTCTCAGCACAATTTATTGAAGAGTCTATCTTTTCCCTATTGTATGTCCTTGCCTCCTTTGTCATGGATTAATTCACTGTGTAAGTGTGGGTTTATTTCTGGGCTGTCTTTTCTGGTCCATTAACTGATGTGTCTGTCTTTGTGCTAGTACCATACTGTTTTGGTTCCTGTAGCTTTGTTGGGTGGTTTGAAAGCAGGGAGCATGATACCTCCAGCTTTGTTCTTCTTTCTCAAAATTGTTTTGACTGTTGCAGGGGTTTTTGTGTTTCCATACACACTTTAGAATTGTTTGTTTTAGTTCTGTAAAGAATGCTGTTGTTTGTGGGGTTTTTTTGGCTGCATGGCATATGGGATCTTAGTTCCCCAACCAGGAATTGAACCCATGCTCCCTGCAGTGGTAATGTGGAGTCTTAACCACAGGAGAAGTCCCACCATTGGTATTTTGGTAAGGATTGTGTTGAATCTATAGATTACTTTGGGTAATAAGGTCATTTTAACAATATTAATTCTTCAGTCCATGAGCACAGTATATCTTTCCATTTGTGTTGTCTTCACTTTCCTTCATCAGTGTCTTACAGTTTTCTAAGTACAGGTCTTATACCTGTATCAGTTAAATTTGTTCATCAGTATTTTGTTATTTTTGATGCAGTTGTAAATGGGATTGTTTTATTAATTTCTCATTGTGTTAGTTTTTGTATATAGAAATACAACAGACTTCTATATATTAATTTTATATCCTGCAAAATTCATTTGTATCCTACTGAAATCATTTATTAGTTCCAGTAGTTTTCTGATGACATCTTTAGGAATTGTTCATATCATGTCATCTGCAAACAGTGACAGTTTTACTTCTTCCTTTCCAAATTGGATTTCTTTTCTTTTTCTTGTCTGATTGTTGTGGCTAGGACTTCCAGTTACTTAGGTTTTTTTTTCTTTTTTCTTTTTTTATATAGTGAGGTCAAGGTTATTCTTAGTATGCACTTGTCCACCTCAGATTTATTTGCCTCTTCTTTCTGGTTTGGAGGGAAGAGATAGAGTTTCCTTCTCTTTTCTCAAATGTAACTCATCTCTCTTTTCTTGTTCTTGTCTCCCCAAAGTATTTTTCCACCATTATTCTTTAAAGAGGAATTTGTACTTACTGTTTTTCCAGTTCCTCACCATCCTCTCTTGTTCCTATCATATTGCAGAAAGTTGTTCCTAGGAGTATGAATACTAATTTTCAGTACAGTGACCTTACTTGCTGTCCAGCCTTCTTGCCTCATTTGCAACAATATACCATATTTTTTTCTTGAAACTTCTTCCATTGCCCTGGTTAAATCTACTTCCTAGTTTTCTTCCTATAATCTGTGACTTCTTTTACTTGTCTAGCTTCTAAACATTGGTATTCCCCCAAGGTTTTGTTCTTGGCTGTCTTTAATATATCTTATTTGTTCTCTTTTAGTCTGTACTTTATTCTTGAGGCTCTGAGATAGATACAGAGTTTGAAAGCTACTAGTCCAGATCACTTGGCAGCCTTTATAATCACATGAGCTAATTTCTTATAATAAATCTCTCTTTCTCCATTCTTATATGTATAAAGAGATGTCCCATCTTGATGCCCAGTAAGTATAATTGCTTATGTATCCCTCAGCCTCCTAAAGAAACTGTCTCCTATTGGTGGAAATTGAACCCAGAATCCTTTGGTTTGCCTTGGTGATCCTGATGGTTGCTGACAGTAATTAGCAGAGAGAAATTTCCTTGAAGAAAATTGCAGAAATTGTATGATTCTCAATTCAATATGTTTAACTCTGGAATATAAATTTGTAATAGAATATTTCTAGATGATTACCAAACATCCATATGGATTTCCAAACCCAGAATATTTACTAGAGAACTCAGTATCTTCCCCCACAAACCTTTCTTTGTTTCATATATTGGGTAATGACACTAGCCATTTTTCTTACTATCATTTGCCTCTTTCATTCATAGAAAAACACTTAAGGACAAAATGTGTGGATTACAAATAATGACCATTCTTAGATCTCATCCTTAAAGAACTCGAGTTAGAAGGGGAGATAAGATGTATGTATATAAGTGGAGTATGAAAGCCTTGAATGCTGCATAAAAGTTTGTGCAAGACCATTGAAGAAAAGAGATGATTGATGCTTAAGTTGTTTGCAGTTTGAGGAAGGAATTGGGAGCAAGAGTTGAGGGAGTAGGTGTGAAATTGAAAAAAAAATTTTTTGGTTTCAGACAGAGTGAAGAAAAACAAGAAAATGATGACATTGATGTACAGATGAAATCATTGGGAGCCCAGGTGTTTTTTACTTTGTGGACAGAACATTGAGTTAATTTTCCAGATCTATTATTACCTTAATGTATGACTAGATAATTGATTATTATAATCTGGTTTTGCCACTGTCAATTGAAACTCATAACCTGCTTGAAAGGAAGGAACTAATACATGAAAGGCACTGTAAAAAGTATTTTTTGATTAAAAAAAAGCATCTGCTGCTGCTAAGTCGCTTCAGTCGTGTCCAACTCTGTGCGACCCCATAGATGGCAGCCCACCAGGCTCTGCCATCCCTGGGATTCTCCAGGCAAGAACACGGGAGTGGGTTGCCATTTCCTTCTCCAATGCATGAAAGTGAAAAGTGAAAGTGAAGTCGCTCAGTCGTGTCCGACTCTTAGCGACCCCATGGACTGCAGCCTACCAGGCTCCTCCACCCATGGGATTTTCCAGGCAAGAGTACTGGAGTGGGGTGCCATTGCCTTCTCTGAAAAAAAAAAAAGCATTTAGGAATGCCATTAAGGAGATTCAAAATCTGTTAATAGGTGGAATATGAAAAACAGAGATAAGAAAAGATAGTTATAGGTCAACAAAAATACATTAAAAAAAATAGCATTGCTGTACTAAGGTCTCAATGCTGTCTTTCTCTCATTTTTTTGTTTAAAATATTTATTTATTTGGCTGTGCTGGGTCTAAGATGTGGCACTCAGGATCTCTAGTTGCATCATGTGGGATCTAGCTCCCCAACCAGGCCCCCTGCATTGGGAACACAGAGTCTTAGCCACTGGGAAGTCCCTCTCGTGTTTTAGAGGGTTTTTATTTTTTAGGAGACTTTGTTGTGAGGTGATTAAGCTAGGTAGTGATTAAGGTAGGTTGCCTAGGTTGAAATATTAACATTTTTTCAGTCCTGTGACCTTGTTGCCTCTCTAACTTCTCTGTGCCTCATTTTTTAATGTGTAAAATGGGCATAATAGTCATGTTACACATCTACTAGAACTTTGTGAAAAATAAAAAATACATACATATGTACATAAATGACTGAGTTTCTCACAGCAGAATGTGGCAGGTAAGAAATGCTCAGTAATTGCTAGATATTTTTGTGTATGGCATCTCACTGTATTTTAGGTATTATAATAATCATAAGACTTATTTTATAGAATACATTACTTATGAAAATTACTGCTATTTTAGGAAATCATTGAAGGAACTAGTGCCTTATAATTTTTCAGTGTTTTATGATCACTATGGCAAATTCACTGGTTATATGAAAGTAACTTTCAACTTGTTTTTAGTGGGAACAAAACATTTAACAAATTAAACCAATGGTTAAGTGCCTTTTGAATTGGATATAAAGTTTTACAAAAATACGAAATTCAAATTAAATTTGATTCTTGTATTCAAGGAGCTTTCATATTAGGACAAATATAAAACAGGATGTAATGATATGGTATTTGGTTCAGACTAAGTACTTAGAAATGTTAGGAGGGAAGAAATGCTAAATTCTTATAGAAGACAGTGTAGATGAAGTGGCATTCCACTGGGCCTTAAAAAATTACTGGATCTTGGACTTGTGCTGTGCGGGAAAGTTAGGAGGAAGCTTTGAAGACAAACTGCAAGGATTTAGAGGCAAGATAATTCAGTTTGTACTTTATAGGAACAGGATATGGTTCAGGTTCACTTGGATATAATATTCATTTGGGAAGTTCTGGGAAATACAACTGGATTAGATTGTGGCAGACTTGGAGTGGCAAGCCAGAGGCTTTGTTTAGAAATGCATTTTTCTAACCTGCAGAAAATATTTATATATTTGTTCTCTAATCTTGTTTGTTATATCATCTCTTACATCTAAGTAGGATAGTATTTTGAATGTTAGAAAGAAAATTAAGTCTCTGTATAACAAAAAAATAAGACAATTTTCTTTAAAACAACAAACATTTATTTATTTATTTTTGGCCATGCTGGGTCTTCGGTGCTCTTTGGGCTTTTCTCTAATTGCAGGGAGTAGGGGCTCCCCTCTAGTTGCAGTGCACAGACTTCTCATTGCAGTGGCTTCTCTGGAGCATGGGCTCTAGGGTGCGCGGGCTTCAGTAACTGTGGCCCCTGGGCTCTTGAGCACAGGCTCGGTAGTTGTGGTGCATGGGCTTATTTGCTCTCAGGCATGTGGGATCTTCCTGGACCAGGGATCAAGGCGGATTGTTTACTACTGAGCCACCAGGGAAGCCGGACATTTAAACCATATTGTTCCTCCGTAATAGAGTATTAAAAGTCTAGAAATATAAAAATCCATTTTAGAATAGTATGGTCTATTTGCTATAATACTTTTTTTTGTAACACAAATTAACTTCTGTAACTGGTACCTATGGGATTGATGTCAGAATAATGGGGAGGTAGCATTTGTTTTAAAATCATCTCTCCCAGCATATTAATACTTCAAAGCAGTCAAGAACAAACTCTCTCATAGTTAAAGGGAAAGCCTTAGTAATTCAAGAAAATACTAGAAAAACACTGAAAGTTCCACAGAAGTAAAAAATGGTGGCTTCAAGAACAGTTCCACATTCCACAGGGTTAAGCATTCTGGTGAAGCAGTGAGTGTAGACAGAGAAGCTGTAAAGACATTTCTTTTTGCATTAAGAACTTTGGTGAAGAAGTCTACATCCTGGATTGTATTTTTAACTTCATTGAAATTCTGCTCTTCAGAATGCATATAACAAAGTAGGAAGCAGGAGCTCCTGGATTTAAAGAGGCCTCAAAGAGTAGAAGATCATAATTCTAGGTGCAAATTTAGTAGAGATATAACCGTGCTAGTATTTTTTTAAGGACTTCTTATTGTTTTAGGTAGGACTTTGATTACACTGACTTTGAGTAGTCTGCCTTTATTTTTATCCATGAACTCTGTTATTTGTTGTAGCAGCTTTTCTAGAACTCTAGGCTGGTCACTTCACCATGTATATATCATATTATAGCAGAAAAGGCTCTGCCATGTTTTAAAAGCAGTAAATTAATAAAGGAATTGTTGCCCTGAATTTTCAGTTTAATTATCTGACAAAGCCCTGTGTTCTATCGTTACTGAAATCCACCACAACTCTTGAAATTTATACATGGTGTTCTCTTTCACTCAATTTCAAGTTGAGAATGTTCCCATTCTAATTTTAAGGGAAATTTACATTTGAAATTTGTGCTAAGTCAAGTATTTTTATGTAGTAAGTCAAAACACCTCTAAATGGACTCTGCTGTTTGACTATGCGTGGGTAGTGAATTTTTGTCCTTAAATGTTTTTGATCAGAAATTTGATCATAGAAATTTTGGTCAGATGTAAATTTAACTTTTGAAATAGTCAGGATGTTTGTACAAGTTTATTAACATAGAAAATACCCACTCACTCATAAAACTCATTCTTTATTAGAGGAGTCTCAGTTTCTCTTCCTTTTCATAAGACAGAGTGTAGACCTTTAATTTCATTTAGCTGTTGACTTTCTGAAGTATTCATTTCTGAAAGATTTTGAATGGAAATGTATTTAGCATTCCATTCTTACTGACCAATACTAAGTACAGCCTATTTCTACTTTTGAACAAGTAAAACCAATGAACTTTTAAATAAGGCTTAGTTGGCATTGCTTTTATAGGGATAGAAATCCATACTTTAAAATTTTGTTACTGATATGGTTTATTTAACCTCCATATTTTTGTACATATTTTCATAAAAATGTGTTTGTGCTACATTGCTATTTAGTATTTTGTTTAAAATAAAACACTTTTTTTTTCATTACAGAAAGACCCAAATGGGACCAGTACTTTGCCAACTGAAAGTTCTCTTCTACAAGAAATTGAAGTACAGAGTGAGGAAGTAGCAGCTTTTTGTCAATCAATTACAAAGTAAGACATTTTTCTTTATAAATTAAAGGTTATTCTTATTAAATAAGTTTTAAAAATTTAACTTCAAAACCAGCTTAGTGCTAAAAATTCTAAAATTTTAAAATATTTTCTCTCTGTCGCTAAAACATCAAGACAGTTAATTGGTATGTTAACACAAACTACACTTGAACCTGTTAAGTTTCTGAGTATTTAGAAGGGAAAATTAAGGTCAGTCAGTAGACTTCTGATACTATATTGCTGAGGGAAAATATGGCTTAAATGTAGAAGTTTCTTTAGAATTAGGAAATGCCTTTTTTGTTGTTGTTGTTACAAGGAGACTTAATTTTGCTGTGAACTTTCTAGCATTCAAAATACTGTCCTATTTAGATGTAAAAGATGCTATAATAAGCAAGATTAGAGAAGCAAACTTATTTTCTGAAGGTTATAAAATTGCCTTTCTGAAATGTTCTTTTAATCTTAAATGTGTCCAGTGTTCTTAGTATATGAAGAAACTGAGACTTGGAGAAGTTACCTGCTAAAGTCCACGTTACTCAGCTAGTCATAACAGAGCCAGGTCTCCATCCTCTGGTTCAGTGTGTTTTCTTTCCATTATATTACTATATTAGTCAGTGCAAGAAACCCACCTTAAACTAGCATAAATCGAGAAAGGTTATGTATTGATTCACAAACCCATATAGTAGAAAGGGGATGGGGCAGAGCTCAGTGACAGCAAGATCCAGGAATTCACACACTGTAGTTGATGCCTCCTCTCTTTGAACTTTGCTTCCTCCCTTTTCTCCCCCTGCCCTTTCACCATGCTTGTTTACTTCTATTACAGATGGGGTTTTGAAGCCACTGATAGCTTAGACTTGGTATTCCAGTGGTCTTGCTGGCAGAAAGGAAAGAGTCCTTTCCGCCAGCACCAGATATTAAAATCCCACAGAAGGAAAGAGTGGACAACAGACATTGCAGCCAACAGGGTGAGATCTGTTATCAGAAGAAGGAAAAGTAGATCACTCCTGGAAGATTTATTCTTTTTTTTTTTTTTTAAATTTATTTTGTATTGAAGTATAGCCAGTTAACAATGTTGTGATAGTTTCCAATGAACAGCAAAGGGACTCTGTCATATATATACATTCTCCCTCAAACTTCCCTCCCATCCAGGATGCCACATAACATTGAGCAGAATTCCATGGGCTGTACAGTAGGTCCTTGTTGGTCATCCATTTTAAATATAGCACTGTGTACATATCCATCCCAAAGTCTGTCCTGTCCTCTCCTTCCCTTCTGGCAACTGTAAGCTTGTTCTCAGTCTGTAAGTCTGTTTCTGTTTTGTACGTAAGTTCATTTGTATTGTTTCTTTTTACATTCCACATATAAGGGATGCCATATATTTCTCCTTTAACTTACTTCACTCAGAATGACACTCTCTGAGTCCATCCATGTTGCTGCAGATGGTGTTATTTCATTCTTATTAATGGCTGAGTAATACTCCATTGTATATATGTACCATATCTTCTTTAGCCATTCCTCTGATGGACATTTAGATTGCTTCTGAGTGATTTATTTTGAATCCAGTATTTTCCCATTGTGGTTTAAGCAAAGCAGAGTTTGGAGTTCCTAGATCATTTTTGAGTGTATTCATCATTTTTATTATAAGGGGCTTATTAATATTAAACTAGACTTTCTAGACTATTGGTAATGTTTGATTACAGTTCTGTCTTTCCTATGTATCACTTTCTAACCAGCATTCTTTTTTCTTCAGAATACCTTAAGGGAGAAAGAAGAATATCAGTAGAGTCACTGTTTCTTTCCTGTGCAAAGGTTACTCTTAACTGGATTTTTTAAACTCACATTTTTCAGTAGACATTTAAAATAGACATTCGGTGACTTAGAATGCAAATTGCATGTATCAGAAATTACCTATGCCTTTATGCCACATATACATACCATTATGTGTGTGTGGTTAAGAATTTGGAAATAATCTTTTAATGGTTTGAAATTAATCTGATAAATGTTCATCCAGTTCCTTTAATTTTCTCTCCACACAAGCCCTATTAGACTGTGTTGAGTGACTATTGCATTTAAATTTTGCATGTTGAGAAATTAGGCTTTCTGTGATCTGCCTTTTTTTTCTGCGTTTGAATCTTATTGTTATTTACATAAACTGTGCCACTAAGCTGATCTTTTTTATTTACATGTATATGCACACACACAAACACAAATGGCTTATGAATATTAAAACCTCAGATGAATTAGAATGTTATTTCTGTTAGTTAGAGTGGGATTGTAACAAATATTTCACAGAAAAGGCAGAGGTGTTTTGAAGTTATGTTCTAGAAAATTCTCTGTTCCCCTCTTGACCTTGGAGATTAGAGTCAGATATCACTTGAAATTAATGGCACTTTCTATTTTTTCCAATATGCAAATTTTAAAAATGAGTATTTATGCTCTTAGTTAACTCCGTATTTTTTTGAAATCTCCTAAAATGATTATTTTGATTCAACTGTGGTATTAGTGTGAAATTGTCACTATGGTATTTGTTTTTAGTTAAGCCTACTACAAATAGAATTTAGTGCCAGTTCTAGGCCTTGTTTTTTTTGCTCCTGTGAAATTAGGGAGTTGGATTAGTGATCTCCAGGATTCAGGACATTGCATTTTTAAAATTTTTATTTCTTGTTTTCTTGACTTTCACACTCATCATAACTGACAGAGCTTGCTGTGTCTACCAGTTACTTAGGTCTCCCGGGAAAGCACTGAGAGGAATGTTAGATACCCGTGGGAATTTTTGCTGCTTCATTTCTGGTCTTCTAGGACAAGATGAGTACTATTCTTTACACTTGCCATTCTGAGTAGCCTGTAGTTTCCTTTCTTCATTTATGGTTCCTATCTGATACTTACAATCTGAAAAGTGTTTTGAACCCGAGGAATCAAGGACTTTATCTCTGCGTTTAGTTTATTTTATTCTAAATAATGCTGACTCAACTTTCTTATAAAGTAATATCAATTTAATTGAAAACCCTCACTTTTATATTTACCTTTTAAAACCGTCATTTTTATGTCTTCTGTCTTTCTGGTTTGGCTCTGTCTATATGTAACCTTAACTTGATAGCACATACTATGAAATAAACCATAAAGGATTTTGGTATTTGCATAAAGATAATTAATTTCCTGAGCTATAGAGCCACATTAAGCAAACAAAGCCATTGCTTTGGTGATGATAGGGAAACGGACCCTGAATATTCATTGAAAGGACTGATATTAAAGCTCCAATATGTTGACCACCTGATGCAAACAGCTGTTTCATTGGAAAAGACCCTGATGCTGGGAAAGATGAGGGCAGGAGGAGAAGGGGGCAGCAGAGGATGAGATGGTTGGATGGCATCACTGACTCAGTGGACATGAGTTTGAGTAAACTCCAGGAGATAGTGAAGAACAGGAAAGCCTGGTGTGCTGCAGTCCATGGGGTTGCAAAGAGTTGGACACAATTTAGCGACTGAACCAGGGAAATGGATGGTTTAAAGAAAATGAAAATTAGTATTAAAAAATGCTCTTTGTAGGTAATTACTTAAGAACATCAAACTACAATGTGTGGTTTAGAGTATTCATAAAATACTTTATCTAGTCTATTATATATAAAGTGAAAATTTACTCAGCAATGATCAGTTTACTAATTGATAGTTAGTAATCTTCTTTTGTATATTTAAAAGTTCAGTTACAAACAGAACAAAAGAAGCCACAACTTGAAGCAGTCTGTTACCATCTTAGTTTTTTCTCAGTTCTTTTCTTTTTTCTAAGATTTCTTTGTTTATTTCTGGTCCTCACTGCTGCCCTTGGGCTTTCTCTAGTTTCAGGTGGAGGCTACTCTTTGTTGCCGTGCGTGCGTAGACTTCTCATTGTAGTGGCTTCTCTTGCTGTGGAGCACAGGCTCTAGCGCGTGCAGGCTTCAGGCTTCAACGGTTGGAGCACATGGGCTCTAGAGCACAGGCTCAGTAGTTGTGGCACATGAGCTTAGTTGCTCTGAGGCATGTGGGATATTCCCAGTTCAGGGATTAAACCCATGTCTTCTGCATTGGCAGGTGGATTCTTTACCTCTGGGCCACCAGGAAAGCCCCAAGTGCAACTTTTATCACTATAATTTTTGTTCAGTAAATTCTTGTTTTCTGAGTTATAAGGAATTTCTGATTTTTCTTTTATCATCCTTAATGGTTTCTGAAAATTGAAGGCTTCCTTGGATATAAAGTTTTTTTTTTTTTTTTTTTTACCATTACATGTATAAGTTAGCAGGAGAAGGCAATGGCACCCCACTCCAGTACTCTTGCCTGGAAAATCCCACGGACAGAGGAGCCTGGTAGGCTCCAGTTCGTAGGGTCGCTAAGAGTTGGACTCGACTGAGAGACTTCACTTTCACTTTTCACTTTCATGTTTTGGAGAAGGAAATGGCAACCCACTCCAGTGTTCTTGCCTGGAGAATCCCAGGGATGGCGGAGCCTGGTGGGCTGCTGTCTGTGGGGTTGCACAGAGTCGGACACGACTGAAGCGACTTAGCAGCATATTAGTTAGCTATGGATTTGCTGTGAGTATCTTATTTCATATTGTAGGAAATGAGAATACCAAATATGTGAGAAAAATCTTAGGCTAGATCCTATGAAGGTTTTGTCATGTTGCAGGGGCACGTGTTGCTTGACAACAAGCAAATATTTGAAGATAACCTGTCCACATCTAAAGGTGCATTTCCAATATCAATTTAAGTTTATTACTTTGTTACCCTTTTTTCAATTATATTTCTTTTTAATATTGGATCCTTTGTGGCACTTAAGATGACAGTGCAGAAACCAGATTTATTTATTCACTCATTCATTCATTCAACAAGATTTTTATAGCACTGACCATGTACTAGACAGTATTCTGAATGTCCTTAAAAACTTAATTTACATAATTCTCACAACAAACCCATGAAGTTAGTATTATCCCCAGTTTATAGAAGAGGAAGCTGAAGCAACAAGGTGATTTGTAACTTAAGATTACACAGCTAGTAAGTAGTAAAATCAGGATTTCAAGTTGAGTAGACTGACTATAGAAACTGTGCACGACTATAGAAGCTGTGCAACTTACACTCGTTGCCTCTTCAGAACCTTTCTTACTGTCAACTCAGACTATTTTAGTCTGTTCCAATCACTTGATTATTTTAATCTCTACATGGTAGTGAATAGATAAAACTTACAGCATTCATTCCATTTACAGCCCTATGAAAAGATGTAAGGATTGGAACTTGTCCTCTAACTTCCAGAAGAAAGTCAGTTAAAGAAGTCCACAAGTTTAAAGAGGCATCAAATCCTCCTTTGTCTTCAGATAATAGAAGGGCTATCTGGAGATGAGCTGTACACCTGGCTCATATATTTAAACTATTTTGCTACTATTTTGCTACTGTGAATACCAAGAATACTTCACAGACAATTTTTTGCCATTCCCTATTCACTTTGAGGGAATAAAGCCCTCATAGCACAGTAAAAACTGATTGCCTATGTTTTTTCTATCATGCTGAACAACCAAAATCAATATGTAAGAGAAAGGACGTTAGAAGAAAAGATTTTTAAAGGACAACAAATTTTCTATCCTTCTGGCAATTACAGTTTAGGGCTATCACCTGTATCATGGTTCATTAAAAATGTATCATTTTGTGAAATTACACTGCTTAACAAAAAATCAGAAACAGAAACTCATTTAATGTTGTGTATCCAGTGTGTGCTTGGTTAATGTTGATAGCATTATGTTGAAGTACTTAATCTCTTTTCTTGGATTCCTTTCATTTAAAAGGCAGACAGGAGTCCATTCATTGCATTTCTCCTGAGCTGCTCTAGAATTGGACAAAAACACAGAACTGAATGGCTGTAAGCATGCAAAGCCTTATTCAGGGCTCTCAAATGCAGCTTTCAAAAGAGAACTTAATTTCTTCTTTTTTGTGGCTAGATTGAAGACCAACTTTCCATATACCAATCACTGCACAAATCGGGGCTATTTGTTAAGTCCAGTCACAGTGCAAAGGAACATATGTGGAGAAAATGCTAGCGTGAAGGTCTCCATTGAAATTGAAGGATTTCAGCTACCAGTTACCTTTACATGTGATGGTAGGTTCATAGTTCCCAAACCATCTTGTTTTGCTCTTGTTAGAAAGAAAATGTTTAATATGTTAGTGTTACTCTTTTAATAAAGTGACTCTTTTGTCATTAGGTTTTTTTTTTTTGTGTGTGTGTGTGTGGTGAAATACTTAATATGCATTAGTTATCCTTTTCCAGAAATTGGCATTCATATGGGTAGTTTTTTGGTATGGATTAGTGAGAAAGTTTACCTTTATAACTACATATTTCTTTGAAAAGTGTTGAGTATCTTGGTTAATGTGGCTCTTGGCCAAAACCTGAAAGCATTAGCTAGAAAGGTTAATTATGTTCTTATTCCTTATATTCTAAAAGAAGACTTATTCTTTTTAAACATCCCTTAAATTTTGATTTAGGGGATCATTAAAGTATTCAATAAGAATTAGTACTAAAATTGAAGGAAATAATTGTCCATAACTTCTTGATTGAAATAAGCATTGGTAAGCCTTGAGAGCAAGTGTTTTAATTTGTATCAAAGTTTTACTTGATATATCAAGATTTGATTCATTTTAAAAATATATCAAATGCCTATTGTTTGGCTCTATAAATGTACACTTTTATAATGTACATCTATGTTAAGAAATGTAACCACATTATGGTAGAAGTGCTTTGTGTGTTTAAATGATAACTGTTAAGTGTTCAGAAATGTAGCTATTGTGTTAGATAGAGGTTTTATGGCCTTTTCTGTCAAGCTATTGATTTCCATGAATTTTGAATATAGTCATTGTCTTCTAAAATAAGAGCTCTAAGTATAGAAATAGGTTACTTGTAATGGTTTGTAATCTTGGTATCCAGCTATTGCAGAGTATGGTAATTAAATAATAGGTCCTACTTGCTACATTTTTATTCTTTATTGGAAATTTTACCAGGCAAATGTCAGCTGTTTAAAATGGTGATTCTTTTTCCTTATAATTTGGTTTAAATAATTGCTTGCTAGGTACTGCTAAATGTTATCCTCTTTGGAGGAGTCTGTAAAACAGAGGTGGCTTTCTTAGCTTAGATATGCCCTGTCTAATACAATAATGACTAGCCACATGTGGGATTACTTGAACTATGGCTAATATAAATTGAGATGTTCTATAAATGTAAAATACACACTGGATTTCAAAGACTTGGTTTGAAAAGAGAATGTAAGATATCCTATTAGTAAATTTTAACTACCAGTTGCTATATATTGAAATGACATTTTAAATATATTAGTTTAAATAAAACATATTATTGAAATTAGCTTCTTCTGTTTCTTTTTACTTTCTTCAATGTGACTACTAGAAAATTTTTAATTATATATGTGACCTGCATTTTATTTCTCTTATACAGTACTGTTTTAGACTGTGAGAAATAGTCTGAGTAGGTATATACTTCAGAGTTAAATGAGTAAAATGAAAATAATGACTAACTCTTTTACAGTGAGTTCTACTGTAGAAATCATTATAATGCAAGCCCTTTGTTGGGTACACGATGACTTGAATCAAGTAGATGTTGGCAGCTATGTTCTGAAAGTTTGCGGTCAAGAGGAAGTGCTACAGAAGTAAGTTTTTTCATTTAATTACTGAGCAATATTTTTGGAAATTTCATTTTAATGGGTTAGATTAAAAAAATTTTCAAGTTAAATTTATAATCTAAAGCCACATTGGGTTCCAGTGATTTGATTTGTTGGGTCAGTTAACTTATATTTAGATAATGCATTATCTGACATGATCTTGCCCTTAAGAAGCTGATAGTCTTAGATGGGAAGAATGGTGGGTAATTGGTTGACGGATGAATTTAATTTTTTTTCTTTCTGCAGAGAGGCAATAGTTACTTCATTATGAACTCCATTTTCCTTTTGTGGCATGTAGTATTTCTTTAGCTACAATGTTTCGCTGTGGTTTCCCTTTAGCTGCCTGAAAATATCATTATATGAATCTTTTTCTGAACCTACCAGAAATTCTCTGTCCCTGTTTTTTTCCCTTCTTTGTCTTCATCTTCTTTCTTCTTTGCTTTAACTCTTCTCATGTAGAATTATTCCTCTGTTTAAATGCTCTTATTTGATTTAAAAATCTTTATTTTGTCATCCTCTTCAATTTCTGATGCATAAACAATTTATATTTACTCTCTGTCTATTATTTCTAATTTGAGGAGAATAATGTTGATGAATAACTAATATATTTTAACAGTAATCATTGTCTTGGAAGTCATGAACATATTCAAAACTGTCGAAAATGGGACACAGAGATTAAACTACAACTTTTGACCTTCAGCGCAATGTGTCAAAATCTGGCCCGAACAGTAAGTGTATACTCTATACTGAATTGCATTTGGTTGAATCTGAATAACTTTGTTAATCAGCCAGTTTGCAGTTTGTACCTTCTTCAAGAGATTTGGGTTTGACTGCAAGTGAGGAACTCTCTATTAACTTCCTATGGAAGTCTTTATAGCAGATGGGGGGAATCTTTCAATCATGGAGGTTTAGGTAGCATAATACTCAGAGCTGGAGGCATGTGTGAAAATCAAAGTTTTATAAGAGTTTGACTTGTAATAGTTTTATACAAGTTGCACAATGAAAACATCAGCATCAGTCAAGGAGAACCGAGGAAAAAAGATTTTGAATGCTAAATATGGATTGGGGGGAGAAAAAGATACATATTGACATTTGCACCAAACTGAGGAAAATAGATTATTTTTCACCACATGAAAACTAATTCTCTGTTCTAAAAGTATAGTACTTTATTTTGAGGTTAAAGCAAAACAGAATATAAGAATTTAGGCCATTTTATTTCTTGATGAATTTTAATATGTAAAGAGAGATAATCTTCATTTGGTAGACTTTGGGGAAGAAAAATATCTGTCATTTCTGCTATCTCTTTTCTTTATTTTCCTCAGTTTTGCTCCTATGTTAGGTAGAGTTTATTTCACTTGGGTGAAAACTGTTTCACAAAATTCAGAACATTTTATCATATCATTAGTAACTTTTCTTTTCAGTTTCCTAAGGAGCGATGTTCTTCAGTACTTTGCATAGTAAGGGTTATGGTTGAAAAGACCAGAACCTCACTTATTGAGGGTGAGGTAGAAGGAAATTTGATTATCATTAGAAAATATAATGCAGAAGTTTAGATGATTTCTTCTCATCTGGTTCCCACCTCACCTTCATTTGGCTGTCAGCCATCTTTAAAAGTGTTTTTAGCTCTCCATTCTCTCTCTGTAGAACAGAAGTGGTTTTCCTTTGAAAAAATTTACATATCAGAAACTAGACTTCAAAGTATTTATGTTTTTCCCATTTAAAAAACAGGTTTTTTAAAAGACAGTCACTTTTTTGAGTCAGTTATAAATATTTAAAGCCTCAGTTCTGAAAAATCACTTTCTTTTCAAGAGTTTATCATATGCTTAATCCTGTTTAACTTGGCAACAGAAAGACTAACTAATGGATTTCATTATTTGATAAATGTTTGTATGTGTTATTTAGGCGGAAGATGATGAAACACCTGTGGATTTAAACAAACACCTGCATCAAATAGAAAAACCTTATAAAGAAGTCATGACAAGGTGTAGCATCTAAAACATTAATTTCATATTTTCAAACTTTACTTTTGGATGTGAATGCATTTATTTTGGTAAATAAAACAATCATTCTTGTATATAGTATCTTTCAGCCACAATAACTGTTCTTCATTTTAGACATCCTGTTGAAGAACTTTTAGATTTGTATCACAATCAAGTGGAGTTGGCTCTTCAAATTGAAGTAAGTTCTAATTCATATTTTGGCATGATGGTTTAAAGATTCTTTTCTCTGTATTCTCTTAAATACTAGTGTTGAAATTGGATTAAATATTTAGAAGGACTATTTAAACTATATTCTTGATGTTGCTATTTGAGAACTTGTTTTCTGATCCAACATATTAATAGAAATTTAGTACTTGGGTTACTTCAGCTTTATTACTAAGAGGAACCTTCAGTTCAATTCAAAAAGCATTTATTGAATGCTTGCTAGATGCTGCGGTTATGAAAATGAATGACCTGAGCCCCACCTACCAAGAACTTAAACAGACTTAAATAGAATTTCAGTATAGTAAATGTAGAATAGGGGTATGCATTGAGGTTTTTTGAGAGATCAAACAAGGGCACTTTTCCAGTCAACTTGAGAGTTCAAGGAAGAGGCCTCTAAGAAAGGATGTTGCCAAGTCTTAAATGGTGTGAGTTAGCTAGAAGATAGTTGGAAAGGGCATGTGAACAAAAGTATATAGGTGTGAAACATATGGGGAAGTATAAGCACTTATCTAATACAGAGTATGAAGTGAAGATTGAAAGATGACATTGGAGATAGGTCAGTATAAATTACCACCCTGTAATCCATATTATGTTTTACGTTATTCTCCAGATCAGGGGGCTGTGTACAGTCCACTTCGAATTCTTGTAAATAAAAATTTGGCGGGGCACAGCCACATCCATTTGTTTACATGTTTTCTATGACTGCATCTGTGCTCTAATACTCAAGTTGAGTAGTTGGGACAGAGACCATATGCCCTGCAAAGCCCAAACAAGTTACTATTTTCATTTTATAGGAAATGTTTGCTGACCCCTTCTGTAATCATTTAAGGTGTTATTTAAGGTGTTTTAAGCTAAGGGTAGGAAGTGGAGTAGGGTAGAGTGGTTGACTTGTTTAATCTTGAACTTTGAAGTCCCTCTGCCTAAACAAAGTTAAATTTAGGGTTGCCAGGATTGGTCTCAGGGACACTGCTTAGGCAAGACTTTTTATAGGTCTAGGTAAAAGACAGGCTTCCCTGGTGGCTCAGTGGTAAAGAGTCCACCTGCCAATGCAGGAGATGTCGATTCAGTCCCTGGGTCAGGAAGATCCGCTGGAGAAGAAAATGGCAACCCACTCCAGTATTCTTGCTTGAGACATCCTATGGACAGAAGGGCCTGGTAGGCTGTAGTCCGTGGGGTCATGAAAGAGTCGGACATGACTTAGCGACTAAACAACAACAGCAGGTAATATATAATGAGTATGGTGACAGTAAAGAGAAGGGACTGATGAACGATATTTAGGAGATAAAATTGGTTAGATTTTGATAGATAATGAGATATAAGTGAAGAAGAAATAGTGTAGGATGACTTCCAGATTTCTAGCTACTAGTAAATATTTTTTATCAGTATATAATTATGTCAATTTATTTAATAGATATTTACTGAATTCTCTCTCAAGTCACTGTTGTAGGTGCTGAGCATATAACAGTGGACGAAAGAAACTGTAATCCTTGCCCTTTAGAGAATTTACATTCTAGTTAGAGGAAACAAAAGTTTAGTAATAAACTGGCAAGGTATATATCAGGTGGTAAGTGCTATTAGAGAAAAATAAATGGGGAGGGTAATATTGCAGTTTCAAATAAGATAATCAGAGAAGGGCTCATTGAGAAAACGAATTTGAGTAAATTACCGGAGAAGAGAGGAAGAAGCTACCTGGTTATCTGGGGAAAGGGTATGTCTGGTATGTAGAAGGTCTGCCAGGCTAGACTAGAATGAGCAGAGGGGCAAGAGTAGAACCAAATCAGTGAGGAGAGAGAATGATGGCTTAGACCAGAGTGATAGTAGTAAAAGTGATGAAAAGTTAATGCTTGGAAGATTTACCAAAAGATTGGATGTAGAACATGAGAGAGAGAAATGCGTAACTTCAGTATTTTCTACCTGGGCGTTTTGAGTGAGAGGTAGAAAACTGAGAGAGCAGGTTTATGGGGAAGATCTGAACTCGGTTTGGACACTGTGTTTGAGATGACTGTTATTCATCCAAATAGTGATATTGAATAGATAGATGGATATGAATCTGGAATTTAATGTAGGAGATCCAGGCTGGCGATAATAAACTGGGGAATCATCAGAATATAAATATTTTGCAGCCCTAAAACTGGATGCTGGGAGCGATTGGGGACAGGAGGAAAAGGGGACGACAGAGGATAAGATGGCTGGATGGTATCACCGACTTGATGGACGTGAGTTTAAGTGAACTCCGGGAGATGATGATGGACAGGGAGGCCTGGCGTGCTGTGATTCATGGGATCACAAAGAGCTGGACATGACTGAGCGACTGAACTGAACTGAAAACTGGATAAGATCACCAAGAAAACCATTGCAGGCAGAGCAAAAGAAGTTTAAGGACAGAGCCATGGGTGTATCTTCCATCTTAGAAGAAAACAAGAAGTCCACATTCCTCTGTAGCAGTCACCCAGCTTAGCAAACCTCTTGAAAGTTAATCTGTTTTTTCTCCTTACACTTCCTCTCTTCTCATTTTCTTGTGTACCCACTCCAATCAAGCTTTCATTCTCAACAGTTCTCTGAAACTGCACTTAAGATCATCAAGGGCTTCAAGGGTCACAGTTCCAGTAATGAGTTCCTAGTCTGTCTTTTTCTCTACTGTTCTATAGTATAGAATTGATTGTTTCTTCCTTCTTGAAATACTCGTATGGCTTCTGGGATATCACATTCTTGGTTCTCCTACTTCCAGTGTCTGCTCTGTTTTCACTCATACTTGTGGCTTTGTGATCTCCTTATCTTCCTGACCTCTAAACATTAGAATGCCTGGGGCTCTCAGTTCTAGGACCTCTTTTTTTCTCTGTATTCCCACTGTAGGTGATCTTTTTTAATCTGTAGGTGATCTTTTTAGGCTTCCCTAGTGGCTCAGACGGAAAGAATCCACCTCCGTTCTGTCAGTTCAGTCGCTCAGTTGTGTCTGACTCTTTGCCACCCCATGAATCGCTGCATGCCAGGCCTCCCTGTCCATAACGAACTCCCGGAGTTTACCCAAACTCATGTCCATCGAGTTGGTGATGCCATCCATCCATCTCATCCTCTGTCGTCCCTTCTCCTCCTGCCCCCAATCCCTCCCAGCATCAGAGTCTTTTCCAATGAGTCAACTCTTTGCATGAGGTAGCCAAAGTATTGGAGTTTCAGCTTTAGCATCAGTCCTTCCAATGAACACCCAGAACTGATCTCCTTTAGGATGGACTGGTTGGACCTCTTTGCAGTCCAAGGGGCTCTCAAGAGTCTTCTCCAACACCGCAGTTCAAAAGCATCAATTCTTCAGCACTTAGCTTTCTTCACAGTCCAACTCTCACATCCATACATGACTACTGGAAAAACCATAGTCTTGATGGACCTTTGTTGGCAAAGTAATGTCTCTGCTTTTGAATATGCTATCTAGGTTGGTCATAACTTTGCTTCCAAGGAGTAAGTGTCCTTTCATTTCGTCACTGCAATCATCATCTGCAGTGATTTTCGGAGCCCCAAAAAATAAAGTCTGACACTATTTCCACTGTTTCCCAGGAAGTGATGGGACTAGATGCCATGATCTTCGTTTTCTGAATGTTGAGCTTTAAGCCAACTTTTTCACTCTCCACTTTGACTTTCATCAAGAGGCTTTTGAGTTCCTCTTCGCTTTCTGCCATAAGGGTGGTGTCATCTGCATCTCTGAGGTTATTGATACTTCTCCCGGCAATCTTGATTCCAGCTTGTGCTTCTTCCACCCCAGTGTTTCTCATGATGTAGTCTGTATACAAGTTAAATAAGCAGGGTGACAATATATAGCCTTGACATACTCCTTTTTCTATTTGGAACCAGTCTGTTGTTCCGTGTCCAATTCTAACTGTTGCTTCCTGACCTGCATACAGGTTTCTCAGGAGGCAGGTCAGGTGGTCTGGTATTCCCATCTCTTTTAGAATTTTCCCCAGTTTATTGTGATCCACACAGTCGAAGACTTTGGCATAGTCAATAAAGCAGAAATAGATGTTTTTCTGAAACTCTCTTGCTTTTTCAGTGATCCAGCGGATGTTGGCAATTTGATCTCTAGTTCCTCTGCCTTTTCTAAAACCAGCTTAAATATCTGGAAGTTCATGGTTCACGTATTACGGATGCCTGGCTTGGAGAATTTTGAGCATTACTTCACTAGCGTGTGAGATGAGTGCAGTTGTGCAGTAGTTTGAGCATTCTTTGGTATTGCCTTTCTTTGGGATTGGAATGGAAACTGACCTTTTCCAGTCCTGTGGCCACTGCTGTGTTTTCCAGATTTGCTGGCATATTGAGTGCAGCACTTTCATAGCATCATCTTTCAGGATTACCCTAGGGGCTTCCCTAGTGGCTCAGTTGTAAAGAATCCACCTAGAATGCAGGAGACCTGGGCTTGATCCCTGGGTTGGGAAGATCCCCTGGAGGAAGGACCGTCTACCCTCTCCAGTACTCTTGGCTGGAGAATCCCATGGACAGAGGGGCCTGGTGGGCTACAGTCCACGGGGTCGCAAAGAGTTGGACACGACTGAGCAACTAACACTTAAATACCCTACCTAGGTTGATCATCACTTCAGATTCAGATGTCTGATACTTAACTTTTTATATAAATGTCTAACATCTCAAGTTTAACATGTATAAAACCATGTTTTTATGCTACCCTTTATATCTATTCATCAGTCTTCCCCTTCTTAATAAAATGGCCACTCTGTCCTTCCATTTGCTCAGGCCAAAACTTTGGAGTCATTTTTGATTTCCCAAGAAAAAGATATTTCACATCTTACATTTCTCTCAACTTTACCTCAGAAATACATTTAGAATGTGACAGTTCTCCACTACCAGACCTATATTCCTTGTTAACCACAAGAGTTAACAGCAATTGCCTGCTGGTCTTCCAACTTCTGCCTGTTCTTCTGTAGCCTGTCTTCAATAGGCAATCAAAATTATATTTTAAAAACAAATCACTAAATGCAGTGTGGTATCCTGGATTGTATCATGGAAGAGGAGAAATACATTTGGAAACATTGGTAAAATCTGAATAAAGTCTGTTGTTTAGGTAATAATAATGTAGTGAGTGTTAATGTCTTTGTTTTGACAAATTTAACATGGTTATATAAGAAGTTACTTAACCAGTTTCCTTTAATGTTGAATGAGAACTTTCTCGACTATTCTTGTAAATCTAAAATTGTTCCAAAATAAAAAAATTATTTTTAAAAATGAATACAAGCACAGAAAGCAAATGTAAAATGAGAGAAAATCAAAACCAAAAAATGGTTGTTTGAAAAGATTAATCAAATTTATAAACCCTTAAGAATATTAAATCATGCCACTATTTTGTTTAATATGCTGTTTACCATCTCAGTGAAATTTAAATCTTAATTATGGTTTCAAGGTGGCTCAGATGGTAAAGACCCAGGTTCGATCCCTGGGTTGGGAAGATCTTCTGGAGAAGGAAATGGCAACCCACTCCAGAATTCCTGCCTGGAGAATCCCAGGGACAGAGGAGCCTGGTAGGCTACAGTCCGTGGGGTCGCAAAGAGTTGGACGACTGAGTCACTTCACTTCACTTCACTTCACACATTCTGAGCTCTCTGATGGCTTCCTACCCCTTTCTTTAAATGTGTGTGTGTGTGTGTGTTTTCTTTTCCTTTTTCCTTTTTAGACTGGAGTGGGGTTGCCATTTCCTCCTCCAGGGGATCTTCCCAACCCAGGGATCAAACCTGCATCACCTGGAATACCCTAAAAAGTGTTTTTTAAAAAATATATTTTATTTATTTGGCAGCACCAGATCTTAGTTGCAGCATATTACATGTTTTTTAGCTGAGGCAGGCAGGATCTAGTTCCCTAGCAGGAAATGAACCTACACCCCATGCATCCCTGCTTTGGAGCCTGATGTCTTAGCTGCTGGACCACCGGGAAAGTCCCTTCTACCCCTTTTCTTCCTTTGTTCTAGTTGACCTGCAGGTATGCTTCCCAGCTGGGACCTTTGTACTTGTTCCTTCTTCTTTTAATGCTTCTTTAATGCTTAACTTATTCTTTCAGTTCCTTAGGATCTGTGCTCTGATGTCTAATCAGAAAGCTCTTCACTCACCATCTAATTGGAAATAGCAACTCTCTATCATATCTATTCCCCATATTTTATATTGCTTTATTGAGATACAATTTATGGATCATAATATTTATCCATTTAATGTGTACAATTCAGTGATTATTTTAGCAGATGAATCAGTTCAGTTCCGTTCAGATGCTCAGTTGTGTCTGACTCTTTGCGACCCCACAGATTGCAGCACGCCAGGCCTCCCTGCATCACCAACTGCCAGAGTTCACTCAAACTCACGTCCATCAAGTCGGTGATGCCATTCAGCCATCTCATCCTCTGTCGTCCCCTTCTCCTCCTGCCCTCAATCCCTCCAAGCATCAGGGTCTTTTCCAATGAGTTAACTCTTCACATGAGGTGGCCAAATATTGGAGTTTCAGCTTTAGCATCAGTCCTTCCAATGAACACCCAGGACTGATCTCCTTTAGGATGGACTGGTTGGACTTCCTTGCAGTCCAAGGGACTCTTAAGATAGAGTTGTATAATTGTCATTACAGTGGAGTTTTAGAACATAAGTTTTCATGTGCTTCTTTCCACTCATTCCCCCATTCCCATCCTCAGCCCGAGACAACTGCTAATCTGGTTCCTATCTCAATAGATTTGCCTTTAATGGAGATTTCCTGTAAATGGAATCATACCCTGTGTAATCCTTTATATCTGATTTCTTTTATATATCATAGTGGTTTTTTTTAAATTGAAGGATAATTGCTTTATAATATTGTGTTAGTTTCTGCTGTACAACAGTGTGAATCAGCTGAAAGTATACATATCCTCTTCCTCATGAGCCTCCTTCCCCTTTCCATCCTACCCATCTAGGTCATCATGGAGCACTGAGCCAAACTCCCTGTGTTAGACAGCAGCTTCCCACTAGCTAACTGTTTTATACCTACCATACTGTCTTAAGCTTTGTTTGTGTAATGTGTATCCATTGTTTTGTTTTGTTTTATTGCTGAATCCTTCTGTTGTTTGGCTATACCATGTTTTATTTATCTAGTCACCCAGTAACTGACATCTTTAACTGTACTTTTTGCTTTTATTTTTTAAAACTGTTTATTTAATTTTTGGTTGCTTTGCTTGGGCTTTCTCTAGTTTTGGTGAGTGGGGGCTACTCTCTAGTTCTGGTGCTTGGGCTTCTGATTGCAGTGGCCTCTCTTGTTTTGGGGTACAGGATCTAAGCACATGGGCTTCAGTAGCTGTGGCACGCTCGCTGGCTTAGTTGCTCTGCAGCATATGGAGTCTTCCTGGACCAGGCAGATGAACTCGTGTACCCTGCATTGGGAGGCAGATTCTTATCCACTGTACTACCAGGGAAGCCCCTATTTGCAGTTTTTGATTATTATGAATAATGCTGCTATAAACATTCATGTGTAAGTCTGTGTAGATGTATGTTTTAATTTCTCTTTAGGCAGGTTTATGGAAGGGATCAGGGAATTGCAAAAGTTTTGATTCCTCCTGGTCTTAGTTTTCTAGGGATAAGATGTTAATTTATTTCACTAAAATGAAGCTAAATATTTTGGGGTAAGGAATAATGGTTTAGCTTCATACTCTAAGGGAAATAGGAAATAAAGCTGACCAAGCGCTTGTAAAAGGAATGTTAAGTGGCATGCAGATGCCTGCTGAAATCTGAGATGATTTGATCTTTAGGATTGTGAGCTATTCTGTAGATATAGATGCTGCCTGGTAGAAAAAGTAGAGAGGTCTCTGAGCTCAGAGAGTAGATTTGGTCAGAATGAGAGTGTGTGGGCTGGAAGCAAAGGAGACTGTGATCAGAATATGATACTGTTGTTAAGATTCTGATAGGGCACACAGTTTGGGGGTTGAAAATGTTGTGAATTTGCCACATGGACAGTTAACTGAGGCGTCTTTTAGGGTATAGGATAGAAAGTCAGATAAATGTCCAGAGCAAAAATAAGGCAAATAGTAGAGGAAATAATCACATGCCAGTAGCAAGGCAGATCAGTCAGTCACGGGCTAAGTCATGCAACAGAAACTATAGTAGATTTTTGAACAGGGAAACTTAAAGAATTGTTAATTAATAAAAGGTAGTTAATTACTATAAGGAATAAAAGAGGGCTAAAGCAGGAGTTGCATATTAATGCCAAATCTGGCCATTAACCCAGTTTCGTAAATAAAGTTTTATTGGAACACAGCCATGCTCATTAATTTATATATTAGAAAGTGAAAGTGAAGTCGCTCAGTTGTGTCTGACTCTTTGCAACCCCATGGACTGTAGCCGACCAGGCTCCTCAGTCCATGGGATTTTCCAGGCAAGAATACTGGAGTGAGTTGCCATTTCCTTCTGCAGGAGATCTTCCCGACCCAGGGATTGAACCCAGGTCTCCCATATTGTAGGCAGATGTTTTACAGTCTGGGCCACCAGGGCCTCAATTTATATATTACCTATGTCTGTTTTCATGCAGAGTTGAATTGTGACAGACTGTTTGGCCTACAAAACCTAAAACATTTGCTCTCAGGTCTTAAAATAGTGCCATCCTTGCTCTAAGAGGTCCAGAAGTAACAGGTGCCAGGTGCAAAGAAGCAGTCATCAAGTACAGGTTGAGGAACAGTGGATAGTGAAGGAACTTTGAGGATTTATGATAGAGCCTCTTCCCCAACCCCAGGCTGAAATTCAGCCTCTTTGCAGTGGGTATGGCTGTGTTGCCTATGGCAAAGAAACTTGTTAGTGCCTCACATGGGAAGAGCGTGGCCTGAGGGTGCAGCTGGAGCTGATCTTTGAGGACCACTGGGCTTCCATACTGAATTTTAAAACGGAGGACTGGAACCCTGATGAAAATATCTTCCTGCTGCTCTTGCCTTTGAGTGTCCTTTCACTGCTCTCTAGTCACAACACCTAACATTGTGCTGGCTGGCAAGGAGAATTGTTTATAAGGTCTAGTTCTAGAATTACAAAGTAGAGCAAAGGGTAGATTTGGAATTGGTGCACAATAAATTGATAACTGCCACATAAAAATGATGGAGAATAGTATAGGAGAATGACATGAGCCTCAGAGGTTTTTGCATGAAAGTGGAAGAATAAAAGAAAGTAGAAACACACGGAAGCCTTCTGGATCTGAGGACTGCAAGGTAATTAGGTATTTGAGAAAATGAGGCAGTTTCATTTAAGCATGCACACAAAGAGAACATTTAGTGTAGCCAAACCCCAAAGCTGGAAAATTTTAAATTTTTAAGGGATTGTACAGTACTGAGTTTCAGTCCTTTCTAGCAGTACTTGGCATTTAAGTTTGGCATAAATATTTTATGAATTAATTCATTATATAAAAATGTTTCTTAATGAGATGTACTCTAAAACGATGGGGTAGTGGAGAGGATTTTTAAATCATCCTCATCATGTAAATTATTTTATAATGTATTTGTACATGTATAATAGTACTTTTGATTCACGGTAAAATGGACTGTGGTTGAATAGTAAGGAAGGATTTTGCTTACAAGTGTTTTCATCAGATAAAACTTAGAAAGTGAATGTTGTATAGATTTAAATGTTGCTGAAAGTTGACTCACTTTTAGTAACTGTGATCTTTTAGTAACTTTTAGTAACTCTAATCTCATTAGAGATTGGGCACAAATTAATTGGTCTCTGTGTGGGTTTTGTTTTTGTTTTTGTTTTTTTTTTTTCTGGTCTCTGGTTTTTGATACCAAAATTTTGCAGGAGAGTGAGAACTGTTTTTAGTGTGGAAATTATTCCCAAATGAAAATTTAAAAGATGACTCAAGGTTTTTAATTATTTCAGTATTTGTTAGTAATTTATTGCTTTTGCTTCTGATTCTAATGAGAAATTAAAAGGGAATTGCATGTGAACAATTGTATCAGGCAAAGTGAAAATTAACCAGGCCTGCTTTTTCCTACTTCAAAGTAAAATATGTAATTGGCACTTCCCTGACAGTTCAGTGGTTAAGACTCAGTGCTTCCACTGCAGGGGTGTGGGATCCCTGGAGGGGGGAGGGGGTGAAAACAAAGTTAATTATGTAATTGAAAAGCTATCTTGTTTCTTTTCTTTTTCATTGTAAAAACGTAAAGGATACCTGTTCTTAGGCACATCTAAAATGTTTGCTTTTTCCCTCATCCCTAAAATTGATCCTCAAAATTCCACATACTTATGTTTATTTTACTTTTTATTTTTAAAGAATCAGCACAGAGCAGTAGATCAAGTAATTAAAGCTGTAAGAAAAATTTGTGGTGCTTTAGATGGTGTGGAGACTCTTGCCATTACAGAATCGGTAAAGAAGCTAAAGAGAGCAGTAAATCTTCCAAGGAGTAGAAGTGCTGAAGTGAGTATTTTTTAGTAGTTAGCATTTTATCACATGCAAATGTGTACATAAGTGAGCATCTGTCATTTAAACTGGAAAATTTTTGCTTCTGCTAGACAAAATGTTACCATTTTAACTCTAGCTTTTACTTTTGAGCTGATTTGGTCACTTATTTGGTAAGGTGAGGGAATCTCCAAGAGGAGATGGACAGCCTTGAAGAACTTTGTGAGAGTTGACATTGAATAAATGGATATCCAGCTGAACTTTTTGTGTGTAGAGGAGAAACTCTTGCAAAAATGAGTTGGTCGAAGATTTTAAGATAATACTGCCCTTGAAGGAGCTGAATATTAATAGCTAACATTTCTCCCTCTGGATGAAAATGTCCATGGTTGTCAATGGGGAAGTTCTGCTTTGGAGTAAACCTCCTTCCTATTGGAAAGACCCAGAAGTCTCAGTAATAGTGACTTAGATTGCCTCAGAAGCAACCAGATTAGGAGCCCTCACTTGATATCACACTGTTGCATTTAGTAAAAGTCCTCCGTGTGGTATTTTCCACGGGGATTTAATTAACTGTTCAGAGGGATGTTCATAGCTCTGATTGGAAGGATGAAAGAAGGATCACAAGACATGATAAATTTCAAGAAAGGAAAAGTTATGTTGATGGTATGTTCTTCAACAAATGTCTGGGAAATAGCTCAATCCATTTATTGTCTCAAAGACCCTATCCATATGGTATACAGAAATATGAGTCTCTCGTGTTTTGTTAGTTTGTTCTTATTATATGCTTGTCTTTTAGAAATTAAAAAAACACCTGGAATCATTTGGAGGCGATAAAATGCCATGGTCCTAATGCTGTCTGAGGCTTCTATTCATTATATTCATTTGCTGGGTAAATGAGCAGAGAATAGGAGACTAACTCAGTTCAAATAATTATAAGAGCTGTTTTTGAGACACTAAATGGTAATAAGTAGATTTCCAGTTTCTTTAAGGATATGCTTATGCTAATCGTAGAGCAAGTAATGAAAATGAAATACTGTATTAATATATTTACCACATTTGAGTTTCAAATATTAATTACCAAAAAATGGTTTGATGAGACAGATTTTGCTGAGTTTATTTTGCAGTACTTTTCATTTATTGCAAGATTTTCTTGATATTGAAAGTATCTTTTTATTTGGTTTGGGGCATTCACTTTCTTTTTGCATTCTTTTTTATTGTTTTATTAATTCTTCAGACACTTGGGAAGTTTCTCCAGTGAAGGATTTCTTTGGTATAGAGTTTAATAAGTATTAAAATTAAAAGTAAACATTTTATATTCCATCATGAGTGATTTTCTGACTAATTTGTATGTGTGTAAGCAGGTGACTTCACTGTCTGGAGTAGGAGACATTAACAGGAGTTCAAGTAGGGGTATGTATTTAAGTTCCTTAAATTTTAGGAGTAATTGTTGCTTTTGCAGATAATTATATTAACAATTTCTTTAAATCTAGGCTCACTGAATCCTGAAAATCCTTTTCAAGTAAGCATGGACCAGTTAACTGCAGCAGTTTATGATCTTCTCAGACTCCATGCAAATTCTGGTAGAGGTTCTGTAGATTGTGCCCAAAGTAACAGGAGCATTAAGGAAGCATGGACTACAACAGAACAGCTCCAGTTTACAATTTTTGCTGCACATGGTATTTCAAGTAACTGGGTATCAAAGTAAGTAGCCATTTAGAAGAAGATATGTACCACTTTACCTGGAGGCTAATAAAACCTTGTAAAACATCAGCATCCACTGTTACCTTGGTCTTTAAATGGATACTCGATCCATCAAATACCTTCGTGTTTTTTCTAAGAATTACAGAGATGTTTGATGCTGTTAGTAAATATTACTATCACTCCCACTACATGCAGAAAAAGCAGGAAAATATGTTTAAACTAACAAGGGCAAATGTTAATAAATTAGTTAATTTATGACTGATGTTTCTGGCTTGCCTTTAGAACCAGGGTGGTGGGACTAGACGTTTTTAGCACATTTATTTTTTCTCTTTAGTAGTTTTTACAGTTTACTCTTGTTAGACTTTGAAGTCTACAAGGGCATATTTCTTTTGTTGAATTTTTAATATGCGTTTTTCTTTTGATTTTTTTTTTTTTTTTTTTTTTTGGTCAATAACAAAAAGTTTGCCACCTCCAGCTTATCTGGAAATGACCAGTATAAACTGAAAAGTCCAAATTGAATATATTTAATGAAATAATTTTTATAATAGTTTAATGCTATAAAATAAAGCCAAGTTGTTGCTGTTGTTCAGTTGCTAAGTCATCTCTGACTCTTTTCGACCGCATAGACTGCAGCATGTTAGGCTTCCTATCCTTCAGTATCTCCTGGAGTTTTCTCAGATTCGTGTCCATTGAGTCAATGACACTATCTAACCATCTCATCCTCTGCCGCTCTCTTCTCCTTTTGCCTTCAATCTTTGCCAGCATCAGGGTTTTTTCCAGTGAGTCAGTTCTATGCACCCGGTAGCCAAAATATTGGAGCTTCAGCTTCAACATCAGTCCTTCCAATGAATATTCAGGGTTAATTTCCTTTAGGATTGACTGGTTTGATCTCCTTGCTGTCCAAGAGACCCTCAAGAATCTTCTCCAGCACCACAATTCAAAGGCATCAATTCTTCAGCACTCAGCCTTTATGGTCCAATTCTCACATCCATACATGACTACTACTGCTACTACTACCAGCCTAGTTATGAGATACCAAATGTAAATGCTGCTTTAGAACATAAACTGAACATTAGATACTATATAATATAATGACTTGAAAGTGGTATATTAATTCATTCAATAAATATTTACTGAACACCATCTGTGGGCAGTGTTCTTAGTACTAGGGACTCGGCAGTTAAAAAGGCAGCAGAAAATCTTTGCCCTCTTGGAACTTGCATTTTGATGGGTACTATTGCTGTCTTAAGGTATTTCATTCTTTTAAATAGTTACAAGGATAATATTATCCATATTCTTCATACAAAAAAATGTATATACACAAATTTAGGGACACTAATGAGAACAAATACTCAGCAGAAGACAATGCAGTGATAATTAAAATGAATGTTTTTTTCCCCCTGTGCTGTACAGCTTTTGGGATCTCAGTTCCCAGACCAGGGATTGAACCCAGGCAGTGGTAATGAAAGCCCGTATTTGAAACTACTAGGCCACCAGGGAACTCCCAATACAATGCTGATTTTAAAAGAGGTTGAAAAAAGCAATCAAATAGCTACGTGAACTAGTGAGATTAGATTTGAAATATATTTTGAATGATAAACAGATTGTATGAACAAAATGGATGAACAAAATGTTTAAGTAAGTTAGAATACTAGCAGTAAATTAGAATACTAGTAGAATACAGTTTTATTGAACCTGAAACTCCCTACAAGATTGCCTGACTGTATATTACCCAGCTCAGTAATTGTGGCAGTTAGGGACTAAATCATTGCTTTCCATGAAAGATTACAGTAGCATCTGTCCCCATGGATGGTGCTGCTGCAGCTAAGTCGCATCAGTTGTGTCCGACTCTGTGTGACCCCACAGATGGCAGCCCACCAGGCTCCTCTGTCCCTGGGATTCTCCAGGCAAGAATACTGGAGTGGGTTGCCATTTCCTTCTCATGGATGGAACCCTCCTAATCAGGAAGATCAGCTCAGTGCAGCTCAGGCCCATGCACCATTAATATGGTAAACTGACTCTACTTCAGTGGCTCACCAAAGGAAAATGGCACCTAGGGAACATAAATGCTTATATTGTTACCTCCTAGAATGAATATACCTAGAATATACCTAATGAGGAATTATTCAGTGTCATTTAACTAAAATTTAATGCTGGTAACTAACTGTTACCAAATGAAGATAAATTCTCCAGTTGGTATCAGTATAGCTCCTTTAGACTGACACCTGGGAATACATGTTCCCTTTGTATTCCCTCTGCTCTGCCTCTGTTTTTGTAGGATTTGCAATAGTTAAATTTTAGATGTTTTTCCAAAAATTCACTGATATAGTAACCAAATTATTTTAGATAATAGTCACTTAGGGAAGAATGGCTAATGATATATATATATATATATATTTGGTTAGTTAACTCATTTGTGTTGTCAAATAAAAATTAAATTAAACCCTTTTATTTTCTCAGTTATGAAAAATACTACTTGGTATGTTCCCTGACTTACAATGGAAAGGATCTTTTTAAACCTATTCAATCAAAGAAGGTTGGCACTTATAAGAACTTCTTCTATCTTATTAAATGGGATGAACTGTAAGTGAGATTTTGGCTTTTTATTCTTTCAGTATGTCCTGTTCTTTACCTTTTTCCATGTATGCTTCCAGCTTTCATTTTTAATTACAATTTCCATTAAGATTAATTAAATTCTTACTGATACCTTAAAGATTCTTCTAGATACAAATTTATAGAATGGACTGAAGGTCTCATTTAAAATCTGAAATACTCTTGAATATTCATATTGTTAAATTACAGAACCATGCCATCAATTCTTCCTAGCCTTTGTTGAGTTAAAGTCATGTGTAATTCTGGTGTTTTATAATATTGCTTTAGTTTAGTATTTATTCTGTAACAATGTATTTAGGAAGCCTAGTTCTTGGTTAACAGATTTTAAAAATTATCTTCAATCCATGTACAAGATGATATTTTGAACTTATTATTTTTAAAATATTATCTGTAAACTAAGGGAATGCTTTCATTATTTAGACAAATAGGCAATTGCAAAACTTTATTCTGCATTTATTAAATAGTTTCCTATTTTTCTTTTTTTAATTACAAAAGTAGCACATGTTTGTGAAAATAGTCAAATAATAATAAAAATGCATATAGGGTGAAAAATGTCATTTTACTTCCAGCAGTTAACCATCTCATGACTCCTCGGAGTGACCACTCTTGACCTCATGTGTCCTTTCAGATCTTATTTAAAAAAGAAGCACCAGTAAACGTATATGTCTGTCTGTGCATGTATGTGCACACAGACATCTAGAGCCAGAAACACTTATGAACATTCATCTAGCTTTTCCTAAAAGAAATAAAGATGATGGTTATCTTGCCTAAAAATTGACATTGCAAGTCTTAAATAAAAGGATTAACAAATTTTTGAAGAGGGAAATGTTATATGTTTGAAATTTTAATGAAATTTAGTTAAGATTTTTTAGTATTTGTTAGCCAAGCTTGCTACTTACTTACATAAAGTTTACTCAGAATTAAAGATTATTTGAAGAATCAAATAAAATGCCTAAAATTGTCAGTTTCATTAAAGGGTTAAACTTCATATTCAATCTAATTTGTTTTTTCTATTAATACATTTCCCCCCCATAGAATCATTTTTCCCATCCAGATATCACAATTGCCGTTAGAATCACTTCTTCACCTTACTCTTTTTGGAATTTTAAATCAGAGCAGTGGAAGTTCTCCTGATTCTAATAAGCAGAGAAAAGGGCCAGAAGCTTTGGGCAAAGTTTCTTTACCTCTTTTTGACTTTAAACGGTAAGTGTTACTGAGTTGTAATGGTGAGTTACTGTGAACACCCCTGCAGTATCAGTATTGGCTAGAGAATGGAATGGGGAAAACTGACATTCATGATGAGATAATGAGTTGTCACCATTTCCCAGTGTGATTAAAAGAGGTCATTTCAAAGATACAGAGAAAACCAAAATTGTTCTGCTGTCATTTGAACATATCTATATGGGTTTTCAAAGGATTGTTTGCTGCTCACTGTTCCAGAAGAAAAGCAGCAGCCAATTCATTCTTTTTTTTTTTTTCCAATTCATTCTGTAATTGTCATTTATGAAAAGCATTATATTATTGACATAATATTCATGGTCTTAGACATTCTTTGATTAAAACAACAAAACTCATTTTCCATCTTCTCATCCTTTCCCCATCCTCCTCCTTTTTGAGTGTACAGCTGCATATTATTCCCTTCTCTTTACCTGACTGATCTCCCCTTACTGTTATGGGCCCCTGGCCTTTAATCTTCAGAAGTCCCGCATGTATGCAAAACTTACTGATCCTTAGGGTAAAAGAAATTCCTTTTGAGCTTTGTGTCTACTAATAGCCTTTGGGATAGTATAATCTACCTGGCTTTTCAGCTGACTGTTTTGATTATGTTTTAAGTAATAATATGTTCCTTGAGACCATG
This sequence comes from Ovis aries, assembly GCF_016772045.2. Classification (NCBI taxonomy): domain Eukaryota; kingdom Metazoa; phylum Chordata; class Mammalia; order Artiodactyla; family Bovidae; genus Ovis; species Ovis aries. The sequence continues at coordinate 35,123,411 of NC_056068.1, forward strand.
AAGTGTCTTCTAAAATGAAAAGAATGAAAAGAATGAAAATGAAAAGAAAAGAAAAATCATTGACTAAGTTTGGGATGCTTGATATAGAACATGGTAACATTTTGGAGAGTGATAATGGACATTATCATATTAGAGTATCTAAGTTCTGTAATCAAGCTACTGTGTTTAATAATAATATTACTGTAATAACAAACACATAGCATGCACTCTGTGCAAGCTATTAGTCTGAATGCTGTATACATAGCCTTATATACCTCAGAACAACCCTATGAAGGTAGGTATTATTATCCCTTTTTACAGGGGGGAAATCAAAGTGGTTTGCCCTTGGGCACTTAGTTAATAAATGGTAGAACCGAGTTTGAATCTAGGGAATCTGGCCTCAGGATCTGCATTCTCAACATTAACCTATATTGCTATTCTCAGATTTATTTGATACCATGATACTTGTTTTGATTTTAAGTCCATCTTTGAAACCATTTTGGGAAATGATTTAATAATTGATCTATTTAACTTATAAGAGCTGCTGGAAGATCCACTGGAGAAGGGATAGGCTATCCACTCCAGTTTTCTTGGGCTTCCCTGTGGCTCAGTTGGTAAAGAATCCGCCTGTAGTGCAGGAGGGAGACCTGGGTTTGATCCCAGGGTTGGGAAGATCCTCTGGAAAAAGGAAAGGCTACCCACTCCAGTATTCTGCCTGGAGAGTTCCATGGACTCTATACTCCGTGGGGTCACAAAGAGTCGGACACAACTGAGTGACTTTCACTTTAACCTACAATAAAATGATTAAAAAATATTCTTTCCCCATGTACTTAAATATAGCATTTTTTCATATATATGTTTTTCTTTTGTCTCTCCCCCTATATTTGAGAAGGCCATATATGATTTTTTAATTATATACCTTTCATTGGGCTCCAGTTTTATTTGACACCTGGCATAATTCTGAACTGACTAACTCTAGAGAAGAGCAGTTAAATAGATTGCTATTAATGATAAATATTTAGAACTCCTTGCTAAATACAGTCCATAACTACTCTAAAACAGAATATTGGCCACATAAAGGAGGGGGATTGTGTTCTCAATTGTCTTTAATAAATAATTGTCAGGTAATAGTTTTTTTTTTTTTTTTTTTTTTTTGGTGAAAGAACGCAGGCTTTAACACGTCATTTTATAATTTTTATGAGCTACGAGAGTGGGGGCAAATGGAATTCTTAGAACATTACTTAAAAATAGATTTTCAAAGACAAAGGTCCCATCTCATTCTTATATACACACACAAAGTTCATCTGTCACAGACAGCAAAAGTTCCATTTACACACTGACGTTTCCAGCAGCATCCTGCCCGCTGAGAATAGTTACATTTAACAAGGGCGTCAGATCTATGGAAGGTGGACCGCTCAAATCCGTTTAAGACAGAACACAGTTGCTCTGGTGCCACTGCACGTATGACGTGCTCACTGCTGCTTCTCAAATGCAAAAACCAAGTAAATACTTGTAGCTTCCCATTCTGATTTACTTAAGGTCCCCAAAGGTAGCTTCACTTGACCGTTCTTCATGTACTTTGCTGCATGTTCATAGTCACCCACCTTCTCAGAGGCAAGTCTGGAATTCTCGTTTGCAGGATATGGCTCCAGAGCCTGCATTCGTTTTAACAGCATTTTATTTTCATTGTTCTTAATCTTTTCCTCATAGAATTCCAGAAATGTTTTTTTGTAGACTAATTTCATATTGTACTTCTTCGCCATTTCATTTAATAATGGAAAGTAGACCAAGAATTCAGGGACATCCACAACACCTTCCAAGTTGAAGTCATATTTGCAGCCAAATAAAGGATAATCTCCTTTCTTCTGAAATTTCACAGTATAGATTTCATTTCCAAATGATTCTGTTTCTGAAGCTTCAAGGCGTCTTATCAATTCAAAGCTATTGGGAGTGGTACCAATAAAATAGCCTCCAGGGCTCAGTCTCTCACATGCATTTCTGAGCATGACGTCAGCTTGCTCATAGGACTCGAATGAGTAATGGCAGACAAACTGACAACTGCAGATGTCAAAGCACATTTCTTGGTCACGAAACTTATCAATTAGGAGTTCCTTTGAACAATCAGCAGTTATAAATTCTGCACTGAAAATATACTCATTATCACGACAACGGTTTTTCATGTCCTCATACCGCTGCTGACACTGTCTGACAGAAACATCAGCGATATCAGTACAAACTAGCTTGTCAATTCTTCCTTTTTTCCACTTGAGCAAATCTCCACCTTTACCACATCCTAGGTCCAAAACAGTGATATTACGTTTCTTTCTCTGTCTCACTTTTTCTAAAAATTCCCCAATGAGGACACTTTTCATCCAATTGTTAAAATTTCTTAGGTAAAAAATTCTACTTTGGCTACGCTTCTCCAAACCAACTTCCTGGAGTTCATTGTAGTGAGCAGCCACTGCTGAGCTGTGTCCTTCTTCCAAGTTCTTTTGCTTTTCAGGAACATCTTCAAGTTCTATTTTTCTCCTTTTCTGAGTGCCATCTCCAGTAGGTTCATCTTTTGGAAAACTATCAGTTTCTATTCTTCTTCTCCTTGAAATGCCTTCATCATCACCAGAACCTTTTTCCTCTGGGGCAATTTCAGCATCAAGTTTTCTTTTCTTGGATGGAGTGTCTTCCCCACAACTAGAACTTTCCTTTACAAGATCATCCTCAAACTCCATTTTTCTCTTTTTTGGTGTGTTTACTTGCCCACAAGTAGGAGCCTCTGCAGAAAGACCAGTCTCAGGAGAGGCTGTATTTTCATTAATAATGAATGATGACTCTGCTTCTGAATCTAATGATATTTTTGCTTCTTTATGAAAGATTTTTTCATGTTCTTCTGCTTTTGCAGAATTTTCCATTTTTGATTACTTAAATGATGGTCAAACTTCATGAACTGACACTTCCAGCCATCCGCGACTCTGTTTGCGGAAGCCTCAGGTAATAGTTAATGTGAGAAAATTAAATGTAATTGTGTCTATCAATTTTTATAAATGAGTCAGTTTTGAAAACCTTCATGCACTTGAAAGCAACAAGAGTCTGCTCCATTCAAGGAGTATTATCACTTTTTGCCATTTTATTTGCTTATTAATAAGTGTTTTTATTGAGTAAATGACCTTTCAAGATTCAAAAGAGTAAAGGGAAGGGCAGTTGACTTCAGTTAGACAATTAAATAGTTTGCATGTATCCAGTGCTCAGCGGTTTAAAAGAATGAACTGATGTCATTAAGCTTGAGAGTTTGCCAAGCTGTGTAGTCAATCTAGATAATGTTAGGATTTAACATTCAAAAAATGCTCAGAAATTAAGAAGGAAGATTACTTTATATATAAATACATAGAAACTGTGTTAATGATTTAGTTGTGCTCATGTGCTATAGTATAATGACCAGAAATCTTGGTCTTCAAATTCTTTTAAAATTAATTATGTTTAAGCTACAACCTGCATACAGCCTGATGAAGTTGTTACAAGAGTCAAATGATTTACAGGCATTTCAGTCAACCTCAGCAATAAATGAGTTCTTAACTCATTTTTAAATAAATGGAATTAAGCGTTTAACCTGTTGTTCCTTTATAGTTGAATCTCAGGATTACCAAATAATTGATGTGAGAAGGTTCTTTGTAGAAAAATTTCAGCTAATAGATGTAGAAAGAATGACAGAATATCAGAATTTTGCAATTTCTGTTGTTATTCAGTCGCTCAGTTGTGTTCGACTCTCTTCGACCCTATGGACTGTAGCATGCCAGGCTTCCCTGTCCTTCGCCATCTCCTGGAGCTTGTTCAGACTCATGTCCATTGAGTCAGTGATGCCATCTAACCATCTCATACTCTGTCATCTCCTTCTCCTCCTGCCTTCAATCTTTGCCAGCATCAGAGTCTTTTCTAATTGAATTGGCTCTTCGCATGAGGTGGTCCAGAAGTATTGGAGCTTCAGCTTCAGAATTGGTCCTTCCAGTGAATATTCAGGGTTGATTTCCTTGCTGTCCAAGGGACTTTCAAGAGTCTTCTCCAACACTACAGTTTGAAGGCATCAATTCTTTGGAGCTCAGCCTTTATGGTCCAACTCTCACATCCATACATGACTACTGGAAAAACCATAGCTTTGACTAGATGGACTTTTTGCCAGCAAAGTAATATCTCTGCTTTTTAGTACACTGTTTAGGTTTGTTATAGGTTTTCTTCCAAGGAGCAAGTGTCTTTTAAAAAATTTCATGGCTGCAGTAACCATCTGCAGTGATTCTGGAACCCAAGAAAATAAAGTCTGTCACTGTTTGCATTGTTTGCCCATCTTCTTGCCATAAAGTGAAGGGAGTGGATGCCATGATCTTAGTTTTTGAATGTTGAGTTTTAAGCCAGCTTTTTCACTCTCCTCTTTTGCCTTCATCAAGAGGCTGTTCAGTTCCTCTTCACTTTTTGCCATAAGGGTGGTGTCTGCATATCTGAGGTTGCAATTCCTACTGAAATAAAAGATTTAGGCCAGGAAATCTCAGTCTTGGCACTGTTGACATATTGAGCCAGATGATTCTTTGCTGTGGGAGAATGTCCTGTGCATTGTAGAATTTTTGGCAGCACCTTTGACTTCTGTCCACTAAATGCCAGTGGTACTCCCTAGTTGCCAACCAAAAAGTATCGAGACATTGCCAAATATCTAGTGGAGTCAAAAGCATTCTTGGTTGACACTGATTTAAGTCAGTTCAGTTCAGTCGCTCAGTCGTGTCCAACTCTCCACGACCCCATGAACCGCAGCACGCTAGGCCTCCCTGTCCATAACCAACTCCTGGAGTTCACCCAAACTCATGTCCATAGAGTCGGTGATACCATCCAGCCACCTCATCCTCTGTCGTCCCATTCTGCTTCTGCCCCCAATCGCTCCCAGCATCAGGGTCTTTTCCAATGAGTCAACTCTTTGCATGAAGTGGCCAAAGTATTGGAATTTCAGCTTCAGCATCAGTCCTTCCAAGGAACACCCAGGGCTGATTTCCTTCAGAATGGACTGGTTGGATCTCCTTGCAGTCCAAGGGACTCTCAAGAGTCTTCTCCAGCACCACAGTTCAAAAGCATCATTTCTTCAGCACTCAGCTTTCTTCACAGTCCAACTCTTGACATCCACACATGACCACTGGAAAAACCATAGCCTTGACTAGACGGATCTTTGTTGGCAAAGTAATGTCTCTGCTTTTGAATATGCTATCTAGGTTGGTCATAACTTTCCTTCCAAGGAGTAAGCATCTTTTAATTTCATGGCTGCAGTCACCATCTGCAGTGCTTTTGGAGCCCAAATAAATAAAGTCTGACACTGTTTCCACTGTTTCCCCATCTATTTCCCATGAAGTGTTGGGACCGGATGCCATGATCTTCGTTTTCTGAATGTTGAACTTTAAGCCAACTTCTTCACTCTTTCACTTTCATCAAGAGGCTTTTTAGTTCCTCTTCACTTTCTGCCATAAGGGTGGTGTCATCTGCATATCTGAGGTTATTGATATTTCTCCCAGCAATCTTGATTCCAGCTTGTGCTTCTTCCAGCCCAGCATTTCTCATGATGTACTCTGCATGTAAGTTAAATAAGCAGGGTGACAATATACAGCCTTGACGTACTCCCTTTCCTATTTGGAACCAGTCTGTTGTTCCATGTCCAGTTCTAACTGTTGCTTCCTGACCTGCGTACAGGTTTCTCATGAGGTAGATCCGGTGTTCTGGTATTCCCATCTCTTTCAGAATTTTCCACAGTTTATTGTGATCCACACAGTCAAAGGCTTTGGCATAATCAAGAAAGCAGAAATAGATGTTTTTCTGAAACTCTCTTGCTTTTTTGATGATCCAGTGGATGTTGGCAATTTGATCTCTGGTTCTTCTGCCTTTTCTAAAGGCATCTTGAACATCTGGAAGTTCATGGTTCACTAAACCATGGCTTGCTGAAGCCTGGCTTGGAGAACTTTGAGCATTACTTCACTAGAGTGTAGGATGAGTGCAGTTGTGCAGTAGTTTGAGCATTCTTTGGCATTGCCTTTCTTGGGGATTGGAATGAAAACCTTTTCCAGTCCTGTGGCCACTGCTGAGTTTTCCAAATTTGCTGGCGTGTTGCATGCAGCGCTTTCACAGCATCATCTTTCAGGATTTGAAATAGCTCAACTGGAATTCTATCACCTCCACTAGCTTTGTTTGTAGTGATGCTTTCTAAGGCCCACTTGACTTCACATTCCAGGATTTCTGGCTCTACAGGAGTGATCACACCATCGTGATTATCTGGGTCGTGAAGCTCTTTTTTGTACAGTTCTGTGTATTCTTGCCACCTCTTCTTAATATCTTCTGCTTCTGTTAGGTCCATACCATTTCTGTCCTTTATTGAGCCCGTCTTTGCATGAAATGTTCCCTTGGTATCTCTAATTTTCTTGAAGAGATCTCTAGTCTTTCTCATTCTGTTCTTTTCCTCTATTTCTTTGCATTGATCAAGAGGAAGGCTTTCTTATCTCTCCTTGCTATTCTTTTGGAACTCTGCATTCAAATGGGAATATCTTTCCTTTCCTGCTTTCCTTTTTGCTTCTCTTCTTTTCACAGCTATTTGTAAGGCCTCCTCAGACAGCCATTTTGCTTTTTTGCATTTCTTTTCCATGGGGATGGTCTTGATCCCTGTCTCCTGTACAATGTCATGAACCTCCATCCATAGTTCATCAGGCACTCTGTCTGTCAGATCTAGTCCCTTTAATCTATTTCTCACTTCCACTGTATAATCATAGGGGATTTGCTTTAGGTCATACCTGAATGATCTAGTGGTTTTCCCTACTTTCTTCAATTTAAGTCTGAATATGGCAATAAGGAGTTCATGATCTGAGCCACAGTCAGCTCCCAGCCTTGTTTTTGCTGACTGTATAGAGCTTCTCCATCTTTGGCTGCAGAGAATATAATCAGTCTGATTTTGGTGTTGATCATCTGGTGATGTCCATGTGTAATCTTCTCTTGTGTTGTTGGAAGAGGAAGTTTGCTATGACCAGTGTGCTCTCTTGGCAAAACTCTATTAGCCTTTGCCCTGCTTCATTCCATATTCCAAGGCCAAATTTGCCTGTTACTCCAGGTGTTTCTTAACTTCCTACTTTTGGATTCCAGTCCCCTATAATGAAAAGGACATCTTTTGGGGATGTTAGTTCTAAAAGGTCTTGTAGGTCTTCGTAGAACCATTCAACTTCAGCTTCTTCAGCGTTACTGGTTGGGGCATAGGCTTGGATTACCGTGATATTGAATGGTTTGCCTTGGAAACGAACAATGATCATTCTGTCGTTTTTGAGATTGCATCCAAGTACTGCATTTTGGACTCTCTTATTGACCATGATGGCTTCTCTGTTTCTTATAAGGTATTACTGCCCGCAGTAGTAGATATAATGGTCATCTGAGTTAAATTCACCCATTTTAGTTTATTTTAGTTCGCTGATTCCTAGAATGTTGACGTTCACTCTTGCTATCTCCTGTTTGACCACTTCCAGTTTGTCTTGATTCATGGACCTGACATTCTAGGTTCCTATGCAGTATTGTTCTTTACAGCATCGGACCTTGCTTCTATCACCAGTCACATCCACAACTGGGTATTGTTTTTGCTTTGGCTCCATCCCTTCATTCTTTCTGGAGTTGTTTCTCCACTGATCTCCAGTAGTATATTGAGCACCTTCCAACCTGGGGAGTTCCTCTTTCATTATCCTATCATTTTGCCTTTTCATGCTGTTCATGGGGTTCTCAAGGCAAGAATACTGAAGTGGTTTGCCATTCCCTTCTCCAGTGGACCACATTCTGTCAGACCTCTCCACCATGATGCGTCTGTCTTCGGTGGCCCCACATGGCATGGCTTAGTTTCATTGAATCAGACAAGGCTGTGGTCTTTGTGATCAGATTGGCTAGTTTTCTGTGATTGTGGTTTCAGTGTGTCTGCCCTCTGATGCCCTCTCGCAACACCTACCATCTTACTTGAGTTTTTCTTACCTTGGACGTGGGGTATCTCTTCACGGCTGCTCCAGCAAAGCGCAGCCGCTGCTCCTTACCTTGGACGAGGGGTATCTCCTCACAGCCGCCCCTCCTGACCTTGAATGTGGAGTAGCTCCTCTCGGTCCTCCTGCACTGGTGCAGCCACTGCTCCTTAGATGTGGAGTTGCTCCTCTCAGCTGCCACCCCTGACCTCGGACATGGGGTAGCTCCTCTCGGCCGCTGCCCCTGACCCTGGGCGTGGGGTAACTCCTCTCTGCTGTGCTTTTGCGCTGTCCGTCGCCTCATGATTTAAGTAATGATTTATTAATGCCTGTTTAGGAACCATTGTGATTAACTTTGCTGGAACTTTATAATAAATGGTTTAGACTGATAACACTTGAACAAATTTAATTATCTTAACATCACAGAAGGAGAGACACACCAAACAGTGCATGCTTTATTTGATGCATCAGGAACTAGGAGTATACAATTCCAGCTGTAAAACATTACGTATTCTTGCCATATTACTAACCTTGAATCAGCTCAGTTCTTTAGATCTAAATATTACAGAAAACATAGGAGATAAAGGGACATGCTAAAATGATAGCAGAGGAAGGCCGTCAGTAAAGGATACAGAGAAGTTTTCACAACAAAAGACTTGGATTATTTAACAAGTAACAGGATAAAAAGGAACAATGTATAGGTTAAAACAAGACTTGGTAAACTTTCTGTAAAGAGAACTAGACAGTAGTTGAGACTTTGTAGGTCATGTAGTCTCTGTCGCAGCAACGAAAGCAGTGATAGGCAACATGTCAAAGAGTGAATGTGGCTTTGTTCTAATACAGGTTAACTTACAAAAGCACATGACAGTCTGGAATTTGACCTTTGACTTAAAAGATACTTAAAAAGACATATCACCCAACAGACATGTTGGACCTGCTTGTATCCTAATTCAAACCAGCTATTAAAAAATTTTTTTAGAGGCAATCAGAGAAATTTGAATGCTGACTGTATAGCTGATCCCTTTTCTCAATGTATTAACTATTTGGCTGTCGTGCGTCTTCGCTGCTGTGCACAGGCTTCCTCTAGTTGTGGTGAGCAGGCGCTGCTCTTGTGGTACGCGGGCTTCTCATAGCAGTGGCTTCTGTTGCAGAGCACAGGCTCTAGTTGTGTGGGCTTCCGTAGTTGCTGAGCCTGGGCTTAAATGCCCCATAGCAAGTATAATCTTCCCAGAATAGGGATCAAACCCCTGTCCTCCCTGCATGGGCAGGCGGATTCTTAACCATTAGACCACCAGGGAAGTCCCTAGCTGATAACTTACAAATAGCTATTTTTAATTATTTTGTTGTGATTATGTTTAAATAACAGTATTTATCATTTAGAGACTCATAAAAGTATATGCAAATAAAATAATATAATCAGAATTTGCCTTCAGATAATCTAGCTGAGGGTGAGGGTGGCTCTAGAATAGATAGAATATAATGTCGGAAGATCTTTTTTTGGCCACCCTACATAGTTTGCAGGGTATTGGTTCCCCCACCAGGGATTGAACCTGGTCCCCTGCGGTGGAAGCACAGTCTCCTAGCTGTCAGGGAATTCCTGTGCCAAAAATTTTAAAGCTGTTAACCTGCTAGAGAAAACATAAACTGGAGTCTAGTTTTGGAAAGGATATTTACTGTATGAATAAAATGAAAAAAATTTGATGAAGCTTATAGTTTCTTCCTTTTATATATCATGTTATTTTTCAGAAATTTCATCTGTGGAAAGATATATCAATATTTTTATTGGTGAATATTTCTAATTTCAGTAGATTATAAATTGGTAGTTTAGGGCAAGTGTCAGCGTACTCCAGCTCACTGCCTGTTTTTTGTTTTGTTAGAACACAGCACACAGTTTTAAAATGTATTATTCATGGCTTCTTTTGGCCCTGTAATAGGAGAGTTGAGTCTGACAGAGATTATATAGCCCAGCTGCTACTGCTGCTAAGTCGCTTCAGTCGTGTCCAACTCTGTGCGACCCCATAGTCGGCAGCCCATCAGGATCCCGGTCCCTGGGATTCTCCAGGCCAAGAATACTGGAGTGGTTGCCATTTCCTTCTCCACAGAAGACCCCAAATATTTGCTGTCTGGCCTGTTATAGAAAAAGGTTGCTGACCCTTGGTCACGAACAGATTAAACTTCTCATCTCGAACAATCAGTACTTTGACACAAAGTAGATACTAGTTTCTTTGACATGTGTTTTTATTCTTATGGTAGAATTCAAGGAGTGGTTATGAAATCCAAACCACCACCTTGAGATATGTTTCTCTGTAGATGATGTTCAAACACTGTCCTATTTATAGAAGTTGTTTTGGGGACAGGTGACTCTGAGACTTTACCCATCTTTTCTTCTGTCCCAAGCCCCATTTCATCTTCCCTTCTTTTGTTCTAACTTCCATACTTCAGTACATTTACCTAAAGTGAAAATACACCATAGACAGTGACTCCTTCTAATATGTTCTTTCTATATACAGGATACTTAATAAATATTTGATTATTAACATTTTTAATACATTACCATGTGTTGTGAGTTTTTAATTAATTATTAAAATGAAAACCACAGTATTCTTCTGTTTATATTCATGAAGGTTTTTAACATGTGGAACTAAGCTTCTGTATCTTTGGACTTCATCACATACAAATCTTATTCCCGGAACAGTCCCAAAAAAAGGATATGTGATGGAAAGAATAGTATTACAGGTAATGATATTTCTGACACATGGAGACGTTTAAGTTTGAATTTCTTCATAAAGAATATATGTATACCATGGTCTCAGTTGTTACTAAAGAAGTCTAATTGATCTTGTTTAGATCTTAGGGTCTGTATTTAACTGTTAATAAGCCATTTCCTATTTCTGAGAAATAGTAAAAGATGCACTTATACCAGTCCCACAAATATATGTGCTATTGAGAAGTACTGATAATGGTAATCACTCTTAATAAAAGGACAGAAGCATTAATTTAATATTTGATATTTTCACCCTATTTGCTAAGACAAATCAAAAATGAGTAAATGTAGCAAATATGTGGACTTTTCAGCTGTAATTTGATCAATTTCTATTGATTTTTAAGGTTGATTTTCCTTCTCCTACATTTGATATCATTTATACTGCTCCTCAAGTGGACAGAAGCATTATACAACAACATAACTTAGAAACTTTGGAGAATGATGTGAAGGGGAGACTTCTTGGTATTCTTCACAGAGACTCATCACTTGGGTATGCTCCTTTAATTCTCTTGCCTGATTGTCTCTTACAATGTAAAGTTCAAGTTAATGGTTTATTAAATGTCCTGATTTAGTTCATGATTTAGCAGTGTTCCTGATATGGAAAGTTTTCTTTTTCTGTTTTTAGTTGTATAAAAAGACTGTATAACTGCATAAAATTTAGAAATTTGTATAAGTCAAACTTTCTGTGTAATCAAATGCAAATAACAGATTGGGGACTATAACCTATTTCCTTAATATATGAAGAATCTTTTTATATAAGTAGAAAAACCGACAACACAGTGGTAGACAAAGAATATGACTAGGTTTTTCTTTGGAAAAGAAATACAACCCTTTTAAATGTCTGAAAAAAATGTTCAGCCTCTCAGTAATCAAAGAGTTTTAAATTAATTCAAGCTACCATTTCACATGTCAGATTGTTGAAAATTAAAATGTCTCATTATATGAGGTGTTGATAGAATATAGAAAAATAGGAATTAAACTGTTGGCAGAACTCTTAAAAGCTTTGGGAGAGCAATTTGGCAAAGTCTATTAAGGTCACAGTGTCCATAATCTGTGACCTAACAATTCCACTTCCAGATATAGTATTATTTTAAAGAAAACCCTTTTATATTTGCTTGTGGAGACAAGAATATTTCTTGCAGTATTTATTTGGGTTGTTGTAAAATGGATATACACGTTCATTAATGGGTTAAATTATGGTACATTTATCTAACATCACTATGTAACTATTAAGAATGAAGTTATGGCTGTTATTAATATATAAGATATTAAATGAAGAAAGCAAGTAGGATAGTATGTATAGTGTGTTCAGTTCAGTTCAGTCACTCAGTTGTGTCGAACTCTTTGCAACGCCATGGACTACAGCACGCCAGGCATCCCTGTTCATCACCAAATCCTGGAGTCCACCCAAACTCATGTCCATTGAGTCAGTGATGCCATCCACCATCTCATTCCTCTGTCGTCCCCTTCTCCTCCTGCCTTCAGTCTTTCCCAGCATCAGGGTCTTTTTCAGTGAGTCAGTTCTTCTCATCAGGTGGCCATAGTATTGGAGTTTCAGCTTTAGCATCAGTCCTTCCGATGAATACTCAGGACTGCTCTCCTTTAGGATGGACTGGTTGGATCTCCTTGCAGTCCAAGGGACTCTCAAGAGTCTTCTCCAACAACACAGTTCAAAAGCATCAATTCTCGGTGCTCAGCTTTCTTTGTAGTCCAACTCTCACATCCATACATGACTATTGGAAAAACCATAACTTTGACTAGACGGACTTTGGTTGGCAAAGTAATGTCTCTGCTTTTGAATATGCTGTCTAGGTTGGTCATAACTTTCCTTCCAAGGAGTAGCATCTTTTAATTTCATGTTATCATTAACATAAAGGAAAGAGAATTTGATATCTACACCTTTGTATATGCTTCTATAAAAATAGATTAACTCTGAAAGAATATACTAGGTGAGGCAGTTGCCACTGGGAGAGGAACTGGAAGGAGAGAAACCTAATTGTGTGCCTTTTTGCAATATTTTAATTTTTTTCTTCATATTCCACATGTAATGAATACATTTTAGTTCACTGCATGGATTATAAACACAAAGGTAGATAGATGGGTAGTGAAATAGTGAAATATTTCACATAAACATTTGTCATTAAGAGTCAATTGGAATCTCCAAAACAGATTTTTATTTTGAATATTCCTCAAATGAGCTCTGTATTCATTGTCTAAAATTTTGTAGTAGTATTTGATTTTGACATGACTTTTCATCTTACTTGTATAAAATGATAAAATCCTTGCTTTTAGAGTAGGTTCTCCTTATTCAACTCTAATTTCTAGTGCCTGGCATCTGGTTAGAGCTCAATAAATTTTATTATGCCGAATTATCCTTCAGTTTCTTAACTAAGACTCTTCTCTCAAAGTAGAATGATTTCTTTCTATCCCCCAAATTAGGGTAGATTAGTGGTGTTTGATGAACATTCTGTTTTTCTATCCCAAATTAGTATTAATGATTCTACCAAGAAGTGGCTGTCGTAAAAGGAATGCATTTCTCCTTTGTATTTTTAATCACTGAGATTATAACTGTCATTATGGTATCACTGAGAAGTAATTTAATTGTATTATGTATTTAGACTTTCTAAAGAAGATAAAGCCTTTTTGTGGGAGAAACGTTATTATTGCCTCAAACACCCAAATTGTCTTCCTAAAGTACTTTCAAGTGCCCCAAACTGGAAATGGGTTAATCTTGCCAAAACTTATTCATTGCTTCAGCAGTGGCCTCCATTGCATCCACTGACTGCCTTGGAGCTGCTTGATTCAAAGTAAGTTAACTGTGGTTGAATTTATTTTTTCTGTTTTATTGTTGTCAATTTTTCTGGCAAGATATTATTTACAGGATTAGTTCCCTTTGTTTTAATGTGGAAGCAGTGTAATATAAATGTGTAAATGCATATTTCTATACACATCTGTGTTCAGGTTATTAAAAAGGGATGTCATATCATTGAAAACTAATCTAGAGAAGTTGTAAATTTTGAATAATTTGTTTTATGATATGGGTCAGAATTTATTTTCATGATCTTAAAGTTTTCTAAACAGTCACAAAATTGGATTTGTCTATAGGACAATATGATTTTTTCCTAAGAAAAAAGATGAAATACATTGCTTTTCAATAGCTATTTGAGCTTTCTTTGTCAGGAATGAATTGAGATTGTGTCTTCGGGGAAAACAGGTTCATTAGAAATCATCGTCAAATCTTGATTTTGTGGTATGCTTCTAGATTTGCTGATCAGGAAGTGAGGTCCCTGGCTGTGACCTGGATTGAGGCTATTAGCGATGATGAGCTTACAGATCTTCTTCCACAGTTTGTGCAGGTAAGTTTTTTACTAGGTTATCTACCCTTCTTACGCTCTCTCCAGTTTTTATGAGTAGGGAGGGATCTTGCTAAGGGATCTCATTTCTGTTTTGATTAAAAGTATTGAATACTTTTGTTCAGTGGGGATGTTAAAGTGCGTTGCGTTTGAATTTAGTGTGAAATTTTTTCTACTATTGTCAGCTGCCTTGCTTGAATACTATATATATATATATGTACCTAGAGACTTGAGGTTTTCTTTCCTTTTTTTTTTTTAAATTGGCCACTTAAACATAGCTAATAATGTTAATCCCAAGTCAGTGTACTTTTCTGCCTGATTTCATTAATTTCACCTAAATTAATTAATGTTTCATTTTTCATTAGTATCATCTTTCCTCAACAAGAGTAATCCTTGATTTATATAGTTTATATTTTGATAATTTTATCCTAACAATGTAGTATGGGTTTGACAACTACTGATTCTTATTTTTCTTTGCATGTAGGCTTTGAAATATGAAATTTACTTGAATAGTTCATTAGTGCACTTCCTTCTGTCCAGAGCGTTGGGAAATATACAGATAGCACACCATTTATATTGGTAAGATTTAAATTTTCTTAAGTACTTTATTTCTGTTCCTATTATTTGTGCAAATGACACTCAAAAGTCTAAACAGTATGCTCAGACTATTTGCTGTTGATACCAGATGTTTTATTGAAGTGACTATTGTAAAGAAGCTAAGTTTTTATGTATTTAGAAATAACACCAGAAGTAACAGAACCCTCTATTGCAGAATTACTTGGCATGTTAGATCTCTGTAATATTGAAAGAGTTTTTCTTGCTTGTATAGCTTAAAATTAATTCCTAGATATCCCAAATTAAACTTTTTAAGCTGATTTTTGAGAGACATTAATCTAGGTCTTGAAAGCGGCTGACATAAATATTTTGCTGTATTAGGCTCCTCAAGGATGCTCTGCATGATGCACAGTTTGGTGCCCGATATGAACATGTTTTGGGTGCTCTCCTCTCAGTAGGAGGAAAAGGACTCAGAGAAGAACTTTTGAAGCAAACAAAGCTTGTACAGCTTTTAGGAGGAGTAGCAGAAAAAGTAAGACAGGCTAGTGGATCAGCCAGACAGGTATGTACCCACAGAGAGAACATAAATGTTTTGATGTTAAAGACTCTTCGCAGTGCTGACAAGTTAAGCTTTTATTCTTTTTCAGTAGACATCCAGCAGAACTTACCTATGCTGTCTTAAGCAGATTAATTCAAAGGTTGCTTAAAATCTATTGGAAAAGATTTTAAATCCTAACTCAGTTCCCTTTCATTTCCATGCTTATTAATTTCTTTCCGATCAAAATTGTTCTTTTGAGTTTGTTTCGTATTGTTTTGCTTTCTCACTTTTTTGTGATTATAAAAGTAATAAAAATGTATGAATTGATGCTACTGTTGAAGAAGTTCAAATGGATAAGCTTACAAGCTTACAGAGTAAAAAATTAGGACGTTTCCAGTTTGGGTTTTTCCCTGTGGGTATCTTCATAGTTTATATCCTGCTTGGTCATTTTATATGGCTTTACACATATATACACTTAAGTGTATATACAAGTTTTTGGAGTTAAAGAATTATAATTATAGAAACATATATATACACATATGGGGTTGTTTGTTGTTTTTTTTTTTTTTAGCTAAAATTCACTATTTTAACCAAAGTGTACAGTTCATTGATTGTTAGTACATTTATAGTGTATTGCAATTACCACCGCTATCTATTCCAGAATATTTTCATCACAACAGAAAGAGAGCCTATATATACCACAAACCCCCTCACTCCTTATTCCCCTCTCCTCCCAGGTCCTGTTAAGAGCTAATATGTTTTCTATCTCTATGGATTTACCTATTTTGGACATTTCATATAAATGTAATCATGCAGCATGTGGCCTTTTGTGTCTAATTTTTTAGCCTAATGTTTTAAAGATTCATTTATATTCTGGCAGGTGTATTTAATAGTGTTCCATTGGGTAAATAATAGCACATTTTCTTTATCCATTCATCTATTGATGGACATCAAACTTGTTTCTATTATGTGACTATTGCTGAATAGTGCCGCCGTGAATATTTGTGTGTAAGTTCTTTGTTTGAACATCTGTTTTCACTTTGCCTAGGAGTAGAATTACTATATCATATAGTAATTCTATGTTTTTTGAGGAACCACTGAACTGTTTCCTAAAGTAGCTTCACCATTTTATAATTCTGGTATAATACTTGTAAGGTATGAGGGTTCAGTGGTAAAGAATCCGCCTGCTAATGTAGGAGATTCAGGAGACATACGGGTTCAGTCCCTGGGTCGGGAAGATCCCGTGGAGAAGGAAATGGCTACCTACTTCAGTATTCTCCCCTGGAAAACACCGTGGACAGAAGAGCCTGGCAGGCTACAGTCCATGGCTTCCCAAAGAGTCGAACATGACTTAGTGACAATAACAAAAAAACAAATGAGGGTTTCATTTTCTCCATATCCTCACCACAATTTATTTTTAGTTTTTTTAAACTATAGTCATCCTAGTGGATGTGTAGTGGTATCTCATGGTAGTTTTGATTTGCATTTGTCTAATGGCTAATGATTTGGAGCTTATTTTCATTTGTTTGTTGGCCGTTTGTATTTCTTCTGTGGAGAAATTTCTAAGTCCTTTTTAATTGATTTGTCTTTTTATTGTTGAATTGTTAGAGTTCTTTATGTATTCTGGACACTATCAGATACACTGTTTGTAAATATTTTCTCCCATTTTGTGTATTTTTATTTCCTTCGTAATGTACTTTGATGCACAGAAGATTTTAATTTTATGAAATCTAATTTTTTTTTCTTTTGTTGCTTGTTCTTTTACTATCCTGTCTAAGAATTCATTGTCAAATCCAAGGTCACAATGATGTACACTTACGTTTTCTAGGAGTTTTATAGGTTCACTTTTAAAAAGTCTTTGATCCATTTTGAGGTTATTTTTGTTGTTATTTGTTTGCTTTGTTCTATGAGCTAAGAGTCCCAACTTCATTCTTTTACGTGTGGTTATCCAGGTGTTGCTACACCATCTGCTAAAGGAACTGTTCTTTCCTATTGAATAAACTCAGCACCATAGTTGAGAATCTGTTGACCATAGTTGTATGGGTTTATTTCTGGACTCTCAGTTCTGTTCCATTGATCTATATCTCTGTCTTCACACTGTGCTTTTTTCATTACATAGCTTTGTAGCAGGTTTTGAAATCAGAAAGTGTGAGTCCTCCAACTTTTTGTTTTTCAAGATTGTTTGGCTGTTTGGAAGTCCCTTATAATACTATATGAATTTTAGTATCAGCCTTCCCATTTCTGCAAAAAGAGCAGTTGGAGTTTTGATAAAGATTGTGTTGAATTTGTAGATCAATATTTGGGAAATATCACAATCTTATAATTAATAAGTCTTTTAGTTCATGAACGTGGGGTATCTTTGATCTTTAATTTCTTTTAGCAATAATGCTTTTTTAATTTGTAAATTGCTTTTTTTTTTGACTTGGAGAATTCATGTCAGTACATATAATTACACTTTTTGTTTCTTAATGAGAACATAGTATTACAAGGTATGGTAGCATAAATTATGAACCATTACATCTATGCAGGTTGTTTATACATTTTTCTTTTCCTGAACAGTTCTGTGATGAACTTGAATGTGTGTTTGCCCTTTTGCCAGTATTCCTTTATAGGATAATCCTACAGATGAAATAATTCAGTCAAGAGCTAATTCATTTTCAGTTATAATCATTTATATTAAATTACAATGTCAAAAACAAAAATTAACCAGTGAAGACTCCACTCCCCACCAATAGATTATGAAAGTATCTATTTCTGACCCTGTTCCCAGCACTGGATGTTATCTTAAATTTTTCATGTTAGATAAAAATTGGTATCTTGTTATTATTTAATCTCTATTTGTTTATTTGACTGTTAGTATTAACAAATATGTTAAATATGAGCATATGTACTTCCCCCTTATGTTTATAGTCTTTGCTGTAAATTTTATTTTTATAGTAAAATTAACTTTCTTTAGCAACAGCTGTTTTTGACCACATGACAGTTGGGCATTTAAAAAATTGGGTCCACATCATGCTTTTGTTGTCTGAAAAGTAGGTCTTCATTTTCATTATGTACTTAAAATATCAATTTCTTTAACTAGGTTGTCCTCCAAAGGAGTATGGAACGAGTGCAGTCCTTTTTTCTAAAAAGTAAATGCCGTCTTCCTCTCAATCCAAGTCTTGTGGCAAAAGAATTAAATATTAAGGTGACATAAAATACTTTAGTTCATATTACATTTTCAAATATTGTGTAATAAAAAGGCAGGTGGGCAGCTATGCTTAAGGCAAATGCAGTACATAGGTTGGTTATAAGTGCATAGGTTGGTTATAAGTACTTCTGGTTGTGTGTTTGTGTAAGATCTGTTTTTATCTCAGTATATGCTTATCTAATTACCATTCCTGAACAAAAAAGGAGAATGAAATTATTTATTGACTTGAAATAAATTATTTTTGCTATGGTATAATAGTTGCATATGTTATAATTCCAATGGTAAAACTCATCAGTCACAGGTAGGCAGTTTTTTACCTTCCTTGTGAATGGCCATGTGGACTCTTCAAAGGTTTATAACACTTTTTAGAGTCATTAAAAAGTAGTTGTAATATCAAAATTGAGTAATTGTATTTTTAATTGGGCTAATAATAATACAAATAATGGATTTTTCTCTAACATGAGTTCAGCAAAAGCAACCAGTTAATTCATCCATTAGAGTCTTATTTTGAAAGGAGTCTCAGATTTAATTTTTTTAAAGTTGACATATGGCTACTCTTCATTGGACTATAACGGGGTGACTGGGTTGTATGTATGTCACTGAAGGTGGGGGTAGTGGGGATTACATTTTCCCTTTGGATTTTGTTTGTTGTTTTTTTAAAATTACTCTCACAGTCTTAAATTAGTTTTTTAACCAGTTTAATTTTAAATTTGATGTCTGCTAATGAGTTTGTTCAGTTTATTTTCATTTCCGTATTATCATTTTAATGCTTAACGTATTATATTTGTAGTCATGTTCCTTCTTCAGTTCTAATGCTGTGCCCTTGAAAGTCACAATGGTGAATGCTGATCCAATGGGGGAAGAAATTAATGTCATGTTTAAGGTGAGCAGAATAAGGTGACTTTGTTTGTTTGTAATTTAAAAATTCTTTTCTCAAATTCCTTTTTGAGAATTGGAAAAGTAATTTTATTCAGTGTTTAATGAAATTGAATAGCTGTGAAAAATTATTACTGCTATAAACTGTCTCCAAATGGATTTGGGAACAAGTGCAACTCTGGGCTAGAGCTGCTGCATATGGCCATCTCATGCTAGTTAAGTATATCACAGCTCCAGGTAGTGCCTTTCACCCAGAGTATGATGTAAACGGTACACCTTAGAGATGTGCAGAGTGAAATGGCAAAACTATGAACTGGCACTGTTTTTGAAAACATGTAACTTACCTGTGGAAATCTGTTACCAATCAGAGCTTCCAGGTGCATGGTAAAGGGGCAGCAGTAAAGAATCTTCCTGCCAGTGCAGGAGACTTAAGAGACATGGTTCGATCCCTGGGTCAGGAAGATCCCCTAGAGAAGGAAATGGCAACCCACTCAGTATTCTTGACTGGAAAATTCAGTGGACAGAGGAGCCTGGCAGGCTACAGTCCATTGGATTGCAAAGAGTCAGACACAACTGAGCATGCACACACATGCATTAGCAATCAACGTTTTCTCTGTTGCAATCACAGTTAGTATTATTTTTAGGAAAGAATGTAGAGATTTAGTTAATTCAATGAGTTTGATTAGTCAACCACCTTTGATATATATAGCAAGTTCCCATATACTCAGATCTGGTTTTGGACTCCATTTTATTTTACTGATGTCTTTGCCTTTTCCTAAAACAGTCTCATCTTTTTGAATACAGTAATTTTGTATGTTGTAATTTTTTTAAGGCAAATTAACTCTTTTTTTCCCCCCGTAATTTTCTTGGCTCATCTCAAAAATATATTTATCATTAATGTGTTTTTAAACTTATTTTATCTAATTTAAGAAGAAAATGAAAACTTGATGTAATTCCAGTTGGAATTCATTTTTGGAGAGCTAACTTTTTTTTAAAGTAAACTGATCATTGTAGATTCATAGTTCACTTTAAGAAATTACACAGAAATCCTGCATACCCTCTACTCAATGATATTATCTTATACAATATTGCAGTTAGGATGTTGACATCGATACAGTCAAGATATGAAATATTTTGATCATCAAAAAGATCCCCCATATTGCCCCTTTAAAAAATTGAATATAATACTTATACTGTAAAACCCAGTCTTTTAAAGTGTACAGAACAGGAAATTGAGACATAAAGAAGTTAAGTAACTTTCTCTGGGATGCTGCAGAAGAATAAAAAGATGGTTCAGTTCATTTTATTCTTTACTCTTTTCTCTATTCCCTTCTCCCTACTCCTCCCCCCTTTTTTATATGTAATCTATTAAGGCTTTTGGAAATATACAAGTTTCATTTTGCTTCCTCGATTTCAAGGTTGGTGAAGATCTTCGGCAAGATATGTTAGCTTTGCAAATGATAAAGATTATGGACAAGATCTGGCTTAAAGAAGGACTAGATCTGAGGATGGTAATTTTCAAATGTCTCTCAACTGGCAGAGATCGAGGTAAATCTGTTAGATGTAGTCTTTTTTTTTTCCCTTGGATAATGCTCAGAGTGTTCATGCTCGCATGGTCCTGATGCTGGTCTATGATCTCAACCATATCGCTTTGCTTTCTCAGGTTAGAATGTATAGACTTTATCTTATCAAAAGGAAATCAGGTCAGAGACTTCCCTCATGGTCCACTGGTTAAGACTCTGCCTTTCCTCTACAAAGGGGCACAGGTTCGATCCCTGGTCAGAATAATTCCTCAAAAAGGGGGCAATCAAGTAAATTTTAAGAATTCTTGCTGATATTCTATAATAACCCAATGAGTAGCCCTGATCTTGCAAGACAGTACGTCTTGTAAAATAGAAGTCACTTTATCAAGAGAGATTCCTTAATATGAGTCTGTCATTTGCTTGGATTAGTTTTTCTGTCACCATACTTATTTCATATAGTTGAGCTCTTTTCTCTTATGGAATTCTGTGTAATTTTGTAGGCAATGAACTTCCTCCTTTTTATGTTGTTTCTAACACAAGGCTTACCTTGTGCCTTGCCTTGTGCTAAAGCTTTGCATTTGTGTTATCTTTCTGTGTCCTTATTTTTCAAATGAAGAAACCACATTCACATGGTTAAAAACTGAAGTTTTTAACAAGCACCTCAGCCTAAAATAATCAGTGTATAGTAATCCTCCCTTCTCCAGGTTCTGCAGTTGTCTTTAATACTTACCAGACATTGCGTCTTCTCTGCTAGATTCATTTTAAGTTCCCTTAGAGGATAATTGTACTTTGTATCATTATGAACTTTTATCCACTGTTTTGTACATAGTAGTTTGTATGTGTATGTGTTTGATAAAGAAATTAGAAATTTGTATGTATATTAAAAATTTGATTAATCATACTCATAAAATCGGGATGCAGATATTCATTGAAAGAGCATGTCACTGTGAACTATAAATCAGATGATGTAATTAAGCAACATAAAAGATTCAAATGAATTCACTCTGCCATGTGTGACTAGACTACTGGGATTATAACCTGGCCCTGAATGCTTTCTTTTGAATGCCTTCTTTTGGAATGGCCTGGAAACCTTAGCCTAGTCCTTTCTTCAGAGCAGGTCTCTGTATCTGTATCTTTATTCTATATACACATATAGTAAAATATCCATATAGCCTGTAATAGAATAAATTGGAATCCTAATTTTCACCCACACCTCTTGGCAGCCTGGCCCCAGAATATAACCATTTACATAGGTTTCTGAGACTACTTTTTTTTTATTTTTAAATTTTTTTTGCCATATCGCACAGCATGCAGGAATCTTAGTTCCCTGACTAGCGATTGAACTTGTGACCCCAGCAGTGAAACTCTGAGTCCTAACTCAGAGAATTCTCTAACTCAGGGAATTCTCTTTCTGAGACTATTTTGTGTATGTTCCAACATACATAATAGTCTTTTTTTTAAACACAAAAGGTACAGTTCTCTATGTGGATTTGTGTTTCAAGACATATATTTTTGAGATTTTTCTACATAAGTATAGCATTTACATTTCAGTAAGGAAGAGAAAACATGTACCTGAGACTCAGACACATCACAAAGACCATCTTAATCTGTTCTTCCCTTTGAAAGGGCTTCCTATACTCTGAAACACTCTTACATTGCCCAGATACATGCTATAGAGAAGCTTCTTTTGTGCTGAAATGGGACAGCATATATCTTATAAGTAGCTTTATTAGTGGAATCAGTTTTACCTAGTTTGTAATTAAAATTGTTACTCTTTGTGGGGGTAGCACATGGATATACAGATATAAAGTCTCAAATAGTCAAATTCAGTTTTATATCTTGGGTACTTTTGAAAATAAAATTGATTTTTATATTGATAATTTTGATTGTTCACACTTCCTAGTATGGGCTGCCAGAGTTGATTTTTTTTTAATGATTATTCTTAACTGGTATCTTATGTCAAACATCAAAAGCTGTGCATTTGCAGGGATACATTTTCACATGTCTTAATGTTTTGTTGCTAAAGGCATGGTGGAGCTAGTTCCTGCTTCAGATACCCTCAGGAAAATCCAAGTGGAATATGGTGTGACTGGATCCTTTAAAGATAAACCGCTTGCTGAGTGGCTGAGGAAATACAACCCTTCTGAAGAGGAATATGAAAAGGTAATTAACTAGTCTCCATATTCTCAACTGCTTTCATTTTCCAGCTCTTGTGACTAGTCATTCAGTTTTAAGTTGTGAAAACAGCATTTTTCTCCAAGTAAAGAAAAGAATAAAAAACAGAATGCTTTTAATGGCAAGGATCTGAGTGAAACCAATACTAAATTACAAAAAAAGATAAAAATTCCAAACATATATTTAGAGGCCAGCAAAACCAGAGGTATTTTTATAACACAGACTGTTGTATTTCATGAAAATATGTTAATAGAAGATTGTGAAGAAGTAGAAGATTCAAGCTCTCTGAGCTTGAATTCAGGTCCCAAGTCACTGACAAACTATAAGAATCGGTTGACTTAACCTCTTGTGCATCAGTGATCTTTGCTATAAAACAGTATAGTATATATTATGACTGTAAAAAATAATGTATAAGATAATTGTGAAAATTAAATGAATTAATATATGTAAAGCACTACATAAAATAAATTCTATAATTGATATTCTTCCTGTAGGAGGCATCAAGTTTTTGTTTAGTATACTTTTGAATTACATAATAGGAAAGGGAAATCTCTTAGCACATAAGGCTTCTAACAATCCTAAATTGATCTAAGAAAGACTCAAGAACACTTTTAATGGTGATACAGTTTTAATGGTGATGCATGTTTGTGTGTATATGTCATATTGAATTTATTTAAAATCTTATAACAAAAGAATGATGTAAATACTATTTACACTAATGTAAATAGTATGAGTGTGTATGTAGAGAGAGACTAGTGCAATGCCTGGTTTGTGATAAGTGCTGTGTAAACATATGCTCTTATCATCACCATTATCATCACTAATAATGTCTACAGAGTTATGGAATAAAATGAATCCCTTGAGCATGTAGTGCCTTATGATTTTCACTCAGAAATGTGGTGTCTTGAGAATAAATGCATGTGCTTTTAACTCAACATTAATAAAATGAAGATCATGATATCTGGTCCCATCACTTCATGGCAAATAGAAGGGAAAAAAGTGGAAGCAGTGACAGATTTTATTTTCTTGGGCTCCAAAATCACTCAGATGGTGATTGCAACCAGCAAATTAAAAGATGCTTGCTCCTTGGAAGGAAAGCTATGACAAACCTTGGCAGCATACTAAAAAGCTTTTTAATCACTTTTAATCACATCACTTTTCCCACCAATGTTCATATACTCAAAGCTACAGTTTTTCCAGTAACTATGTATAGATTTGAGAGTTGGACTATAAAGAAGTCTGAGCACCAAAGAATTGATGCTTTCAAATTGTGAAGCTAGAGAAGATTCTTGAAAATCCCTTGGACTGCACAGAGATCAAACCAGTCAATCCTAAAAGAAATCAATCCTGAATATTCATTGGAAGGGCTGATGCTGAAGCTGAAGCTGCAGTACTTTGGCCACCTGATGTGAAGAGTCAACTCATTGGAAAAGACCCTGATGCTGGAAAAGGCTGGAGGCAAAAGGAGAAGGGGGCAGTGGAGGATGGAATGGTTAGATTAGTATCACTGATCCAATGGATATGAATTTTAGCAAACTCTGGCAGATGGTGAGGACAAAGGAGTGGGGTGTGCTGCATTCTGTGAGGTCGCAAAGTGAGTGAACAACATGTGCTTTACATTAAAATGTGCATTGTATACAATTGTATCCTTCTACGTGAACTTCCTGACGTTCAAGCTGGTTTTAGAAAAGGCAGAGGAACCAGAGATCAAATTGCCAACATCCGCTGGATCATGGAAAAAGCAAGAGAATTCCAGAAAAACATCTATTTCTGCTTTATTGACTATGCCAAAGCCTTTGACTGTGTGGATCACAATAAACTGTGGAAAATTCTGAGAGAGATGGGAGTACCAGACCACCTAACCTGCCTCTTGAGAAATATGTATGCAGGCCAGGAAGCAACAGTTAGAACTGGACATGGAACAACAGACTACTTCCAAATAGGAAAAGGAGTACGTCAAGGCTGTATACTGTCACCCTGCTTATTTAACTTCTATGCAGAGTACATCATGAGAAATGCTGGGCTAGAAGAAACACAAGCTGGAATCAAGATTGCTGGGAGAAATACCAATAACGTCAGATATGCAGATGACACCACCCTTATGGCAGAAAGTGAAGAGGAACTCAAAAGCCTCTTGATGAAAGTGAAAGAGGAGAGTAAAAATGTTGGCTTAAAGCTCAACATTCAGAAAACGAAGACCATGGCATCTAGTCCCATCACTCCATGGGAAATAGATGGGGAAACAGTGGAAACAGTGGCAGACTTTATTTTTTGGGGCTCCAAAAGCACTGCAGATGGTGACTGCAGCCATGAAATTAAAAGACGCTTACTCCTTGGAAGGAAAGTTAAGACCAACCTAGACAGCATATTCAAAAGCAGAGACATTACTTTGTCGACTAAGGTCCGTCTAGTCAAGGCTATGGTTTTCCAGTAGTCATGTATGGATATGAGAGTTGGATTGTGCAGAAGGCTGAGCGCCGAAGAATTGATGCTTTTGAACTGTGGTGTTGGAGAAGACTCTTGAGAGTCCCTTGGACTGCAAGGAGATCCAACCAGTCGATTCTGAAGGAGATCAGCCCTGGGGTTTCTTTGGAAGGAATAATGCTAAAGCTGAAACTCCAGTACTTTGGCCACCTCATGCAAAGAGCTGACTCATTGGAAAAGACTTTGATGCTGGGAGAGATTGGGAGCAGGAGGAGAAGGAGACGACAGAGAATGAGATGGCTGGATGGCATCACCGATTCGATGGATTTGAGTCTGAGTGAACTCCGGGAGTTGGTGATAAACAGGGAGGCCTGGCGTGCTGCAATTCATGGGGTCGCAAAGAGTCAGACACGACTGAGTGGCTGAACTGACTGACTGACTGATGTGATATTATATTATTAATTTAATCCCTGGGACAGGCGGGGCTAACATGAAAGTTCTTCCAGCTTTGAGAAACTTGATGATGACACATAGTCACTAAATGGATGACAAAGCACATTCATTATATTATTAGATGTTTAAAGATATAAGTTTACTTTCTTTACACATGTCATTCCTACACGCCAAAAAAGGAAAAAAAAAATCCTTTATTTAGATTAATCTTTGTTCCAGTGTTAAACAGCTTGTGGTAAGGAGCAGAGCCTGTGAAGAGCAGGGTTCCAGAAACGTGATGCTTAAAAGATGTTCCAAGGCACGTTATACCCTAAGTAGAGACTGGCAGAATCTCTACCTGCTGTGAAACAAAAGCTAGACAGAAGGGGCAATAACTCTTAGAAGGGTGTTTACTTTTGAAAAACTGGTATCTGTTACCATAACCCAGTTTACAAACTATTGAGAAAGTAGAATAGAATTGTGTTTTCAATGAGTGATAAATTACTTTAATCTTTGTAACCCTGCCTCCTTTAAAAGTAATCTTTTTCCTAAGATAATTTTATTTTCCCTTTATTTTTCCTTCCTAAGATAATTTTATCTTTCCTAAGATAATTTATCTTTATTATAGGCTTCTGAGAATTTTATCTATTCTTGTGCTGGATGCTGTGTAGCCACCTATGTTTTAGGCATCTGTGATCGACACAATGACAATATAATGCTTCGAAGCACAGGACACATGTTTCATATTGACTTTGGAAAGTTTTTGGGCCACGCCCAGATGTTTGGTAGCTTCAAAAGGTACTACTATTGTTATTATTGCTAAAGAAAATAGAGGCACTTCCTATTTCACAAATTAATGTCCCAAACTATTATCATATAAAATGAGCTATAAGGATATATTGTATAACATACAAAATATAGCCAATATTTTATAATTATAAATGGAGAATCTTTAAAAATTGTGAATCACTTTATTCTATACATGTAACATAATATTTTATATCAACTAAACTTCAGTTTTAAAAAAATTTTCTTGCTGTTCTTTGCCTTGTTGCTCCCTTTCAGCATAACTAGGGAGGAAAAAGGCTTTAAAAGATGAGTTTACCATGTAATAGAGAAGAATGTATATGTGTGTGTAACCTTTGTTGAATGAATTAAGGTCTATTTTGTCTTATCTAGTTAGGGTACCTATTAGAAATGTTCCCAATTGTATAATGGCAACAAATAGAAAAGTTTTCTCTATATTCATTTGTATATACTGTTTGATCTCTGGTTGTGTGTAGACTGATAATCACCTTGGAAAATATCATATATAAATTCTACCCAAATAATGAGATTATATGATGGTTTTCCTTGAAATGTGAATTTTTTAGAATTATGTAAATTCAGAATTTCCTGGTATTAAGTAACCCAGTTAGAAATTGCTATGGCTTAGGTAACTTTAGTTCAATAACCATGTAATAGCAATAGCACTTATTTGCATATCTTCTGTAAATAATACTTCGTATATACTTTCTTTTCTTTTCTTTTTTTTTTTTTTTTTTTTTTGTACTTTTAAAATAGGGATCGGGCTCCTTTTGTGCTGACCTCTGACATGGCATATGTCATTAATGGGGGTGAAAAACCCACAATTCGTTTCCAGTTGTTTGTGGACCTCTGCTGTCAAGCCTACAACTCGATAAGAAAGCAAACAAACCTCTTTCTTAACCTCCTTTCACTGGTAACTCTGTTATTTACAAGCATTTAATTAATTTATATTAATTCTTCTATGTTTCAGTATCTAAAGATAGATATTATGTGATTTTTGGAATAAAATTTATTCTGGTTTTAAATGTCAGGTATATTAATACTGAAATATTTTAAAATGTTGCCATGTGAAATATGCCAGACACCATTTATATGTCCATGCAATAAAAAAAAGGACCCTCAAGTGGATACCCTGGGGATAAGCGGGAATAGTATCTGAAAGGGACCCTGCGAGTGTCATATGGGATGCTGGTGAATATTTTTTGTCGTTACCTGTATATGTTCAGATTTTGGATATTCATTAAGCTGTGCTCTTAAGATTTATTTGTTTTTTTTTTTGATGTATATTGAGAACAAGCCAAAAAAAGTCCTATGATTATTGTGACTGAAATTGATATAGAAACGGAAGACTACACAGAAGGTTTGGATTTCACAGTTTTTATTCCATAAACTGTGACTTCCAACAGTTGACCTCCTTGGCCAAGATTTTTCTTATTTCTGAGAGATTTTAGGTACCTAAAATACTAACAAACTCCTCAAAACTCTGAGTCGTTTATTTGCTTTTTGTCTGATTACTTGGTCAGCTTTTAGGGAGTGGTGCGGAACAGACTTGTAAAAAATTTGAGTCACAAGCCCTTTTTCCTTTCTATAGATGATTCCTTCAGGGTTACCAGAACTTACAAGTATTCAGGATTTGAAATATGTTAGAGATGCACTTCAGCCCCAAACTACAGATGCAGAAGCTACAATCTTCTTTACTAGGTAAGGTATATTTAAATATATTAGAGAAGACACACCCTGTTTAGCTTTGATTTGTTTTCCTTAGTTTAAACAAATGCTATATATCAAAATTCTGACTTAACAAGAAAAAATTGTGATTCACAGTATTAGCTGTGGTTTATCAAGTAGTAGGTTTATCAAAAGCTTGTTTCAAAAGTTTATTTACTGAATAAATGTGAAGGATTGGCAATAGCACTTTAAAAAATACATTTGTTTTGGAAATTGCCAGGTGGTCCCGTGGTTAGGACTCAGTGCTTTCACTGAGTCACCCAGTGGTGACCTGGGTTCAATCCCTGTTCAAGGAACTAAGATTTTGCAAGACATACAGTGTGCCCCCCCCCCAAATTATTTATCTCAAAATATGATCTTATATTTGGAATATATATGATTTTAATTGTAAACATTCCATTTATGAACAGTTTTTGCTAAACATTTTCTACAGTGCCAGATAAAAGGATTTTTCCTAAAATGATATCTATACCACTATATTTTTTAAGATTCTGCCATAACAATTTTCATGGATACCGTAAGTGCTTAAAACAGTGAACTCTGGGACACTGCTGTTAAATTGTTAATACATGATGTAGTGCTTGAAACACATATTCCAGTGACTGGCATTTGAACTTGTGATTATTACTTTTAAAGAAAATCTTCCTGTAGGCAAATATGTTCTACACGTCTGGTGACCAGGTTGGTCACAGACTGGTGGTGCCACCTCATTAGATGCCACAGAAGGGAGGAAGGAGCACATAGGCTCATGTTCTTTTCTTTGCTTTTTATCTTGCCTTATTCCTCTCAGTGGAGAAGAAGTAGATTACACTGGTCTCATGAGTCTGGGCTGAGTTGAATTGAAGGAAGCTGACTTTCGTATAGCCTTCCAGACTAATGCTGATAATTTAGATATTGATGAGGTTTGTTTTGTTTATTGAGACTTGTTGGCTCCCCTGGGCCAAACTGTGAAGCAGACATGTTAAGCTTAGTCAGTTGGCCTGCCATACCAATATACCATATACCATAGAGAGGGGACTTAAACAAAGGAAATGAATCTTCTCATCGTTCTGGAGGCTGGGAAGTCCAAGATCAAGATGCTAGCCAGTTTGCTTCCTGCTGAGGATTCAAACTTGAAGACGACTGACTGCCTTCTCACTGTTTCCTCGCATGAAGGAGGGAGAAGAGAAAGGAGGAAGAAAGTCATTATAATAAGGACACTGTCTCCATAAAGGCCCTATGGAGTTGGGGCTTTAGCATATGAATTTTAGAGGACACAAACATTCACTCCATAACAAGGACAAACTCTTTTGTGTGAATTTCCCTCACACAAGAGAGTTTCTTTTGACAGTTTCCTCTTTGTGTATTGCTTTATTCTGTTTTCCTTTGCTTGTCTAAAATGATTTATTCAGGCTTGCCTTCCAAATTTATCCCCACCAAACTCTGCATCTTGTCAAAACTTCTTTTTCCAACTGAGAGAAATGATAACTTTCTGAAGAAGGAATAAGATACCAGATTCTACTAGTTGGACTATTTGATAGAATGGGGTTTTGGAGTTTTGGATTACTTTGTTGCTTCCTTGTATGTCTGGTTAGTTACTGCCTTCCATATTTATTAAAGTGAATAAAATGAACCATCTTTTGGCATTATACCAACCATCTTCTATCCCTAATAGCTATTAAAATTAGTATTGGACCCCACAGAGCTTAAGAAATCCAAGCATCATTTATTAGAGACAGTGGGATGGGATGGAACTTTCCTGTGCTAAAATATTTTTGTTGGGTGAGATATATTATAACAGGTTTTTGGCCTGTGGGGCAAAGGGAATCCTGACAAAGTGAGAATGTACTTACTATTTTTAAAAGGAATGGAATTGTTTATTTTAAATAAATTAGAATGTTTTCTCAGTGTGTTAACACATTTTATTTTGTAGACTGATTGAATCAAGTTTGGGAAGCATTGCCACAAAGTTTAACTTCTTCATTCATAACCTTGCTCAGTTGCGTTTTTCTGGTCTTCCTTCCAATGATGAGCCGATCCTTTCATTTTCACCCAAAACATACTCCTTTAGACAAGATGGTCGAATCAAGGAAGTTTCTGTTTTCACTTACCATAAGAAATACAACCCAGATAAACATTACGTAAGTTTGTTTGGTATCAGTAGAGACTCATGCATGTAGTCTTGTTCTCTTCTTCCTTCACTGACTCTGCTAAAGTTCAAGCATTTGTTCTTTTCGTACTTCTTTCTTCCATGGATGGTCCAAAACCCCTAAATGTACTTGGAGCATCCCTAAACTGTTTTTCGGTGTTTATTTCTTGGTAAATTTGCTCCAAAGCCGTGAGGGACCAATGTTACTCTTCTTTTTAGAGACAAGACTGAAAGGGTGATGCTGTTTTACTTTTCTCCTTATGTTCAATTTGTTCTTAATTTCAAAGGTTAAGCTTGCGCAGTGTAACAAAGTCAACCAGTATAGAAGTATATAAATTAAAAATCTAAGTTCTCATTCTACTCTCTAGGGACGAAGTATTATAAAATATGCACAGAAAGTTTGTTTTTTGAACAAAACAATCTTTCAGTGTGCTTTTTTCCCCCTTCAATAGTATAATATTACTATCTTTTTGCTATTATTTTTGTGCTAATATTTTTGCCAGATAATATTTTACAGTACTGTCGGCCTTTAAATTTTTGACAAATTGATAGAGTTTAGAAAGTGACTTCACTAGCATTTTGATTTTCAGCTGTTATTAGTAAAGTTTTATATGTTCACAGAATATTTTAGGATACCATTTAATTGAATAATCCATTGTTTCCCCCAATGATTTATAAATACCTTCTTTAAATATACTGAGTTTATATCCCTGAATTTATTTCTGGTCTTCTATAGATATAAATGACTTTGTGCACCAGTATTTTACTCTGTAAAGTATGTTATAATGCAGTTTAAATATCCAGTAAAACAGGTTTTTCCCATCACCCTGTCACACTATGTTTTGCCTTCTCCTTTGCTCTCCTTAATGAATTTACTTGCTAATATTTTCATTGAAAATGCATTGCCCTTATAAGTTTGGAAAGTACATTTATTTAATCCGAGAAATAGAATGCCTTTCATGTTCCAATTCTTATCTTAGACAATAGTTAAAGATACTCTTAGAAGGTAATTAAATACGTTGATTTTTATATTTGTTATTTCCTATTGTGACATACATATTACAAAGTGAAGAGCCCTTGGTACATATAATGATCAAGCTGAAAATTTTCTATCAAGAAAGGTTATATTATAAATTTAACATGTTTGCAATGTGATTTCCTTTCAGATTTATGTAGTCCGAATTTTGAGGGATGGACAGCTTGAGCCATCATTTGTGTTCCGAACATTTGATGAGTTTCAGGAACTCCACAATAAGCTCAGTATTATTTTTCCACTTTGGAAGTTACCAGGGTATGTTTTAATTCTTGTTCATTAATGTTGTTTTAATAAGAAACAGTTTCTTTATTACCAAGTACAGGTCAAAAGCTTTGTGTTAAGTTAGTGTAAAATGGACTATGTATGACTATGGACTGTGTGTGACTAATTTTCCTTGGTATTCCAAGAGCCTAATATGTACTAGACATAAACAAGGAACTAAGTTTTTCTTGAATGAATAAATGATCACAATCTTAATATATGGGATTTTCTAGCTTTCTAAATCACTGCAGGAGTAATTATTGTGGTCATACTGAGCTTCTCTGAAAAATAAGAAATTGAGACATTGCAGTAATCAAAATGATGGTGTTTAGGTTTGTTTTTGATGCCCTTTGGAAACCTTCAGTTTTTAATGCAGGTAATGACCAGTAAATTCCTGTGTTGAATTACTCACATTCTTCTCAGACTAGATTTCAAAATTAAGGAGGCAGAAAAGTGGGTATGAGTTTATTTCCATGTGCAGTCTCATTTTTCTGTTGCCACCAAAATTAGCAGTTAAGATGATTTGAGCTCTGTGGCATTTTACTGGTATCTACAATAGCTGTGATTATTGAATAATGGTTGTTTTGGAGGATAAGATCTGCATACTTGTGAATGGTTAATCTTGAGAAGAAATAAGTAGGAAATAAGCAATAAGTATAGTGTATTAACAAAACCAACATTCCTTTTGTACCAAGGTCATAAAAGGATGATGTATACTTGAACTGTGTCATCTCCAGTACTTGGAAAAGAAATCAAAAAATTATAGTGAATTAAGGCTCCACTTTCTATTTCACTGTATAAAAGAGTATTTCTGAGTATTGATTCTATAAATACTCCCAAATGAAATTACTTAAATCCCACTTCTTTTTGTCTGTCTTTTGTAGCTTTCCTAATAAAATGGTTCTAGGGCGAACACACGTAAAAGACGTAGCAGCCAAGAGAAAAATTGAATTAAACAATTATTTACAGAGTTTGATGAGTGCTTCAACGGATGTAGCAGAGGTGACTATCCTAACTGAAAAATAATAACATACTTTTTTGCGTGGTACACAATATTTAAATTAATGAATCTTTCTTCTCTTCCACTTTAGTGTGACCTTGTCTGTACCTTCTTCCACCCTTTACTTCGGGATGAGAAAGCTGAAGGAATAGCTAGGTCTGCTGGTGAGATTATTTTTTTCTTTATTGATAATTCACGGCTCCCCTATGACCTGCAAGCCTGTAACTGCTCTGTGGATGTGGTGGAGTGACAGTGGGGTTACTGTCTATAACCAGTGAGAATGAGATTTTCTCCAACATGTGAGGATCCTGGAATTAAAGCAAAAACTTTTGTTGCAGCTTGAACCACTGCAATCAACATCACATAAAAATGAACATCTTTGTATTTTCAGATGTAGGTTCCTTCAGTCCTGCTCAAGGCCAAATAGGAGGAGCAGTGAAATTATCTATCTCTTACCGAAATGGTACTCTTTTCATCATGGTGATGCACATCAAAGATCTTGTGAGTGATTACAAATAATGATGATTGTGGAGGAAACCTATTCTGTGGTAGGAAGCAGTACTGTTAAGGGAATGCATTTCTTTACAGGTTACTGAAGATGGGGCTGACCCAAATCCATATGTCAAAACATACCTACTTCCAGATACCCACAAAACATCCAAACGTAAAACCAAAATTTCACGAAAAACTAGGAATCCAACATTCAATGAAATGGTAAGTTAAAAATCTATTAAAATCTGCTAACTCTTAGTCAACTACTGTTTGAGCATAAACACCACATTATTTATGTATGTTAACACTGTATCCACATAAAAATTTCCAGATAGGGATTTGAAAGCAAAATAATACTGAATTTTCATCAAGGATATAAATTTATGAAAACCATGGAATACCCTTTCAGTAGTTTAAAAGCATATAAAATGTTTGGTGAAGACAGTTGGTATTATTCTCACAAAGTAGTATTGTCTTTTTCTAGTTAGTGTTATATACTTTCACGAAACTGAAGTGTGGTCAGTTTTTCAGTTTTCTTAGTCAAACAGAGCGGACTTGATTAAGGAGATAATACCCAGAAGTTATGGTGAAGCGTTCTTGAAAAAAAATTTGCGCTGAATGCAGTGTTTGAAAGACAGTAGCTTTACAGCACTCCAGATTTGCTATAAACTGCATTTATAGTTGGCAAGTTTGCACTGAATGATGGATAATCAGAAATTATCACCTCATGGTATATAAAATCCAGAAAAAAAGGCAATCTCCTTTTGGAGATTGTAATCGCTCACTTTTTATAAAATTATTACAATTACTTTTTCCCAACTTGCTTCCTTCTACTCTTTTTCTTCCATTCTCTTCCTTCTATTTCTCTTTTAAAGATGATCTATTAAATCATCTTAAGGCAGGCTGCTTTGTAATTTCCCTTCCCCATACCTCCATTTCAGAAAAACCATGTTTTTAATTTTTAGCCAATAGTAATTTTCTGCTTTGTGCATTTGAATGTCAGACACTGGGAGGAATGACAATACAATCCAAGACTCCTGAAATACAACGTGTGTATCTAAAGTATGAGACAAATTCTACCAGATGTGTCATAATCAGTGTTATTAATTGAAGTCACTCTAATAATCTTTCTTATGTTTTTACATAAAATAATCCTAAAAACCAGACAGATAATTTGTAATCTGCTGTTTCTTTTTGTCTTTGCTATAGCTTGTGTATAGTGGATATAGCAAAGAATCCCTAAGACAGAGAGAACTTCAGCTAAGTGTACTAAGTGCAGAATCTCTGCGGGAGAACTTTTTCTTGGGTGGAATAACCCTGCCGTTGAAAGATTTCAACTTGAGCAAAGAGACGGTTAAATGGTATCAACTAACTGCAGCAACCTGTTTGTAAGTTAGTGAATTTCTGAGCTTTGGAAGCAAGAACAGTTATATAAACATGTGTACACACACATGTGAACTTTGTATATTTTTATACTTGGACAGAAATTATACAGTAAATGTACTTGCTGCATTTCAGCACATCTGGTGGACCAACAGTCACTTAACTAACTTTTATGAATTTGTTGACATCATTGCTATTTTAAAGTCATTGTATAGAATGCTGTAAATCTTAAACTTAATATATAATAAGTTCTAAAAAAGACTGAGTTGGTGAAGGAGTTAATCCTTTCTTGAGTAATTGAGTCATAGCTTTAGTGTGGTCTGATACTATTTTGTCAGTTCAGCCATCTGTTTTGTATTGTTTCTTACACAGACACAGCACGTTTGTTTTCTTCTTTTGCACCTTTGACAGCCTTGACCACTGTGGATGTTTATAACACCAAAGGAGAGGAAAGGTGCAGGATGTTACCATAAAATGCAGCTGCTATTCATAGGGCCGAAAAGCAAAGCACAAATAATAAATAGTTAAGAACTACTAAATAGTTTATAGAGTAGGGAAAATAACACTGCTTTTTATTATTCATGTCTTTCAAGCCTTTTTCAGAATAAGTGCCAGTCACTGAAGTTGTAAATAATGGTGCCTTAACTTCATATGCTTCTCTGGTACTTCATTCTGAGTTTTTTCCTGACTTGATAAATAGCTCAGTAGTTTTCACTCACTTTTTACTAATATAAAAAGTTATGTACACTTACTAATGTTTTTCCCACAGATAGATAATTTTCTATACTTAAGATGTATAACTTATTTAAACATCAGCCATTTAATACATGTTTTTATTGCCCAGTAACTGAATGAGATTCATCAACATAACTGTACACTAAATTCCATCATTCCATTATAATCCTACTTTTATTCCCAGGAGTGTGAACTGAAATTTGGTAATTTCACCCCTATGTATCTATACTCCACTCTCTCATTAAACAAGAGAAAATGTGTGCACCCAGATGTCCATTCCTGTTCTGTAGAAGAACTCCACAAGTAGGGCAGACTCTTCACAAGAGGCCCAGGACAAGAACTCTGGCACAGTTTGTCTGATTTACTCAACATATGTAAACATTTTACATTCGCATGAATTACTTTCCTTAATATAATATTTAGAATCATTAGGGACATGATTCAAATCATTCAATAGTAACCATTAAGAATAGGCTTCATTTTTATTAGTTATTCATTCAATTTCACACACAAATTGTTTAGTTTGGATAAAAAGGTATATATAATATTAATTCTCATGGCTAGAATAGGAATTCAGACACTTTTCAGTAGTAAGAGATTGTAGCAATCTAGTTGCTGTGAGATAACTGATAAAATATGCAATGAAAAATACCAAGAAAGGAAGGACAATCTCTGATTCAGTTGCCCAGAACAGAATTTTTATAAACTGTGCAGATATTTAATGTAAATGGTGATACCTTCAGAGCAGACATAGAAGAGCTGAGACGTATCAGTGGGACAGGTTAAAAAGAAAACTTGAATTTTTGGTGCCTAACACTAATGGTCCATTTGTAGGATACCCCATATATGAATGTCTTTTTTTATATTAAAATGTGTTGTCTATTTAATAAGTTAATTAAAATGCAGATCAGAGCACCACCATTTATTTGCTTTTCCCATATACAGTTAACATTTCCTTAAAGTGTGTAAGTAGCTTTGCAGATGTAAAAAAGTACTAGATATCTTCACTGTTTTTAAGACCTAATTCCATTCCATGAATTGTCACTTAGCCACTGTTTAAAAAAAAAAAAAAAGTACTGTCTTGGTAAAAGGTCACTGTTACTTGGACTCAGTGTATACTGCCTAGTTGCAGTCTTGTTATGGCAGTGTCTTTTACAAATAGTAGAGCTAGAGAGTGGGATGTCACTTTTCAATTGTAAGAAATATGGATTCTTATCCAAAAGTGTATATTATATACTCTGTATAGTTAACCAGAGTTCAAACAAGTGGTAATGTTTCTCTTAATTTAACTCATTATGTGCCTTCTTTGGTCATTAAAAAACACATATATTAAATGTATTTTACGTATAAGTTATTTCTTTGTGAACGCTAATCGTCAGCCCTTACCAAAAAATAAATTGACAGAGGCGCCTCTTTGCACTACTTACTATCAATAAACTTTAAATTGGTTGTTTTTTGAAACACTTTTTTAAAGCTTGCATTAAAGTAAATCTGAAACCAATGTTTAAACAAACTAGCTAAGACACTAATTTTTGTGTATAATCACAGTGTTTCACACTGTGTTTCACATCTTTATTGAGTAAAAATAGTTACGCTACATGTAAGACTGTGTGTAAAGAATAATGGAGCTAAAAATACATTTTGTAATGATCATAGTGTAACTGAAGCAGAATTTTTTCCCCTTGCAGTGTTTTGGAATTTGAAAATAATGGTTTCTCAAAGAACCTATTATTTTCTGTACTGAGGAATCCAAGACTTGCACTGATGTTTTTATTACTGCCTTTATAAGAATCTATAGGTATCTCAATGTTAAGGCATGTATGATCTTTGATAAAATATTGTTTTATCTTTTCAAATTAATGTTGTATGAAACTTT
Organism: Ovis aries; assembly: GCF_016772045.2. Classification (NCBI taxonomy): domain Eukaryota; kingdom Metazoa; phylum Chordata; class Mammalia; order Artiodactyla; family Bovidae; genus Ovis; species Ovis aries. The sequence continues at coordinate 35,160,657 of NC_056068.1, forward strand.
CAATATTTTGCCTTAAATTGGTTGACTGTTTTTTCTATGATTCACGTGGCATTTAAAAAAGAAGACATTCAATTTGATACTTAAGATTTAAGATCACAAATGGATAAAGCCCCACTACCATAGTCCATGGATTTACTTACATGCTGTTTGACTAGCAGTGCAAATAGGAATATATATGGCAATTAGTCTCATCTATAAGAACCAAATAATTTAATTATATTAAGGTAGTGAATAAAGATGTATAATATTTTTATTAATACCTTAAATATATTCAGTAGATTGAATGTGACTTCATAACTGTACTATGATTGTATTAAAATATTTCTGGAACAAAGGAACTGTGCTGTCATTTTCCTCATCAATATGTTAACACTTTTGGTTTCAAACTTTGATAATGAGCTCACTGTTGCTCTCTTTGCATCTCACCCAGTTTATTAGCTTCAGGTAATCCTGAATTTACGAACTAGCCTGTGAGTTGCCTTTAAAAGTGTCCAGAGAGTGTCTGACATATAAGTGTGGTTCTTGGAAGGTCTGGATTGCCACTTTGTTAGCGTTCCATCACCATTTCATTAAAGTGAAATGCTTCTATTAGTATGG